>NC_060253.1:47181475-48431475 GCF_921293095.1 Ischnura elegans | reverse complement strand
TAATTACTGCACAAAACTTACATCCATAATTCCTACATCGAATGAAAGTGCAACTCAAACAGTTTACAATAAAAGGCTACAAGTGTTCGATGTGAGCATTACTGCACATGTCAAGTTAATATATGTGTTCTCCCCAAACCTTCATTAGTGCCTCTCGAGGAATCGTTGCAACAGCTGCTTCAATTCTGTTTCTTAATACGGAAAGGTTATCTGTCAGCCGAGGCACATACACAAGATCCGTTATGGACTCCCATAGGTAGAAATCACACGGCATCAGATCGGGTGACCGATTGAAAAGAAGCCCTGTCATGAGGCTCCTTTGCAAACCGTAAAACACAAATAGTATTTAGTTCACTAATGGTCATCTTTGCTACTGGCAATTTCTATCGAATGGCGGCGGAAACAAGGAGGGTGTACATGCGCATTGAGGCCAACAAAAAAAACTGTGGTCTTTCAATTCATGCTTCATTTTTAGCTGTAAGTTAAGTTGTAATAAGTATTATAAAAATTAGAAACGCCACTATTCATTTTGATACACCCGGTAATTATGAATAGGTATTGTTACAATATTTATACTTCGCCTTCCTTATGAATACTGAAAATTAATCATTCGATCGAAATGGGTACTATGTAAGTAATACTATTATTGTAGTCATCCACGAATCAGACCACCACATGATCTGTACAATGCAAATACCCAGCTGCATCCAAATTTGCTATCTGGTATTTTGAGGAGACATTTGGGTTTTACGTGCACTGGAGAAAGTACCGTAATTGAAGACGGATTAAATATATTCAATTATAATTATTTTTTAATCTATTCTTTCTTGTAGGGTACAGATTTTGTTTTTCGCTTGTCAGAAAATCATGATAAATGCAGGTGGAAGAGGAACTCTCCAATCAATATGTGGTTTTCATACGCCATAACTTGGTTCGGAGTCATTTCTATCATGTCCCATCAAAATGAAACTTGATGTTATAAAAATGAATGAGTTATGTTAGTTACAATTTTTACTTAACATTTAATAGATGTTGTCTGCATTTTTCGGGCGTGCAAACGCATCAGTTGGGTTTTATTCAACCGCGTCCTTCGAATTGAAGACGCTGAAAGGATAAACAGCGAGACTGTCGTTTTATAATCAACAGATTTCGGACGCACGTCCGAAAAATGGAGACTTAATGAATGAGCTAGCTTTTCTCTCGACCGAAAAGCGTTGCTATGACAGCGCTAACATTTTTAGGTGAGCATCTTAGAGACCGTGACGAAATGAGGTGAATTATGCAGCGTGCAATTGGTGTGAGTCTGCATCAAGGATGCATGACTCCATTAAAGTATGGTATGATTTTGTGGGAGGTGACCGACAGTCGAGGTCATTTGCGCCTTGAGGGAAGGAGAGAGAGTCAAGAAGGGAGAGAAACCTAGCGTCGCTATTTGATGCTCTTAACAATAGGCGACATGCGGGCAATAGCTTAACGTCACTTACAGCGGAGGGAATGTTTCAATTTAAATGGCTTCCGGAAAGACCTCACTCAAGAGTACTGCATAGAGGAAGCCCAATTCCATCCCACAGAAGGCTGATTTCTTTTGCCACTTCGGCAGTGGCGGATACAGAAAAAACTCAAGGGGGGGGGGCGCAACATATCTTGAGTTGTCTTTACTTCTATCGTAATAAAAGATGATCAAGTCACAGGCAAAGTATATGAAAATTTTATTTAAAGTGATTATAAACATGTAAAAGACAATGCCATCTTATGATATAAAAAAGTTACAATTGTGGTTTTGCAATGTTCGGCAATACAAGCGGACCCGCAGGGGGGGGGGGGGGCGCCCCATGCGCCCCCCATCTGTATCCGCCACTGCACTTCGGTCGCATTTCAATCGGCTTTCAAAAATGTCCGCGGCGCGGTGATGAGTGCAATGCGATCCACTTTTTTTTCAATATTTTGCATAAATTATGTTTATAATGGCAAGGAATAACATTGAAAAGTTATGAATTTGATATATCACATCGTCAGGTATATAAATTTCTGTTAATACTCCTAATTATACCTTATTTTTCCCGTGAAACTCGGATCAATTTGTCTGTCAGTGAAACGAATGACGACTTTTGTAAACCCATTTATATGCGCAGTGGGTGACAACACATTTTGAGACCGACTAAGGGATCCCCTTTTATAATATTCGCGTGCATTATAATTGACTCATCTAAAAATAATTCGAAAATTTCGCGATTATTTTTTCGAAAATTTCTTCTGTACAGGACTTCCAACTTGATGATTCTCTTTTAAATAGTATTCGTGACCTCATATATGGATCTGACAGTCTCTGATGAATATCCGCCAACGCCGGGACGTCGACTCGTACCACGGACTTAGATAAAGCCTGAACCACACAATCACGATTATTGTTCATATCGAAATAGTACATTTTATATAGTTTATTGTATCGTGGTGGTCTGACGTTGGTGTTACAGGTTTCCCGCCGTCCCTTGGGTGAATGCCGAGCCAATATCACTCCTGTACTAGTGTTCAACCTCAGTAATACTGTAGAGGCGCTAGCCTAAGCAGCTCCGCTAATATATATTTCTGTTTTGTTAAAGTTTTATATATTTTATGTCATTGTTATTATAAGCGGGAGAAAATATAGTTGAACTGAAAGCACTATCGTTTTTTCCCGTCCCTCAGAGTGATAGCTCCAGCGATAGGTTTTCTGAGATCAAAAGAGTGATCGCTGGACCTATCATTTTCTGAATCACACAGTCATTCCCATGTCCCTTTTCTATCGTTCCATTTTTTTCGTATTTACAACTTTCATTCAGTCAAAAGCAAAGCGTAGCGTTGGAAAACCTTTGGCGACCGTGAGTCCTGATTGGCTGATGGACGGTGCTAGATACGGAAAAAGGGACGTGCCCTTGAGATAGAAAGGAGGGAAGGGATTTATATCACTCCAACCATCGCGGAAAATGTTCGCGCGAAACGATAATTTTTTTCCATCATCAGTGTAGCGATCGCTGTAGCTGTCCCTCGAAAGGGATGAAAAAAATTATCGTGCGATTCAGGCTTATGACCCGGACTAAATAGGTGGGAAGTCAGCACTCCAGCCACCTCACCAACCCGATTCCCTGTGCATTACAAGAATATACTGCGAATATACTTACATGGAAAACAAAAGTCACCTAATGGTTAGTATCCATGCTCATCCATGCAGAGTTGGTATCAGGCAGAGGGTGATGTGGACGCGGACCAAGAACTTAGATAAGACCCGAATCCACTGGTTGAGAAGCCACTGTAGCCACTACACCAACTCTATTCTCCCATGATATACAAGAATATATCGAAAACATACTCACATAGAAAACATAATTCACCTAATCGTTGGTATCCATGCAGACTTAGTATCAAATAAAATGTGAATCGCGACGAAGGAAGTTGTAAATTGCAAATAAACTTAAATAGAATACATATAAATGACCCAATAAGTAGTATCCGTGCTCATCCATACCGACTTGGTGTTAAACGAAGGGTGCATCGCGAAGAAGGAAGGTGTGTACCGAAAATATACTTACATAGAAAACCAAAATCATCTAATACTTGGTATCCGTGGTCATCCATGCAGAATTAGTATCAAATAAAATATACATCGCGAAGAAGGAAGGTGCATATCGCAAATAAACTCGTACGGAAAACATAAATCACCCAATGCTTGGTATCCATGCTCATTCATGAAGAGTAGGTATCAAACAAAGGGTGTATCGCGAAGAGGGAATGTGTATACCGCAAATATACTTGCATAGAAAACAAATATCACCCAGTGGTTAGTGCCCATGCTGATTTATGCAGAGTTGGTATTCAACAATGGCCGTACCGTGAAGAAATCAGGGTCAAAATAATGAAATGGAATGAGTGAAAGTGCGATACAAATTGATTAGATTGGCTTTTCCATATTATGGTATTGTGTGGAGCAGCGGTTGGTTGTGAGGGCGGGAAGGTGTGCGATGGGAGAAAGCAGTGTGGAGGGGAGAAGTGAAGGAGGCCAAGGACAAGAAGGGGAAAGAGGTAGAAGCGTGGGAGGTGAGGGCAGTGGTCGCTGGTGTCTGTCCGCCCGGTTACCAGTCCGCACACTCTGCTTCGGAAGATCTATCCTTCTTTCGGCTGGGACTGCAGCGACAATGAGTGCTCTGTTCATGCCCGGAACTACAGTACTTACTTGTAGGGTGGGGCAGACGGGGCACGAGCCGGGGGCGGTAAATTTCAGGGGACGGCAAATTTTGAAAAGTGTATTAAAAATGTTATGCAATTTTTTCAACATTATAATACAGCAACAATATTGTTTGATTTTATTTGATTTTTTGCACATTATATCAAATTTCTGGAGTAAAAGTGGGGGAATGATGCTTAAATCAGTGAGGTTCGCTGATGATTCGCAGGCGTTGATTAGCCAGTCAGAGATAGGGCCGCAGGCGCTAGTGGATGCGTTAGACAAGCGCTGCGAGGAGTATGGCATGATGATTAATCACAAAAAGACAAAGGTTATGCGGTTTTGTATAGCATCGCGAGTAATGAATATGAGACTTAAGATTTGGGTGGTGAAAAACTTGAGCAGGTGGAGCAGTTCAACTATTTAGGCAGTACGTTAAAGGAAAACAGATGCAGTAGTAAGGACATCAGGGGGAGAATTGCGTTAGCAAAGGAGGCGTTCATTAACAGTAAGGAGCTTATGAGAGAATTGTTATGAAAGATTTTAAAGAAAAGGTTAGTGAAGATTTTGATCTGTAGTGTAGCGCTTTGCAGCGCGGAAACGTGGACACTTAGGAAGGAGGACGAGAGGAGACTGGAGGCGTTCGAGATGTGGGTTTGGAGAAGAATTGAGAAGGTGAAGTGGACGGGGAGAAGGAGGAGCGACGAAGTGCTGGACATGGTGGGTGAGGAGAGACAGCTTTTAAATGAGATACGAAGGAGACAGGAGGTATGGGTGTAGCAAGTACTTAGTGTGGAGGGCATGTGGAAATCAGTGTTAGAGGGTAGAATGTTAGGTAAATGAGGGAGAGGAAGGAAAATAATAGGATTTTTAGGTAGAATGAAAGGGAGTAGGCCTTATTGTGAAATATCTATGGAGGTCCATTGGGGAGGGAGGACTACCGGAATGATTCGTGATTGCTCCATACAAACCTGCCTTAATCCGGAGAATACTTTAATAATAATAATAATATCAAATTTATTGCTCTTCCACTGTATAACAAATTATTTTCAATTAGTTACAATACAAACAAATTATTTGTATTGGTCATGTATAAGTGTATTGTGTTAATATAATTGTTATGAACGAGTGTATATCATAAATAAAACTTCATAAAAGCATTTTTACGATGTGTAATTTAAACTACCGCATCTCAAAAAATAGCTTACGAGTGTATTACATTTTAGTGATAGGGTAGAGGGATGGAGAAGGGATAAGGGGAGGGAACAGCAAACTGATATTTGCCCTCCCCTGACAATAATTCCTGCCCTGGCTATAATGATGCGTTCTTCCTATATTAGGAGTGACTGCGGAAATCACGAGGATACAGTGGTGGGCAGCTAGATTTGTAATGGGCTTCTGCGATAAACAGAGTAGCGTGAACGTCTTGATGTATGAGTTAGGCTTGAAGTGGTTTCTTGAGTGGAGAACGAAACATATGTTTGACCTACTAAATAGATTCAGAGAGGACGTGTTTTCACATGACCTGAAAAGTATACTTCGCTTACCGTCGTATAATTGTAGAAGAGATCACGAGTGGAAGATGTAAGAAAGAGGCTGCGGAATAGAGGGATTTAAGATGTCGTTCTTTTCTTGGACTAACAGGGATGTTAAAATATGTGCCATGAATGTAATTAACCACTGCACTTTTTAGGTTTACCAAATGCAAGAACATATTTTCTTGTTTTCATTTCCTAGTTTCGGTTTGTTGGTCCTTGTTTTCCTTTTTGGCATCTAACTAGTCTTATGCAGCTGCATGTATGTGTATCCACTTCATAGTATGTAATTTTTGCATGGTTGGTGTCAACTTGGAGTTGTGCATGATAGGTGAGTACCAGTGGCGTAACCATGGGGGGGATGAGGGGATAGATCCCCCAAAAACCTCAGAGAAATAAAAAAAGTATTTAAAACAAATGCCTAGTTTTGGCATATGATATCTGCATATGCTTCAAGTTGAATTTTAAGTGCTAAACTGATGTAAAATGTATTTCCAGGTGTGTAATTTTTCAAAAATTTTCCCGGACTCTCAGTTGCCTTTGGGGGGGGGGGGGGGGGAATCGCCCCACAAGGCCCCTAAATCCCCCCAAAGCATATTCCTAGTTACGCCACTGGTGAGTGCTCACGCCACCTCATGGCATATGTATGTTCTATGGCATTTATTTACAATTACTACGAAGACGTATCGTATGGCACGCTGCCTGCTGGTGCATACCTGCTCACCCCTTGCCAGACACCCTTGGAGTGGCTCGCAGAGTATTTTGTAGGACGTAAAGAATGATCGCTCGACCTATCACTTTCTGAATCACATGCTTTGAATTTGCATGCTCGTGATATATCACCCCCTGCCGAACACCCGAAAGGTGGCTCGCAGGGTACTATGTAGATGTAGATGTCATTCCCACCATCCCTTATTCCATCGCTTATTCCGTCACTTTCCAAATTTACCACTGCCATTCGATTAAATGCCAAGCGTAGCGTTAAAATCGCTGTTGGCGGCCGTTCGCTCTGATTGGTTGAAGGACGTTGCCAGCGATGGTTTCAGCGACGGAAAAAGGGACGTGACGAGTGACGGAAAAAGGGATGGGATTTCCATCCCTTGAGCCATCGCGGAAAATGATTGTGTGAAACGGTCATTTATTCCGCCATCATTGGAGCGATCGCTGGAGATGTCCCACGAAAGGGAGGGAAATTGGATTGTGTTCGTCGGGCTTAACAAACCTCATACTCAGATTCAGCAAGTCAATAATCATTTGAGAATGAAAAATCAAAAATATGCAGAAAATTTCCCGGAATAACCAAATTTTTACTGGATTTTAAGTAGCACAATAACAATTAATCATCTGCGGGACTGGCTGTGGCCTATACATTGAGCAGAGCGTCGCAGGAAGTGAAGGTTCTTGCGAGGTGTTGTGGGCGGTCGGGTTCCGTCTGATGCGGGCTTCTCTTCTCCCTGGACACCCACAACACCATCCGGCATCCGGTGTCTGCTCTGGCGGGGGAGGGGAGGGAAGGAGAGGGGGCAGGTGTGGCCCCCTCCCCCTCGTGTCCTTCACCACCCTCCGGAAACAAGAGAGCAGCGGCGTGCGAACCTCGCCGGCCGAACCAGTTAGAACCGCCAGGCGCACCATGTGAGCATCATTACCACAACTGTTTAAAACCACGGCAGGAAAATCAAACGATAGCTAGTGTTGGTACCACGAATTATAATTAACTGTAATTACAGTAGAGTATTCTCAGGTTGTCCACCATACAAAACGCAGTCACCCACCGTGCAATTAATTAGGTTTACAAAAGTCGCCACCGGCGTCGCTATCGGGCAAATCGATCCGGATTTCTCGAAGAAAAAAAGCTATTATCACGGATATTAACCTAAATTTTTTTCCCAGTGATATGATCGATCTTGAAAGTGACTTTTCAATAGCAAATCCTTGCAATAGCATATACTAATGTTAAAAATATTGGAAAAAGTGGATCGCTTTCACTTCATCTACATCTACAAATTACCCTGCGAGCCACCTCTAGGGTGTTTGGCAGGGGGTGATCAATCACCAGCATGCAGCATGCATTTGGACTCCCACATGCACACCACACCGTCCAAGAAACGTCCCGTATAATAACAAATTATACTACTATATGCTGTTAGAAATAGAATATAGAATAGAAATTCAGAAACATGCAGTAAGTTTTACATAGGTTAGTAGGCTACACTACAAGTCATGCAATCTATTTACGCGCTCCATTGCTGCCGTTATAATCTCTTATTGATCGTGGAAAAAATGACATTCGGAATCTGTCTGTTCTGCAATCTATCTCTCTTATTTTATTTATATGATCTGATCTTCCGTAGTACGTTGGCGTCCGCAAGATATGGTTAACTTCGTCAGAAAAGACACTGCTCTTGAATTTATCTAAAAGGTTTAGTCTATTTTTCAATCTACGGTCCGACAGAGATTCCCATCCGAGTTTATGTAAGAGGTCAGTTACACTAACAAGACTATCGTAACGACCTTTCACATACCTGGCAGCTCTTCTTTGCACGCGTTCTAACTCTGTTATTAAGCCTTTTTCATGAGGGTCCCAAACACTGGCAGCGTATTCCAAATGTGGTCTAACGAGGGAAAAGTAGCTAATTTCTCTCACTTTGTCGTCGCACTTTCCTAATATTCTTTTAACAAAACCCATTTTACGATTCAATCACTTCATCGCCGCGCTGCGGATATTTTTGGAAACCGATTAAAAAACGAAGGAAGTGGCAACAGAAATCAACCTCCTATCGAATGGGACCTCATCTATGTAGTCAGTAGAATGGTCCAAAAGAGCTTCCCAAAAAGTATATTGGGACCACTTTTGCTTATCTACGGAATTGGAATTTCTCTAACGCGGCAAGTAATATCACACTAACTTGAAGACCGAAATAATGAGAAATGCCTACATTATTAGCTCGTGTTTCTCTGATGTGATCGTTTTTCTAGGATTTGAATTAAGTAAGGGGAACGATTGAATACCACACCTATAAAATATTTTCTTCAAGGTGATCAAGCAGGGTAAATTTAAAGCATTGTCGACGAAATTGTATCCTCCGATTGAAAGGAAACAAATGCATTTGTCACCATGTTACGCTGCTTCATGTGAACCGCCTAAGAATAGCATGAAAAATAGAGAAAATCAAATTTTGACGAAGCCACTCCATTTGTTAAGCGTATTGTGCGAAGATTTTCGGATGAGAATGTAAAAAAGGCGCTATTTCGCACTCGTCCGACCGCACCTACAATATGCACCAAGCACATGGGATCCTGTGCAGAAAGTCTTAATCAGTGAACAGAATAAAATACAAAGAAAGGCTGCGCGGTTCGTCAAAAACTGCTACGGGCGTACAAACAGCGCTACCCTATTGTTAAGCGAATTAGGCTGGGAGCCGCTGGAGACACGGTGGTTGCGCGCTAGGCTTAGATTACTTGAACAATTGAGGATAGATATCTTTAAGAGCGACACGGAGAACATAATATTAGAGCCGCACTATATTTCCAGAATCGACAGAAGCGATAAATTAAGAGAGAATATAGCCGAACGGATAAGAATTCGTATTCCTCCGAACCATAAAGGGCTTTAATAAATGCTAATCGTAATTTCCCATTTCCTTTTTATGTGTAAACAGCTGGTGTCCGAACATTCCCTACCATACGCCTTTTAGGAGTCTTGTGGGGTAGGATGTAGATGTAGATTTGTCAGGAAACCGTTTTGGCCCATTGATAACTCTCTTGAGTTTTGTTGACTTAATTTTTTATATTTATTCAATACCCGGGTTCGTTTTTGCTAAATTATCTTCAGAGCTAATTGACAACCCATGTTATAATCACTGATGTGATGTAGCGAAGTAAAAGTAATCGGATTGCTATCAACGATTACGTTAACGACATCTTTGGTAATATTTACTCGTAATATACTCCAAAGTTCGCGTGAAAAGCCGTGACTTACTTTTGATTACCCTTACTTACATATCCGTAATCAAAAGTAAAAAATTGAATTTCACGCGCTCTGAAAGGCAGTTCCAGCGACATGTACCTCATCCGGAAGTGCAACGTTTTGGTAAAACATATTAACTTATGCCTCAAGAGCCTAAATGAAAGATTTTACTTATTATTTTATGCAATGGCTTAAAAACGATGCTGGTGTTTAAATGGCTATTAGGTTAAGTGGCCGTTTTTTACGCTGGTTGTTAAAATGCTGATTTTTAAAATGATAGTTGGTACTCCCTGTTTTTGAAATGAATGCCCCTCTCTCCTGGGGGGTATTCCATATTTTGCGGACCCAGGTCATGACGCCCACCCCTGAATTTAATACTGAATCCGCCCCTTAGAATGGCACAGTTGAAGACAGCATTCCGGGAAGAAGAAAGATGCACAGGAAATGTAAGGTAATACAAGCAAGAAGTCATAACTTACATATGGATATGATTCGCCCATATGGAAGTGATGCATGGACGGTAACTCCGGCAGAGATAATAAGAGAGGACGCGTTAGAATTTTGGAGGAACAAAATTGCTCACAATACCGAACATTAAACAATATTTAAGCTAGTAAACAATAATGTACCCCATGTGGCTGATGTGGTTAGCTGGAGATTCAGCGAAGAAGCGGTGGCTCGATCGGCTTTAGTTCGTGAAGTTTTCAAGTTATCTTTGAAAGTGAATCAAACTATTGATATTTAACGGCAAATAGCTCGAAAAAGAGGTATTGAGAAATGGAAAAATATGAGTCTCTTTATTTGTTAACCTCTATCACATTAAAAAATATGTGAACTAGCCCATTATTAATAATTTGGGAAAGTACGACCATTTGTAATTTTTGATATGCAAGACGAGTAAATAGAAAGTAGGTAAGTAGATACATGTGAGTGCTTAATCTGAGCATGCTGGATCGTTAAACAGAATGTGCAACATAAGCACTGAGCGTATGAAGAGAAAGTAGGAAGGAGGCCATGCAAAGTGAAATCTAAGATTTATAAAAGAAACATCCGTTTCTTTCCATTACATGACTCTATGATGCTTGACTAATTAAAACTAGACTAATAGATTGCGGAGTGATTTCTAAAATTTTCCATCGCTGGCATGTGTCATAATTTTCGAAACTAATTTCTTCCTCCATTTCAAGGCAGTCTAAATCATGGATGAGATGTTGTCCATGTTGTTCATGAAAGAAAACGTATGGAAATATGTATCATTGAGAAAGATCTACTGATGTTACTTAGCAGATTGTTTATCTCTTGACTTTTGTAAACCCATTTATGTCCTGAAGTTAACGGATATTCATAAGTTTCAATATCTTTATAAAATCGACCAATTCTCTAGTTCGAGAATTTTTACAGTATAACACATTACTGAAAATTTTGAAATCCTCCCCCACACTGAATTCTCACTATTGATATTGACCTACAAGTAGTGGTTTCATGGCGTTGGAACGCCATTTCGGCACTTGTTAACGAAAGACATAGTTGTCAAATATCACTTTCATCAATTTTGTTGCCTCAACATTTATAATTCATATATTCGTAACCAAAACAAAAATTTAGCAATAAAATGTAAATAATGACTTGTAGTAAAAAACACACATAGTAATATTTCACTTCTAAAGAAAGTTAAGGAAAGTGCGCTCCGGCACTGCTAATTTTGCCATGGCGTCACTGACTACGAGGTAAATTTTTCCTTCCAAAGAAAAAAGCAAAACAAAGCACCAGAATGGGTTATTAATTTGAATCACTACTTTGTGCTAAATTAAACGTAGGTGCTAACATTCTTTTTTTGCACTGTTTGCTCCAGATAGTGGAGTAGCATTCCGTGTTATAATCAGGGATCAAATTAAGTGCTTTTTTAATAAATGAATATTCAAAAGATATATTTTTACTAGCGTGAATTGATATTTATTACTTATTTTTGGAGAATAATTTAAAAGCCAGGACATTAGGCTACAGATATGAATACTGCCCTAAGTAATTTGGAAATTTCTAATAATGATAAGAGGCTGTGACGACTTACCCGAAGGTCGATCAAGACCGAAGAAACTTGAAAATAGCGAAGCGAGTGCGAAGGAATGTTCAGCGACTGATATGCAGATGGCAGCACGAGCGGAATTGGACACCTCTATTGGAAAACCTGAAATTAAGGAAACAAATGAAAAAGCATTAGGTGAGGCAGAATTTTCGCTGTATTATATCTATAGCGGTGAAAAAAATATGTGCGAATCACTGATGCGAAGTCCAACATTCAAGCAGGTATCTTTTTAAGATAAGTAGACTTTTGCCGCGAGAAACAGCTAGGGGAGACCATCTTAAAACGATTCCTCTATGATAATTTCATCATTAATGTTCGATGAAATTAGAATTCTGGGAAGTAAACTGATTTATTTAATTATAAGAACCTTTGATCTGCTACTGTCAATTTTTTTAAGTATTCAAACCCGTATGATAGTGATTAATTTATTCATTTTTCATGTCGTACAAGTAGTTATTTTTCCCCGGGTTGCCGCGGTTAAATATGGAATTGCGCATAAAATTTAAAGTGTTTCAAAAATGCATTATATCAGCAACGAACATGTAAATTAGAACAATATATTCTGCCATGAGGTATATAACAGTTAATGCGATAGAAAAACGAGAAAATACGGCAATATGGATAGAAAATATATTTTGTTATCCTAGACACGAAAATATGTCATTCTGCGACTAATGATGAATGAATTCAATGGTTGGTGAAAAACAGCAACATGCCAATTAACATATCAAATAATAGTCCGGGATATACATGTCACACATTTATATTTCTTCGGCACATGCAATTTTTCATGAGCGGCACACGTCCCTAAACGAAAACGTCATCGTCAATACCAGCATTTTGTCCATGTGCCCAATGCTGACAATCCAGCCTTCGTCTCGTGCCGACCGTAATATGAGTCACTGCATGAAATGCAGGCAGGATTGCTAATGTGTCAATCCTCACGTTCATTCATCGTCTACCTTTTGCGTTCATTTCTTAATGTTCTTTCTCGCCAAAGATATAGGTTTATTTGACTTACTTTCCACATGATAACTGGCTCATTGTCTTTTCCGTCTCCCTTTTGCTTTTCGTCCACCAACGAATTTATGTACTAATTCCTTGTCGGGACTGTTGCACCAAATCTTCGACGTTTCGTAACATCCCTTGGACCGTTCATTCAAGGTATTGGCATTACGTCAGCGTGAGAAAAGGAGCCAAACTCCGTTACATGGCATGAAGTATGTTATTTGGGAGCTGGTAGAAATAAGTCATGTGGAAGGACTGTTCCGTGAACAGAAATTGCTGACGCTGGACCAGTCAACGCTCTCGCTGTGCATATGTAGTTCCAGGGCTGAATGAAGACCGGTCTGATCAGCTGTGGTTATGTTAGGATTAATTTTCGTCTGTGTTGCTGGATCTTCTTCTGAGTCTGTTTTTTTTCTTCCACCACAAAATATACATCTATGACATGTAAGAATCTAAGGAATGAACCACAAATTTTTCTTGAACGCCTTTTTCGCATTCATGGGAGTACATGATTTCGGATGAAGAAAGAACTTCTTTACAAATGCCTAAGGATTTTTCGGAATTTTCTAGCAGCGCGAACCTACTTTAAATTGTTATAGGAATGAAAGAATCTGGATTGCGGAGCGGTCTGCTCAGTGGTACGGAAAGTTAAAGGACCGTGGTTCAATTACCGGTCCATGGGATTTCATACCATCGCAATTAATGTGAATTCCACCGCTATTCACGCGGCAGGATTTAAGTTTACCACGTCGAGTTCATATAATATCTACACCGACAGTAGGCTTCATATAAACAGTTGCAACTTCTCGGGTTGTCAATCAGGTGAATGGCTCCATCCCCAGCGGTAGGAAGCTAACACTGCCACTGTATTTAGTGCTGAGGAGTGACCTTCTGAAACGTTGGAGAGGGAGGAATCCACCCGGCTAACAACTAGAGAACAATTTCCACTTATTATCCACAGCGGAAACTTCAAACGCCCTCCGACCCCAAAAAAAAAGAACGAGGCTAAACCCTACGTATGGGACCATTAGTACTAAAAATAAGTTCTGTCAACCACACACAAAGGAACAATGGAGGAGCAAATCCATCGAATGGGCCGGAAAACAGAGATGGAAGGAAAAGTTTTGCTGTGAAGTGGTGCGGGCGACACATGAGACGAAAGAGCGGCAGAAGTCGGCAGGTTCTCTCATATCTGTTCGAAGGAGACTTTTCATTTTATTATTTCAACCCTTTCAATGCTCACCTCTATGAAGGAGATGAAATGGAAACGTGAAGAGATACTTTGTGCAGGGTGTGCCATTGTCATTAGCGAACACACGACAATGGGAGACACGGAAAACTGTGGCCTTCGTCCGCCTCAAAGGAGAGATATTGAAAGCAAGTGGAATTATTATCCTAACTAGGAAGCACCATTACCTGAGATTGAAGATGCGACGCAGAACTAAAGCGTTGGATGACCCATGCTAAAGCAGCATGATATGACAGGATAATTAATCCAAGTAAATATTTTCCGATGCTTTTGATTCGTCACCAACGTCCCGGAAGAAGGAGGAATTTTTGATTGAAAAACTGCTTAGAACAAATGCGCAAATAGCGCACGGTTTGAAATTTTATACACCAAAGATTAAAATGTCCATGAAAGAAGTCATTTAGTTTAGCTGGAATTGGTACCGGGATCTCACAAATGTCGGTCAGGTACACAACCAGTTGGACCACAAAGTCATGTTCTTCTCAAGAGAAACTCAGAATAGGTTTTTCTGAAGAAGATGTTGATATCTTGAGTCCACGCTGTAGCGCAAGAAACGGAGGTCGTGCTTACCAAACCACTGTCAGAGATTAAACCCCTCTTATTGGGTATTCCGCGACGGACTTTTTTATCGGTTGACCTAGTCTGTGACTCAACTTGAAATAAGATGGCTTAGTGGTGTAACTGGTGGCATACCTCAACCTGACCGGCAAGCGGTAGATACCGCTTCGAATCACCGGAAAGCCAAATGATTATACCATGGCAAATTTCATCATTGGTTAATTGAAGAATACCGGGACTAGCCATGCTAATAAATTTACGCAGTCACCCACAATGTGCGAGAAAATCCACTGAAAAAAAATTTAATTAGTTTTTAACTAGTACTCGATCCTGCATCACCTAATATCCGATCAGGTGCCTTATCCAGTTAAGCTACTGAGACATCATTTACAACTCGTTAAAAGTTGTGGGCTAAAGTGTTATGGACTATAAGTATGTCCGGGTTCGAATCCCAGTGAAGGCGAATGATTTTTTTCTCTGTAGAATTTCCGCTCAATTCACCGTTGGTGTATAAAAATAATTACTTCTTCCATCAAATCCATTGCACTGTTTAGATATTCCTTCCCTCTTGTTGCCATAGCGATTACATGGCTGAAGCGAAGCATAACGAATGACTATGAATTAAACGACCTCAATTCTCTTAGCACACATAAGAGTCGATTGGCGTGAAATATAGGCTTAGCGCGAATCCGTAAGCAAAGAAAGAACCGAGGAGGTACGACGAGGCATGGCTGTTGGCGATTGGTTTTCGTTTGGTCTGTTTTAGCGTTGCGTAATTTCCGAGAGGAACGATCAAACAGCGGGGCAAATGTAAACACGCCATCACCTGGCAACACCGACAAAACAGTTAAAGCGCGCGACACTTCGAAATATCGCGCCCGGCCGGCCTCCCGCAAAAGCGATTGAATGAAGACTCCATTGCCGCCATTGGTGATACAATTTGCAAGAGTAAACTAACTCGATGGAAGATAATAACCTTACACTTCCTTAAAAGGAAATGGCATTTATAGGATTTGATGATTCCACGTTAGCGGAAATTCAATTGTTTCGGAATTAAGTCATCACTCTTGAGTGCTGCGTAATTCAAAACAAATAATTTTTGTCCGCATTTTCCAAGAAAATGTTTGCCTTTATGCGCAGAATCTATCGACAGTGTTTCCACTGTGAAGTAGTAAAATATTTCCTGAGATTTCCCAGTGTTCTACGAGAAACATCTAGCTTTATAGGGTGTATCATTATACATCCACTACTAAGCATAATCATGTCGAGCCATTTATTTCCAAGATTTGCATTTTCTTCTTATTGTTAGTTATTAACCTCGCAAGGAATATCAATGAAAACGTATAAAACGGTATATTGAATCAACACTATTATAAATTTCGGTTTGCAGTCAATTGTATTTACACCACATAAGTATGCTACAATGCTAATAGTAACTTATATCTCCGTGAAATTCGGACCGCCCCATAGTGGACTGAACTCGAAAAAAAGCTGGACAAAACCTCAAAAACGGTTTTTTTGAGTACGGAATTCGCAACTTTGCACAATTTTTACCAATGCACTAGTGCATTTTTTGACGCTAACCGTTCTTCATAGGGGACTTTTTTTAAACAAATTACTTGGCCTCTAAGTTGAAAAAACTACGCAAAAATTACCCGCATTGAATTTTTTTTCGAAATTCAACACGTTAAAACTGATGCTACATCTTCTGCAGTAAGAATTAACACTATACAGCTAGGTAGGTGATGGACATACCGCACAAGCAATTACAATTACTCCGATTCGATAGAAATAGTGTCCGTTTCACTTCCATGCTGCAAGATATCTTCAAATCGTCTAATAATAAGAGGTAATTCATCAATCCAATCGGCAAGCCTCGGGATTTCTTTGTAATGAGGGGTGGGGTGTTTGATATGGATATGAGGTTAGTATAAGCCGGAAAATCGCAGCATTCTATTTTTTAGACGTGGCTATTGACACTCAAAGCCTTCTCCTTTACTTCATTGATGGCTTTCTCGATGTAAACATTAAAAATTATGGGGGAAAGTGCACACCCTTGTCTCACTCTTTTTCCTCTTCTTGATGTCTCTGTCGGCTATGACGGCTTCTATGCTCGTATTCGCAGCAGTTAGAAGATTCAGAGATGATGACGGGTGTCGAATAGGCCGGTGCGAGTATAGGCCTATTCGACTCCCGTCTCCAACCTTGTGCATGGTGTAGCTTTCTTCCGCCCCCCACCGAGCTACGATCCCGGGCCCCCTGCACTCTCACTTCTCACCACCCGCCAACGCCGTGGCGCTGCCGTCGCTTCCCCCTTCCCCGCCTCACCTCTCCTTTTATTTTCAAGGCCGAGGGTTCGAATCCCCCTCCAACCTCCCCACCCGCACATCAACCCGCTTCCCTCCGTGGGGTCCATTACCCTCGTATGCACTCACACCACTACCCTCCTCATTTCCTCCCTCCCTGCGACTCAAATCGCGTGAAAAGCAACTTACCAAGAGCGCTGTGCTGCCCCTTACGCAGAACATCTGGGGGTTTATTACACGTATTGCCGAATGAAAAGGACCACATTCGGAGACCTGCTGGATATTCAAATGAGTCATTCATGTGGCGATCGCAAGTGGTGCCATCATATTTTGTATTGTTGCCGAGGAGGCCTGGATGTTTTGTTTATATGTATATATAAGTCAGAGAACGCAATTCTGAACAACCTTGCTTAATAAGCGCTAATAAATTAATAAAATAAACGTTGAGATCTTCTAACTTCTCCATCTTGACATTGATTTCAAGAATCTCTACGTCTTCCAGGTTTTCACCGTGTTGGTTTTCAGAGGTTGATAGTTTAGCCTGGGTTCCACCAGGCGTCTTCAGATCAAAATGCTGATATCGGATCTCGTTCAATGTCCGTGTCGAAGGCGCGTTTCTATATTCTGTACCGGTGAGTCGGAGGCTCACCCCAACCAGCCAGTTTAAAATTTAACTTTGGTAATTTATTGAACTTTCGAAAATTCCCGTGCCTGGACAAATCTCTGAAATCATCCGAATTGGAGCCCGATTTCAGAAATACAAAATAACCAGACTGGTAAGGGGTATTGGGTCGCCCAAGGCGACAATACAAATATATATATACAAACAGGAGTTGAAAAAAATGAGGGGAGCATAAGCAAAAACCATGGAGATAGGATAGAAGAGTCCGTCCCGTTGAAGCTTGATTTCTGTTGCCATTTCAGTTATTTTAATCTTAGATATAAAAATGAATCGCAAAATGTGTTGGTAAGCGCATAACTCAACAACGCCTGGACCAATTTGGCTAATTCTTTTTTTAAAATGTTCGTTGAAGTCCAAGGATGGTTCTTACGGCGAGAAAAAATCGAATAATTGCCGGGAAAACCCTAAAAACAGCCCTTTTCTTTTTCACATACAAACGTTTTCTAACTAAAACGTAGAATCAATTTGAGCTTTATTGCTATTATATAAAGTTCATATTAAATTACAAGCACTCACTGTTATCTAAGAAATGTAGGTGTGTTCCTAACGTCAAAAAGTAAATTTGCACTTTCTTACCGCTATACAAAGTTCAAATTCAATCATATCTATCAAAACAGTGTGCGTTGGAGCACAGTGGAGTACGTCGTTGGAGGATTTAATGTCGCGTTCCGAAACTAAAAAAAAGTGATCGCGGACCCGACCAAATTGAATAGTCACAAAATATAATAATAACAACTTGGTTGGATTCGCGATATTATTTCTTTTGTTTTACTTTCGGCAGGCGACAAAAAAAATAAAACATTTGTATGGCTTTAAAGGATTTGACTTCAAGTCATATCAGATTAAAAAAAAAAACAAATTAAAAAAACAACTGTCAATGTCGATTTGCCGCCTTTGCCGGTGTTGTTGTTTTTCTTGGATTTTCTGTTATACTCTACTGAGTGTGCTTTTGTTTTGTTTGCAGTGTTTTGTTATCTACCTATGAAAAAAAAGTTATTGCATGTGACACAATATTTTAATAATGCCTCCTATAAGACGAGGCAATTTAAGTAGAAGAACACGAAATGCTACAAACCAAGCTAATTACCGATCTAATCGTACTGCACAAGAACGTGACGACCGAAATGAACATGAAAGAATTAGGATATCACAAACACGTGAAGCAACCATCAGATTTGTTTGTCTATGCGCCAGGTAATCAAACAAAAAACATCGTTTATCACAAAGCACTACAATGAAAATAGAACTGATTTTTTTTTGTTAATAATTATGATTTACATGATTAAAATTACTTACTTTTAAATGCTTAAAGTGTTTTATTTAATTATTTTTAATTCACACCGAATTATTACCAGGGTGACGGCTCTGTTCAGGATAATTTTTTGCAAAGAATATAAAAAAGGTAGGAACAAAACACTGCCACATTACAAATTTTTTTGACAGGACGAAGTCTGTCGGGTCAGCTAGTCAGTTATAAAAATGCCCGCAACTGTGCGATGAGGTGAGAGCGCTCCATTTATTCTCAATATTTTCAACCGTAACAATATCTTTCTCTGATTCAGGCGTGATATAGTGGAAGTTCGGCACATTGAAAGTAAAGGTAGTCGCAGTTTTCCACAGTTATATTTTGATTCGTACGTCGCGTCGCGTTTCGGCTTGCAGGGACATCACTGCTTCAAGATACATGATAGTGAAACGCGTCCTATGTATTAAAATAATTGTGAAAAAGTGCAATAATATTTCATTTTAACGTGTCGAACTTGCACCATATCGCTCTTGAATCCGTTGAATTTATTCCGATTCGACTTAAAATTCTTTTACAAATTCATGAAAATAATAAGAAAAACAAATAAAAAATGAAGAAACTACCAACATGATAGTCTCATTATCATCCAAATTGTAAAAAAATTGAAAGTTCTCTGTGTACCGCTAGCCAGAGAAGCTTTTTTGGTGTTTTTTTTAATGACCGTAACTACATGAAAACTAAATTGATAAAGTTGAAATTTTATTCGTAAATTTGTAATTTGCCCACAAATGTACGACTGTATTTACACAATGAATCGAATTGAGAAGTAATGGATTTGACGCATCACACCATCAGGAACATAAATTTTTTTCATCATTATCGTCAAGAGTCATAAATTTAAAGATTGGTTTGACGAAGCTCTCCACTTAATTCTACTATCGAATAATCTTTTAATATCATAAAAATTTGTTTAACCGCACTAATTATAGCTCATTTAACCGAGAAATTCGGATCGCTTTAACCCGTCCGAGACGCGAGTGACAACCTTAGTAAACCCATTTGAATGCGCGGTGGATGATTACAACTCTAGAGGCCGATTATACAATTAGAGTCCGAGTGGGTAATCCTCTAGTATATTGGTCACGCTATAAATACCAACTGAATGAGAAACAAAAAGGTAGAATATATACAAAAAACATAGAGTATAAACACAAAACATAAGACTCGGCGGTTGAACAGAATATACTGATATAGGATGCTACCTGATCCGTAATCAAATTAGAGGCGACTGAGTAAAAGTCTTTGTGAGAACAGATTAAGCATTGATAAGGACTAATATTTTCTTGAGCTCGTTCGATTCAAACCACTTTCAATAGCTCCATTTGCATCTTCATCTTCATGCTGCTACGAGGTAAGCAGGTGTTCATAGTCACACCATTTATTACACCCACGGCTCGTCGTCATGATATACCCTCTAGTCCATGGGCTATCGGCCCATAAATTCTGCTCCAAGCCTTACGGTAGGCGCGGAGTACACCAGCGATGTCCAGTTTTATTCCTACATTTACTACGTTATAGGAATTTTATATGATGAAAAAATTAATGAAAACAGCGTTGAACAAATTTGAGGTAGTATCTATAAGAGAGTATAATACCATAGATAATGACTAAATTACTAAAAATTCTATATCATACATAAAAAACAGAACTACTTCATGCGAACCTTGAAAATTAATTTTGAAAGCTTATCTTCAAAATTAATTATATATCAATTTAGCTGCAGAAACTTGTTTAATCCCACTTTAAATGTATATTACATAGCATAACGGGACCTCATGTTGATAATAGATGTACCTTGAACTACCCTTATTAGGTGAAGTTTCTAACCTGAATTATTAGGTCAAAAGTCTTCGAGACCCACTCAAGTATGTAATTGACATGAGTTTCCTAGAAGATACGTCGAGTAGTATCTAGTTCATGCAAGATGCTAATTCATCTCGAAATGTCAATTCCGAATTGACCTTTACGGGTTGACGGCGCACATTAGTCGTCCGGCCCAACGTTACCGCGCCCGACTGTCAACTGTCTTACTCGGCCCGACAGTGGCGCCTATCGTAGAGTGTGCTGAGTCAGCTATATATGGCATTCGCGAATGAGCTAGAAGCAGTGGCGCCAACTCGGAGGAAATGTGCGCACTGCATTCGAAACCTAAACACGTATTATATCAAAGGAAACGTAAGACCTATTAGCGAAATAGACGGCAACCCGAAACGAAAATCGCTCATCGTTATCTTGGTCTTAGAAATGCTATCGCAGTAGTTATCTCTTAGAAGGAACGGAAAATGAAAATTGGTGATATCATAGCTTCAGGTAAATGGAGGAACTTCATAGACAAGTATCTAAAATGGCCAATTACTTGAAGTCTGATACTTTGTGCAATAATTTTTTACATAAAAGAGCTTGGTGAGTAATTCCTTCTGATTTTTTGTAAAGCTTTGTAAACTGCGGTAAGGCTCTGCAACTTAGACACAAGATGGCGCATTTAAACAGGGATTGGGTTGCAAATATACACGAATTTCAGACAGAAAACAAAAGAAGGAATGTGAATCCAAAGTCTGGCGGACGTCACGCCCAGAGGAATCTCTCAGGCTATTGAAAGGGTATTAGAGAATACCAGTGAATCCATGATTTATAGAAACTTTGGAGGTAAATGGGCTCGTTTGTCAATTCATTTTTACTATCGATTGTGATATCGAGTATAAAAACTAAAGCAGGCCATAATGTTCCGTTCCTAGATCGGTCTCCTAAATCTAGGGCAATTTGCGGCAAAAAATCATCAAAAATCATTGTAACCCTTTCGAGGATAAGTAGATGACGTCACAAGATCATAGTCATTACTTTTTGATGGAAATTATTTCATTATGTACCCGTTTATATACCTTTCAATAGAAGAATTTGGGGTTACAATTTTCTTAGTATGTTAAACATGTTAAAAGAAAATGATGTTGAACTAAAGTTCATGAAAAATAGTTGATGACGTCATTGGCTGTGGACACTCGGCCATCAATTCATTTCCGTTAGGCGAACGATGTTACGCCGCTAACAGGTCGAAAACTTAGCATCGGATTGAGATAAGTAAATTTTTTTTCATCAATTACAGTCGAAAGTAAAATAAATGGTGATTGGGTTTATTCACGCCGAATATATTTAATTTTTACAGCCGGCATTCCTTTTTTATTGTGAATTTGCGAATTTGTCAGTCAGGAATTTTAACCCCTCCCTACTGGTATATATTCTAATTTTCAAATCACTATTCCACCTCCAAGTGCTCCGTCGGATTTAGTACGTGTTTCGCGACGTTCAAACGGTATGACTCGGGAAAATGCGTCTGCGATTGTTCATTTGTCATTTCACTACCTACTAGTCTTACTAGTGGCCGACATACAGCGGTCACTGTTGAACAGCGGGTACGCGTTGGATGCGCGAAAAAATTCCACTGGGCAATTTATCGGCCGTAATGTTTACCATATTACTAATAACTACTTTTCAAGTTAGCAATTCAACCCGAAGTGAAATGAAACATTTTATTGCGTATGCCGAATGCGTATTTACGCCTGAATTCTACGTTTGTTTTCCGTAGTAGAAATTTATGAAAAAAAGATTAATTTGTACAAATATATCCTCGGAAGAAAAAAGGATTTGAAAAGTGTAGAGAATTTGAGGGAAATGATTTGGTAAACAGAGCATATCCTTTGTCTGCTCAACCAAATGAGTTTCCAACAAATATTACGATAGAATCCAGTAAAAAAGACAGAAGTTATTAGTAACTGCACCAAATTCTCAGCTTTTATTGCATAAATTAATTATTTAACAGAAATAGTGTAAGAACAATTTCAAACATTGTTTCCCGCAAAAATAATTTCTTACGGCACCTACGCGACACACAAGGAATATATCCTGAATTTTTCATGGCTGTACTTTCAGTATTTTTGAGTGAAAAAATGAAGGAGAGAGCCAGGATAATTAGCTTTAACCAAGAACTTAAGTTTTTATGGGGTCAGAATGTTATTTTTAAATGTCAATTAACTATTGTTTAAGAGTTGAAATCAGAGTAAGTTTATTTAAAGTTACACCGAATGCCCTCCATGTAACTAAGTGGCACCTGGTGCGTTTTGAAATAAGGACAGGTAAAATATTCAAGGCCTTGTTCCGACTCGCGTTTGAGTATCCGTGCAATGGCGGTTCCATGAGCATCAAAAGTTTCGGCATTTAGTTCATCCTCTCAACCCCAAAGCGCATTAAATATTCTCCCATGACCATCTAGCAAAGCATCAAGTGGAAGTTTTTGGGAGCGATACACCATTTGTTCTGGATCCTGTGGGGCCCGGCGAATGACTTTTGCGTCAGCATGGAGCTTTGGTGACAATCAGGGCCGCGCGCCCGCTGGTGTCGTTTGGCGCGCGCAGCAACGTCCCCAGGGCCGGCTGTATGCGCGGCCGTTTGCAGAGTAATCGCTGGGAATGAACGCGGTTCTCGCCTGCCCCCCCTTGGCATGAACGGTGCACACTCGAGGGATATGGAGCAAACATGTCGACCACGCTACTCGGAGAGTTGCTGGCGCCAAAATGGCGGCCGCGATGTGACCCTTCAGAAGTGAAAGGTCACTGAAGGGAGTGTAGCAGAGTTCAAGTAGACTAGACCAACCGTGAGACCCTGACGGGATGGCGAAATGCATCTTAAACACAATTCATCATTCAATTCAATTAAGGTTTATTTCCGTACTGCAAGTTTTACATGAATATTTACATAGTGAGGTAGAGTATTATAATACATATATAGAGTAGGTCCCCATTATAGGAATACTTTCATCTTCAGGGCATGTTATAATTTGTTATTATTCATACAGTGTTTGTGAGCATGTAGCAGATGTGGCAAAATCAAAAATCTGGGACTCTTTTTCTTCCGGGATGGCTATTGGTCCGACGCAAGAATATTGCCTTTATATGTGGCCGATTACAGTGGCGCAGCGAGGGGGGGTTTTGGGGGATAACCCCCCCCCCCCCCCCCAAAGCTCAGAGAAATTTTTTTAAGTTTAATGCATTTTACTTAATTGAATTGATATTACTAATAGAATAATGTAAGGATTGATAAAATATCCCTCAGTAATCCGTAAAGCTCACCATTTTCAACCATTTATCTTAAAATTCCGCAATTTATTAATCTCGCTTATCCTGGTGGGTAGTCCATACTCCACACACTCCGGTATTAGTTGCACCTAGACCCCTTAATTCCTGGTTGCGCCCCTGGCCGATTAAGTTGTTATAACCCTAAGCTTGAAGCCACCGAACGCATCCTCTGGATTGCGTATGGTGGATAGACCTTCAAGTATAAAGATCGGCTTAATTTTATGCATACGGAATAGCGTACTATATTTCACAAGGTTATTTTTACAGGGAACAATTTGGAGTATGTTGCACGGAAAGAATAACATAAATATTAAGATAAAAATTTAAATTATTTAATTTCTCTCAACAAAGTAAATTTCTCTTATGACGCAATCTAATACATTGTTTTCTAGTGATTAAACAAGATACTAAAAGAATTTTTCATGCTAGAAGGAGTCGGTAACGAATTTTCCCCAAAGCGGCACATATATTCCAAAGTACATGTTAATTTAAATTTTAATTATGATGGGCGGATAAAACTTATTTTAGAATAAATTACACATGTGTTATACAGTGTGCTTCAGAATAATCTGCAAAACTTCAGGATGTGACAGGGGAGAAAAGCATTTTTTTTATCCATAAACATGGGGTCGCAACTCCTTAGTTACTGAGCCATGGCAACGCAAACATTTTATGCATTCACTTTGTAGTTCCCATGAAAACGGTTTTTCATTGGTATCCAGCTTTTTCGACATTTTATTTAATACACTAGATATTTAAGGACCTTAAATAATTAAGGTTGAGCGAAAATGTGCGATTGTAAACCCCTGAAACAATTTATCTTTGAGCTTAATTTAACGTAAGGTTTGAGTGAGTAAGGGCAATACGATTTCGCAATCTCACGTATTTTTAGATAAATTGTCTCAGGCACTTCACTCACACACTCAGTGATTAAACCCGTAGGCTGATTTGAATAGGCAGGGTTAGAGCTCACCTAAAACTAGGCCACATGCGTGCGAATTTCACACATTCAGGGTAGTTACTTTAAAATATAAAGATGTCTACGTACTCAATTGGCAAGCTCCCTGTTAAACACTTTAGAGGGCAATCATTATTTAACAGCTTAGTGCGACGACCGAGGGGTGAACAAGGACACTAGGTGGCGAATGAATATCGCATATTGTATTCCTGGGAGAGAACATGGCGTCCGCGCGCAATTTCCCATTCCGGAGAGGGCGCCCACTTGCGGACCCTAGGTGACCCTTCTAGATCATGCTTTTTTTGAAGAGTGCGCGTGATGGCCCCAAAAGGGCCCTCGTTATATTCTCTGAGAGAATTCCTGTTGCGGAGGGTAAAGTGGTCACTTATGCAGGGCCCGGCCGCCTATATTGGAAGGTCATGACCCTCCGTGGCGAGAGTGTTTTCGAAAGTGCTGCTCGTGATATGACTGGCCATCATGTGTTAGGGATGTAATATTTTTTGGTTGCGGGATAAGACAAGAAAATGATGCAGATTATTCATATGCTAGTACATACGTCAAACTCACGGTGATTGCAATACGGAAATGCGTACTTGGGGCGTATGCTACTAATAGAGCCTTACTTGGATTTATAATTGTGAAAAAGATGAATTAAAATATTTAGAGGAGTTTAAAATTGGTCATTGGCCATTCAGTTCCAGCCACTAGTTTCGATACGCAGTATCTTAATCACGACTAGTGGTAAAGATCGATTAAAAATTAACAAACTCTCCGATATGTTTTAGAATTAGAAGAGCCATTCTAGTCGTTATTTATTTATTTTCATCGCCCCGAAAAAAGCTCATTTAAGGCCTCTTCCATCGGAGGAAATAACATGAAACAACGACTATCACGCACAACCATTCCCTGGATAGGGGCAACCTACCCAGGCGGGACTCGAACCTGCGACCTTCGGTTTGGCAGGTGTGGACTTAAACCCGCCGCCACCGAGAAGAAGAAATAGGTCCCATCATATCTATTTATTACAAAATCTCTCGATTTTCTTAAAAATATAGTTTCAAATGGCAAGGCGAGGAGGAAATACTTCATGTATTTGTGAGCGAGATTCGTGAAACGAACTCACGAGGGACGTGATCTCAGGAAAGAAAGAGTGAAACGGAACAAGAGAGGGTAGCCGAGTGAGAGAAACTTACGAACGAATCACTGCAGGAAACTTCCTGTCGCGCGAGATCTCAACTTTTCGGGCAAGTTTATCATCATCGGAGATACTATTGCTCGAATATAAACTTGAACTTTGAAGTAATCTACACACTTTGAAATTCAGTGAGCAAACTTTGAGGTTTAACCATCCGGTCCTCACGTATGGGGTCGAATAGATCCTAGCGAAATAAATTTTTTTATAAATTTTACATTTTAATAAATGTCAATTTAAATAAATATTTCAGAATGGATTTCATGCACGGAGCTTCCATTCATAACATTTTCATTTACAATTTATGATAAATAATTTTGAACCTTTACCATACATACATATTGTCGCTCTTCGGAGTTATACTTCTACAACGTGAAATTTTACGCGATTTTTAGTGACACCTCTCAAAATTGTGGACCGATTTACGAATACCTCCTGCCAAACCAGTCTATTTCGGTGACGGATTACTCGCGTAAAATGTTTGCCCTTATCTTACAATATTCAGTGTAAGCAGAGTATGCTTTGTTCAAAATTAATCCTTTATTTCAGATATTACAAAAAATATATCTTGTTAAATGATTAAAAGGCTAATGGGAAAAATCTCAAATTGGAGATATAGAAAAAAGTCGACAGCGATCTTATATACGAGATGTGTTCAGAAAATAACGGGAATAGGGTGGTTTCCTATTATTTTTTATTGCCTAAATCGAAAGATTATTACTCCTGAAGTACGTATTTCGCGCTTTTAGATTTTTAAATGACGATATCTATTTTTCGCGATTAAATAAAAAGTGAAAAATTTCAAGCGCGCAAAAACGCGACGCGTAAGTAGGAAAGTCCGTGCGACGCATTTCTGGTTCCCCTTCTCTCCTTGTGAAGTGGCCTTGATCGAGGCTCTGAGCGCTGATAGGACGCAGGATGCTAGCGGATAGCTGAGTACCTTGCTGAATGGTAACGCTTGGCTTAAAAAAGGTTTATTAATACCTTATCAAACGAAGAAAACTTTCCGACCTTAGCCAGTTTTAATAGGTGATTATTAAGACATGTTTCCCTGAGCTCTGTGCCTCATGCATGCATTGGTAACCTCAGACGATGCATAACTCCTATCCTCTCGTGTAGAAACTAGGTCCCTGTGACGTCACGCGGAGTGGAATCGCATGGGCGCCAATCTGGCCTTTTTCAAATGAGGATAAAATTTGACCCTTGCCATTCGTCAAGACCGGTATTTCAAAAACCAAATAATTTGTGTATTATGAATACACTAATGGTGGGTAACGAATCGCAATCAATGCCTATCGTTTTCTTTGATGAAGGAAACTACCCTATTATTAAATTTTGTGTGTTTAGAGAGTTCGATTGTCATGTTCTCAAATTATATTCGTATACTTTCCCCGAAATATGATAAAGTTTTCAGCTGTTTTCATTACTTACTTTGTCTGTGGCAGCCGTTTAGGTTAGACGTGTTTTATGAGCTAGGTGACTTTTGTTTGTTGAAATAAATGCATCGTAGAATGAATGCAAAGTAAAAAATTATCAGCAAAAGAAAGCGTGGAAAAAGCGAAAGAAATCGTTTTGAACATCTAATGTCATTATATTGTAATTGGGACTATTTTGAAGATGACAACATTAATGTAGACGAATAATTAAACATTTTGTTTTTCAAAACACTGAAATTCCCGTTACATTCTGAACACACCCCGTATGCACCTTGAAAGTTTCAAAATATAGCGGAGGATTTTAGAGAGTAATCATTTCCCAAAATAAGACCGGTTAAGAAGGAGGCGTGCGTCCTCTGAACCGTCTGTGTCTTAGATAAAGTCAAATCATATTTTTTTATTGATTTTTACAGTAATAATCCCTTCGAGAAAGTAGAAGGAGAAGGTGGCTGGATGGAAGATCAAAGGAAATGGCGTGGAGTTGCTGGAAGGTAGTTGGTGCTTGAAGAAGGCAACCGACAGTTATGGTCATTTGCCTCATAAAGGAGGGTAGAGGAGGAAGAGTGGAGAGAAACCCGGCGTCAGCATTAGCGTGCTCCTAAGGAAACGCGCGAAGAGGACCATCGATCGATTCCCGGTACTGGGGAATTTTTTCCATAACAAATAATGGTAATCTATCCGTTATCAAGCGGCAGGATCAAAGAATCAAAGAATTGGCGGACCTATCAAAGAATTTCAGCCAATAAAGAGCATAGCACTGGTGTGCGATCCATCACTGCTGTTGGCTTTTTGTAAGCCCAAATTCCTTAAATCTTTTGGACCACAAGTTCATAAGCCCTTATACGATGAACATCTCACAACTTATATTTTTAAAAATATTTTTTCTTTTTTTTCATCATTCGCAGTACCTCTAAATATACAAAATATTAAATAAACCGGAGAAAGGCAGATTGGTGTTACGGAATCATATGGAATGCACCAGGTTCAGACAATTATACGGGACAAAAGAAATTTATCCGTGAACTTCAATAAAATGCAAAAGAAAGCTGTATTCGTCAAAAACTCCTGCGAGTGAACATATAGCGCAACAGAGCTTTTTTAGGTGATCTAGGCTTGGAGCCGCTAGAGGCATGGAGGGTACTTACTAGGTAAGAATTATTTTGCTACTTAGTTAGACAGATATCTCTCAGAGCGAAACGGATAGAATGGTCTAAGAGCGTATACCTTTAGCGTATAATTTCTAAGTTCGACGAAAATGTAAATTTCAAAGATATATTTAGTTGAACACGTAGATATAGGAATTCGTCTATTCTCGAACGATCTCCTTTTTACTTTAACAATCTATTTTTTACTAAATTTAAAATAAAAGGCGGAAAAATTCACTCATCTACTTCACTATAATTCTTCTTTTTTTCTTTATTTTTTTCAATGGTATGTGTCCCAACGCTCCCCGCCACGCGCCTATTAAGATGACTTGCGAGTTAGTACGTAGATGTGGATCCTTTCGTAATGATTATTTCTGTGCAGAAGAAATGGAGGAGCCGATACCATTGATTTGAGAGTTCGCCGGGTGGTAGCGTTGAAGACGCCTAGCGGTGATAGCTGACGAAGTTTGGAGTTGTGTTCTCTCTCGACTCGAGAGCGATATCTCGGGCGCGTGATCGATTTGCGTGGAGTCGATTCGCGCCTCGGGGTGGTATTATTCACGAGTATCAACTTGAAAGGGAGGAAACAGGAGGTGACCCCGTTTCGATGGAGCACTTTGGAATCTAATGGCGAACATTTACGCAGGCTCTGGATTCTCAAAAAACAATTATCTCAGGGCGAGTCCGAAAATTTTGTTTAATTTAAGTAGCATGAAGACGGATGCTCCAAATTTAATTCCGAATGAATTGATTCCTAACTACACCGATATTATTCAAATTTGTTATGAGACTCCTCTTTTTAACCCTTTCTAATCCAGAGCTTCTTGTGAGAGTAGTCAAATTTCAAGACTTCCTCATTTGAAAAATGTGAAATTTTCCTTCTCATTCATAATTATTGTGGCAGCTACATATTTAACCATTTAACTTGACAGCACTAAAGAACTCGTAGTTTAAATCTTCCCTGAAAAGATCTGAAAATGTATATATTTTTTGATGTTACTTATAAACAATATTGGGTCATAATTAGTTGAGGGATATCCTCTTCCGTGGAGCAATTTTACACACTATCTTCTTTTTGCGTCGCTCATCGCTGGCCACTCTGCTACCCAAGTAGCAGGACTCCTTCAACATCTCAAGTCTAATGGACTTAACACGCCCTTGTCTCTCTGCTTTCCCAATTCTATGCGGACCTATATCACTCAGAATATCAAGAAAACAATTCTTTTTAACTCAAAGTTAATATAAAACTTTAATTGTCGAAATCAGACGCGCTGCTAAGGTTTCCCAGTTTTAGGCCAGTCATAACCTATCCTCTTCTACTAAACGCCACTCACTTTTGTTCTCTTTGCATATACTTACTCATAGACTTGCTCATACCCAGCCAATGTCTTTTACATAATGGATAGAATTTCTTTTTGTTGGCTATCTGTATCTGCTATGATTGCTATGTCATCGGTGAATCGCAGCATGCTAATTTTTGATAGTAGATTTTCACCACTCCGCTTTCTTTATGATTTTATCAGAGACCTTTCTCAGTTGACACATTGAAAATTACAAGGGTCAAAGCATCCCCTTTTGTTAATCCTTTCCTTATACTATATGGACCGATATCTCCAAGAATTTCAGGAAATGAATTCTGTTTGACATTAAGTTATCATTACAATTTAATTGACGAAATCAAGCGCGCTTACAAAGTACCCACTATACGCGTGATCATTAGGACGCAATCTATGCGCCTCGATACTCCCTTCCATGTAACACGGATTAGTCTTTCCAGTTGATCATAAACACTCTAAAAGCTAAAGGTATCCAAAAGATATATTATTTCAGTGACACCGAATCCTTTCCTGCCTTTTAATTCAAGTATTTATTGTTTATTCATGCATTTAAAATTTAATATTTAACATTTAATTTAATTTAATAACATGAAAATTTAATGTTTCACTTTGTTCATATCGTCGGCGATTCGCAGCATGATAATATTTTCACCGTGGATTTTCACCCCAATGGCTTTCGCTCTGATTTATTTCAAGGCTTTCCCGATGGATAGATCGAAATTTAGGGGGGATATATCACATCCTTGTCTCACTCATTCCCCAATTCAAAAGAATTTCAAGAAATAATTTATTTTTTACACAAGATCATAATCAAGCTTAAATTGACTCATTAACGATGATTATTTATATATTATTATAAATGCAGCGGTTTTAGGCGCAGATCTCTCCTTCTTGAGATGAAATGAGAGGTAGCTGGGGCAGGGAGTCTGTCCCAAGTCGCCCGATTGTAATTCAGCGCGCGACCCGGCTGTGATGAGCGCCGTCTCGTCATGAAGGCTTGAGAGGAATTCTAAGCGACTTTCAGAACATTGCAAGGGTGGAAGGATAAAAGACAGAATCCTTTTAAAGATGCCAGTGCCACACACACTATCAGTTTCACCTAAAAAGTCCCCTCGCTCGCCGAAACCAAATATGTCACTTTGGAAAGGGGAGGAACAGGATATTCCGCTTTCGGATAAAAATAATCCAGGGACAACCGGATGCTGGTTGGAATTACTTCAAGAGAGCGTGATTGCTCAAGCACAAAGGTGTACCGATGTACCGACGGATTTAGGAGGGGGGCACGGGTGCACGTGCCTCATCCCAGACGCTTAATAAATAGACAAGATTTTAAAAACGGTTATCATCACGTTCATTTTGTTTTATGTATCACGGGACCTCGATCAGTTAATTTTACGAAAAAACTTTCATATTAAAAAAAGAGAACATTTCGTCCAGTAATTGTTGTATTTTGTGTTTAATCTCAAATGTGAGAAGACCGTTTGCCTGTCAGACCCTTGTGCCCACCTCCCCCTTCAGAAAAAAATCCTGGATCCGCCATTGCATGTACCTAAAGCGTTCCTGTTGACACAAATCTGAATTACAAATTCTCTGCTGCAAAATCACTGCTACGGGCGAGCAGAGAGCGTTACACAGCTTTTAAGGGAGCCACAAGAGTAGGGGTGGTCTGACCAAGAGCTCCATTCACTGAGGCAATCTTTCGGATAGTTTGTTGATGGTTCTCGGAAAGACGTCATAATTTCGGAATGAGCTATCAATTAAGGTCCATCCAAACTTAACGCCACGGTAACTCTTCTGAGGGTGGCCGAAACGACGAAGTGTCTCGGAAAATGACTTTCCGTTTCTCGGAATCGGAAAGTGATGTGCCAGCTGGTAAGCTATGGAATATTTTTACCGTGAAAGCGGTGCTGCGGAAGCTGGTAAGAAGTCGCAAGTAACTAGAAATACTGGTACGGTATGTGTAAAAATTATGGGAAATGGATGATTACGTACGGAGTTAATCCTTAGCTACACGCGCCAGCGAGGATAACGCCTGTGCACGCTTGCGGCTTTTTTGCAGCACTTTAATATTTTTGGTTTTCCTAAATATAAATTAAATTTTTGGTTATCATAACGCATTTAGATATCTTCTAATATCAAAGGCACTTAAAATATTTTTCTCTTCCATTTACAAACAAAAATAAAGCAAACTAAAATGCAAATTTCTTGATAAATACTTTGAATAATTTCTCTTAATTGAAGACGATATTGTTCTTGGTCGAGGAAAAAGTACAGAAATACAATACCAAAGTGTGCCACTAGTGATCTATACGCAGTAAGCGAGCTATTTCGAGTTTTCAAAAATGCGGTCCCCGCTTGGCGTGCGACTAAGGGTTAGGAATTAAAATGAAGTTACAGGCAATAAACAATGCAATAAATTTAGCAAAGTGGATAGCATACAAGCGCTTCCGAGTGACGGAAACGGACTCGGAGACGGAAACGGAAAGTTCGATTCCGAAATCTCGGAAACGAGGAGACGAGAGAGTTACTGGATAGTGCTCATGGTCGGCAATCGCCAAGGGTCCTGAGCTTAGGGAGACCCCCAGAAAAGAGGAAGTGAAAAGAAAGAGGAAGTGGAAGCATTCGAAATTTGGTAATAATCTTAAAAAGATGTCGATTTCACAAATCGGTAATAGCATGAGGCACAATGGCTTCGTGAAGACACACATTTGAAGAGCAGCAAAATGAAAAAGAGCAAAGTAAGTCCTTGCATAGAATATTGCTTTACGATCTAAGGGAAAATATATTCACAAATTCACACACGCCGCCTCAGGGGAATATTCAAGCATAAATACAGATAAATATTGAAACAAAGAGACAGGAACATGACAATGACACTGGAAATGAAATAATGGCCGAAAATACAAAGAAATATTTCGCCTCAATCGGGTATGGGAACACGAACCTTCTGCTATCCAGTCAAACGTTCAGACTACCGAGCTATCGAGGCTACTCTAGGGGAGGGGGATTTATGCGACCAGTCACACAGACAATAGAATATATACATGTACAGGTTGTTTCAAACAGAATATACGCATTAAAAAGTATTATTTTGTCCTAACTATCAATCGCTGCGCCTTGAATCGGCTAATGGAGAAACGAATATTTAGTACAGTATAAATTAATAGTCGCTAGATGTCACTTGCCTTCTCTTTTGCTTGGTAATCGTCATATGTTTGAAATAGCTACTCCGAGGCGGAAATAATTTTGTGTCCTCGAGTTTGCGAAGTGAAATTCCATGATTACAGAGCAAAGACGTTTTAGATTGAGGTACCATATTGATCCTCAGAATGCGTTGAACATTCGCAGGTGGTACCTATCGACAGTAAATACAGGATGTGTATGAAAAGGAATGAGTCCCGGCCGCCCTCCTGTTTCTGAAGAAAATGTTGCACGAATTCAAACTGATTTCCAACGCAGTCCATTCAAAATCAACTCGTTGTGCCAGAGTCAGAACTGCCTACAACACCACCCTGAGACTTTTTCCTGTTAGGTTTCGTTAAAAACGTTGGTAAAATAAACATCTGTAACCTGAACTTGAGATGATTGTAAATATATGTGTGAAGTTTCATATTCGAATGCCTTATTCTTTTTTAAAACACACAGTATATGAATCATAGGCGGATCCAGGGGGGGGGGGGGGGGCACGGGGGCACGTGCCCCTCCCAGACCCTCGAAAATATGCAAGATTTTTAATACGGTCCCATTATCATTGCATTCGTTTTGTATTACGAGGTATCCTTGTGCCCCTCTCAGAACAAAATCCTGGATACGACCTTGCTTGTGCCCCCCCAAAAAGAAATCCTGGATCCGCCCCTGATATGAATAGATATTTACAAAAAAAATCGGCTGGAGGAGGAGTTGATTGGAGAACTTTCAATTCGTGGAGAACCGTCATTTAAAGCTGTTAGCAACTGTGGTGTCTTTGCTGAGTAACATGTTGCCTTAAAATATTCTACTCCATTTATGCAGATGCGGATTAACTTCCTTTCGATGTCCCAGCCCAGTCGTCCAGCCCCTCGAAACGTACTCAGAAGATGGGAACGGAGTCACCCGAGGAATAATCACTGACTGATTTTAATTTTATTCCGGTCCTTATTAAATTCTGAACACTAGTGGCCGTATTTTCATCTACCTTTTTTACCTTTAGTAGATGGAAGACCCAGCAATCTCTCATGCCGGAAATCGAATCGGTATTGTTGGCAAAAAGGTCTCGGTCGTCGCACGGAGACGAGCAAGAGGCCGCGAGAGCAATAGTAACAGATTGACGAGCGGAAACCAATAAGAAGCAATTCCGCAAAGAGGACAATTAATCAATGAAAATGCTCTTTAAATATTTTTTTTTGTTTCATCGAAGCGGGAGTAAATAAATGGCAGGTCAACGCTCTCTGTGCCGTGATATCGGGTGGTGATGCGCTGTTGTTAATCCAGGAGGACACGCTCGCGCGCGCACACTCCGTCAGAGGGCAGCAGAATCTACGCCGCCCCGGAGGGATCTTCGCTCGCTCGTTCGTCAATTATTCAAATTCCCCCTTTCCCCGCCAGATGGAAGCACGGAGGCGACCTCATTTCCGATGCCGTTTGCACTCCAGCGACACCAATTTCCCTCTTGTCTCTGTTTCGGAGGAAAAAAGTCGAAATCAGAGTCCAAAAATTGCATTTCTATTATACATATTAATCCTTTCCAGTGGCAGCTTGATATTTTCAACTGGCATTTGTCCTCTAGTTCCCAAGTTTTATTCCTCGGATGTGCATGCATCCAAAACAGATAATGCAAAGGGATTAGTGTGTTTTACGACTGAGATGCCCATCCTCTTTTTTGTTGAAAGAATGTCTCGTGCATTGGTGCCGAATGACGTCCACAAAAAGCCCCCTCGAGTTGGAAGGGTCTGTGTTTTAAAAAAGATCTAGGTTATAAATGGATACCACAGCTCAGACTTTACGTCAATCTGTGTGCTAAAATCCCTGATAAAGAACCCTGCTAAAATCACCAATTAAAAACGTCGAGTTTCAATTTAATGTAGACATAACGAACTAAAAACGTCGAGCGATTCAATTTATTGCAGACTACATGAGTTCTCCCATGTTGTGGGATTACGTATTAGAAATAGCCATCTACAACCTATTGCGACTTCACTCCAACAGAAAATCGCATGAACTAAGCTAAAAAATACACCGAATGTGAGAAATTCAATATGGCGTCCAAGATGGCGGTTAAAACGAGGAGTTTATTCTTTAGAAATGAAGTAAATCCTAGTTTAAACGTATATTTGTAATTTTGTAATTAAAAGCACCATATAAATAATTAAATTGGTGTTTGGGCTCTGTTTATTAAGATATTTGAAAATTTTACCGATTAAACGAGGTGTCTACTATATAAAAGTAAATACCCAATCGCTATATGAAATGCCTCCAGCCATAAAATAAAAGCGCTATCTGAAATCAAAGCCTTGATTTATGGATTGAAAACTAAACACATAATGAAATGCACAATACTCAAAGTTATTTAATGACAATTTTAAGATGAGAGAAAGGAGATATATTTCCACGACATTTTCTACTCAAAATTGCGTGGTCAGGTAACAACATTACCTAAAAATGTGCGTTCAACGTTACTGTAGTCCATTTTATCTGAAAATTTCGCAATCGTTTGACCGAGTAATTGGCTCTCTACAGATTTTTCTTGTCAATCAAATTTTTTGCTCGAACCCAATGCTAGCTACTCTGGTAAATCAGAATCAATGGGCGTTTTCAATGGAGGGGCGAATATCTGATAATTTATGAAAGCTGTATTTCATATTTGGTACACAATAGATGTATCACGAAGTTAATTAGTGTAGAGCTAAGAAGTAATAAAATCGAAGATATTCATAATTAATAATGAAAGACGCTTTGTTTCTTCCACAAGGTTATAAAAATTTCTATTTTTTTACCGGTTTCGGCTGTTACACCATTATCAAATACACCAATATCAATACTGTATTTGATAATGGTGTAACAGCCGAAAATGGTAATCAAATATAAATTTTTATAAACTTGTGGATGAAACAAAGTGTCTTTCATTGTTAATATGGAGCCCTTCCACCACGTACGTGCTTCAAGTTTCGATTTAATCGAAGATATTCCGTTATCTTTCACTCCTCCTTTCAATTCTCTATAGATACATGAAATTGTTTCGGGCATAATTTTGTTGAATGCTATAAAATTTATACTGAGACAATCACTGGTAATTTTAAACAGAAATTCTTAAGAAATGCTGCTACAAAAAAAAAATCGTGAAAATTTAAGATTTTCAATGAAATTGGCACTATTATACAATGCGATATTTCCGACAACCGAAAAATGGGTGGTAGGCCATGTCTACAAGTCGATTCCATTAATCCTATGTTCATCTCTTTTTCGCTGCATACTTATATTGTTGTATTGTTTTAATTGTTCTTAAATTGATACCACTTCACTGTTCTTTTCATATTTACTAGTCTTCTTCAAATCTCTCTCTGCCTATACTATGCCGTCAGCAGATTTATTTTTGCTTGCAATTACCTGTGGGTTATTGGAACAGGCAAAGTTCACGGATTGTGAGCTAGTCACTCAATCGAAGCCTTGAAAGTCCTATGATTCACGAGTCATCATCCTCCCTCCATTGCCGCCAGGTGCCTCTACTGGGCGGATGCACTCGGAAAACCAATGCCCGCCGGAAGGGAACTGGCCTTCGGAAAATCCGATACACGTTCGGACTTAGGCAGGTTGTCTACATTGCAATGCGCGATGCTCAATTACTCCCTCGTCGTGTTACACGGGTTGAAAAAAATGCTTCAACCAATATGGACCGTAATATTAGTAACTTAATTTGGGAAGATAATTTTCAAAGGTAAAGATTTCTTATCGTAGTTGAAAGAGTAAAGAGCTATTTTTGCAGATTTTTCAATTGGAAAATACAATCGTAAATAATTGGCTTAATTATTTCAGGGTTTTAGGAATGATTATTTTGACGTCAGGGGCATAAAGAAGAGATTAATTTGTTGGGACCTGAATGGACCAAATATGCAATGATGGGAATCATCCATATAAACTCAAATAATTTAACTTTAAGGAATATGAAAGAATAAAACTTTGTTAGGTTCACTCGTGCATTTAAAAAGGCGCAACTTAAAAGGCAAGAATAGCTATGGGAAAGTTATCATTTAATGAAGGCCTGGTTACATGATACGCTAACTCAAACGGGTTAATGTCTAAATGTATGAACGCGAAAATGAACGCCATAATGCACCGTGTAACCTCCCAACTTGTGCGAATGCATGCACAGAAAATAGAACGTGTTCTAATTTGGTTCATGCATTCGTACATGTTCCGTTCCGGTCCATCAAAATCATTCACGCAAACGTACATTAACTTGTACGTGTTAATGTACCGTGTAACCAGGCCTTAAGAAGAGAGAGGTACTCTGTATCAGCATAAAGTTAGGGTTGAGGAAGAGAATAGTGAAATGCTACGTGCGGAGTGCTGTGTTATATGGATGTGAAACATGGACCTTGGGAAGAAGATATAGCGAAAGGATAAATGCGTTCAGTATTGCCTACTCCATGGGGCCTGAGGGGGCCCTCAAAAATTCGTTATGGTGCGAGGAAAAAATGTGTCAGGTTTGTCGATTTTCCCCGGAGTGTCCAGATATCGAGATTCGAGTTATCAGGGTTCTAATGTTGATCATATGGCTCTTCTAAAATACTTAAAAAACTTAAAAACTCACTACTTATAAAATTTCCAGGGGCATGATCCCCGGTTTGGCCCCCACCCCAATATTTTTTGTAAGTCGGCATCCCTGAATGCGTTTGAAATGTGGGTATGGAGATGGCTGGAGAGAGAGTGTGAAGTGGGTGGATAAGATGAGGAATGAGGAGATGCTGAAAAGAGTTGGGGAGGAAAGAACATTACGAAGACCTGAAGAGGAAAAAGAATTGGATAGGGCATGTTTCGAGAGGGATGGGAATTTCGAATCTAGGAAAGTCTAGGAAACAGTGGAAGGAGAAAAGAGAAGAGGAAGAAGAAGGCTGAAGACGACGGACGCGGTGAGGTTAGGAAGAAACTTAAGGGGAGGCCTTTGACAGAATGTGGTGGAGACGACTTTGATGTTTGGGACCTGTCAGTGGAGGGCAGAAAAGCAGCTGATGATGATGAACTCGGGATTCATAACACAGTTACATCTTCCGGTGATAACATATGTTATGAAACCAGAGTCGTGTCTTTTTAAATACATATACTGAATAACCTAACAAAGTTTTATTCTTTAATTTTCCATAATGGAAAGTGTCACATTGTTAAGCCTGAAGTTATCAGCTATAATTTAAATTTATCTCAAATTATTAGAATCTAACGTATTTCGTTCGTAATAGGAGAAACCATATACGTTTATAATTAATATCTTTTAAAAATTTTAACGCTGATTTATCGTTAAAATCTAGTTTAAGTTTAAAGTTTACTTAAATAAATGCATGTATGAATTAAAAAAAATATATGGAGAGGGGATACCACAGATATTAAAATGCAAAATAAAAGTGATCTCAAGTTTTAACCTGTTTTAATTTTTATGAATTACTTTATCACAAAGATCTCCATAATTTCCCCACAGTGAATCCATGTAAAAATTTTACATGATTTTTGGAGACAAGGTACTACAGATCTGGTTGAAAATTAAAATAAAAGTGATCTCTAATTTTTAATTATAAATTCCTTATTTTTGCTGCATAATTTTAATGCGGAGTACTTCAGAATATCAACTATAAGTCACATTGCCCAAAAGTATCTCGGGGCTCCATCCTAATAGAAATTGGATGAGATTAATTTGAGTCCGTTAACTGCCACTTACGATATTCCGGGATTTCCAACGGAACGAACATCTTCATCTCCTCTCATTTACTTTCCCTCATCTCACGGAAAGCGCTTTAGATTCTATCTGCCTCAATTAGCCTTCCTCCCGATTACAGCGCCGAAAACAATTCATTACGTCACCCGCGCGAGCGATGACGGCGCCGCCGGCAGCAGCGCCAAACCGTGTCGTGCTCCCTCAAAAGCTCAAACGTAATCCGAGATGAATTTTATAAAAATGCCCCGTCTACAGTCACGCCACTGGTGACCGCCACAACCCCTCAGCATATGACCCTAGTGAATAGGCTGCCGAGCACGCGAACCCGATTAGGTAGGTATGTCGCGGAGAAATTGTGACTGAAATTTTTAACGCCGCGCTCACGAGGCGAAAGATGATGAAGCGTTTAAATTTCATCGCGGCAGATAACCCTGAATTAGCCCTTCCACTCCACTCATCACATCAGGAGATGAAGAACTCGTTTGTGAAATTCGTAAACGCGCATTTTATTGCCCCCCTTAACGATGCCAAATTTCATAAAAAACACTCAACTATCCCATCAGGTCATAAACTTAATTATTTTGAAATTACATTATATTTCTCTAATAAATATTAAATCATACCAAAACTTTGTACAATAACTTAGAGAAATTATAACAAGGAGGATAAGACAGTTAGTTTCATAAGTCCCTGTCCAGGCATGCCTACTTATCCTGACGTTTTTTAACACCATAATTGACGTTTACTTAATGTAGTAGCATTTATAATTAAAAGCAATTTTCCGAATTCAAATGAGATTATTTAAAAATAAATGAGCACGAATGGTAAAACGAAGGTATAGAAATAAATCTCTCAAAAAACCCTCAAGCCTTAAAATTAATTATTATACAATAACATTACTGTAGCGGGTAAACGGTTGAATCATATGTGCTGAATGTCAGTAATCGAGATTGTAGTTACATTGTTAATTTTATTTGTGGCTTTAGAACCAATTAATAAATTGATATAACTTTTAGAATTAAAACTGTTAACGGAAATTCTCAAAATGCATGCGTAAACTCAATAACGTTTTAACCCTTAAAAGTCTATATGGGTTGCAGCCATTACATTGCAAAACAAAATACTTTTTAGGCTATTGATGCCTAGATTCCAAAATATTTATCCAAATGTTTATGAAATAAAGTCTGGGACAAATATGTCCCTATGGACGATAAGGGTAGAATTCGTTCAGGACAAGAAAATCATATACATTGATTAAGGAATGTTTTATTTCTATATATTGGGACAATGAATAAAGTATACAGGTAATTTTTAAAAAATCTCATTTAATATCTTAAAATTCCATGCATACGGTAACCTATAGCATGTCCATGAATTTATAAAAATAATAATTAAAAAATAAAATAGTATTGACGATGAGAAAATGTTCCTGGTCTTAAAGGCCCTAGACTAATATACTGTCTATCAATCTCTATACTACTAGGCTAACCCTTGACATTCACGAATCTATGCCTCATATTTACTAATGGAGATCAGGAGCGGATCTCAAAGTGGATCCCCGCTCATCCAATCATCTTCATTGGCGACTCATAACTTTTTCAAAACGTCAGCCGTCAAATATATGTGATTTTGTACATTCCTTTGTATCACTAAATAATCCTGGGCTTCACACCAGGTCATGAGTTTCTCTCTGAGATTATGATTTTTCTGCGGCTGAGCCTGACACTGTCCTCAGGCCTTTAATTGAATGTAATGCGTTTCAACGCTACAGCCTCATCATCAGTTACACTGTGCTTGTTTAGTACCTAATGATGACGCCAGTAGCGTTGAAGCGCAAAATCATTACTTTATTAATCGTAGTAAATACAGTTTTATTACATTCACTGTTTTCGTAATATTTTCACCCATCTCTGAGGAAACCCATCCTCAATTCACTGAGGGCAAGATATGCTAGGAAATAACAACGATTAATGGACTGAATTTCACAGTTTTAAAACATTGTATACTATAAAGAAGACAGAGGATTCAGCTGCAGAAACATTGGCAGTTAGAATCTCAATGGCTAGGTGAGAAGCTTTAGAACTTTTTGAACTTTATTTTACAAAGATTTATTGTTTAAAATGCAGAGTGTGATTTATGAGAGGTTTTAATTTGTGTTGTGTATCATGTCATTCATCTACAAATACATCTACATGATACCCCGCAAGCCGCATAAAAGGCGTGTGGCAGGGGGTGTTAGGACACCAGCCGATTACAAACAAAAAGAAAGTGCTCCAATGAAAATACGCCTACCATTTATTATAGTCCTTTATGGTTCGGGGGAAAAACGAATTCCCATATTTATCCGTTCAGCAAAACATCTCTCTTAATTTATCGCTTCTGTCGGACCTGGAATTATAGTTCGGAGTCGTGGCCTAGGAAATATAGTGGTAGTCATTATGTCACTGTTTATAATACATTTTTTAATTTATTGCGCCAATTTATCGCTTCTGTCAGACCTGGAAATATAGTGGGGAGTCGTGGCCTGGAAATACTGTGCTACTTTTATGCATTATATAACGCATTACTATTGTAATAGAGGGTTACCATACCCTTGTTCCCATCTGATGGCGGGTGACCTTGAACTCACCTTCATTCGAGGCCCACCTACTCTTCTAGCCAATCACAGAAGAGTGGCAAGTGAAAGTGTGTAGGACGCCACAGTCTTTCTCTGACTTTCGTGTAGTGAACATCACTCTCCAGCTCGCAGGGTTGCCAGACTTAATCTGGGGAGATAGCGCTCGTACTGCCTCACGTACAGTTTTTTTCACGGACTGGCAATGCTGGTCGACCGTATGGAGGGGAGCGGAGGGGAAAATTGGAGGGGAATGAAGGGGAACGGTGAGGTGGAAGGGGTAAGGCTTCTGATTGGCTACCAACTCTCTACCGCCCAGCCGACAACACTTCGGAAATAGGGTAAGGGCATTTTTAGATAAAAGTAGATCCCTGTCCTTATTAGTCTCTATCTCAAATTTGAATATTTTACCAACGTATTTCGTCCGACGAATAAGTTCCATTCTTTACGAATACAAAGGTAATTTTTGAATACAATATACTATATACACGTTAGAAATGGATTCATTCTGTAGGAATGAGAGCTCAGAGCACTACCATCAAAACTGCCGTGCCATGTGCAAATTTATGAGAAATATTTAATCAGTCATTGTCAACTAACACCAATCAATGCGTTCAAAAATATGCCTATTTTGTGTATATTTCTCTTAAATATGAAAACTTTCACGAGTGACTCCAAGGTAAACGGTACGAGTCTTTGGCACACCGACAGCTTTTCGATGTCGGTAGAATTCCAAGAAACGCACAGAGCGGAACCGGCCGGAACTTACAGAATCGCACGGTAGTTTCCATACGTCGGATGTCTTCAAAAACGTCGGAAAGACTCCCTTACCGATCGGTTTGGAGATACAGAATGTGGCTTCAAATCGCGTGCAAACTTCGCAGTGTGATTGAAAATGGAAATTTTAAGAAATAAGTGTCTTTACTCAAACGCCAAATGAGCCTTAATTTTCGAGATATTATCTATGGATATTAATAGAAAAACGCCAAGATTGATGCAACCCGTGATAAAAAATACCGAACTATAACGGAAATAACGGGTAGTTCAGGAGGAATCTGCAATATTTCAGGAATTGGTAGGAAAGACAATAATAAGCATTTTTTGTGCAAAAAAATGGGGTCAAAATTCCTTAGGTACCGACCTATGATAACGCAAAAATTTGTTTTCGATGGATGAGGTTGCGCGAACGTATTGTTGATACTCGCTCATAGCTCTCGGATAGTTTAGCTGAAACATTAATTCTTTCGAAAAATTATAATAGCAAATGTTCGCCCAACCTTAATAATTCCATGTCCTGAAAAATCAAGAGTTCTAAATAAGATGTCGAAAAGTCTGGATACCCAAGAAAAACTGTTTTCATAGTAACGGCTTAGAGCATCCAAAATAATGTTTGCATTGCCATAGCTCATCAACTGAGGAGTTGCTACCCCATGTTTACGGTCAATAAATGCTTAAAATTGTCTTCCCTACCAAATCCTGAAGGTTCTTCCTGAAAACCTCTTACAAGTTCATCACCGAACCTAGCAACGTTAGGTAGAGTTTCTCTGTATGTGATTGGGGCTATATTCCTATTATATTGCTTTATTTTATATCGTGGATTGTTAAACGTAAGGCGTTTTATAAATAATTTCCATAAATGATATCTCGATAATTATGGCCGATTCGATCCTAGAGCAACAACGATTTTTTCTTAAAATTTCCTTTTTTATCATGCGGCGGAATTTAAATGCAAACTGGGGTGACATTTTGTTCGTACCATCCCTTGTTGGTGTTTTACGAAGCAGTGTGAAATAAACGCCGACACCCAAATATATCAACCCGTCAAGCGATTATCTTCATACCCCACCCTCCGTTCACGCATCGTATTTCAAAGGAACAACCGCGACGATGATTACACTCCCTGCCACGCGCCCTGATGGCGAGATATTGCGCCAGGGGGACCAACATGTTCACATAAAAAAAGCCCTACCACCCACCAGAATCAAACTCCCTAAATATTTTTCAGCCGCTGCTCTGGAACGGTCGGTGCTTAATGGTGCGTTCATGTGTGTATAGGAGCCCACTATCTCTCGTGAGATCTTATCGTTGCGAGAGAGTTACTCTGGAAAATGTGCGTGTGTGTATTTAACGCAATGAAAAATACCCTGATAAAATTATTGCTGATATTCACAGCTTTGTACTTCCTCCTCCTCCTCCTCACTGGTCAACAATCCTAGGATTGGTTTGACGCAGCTCTCCACTCAGTTCCTTTGTACTTCGCTATAGGCATTGTATAAGGTCATGATTTAGACACGTGGACGGAGCGAGGCTCATTATGGGCATACTATTGGCTACGTATGCAGTTAACTCTATTCAAATAAGCGTTTCTCTTTCAGCAATTCTCTAAGCAAGGCTTAAATAATCATGATTCACTGGATGTATGTAGGAGAAGATGTTTATTGAGACTATAAGATAAGACTAGGTAACTAAGATGCTACTAAATTCGGTAAGGTTTTTTTATTCGCAAAAACTACTTCCTTCATGATAATTGACTCAGTATTCTTTTATTATTTTCCATGGAAAATTTATAATTTGTTTTTCCTTATTAATTTTTACAATGTATGCCTATTTTTTCCTCTCTTTTGTGAGTTACTATATTATGCATAATTATAATACATACATGTTTATCATATGCTTCATGTATTCATGTTACTTCTTGAAAATAGGTACCTGACCGTAATAAGGAATAATTTTTATGTATCTATTGATTCGATCGGTTATGTACAAATCATTATTTTTATTCCCACAAATTATGCGTTTATCTCAGAGTAACTCAGCGCTAAGCGATATGTTCTGTTTTATAATACGTCGGTGCCTGCATCGGTGTGCAAGCACTTCGGTCCTATGTTGGATATTGGTTTCCTTGTACGGTATGGCATGATGTTTGTAGGAGGCGACCGACAGCTTAGGTCATTTGCGCCATGCGGGAAGTGTAGGTAAGGTAGGGTGAAGAGAAACCCAGCGTCGGCACTAGCCTGCTCTTAACGAAAGGCGCCAAGGGGACAACTACTTAACGTCCCATCCGACGGACGGAGTGTTGCGCTTGAAATGTCCTCCACACAACATTCAAGCGGGGATCGGGTAGTCTCTGCAAATTCTCTGCAGCCGCTAGGATTTGTACCCGAGCCGAAGGCGTGGGAAACCAACACTCTAGCCACCACACCAACACGATTCCCCTTCCTTGCATGTCCCAAAGAAATGTTTGAATCAGTACCTGGCTTATACTATGGTGGTATGATTGCATTGCCATTCTTCCCATAACGACACACGTGGATGTTTCCCAGCCATAGGTTCCTACTCTGATGGAAAATTCTCTCAGTCGTGTATGAAATATCATCTTCGCCATTTCTCTCAAGTCCATTCAGCTATAATCATGCGTTTTTGATATTCTTTCATTTACCTCTCTTCATCTAAAACGATTTTTGTCAACGCGTTGACCGCCACGCCAGTCATAGTGGCCAGAAATGAAAGTTCCCGCAACGCCATGCCAGTTATAGTGACTGCCCACGGAAAAATCACTGAAAATTGAACAGTAAATGAGAATAGAAAATATTTAGAGAATATCGGTGGATTTTTAACGACAGAGGCGACCAGAAGCGATATTTAGTCACGAATCCTCGTCGAAAATCGGAAGTCGGAAGCGGTCATAATGGCTGTAGTACCTCAAAATGGGGTAAAATTCACTGTGGATTATTTTAAAATGACGTGTCATGAGCCAATAAAATGAAACTGATAAAAAAATCATTGGCGTCACAGGAAATACCATATAAACATCATGTTGGGAAACGAGTTAATTGCATTTTGTCTTCGACGGGGTGGTTGGAAGTACATTTTTCTCCGGCTAAATGGTAATGACGATAACGGAATTGCAATTAGCCTTAAACCTTGAATTTGGATAGAGGGAGAATTTATTTATTTATTTTTCCTTACATTTTTTACTTATGGGAAATAAGTTATACCTTAACGTTGCTAGTAATCTCGTATGACGATTGTAGGACAAAGTAACTGATGAGAAGAACCCGCTTAGGTGTCGCGTGCCGTTGCCATGGCGAAATAAACATGTCGCCAGGTGAAGGTCAAGCTGCGATCAGAGTCGAGGGCGGAATCATTTTAAATTTTCGAAAAAAAAACGAATACTAAAGGAGGATTTTATTGATTTTTTAGGGCAATGGGGTAAATTTATGCATCCCCAAGGTGTGACACGAACCAAATCAGAGGAGTGAAAAATAACCGAAGGAAAAAAATCATTTAGAATAAGTGAGTCGAGATATCGAAAATCAATTCTTTCTAATCCGTGAGGGGGAGGGGGGATGGAGCGTTGGAAATGCCCAAGTATCCTTGAAAATTTCAGATTTTGAGAGAAAGGGAGAGAAAAACGTAGAGAGCTATCATTCGGAGGAATTTGGAATGATTGATTCCATTGCAGAGGCGGGATCAAAACAACAGGACACAATTGATATCACAGGTCACGGTATAACTATTTGTGCTTTGAAATGTATATAGGTTGCTGCGACTGGTTCCCTCGAATTACAGTTAAAAGCCAAAGAAAGCCAATAAGGGAGCAAGGTCTTGCCGAAGAAGGACACACAGGTTGGACGAAATTGTGAAAATGGTCCTATTGGAACTAAAATTGGAAGATTTTATCGAGAAGAGTGAACTAATTTCATGAATGTGCACCAAGGATAGAATTCGCTATGAAAAATATTTGGCCCGGGATTCGAACCCGGATCATCCGGTTTCCGGTCAAATATGCTATCCACGAACATTACAAAAGGGGATCCTCAAGTTCCCCTCTAAATGTGTTGTCATCAATCGCGAATTTAAATTGGTTTACCAAAGTTGCCACTCGTAATGCCGACGGACAAAGTGATCCGAGGTTCACGGGGGAATATAGTGGCGTTCACCGAAATATATATCCACATGATGATGTGATCTATCAAATTCATACCTTTTCAATCGAAAATAAATAGTGTGGAAGTTACTATTTGTATTTTTATCGTGGATATAGCAATCTTCCACAAAATCAAGCCTGAAACGATTTTTTTACCTCCTCTATGTAGTCCCCTTGATGCTACCAATTACAACTTCAAGCCATTCCTAGGCTAATATCAGACTGGATTAACCGAGAAAGGTGTGTTTCAAGGTTTTCAATGGCGAATGACATCGTTGGTGTAACATATTGATAACTTTGCATCGTGCGCCCGACTGCGTACAAAGTCACTTCATCTTTGAATGTGTATTTGATGAGCTTAATGAACGCAGAGGCTTTCAAGAAGATGCGCAATGAGTTCAATTTATAAATTGATAGTGCTTATTATTCAACCGGAAGATATTAATCGGTTCGATTTTAAAGCAGGCATGGCATGAATCTTCTATTGAAAATATTCTAGAAAACGCAACCTTTTCGTCGTTTTCTCATTTCAGTTTGTTACGTCACGCCATACAACTTCCGTTGTTGGACATACTGCCGGGTAGGCAAACCATTTCACACGCTCAAAGGGAAAACGTTATCTATTAATCCTCTTGTTGCAAACCTTTTTGATGGGGTGTGCGTTTACATGTTTTTGGTCTACTCACGGACGGACACATAACGATCAATGTTGAGGATCGGGGTTCAAGCTTTTTCCATGCGGGGTATACGGAAATTGTTTTTTCCATTCTTATGTGTTACAAATGTACATTTCCATTATTATCTGTTACATCATCATACCTGCTTAGTTCCTTTACATAACATTCCTGCCATGTGACCATGAATACCAATTTTCAAGTTTCCTACTTCTCTTGGTTTAGTCCTCCCCGAGTAACACCGGGTGGCCTGCTAGTGCCAAATAAAACTGAACTAAGGCAGACAATTTTAACATCTATGAAAATTGCATTCAAAATATTGTGCTGCAACATTTAATACTTTATTAAAAATCCTTGGGACTACGAATCTCCGGTGAAACCTAAATATAGATTCCCTAAATGTGCCCTAAATCCTACCCATATTCCCAATCCCTAATTATCCCTAACTACTAAGCCATGACTCAATTTTTAAATATAATCAAGTGATGTTTGCTGTCTGAGGCTAGGTAACAAAAAAAGAAACATCCAGGAGAGCCAGTTTTGGGTGGGAACTATGGAGTACAAACACAAATTCAAGAGATATACGTGCGATTGCGAGTATAAACAGCCAGAATAAAAAAAAATAACAAACTGTTTTATACATAATGTATGGAAGAACCGCGCTGAAAGAAGTGACTGCGAGACAGCGCGCTAAATAAGTCGGACGCAAATTCACAATCTATCTAACCTTACCCTAATTTTAAATTACCTGGGTTTTGCACAAATTTTTTCTGTATAGTTTTTATTATTTCATTTATATATTTTTACTTTAAAATTTTTACATAGCAGGTGTGCCAATTACCAAAACGTAAAAGAATTCAACAGAATAAAAATTAATAACGAAGACCCCTCAATAAAAAAATAATATGCAATAATTTATTAATTAATGGCATGATGGCTCTGTGAGCCGAAATGCGTCGTCTACATTAAAATAATTGTGGAGAGGGGCAAACTTCTTTTATTTCAATACGCCGAACTTCCTTCATATCACACCTGAATCCGTTGAATTTATTAAAATATAATTTGGTCTCACAAAGAATAGAGTTTATTTCTCAATTCTTTAGTACATTCACATTTTTTTCATTCTAATTGAATAAATTTTTCTCATATAGCAGTTGTACCAATTATCTATGAAACATAAAAGAAATGAAAGATGAAATGTATGGATTGTGTTCAATTAGAAAACGATGCACGTTTAAAACTAACGCACCACGGATTAAGAACGCATGAAAATAATGAGGATGGTGTAGTGCTTTCCAAATTTTCACGCTAACCGTCACATAAATTCAAAATCGACAATACACCACACTGATTTTTGCGCTAATTATACCAAATTCCTCGCTTTTTTGTGCGTGTTTGACGCACGGGTCCAGGATTCTCACGTTCTGATGTTCCGCGCGGAGAATTTACAGCTATTTTTTATCTAACTCGGCCGTTTAGGGTGATGAATTAGAATCACGAAGCAGCAATGGACGATGCGATGGTTGCTTATGGTACAGTTGGTGCAGTGGCAGAGATGGATTCAGCATAACATTTGGAAGGGGAGGTCATTACCTGGGTCCTGGGAGCATATGGCGATACCTGCGTTAGTATGCCCCAGTTCATGCTCTCTTTTGTGTTATCAAGGTTAATTTTAGGCTCCAAACCCATGATCCCTAATGGCTAACGATTTAGGCCACATCTTATTTTACTTTTTTAAATGGTTTTGTTCCGCAGGGAATGCTACGCTCCACGAAAAATACAACACAAACATTTCTAACGTTTGAGACTTGTAGCCATGCATTTGCATATTGGTGCACTCCCTTCAGTCCTTTGTAAGGATACAATAACTATTGAACTGGTAAAAATTAAAAATTTTTGATTAAAATATGGGGGGGGGGGATCATGACCCCCATGAGCCCCCCATAATTCGCCACTGTGCAGTTGTACGTAATTGATTATGGCTGGCGATGCACTTTATGCTAGGATTTGCCTTGGCGGGCACACCGAGGGCGGAGGACGAGAGAAATGCATGGAGATAGGGAGCGAATCGGTAATTCAAACGCTTGAGAAGTGACTCAAATGTTCATCGTGGGAAAGGACTTAGGCCTTATCTATCGCCGACCACTCGCTGTACACTCTCCATACTCAATTTTTCCGACTTTCTCGCGATTTTTGCGAAGGCTCAGAGCGATGTTATTCCGCGGTGCATAGAAGTTTTGCTTTAAAGGGAGACATAGGATTCAACATCATTTTTTTTAGATTCTTTGCGAGCACTGGTGGTTACTTCAAGACCAGATAAGCATCTATGAACGTGAGAATGGCAAAAAAATGAGTCGAAAAAAGTTCTCATTTAAATTCCGGTTTCGAGTGTCCAACGTATTTGATTGAAAATAAAGAATAAGAGGAGGCCACACTGAAATAATGACGTTTGGAGCGCACGATTGAATTGCAGTGACCATAAAGTCGTTGTTATGCTGTCATGGTAGCCTATCCGCATAAGCGCAATGTCACAATAATGACAATATTTTTTCACGTTATGAGCTGCCGCGAAAATATTGCAAGGTTTAAAGGCCTTCGAAATGTGGTGCGACAGAAGAATGATGAGTACGGAACTTTCAGATATCTAAAAATATCATTGAAATAGATGCGGAATATTTATCAGCGGTTGCTATCAGCATTTTAGGAATAAAAAAGTGCAATGCCCGGGAATTAAACCCGGTCGCAAGAATGGTAATCTTGCATGGCACCAATACACAAGCAGTGCCACACGCTTACAAGAAAATTTCTTTATGAGTAATAATAATCAGCCCTCATACAAAAATCATTTAATTTCGGAAAAATATTCACTTCTTAAGAGTATATGTCTCCATAAGTGTACACTTTGATTTAAAACGGGTCTTCGTTTGTAAAAAAATACGTGTTCAAAGGGAGTATATGTATAAAAAGTACTAACTAGTTTATTTTTTGCTAATAGGTGTAAAGAAAAGCATGATTCACCGTTGTAGAAACAGACTCTAGTCTCACGAGACGCTTCCATTATAATTAGGCCTGAAAACTGAAATTAATTTTGGAGATTTATAATACGTTGAAAATCTACTAACAGTGAGGAATTTAAACATAGAGTAAGGAAATAATTGAGCTGAACAGACATTTAAAAAGCATTTCTTGACGGACGTGAGGCATGAACGATTGCAGAAGCGGAAAAATCAAAAGTGATTGCAATGTGGTGCTAAAGAAGAATGATGATGATCAAATGGATCAACCGAGTTAGTAATGAACACGTTCAGAAAAGAGTGGGAGGGAAGAGAAGCCTCATGAAAACCTTTACAAGAAGACGGAATAATCATAAAGGCCATATCTTGAGGCATAATGGCCTGATCAAAACAAATGTTGAGGAACAAGTTGATTGCAAGAATAGAAAAAGGAAGACCTCGAATGAAATGTATGGAAAAGTTAAAGAAGTACGTGAAAGCGAAGAAATACGTAAGTGTGAAAAGATTAGGTGATAGGAGAATTGAGAAGCGTGAAAAAATTCTTAGGATTATTTACCAGTACTGATGATCTTCAAATTTACATATTAGCTCAGGAATGCACTAAGTAACCAAGGCTACTCGTAATGACATTCAACGACCAAGATATAATCACTTTAGTAATGATATAAACAGCAGTAGTAATTTTCCACACTAATTTATTTGCTTAGCGGGTTTCAATGCATGCACATCATTATCAAGAGCTGTCTCTAATAATGCAGAAATAATAATAATCAATAGCAGGGAAAATTACTGCTGCTGTTTGTATCATTACTATCGATGAATTTCCAAAAAGTGATTTTTTCGTCAACAATCGATGTGATATAATCACCTTGATGCTGCCGCTATAGATATGAATTATTTTGTGTTTATTCCTACATTAAATGAACTTAGACTGACTTCAATTTGTGGCAATTTCAATGTCAATTTTTTTGGTCCAATAATAATTTTAAAAATTTACCGGCAAATGTCAACGATTGGCGCCCCGAACTGCGGGTCCATAGAAAAAAATTTGCAAAAAATCATTCGCAAGGGTTACTTTGCGTGAGATTCCAGCAACCACATGAAATGGTGGCTTTCATGCATAGAAAAACGCAGAATCTGGTGAAATAGGCAAAACTGAACGAGGTCAATCAGCCTAAGCCACCGCATTCTAAAAACGAGCGTTGAAATATCAATAGTCCACTTCGAAGTACCCTTAAACGCTGACCACTAGATGTCTCCTCCATATGAGATAGTTAGAAAGCATAGTGCCACATGAGATCACTATCCGTGATTCTCTATATACCTTGCGAAAGAGGTTCATGACTTTGTGAACGCGGCAAAATACCTGTGGGGGAGACAGGCCGAACGATTGAGACCATGGGCTTACCCATCGAGGGGCAGGAGGGGGCAGCTGCCCCCCCTAAAAACAAGAATCGCAAGCCTTTAAGGAAAATCCGACTGGATTGAATAGAAAGTTTCAACAATTTTTCTTTAATATTAGTTTAGTGCATGTAACTAAAATGTTTTTTAAGCGAATAATTTAAAAACTAATAAAGTGCTGTTATTATTGTTTTAAAATGTTGGTTTCATTCACCTTTTCCATGCTAAAATGTAAAATGTTACAACTTGAACGACCATGGGATGCCCACCTCCCCCCTTTTGATCCTGGGTACTTACGCTCTTGATTGAGACGAGGCTGTAAGAGTCTGAAGGTATTTTATATTAGCGCAACCAGTGAAGTCGGCTGTGGCGGGAAACAGCACTAATGAAGATCATGCCATTAGATGGGGAGATGCAAAAATTCTCTGCCACTCACAACGCTACTGGGACTGCATGATTAAGGAAGCAATCGAGATTCACCTGAATAAAAAAAATAAATTGTGGTACTAGATCATTTTCATCAAAGCAATACTAGGACACATATAATCATTTGCATAAAAACTTAAAGAAAGTACGTAAAGAATTTAAAAAGACCATCAGCCAATCGGATGACACCTGAGCCTTATTGTTGTGCTCGCCAAACGGTCAATTCGGTTCAGTTTGAAAATGGACATTCATTGTGTAACGAGAAGAATTCCTTAATATCATTCAGCACAAAAACTTAAATCGTTGGTTAGTGGTACTTTCGAAAATGCCTGATGACCACATGTGGACCATTTCAGTTGTATGCACAATGGGTCAAAAACGTTTCGCCATAAATTGTGTTTCTTCAAATGGAAATGTACTTATTCTCTTTGACGAAATTTTACTTTCTCCATTATTGTATGTTATTTTAGTTGCCACGCACTTGGATATTGAAACATTTTGTGATTTTTTCTTTTAGGACAGCAGTTACCAACCGGTGGTACTTGACGAACCAGTCCTCCAGTATGCCAGGGGTACGCCGAAAATAATCGGTAATGGAGGACGCCAGGAACTATGTAAAAATCTTAACCAGGTAATATGTATACATATTATATTAGGTATTTAAAACAAAGTTTTCTGTTTATACACTTATTTATTACTAAAAGTGTCACCTACCCGTAGTGAAATTATGTAATAAAATGCACGTTACATTTTTGGGGATACAATATTAGTTATATACATATAGAGAGGTTCTGGGAGGAAAAAAGGTTGGAAACAGCTGTTCTAGGATATAGTTTGAATTTTTTATAGAGCGTAAGAATAATCAAGGAGGAGGAGAACATGTGCATAGATATAATTCCATGGTGACCTATTTTCCATGTTACTGTTTTCTGATAGAAAATCTAACAAATGGATTAGTTACCATGTCACTGTGCCTCATGTGCGTGGCCAAAGAATAGCATAAAAAATTGAGAGAATGAATTTTTTAACGAGATCATAAATGGTACCGTTCCGTTTGTTGGGGAACTATTTTGACTTATTGCATGATCTTGAACGAGTTGCTTGCATCCGGAGGTTCATATGTTAAGCTGACTGGCATATTTTCTTACATTATAATAAAATAGTAAATCAAACTATTTTAGAGACTGCTGGTTTCTATTCATAACACCTTAATGGAAGGGAAAGGATGGTCAAAAATTCTCAGATTAGTTTATTGCAGCTCTCTATTCAATTCTCCTGTTATTTTACCTAATCACACCTGCGTATTTCTTCTCTTTCACTTCCTTCTTTACCTGCTCCATATATTTTATTCGAGGTCTTCCTTTTCTATTCTTGCCATCCACTTGTCCCTCGACGATTGTCTTCATTAGGCCATCATGTCTCACGATATGGCCGATAAGATTGCTTCGCCTTTTAGTCTCGTAGTTCAGGATGACAACCATTAGGTCAAGAGCATGTAAATAAAATTACAGGAGACAGCAACCATCCCGGATGTTCGCTTTGCACTCCTTTACGCCACCATCCAGGCAAAACGACTAACTTAAGTAGTACTTAAGTATCCGCATAGTAGCGACAGTGGCGCAACTATGCGGATAGATCCCCCCCAAAGCCTAAGAGAAATAAAAATAATATTCAAAGTTATTGTCTAGTTTTGACACATAGTAAATTTTAACGTAACCTTTTAATGAAATCCAAATTTTAAGTGCCGAAATTATGTAAAATGTATTTGCAGGCATTTCATTTATCCAAAATTTTCCCAAATGGGGGGGGGGGGGTTTGGAGGTCGCCCTTCCCCATCCCCCCTAAAGCATATTCCTAGTTACGCCACTGATAAGCGACATATACATATTGACGAAATAAAGATGCAGGTTGATTGGAAGCAAAAATTCATAGTTACCTCAAATATTTGTGAGGTGATTTCTTGGATATCACAATAGAGGAGGCAATTACCAGCCGAGTACCTTTAGCCCACGACGAGCGAGGAAGGAACACTCCTGGGAAGCCATAATGTCAGCGAAAATTACAGATGGTATTCGAATGAAGCAGTTCTGTGGCGGAAGGACGGCTTTGGAAGCTGTATTGACAGGTGCCGATGATGTCACGTCTATTTCCGAAGCTACCGATGGTCCACGCCTGAAAGGGCTTCTTTTCAGCAATAGAAGGGAGCCTCCCCTGGGTCTATTTCCTTCGCCAGATGTCGTACGTAGACGGACGCGTTGAGTCATTTCGACGGATGGAATGGCATTCATCGCACAGCATATAAATTAACCGCGTGGTCGTTTCCAACGGCAACCCGATGTTCCGTCGCCATTGGAAACCGTAAATAAGGCGGGGATCGCACCGGGGACTTATCTAAACGGCTCCAGCGACGGACGCCTATCGCTTCCGGTAAACGAGAGATGGCGGGCGATTAAGCGCGCGCTGGTGGCGCCTTGATCCGCCGCGGCGATACCCACAAACATTCGCATGACTGACTCGGTCCTAAAACGTCCGCAGAAAGCAAGCGGATTCCGGAGCAAAATGATTTCTACGTCTTGCCGATAACATTTAATGCCCTTCCAGAACATCAATATTTCCTGCCGTGAAACGTACGCGACATTTTTCAAAAACTGAAATACCGGTCGTGCTATCTGCTTTTATTGTGCCCGGGCGCTTCAAGCGAAGGTTGAAGATTGTTTGGGGTGTTTTTTAACGTCAGTGAAGCGATACTTGGCATTATATTCCAGTGCCTATAATTTATTAGTATATGAGAAATGACTTCCTCATAGAGAAAAAAATTACTGGGTTCTTTAACCGGAGACATCCTGGGGGAAAGACACAACCTATTACAGAGCATATAAACAGAAGCATAAGAAGCTCGTTCATTTGATTTACTTAAACCTAAATTTACCTAGCGTTCATCCTATTATTTTTGATTGGAATAGAGGCTGAAAATTAAGAGACTTGTACTTTCTATTATATGTGTTTATCGCCTACTTCTCAAGTAAATGTCTTGTGAAAAATAGACGACCTTAACCCTTTCGCTGCTGCGTTGATTGCGTCACGAGCTCATAGACAACGGGCCATCGCCCGCAGCTGCTTCTTTTTAAATATTTAATCCTACAGCACTCCAAATACTGCGGTTCTGCGGGCTATAGTAAGTACCTGATTCAATCATGAAATCATCGATAGCTGATTATCTTGGTTTCATTTTTTAAAATAACAAAAAATTTAACTAAAGAATTATTTTAAAATAAATTGCAAACGAGAAGAAATATATATATTACCTGGGTTATACATATTTTAGATGTATTTGAATACTAATCACATTGCACATTAATACACTGCACATGTTATACACAATGAAGACATTGCCGTTGATATTTTGTACATGAGAAGTGAGAAAAAAACAATTTTTATCAGATAACCTGAATTTGGTCATTTTAAGGGAGACATACTTCCTCCTTGGCCGATCATTTATGGTGACGATGTGACTCACATGAAAATTATGCCTTATTTTAAAATTTAAATGGGCAAGCAGAATAGATCACATTCAAAATTTCCTGTATCCCAAATATTAGATAATTATATTAGTGATGTGATGAAACGAAATAAAAGTAATCGATTAGCTATTACAGATTTCATTTTTGGTCAATTTTAGTTGTCATCGATTCCAAAGATCGTGCGAGTAATCGCTATCTTTGGGTGGCTGATACATTTTAGTAATAAAATGTGAAGTTTTGAATTCCACGTGCGCTGATCCAAAGGTAGTTCACACCTACAGCTACGGACTGAACTGTTGTCAACAAAAGTCAACGGACGCGGCGAGAACCCGAAGAAAATGCAGAAATCATCTGATCATCGCCGCGAACATCTTAGAACCTATCTACAGGTGTAAATCTTTGGTAGAACATATTTAATTATGCCACAAGTTTCTACATCTAACATTTCAATTATTATTTCATGCAATAGCATTAAAATTTAATTAAAATGCTGGTTTTCATGTTATTACTCCTTGTTTGAGAAAATACTGGCAGCGATTGCATCATATACAGGTGATAAATTAAAGGTATTCTTAATCTTAATTGCAATCCTACGGATTATTTTTTCAAAGAGTTATTTGTTATCGTAATTGATTACAAATTTTGGCGGTGCAGTTATAACTAAGCGCGATTACAATTTTCAATACTCTTCCCGTCACAGCAATTACGATTGATGATAAGGTTAAAAGGTAAATGAAAAAATATCATATTTGAGATTCAGTCAAATGTTGACAATCGTATACTCCATGTACTCTGCAAATTTAAAGATAATAGTATGTTGAAATCGATCGATTTGACTTTCAATTGGTGAAAATTTATACTGGACGAAGTTATTAAATCTATGTAACTATTCACCGATTTTTTAATTGGTGCGATACGTTTCGACAGCATGTTTCATAAAAGTGATACCTTAACGCTGAAAAACGTTACGCCAGGAAAAAAATCTGCGAAAATTTGCAAAGGTATAGTTAGTGGAAAAAATGTGAAAACCATAAAATATGAAATAACTAAAAACTATGAACACCAAATAAAAAATGATATAAATATATAGTATTTCCGTCAAATCAATCCTGAAACGATTTCATAAGGCAGTATATCTTCATTCGTGATAGCACTAATGTTAAGCGTGTGACCCACCGCTAAAAAAGACTGGTCGAGCAGGAGGCCTTGGATAGATCGGAGCTGAATAGGAGTCAAGTGATTTCCCGAGCACCGGGTATTGCGCGGAAACCACAGAGCGCACTGGGGAACCAAAACCTCCCAATCCATCTGCCCGTTCGTTTTGTTAATGGAGATATACGGTGCCCTTTCATTGGCCAAGTACACTTAACCGTCAATTATTCGAACTGGACCCTGGGCTCAGAACTGTCGCTGGATTACTGCCCCATGTGCACTTCATGAGGAGTGCCATTTACTCAAAGAGAGAAACTCGCCTTTCAGTGATTCGGTGGTCATTTGGTCTATAAAACGAGACACCCTGCTTTGGGATAATTGTGAATTGAGTGCAGATTGTAAGCAAAATTAGAATTACACTATTCTTAAAGCAACGAACACAAAAACTCTGAATTGAAAACTAGGAGAAATTCTAAGCATAAGAGTAATAAAAAACATGAAAATGTATTGGTTGAGATCAACGCGTTTGGATAATTGGCCCTGTTCGTTTGTACATATACTGGATTGCACCAAAATATAGCTCACTGGTTCACCGATTGCTATGGAAAATATTGGTTAGTATCAATCACAGCGTGTTTCATTTAACATATTGATACATATCACGGTAATGATGTACTTTATCATCTCTCATGTAATTTGAAAACTTAAAAATGAGAGGTGAAAGGGCCTGTAAGAAATAGATCTACTCATCTAAATCCCTGCTCCGATTGAGAGACATGTTCCCTAAAACAATCTTGACACAGTGTGTTTTATTCAGTGACTTAGGCTTTGGAAAAATGAAATTATTCGTCGAAAATTGATTCGTTAAATAAAAATCTGTTTATATCTGTATTTTTTAACACATTTTGTTACAATTAGGCCATCTCATGGTAATAACATAAGAAATAAGAAACAAATAAAACAAAGTGCCTACCTACATAAGAGCAAAGAAAAAGAACAAAATATGCACCTATGAAATACAAAAAATAAACTTAAGCAGATACCACACTATTAGTAAATGAAATTTGGATCAAATTACCAAAATTAATTCGCAATTTCCAATGGGGTAGTTTCCTTCACCAAAGAAAACGAAAGGCATTGATTGCGATTCGTTACCCACCATTAGTGTATTCATAATACACAAATTATTTGGTTTTTGAAATACCGGTTTAGACGAATGGCAAGGGTCAAACTTTATCCTCATTTGAAAAAGGCCAGATTGGCGCCCATGCGATTCCACTCCACATGACGTCACAGAGACCTAGTTTCTACACGAGAGGATAGGAGTTATACATCGTCTGAGGTTACCAATGCATGCATGAGGCACAGAGCTCAGGGAAACATGTCGTAATAATCACCTATTAAAATTGGCTAAGGTCGGAAAGTTTTCCTCGTTTGATAAGGGATTAATAATCCTTATTTAAGCCAAGCGCTACCAGCTAGCATGGTACTCTGCTACCTGCTAGCATCCTGCGTCGTATCAGTGGTCATAGCCTCGCCCCAAGGCCATCTCACTTGCGGCAGCGGGAACCAGAACGACGTCACACGGGAGTTTTCCCGATATTCATACTTACCCGTCGCGTTTTCGCGCGCTTGAAAATTTCACTTTTCATTTAATCGCGAAAAATAGATATCGTCATATAAAAATCTAAAAGCGTAAAATACGTACTCCAGGTGTAATAATCTTTCGATTAAGGCAATAAAAAATAATAGGAAACCACCCTTTTATTGCAATCAACAAATAAATTATAAACTTTTATTCTTAAATTTTTTAACATTTGAGGAGAAGATCTTTATAATTTCTTCAGGCAAGTCTTTCCACTCATTTCTCCGCTGTCGGTTTTCTGCAATTTGAACTTAATTTTGAATTTATGGTCGTTCCTTCCATGTAGCAGGGTGAGTCCAGACTTAGACCTATTTTCTCCCAAGCGCGCTCTTTTATAAACGTTTTATAGACCCCGCATTACCTATTTATGGTTCTCCTTAATTTCAAGATTCTCCATCCAAAACACCCAGGCATCCCCAGAGCTGTAATAAGCTAAGCATAATTTTATGCCTCCCCAGAGCTGGAATATACAAACGCCTGTCTTTGATTACTCTACAAATTGCGCGATTCCACGAAACAACACCGTCTAGCCTTCAACCATTTAATGCGAGAATTATTTTTTTGTGTCCGATTTCGTTCTTCTTTTCAGGATTTGGTATTCATAGTATATTCAACTTACATCCCAAATTTTATTAAAATATTACGAGCGGTTTCGTAGAGATGACCATTGTGTCCATATGATTACTCTAGAAGGATACCGTTGCAATTTCATCTTCCATCCACGTAGTTTTTGATTCCTTCTGAAAGTCATAAGGGACTGCCGTGATTGAGTTACATAGGATAGGTTATATAAACTGTTAAAGAGATGAAATGTGCCTCTGTGAAAATGGCCAAACCAATCTTAGAATTGTTGACTTTTGATGATGATGGACTACTAGGTGAAAGAAAATAATTTAGCAGTGAGGAATAAAATAAATATATATATTTCGGCTCAGTTACGCATTAAAATTTACTCTAATAATAATTACTAAATATAAGACAGCATGCCGACGCTCCGCAAGTAAAGCACCACAGAAGTATTAAGTTACACTTAAATCTCTTGCGAAAATCCACTGCTCAACCATCCTCAACTATTAAAAGACTCCCAGTCTTGGCTTCGGGCCCTCTAAATGGGGATTCGAAAATTTAAATTTGTGGATTACATGTTTACGTTAAAGCTTTTAGCATTCATATTCAAGGACTCAATCATGGCTGAGAACTGGGCGATCAGATTCACTTCCAGAGATTGGAATGACAGTTCAATGACTATTGGATATAATACGTACATGGCTGCTCATTAGAGCTGTTACAAGTTTCCAATTAATATTGGAATACAGTCCCAATTACCATATAAAGTAGCGTCTTCATGAAAACAACTAAGTTCAAATCTTTTGTGGAGCATCAAAAAATTGATAACTTCAGGAATTTGCGATAAAAAGAAGGGATAGATTCACATTAACGCAAAAGAGGAGAACTGCAAACCACAATTTACATACAAACTGCCTCAGCTTAAATAATATTTTAGATGTTTTTTTACCTTTCGGGTAACGAATGTCGTAAAGCATTATGCATTACCAGTGGCCATTTTGATTAGAACGAATTATCTCAGGAATCCTGCGATGAACGAAATAAGGAAGAAATTCTTGGTAGAATAGAAAAGGCAAAGAGAGCATTCTACATAAAAAGCAATCTAATTGCAAATGGGAATAAGAGCTTAGAAGTAAGGAAACAATCTACGCATGGAGATTTTTTCGGTATTGGAGCAATGCTTAAAATTTGAAAGGTGGAGAAAGACAAGAGTGAAAGCATTTGGAAGGTGGTGGTGCCAAAAATGATGAAGATAAAATTGATCGACCGAGTAGGTAATGAGGAAGTGATAAGTACAGAGGGATAAAAGGGGACTTTTTTGAAAACCTTAAGGAAAAGACGGGACATATTTGTCGGTTACATCGTAAGGCATTATGGCTTGATGAATACAATAACTGAAGGACAGTTTGATGGGAAGAAGGGCAAGGGACGACCCCGATTGAGTTAAATATGACATGTTATAAAGGATTTAAAAGAGAAGAAATATGTCGCTATGAAAAGGATAGAGGAAAGGAGAGCGGAACGGAGAGCTGCGTCAAACCAATCTTAGAATTGTCTTAGAATCTTAGAATCAGGGTAACGATGATGGTATAAATTGCTGAGAAAGGAATTATAAAAAAAAACAAGTTCGTGCGAGGGCAGATAAGAGTGCCTGGGGCGTCCAACGGGCTTAAACGCAATTATTTTGAATGTTTAGGTTTTCGAGTCGTATAAAACCTTTTTTAAGGTAAAAATAGCCAGCTTTTTGGGTGAAAATTTTGTCGTCCTTTTCGGCATGAAACAAGGAATTTTTTAATAGCATTCTTTTAATGTATTCGCGCGTAATGATTACACAAATGTTTAAGTCAGATCATTTTTTAAAGACAATTGCCGGCCTAATGACTCAGAGAAACAATAAAAATAAATAAAAAATAAACAGAGAAGCCTCAATTAAGGGCTATGAAAAAAATCAGTGATTTTCAACTGATTAGTATAGTGATTCGCGCGGAAATAAATTTAAACTGTGGTTATTTTACTAACTTCCTCATCGAGTTATTTTCAATTAGGGGCCAATGAGCTACAATACGCGCTTAGATTATTTTAGATCATCCACCGACGATTCTCGATTCGAGAAGATGGAGGGGAAAAAATAAACAGGAGACGAGCGAAATGCCAGTGCTCTTGGCGCGCCCCATCGCTCTTCTTTTTTTTCACCGTGCGTCTGGCCGATGGACGGCAGTTGAAGGGGAGGGGTTTGTTTACCGGCAGAGGGCAGTTCATTTCGGGCGATAACGGACGCCTCTTGGCTCTTCGCCCGTGATCGCCTTCTCACTCAAAGGAAAGCCTTCCTCATGATGTCAGTCAGCGGTGACCCTATCCAGCAGTTGAAGAAGACTCACCACAGAGCCATGCGGCGTTTCCCAGTGGGCTCATAAAATTGTTGCGTCCGGAGCTGGGATTCGTCAAGTATTAAACACACCAAGGCTTAAGTTTTCCATGAAAAAATATTAAACTTAGGCTGGATTCGAACCCGGCCCGGCTAAGTCAAATTGTCAACGCAAGAGTGTCAACCCAAATTACCTTCATTGTCTCCTATTAAGTGACATTTTTTCAGATTATATATTTAAAAGATTCCAGAAATATCAAAAACTATACTAAACATATTTTGTTTTAACAAATAATTCTAGCTTAACTTTACTTCTTACGTCTGGTGTTGTCCTAAAAATGATTGCTGTCCTAACACACCTATTGAGGCAGCTTGCGGGATAGAATGCAGATGTAGGAATAGCTACATCAGTAGTCATGGGTTCTTCCAACCATTTCGAAAAGGGATTCCAACCCTGCCCGTCTGTCAAATATTTTTTCCTGGCGAACTTCATCCTTGGTGCATTTAACGTTGCACCCATGCGCGTGACTGCGTAAGAAGTCGTTTGTTTCATGCGGTGCTTCGTTAAGCGTGTTGAGGGAAGATTTTTGGATGATAATGTAAAAGAGAGGTACTATTTCCTACTCGTCCAACATGTTTAGATACCATATAAAAAACAAGAAAGCAGGTTAAGTAAATTGCAGTAAAATACTGTTTAAGAACTCCACTAGTCTTAGCTAAGCACCATACTGCTAACATTGATGTAGATTTTTAGTGTAAATAATAGTAGGGTTTTTGGAACCAGTTAGCTGATACAAAATGCCAACTAAATAGCCTTCCACAACAGGAGCGCAGCTAGGAATTAGGGCTAGGGGAATTTCAGGCAAAACTAATACTGGGGGGCTTGGGGTATTGCATACCCGCCAGGGTAAGCGGGAGGTGCGGAGGCCCTCTGACGGAAAAAAATAAGATAAAAGGTTCAAAATGGTGATTTTTACGGCCTTCTGAGGGATATTTTATTAATCTTCACACTATTATGTAAGCAATATAGCTGTAGTAATTTTAAACACTTTTTTAATCTTTCCGGACCGGTTTCAATGTTAACGCATCATTCGAGAAAGATTAAAAAAAGTGTGTAAAATTACTGCATCTGTTTCAATTATTATTATCCATGGACTTCCAAAAAGTCAACTCGTCAACAACCAGTCTGTTGTGAGAAGATTTTTGGGTGAAAAATTAAAAGAGAGGCGCAATTTCGCACTCGTCTGGCCACTCCTTAAAAATATGCAGCGAGCACATGGGATACGGTGCAGAAAGACAATCCGTGGATTTGATAAAAACAAAGGAAAGCAGCGCGATTCGTCAAAATCTGCTACGGGCGTACAGAAAGTTGTTGAACAAATTAGGCTTGGAGCCGCTAGAGACTCGGAGGCCACGTATTAGGCTTAGATTGCTTGAACAATAGAGAATAGATATCTATCAGAGCGACACGAGGAACATCGTATTGGAACATCACCTTATTTCCAGATCCGATAGAAATGATAAATTAAGAGAGATATTTTTCCGAATGGATGGGTAAGATACTTCGTTTTTCCCCGAACAATGAAAGTCTTTAAATAATGCTAGCCATAGTTACATCAGATCATTTCCTTTTCTTTACATTTTTGTTAACTGGTTCAAGTTGTTTTCCGCTGTATTTGATTGACTTGAAGTGTTTTGCCTATGTTGGTTTTTGTTGATTGGTTCAATTTATTTTCTTCTGTTGTATTTGATTGTCTTAAAGTTTTTTTATAAGCTCATTTTTTGTTAATTGGTACAAATGAATGTTATATTGGTTAAATTGATTGCTGAGCTATAAGCTGTTTATATAAAAATGTTCCATTGGATGTAAAAATCTGAAAACAATAAATTATATTATGTATTATTATATATTTCTTTGTTTAAGGCTGGTGTCTCAGCATCCCTCGCCACACGCCTTTTGAGTCGGCTTGCGGGGTAGTATGGAGATGTACAGTAAAGAAAGTTGAGGCAGATTGAAGGAAATGTGAGTAGGATTGGCGATCTACCTTTTTGAAAATTTTGTAAAGTCGTTATGCTTGATTCTGTGGAGGAATATTCAAATACCTCCAATCGTCTTCACCAAAAACAAGTCAGGGACGGTATATCAAAGCTTGTTAGCTCCCAACGCAAATCATACTGGTTGCTTAGCGAAATTTGATTAGAATATTTCCATTATTTTTAACGGCTGGTATCATAACACCCCCCGCCACACTCCTATTGAGGAAGCCTAGCGGGATAGTATGTGGATGTTGATTTGTTCCGTGAATGTCATGGCTTCTTCCCAACTTCCCCCTCCACTTCACCTCCGAAATTCATTTATATGAATGGAAATTAGAGTTATTTTAGAATTTCTACTTTAGTATTCACTTTTCTCCCGTGAAATTCGTCGCGACCATGATTTGCAGCAGCTGCGCGCGTGGATTAGGCGGGGCCTCTACTTAGAGTTTCTACAAATAGAGAGATTTGATGCTTGGATTTTGTTTGCTGAAGAAATATTTTTAATACTCTGAGGGTGAAGAATTTTGACCATGGGACGTGAGCAGTAGTTATTGAGAACAGTTTTTGAAGTCCATATTTTTCAATATTTTTAAACGTTAAGGATCATCATCCCAGTTGTTCGAAGAATTTTTTTAACGGGCCAAGGAATAAATTCACTTTAAGCATGATAAAAATTTCAACTGCATTCATTGCTTAATTTGTCTGTGGCAGCCACTAAGGTTAGGCGTATTTTCTTGAGGTGGTTTTGGTTTGCTAAAAGAAATGGATGCAAAATGGTATATGAAAATATGTTTATATAAGTAATCTCGCTCATTCGCTATCTCACTCATCCCACTCTGCACAGTTGTAATCCGTGCCGCTGACCCTATTAATAACGGACCGCCGTGCGGAGATATTTCGCCGTGAGTGCGAGAAGAGATTCAGATCCGTGTTTACGAGCCACCCCGCTCGGAGGCGCGGTTAATCTCGCAAATGGTCGGGCCCCGCCTACTGCACGCGCGCAGCTGCTGCAAATCATGGTCGCGATGGATTTCACGGGAGAAAAGTGAATACTAAAAGGTCTAAAACTACGGAGCAACCGTACGAACTGACTCGAGAGGGAGTTTGGCAGGAGGTGAATTTTCATCAAAATGTGGCACGCCAAATATGCACTTCGTGATTATGATAAAAGCATTTTAAAAAATGCATCAAAAAATGCACTTTTAAATGCGAGTGGTGAAAGTCCACTAAGCAGGCAACCTTCCTAGCAAAAAATTAGACTATGGGACAAATGTCATTCTATTAAAAGCTAAAATACGCTCACAATATTGGAATACGTATAATTTAATTAGCAGGTGCCCTCAGGGAATGTTGATAAGGAGTTTGTACGTGGTTATAGCCAAGTGATTCAAAAAAATAATTTCAGGCCTAATTATGCAAAGTATATAGAAAATAGAGGAGGTATTTGGTGGGAATGAAGGAGACAAAAGCATCCAATGAAAAAAAATACGAGAAAAAGGTGACTCCCAAAGATAGTCCTGCTCACGAATATAGAAGTACACTATTCTCCAATCGGCTACTAAATGTGTTTTCAACCAGCGCACATTTAATTGGTTAAAAAATTCGCCACTCGCGTCGCTAACGGGCAATGCGATCCAGATATTAATGAGAAAGCCTAAATTAAGTTTGTTTATCAAAACTTATATCCGTGATGACATGATCTAACAAATTATAACTAATCAGTGCTTTTCCTCACGATTATAAGTAGTTGAAAGTTTGAAAAAAGTTGAAAACTTAATAGTAAACAGTCAAGCTTTCTTAGATATTAGTATTATGCATCCAATTAATTATGCAACTAAAATATTTTTATAAAATTGCGGTTGATTGCATGAGATAAACAACAATAAAACTCATTGTTTATTTTTGCCTCCACAAGTGAGCATAAGCAGTATCACTTTACCAAACAATGCTAAGCACAGGGGGTTCGACACCTGACAGACATATGAAGGACTCGTGGACGGGTAATTTGATTAGGCTGTGCATAAGTTGCGAAAGACCCATTCATTGCTACTGTATTATTTGCCATCAGCCTGGACGTATAGAGATCGAACAGATGAATGGACAAAGTGCGTATCTGTAATGCTGCCGTCACATCGAAACACGTGATTCTTATTTTGTTAAAAAAATAATTTTTAAAAAGACTATTACTCGGGTGAGAGAAGTTGGAGTATGGCCAGAATGTAGTTCCTAGGGTACAGTCAACATTGTGTTTCTTGGTCACGAGAATCGTCTCCTCTGAAAGAAGCATGAGGATAAATATGTTTCCTAATAGCGTGAGAAGGATATTGAATGGATTGGCCGAAGTGATTCTTACAAAAACACCCACACAGTCCACCTTCTTGGAACCTCAGGGATAAGACGTCTTGCTGTTAAACTTTGAGCTTTCTGAGTTCCGACCTCTGTATGGCTGGTCCAACCCCTCCAGCACTTCTTGAAGATTCAATTGATGTGATTCAAGCGGTAACTAATGAATCGTGAAACGAATTGGAGAGGAAAAGAAATTTATTTTTACTTTTTCTTAACCCATTATTCCCCAGACTGTATTTAGGGCTTTTAACTTCGGTTTTTTCGCATTTACCGATTTATTTTAGCCTAATTGAGATGACTTTTAGGAATAAAAATATTTTCATGATATTATTTGATTTTCATAATGCTGCGTATACGCAACGCTGGGAAAACTCCGGTAAATAAATACAAAAACCGTAATTTTAAAAACTTAAGTTACATCTTTTATTTTTATCTTGATTTGCACACTCGACATCTTCGCCGGGAGTTATCAGTATATTCCTTTGAAGGCAATTCCCCATTCTGCCTTCACGGACATGCTCGGGTATGTCATTTTTCCTGAGGTGTCTCTTATATGCGCATCGATTTTTATGCCAAACCCCATCAGTCATAAAAATACAATTATATGAACGAAAATGTTGGTGGGAATGACAAAATTAGAACTAGAGATACTTAAAAAAGTTAGTTAATCGAAGAAAAAATTATTCTGAAGTAGAAAATTGTTCTGAGAATTAGGATTCAATAATGTTGCGTTAACGCAACGCTGGGGATTAATGGGTTAATATCATACGCATTTCATCATTAATTTTACGTCATTGTTTTAAATGTAAGAAATATGTATAAATATTCCATTTAAATATATTTTAAACTTTTTTTAATACTGATTAATTTTCAAGGTCGTAATTGGCAAAGAATTGATTAAATTAAAAAATATGAAGGTTATTTTCGAATTCAGCGCTGAAATAAAAATAGAAATTAATGACCAAAAACTAAATACTCATTCATCATTGACTATTCTAAAATATAATGGAGATAGCGGTTTTTTTTAAGACGGCAAACAGCCACTGAAGCGCAAATAGTGCGTCGAAGACAAAATAAAAACTTTCTTAGTGAAGGAGAGATGCTATATTTTTTACTTTTATACTGAAATAAGAAGCTAGCCACGAAATGTTGATGCTTCCTAGTAATCAACAAAATATCTAAACTAAAAACATTTTAAAACCTTTGTATATATTTTTTACAGAGCTGCGTTACTATAGTTGATTAAAAAACCTCATATTCTCATACAGCACAGCAGAAAAACATGAAGATAGAAAGAAATAAAATGTCCACAGTTTCAATCCGTTATCACCCCCAAAGGACATATTTTCTTTTCAATCCTAAACCTGAAATAAAAGAATGCTATTACTAGTTGGAAACCATGTCAAAATAATACACATTACACCAAAAAATAATAATTGGATACGTTTTAAGCACAATTTAGTCAACTGAGAATGCATGCAAAACATGCCCATTTTGTGCTCTAGAATTTCCAGTTTTAAATGACAAAAATAGTGGAATATTCTGTAACGATAGTTTCTATTTTTCTTTTCTTGTTGTTAATTTAATGATTAAAAAGTTCATCTTTTATTCGTTCAATTAAAATAGTCCGTTCTTTTATTGTGTATACTCTCGTTTGAGGCACGCAGGATTGCTTAAAATATTAGCCACGAAGTTAAGGCTACCGTTTTTTGAGCGCTAAAAATCAGATAAAATTAAGCCATATCAAAAATTGTTGATGCTATTATACAATTCAAGCATTTTTTAAGATTTAAAATTTTGTCTGTTTGCTCTTCTTCATTTCGTTAATTAGTTAATTAAAAACAGAAATACTATACAAGCATCCTCAAAAACGGAAATATTTTGCTTTCGTACGTATTGTTGTTAAAAAAAGTGTTGCACAAGAATTAAGAAATGAAGCATGTCAGAAGACCCGAAGGTACTACCGAAGAGAAAATGTTATTTTTAATAAAAATTCGATGACGAATGGCTAATGATATTAAGAAAAAGGTAAAAATAAATTTCTTTTCTGTTTCCAATTCATTTCACGAATGATAAGCCACCAATATGCATCACTTCAAACTCGGATGTCGTAGATTTTTGTGAGGAGAGTTGGTAGGTAAGTATCTTTCTCGCCGGAGAATTCGCTCCAATAACAAGCGATCCATTTCCTCTTTGCACTCTTGGCCGAAAGCCTCATATTGTGACGTAATGTATGGCCGCCGTCGGTCGCGTGGATCGCAAATGCGCGACATTCCAAAATTAGAATCCCCGTACAGCACATTGGCGAGTGGGCGGCAGCGAAATCAATTTAGCGGGATTCTCAGGAAATGATGCGATAAACAGCTTTACGGATGATCTGGGAGTTGTTCTCTTCCGAGTGGTGCGGTATTAAGTGCGTGCAATCAGAGGGATTCAACCGTGGATAGGAAACAGATGGACGAGCGGATTTTAAGGACTGACCAGTGGCGCTCTATAACCATGATTTTAAAGCCTTAGCACATCGCACTCCACTTGTTTTAATTTTTCATCCCCCCCAGGATTCTATTAAGTACAGGATTCATAGCACCATCGCTGTACTGCTTGAAATTATCCTTGAATGAATAACAGAGTCTTTGGACTTAATTGCGTTTGTCAACATACTACCATGGAAAGCTTAATGACGATGTATACGTGTAATATTTCAAATTCCACCGCGTAAACGGCGGTGAAATATTCATGAATTGCCATGAGAAAAAAATTCCTTGGATCGGGAAACGAACCACGGATCTTTGGCTTTCGGGGCCACTGCGCAGACCACTACGCTATTTAGGTTTCTGAGTTCTCATTGCAATTGCACCGAGGATGTTAGCTTCATGATATTTTCATTTTGTCAGTGTAGAGAGGCATGTATTGTTATAAGCGATCTTGGTGATATATTATGCTTATGCAAGTCAACTTATAAAGTCTATGATGGTTTATTATCTGTTTTCTTTCTAACATAGTAGTTGCCTGCCCTGCTAATGTACAGAATGGCCAGAGGCTTTAAATATACATGCTTAGATTTTGATATTTTTTAAACGTCTAAAATTTATTCAAGAATTTTTTACTGAACCATCTATTGTGCCCTACCTGATTTACTACGTTTTATAGTACAAATTTCTGTGCACTTTACCAATAATTATTATATATTTCACTTTTAACTATTTTAACAATCAATTTGTTTTTAATTTTCCTTTCACATTTGACTATCTATGTTTCAAATAACTATAACTATTTGCATTATTATTCTTATTATACACTCTCTTAATATATATTCTATGTTAACACTAGGAGGACGGGAGTTTCGCGCTACCTAGAAGGACGGCTAGGGGTCATTTGACCCCTAAAATGTATTTTGGAATAAAACGCCTAATTTCCAACCAATATTCAGTTTAATCATATTAATTGTTGAATCAGTTCATTAAAAACACTATTTCATATAATTAAATATTATTTTCATCGTCAAAAGTTAATAACAATTATTTTAAAGAATCGTGAATTAAACCGTAATCTAGCAGTCGATTGCAAATGTAATAATGAAAATACATACACTCAATACAAAAGTTGTGTTACATGTTTGAACAATAGGGGTACTGGGTTTACAAAATTTGCATTAAAATTTTTAAAACTTATTACTTTGTTGTAAATCTCAGACAGACAGTATTTTTTCAGCGCTGTTCCAACAAACTATTTTTTGCGCTGAATGCGTTCATTGGACGATTTATTAATCTACATCTAAATCTACACACTAACCTGCAAGCCGCTTAAAAGCGAGTGGCAGGGGGTGTTAGAACACCAGCCATTTGCACATGAAAAGGAATTTGGAAAATGGAAAGGAAATTGATGTAATGATTCAATTTGATGGTATTTGGCACCTTTTTCTTTTTTGTGCCCGTGGAGATATGGCTGGTGGATTTGGAGACGTGTAAATAAATTGATACATGCTATCCATCATATCTACTCCCGCTTTGTTTTTACTATGAAATAGGATGGTCTCTGGTATTCTTTTATTCGTTTCGGAAATAGTGTCGTCTGAGATCATGCTGCTGAGTGAAAGTACATTATTGCTCTAGTTTGCCTGATTCTACGAAAGAGTATGGCCTAAGGTATTTTTGAACACTCGCGTTGAATGGATTACATGGCTATTTTAGGGGTCATGGATATTTTCGCGTCACGCCTGTTTTTTTCAGATTGTCCATGCAAGATAATTTTTCCATTTTTTTATGACTTCCTGCCAGCTGGATGGATGGAAAATAATTGTTACAAGTTACATTCATTCCTGAATTCTTGTATGTTACGGTCACTTTAGTAACTATTTATTTCCCCAACGCTTGATTTGATGGCCAATCATCATCTTTGCCACAATATGGAAATTCATTTAGGGTGTATTTTCATTTCACATCTGTCAAAACCCAGTACTCGATTCCAAATTTGTCTGGTTTATTTGGAATTTACCTCATAAAAGGAAAGCTGCATTTTGTTGGATAGAGCTGTGCATTTGCTATCATGCCAAAGTCGCCATCGGATTCACTATCTTGGACTTCGTCACTTCCATCACACGCAGATGTTGATGGATTGGTCATAATGTCCTTGAACTGATGTTTACGATTCACTTCCAGACTGATCTTCAATATTCCCTACAGCTATTTGAATCGCGACGATTCTCTTCTCTTGATATATTTATCGACTTCTTACTTTCTTCCTCAACTCACTACTGATATGCATGCAAAAATATCTACAAACGGAAGCGCATTATGGTAGAATCTTCTCTAGTTGCATTGGAGGTATAGAGAGCTGGAGAGCATTAGAAATTCATGCAAAAGGACAAAATTTTCAGAAGTAACGCTAATTGCCGTTCGAAAGGCAGGGACTCAACCGCCAACCGTTTCCTGATTCGTATCTTCCAGGAACTTGCAGTAATGCTTCTTTTCCGACCTACGTGCGGATTGCAAGGGTAGAATTTACAGTAGAATTTTAGTCCACCCAATTCCTCCACTCTCTCAGAAAGAGATAGGATTTTTCCCCAAGACGCAGCGTGCGGTCGACCCGCCCCAAACCCCGACGGGGTCAGGCAGCAATAATGCTGGACACCCGGCAAAGGGGCTAGGTCAAGTGACAGTGCCGTCAGGCCAGAAAAATGAAAGTTATTCGTAAACCTGATGAGTCGATATTGAAAATAATGTCTCTAAGAGCTCTGAATCTTGGAGGACGGAAAACAATTCTTGGGATACGTAACGATTTTCCAGTGTGGGTAATACAATAATCATTGAACAATAAATAAAACAAAATTAAAATATCATAATTACATGAATTTACGCAAATCATGGATTGAAAAGGTTTTATTTCCCTTTGCTGCCCAAAAAATATCGAAAGATTGTGCACAACAAGTCGCTATGCCTAAGTTTTCGAATACAGATAGGAACCCTCGGGACGAAACTGGCATTGAACCGGGTACTTCCATATTCAAAATGAAGTAAATCATCCTCCACACTTGCCTCTTGCTGATTATATTATATACATGGCACTAAAGTGCTCACGGGCAAGAAAATAGCGCGAAAACCAGTTGTGGGTCAAATGACCCCTAGCCGTCCTTCTAGGTATAACACGTCATAAAAATTTAAAACAAAACATTATTGTTGAATTTTCACTAATTTATCAAAATATAGACCAAAATGAACAAAGTCAAGAAGTTTCAAAATTTAAAAAAATATTTTAATAAGAGAAAAATAAATTTGAATCCTGAAAATGGGTCAAATGACCCCTGCCGTCCTTCTAGTGTTAATGATGTACTTTTATTCTATTCTTGCAAATTGGATAATTGTTAAATATATTTCAATTGTAATACGGTAAAACAGGTTAAACCCGTGAAATAAATATATTATTATCATTATCATTATTATATTTTCCTGGCATTCTATGTAAAGGTTTTGGAATAAATAATTTTTTAATGATTTTAAATATTTCAAAACCTTAAAGATGTTTTCATCCTTTTTTTTCTTTTTAGGATTAGAGTTAGTTACTTAGGGCCGGTTTTATAATTCCTCGTTAAAATTTTGCGGAGTATGAAACTGGAGTTAACTAATCCTTGCGTTTGAGATCATGGGGTTAACTGAAAGTTATTCTGAACTACTTTAACTGACTATAACTTACTAACGCTCTCGAGCTAAGGTTTTGACTGTAACATGTTCTAGTTACCGCTAACCAGACATTATAAAACCTGCCCTCAGAGTTAAAGTAAGTTAGAGTAGAATATTTGTATCCTTAGACCTTCCAAATCGACTTCTATGCAGATTTTTGGTCATTTTGCAGGAAAATTTCAGATTCGTTCATAATAATAAGAATAGAAATGAATAATATATGGATTTAACCGCATGGTGATGCATCCGTTTCCATGGCACCCGTACCTCCCTTTGGTGGAGCACCAGCTGTTCAGGCTAGAAGCGGCAAGTGACACCTGGTCCTCCTTCGTCAGTGCACAGCCGCGATTAGCACCTCTCCTTCCTTGTAGCTGCAGGTTCGCTAGCTCCCTCCTCGTGTTGCTTGCATTTATGCACGATAACCCTTCGAGACGTCCATGGACACGGAATTAATAAAGACACAGCAACAGATTGCGCCATGCCATCGCCTCACGAAATCATTATGCATACATCATTGTTCGGATCTTGAGTGGAAGCCAAGAAAGTAAATTAATTCTTTGACGGCTGATTATTATTTCTGAGGGAATCTGGGGTCGATCGTTCGAACTAAAGATTTGTTTTCATTATACCATCAAATTTCATGAAAATTTAGCTCAAAAATCAGATGTAGGTATGCGTACTTGATGATAAGGCCTGTGGCGGGCTCAAATCAGTCACTTAATAGCGTAACAATAAGAAACAACGATTAAGAAAATGTGTGTTAGACGAGACGAGATTAAACTTTAAGGAATGTCTATCGGCTCAATGCGTGTGATGTGGTGCAGAAAAAATTGAATTGGGTTCTGATACACTGAAAATATTATTTAGAATTTGGAAAAACTAATGATTGTGCATGGAGAACGAAAAAGAGCCATGGTAATAAAAATATATGTTTTCCGGGTAGAAAACATTGTTTGCGTTTCATAAGAGATATCTTTGTATAAATAGGAGCAAATGTAAAGAGTTTCAGTAAGAGCAAATGTAAATAGTCTACAGAAAAACCAAGAAAAATAAGCACATTTAAATGGCAATAATCTAAAAAAAAAAAGGTAGGAAAATTTTGTATTGACATAAAACTAAAAAGTCTAATTGTAAGTGTCTACTTTCAAATAAAATAGGTTTCATCTTCTTTCTTGACATCAGTTAGGCTAAGTCTCCTTGTAAGTATCCAAATATTCATCCAAAGTTATCATCACTGACTGAAAAATCTATGCTAGCATTTATTTTTTAAGAGAATAAATTAGAGATCTAATGCTTTCAGTTTGTTTATTGAAAAGATTTTTTTAATACTTTGAGTAGGAATAGATGTGATCTTAGGACGTAAGCTGTGGCTTCTATAATAAGTTTTTGAAGTCCATATTTTTCAATAATTTCAAATTTTTAGGTTCATCTCTGTTGGTCGAGGCATTTTTTCAACTGTTTGATATATTATCTTGTTCCTGGGGAAAATTAGGTTAAATATTTTTCGGCACGCTCAAATATTTACAAAGTACTTAATATAAGGTAAACATTAATTTAGAAGCACCAAAATAACGACGGAATCATGACCTACACAGCTCCATTATTTCCCCATTATAAGCTTCTTCATGCTCATCGATTAATATCGACATAAAATAATAAGTTATTCATATCGTTTTGTACTCGCCGTATTAACAGATGAGTATACATCATTTTTAAAAGGCAAATGCTAAAATATAATGCAAAACTTATTGTTATTTATGATCGATGTGTGTTAAGTTTCCGAGATATTTCGTCGCACAATACTTGTTATATGCAGTGGCGGATCCAGGATAGGGACAAGGGGGGCTTAGTGGGAGTTAAAATTCCAGCAGTAGTGGGGATCGGGAAAAAATACCATTCTATCTAGCGTAAATTGGATACCCTGGGAGGGTGTGGGGGGCCAAAAACCCCTTAGCCCCCCCTCATATATATCCGCCACTGGACTCATAATTGCGCCTTGTGGCTATTTCAAGCTCTAGTGGTGTGAAATTTTGCAAGAAAGTAATTAAAACCAACCGCAGTTTATTTCGTCGTACAATGCTTGTGAGATTTTACAATAGCACCTTGCGGCTGTTGATATTTCTAGCGGTGTGATATTTCTCAAAACGGTAATTTAAGGCACTCGAAGTTGAACTTTTCACTAATTTGAAAAAAATTTCTCCCCACAGAGAGCGAAAAAAATTGGTATGGTATCGAATGGCATTAAAACTAGACCTCCTGTTTCATGAGAGAGTAGTACTTCGGATCAATGAAAAATATTGACGTTCAGAAAAATAATTTTGAAATGACACCGTCAGAGCTAGGAAAATGCCTTTTTTTCGTTTTTAATTCCATCATCAACTCATGGGCGTACCCAGCGGGGGGCAGGAAAGTTTATTATTTCAACACGAAATTTTTGAAAAAATTTTCTTTTAATCTAAGAAAAGTGATACTGGTTAATAACATCTGATTACATTAAAAATATTTTTTCCGAGTAAATAATTTTAAAAACTAATGAGGCGCTCTTGCAATTTTTTTCAATATTTGGTTTCCATAACCTTTCCTTTGTTACAACTTGAACGACCTCGGCTTGCCCCCCCCCTGTATTTTTGATCCTGGATACGCCCTTTCATGAACAACTTTTCGAGCAACCAGCTGCGAAGCTTCGAGTATCTTGAACCTTTCACGGATGGCAGCGAGGAAAGCATAGGACGTCACTTGCAGGCGCCGACCTATCATTAGCATTCTCCTATCCTCCTCATGTAACTGATGGCTTCAAAAATTTCTTTGATGGGAGGTTACTGTAATTTAATCGAAAATGGAGCTTCCGACTTTCTTTGATGAAAATTCTCTCCAGCACTTCTCTCTGGTTATGGTTAAACGTTCCTTGGGATAACCATCGGTTTAGAAACTCCATATCTGGCGACGTTTTGAACTCCAACCAGGAGCTAATCCTCAAGGCTGCTGAATGACAATAAGATATTCTCTTAAAATCTAATGTGTGAACTTGGAAACCTAACTTTAAACATTTGCAAGTTTGAAAAAAGTTAATATTCAATAGTTACTAAAGTTACTCAATAATAAACAGTCGTGGTGTCTTTTTCCTTAACATTCTATGTCCTATTTTTTTAAAGGAATCCCGTCACGAGAGCAATCTTCATTATGTTATTCAGCAACTTATTTCTCCTCTCTTATTTGCCATTTTTTTCAAATAAAACCGTTTAAACCACCCACCCTTCGAAAGTATGAGATATATCGCGTATTAGGGTCGAGTGGTTGACCTCATCATGGGACCGTGGACTATTTGCTCCTGAACGGAGATGACGCAATAAATAACTCGAAAGCGTCGAAGGACGATGGTGGCGCCGGACGCGGCAGCGGCGGTCAAAGGAAGAAGCTCCATCTCCTCCCGTGAAGATGAGTTACGAGGAGCGCCAGCACGCAAATACCCCCAACAACAGCCGATGCCCTTCCTGCCCCCTCCAATGTGAGGCACCATGGGAAGTTATCACCACCGAAACCACGCCCTCCAGACCACTCCATGTACTAGATGGCCTGCACTATTTGGGACATGAGTGCCCTCACCATCCAAGCTAGGCCATCTGCACTGTCTCAGGGATTCCCTTAAACTAGATGGCTCGTCGTACTCAAAATTTAGAAAAACATAGAAAGCTTTCACCGAACATAAATTCCTCTAAATCAATTTCCCCATCTCTGATATTAATATTTCTGTGGGATGAACAAAAAATAACAACACAATCATGGCTTTATTGGTTAAGTGCCTGAATTTATAAAATTATAACTTTCTCATTTTTAAGGCGTCATTCGAATCATTTAATGAATTTATTTCTATTGACATCAATTCTGAGTTTCGTGAGTTGAAGGGTTTGAAATTGAGAGTGTTCTGCTTAAACAATATTTTTCAGCTAAGAGTCATTTGAGTACCGGTTTACATGCCGTTTCGCATGCTCATTTTAGGGATGAGACTAACGGTCGACACTCTACATGCTCATTTTATTATTATATTCATATTTTAGATAACCATTTGTGAAACTGCCTCCTCCTACAATAAACTCTAGACGTGGCTCACAGGCTATTGTGTACATTAAGATACTTAAATAAGCGTTGAATATCTACTTCAACATTAACGATTATATTATCTTCAATACCGTCTTTAGCGCACATTCGGCGCACCTATTGCATGCAACATAATGGAGATTAGCTACCCTCTGCTAAAAAACTTTGGAAACTCAAAGAATAAAATTTATAATGGAGATGAAAAAATAGAACCAGGGAGAAGTCCTCGAGATAACTTTCACTGTATATACGCCCATATAACTTTCATTATATACGATGAGAAACATATTGGTGTAAGTCAATTTTTTGTTGATTTTGAGATATCCAATGGATATTATCCATGGCAAACGACACCAAAATAGTCTATCTACCTAGACATGCAATGGTGAAAGTCATAATTACATTTGGAACCGGCAGGTAGCAGCATATACTGGGAGTATTCCGCACAATTCCAAATTCTCTCCGAATTATTAATTAATTATTGAAAACCCTCGATTTTTACTTACACCAATATGTTTCTAAGCCCACCATAAATGGTGTGGATGCTTTAAATTTTTTAAATAGTTAAAATTGGCGGCTCTATGCTAGGGTCTTGGTGAGGATTTGCCAGGATTGAGGTCCGGACGTGCATCGGATCTACTTCCCTTGCACAAAACAGGAAGGGACAAGTTGCATTGTCACCCTTCGTCCTTCACATCCTGTGCCGCCCGTCAGGGCAGCCGACAATGAAGATCACCTCGAGATAACGTACCTGTTTATTACTCACGTGTGCATGCATTGAACACCTCATTGTAGGCAGCTAAATGGTCGCTCTTCGCCCGACAACAGCAAAGCATTGTAACTGGGAAGGAAGCACTCCTTCATCTAATCTCAATATACACATCACCTACGCGTGCTCATGATGCAGATGAGACTAACGCTTGATATTCTACATGATAATTTTATTATGATATTCAAATTTTGATAACCATCATGGACGGACAAGTATATGGCAAAACGGTAAAGGAAGACCTCGAATGAAATATATAGAACAGGCAAAGAGAATAAATACGTAGGTGTGAAAAGATTAGCTGATAGGAGAATTGAGTGGAGAGCTGCGTCAAACCGATCTTAGGATTACTGACTTGTGATAATGATGTGAGGAACTGCTGGTAATTTGCTTACCCCTGCCAGACACCCTAAATGTGCTTCACAGTGTATTTTGTATGTAACTACATGCTCAAATAATCGTGAAGAATCTACTTTAACTGTTACGATGGCCACTATTGTCGGAACGTTACTTAAATCTTAGAGCTAATATTTTAAATAAGTCGCAGATAGAATATTTGCTGACAAAATCAAGGATATATTGAGAGACCCGACGTACTAAAGTAGATTTGACGATGGACAAAAATCATATGCAGATTGGTGGAGGGAGAAGATCGAAAATACATTCTTTTATTTTTGTTATTTATTTATTTCCATACCCCCGAAAACAGCTCTATACCTCTCACCATAGGACCATTGGGACGACTTTAGGGGTTAGTGCTACGTAAATTTTACCCTGCGAACCACCTCTGGGGTGTTTAGGAGGGGGCATTTCTCCTCAAATTGCCCTTAGCTACATAAAGGTGCTCAGTGGCGTAACTAGAAATGTGCTTTGGGGGGGATGGGATGGCCTGGGGTGGCGACCCCCTCAGGCAACGGGGGTGCGAGAAAAATTTTTAAATATTAAAAAATTGCCTGAAATGCATTTTACATCTTTTTGGCTCTAAATATTTAACTTTAACCAGTGCCAGTTATTACATGTCAAAACTAGGAATTGCTTCTATAAATATTTTCTTAATTTCTCTGAGGCCTTGAGGGGGATCTATCCCCTCCTCCCCCCAAGAGTTACGCCACTGTAGGTGCTGCCACATTTTCATGGGCAAATACATGGTAGAGTTTTGCTCTTGCCAAACCTTCACCATTCATTTCCCTATGACATTATTTAAAACCAAACCTGCATGTGACACAATCTAAAGGGAATGCAATAAAAGCTGAATACACATGAACCTATTTATACCACTTAGATTATTCGGACGAGAAAGTAAAAGAAAGGTGCTATTTTGCATTCGTCCGACCGCACCTTGAATATGCAGCGAGCATATGGGCTCCGGTGTAGAGAGACTTAATCCGTGAACTAAGTGAAATGCAAGGGATAGCTGCGCGATTTGTTAAAAACTGCTACGGGCGAACAGACATCGTTACACAGATGTTAATCAAATTAGGTTGGGAACCGCTAGAGTCTCGTAGGTGACGCGCTAGGCTTAGATTGCTTGAGAAATTGAGAATAGATATCTTTAACGGTGACACGGAGAACATCATATTAGAACCCCACTACATTTCCAGGTCCGACAGAAACGATAAATTAAGAGAGATATTTTTCCAAACGGATAGGTTTGGGAATTGGTTTTTCCCCACATAATTTTGTTACAGCATATATTTTTTATGCATAAATGACTGGTGTTCTAACTATCGCCTATTGAGGTGGCTTCCGGGATAGAAGGGAGTTTTAGATGTATTTATATGTAATAATGTAAATTGAGAAAACAACAAGTAACTGGCTAACAGAAGGACATTTTTCATTTCACGGTGAATTTTTTTGTGGTTCTTCATCTATCTCTTGAAGAATTTCTCTCTCGCTGGCATCGGTGGCGTAAAGTCCTCGCCTGAAAAAAATAAGGTACCGGGTTCGAGTCCCACCTGGGTAATTTACCCATATCCAGAGCACGGTTGTTGGACCATCACTACCTGTACAGCAGTTTTATTTCTTTTACGTTTTTCTAACTTACGCTATCGTGAAATTTCCCAAGAGGGTATTTGAAATGCTTTGAACATATGAAGTTAATAGCATTATTTTTAAACGAGTTGTATCTGTCAAGATAAAATACCAGAGTGTGAATTGTAACATTGAAAACATTGAATGTAAACTAGCTTTCTACGTGAGCTATAGTTAAAAAAAGACAGGCGAACATCACGAACCATGAATATTTATAATCATTGAAAATATTGTTATAAGGGGACCAGTCGGTTAGAAACACAAGGCATGGATTGGTTTTACCCAAAACAATATATGACGTTACAATTGAAAAACATATATACGAGGAGAAATACATAAACAAGTTAACAATTTTAAACTTTACTCATAGTAAATATAAAAAACATAACTAATATACAAACATGAAAAAAAGACCCTCACAAGCATAATATTTCAAAGCCTGCCGCGTGAACAGGAGTGAAAAAAATGGCCTCGCACCGGGGATCGAACAACAGATCTTTGGCTTTCCGGGCCACTATTAAGGCCTGTTTACACGGTACATATACACGCACGGGTTAATGTCTAAATGTATGAAGGCGAGAATGAACGCCAAAATGCACCGTGTAACCACCCAACTTGTGCGAATGCATGCACAGAAAATAAAACCTGTTCTAATTTGGTTCATGCATTCGTACATGTTCCGTTCCTGACCACAAAAATCATTCATGCAAACGTACACTAACTCTTACGTGTTAATGTATGGTGTAAACAGGCCTTTAGACCACTACGCTATCGAGATTCCTACGTAGGGACTGGGAAATCCCAAGGTCCCTGTTTTGATTCCCGTCCCAGGAGAATTTTTTTCTCATGGCAATTCATGTATAGACCCTTGTAATTCAATATTAATTAACCTTCTGATGAAGGTATTTAGGTTCCGCAGGAAGGCACAGAAACTACCTTTGGTGGACTGTTCCAATCTCTTATCCCCCGATGCAGAAAAGAATTTTTTTAAGTGGATAACAATTTTAATAATAATAACTGTACTTTAGGACGCGAATATGGGGACTGGAATACGCCCGAAACTGTCGTCCGCCATAATGCATCAACGCTGCCTGAACCCGGAAAATATTTATCCATTTAATCGCCACAAAAACCTCTGTACCCATGGGCGTATCTAGGTTTTTTTATGGGGGGGGGTCTGACACACAAACGATCTTATCATATTTGAGATTAAAAACGACAAACAACAATTACGTTACGAAATATTCTCTTCATTTTAATATGAAAGTCATTGAAATGAAATTAAATGATGGAGGCTCTGTAATGCATAAAACAAAACGAACTTAATGATAACCGCAATAAAAACCTTGTTTATTTATCAAGCGTCTGAGGGGGCACGTGCCCCCGTGTTCCTCCCCTAAATCATCCTATGTCTTAACCAATATTTCTCAATGATTGAGAGCTGTTTCTGAGGGTCTCTTTAATGTTGTGATCTTTTTTTGACAGGAAGAGCGGATTTTAAAATCTATTTGTGATTGTATCCACGAAGGATCATCAGCATAGGAGTCGAAAATGCCCTTCAACCGTGCTTATGAATAGCGCATATTAATGCTAATAATCACGGAGTTGGGTACGAGACAGTTGGTGTCATATCTAATTTCCACCAATTTGCAACATTTCCTGCTCTCTGGGTTATCTCCCGCGTCACTCTCCTTCTCCTCGGCTGCTCTGAATTATAATCGAGTAATCGGAGGGTGCGAAGGATCTTCTTTCCAAGCCAGGAGCCCGCTTTAATCGGATTTTTGTGCATATCACACCCTGTTCGCTCGAGGCAGCTCTTTTTTTAACCGAGTTTGCGTCGTTCCTTCTGAATCTAGCTCATCTTGCTCATTTAATCTCCTGAAGGGCGCAAAAAGCTTCCGGCGTGTTCAGGATAGCGGCCTCCTCATGGAGGGAAGCGATATGTGTATGTCTCTCTAAGAATCTTTTCATCCGTGAGTTTTCTATCCACTTTCTCTATTGATCCTTGCCTCTTGCAAGCAGTTCGGTAATTGCTTGCTTTTCACCTAAGTTTAGGCAGTTCCTTAGAATGATGACGGCAGATATAATCCCATTTCAATTAGTTTAAGCTTAGCACGATTGCGTTTGAGTGTGTTAAGGACGAAATTAAAAAAAAACATATTAGCCTCATTCGCTATAAAGTAGATAAAAGACGACAAAAAATTTCGTACTTCCACAATTTCAGAGAGTAACTTCTCAATTTTGACGTACAAGAGGCTGGTGTGTGACGTTAAAGTCGCAAAATAATTGAGTCAAACGTGAGATTGTATAGAGATTACAAACTTGGAGTTACGGCCTCAATAATATTAAATTTGAATCTTGGAATGTTGGTTTTAAAATTGAAATGAATGTTTAGCCAACGCTTACATGAAGATCATTTTTGACACGTAATTATAATAAATGGTCATGTATTTAATGAATAAAAATTGACAGGCAAACATGAATTACTTGGTTACCATAAATAATCATTGCAAAAAGGTATGCAAAAATTCTAATATCTTAATTTTTTGCTAATTTATAACAGAATGTTTATTATTTATAAAATTATTTAAAAAAACTTTGATATAACCTATTGTGTTAATGCATCAAAATTACATAAGCGGTTTCATTGCAAGCTCTGAAGATGGTTCATAAATAGAACGATACGTTGGAAAAACTTGCATTTCAAATTTAAGACCGACACTCCAAGACTCAAATTTAGTGCTACATATCGATGGCTTAGTTCTAACAACACGCATCTCAGAATTTGGCTGATTTGACACCGGTATCTTAAACAAAGTGTAATAACATTAAAAAATAAAATTCAAGCAAATAACAACTCTTGTTGGCAAGTGTATGCTTCTTTTTCAGTTTTATGAATTTTTGGTATTTAATTTTAGCGTACAATTATAAAAAATTAATCGTTTTTTTTGCTCTCCCGAGAAGTTGCTATTTTTGACATACGTGTTGTTAGAACTTTGCCATCGATATAGAGATTAGGTGAAGGAAAAAACTCATTTTACGGTCATAATAATGAGAGGTCTCTAAACCTAATTTTCACCGGATTTAATTGAAGTTTTGTTCAATGGGGAAAAAAGCCGTGAAACAGGGACATGATTTGACCGAAGCTCAAACCCGTGTCTCCAACTTAGTCTCGTGGTCAGATGCGCGAAGGACTGCATTATAGCGTTCAAATCCTACCGATATCTTTCCGAGCGGATAAATCGTTTTTCCCTTGAACACGAAAGAACTTCAATAAATGCTAGGTGGGACTCAGTGCGCGTATTTCTTTATTTAGTGAACTGATGCCGTCTCAACAACCCCTATCTTTCAACAGGGGCGCAGCTAAGAAAATCGTCTAGGGGGTGTTTAGGCGCAACTAATATTTGGGCTATGGAGGTATTGCATACCCGTCAGGGTAAGCAGGTGTTGCGGGGGCCCTCCTCCAGAAAATTTTTAAGATAAATTGTTCAAAATGGCAAGTTTTATGGCTTTCGGAGGGATATTTGATTTAATCTAACACTATTTTGTAAGTAATACTAATCTAACATAAGAAAAAGGGATTAAACTTAAAAATTTCTCTGAGCTCTTGGGGGCAGTTTTATCCCCCAAACTCGCTGCGCCACTGTCTTTTAACACTCCTATTGAGGCGCTTCCTACGGCGATATACTCATCTAAATCTACATATAACACTAAAAACCACCAGCAGAGGTGTTAGGAAGGTGGTGAACTAACAACAACATGCAGCAGAGGATTAGAATTTACTTCCACTAACATGAACCGCGCGTCATATGATACGCTTCAAATGATACATAATTTCCTCATGAAGGTAATCTGTCAATGAAGCTAAAACATGCTGACAGAAATACCAGGAAAATTCAGAAACATGCGTTGAGGAATACATAAGTTAGGAAATACTGTTACAGTCAACTGATCTATTCATAGATCCTAACACTGCCGATGTAGTCTCTTATCGACCGCGGAAGAAAAATCCATTCTAATTCTAAGTCTATATCTTTTGTTTTGTTATTATGATATGATCTACCGATCAAAATCAGTGCTGATGGTTTTTTCATAAATAATCAACCCTCAAAAACTTTAATGAATCATTTTTTACGAAACCGTCCCCGCGGTGACTTCCCATTGCGCTCTACGACGACAAACTCAATATTCAGGAGAACACCGCGGTGATCGTGCGGAAGGCGATGGCCTCAGTAGGAATGCTGCATCACTGGTCTCCAGGATCGGAGAGCTCTAAAAACATTACGTTAGTTTTCTCCCCATCCGAGAACAGTGTACTCCAATCAGTTCTACCGCCCAGTCAACTTTTTCCTAGCCATCGCCCGCCATCGAATCCCTACATTGACAAACTTTACCTGAAACGCTATCATTTCCTCCTTTGAAATTTCCACTGTATCTCATCACCACGCTTTATCCGGTTTGATGTTTCTGAATAGAGTCTTCAGTGAAACTCCATGAACAAATGCAATTTTCCACCTCTTTCAGCTACATGTTCTTCCTCGTCCATACGCATTAGCTGTGCTATTCATTTTCTCCAATGCCGCCTTTTCATATCTCCATTTCTCTCTTTTCCGCCAAATCCTCTCCTTGCGTTACTCTCTTGCTTCAAAATACGGACTTCGCCTCCTTGGCCGCCTTTCTCAAGTCCTCCCCAAAACGCCAACTGAACAACTCACTGCTTCTCTGAGTTATTTAATAGCTTTATCTTAATTTTTTGCCATTTACTTATATTGTTATAGGTAGTATTTTTTATCTCATTGGTCAACCAATCTAAATACCTTTTTGCTGTTTTTGGTGTCATAGTTTTAAACATGCCCTATTAAAGGAAAACGATGTTATAGAAGACCGATAGTGGTAGAAGAATTCTTAAGACTTCCACTTGATAATTTAAGTAAAATTGGGCATTGCATTTCTTTGCAGCAACGGAACGCCTAGGGTCAAAAATAAAACTCAGTGGAAATATTTGCAATGTCCCATTTTACTTATATTAAGAACTGCCTCCACATCGTGCCTAACATCATGCAAGATGTATTGTTTTTGTTGTTTTTTTATATTTAATCTTATTACTTACATCCACTAATATCATGTTCTGTTTCTTTTTAAATTGGCAGAAATTCTGTGTGTGAATCAACTTAAATGAATAAATAACTCGTTTACTATAGATCCTTCATCAACTGCTCTATGAATCTGCCTGAACCGTTGTAATTTCCCATCTTCCTTTAACGATAATTTTCATTACACCCTCGTGTCTCAAGTTGTGATTAAAATTTTCCGTCTCCTACCCATGGTTTTCAAAAAGACTTCTCTTCTCTCCTGATTTTATTAGAACGGAGAAAAACATAAGGAGACCAAAGGAAATGCATGGAGAACTCCTCCATATCAATCCTAGGGGTTTTAGTCCTATGACTGAATATTTTAAACGACTATCCACAGGAAGTAATTAGAGAATATTAATTAAAAATTTCTCACCTACTGAAGCGAGACGTTGTGGTAATATGACATCCTCTCCCAAAATAGCCTTGGCTCGATCGTAAAATCAACGGAAACAGAGTTATTGGTCCGAGTCGATTCTAGGTTTTTAGCTATTTTAGATTTTCGCTACAGAAGTGGGGTAGTGTGGGATGATCGGTATAAAAAAAGCATTAAGAATTAAACGGAAGGCGTGGGAGAAGGAGAGGGGATGATGAGAACTATTTGGAGGCACCATTTGGAAGGAGTTTGCGAGTGTGGGCGATGTATACTGGAAGAGGAGAGGAGAAGGATTTGGAAGGACGTCATCACAAAACGCATCTCACTCAACGGGCTGAAACAGCAATCAACGAAGCTAGAAAGAAAATGACATTTAAAAAGCATGGGTAAGATTAAGGAAAGAATTCTAAATAAAAATGAAATAAAGAAGATTAAAATAAACACTGTTTTTCTAAAAGCAGTATAAAATGCACTGAAAAGTGAAAAACGTAGTCTCATCTGGCTATTAAGTCTTTCTAAATTTATACGATACCCTGCGAGCTACCTATAGGGTGTGTGGTTGTGTGTCCAATAAACAATTAAACATTACTTAAACACATAGTAATTCGTTTTTACTCCGTAAAATAAAGGAATCAAACAAACGCTCAATGGGATCCAATCCATTATGCTTATGATGAATTCTTCTCTGGTTCTCAGCCAAGTTAATTCTTTCAAATTAGCCGACGTTTCGAGAGACGACTTATCCCCATCTTCAAGGCCGTGTTAATATATGGAAGTCCAATTTCACGCTGAACCTATATGGCCGTTTACCGACGACAATAATACGGCTCAGGTATCGTACGATTGACTGTAGGTCTTTTGAAATTCTTCACGTTCTTCCCTTGCTTTTTATACAGCTGATTACAGGTCTCCATGTATTGCTAAGATGAAAGCCCGAGTCTCTATTGAAATTTTTAGGATTTAGGCGGATCTCTATCGCTTCCTTAATTATTCGGTCCCAGTAATGTTGTGGGTGGCAAATAATTTTTGTATCTCCCTACACGCACAATGTTACTGGAACCGCATAATTAAGGAAGCAATAGAGATCCGCCTAAATCCCAAAACTTTCCATAGAGACACGGGCTTTCATCTTAGCAATACATGGAGACCTGTAATCAGCTGTATAAAAAACATAAGGTAAAAACGTGAAGAAATTCAAAAGACATACAGTCAATCGGACGACACCTGAGCCGTGTTGTTGTCCTTGTAAACGGTCGTATCGGTTCAGTGTGGAATTGGACTTTCATAGAGTAAAACGGCCACGAAGATGGGAGACAAGTTGTCTCTCGGAACGTCGGCTTATATGAAAGCATTAACTTGGCTGAGAATCCGAGAAGAATTCATCAATAGCATTCACCAGGAGAAATCCTTTCACTGCCAGCCCATTTCGAGTGGGATGTGCGAAGACTGCCATGGCTATTTTCCGGAATTTGCAACAGTTCAGATTTTAAAAATTTTCAGCTGCCAGTCAGCGAGGGGATTACAGGCTCTAGTGGATGCGTTATACGAGCGGTGCGAGGAGTATGGGATGAGGATTAATCACAAGAAGACTAAGGTAATGCGGTTTTGTAAAGTATTGCGAGCGAGGAATGTGAGACTCAAGATCAAAGTAGGTGGGGAAAAACTTGAACAGGTAGAGCAGTTTAACTATTTGGGCAGCACATTAGAGGAAAACGGACACAGTAGCAAAGGCATCAGGAAGCGAATTGCACTAGCAAAGGAGGCGTTCATGAACAGGAAGGAGCTTCTTAGAGGATCGTTATGTAAGAATTTAAAGAAAAGGTTAGTGAAGAGTTTGATTTGGAGTGTAGCTCTCTATGGTGCCGAAACATGGACACTGAGGAAAGAAGACGAGAGAAGATTGGAGGCATTCGAGATGTGGGTATGGAAAAGAATGGAGAGGGTGAAACGGACGGAGAGGAAAAGGAACGACGAAGTGCTGGATATGGTGGGTGAGGAGAGGCAGCTTTTGGATGAGATACGGAGGAGACAGAAGGTATGGATGGAGGGAGTACTCAGCGGGGAGGGGATGTTGAAAAAGGTGTTAGAGGGTAGAATGTTAGAAAAACGAGGGAGGGGAAGGAAAAGAGTAGGATTTTTGGATAGATTGAAGGGGAGTAGGTCTTATAGTGAATTGAAGAAGGCGGTAATGGAAGGAAAGGAAGGCTCCCAGATCACTTCTTTAGTAATCCATGCAAACCTACCTTAATCGGTAGAATACTCTAATAATAATAACATAATTTTATTTAATGCATATAGATTTTTTACCAATGCTTAAGATACATTTATATCTTATAAAATAGATTGATTATGGGGTTTTTATTAAATTACAGCCGTTGAAAAGGTCACAATCACGAAAAAAAAGTCAAATTAGAAGGGCCTATGAATCGGCCCCTGGCAGTTTTCGCTCAACCAGCGAGGGCCGATGTATCGGCCCGGTAGCAGTAAAAGGGTTAAAATCGTTCATTATGCTCATGTTTTTTTTCATTAACGCCTGGTGTCCTAACACCCTTCGCCACATGTCTTTCGCAGTAACCGGCGGGGCAGTATGTAAATACAGATGAACGACTATAAAATCTGCTCAAATTGCCTGGTTCTAGGTGAATAGGATTTAGTTCTCTGTTTCGTGGGATGGGAGCGAACTATTCCATGGACCTGTGTTATGTTGGGTGGAGGGAGTGGAGTGGAAGGGCCCTAGATCAGGGTTTCTCGTTTCCAGTTTGAGGGAAAGTTCGGGCCCGCACAAGAAGGGTTGGGTCGGACACAGCTGGGACCGGTTGCTCCGAGAAACTTGTGAGAATGGAAAAGGGTGGGGGATCCCTAGCAACGGGGAAACCACATCAGCGAATAAAATACATAGATACTCCGAAAGTCTCCAACCGGGCAGGATTGCTTGTAACTACCATGGGGTCCGCCAACATGGCGGGGAAAACGATTTCGGATAAAGACTTCCTCAAAGAATTTCCAACATCCATTACGAAAATTCAGAAAGTGAATACTTATTGAAATTTTATAAACATGAGAAGGCTTTCGTAAATTTTGTTGGAGTTCCTCCAATTATAAGTTTTAATAAAAAGTTTATTTACACATGATTTTTATCTATCTAATCCAAAGCTTAGAGCAGTAAGATTTTTCCAATGTAAAGTTTAAATGGCAATGCACCACATACCTATTTATTAAATTTACTAAATGGACCAGCGAAGATGAAAGGAAAATACGATCGAGGTTATAAAATATTCTTGACTCGCCAACACAGAACCGCAGCGAGCATTCGTTAGCCCAAGTAAATATGAAAAACCATTATTAAACTTTTTAATTTTAAATCATGGGATATTTTTTGAATAATTTCCGTTGAAACAATGATGAAACTGAGAATTTTACGGTAACAGATTTATTTAAGGATGTTGACTGATTATGTCATTTCAGGTCTTAAATTACACATGAATAAATTATTTTGAGACCCAGTGATTAATATGTATTCTACGCTGAAATTGCTGAGGTTTTTCATTTCCATCTCCAGTGGGAAAATTCCACTATGCTTAAAAAATTTCGCTATAATGTGACTTTTGATGATGAGGATTAAAAGGATGGAGGAGGAGATAGGGGAGAAGAGACATCTCGTAAAACTTTGATTATCAAAATAAATAAGGATAAAAAAAACACGCTTCTTCCAAAAACAGTAAAAAAAGTTTATCAGAAATTAGTGTTGAAGAGTAGGCAAGTAAGAATTGGAACGCAATATTTATATCTAAACCTAATTTGAAACCACGATTTATTCCCCAAGAAATGAATAGCTTGCTTTATTTACTTTTTAGTGTATTTTAAACTGTTTTTTTAAGCGTTTTCTTTCAATTAAAAAAATTTCTTTCTATTTTCTCCTTAGAAAATCATTTGAAATGTGGAGCTAGAAAATATAAGTAAGATTAAATGGATCAGCTGAGTAATTGATGAGGATGGGCCCAAAAGAATGGGAGAAATAGGACGTATTCTACTGGCTCTAACAAAAAAAGTGTCACAAAAAGTATTCTCTAGTGTCACAAAAAAGGGTCTCAGGTTTCAATCAAACTTTGTAGTGTTGTAGTCCATCGAGAGCTATCCACGAATCACCCCCATATGGGGTTATATAACCAATATTTTGAACAAAAAACGCAGTTAAACGTTAACAGAATCATTATAAGTATTCCTTTAGGCTCCCGAGTGAATAAAATGAAAACATCTGACGCTTCCGCATTACAGGAAAAGACCTCCACACAGAAATATAAAATTTTCATCGAAAATCATCGAAATAATGATGAACAGCAGGCTTTTGTACAATGAAAGGTGAAACAGAATTATGAAAAAAATATGCCCGGTGCAAGAGTCGAACCTAGGACCTCCCAACAGGAGTCAAATACAGTAACCACCGTGCTACCTAATTGAATTCCTAGTTGACAAAAATAATTTGTAGGTGAAAATAATGATTTTGTTAATGTTTAACTGCGTTTTTTGTATAAAATATTGGATATATGACACCATATAGGGAGTGATTTGTGGACAGCTCCCGATGGGCTACAGCAATACAAAGTTTGATAGAAATCTTAGACCCACTTTTGTGACACTCCCATTGTAAGAAGAAGACGGGACAACTTTATTGGCTACAGCATTTGGCATAATGGCCCAATGAAAACAATGTTCGAAGTAAAGGTGGACGGAAAGGAAGGCAAAAGACAGTCACGAATGAGTTACAAAGGACATTTTATGAACGATGCAAAATTGAATAAATAGGTCAATATGAAACGGTGAGCAGATAGGAGATCGGATTGAAGAGTTGCGTCAAGCCAATCTCTCGATCCCTGACCTACAAGTTCCATCACAAATCATAAAATACGATTTATATTTGGAATTCAACTATTATTGCGTGAAAATATGTAATTGACATTAGGGAACTCCTTAGGTAGACATAGTAAAATTCCAAAGGGAAATCATATTTTATAATTGGTGATACTACTAACGCTCTTTGACTTTGGAGGTCATAATAGAGTACATATTTTAACTTTTCACTTTGTAATTGACATGAAGTAACTCTAATTTAGCCATTAAAGTTAAGGTATTTCTGTAAAATTTTCTTTCATTGTATTGCGAAGAATTCAAAACAAGTGTACAATAGATGCCGGATTAACGTTCTTTTCCTTAAGCCGTCATACAACGGGCGCTATTTCACTATTTCTCTCTGCTTGCATGGCATATATGGGCCCAGAACTATTTTTAATCACCAAAATTTCCTATTAAATACCCGAAAGAATGAACCGCCGGACCGAGGATCATGCATTCAATGCTGGCTCTTCAAAGATTTATTTCGCTTTCAACGCAAGGAAAAACGAATTATTTCGCTTGTTATATGATCTTCGGGAAAAAAAATATTTTACCCAATCGCACCAGAAAATGAACCTACGTAAGCAATCCAAAATGAAATCACCAATGGTATTCCCTGGAAACAAAACGAAAAAAATCCTACTTGAATAAAAATGCATCGCTTCGTTATTTGAGAAAGATGAATTCAGCAAATGATCCGAAAGGTTTCTTCCCCTCTTCCAGCGATCAAATCGGAAGGAGGCAGGCCGTCTGTCTGTGGAAACCGCAAGCTCTTGATCATCGCTATCATTTCAAAGGAATGGAAGCAAAGCTGGAGATGGAATAGCCGTACGTGCTCTCTTTGTCAAAAGATGAAAGCATGAAAAAAGTGACCTACCTTCACGAAACGGATCTTCTTTCGCCGCTCAAGGAGGGCCATAATTCGTTGCTGTAGTACATCCATCCGCTTGCGTTCCCTGAAAAGATGAAGAAATAAGGGAGGTTGGCATTGAGGTTGCGACTCGCGGAATAATCGCATGAATTGAATTCCGAAACAAGCGTAATCTCGTTAAAAAGGAAAGGGCCAGTGGAAATACAGAAGAGCGAGTTGTGTAATTGGATATTCTCGCGAGGGGGGGAGTTATTCATGTGCTTTCAATGATTTCGCGAACGCACGCCGATGGATTGGCGTCGGATTACCTGAGAATGGGAATGAGGATAAGATCAAGGGAAGGGAGCAAATGTAACGCCGAAGTCGAGAGGTTTGAGAGAAGATAATTCCCGGAGTGAAATCGAATGGAGAGCACCTCGGCGAAGAAATGTGAGTTTCCTTAAGAGAAACGAACAGCTGTTCAAGATACTAGCACTAGGATGAAGATATATGGCGTCAGATTTGCTGTACTATTGATTTTATTACTTTTTAAAGATATGTTTCTAACATAAATAGAATTCATATACATCTCACAATAATGGATCGAGTGAAAAATTCAGCGTGGAATATGGTCCCTCACAAAGCAAGGGTTATTCACCGAAAATTTTACTCATTCAGGTCAAATGGTAATGATGGAATTTCAAATATATTATCGCCAAAAATGAAATATATCTTGCGGTATATTTTTCGGAATTTCATTAAAAAATAATAAACACGAATGCTGAGTTATCACAATGGATTATGGAAACATATCTTCGATGATTGTGAAAATATATGTGATAAAGATTTCACGACAAAAAAAGAGTAGCATCGGATTTCATCAAGCCACACTGATAACATTGCATCGAATACAGGGGGATAATTTGAGCAGGATCAACTCCTCTGAATGGCAGACTGACTACTAGTTCAATAGTTACCCGTACAGTTGACGAAACATGCTGAAATACTCGCAAATACACGTAAATAAAAAAAGGAGAAGTCAATGCTTAGAAAAAAAGAAAAATCCAATATCACCGGATGTACTATTTATTATATTAAATACAATCATTCCTACGCATTTAAGGGCACACAAAATGATAAATGTTGTGGAGCTGGGCATTATGTGTGCCCTTAAGTGCGTAGGAATGATTGTATTTAATATAATAAATAGTACATCCGGTGATCCCGTACGCGTTACTGCACGGAAATTATTTTTTCCATTGTGCTGCTGTATATGTATGCCATTATCATGCCTGTTTTGTTCCGTTCCCTAAAAATCCTGTCATATTACCATGAATTTCAAGTTCCAAGCGTCCCACTTCTCCGGGTACCATATTTACCGAGCGACGCTGGGTGGCCTGCTAGTTCTCTTATTAAAGAAGAGAAAAATATAAGATGAAATTATTTTCAAGCCTATGCGACGAAAGGAAGTCAGTTGAAAATCAATTACAAGATTCCATTCATGAAACAGACATATAGACGGAGCAAGTTAAGAAAAAGCGCGTAAAAAAGTCGCTGTTTCACAGTGGCGACGGGGAAAGGGAAGGATTGGTAGAAGAGAGAGATAGGGCAAGCAGATGACAAAGCCACGAGACACGCGAACTCTCATCGCAAGACTATTTCTTCTTATAGCAGTGCCTATCTATATCCGACCACGCGAATTCCACGATTAATCGAAAAAAATAACGCTGAGACTCGGGGAGCATCGGTCTCTAAGGTATTCTCGTCCGAGAAGAACCTTACGATTCCGGCACAAAATACACGTAGCTTCCAGAGAGAAATCCTCTCAAAATACGTGTTGTGTTCAGAAAAAAACAGGAATTTCAGTTTTTTTGAAAAAATATTTATTTATTCGTATACATCAAAGTTTTCGCCGTCAAAATAATTTCCATTTGATATTCATTAGGTTAGATGCTCGTTACCATTTCATACAATTTTTCAAAATTTTCATCGGTTTATTATAAGCTAAGGCGATGGTCATCTTCAACGTCTTCTCGGCCATCTTGGAAACGCTTAAACCACTCGTATATTCTTGTTTTACTCATAGAAGACTCACCATAGGGCTTTGTAAACATTGCACACTCTTTGTTATATATTATTTGGTAATCATAATTTGCTTTGCATTCATACTTTGATCCATTTCTTTTAACAAAAGAACATCGCCCAGCGGAAAAAAACACGTCTAACCTTATCGTCTGCCACGGACGAAGAAAAGAATAAGTAGAGATGAAAATTTAAACATACTTCAGGGGTATGTATGCCGACGTAAAATAAATATTGACGGTGGTACTATTCAAACACGAGAAATTTAAAATCATCCGTTATTGCCCGAATGTACCTCGAACATCTAAATCTACATATTACCCTGCGATCCACCTCTAGGATGTATGGTAGTGGATGAGTATTTCCCCAACATGTATCTGACTATAAGTTGGTGCTTTCACAACTGCACGACCAATTACGTGGCAGGGGTTAGTTTTCATCAATAAGGCACCATTAATTCCGCTACCTACGATAATATTTAAGCCCAGGCAGACTGGCACCTTAACTTAGGGTACAAGGCAAAATCTACGTACATACCGTTAATGTATGGAGGAATATAAAAAATAATTAAGTTACCACATTGCCCAACGAATGATCATTTTTAATACGCGATGACATGTGATTTGGTCTTTCATAGCTTTTGTAAAGAATTACATAATAGTACATGAATACTACCGTCTAAGGATAAGTGCAGAAGGGAAAAGAATGGAGGAATCCCGCTTCGTCATTAGGGCTACCCGTCAACTATTACAAGTCAGAAAAAAATTTCCTTATCTTTTTACCGCATCGGGTGGCTGTACTCTCATGCACTTAACTTTATGAGAGAGGTGAAGTGTCAGGCTGGGGCAAGATTTTTCGTTTGAGAATTAAAATTGACATATTGCTTTATTATGTGGAGTAACAACTGGCGCAGTAATGTGAAAAACATTAAGTTTTCCACAAAACTATGCTAAAAGCACCTACGTGAAAAATGATATTTTATTTGTTTGCGAAAAAATAATAAAAACTATCAATGGAATTAAAATTTTCACAATTGATTCGAAAAATGTTCATTATTGTTATGGTAATTTAGGCATCTTAAAAAAGAACGCAAGTGTATCAAAATAATTCAATTAATTCTCTCAAAAAGGAAAAAATCTCTTATTTATATCTTAGAAATAAAATGTATTCATCAATGTATTCAATGATTATGATGTTCTTAGAAAATAACATCGATTTTTTTCCAAAATTGAGAGCAAAAAAAACATTTTTGGCCGGCTTTTTTCAATTTCAACCCACTTTGCGGCGCCGGCTACTACTACCGAAACCAAATTTTCTATTCCTAGAGTAATGGTTGATCATTATAAGAGGAGAAATTTATCTGTTGATATATTTTGAAATTTTAGGATTGACACCGGGAGCCGCTGCGTTTAGAAACGAACAGTCAACATCCTCATTCTCTCAAAACTCATCAATGAAACCTTCTCCATGCAGGTTGTATGTACTCTGAGAAAATAACATCGTTTTTGTTTCCAAAGTTAAGAAAGGAAAAAAAAAATTTTTGGCAAGCATCTCATGATTCCAGGCCACTGCTCCGCTAAAGCTACCACGCGAAACAGAATTTTCTGTTCCTAGGAAAATGATAGACCATCCAGTAAGGAGCAATTTTCCTCTTGATATTTTTTTAATGTTACGAGTGACACCGAGAGAAACTGAGTTTAAACATGGACAGGTGACATCCTGATTCTCTCAAAACTCATCCATGAAATCTTCCCCAGGCAGATTGGCCGTTTAACTTCGACGAAATCCAAAGTTTCCGCGCGACACATCGAAATCACACGACCCCTCACAAATATTCGGACTGAAAAGAGACTTTTCTCCCCCTTTTCCCTACCGGAGTTTATCTTTAGGATTTTCCTCTCCGTCCCTCCGTTAGAATCGGCTAATTCCTCTCGCGTGAATGAATCCTGACTCAGCCCACGCGAAAATGCGCGCGCGTGGTGAATTATGGGCTTGAACTTAACCCCCTTACCCCCTCTAAACCTCCTCACTCCTCTCCCTCCCCCCACCGAATCGCCAGTGAGACCAAAGTATGCGTGATGCACACAGTTCGTGTGAGAGGAGAGGAAAGGAGGGGAGCATCTAACCCTTCCGCCCGAAATATCAACCCCCTCTCTCGGGAGAGTTCGAAAATAGCGTCCGTGGCGGCGAGAGTGAGAGAGGGGTGGGGGAGAATTCCCCCCTACCCTTCCTATAGCGATGGAAGGGGTACGGGGTTGAAAAGGGAGGGGGGGTGAGCCGAAGAAGCCTCTTTCTTGGACGAATCGGATATACCTTAGTCCACCATGAATTCCATTGCCCTCTTGGACTCCCCTATATTCCTTCGTATCGATATATCCGGTTGGTGACAAATTAAATGCTTTTTCTTATTAACTTGCTCCATATTTACGTATCATCGATGGAATATTTTAATTGATTTTTAATCACCTTCACATCATCGGATCGGATTTAACTTTGGCACTCTTGATTGATTATTTATTTATTTCAATAGCCTTTGAAAACAGCACAATGAGGCCTTTACATCGGGAGTTTAAACAATCAACGACAAACAATCGCACATACCCGTGTCCTGAAAGGGGCAACCTATCCATGTATATCCAGGTATTTTACATCACCATGAACTCAATACTCCTCAATAGGGTCATGTTCAGACAGGACATTGGCAGTTAAACTGTAAGAATACTATGAAATATTAAGTTTCGAATTATTAGGAATTTGATTGCCTCAGTTCGGTCTTGCATGTACTGTACTGTTCTGGGGAAAACGAATACAATTTTCAATCATCTATGATTAAATATCTCTTTATATTTATCACTTCTTTCGGACCTAGAAAAGCGAGGTTATAAAACGATATTCTCCGTGACCAATTCTTCCTGAGACTTGTTCTTCTTCTTGTTCTTCCAGAAACGTTAAAACTAAAAAAAATTTGAGCGACGGGTAAATTATATAAGAGGTTTTCAAGTTAAGTGTATGTATTTCTAAATCTGAAAATTATGATACCCGGTGGGAAATGAGTAGATATTTTGTGTACGAGAGAAAGTACTTTGAAAGCTGCTCAATAAATAAGGAGTGATATAAAGGAACACAGTATCTCAACAAAGTTTGCGCCGCCTTTGTTGGTCTGCTTGATGTTCGGTTACCAACTTGATGGCATGTTATTCTTATTCCAATTCCAAAGAGGGAAATTCAAATGAGTCATAGCGTCTTCAACCTCTCACATATCAGAGGGTACGAGAAAAAAGTTGTGCACTAATTGACTGAAAAAGATGTTGAGAATGAAGACAAAGGGGATCGGGTTGGTGTGGTGACTAGAGTGTTGGCTTCCCACCCGGCGGGTTCGGGTTCAAATCCCGGCAGTGGCAGAGAATTTACAGAGACTGCCCGATCCCTGCTTGAGTGTTGTGTGGAGGACATTTCAAGCGCAACACTCCGTCCATCGGATGGGACGTTAAGCCGTGGTCCCCTTGGAGCCTTTCGTTAAGAGCAGGCTAATGCCGACGCCGGGTTTCTCTCCACCCTTCCTTCCATACCCTTCCCTCATGGCGAAAATGACCTCAGCTGTCGGTCGCCTCCTCCAAATACCATACCATATCATGAAGACAAAGACAAGAAAGAGAAATATGTGACGGATATTCGGCAAGGAAGTTAACAATGACGTTTTAAAGACATTGAATAAGAATTGAGGCGTTGACATGGGATTGGTAGAAAAGCATCTTTCACACTACTTGAAATGTCTTGAACAAGAAACGTGATAAAGGTCGTTTTGAACGCTAAAATGATATTCAAGACCATTCGAGACAGTCTTTCCAAAATGGTTGTTCAACACATCTTGAAAAGAGTTGAAAGGCCTATCACACTGTTGTTAAAACCTTGAATTCACTTGAATAGCAATAGCAAACATGATTGACAAAGGCATAACAAAAAGCGAGACCGAGAGAGAATTAAAATCAAAATTTTACGCACGGGTAAAAATTTTATATTAACTTCTTGCAGTGTCGAACTTTTCTTCTGCTTCATGTGATAGTTCACTTAATATAAACACCTTTGCCGTGCTGTAGTTCTGTCTTATCGGGAATATATACTAATTTCTGGATCAACCGGGTCGTTGTCCATTGGTGGAGTCTCGGGCAGTCAGTGCTACCCTTTTTATTATTGGGTTCGATATCTTGCTTATGAAAGTTTTGACAGTATTGTTTTGGAGGGAGATCTGAACTGTCTCCTTGGTGAGACATCTACGCAAGCCCCCTAAAAGGCGTGTGGCAGGGGGTGTTAGGATACCAGCCGTTTACAAATAAAAAGGAAGTGCTCTAAGGAAATCACGACAAGCATTTATCGAAATCTTTTATGGTTCGGGGGAAAAACGAATTCCCATATCTATCCGTTCGGCATAATATCTCTTTTAAGTTATCGCTTCTGTCGGACCTGGAAATATAGTGCGGCTCTAATATTATGTTCTCCGTATCGCTCTTAAAGATATCCATTACCATTGCTCATGCAATCTAAGCCTAGCGCGCAGCCTCCGAGTCTCCAGCGGCTCTCAGCCTAATTCGCTCAACATCTGGGTACGCCCGTAGCAGTTTTTGACGAACTGCGCAGACTTCCTTTGTATTTAGTTCAGTTCGCCTATTAAGTCTTTCTGAACCTGATCGTATACGCTCTTTGCATGTTCACGGTGGAGTCGGACGAGTGTGAACTAGAACCTTTCTTTAACTTTCTCATCCGAAAATCTTCTCACAATACGCTTGACGAATCCTAATTTCTTCAGGGCTATGCCGCGAATATTTCTGATATATGCTCCCCACGTGAGGTTCGAGGTTATCGTAACTCCTAGGTACTTCACTTCGTCTGTTGCCTTTAATAATGCTGATACCATCCACAACATAAACTAGTTAAAGGTGGACGAACTCTGCAAAGAATGTACCGACATGCATTTACTCAGAATAAGTTCGAGTCCCCACTCTTGGGTCCACAAATATCCTTTGTTTTAATCCGATGATAGAATTTCATAGCCAGAGTGATCTCTATTTCGCGATAGATGAGAGCGTCGTCAAATAAACGTATTTTTCTGCTAATTCGGGAGCAGAGGTCATTAATGCATATAACGAACAAAAGTAGGCCGATAACGCTTCCTTGTGGAACACCTGATGTCACTTTAACTACATCAGAGCTGATTCCGTCAGGAACTACTTTAGGCGATCCCGATTCCGAGATGATCCCGACATCCTTTGAAATCGTCCAGCACTGCGATGTCCTCCCACTCGATGCAATGATTCTCTTTAATGGCATTTTCTGGCACTGCCGACTTCTCCAATTGGCAAAGAAGAGAGGAATCACATTTGGCGCGCCACCACGCGCTTAAAGGCAGGCGCGTTGAAACTGTACCGGTAAACCTTGTTCACCCTAACCAGACAGTTATAAATAAAAAAATTGGAGCGCATTCGTTAAGTATTGTATGAGTAAGGTGTTGTTTATGTTAGCAGAAAATTATAGATTAATTTTGAGAGCAGAGAGACATTTTTCTGATAAACATTTATAGAAGAATTTTTGAAACATTTTCCATTATTTTGTCTTACTTTTTCTTTTTACATTTAATTATTTTTATTTTTTTCATTACAAGTAGCAAATGTTGTATATATAATCATTTGTTAATGTTTTCTTTTATTATTTTATCTTTTTTCTATCGAACATTATTCATCTGGAAATCAAGGGATCCGGGTTCGAATCCCAGTAAAGACCTATGATTTTTCCTCTGTGGATTTTTCGCCAAATACCTTTAAAAGTTTTTTTATTTGATTATTAAAATGAACTGCCATAAAGTTGGGCCTGAGATGATAGGTCCCCACTCTTGTCTCAACAAATAAACGCTGTTTAAATCCGATAATAGAATTTCATCGTTAGAGTGATCACTAATTTCGTGATAAATGACAGCGTCGTCAGCAAATAAACGTTTTTTACTGTTAATTCGGGAGCAGAGATCATCAATGTATATAATGAACAAAAGTCGGCCTATTACACTTCCTTGTGTAACACCTAATGTCACTCCAGAAAACACACGATATCTCTCCTGAAAAAGTTATCATATGTAGGTCGGGACAGTGGAATATCGCAATGAACTAGTTTTAAGTTACCGTTATGCTATGTTGCACAGCCGTAGATTTTTTCCATCTCCATGGCAACCGTGTGAAATACTCCTTTCCCGCCCACGGACATTAATAGGTTATAGTGTGCTCCGTATTTTTCCTCCATCTCTCTCAAAGAGAAAGAGGGCGTGTAAAAGTAGCGAGGTGTTTAGTTTGAGGCGAGTGGGCGGTAGCCTCGAACCCAGGCGCCTCCCACGCACCATGTCTCTCACCTCCTTGTGAATGGAATAGCGGGAGGGGGGGATGAGTGGGAGTGCTTCCGCTACTCTCCGCCAGGGGGGTGTAGTGTAGAGGGGTGGTGGGTGGGAGTTTGGCCCAGCCACAGACATAGTGTCGCCCCGATTCGGAGATTTTATTACGGCCGCACCAACAGCCAAAAAACTGCCTCGTAATGAATCAGGAATACGACGTGCTTCTTCGACCCTCCTCAATGAGTTCGTCCACAAACTTTATTGCCGATTGTGTTGGAGGGTAAAAAATGAAATGCGAAAGGCGATTTTTGAAAGGCTTTTACCAAAAACTATTATATACTCTAAGAAATAAAAAAAATAAGGTTCATCACGTGGAGAAAAAAAGAGTGGGCGTTAATGAGATTTTTTGGAAAAGGGCAGAACAGCCCGATAGGTGAGCAATGATTGGAACGCAATATTAATATCTTAACCTAATCAGCACGCATTCTTAATTCTATTAGTGACGAGAAGCTTTTTTATGCGTGTTTTTTATTTATCTTATTCGAATTAATTTATCTTATTTGAATTAATTTTATACTTTGTAGAAGTGAATCATGTAATCGATTTAACCAGAGCTGATAAAGAAATTTCCACCAAAAATACTTACGCCATTAATTGTTACAATTTAAGAATATTTTTCCACGTAGAACTTGAGTTAATCAACAAGAGCAAAATGGAATAAAATTTTCATTGTTTGATTTTGAATATTATGTTTTTATCATATCCAAAAAATTGTGCAAAATTTCAAGCCAATCTGACACCAGAAAGACGGTTAAAATCGATTGCAATATTCGATTGATGATACAAACGGACGAAGCAGGTTCAGAAAAAAGCATGTTAAAAAAAACGGCCCGTATCTTTCCATTTTTCGATCCATCACCCACATCTCGAGTGTAGAGTCCCGTATGAATCTTCCAATTTATTGTGATGATTTCTGAGTTTCTGATTTTTTTGTGATGGTACATCATTGTTGATTGCTTGAATAATCTGATATAAATTCCTCAAATGTGCAGTTTTCAGGGAGATGTAGATAATCATTAGTCAACATCCTAAGTTCATTTGTCAACAGTCTTAATATTGGTATGACGCAGCTCTCCATTCCTTTCTCTTATCCGCTAGTCTTTTCATAGAGACGTATATCTTCTCTTTAACATCCTTTAAAACCTTAACTATGCAACTCATTCTGAACCGTCCCTTGCCAATCTTCCCTTCCACCTGTCCTTTTCCGATTGTTTTCATCAGGCCATCATGTCTCATAATGTGGCCATCTAAGTTGTTCCGTCTTCTCCTTAAGGGTTTTAGAAGACTTCTCTTTCCTCATTCTTTTTAGCACATCCTCATTACTCGGTCGATCCATTCTATCTTCATCATTCTTCGATAGCACCACATTTCGAATGCTTCCACTCTTGACTTCTCAGCTGCTGTCAACGTCTAAGCTTTGCTTTCATTAAGAAACATGCTCCATATGTAGCATCTGATGGATTATTGTCCTTAAGCCTATACTTTTATTCTCATCTGTAAGAAGATTTTTCCTTTTGTGGGAAGTCCTCTTTGCCTGCGCTATTCCGCTGGCTCTTTCTGGAGAAGATAAATAAAATAAACAGTCTTAGATGGTCTCTCCTACTTTCGGGATTTTGTCGTGTTTTTTTTGTCAAAGGTTGATAACAGTGTCGTCTGGATTCCACCGAGCGGCGAGAACCCGAAAAATGGAGAGATCATCTAACCAAGACAGCCACGGAAAACTACGAGATTGCATAAACAGCCTTAATAATAACTTATTGACACGCGGAAATCTTATCGATACGTTCGCCAGAGACGCGATTGGCGACTTTTGCGAAACAATTTAAATTATCGGTGGGTTAGAGCACACCTAGAGACAGATTCGAGAATCCTCTATTGTAACATCAGTGGATATCCCTCTAACGGACGCAAATGAAAGGGTGATTTGGGATTCACGCGGTAGAGTCGGAACTGGATGATGGGTGGCATAGCAGGGGATGCCGGGATGGGTTTGACAGGGAGGGCGAGGGTGGTCGGAAACAGAAACGCAGAGGGAGGCGACGCGTGTCAGAGGCGAATGAGCGATGATGCGTGGATTACTGCTCTGTCGAAAGGAAAGGGGAGCGATGCATTCAATGTGACTGTGCTAAATGAGTGCAAATCACTCACTTCCCAAAGGTGTGAATGAAACCCACCCCACCTTTGCGTATCACGGTCATTGCGAGTTGTAGATCAAGCTTAAGGACTGGAAAAGTCGTCCTCAAATAAGAGGGTTCCTCATCATCGTAAGTCAACGACCCTAAGATTGTTGATGGAAGCTTCGGCGGAGCGGTGCAGTGTGTGTGTAGCTGGGCTTCCGGGTTGTCCTCCGCATCAATTCATCTTGACAGTTTCGCCGGCGTTGAAGCAGGCGTATTCAGGTTTTAAGCTGTGATGGCAAGTGAAACGAAACGAAAAGTTTCGTTTCGACCTAGAGCAAAACGAAAATAAGAGTCCTAGGTTTAGTTTCGTTCCCGCGCGAAATTAAAATCACCATGGAGTTTAGTTTCAACCCGGGATGTAACTTAAAATTTTGGAAAAAAAATCGGATTGCATTGCAATCGCCAGCGCGCCGCGGACATTTTTGAAAATCGATTAAGATGCGACCAAAGTGGCAACAGAAATTAGTTTTCAAAGGGATGGAATACAACCTCCTCCATCTGGTCCCTTTAATACTCAACTCAAGAATACGTTATGTTATCCTTTCCGATAAAATATTCTGTCAGAGAAATGGTGTCCCAATCCAATCTCCGGGACTTTCCCGGTCAAATGAGTCAGATTTAAGGATCTGGTATTTTAGCAATTAATTTTCATACCAGGTTCCTCGCCAATAAGGATTTCCGTTAGGTCTCCGCTTCGCTCTCACTGACACCTTGGTAACAACCGCTTTATGTACAGAAAGGCTGCGTCCAATCAAGCTCTAAGGCAACGCGTGATTCTAGGCTTGCTGTTCGAAGTTCTCGCGACTCCACTCGCGCCGTCTGGGGCTAATGTTGCCAACGCCGTGGAAACGACTCTGGGCGTTAATCGTGGACTCCGATTGGAGTTCGAGGAGGAGAATGTACGTGTATCAACTCAAAAGACCACTGCAGCCCCGCACTCCATCGAAAGTTAGCATTCTGGACAGGAAACGCAGGAGGTGTAAACTCATCAAGTTTACGACCGCGGAGGGAAGAAAATGGCCAGCCCGTGCACAAACCCCACATTTGATGCCTTTCAAAACCTCCGCATCCCGCAAGGCAGCCGCGCATTTCCATATTCAGCGCTTAATTAAAACGGCTGCAGCCATAGCCCGAAGCGCGCGAATAAAGCGTAATAACGGCACCGATTGGAAGGATAGCCACACAATACTTTGTGAACAGAAGCCCTGCTCAAGTGAAACCTGGTTCGGATCGACTCCGCCCCGCGGATGAAAAAGGAATTACTCGGGCGAGCGAGGAACTCCATGCGTCTCCGGGTTTTATGACTTCAGTCAGAGTGGCCCCTGGCAGCCAAATCCATTTCAGAGCAGAATACTCCCGGCGCTTTCCTTTACAATCAAGTTTTAATGATGACTGAACATAATTCGCAGCGGGCTTAAATAAACCATGGGGTATAGTTTTCATTGACAATATGAAAAGTGCTATAGAGCAATTTTTGATGATGCGCAATTTGAAATTTTTGGGAACTAAATTTAAATGTTAATAAATGCGGCAGTCAAGGAACAGGCCGAAAAGGACGGAAGCGGTAGTCATATGGTAGTTTTTTTATTTAACGGTTAAATAAATTTCTTTTTATTGGTTGGAAACATCATAATTATCATAATATTCCAGAAAAACTTACGAATACCAAATTTTTCTTTTAATGAAAATATAAAATAAAAAAGACAACAAATATGCATCAGGGCTTAAAAAATAGCACTACACAAATATAAAAGCTTGAGTTGGCTAAAATATTATCAAAGAAATTCCTACAAAAGCCATGGTATCAATGTAAAGTCCCGCTTTGTTATCAAGAAGGTTTTCATTGTTGAAACTTCGATCATATTGCACATAAAAGTGCATGGCATTTAAAACCATTGATACAGCTCGTTCCAACATTATCGGACCACTGGCGTCACAATACTTACATTTCACCTGATGAGTCCACCCAGGACATGGTTTAGTACTAATGCTTGCTCGAAAATATTTACAGGAGAAACCTTGACAAGAATATACTTACAGCTGTGTATACAAACATAGCTATGAAAAGGCAATTGATCTGATGCTATACAAGGGGTGAGTTTTTTTTTTATCGGAGCAACACTTGAAAGCTCAAAACAGCGTAAAAGTCTCGGTGGACGGTGGTGGTACCAAAAATTGATGAAGATAAAATGGAAAAACTGAGTAAGCGACGAGGAGTTTATAAAAAGGGGGGAGGACAGTGAAGTCTTCTGGGAACCCTAAGAAGAAGGTGCATATCATGAGACATGATGGCCTACAATAGGTTAACGCCGAAGGACAAGTAGACGAGAAGAAACGCGAAGGACGGCCCCAAATAGGTTACATCGGACAAGTTATTAAGGACATAATAAAGAAAAAATACGGAAATATGTAAAGTATACCAGACAGGAGAACTAAGTGGCTCACTTTGTCAAACCAAATTTCGGATTATTGACTTATTGTGTTGAACATCTTAGACTTAGAACTATAGGGCGAGTGACGCCACAACCTTGGTCCCAACATCCATACGAGATACTCAATGGCAAGGTGGGTATTGTGTAACGTGACTTGCGAACGGATAGCGAAATGGTGTACTATTGATGCGGATTTTGGTGCCAATAAAAGTCATTTAAAGGAAGCTTTGTGACCTTTCATTGGTGAGTAAAGTTTAACATATATCCAATTTCAATAAATAATATTTCTTTTATTTTCTTTAGCTCCTGGACAACGAGGAACTAAGTAGGTATACATCGCTTTTAACAAAAGAAGAATGATGAGGGTCAAATGGATCGACCAGGTTAGTAATGAGGAAATCCCAAGAAGAGTAGGAGAGAAGAGAAGCCTCATGATAACGTTAATAAGAAGACAGAACAACCTTATAGGCCACATCTTGAGACATGATAGCCTAATGAAGACAATCGTCGAGAGACATAAGGAAGGCAAGAACGGAAAAGGAAGACCCCGAGCAAAATATATGGAACAGGAAAAGAAGGATGTGAGAGAGAAAAGATACGCAGGCGTGAAAAGATTAGCTGATAGAAGAATTGAGTGGAGAGCTGCGTCAAACCAATCTTAGGATTGTTGACCAGTGATGATGATACAATGATCCTCCTTCATGTTTTCTGAGAATTATGCTTCCATGAATAGAATACGATCTTTAATTTGATGCTTCATTTGCGTGATTATTTCTTAATAGGGTACCGGGGGCTTTCATCCAGGTTGTAGTGAATTCGATTACCCTAAGAGGTTGAAGGCGGGTAGCAGGTGAATGACGTGTCTACAGTACAAAAATGTTTTTTATTTTTGTTATTGTGCAACTTATTATAATTAGTAGTGGACACTTCTACTTCGTGAGGAGGCATGAGGGCCTGATGACCAGAAAAAAAACCAGAAGCCTTTAAAGTTCGTATTACAAGGGGCACGTCATAGCGCAGGATAACACTGATGCGTACTCGGAATTAGAGCAGAGGCTGCTTTTCCATTCCGTATCCGCGCAATCTTTCGTGCGTTTTAGCAATTTAACCGCTTCACACGACGCAATTTTGACTGCGCCTTCGTAACTACGTCAAATTGCGCAATGACGTGCCCCGAGTAAAACGGAGTTAATACATTTACGCATACAATATGCGCGGGAGCTGGGACAGCGCGGCAGGAGCGGATGGAAGGTGCGGCAAACGCGAAGCAGGAGGAGCGGATTAGGAATCGTGCGATGGAGCGAAGACTTTTTTAAGAAGGGAGCCAGAGGAGGGGAGCATTCCTCTTTCAACTGAACTCGAATCGATTCCATGCGCACCCCTTATTCACTAAGCAGCCACCGGGGACATTCTCACCCCTCCATAAAAACCCACCCCCCACCCACCTCTCTCTCCACCCTGTCCCTTACCAACTGTGGTGACTAAGGCTTCCAAAGGATTGGAGGAGGGGAGGGGTCATTTAAATCCACTGATTCTAGAATTCCAACCGCCTGCCAAAATACACCTCGTATGGCTTCGTGTGTTCCGAGGCACGCGTCCACTCGCGTGCGATACCTGACGTTTTTGAAATTGAGACGCGTCGTCCACCTTGCACCTGCTATCTACCTCTAACGAGAAGACCTTGAGCGTAATCGAATTCACTACAACCTGGATGAAGCTCTATGAACCCGATTAAATAAGGAGTGCGCAAATAATACATTAAATAAATCCTATATTTAATTTTGTTACATGATTGGGCGCTGGTGGCCCGAATTCAATTTGTTTTATTTCCTTACGTTTTCAACATTTTGTAAAAAAATATTTACAAACAATAAATTTGGACTTTTTTTATTGTTGAGTGAATTCTTTGTCACTAGGGAACACATTTATCATTCATAGTGAAACAAAATGCACCCCTTATCCCATTACCCGGCGAAGGAGGCAAGAAAGCAATCCACTTGCCGAGGTAGGTACCCATAATAGTAACATAAAAGTGCCGAATATTGTTTACACGTACAAAGTCGACAAATATGATACAAAATTTGCTGCAAAGCTATAAATGATGCTGGTAGAAGAATTCTTCTATTCGAGCGCTATCTATGGCTAATCTTGTGCTGATTACTAATAAACAACTATGTGAGGCTTTCGAAGACTTAATAATGTGCAGCTATCAAAAATCAAATGTATATTATGCCTTTATAAGAAAAACGGCACACGAATGAAACACCGTGGGCCACCCATGCGAAGGGTTAAAGATCTTATTTAAATCACGATAGCATAATTTTTAGAAAACAGGAAAGGAAATCAATTGGGTGCGTATATGAAAAATGAATCTTTACATGGACCTAAAAGTACAAACGACCATGCAAGCAGCTTCATTAGACATGTGACGTGGATTGTTAGGACTGCAGACTGGGAGTGTTAGGCTATACAGAGAAAATGTGTGAAATAAAGTGATTAAACAGCGGAGTTTGACCTAATATTTATTAATGCCCATTGTTATTTCCAAGAAAAATACTATACCTCTCCGTTTGGCAATATATCAGTCTAGGTATTTCATTTATAACAGAATTGAAAATATGGTGTAGTGTACTGATCTATTCGTCAGTATATCTATTCCATTCGTGTAACAGAAACTTTCTTATGAAGGTAGAAATAAAATATTTATATGTGTGTTTGTATATTGTATGTTTCAGTCTGAAGGGTATCCGTACTTGGCATTTAGGTGCGTAACTATTTCTAATTAAGAGTGGAGTATAGTTACTATCTATTTTATCTCTTTGTCAGCAAATATTAGTATCATCTGAGATTTAAATAAAATATTTTAGATGTGAAATTATTTTTTATGAAAAAAATGGTAAAAAGACCCTTGCAAGTGGAGGCCCCTAATGGTTCTATTGCTTGGCAAACAGAAATTGGACTATTGTCTGAGAACCTAAAATGCTTTGAGGCTCCTCGTTTTACAAGCCAAAAATTTATGACTAGAAATGTCAGCTTAATGCGGGGGAAGTTCCCTATCCTCATTCATCTGAATTTAGTTCTCGCACATAACATTGCTTACGACTAAAATCTCAGTTCGAATTTTGCCAGTATTACCGCCTTAGGAAATGATTTATTTACAACTTAGAATATGGCTAACACCGAACACCTTCCTCTTAAGTATTTTTCTTCTTGACAACTGCAGTTGTTATTCATGAACTCAGCAATCAACAATCAACCTCTACAAAAAGATAAAACTTAAAGATGATTAAGCTTTATGCAGAGATAATTGCTTATTAAAGAGATTAAATTACAATTAGTTATTCAATTTAATGGGGACGTAGATTTTCGAAACCTGTCGCAAAAACGCTTAAAGTTTTTCATCTCATCGGTGATTATATTATCTCCCGTCGGAATCAATCGAAAGGATACAATCGTGATAAATTTCGTTATTTATTGTATGAAATAACTTAAGTTACTTATGATACATCATTATATTATTTAGAAATTGATTTGTGGCCATTTCAAAGTGTAATTATGAATTTAAAAAATGTTGCGATTTGAACAAGTTCCAGTAATAGCAAGATAGTATGCTTAATGACTAAACATTGCTCCTTTTGGAAAATATTTGGAGAAGACACTTTTAATGATTCTATATTAACAACACCGGGGCTTCTGACTGTATTTCAGTGAACACCTATTCTATAAAGGCAAGAAAAAACTAAACGAGTGATTTAATGTCAAGCTTAGGTTTCCCTGCCAGATTAGGCATTTCCAGTGGCGATTGATAAGGTGACGGAGAAAGCCAATAGGGGAATAGGGGGACACGACCATACTGAAGGCCCAATGAAGGGTCGACCAAGTTATCTGACCCCAGCCGAGTTTAGAGAAAATGGAGGCGAAGCTAAAGGAGAAGAAAAAAAAGAATTGCGCCAAGCGATCGCTGTTCATCCAAGTGGAAAAAATGGGGAGGGTATCGTGTGAGGAGGGATAACGGCGATAGATGGCAGCACATTCGAATGCAGCCTTCGTCTCGCGAATGAGATAAGGAGGGTGTGCGTTTGAGCGATGGAAAAAGAAGAGAAAGGAAGGGTGTCGCACCACTGCACCGCTGTGCGATAGACACCAACCCCTTTCATTTACGCCGTCGATTCAGGGGACGCCACCCTTGACAGGGGGGTGACGACACGCGTCAATGCAATACATCATGCTCTTTCAGCACCCGCTGAATTTTAATCATGATCCTCGCTTTGGATAATTCCTTGAATCCGAGCAGGAATAAACTTGGGATCACCCGTATGTAATAGAGTATCGGGCTTAGCAAAGTGGACATTTTTTGTGCCTTAGTCTCGGTCATGATCACCCTGTCGCGACTCGGGACTCGGGAAAATTGGGGAAAAAGAAGTCATCTGAAAACCTTAATTTTTTGTGCCTTAGCATCTTTCATGACCGCGACACGGGATTCACAAATACAGTAGATTCCGTTTAATGGGTCCACCGGTTACTTGGGGCAGCCGCTTAATTGGGGCAGATCTTGAAGAACAGAACCCGATGGAGGAATATCCCAGAGTATTCTCCACTTAATTGGGACAGCATGCCGCTTTATTGGGCCATGAGTCGGCGACATAGTCTCTATACTCGCGACAAAATTAAAGTTTTTTGTTTTCAGAATACTATTTTTTATATTTTCCTCCTTTGATTTACTCTTATTTTTCAAAAATGATCCTATTCTTACCCTATTTTGAAAGCTTTTGTTGTTATACTATCCGCAAGAGGATAGGACTTCTCTTTAATAGGACTTAGTAAAAGACATTTATTCAGCATCGCCCGAGGCTGTGAAAAAGATTTTTAACAAAAATGATAATAAATTTACAAAACTCACTGATTTATTAATCAAATTAATGCTTTAATAAACTTATGTTGCATTATAAACATTCTTTAGTCTTCTTCCTACAGTATAAAAGTTTATTTATGCCCATATACAGGATAGTTCGCCTAGTTGGGGCAGCCGCTTAATTGGGGCAAAGTGCACAAGTCCCGATATGTCCCAATTCACCGGAATCTACTGTATATTCGGATCATTGGCGTAGAGAAGGGGAGAGCCGATTCCTCCCCCCCCTCCCGAAGCGTAAAAGCACAGTTAATTTACTTCATCAAAAAAAAAGCAAAATATTTAAAAATCAAAAATCATGAATTTATAAAAGATTTCTTAAAAGATTTAAATGACCTTTTTTCGATGATTAAATGTGTTAAAATTATTTTATGTGGTACCCTGTTTTTCAAACACTTCCCCCTGGTTTTGGACCCCCCCTGAGCGAAATTCCTAGATACACCACTGATTCGGAAACTTAATTACTCAAAATTCTTTGGTTTGTAAATTAATGCTAATGTGGAATATGTCCACTACCGAGTAAACAGGTTTTAAAGCGACACATTCTAATATAATTAATTTTATTCAAGAATTTTCCGACGAAATTTATTATTTTCAAAAAACATTTCTTGGACAAGGACTCAACTTACATTCCTCATAAACACCAAGGGTGAAAACCAAGAAAAATTAACTTCAATTACCCGGAATTCGAATGCTGAGTTATTCGTAAATTGCACCGCATTACTCTTAGGAGGCTCTATTTGAAATCATCTTAAGGATTCTAAATGTGCATATTATGAGTAACTAGAAACATATAAAACCGTGAAATATTGACCTGTTAGCTCAACTATGAGCGTTAATCGCTGATACGAGTATGAACTAAGAGGGGAGAAAAGAGAAGAAACCTGCTGGGGCAGTGCATACATGAGCACATTTAAGGGTGCACTCGTTTTGCAAAAAAAATAATTAGGGTAATACTGTCTAAAAATTACTATGAACACTCATTTCCGTTGTTTGTGGCCCTAAATTTGTTGCCACTAAGGCATTTGTATTTATTCAAAGTGCTTAAATTGTTTTTTGCCAGAAGTGGAAATATGCCGAGTGTAAGTGACAAATATAAATATAATTTAAGGAATGAGTCATTTATAGTTGCAAATAGACCCAAGTTAACTTTATATAAACGCTGTTTTATTTACATGGGGCCAAAATTATTTCATCTACTACCCGCTAGAATTAAAAAAATAAAACCACAAATGTCATGTTGAGACTTGCTAAAGACTGGCTCTTCTCGCAAGAAATAGTTGAAAATTTATTTCGATGTTATTTACATAAAACACTAATGTATTATTTACTGCATTATTATGCTTATTGGCATACATTTTGTTACTTGATGGTGGCTCAATTCTGGTCCTATGACCTTGGAGACCACCTAAAGCTCATTCTCTTTTTTTTTCATTGTATTAAGATGTAAAAAACAAAATGTAGGAGCAATAAATTATTATTATTATTGTTATTCTAAAAACCTTGAGGAGAAGACGGTACAACGTGATTGGCCACATTGTGAGGCATGATGGCCTGATTAAAACAATCGTAGAAGGACGGGTGGAAGGGAGGAAAGGCAAGGGACGTCATCGAATTAGTTACATAGGCCAGGTTATAAAGGATGTAAAAAAAGAAGACATACGTCGCTATGAAAAGAAAGGAAACAAAATAAAAGACACACTGTTGTATGTCCAACAGAAGTTTACTTAACCGACCCAGGTTTCGACATTACACTATGCCATTTTAAAGGTGAATACACACAAATTTGCGAGCTTAATTATACCAGGGTAATATAAATTGAGTCCTTGTCAACAACAGATTAATCTCTAAGTACGGTTTTGATGGAAGTTCGGGCCACTCTCTATATAAGCAAATGTGGCAACAAGTGGATGCTTCAGATAAATTCCTAGGCATGAGTTCCCTTGTATCTCTTAGTTTGATTAAAAAGCAGCAGGTAACAAAGGCGCTACAGGTAACGACTGAAGTTTCCACTTTCTCTTGGTTAATTACATTTATCTCTAAACTTTTGATAAAGAATTTAAATTGCATCGGAGGCACTTCTCACATATAGGCTTTACAATTTTAGATGACACTATCTGGGAAAATCCACTGCCGACGTCGACACGATTTTGTCATCCCATCCGCTTTAGGTGAAAAAAAGAGACAAAAGAAGTTACAAAATCAGAAAGACATTAAGTACCTATATCGAAAGGCAGGTGGATGGCCTTAATGATTTCAACTCTGGATTTTACACGATCAAGTTCTGTTTACTACTGACCATGATCAACGGAAAAGTAATGCTTACATTGCTTACCTTATTTTCCAAATAATTCTTAATCTTAAAACCCATATAATTTATTATCCTACAGGGAAGTATAGTCATTTCGAAATTAAGAAAAACGATAGTTTTTAGTTTGCAACACACTGAAGGACAGCTGAATCATGGGGTTCTAAATCTGCGGTGCAATAGCGTCGGGTATGAATAACTTAGGAGATGTAAATATCGTTCACCTGATATCGATAAATATTATGTTGGTTTGTGTACGTTGCACTGCCACATATGATTTTCTGAATGCATATTGGATATGTCGTATCGATTGGAATTTAAACAGTGGCATTTGATAATTTCAATTTTAATTTATTTTAGTTAGGAAAGGAATGCTAAGAACATTTTCAGCTAAAATTGATAATATAAATTAGAATAACTATTTTGAAAAAGATGTTCGGGGATTTATTCAAAAACGTACTTACAGGCAAGTGGAAGTTTGGAATTTCTACGCTCCACAAGAAAATTAAAATCACTTTCAGAAATTCTGCGCACTCAAGAGATCTTAACTTTCCTTCACCACAGTCAAAGTAGAACTGAGGGTATGATACACGTTTTAAAAAATCTAGAAGTTCCCGTGGAATTGTCTACCTAAACTACCCTGTCTTCATCGTATCTGCTTCAACAACTTTCTAGTGCTTACTGTAGGTGCAGAACATGAGATTGTCACGCGATCCATAATTTTCGTCCATAAAATTTTGATTATTTAGTTGCCATCAGTAATCTATGTTCATGATTAGTAATGTTAAGTCACAGAACACTGAATTATTAGCCATCTTCTTGAACATTATTCTCTTCATCTCAAGAGTAAAACATTAGATTTAATGACGCTTTTTGCAGTTCGTTATTTGTTCAATTTTCCGACTTGGGTGGCGGCGGGGTAAAATGCTCGCCTGTCAAAGAAGTGTCGAGTTCGAGTCCCGCATGGGTAAGTTTCCTTTATCAAGCGCAACGTTGTCGCAGAATAATTTATTCACGCCATTTATGTCAATATTGATCCGTCGGTACGTATGAATAAAGTATGAATTTTGTAACGTAAAGCTAAATGTGGAATAGTATTTGTTCAATAAATTTGAAAGAAATAGATTTTTACAAAAATACCAACTCCCGTAGAAGTATTGAGAAAGTAATGCAAAGCATATTCCGGAAATGTTATGGATTCAGCGAGCCAATTTTTGAAGCGACACAAAAATCGTTCATTTTTTCGTTCCCATGGAAATACCTCCGTTAAGACGGCCAAGGGCTCCGCTCCAGGGTGTCATAAAACGACCGTTTTCGAAATTAGAATCCTGAGGGTCAGGGATCGGTGATTGAAGAAGGTATAAGGGTCTCAGCTGGTATCTTTGTGGTAGGTCTTTTTGTATGAGTCCCAGGAAAACAACCCACTTTGTCGAGGTTTGAACGCTTTTAATAGAAGCATGGTCTTCGATCGTATCCAAAGATAACGAAATGAACTTCGATGATACGTGCAACATCGCATGAAAAACCTCCACTGTCTTCACCATAGACCATTTGAGAATCGGTGTCTTGAAGCAAAACATAAAAACGGTGAATGTTAGGCGTTAAAACCCATACAGCTTCAATAACCTTACCGCGGCGCGGCTAATCCAACTCCCGACGTGCGGAGAAGAACCCTGCCGCGCGATCGAAAAATCAATGTAATTTCCGGCGACGCAAACTTATTTCAAAGAAAACTGCATAAAGACCTCAAGAAATCTTCAAACAATGCTCTCATATAAGTTACTCTGCGCGACCTTGCCGAAAACCTCTTTGAAACTCTACCTAAATGTAAAACTTCGTCGAAAAACAGTATCCGCCATTTTGTTACTGCACGGTAAGAATTTATGGGCTGTATTCTTTAAGATTACGGAAAATTATAGAAAAAAACACCATGCTAACAGATTATGTGGTTTTTTATTCGGCAAGAATCCACCCATAACTTCATAATCCACTTACTTTGGAAGATTTTCAGAGAAAATTGAAGACGGGCGTTTTTATGGAAATTTGCTCACGTTTGAGCCTCTGTATCTCAGTAACAGGTAGGATCTATGTCAAATGAAGTACATATCAATAAATTTCAATCATTTTTGAGTATACCTGCGAAGTTTCAAGTTTATAACTCAAAAAAAGCCATTTTGTAATTTTGTCCGGCTTTTTCCGATTTCCGCCCACTGTGCAGCGCTTCAGTTCTGGTAAATTTTGTTAAAAATGTTGATCGTTCTCAGTAGCTTGATTTTCAGGCCTTTTCGCCCTCGAGTGTACTTCCCCAACGTGGAATAACTTTAATAATCAATTTTATTCAAGAAATTTCGGACGAAATTTGTTATTTAAAAAAAAACATTTCTGGGACAAGAACAACTTATATTCCTCCATTAGCACCAAGGGTGAATACCATGAAAAAATTACTTCAATTAGCCGGGATTCGATAGCAAATTTCATTTGTTGATCATCTATGATGCAATTTAAGCCATCTTGCGATAAATGATAGCACACCTGACCGGCAATCGGGAGATCTAGGATCAAATCCCAATTAGGCAAAGTGATTTTTCTTGGCGAAAATCACTATTGATGTAGATAATTTTGCTGCTTTGCACACGACTGCGCACAAAGACAATTCTTATATTCAATACTTCTTCCATTTAACTCAAATTTATTTGTTGGCCTCTTTATAATTGATGTAATGCTGGGAATATTCGAATTCTATGTATATCAGCCACTGTTGGAGTTAATGGGTACTGGCCAAAGTAAAAAAACGGTTCATCGCAATATATTACTAGCCAATGATATGCAGCATGAGGGGGTTTTGAAATAAAATTAAAACGGCAAAAATTGAAATTTTCTATTCTATTATTATATAATAAAAGCAATTTATTCGTAAATTGCACCGCATTACTCTCAAGAGGCTCTATTCTAAATCATCTCTGAAAGTACTTATAAAAAACACATTTAATGATTCTCAGTTTTCCGATTATTAACTTTGGAATTTTCAATAAAAATATTCCTAACACGACGCGATGTGCGTGATTTGGCGTAAGTAGACGAGCGAAGCCAAAGTGATGTGAAGCGTAGTGTGGGTTGCGTTCTCCAGGCGCAACTAGAAGACATTGCACATGCTTCTCGTAGTCACACACTTTGCGTGGTTATATCTATGGTATTTAAGGAATTCAAATAAATAAAAATTAAAAGTGTGTGTGTGACTAGAAGCTTGGATTTGGATATAAAGGTGTGGAAAATTAACGCATAAATGAGCCTGGGAGGAAACATTTGCTCATATAAAAATCAAATACAATAAATTAGAATAAGTATTTTCAAATTTACCAACAGTGAAAAATCACTGAGCTTCCATTGAAGGATTTTAATGTTCACCCAAACGTACAGCAATATTGCACCATTTCTCTTTCGTATGGAAGTCACGTCACAATACCACGTTGCCACGGAGACGCTCGCGGTAAGTTGGGAACAAAGTACTGACGTCACCCGCCCTCTATTAATCCTGATCCCAAAGGTGGATAGCATTCGTGACGTCATCAACTTCTCTGCGAAAGGGTGAAGGACGTCGATTTTCGCCGCGAATAGGTTGAGAAGTAGGTTATGCATCTAGAAAGTGAAAAGTTCAGGTAAATTTATTTTTTCATTCTACCACAAGCGATAATTTAAAGAAAATGTTGAACTAGCTCAAACCACTATGACTGCGACTTCCTGAAGATATATTCCTCGCCGCCCAATCTAATGATGGAGACTAGCTGCCGAAAAAATGAATGTCGCTGCCTTAGTGACTATTAACTCATTTTCCTGCAAGACCAAATGCACTTAAAAGTACTACTAACACTGCAAAATTAGAATTAAGGAAACGTCATCCACAATTAATTTATATATTTTAATATTCTCCCTCTCAACTCTTGGTTCCATACGAATACTTTTCACGATGAAGAAACTGAGCTTTTCCCGGTGAAGAGCATGGATGAAATCTTCTTGGGTTTCCAACCGGGTCAGGGTCTGCATGGTGTAGGCCGTTTCGCTGGGAGACTTTCCCAACATCCTCAGAGCTGATGATGCCTATGTCGCTGTGTTATGATACATATACCCTTATCCTTCACCAAGGTTGTCACATGCATATGAAGCAGCAAAAAAAGTCTGAACCACCAAAAAAAGACCTTTCTTCAAATCACCAAAACAAGTGATTCTTCCTTTGATCCGTCAAGCTCATCATCCCTTCTGGCTCTTTTCTTCACGGAAGCCTTTTACTTTTCAAGTGACGTGGACGTTTCCGTTTCTGAACCTTGATCTTTAACCCGAACTAGACCTGTCTGCCTGTTATCACACAACTCTCGGCGGCCGGACTGTAGTCGGAGTTCTGATGACATTTTCCAGAAGATTTCGACTTTTATGGATTTTTGTCTTAACCTGTAACATTTCAGCCACAGGCAGTGGCGCCGACTCAATGGGACCTGAGGGGGCCCTAGCCCCCACAAAAATTCGTAATGGGTGTGAGGAAAAAATGTGTCAGGTTTGTCTATTTTCCCCGGATTGTCCAGACATCGAGATTCGATTTATCAGGGTTTTAATGTTGATCATATGACTCTTCTAAAATACTTTAAAAAAACTTTAACTTCACTACTTATAAAATTTCCCGGGGCAAGATCCCCGGTTTGGGCCCCCCCAATATTTTTTGTTACTCGGCATCCCTGTCCTTCACCTAGATGGTCTCTGATTGGTTCGGGATTTTTCCTCCTTTCTCGTTCTATTTATTGCCGGGTTCCAAGCGCTACTTATTTGCAGTCCTCGATCTCTGCTGAAGTTATTTGGGTGAAGACGGATCTCTACGGCTTCTTTTATAATGCGGTCCCAATAACCTCTTCTCCTACCGAGTTGGGTATTTCTTCTTTGTGGATGTTGTGGTTTTCCTGTGCACAGTTTTCCAAAATTGGCCGATTTTTCAAATTGACCGAGTCGGAGGTGGTGTCGATGCTCCTTCATGCAATACGTTTCACGTTTATCTTACACCACCCTCCCTAGATGACTGCTCTCATCGTCTAATTCTCAAATTCTACTCGTATTTTCACCACGCAAGCTTTCTTCTCACCCTCCATCTATTGCCTTCCTTCATTCACTGCTCCATTATAGCGGCAGCAAATGCTCCATTTCGTGCGCATAAGGAGGAAGCTATTTCGAGACGTGGACTTTTCAGAGCCGTGACGAACGAAAGGGCGCTGCGACGAGTTGTGCGCGTTACCGCGCTTCGTTTGTTCTCAAACACCCCTCCCCTCCCTTCTCCCCCTCTCCCTCTGCTACGCTGCGATATCTACGTCAGATAACTTCGCCCATAATACTTCGATAGAGGGGGCTCAATAATACATAGAGGGAGAAACTAAAAGAATTCAGGTTTTTCGCATAACAACAAGGATAAAGATAAGTGACCACTGATTAAAATTAGCAACACTTCTACATTAAAAATATAAGGTCATAATTTAATGATAACAATGTTACGAGACATAAATATTAGACATACGTAGATACTCTCGTAACGCTCTCCCTCTGCTACGCTGCGATATCCATGTCAGATAACTTCGCCCGTAATACTCAGATAGAAAGAGCTCAATAATACATGGAGAGAGCAACTACTTAAAAGTATTCAGGTTTTTCGCATAAAAACAAGGATTAAGATTAGTGACCACTGATTAAAATTAGAAACGCATCTACATTAAAAATATAAGGTCATAATTTAATAATAACAATATTACGAGACATGAATATAAGACATACGTAGATACTCTCGTAACGCTATGTACGAGCATAGATCGAGCGAGTTAAGACCAAGGCTGCGGTCAGTGTCACGCTTCAAGCGCCTCAGACCGGTCCGTTTCACGCTTTGGAGGTCTCTGATGCTCTGATGGTGTGGCCAGGGAGCGTGCATAAATTGCCAAGTTTGATAGCTCCAAACGCCTCAGAATTTACGTGGAGTGTTTGGAGCGAATGCTAAATATCGTTTGCACTCGTTAGAGATAAATCACCAATTTCCGATGTCATTATCACGGTTTCAATAGATGGGTGAGATAAACAAATAACTCATGGGAACTGAAGAAGTTGTAACAGAGAAATACGAATCAAGATATTTAGTGATTTTTCCGGGTATTCTTCCGCGTTGGCTGGAACTGGAACGTTGGCGAAATATTGTCCTACAAAATGGATAAACGCGGAAGAATACCCGGAAAAATCACTAAATATCATCATAATCTCCGCGGAAGCCTACTTGGAAAAATGCGTATCAAGTCTAAAAGTAATGCAGAAGTAGACAGAAATAACTGTTCACGATGATTGGTTAAAAGAAGAATTTAGTTTTATTTCAGGTCAAAAAATGGGTAAAATCGTTCTTTGAAAGCTAAGTTTTCCCAAAAATATTTATAAAAATATGATTACTTTCAACAACTCGCAATTCGACAGATCCGCTGTTGCGATATTCCAATCCGTTTCACGGATACGCTTAAAGCGATCAGACGAAAAGAAATGAAAAGGATTGGCCCTCGATGCGGTGAATATATTAAATTAGTGAATGTATTACAAAAATTATAAATTTGTATCATAGTAACTTGTAGCTAGCACTGTAATTCGGCTGTAAGTTCGCAATACTCAGACAAAGAATTTGATCAATTTCATGATAAAATATTTGACCTAGTTTGATCATAGTTCATGAGAATGTACTAGAAGAAGCTCCCGAGGATAATCTGAGTCAGGAGATATCCTGAAAAGAGAAATACCTTTTAGAAATCAGAGTGAATAGAAAGAGAGCGATGAACGTGGTAGCACTCTATCAGAAAGCTGAGGCTGTTATTAAAACATGTACGTTGTAAATAATACTGATATCACTATGGAATATGGAATATTTTAGTTGATAAGAGTTTAAAAAATTATTTTCAATTCAAAATTAAATTTCTCTCATTATTTGTCCTACCTCTCGTTTTCTTTACAGGATTTTCAATTTTGCTTCTACGTACTACTTCAAGTTATGGCCTATTAAGTTGTTCCGTCTTCTTATCAAAGTTTTCACGATGCTTCTCTTCTCTCCTACTCTTCTTAGGATTTTCTTATTACTAAATCGGCCGATCCATTTGATCCTCATCATTCTTATATAGCAACACATTTCAAAGGCCTCCATCCTTGCTTTTCCGCTGCTGTCATGGTCCATGCCTCACTTCCGTATAAAAGCATACTCTAAATGTAGGTTATTATAAATTGATTCTTTACTTCCATTTTTAAGTTTCCCGCTGTAGGCAAGCCTCTCTTTTTATGGAATCCTCTCTTCGCTTGGGCTGTTCTGCTGATAATTTCTTTCTTGCTGTCCCATTCTCACGGATGCAAAAGTATAATAGTCTATCGGATGGATAAATTGGATTTGGTCTTGTATGGTTTCACGCGCCATAATATGCTATTCATGGCCATCAGTCTTTTCGAAGGGCAAGCAAGCATCTGGCATTCCTTGAGCAATATGAGCGATTCGCACCCTTAAAAAGCGACACCACCGCCGAGGCACCCAGTGAGTGAAGCCCCACTGAGGATGAGATTCCAAAAAAAAACGAATAAAAGTCAGGCTTCCACGCAACAAATTTTCAACGTTGGCCTCGATATAATTTACACTTCTTGGTCACTTTCACTATCAACATCTTAATCCTATAGTAGTGACGTAAAATATTGCGGCATAAAAGGTGCGTACGGTATCAAATGGACCAGTATGGAGTTAGCATTAATTTTACATGCAAAAAAAATGCCCATTATTGGTCCAAAGTACAATGGTATTTTACGGCATTTAGTTTGTTGTTTAAAAATATGCACAGTTCATTTTAATCACGAAAGAAATGTAGCACATATTTTTTACATATCCGAGGCCAAAATAACGAGATCTAAATGTAAAACGTATCCATTGTGACATTATTTCAGCTGAAATAAAACTGCTAACTGAAATACACCACAATCTCATTGGTTTTAATTTGGTTCCATAAATACTACGATGGATATAGAAAATTAGTAGAAGATAAATGCTACAATTTCTTTTGATCTTCAATTGCGCGTACTTGAATTAACATACAACAGTAGAGAATGTCGAATTTTGCTCGAGAGAATTAGTGGCACCACTTCATTTATTGGGAAACGTTTTTTACCCATAGCCGCTACGGTAGCTACAACCATACAACTTAACTGGGTGTATTGAGTAAATTATTGTGAAAACTTATCACTATTAAAAAATACGGTAATTTGATCTCAGAGAATTTGCGATTGGAAACTATTCACATTTCATTTAGGCTGTGATACTAAGGGTGTACTCCTAATATGCTCAACATTTCAAGGAGAAAGCCCAAGTTCAAACATCTGATGCGTCAGAGACACATAAAAGTCCACTATCAATTTTTAAAACTATCAATTTCAATAGAGTTTGAGATGTATGCAAATCCGTATTTTATCGCTTGTTGATCCGTCACCTCCTTCCCGAGATATTTGCAAGGAAACATTGCCGGCTTAATCCTTTATCGGATTAATAGATTACGTCAAGCTTTCTTTCTTAGATTAAGGATTACTGCAGGGTGGGTGATGTCTTTAATTTGGTCCCAACCACGGACTTAAAATAATCAGGACTGGGCACTTACAGCTTCATCTGTCGTCGCTATTGTCACTGACGAAAAATTATTCTCCTAGGTGGCAGCACGGTAGCTATCCCGAAGCTTGTAGGGAGTTTTATGGCGATTGCACGGGAGTGATCATTTTTCAGCATACTTTCGAATATAGCAGCTACTTTTTTAACAATCAATTATCTTGGGATATCAAGGGTGTTTTGTAAGGAAACTTTTCTAGATGAAATTTTTTTTATTCTTTAGGGAGAAAGAACGAATTCCTTGCAGTAAAATTGACTTGATTGACATTTCCATATCCATCCCATGTGATTTTCAGCCTCAAATAATGTGACAAGCACAGTGGGAATCTTTATTGGAAGGAGCTATTCTTGATGAAATAGGGCATTTTAAGCTAGTGTATTAGATAGGGTCTCATTAGTTTATTCCATTCCTTCCACCTTAATTAGTTAAACAACTAGGACGTGCAATTATTTCCAGTCTAGCATTCACTTTCCTAACATCACGTATGCCATGAAACGGAGTGACCTGTTAACCACTCATAAGCTCATTAAGTCAGTATTTAAAAGATAAAAATTAATGCTGAGAACCTGTTCCGTTACGTCCTAACCAGGTACATTTATAAGGCCCATATCGTCAGTCGCTCCTTCAGATCTCGTCTTCACTTAGGATTCCTTCGGCGGCCTCCTTCGCGAAGGACGCGATTACGTTCGAGAGACGATCCTCAGTGAAGCTCTTCTTTATCTTCCGACTTAAGCTGGTCTTTTGGATCATTTTCGTCGCTCATGGAATGTCCGGTTCTGAGATCCGTCCATCCAGTCAAACAAAGACAAAGCATAACTCACCTAGCGTCACATGGGTCACAAAATATGCCGAAATGGAGCGAATGGGTAACGCGGAAAGAGTTTTTCTGTTTAATTTGGTAATCAAACGTAGGGATATTCAAGAAAATAAAAAAACGGACGCAGTGACAGTTTGCATTGGAGTCAGAAATTAAATTCACCGAAAATTCATAGATAATTCAAATATACAACAGACCGAAGCGTGGGAAAAAAGCAAAAAGTTTCCTCAGTTAGATGATTAGTAAATATCAACTATAGTCTTTAGTAGTCGAAACGTACACCTAAATAATACAGCATTAACGTAAGCCAACATGATGATTAAATAATTCCTGGGGTGTATGTAATATAATGCAAAAAGTTGTTTGCCAACGTGTTGTTTTATTTTAAAGCCATCATTCCCTTTCCGAATAAAATTCCACTGGATTTTGGCAATTCCTCAAGTATTGCCGAGATAAGTAATCGTACGCGGAAAAAAGGTTTAGTTAGAACTATCGAATTCTTATGAAATTTATCAAACTTTTCGGTCGCCATATGGCTCATTGAAAAATTTAGTAACAATTACCAAACCAGTTTGATAAATTATATCAAACTGGTTTGGTAATTGATACCGAAATGGCCACAGCAGTTCGATAAAAACTATCAAAATCAAAAGATAATAAAACCGACGTAGCGTGCACAGTGCGCGTGAAAGATTTTCAATCCAGAAAACACTATTCTGATTTAAAATCATAAAATTAATAGTTTAACGTAAGTTTATGCTAAATAAATACAAAAAAAAGCTTAAAAAAATCACCCTTAGCATCATCGAACGTGGGTCTTCCGAATGGTAGCGACGGGCGCTAACCACTGGGCTAAATCAGTTACAGTAATGATGCCATACTCAAAGGGAATAATATTTTATTAATGTAAATAATCAACCTTTGCGTTGAAATGTGAATAAGAAGTGACTAAACTTTCCCTTTCTAAGCTTAAGAGGAATATTTGATGCACACAATTGCATTACATAGTTACTCCATATCCATTTCTAGTGCAGATGCGCAAGAAAACTTTATTTGTAGGCTTTTTACATCGATGTAGAGATGATTTTTACGTGCTGGGTGATGGATTGAGTCTAGTATGACGACTTTTATCACATGTCATTCAACATGATCGCGAATGATTATGCCTCAGGAATACCTCTAATTAAGGTTTTTATGTGTCGAAATACACAAACATCTCCTTACAGCTTTAATATCCATGATAATACGCTGTTCAATCATTGCCTTTGATCCACCGGCTTACGGATAACATTGCAATGTAAAGCAGAAATAAACAGAAAAATGAACGTAAACAAAATTAAAACGTTATCGCCATCACAAATAATAAAAACAAAATCATTTATACCAACCTATCTTTTATGTAAGGCCTGCTTAAAAATCTTTAGTGATGAAATGGTTGTGAAGTGGATGTGAAGGTTGGGTCAGACCAACCTACGCAGGCGAGGAGTCCTTCACCAGCAAAGTGCGCTGAAGAAGACCTTCGGACGTCTCTCGAACTGAAATCTATCCTTTAGGAGCCGAGGAAGATGAAGGATGGCTAAAGAAGCGACTGACGATACGGGCCTAAGAGCACAAGGGCTAGCTTTAGTGCTGCCATCTAAGTTTTAAACCGTTGCTGGGCGACAGCAAAGATGACAGCGCTTGGCATTACAAGGGATGGGGAGTTGCACTGGGCTGGATCCCACACCTTGACTCTCAATGGTGATGTGATACTGTGTCACGAGACTCGCGATAGATTAGCGTATGGTTAAGTATTGCTGCGCATTTGGGCACCAAGAAAAACCATTCTAGGGAAGCTTCTAGTGATCTTTCATCGGTTAGTACAGTTGAATATCTTGTATTTTATTTCATCTCAGGTTAATATCATGCTTTCATTTCATCCCTTCGGACACCCCAAATCTAAATCCTCGAAGTGTGAGATGGCCCTGGGAAAGGAACTGGCACATATACCCTGAATAAGTGAAGTTCACACGCATGTAGCCAAGTCCGGAGTGAGCTCTACCCTCACCTAACCAAACCAATCTTCGGTTTGAATCACTAAGTGAGAGTAATGAAATTTTTATAAGTACACGATATGAATGGGATGAGATCCCTAAAAACATATAAAATTCAAATTTCCATGCCCGAAATTTTCAGCATCAACCACGATATAATTTACGCTTTCTAGTCCCTTTCATTATCAATATCTTTACCCAAGAGTAGTGACGTAAACAACTGCGGCACATGTGGTGACTACGATATCTAATGAGCCTATACGGAGGGGGCGTTATTTTTACATATGAAAAGCATTTCACTTAACCGAACCCATCTTCGGATTGAAATTCGTTCAAATTTCGCAAATAACGTGATACATATGAAGGGTGGGCTTTGAACGTGTTGTTTACACTATTTTTAGCGTTTTATCTCCCTCAATGAGCGTGATTTTCATCCCGCGAGCCATCGTAGAAAATGATCGCGTAAAACTGTCATATTTTCCGTCATAATTGGAGCGAACCCTAAAGCTGTCCCTCGAAAGGGATGTAGAAAATTATCCTGAGATTCAGGCTTTAGAATTGTTAATCAGCGCTAATGGTAATGAATTATGATTAATATTATTTTATGAAAATAAAATCGAATTCTTCGCACACTCTTCATCCATTCTTGTATATAAGGAGAAATCGCTCTCACACTGTCCTTTGGAAGCTGTATGGAGCCACATCGCAGCCTTCCCATTTATGATCTTTGACTCTTCATTTCTGGGGGTGGGGAGGGGTGAATTTTGGAAGAGGGGCGTCGGAGCGTGTTCGCCAAGGTCCCCTCTTGAGCCCTCCCCTCCTCCTTTTCACTCCCCTCCGCCGTGTGGAGGGTGAAGAGTGAATATTCCGTGGAAGAGAAGAGAGAGGCCCTCGAATGCCGTCAGCAGGGAAATCCCGAGATTTACGACTCTCCTCCCCCCATATTGCACCGAAACAGGACAGAATAGGACCCCCCCTCCCCACCTCTGCCCAACACATCTGCCTCCAAGCTTCCCTCTCCGGCCACCAGGGGAGAGCCACTGTCCCCTCCCATCGTATGAGAACCCTTTTTCTCTTCCTTCGTGCCTGCAGTCGACGCGTACTCCTCACTCAGTTCCGTGTTCCGAATTAAAAAAAAATAAAAAAAAAAAAAAGAAAGTTGAAGAGCGCTCCCCGTCACGTTACACCGTGGCGCGGCCGATGCCAACGAGGAAGCCATGCAGCGCACGCTTTGAAACCCTTCCAATACGCACTTCCAGCCCCAGCGATCGGTAGGGGAGAAGCACGCGTGGTTAGTCTGTGCCGTATCTATATCTCTCAGTCAAGAGCACGCTTCCGAAGTGTGATGACTCATGCTTATGCTTCGACGACGAATATGTGCACACTAGACCCTCGCTTTACGGTAGGTTCGAACTCATATTGATTCGGTCGTAGCCTCCGAGATGCATGAGCAAACCGGAACATCCGAATTTCGATTATCATCTGTTTGGAAGTAGTGGGCTTGTTTTTGCGTATGCCCTAGTGGGAATACTATGAAAAGTTTGTCACATAGCGTTATAAAGGCTCTTAGTATTTGAAATTTACTTTTTCTTGAAAGATATAGTGGAACACCATATCAAATGATACACAAAGATATCGTGCTGTACGATTGTTGAAGAGTAGTACACAATGGGAAAATTCATCGATAGTACTGATACAAACAGCTCTTGATAATTATGTATAAAAATTGGAACCGGTTGAGCAAATTATAACGTGTGGAAAATAACTACAGCTGTTTGTGTCAATACTAATTTCGCAAATTCTTCTGCAAGTGTTTCGATTTACTTTCAATAATCATTAAGTTGGTTAGGACCTGATGGTGATGGCTAGCCAATCAAAAAACTTGTTGAAGAATTTGCGAAATTGAAATTAATATGACCGTACAATATCTTTGCATATCATTTACTAATATTTGAGCAATAACGTAAATTTCAATATAATAATCACCATATTTAACAATTGATCATTATTGATGCTTCGTGAAGCGTTGTACACCATTTTATTCTATGTATATGCTTGCATGTCGCAAAGTGGTCGAGAATATGGCATGTCAACCCATCGAAACCAAAATAGAGTAGTCATAGGTTTAAAAAAAAGGCTTCTGAAAACCTAAAGGTAAATATGGGACAACTTAGTTGGCCACATTATGAGGCATAATGGCCTGATGAAAATAATCATTCAAGGACAAATGGAAGGGAAGAAGGGCAAGGGACGACCCCGAATGAGTTACATAGGACAGGTTATAAAGGATGTAAAAAAGAGGACATACGTCGCTATGAAAATGCTAGCGGATGAGAGAGAGGAATGGAGAGCTGCGTCAAACAAATCTTAGGATTGTTGACATATGATGATGAGATTTTAAGAGGTCGCTGGTCAAAAATTTGGCCTTGGAACTATGAAAAAGTCGAAGTTTTTGCGACCACTTCGATACCTCCACTGCAAAAATGCTCAACAATCGCCCACCGAACCAAATCCGTTCATCTAGTAGCCCAACAATACGAATCTACTCAGCTGGCAGTATCCGTAGCATAAATGCTCACCTCCAAGCTTGGAGAATAGGGGATGAGCGTTTATGCTCCGGACACTGACAGCTGAGCGGATTCGTATTGTTGGGCTACTAGATGAACGGATTTGATTCGGTGAGCGATTTTTGAGCGTTTTTACAGTGGAGGCATCGACTTACAATATGAAATATTGTAGATATAACTGTGGGGGCATTAAAGAAACATTTAGCTAGTGTATTTTTGTAAACCAATTAAAATACGCCCCATGCTTTAACATATATCAAGCTTCTAGAGGACGGACTGGGGCCTCCTCCATTAAGTCCCTTCGCATGTGTCCATGACAGTTTTGACTGGCCAATATGTATTAGCACCATTAATAACGGTGGTGCTGATACCGGAACTTGGGCGCCCAATTACTCCCCCGTGGCATAATGCATGGATAAATGAATAAGCTACCATCGTCCACCCCCTTCCTGTGTGTGGTAGGGGAGAAGGGATAGCACTGCTTTGTTTGGCTTCTGCCTTCGCCTACACGGCACCACGGTGTGGCGACACCAACGGTTCCGATGATCACCAGCGGGGCACGGGGGCACGTGCCCCCCCTAGACCCTTAAAAAATATGCAAGATTTTTAATACGATCCCATTAGCATTGCGTTCGTTTTGTATTACGAGGCATGGTTGTGCCCCCCCAGAACAAAATCCTGGACACGACCTTGCTTGTGCCTCCCCCCAGAAAGAAATCCTGGATCCGACCCTGGTTGTAAGAGGAACAATATATACATTTCCTTGCATGAAAAGTATGGAATTTTTTTTTACTTATAGCATACTTAACTTCGATATTCATTTTATTTTCTACACCTCGGAAATTAAAATCTACCTTTCGGCCATTTAAAAAAAATTAAAGAATGGTTAAAATTTAATTTTAAAAAGCTATTTTCAATGCGAAGATGTCGTTCTCTCTATAAAAATACAATTAAATGCACGATTGAAATATTTTGACCGTGACGTGGTGAAGAAGACGACCGTTTTTGCCGTTCTCATAGTTTTTCGCATGTTACTCTTTCACTCTTTCGACCGTAGAAGCTAAACGTTTACGTTTAAACAATGTTTAATGACTCACGAGCGTGCTGCGACCGCTCCACTGCAGGTCCACAGAGGGATAGGCGCGTTTATAATTTTAAAATGTAGAAAAAAAGGCTGGATCTTATGCACAAATTTAATTGGAATGCTCATGTACAAATTGAGGTCAGAGGACCTCTTTAAACGCAACATTGGAAGTAATTACACTATCCTCTGTTAAACGCAATGATGACTCATACTTACGTATCAACAGGAGACTTGTATGTGGAATCAGCCGTATTTTGATAAAAGTAATTTTAAGAATGCGAGATATTTTTGCAAATGAACAAATGTATCAGTTTGTGCACCGTTAACGTCAGGAAAATTTACCGATTTTTGTTTTTTTTTGTTTTTTTATTTAAAAACCAATTTTAGTAAACAATAGCAATATTTAGGAAGTAAGGTATGCCGTCACATGTTCTCTGATAAAATCTGTGCATTTTGCTACCTCATTTGAAGAGTTTGGTTGCGTATAAGTTGAGAAAAAGGTATCTATACAGTAGAAGTAATACAGAAGATTGCTGTGGTGGAATAACAATGAGTGAGACGATATATGACACGATCCAATGGAGCTTTGGCAGGATTTTATACAAATTCTTAAATTTAAGCGTTCCACTTTTTTGCGCCGATAGTATTTAATGTTTTTAAATGGCGACGGATACTGGTAACTAATTAAGAATCCTGAATAGTAACTGTGACTGAGCGTGGTTGCGTTTCGCGGTATTTCAACCATCTCGGTTCGCACATTTATTCCGCGAGATTCGCCTTCCCGACTGGGGCGACACCTTTGGGAAATATCCGAAATGACACCGCATCCGTGGAAACACATTCCGGCGCACGCCGAGCCTCGCAAAACGATCGACGAGGAAATGTACTCCGTCAGGGTGCTCTGCCTTCTCGAGGAAGCGAGAGAAAGAAAGGAAGGAAGGACCTCGGGCTTACAGCGCGGTGACCCACATATCGCTCGGAGTCGGCGGCCGTAAAAAGAGTGCGGGACCCCTGGTGGATGGAATGAGAGTCGTTTATGTGCGGCCGTGGTCGTGTGTCCCGGGACGCAAAAGGATTGACCGCTGACCAGTTGAAGTCGAGTCTGGATGGAGAGAAATAGTGGGGTGGAATAAAAGTGGAGATATAAGGTGAAAAGGTACAGACAGCGGCGCACAAAAGTCAAGGGTGAAAGGCATTCGTGATGTGGTGCTACAGGGGAATGAAGATAATAAAATGGAAAAATTAAGTACTTATTCCGGGACTGGCCACGATGATAGCTTTACAGAGTCACACGCAATGCATTAATTGTGAGAAATTTTCACAGAAAAAAATTAGTGTTAATCGGGATTGAACATGGATCACGAGATTAGAGGTCGAGTTATTTAGCGAGTTAAGCTAGCAAAAATATATGGACTGCACCGAACATCTTTATATAATAATAGATAATCTTGCTCGGTATAGTCTATAAATTTCCACTTAAGGAATAACGACTCAACTTCGGTTGCATGAAGCTCATTTCCCACTCACTAATTCCTTTTTATTTTGCGGAAATTCCACAGAGAAAAAAATCATTCGCCTTGACCGGAGTTCGGATAGGATCGGGGTTCGAACCACGATACCCCGATTACCCGTTAAGTGCTGAAGCCAGCTAAGCTACCGAAAATTAGTGGATTACACTGGACATCTTAACATAAAAATAGATTATCTTGTACAGTATGGTGCAAAAATTTCCACTTGCAGAATGACGACTCGGGGGATTCCGGATCGAATCCCGGTCGAGGCGAATGATTTTTTTCTATATGAAATTTTCACATAGTAAAGTGGATTTACCAGGTGAGAAGTGAGGAAGAGTTAAGAAGGTTATGAGAGAACAAATCCTTATGAACACCTTATCCCATTTTTTCCCAACGTTGAGTGAACAAAACGCAACTTTTTAGATTTTCTTTTCTCCATATCCGTTTTCAATAAGTATTTTATTTTTTCACACACGCAATTCATTTCATCTCAAGATATGAAAATATTTTTTATACTATTCATTTTGCTAGTTTAGTTTTTACAGTAATGAATTCGCCCCATGGTAAATCGTTCGTTTCGACTACTTGATAAGGCCGCATATTTTGTAAAATCAATGGCTTGTAATTGTACACACTCAAAATGTAACTGAAAATATGTTATCAAGGGCACTGAAATAAATTGGGTGAAATTAATTTCTTAATTTTGGAATAATTCAAGAATAAAATAAATGTTTGCGTTCACACAACGTTAAGAGGGCTCTAGCAATTAGGAAAAAATTTGGTAGTTGTTAGGAGCATTTTTTAGGACAAGATGAAAAGGTTTTCAAAATCATGTGACATTTTCATGAAAAAATATAAATCCGAAAAATATACAATATTTCAGTTCTAATTTAAATATTCACAAGTTCTAAAGTGCACCCTAAAGGGTGTTTAGCAGGGGGTGAGTTTTCACCGAGGATTGCCTGTTGGTGATATTTTAGCTTCACGTATTGGGCTATTGAAAACGAAGATGGAATAATTTGACCAGCAAATACTTGAAGTGAACAAATGAAAAAACGACTTCGTTTTCTTCCACTAATTTATTTTCACGGTACGACATGTTTCGACCTTGAGCGGTCATTTACGAGTACAAAGATTTGTCAAAAGTCGGGTAAATTTATACCAGGAAGGGACTTTGGGAAAGTAAAAAAAAGAAACTAAAAGTATCTCTAAACTACACTGAAGGACGTAAAAACCCTAACCTCCCACTCAACCCCACACCTACTGATAACCCACATCCACCCTAATCCTTTACTAATGACCCTTTTGCATATAGTCATCAACACTGTCCTCGCAGTGGTTTTCCCATCCCTCACCATAACCGCCACCCATTACTCCCCCCCTCCTAACACCCTCTTCCCCCTCCAACCTCCCAAAGTCCCTTCCTGGTATAAATTTACCCGACTTTTGACAAATCTTTGTACTCGTAAATGACCGCTCAAGGTCGAAACATGTCGTACCGTGAAAATAAATTAGTGGAAGAAAACGAAGTCGTTTTTTCATTTGTGAACTTTAACTTCCACAAAGTTGAGCCTGGCACCATTGAACGTACTTGAAGTGATTACAAACTTGAGTCATGGCAACCAGATGAATACAATATCCGGGAGATAAGCGGATGGCAAGAACTGAAAAGAAAGGTCAGTTTTTACGAAGTTCTCCATTCCGCTCTCCTATCCTCTAGCCTTTTCTTAGCTACGTATTTTTTCTCTATTACACCCTTTGTAGCATGTCCTATAACATTCATTCGGGGCCGTCCCTTGTCCTTCTCCCCTTCCACCTGTCTCTCTACGATTGTTTTCATCGGGCCATCATGCCTCATAATGTGGGCAATTACGCGTTGTCCCGTCTTTTCCTTAAGGATATTATAATAGGTTTCTTCTCTATTATCCCACCCCTATTTGCACTCCAGTGTGGCCGTAAAACTTATTTCATTCTCGTATCAAAGATTAAAGAGCATAGTTGAGCTAAAAGGTCAATATTTCACGGTTTTACATGCTTCCAGTTACTGATATACATGCTTTAAACCTGTTTACTGAGTAATAGACACTAACCACACTAGCATTGAATTATAAACCAAAGAATTTTGAATAATGTAACCGAATCAGTGGCGTAGCCAGGAATTTCGCTCATGGGCGGTCCAAAACCAGGTGGAAGTTTTTGGAAACGGGATACCAAAAAGAGGGTTTTAAACTAATTTTAACATTTTGTATAACCGAAAAAATCTCATTATTCAAAGAAATCTCTTGTAAACTCGTGGTGTTTGGATATTTTGTTTTCTTTTTATGATGAAGTAAAGTTATGCTATTTTTAAGTTTCGGGGGGGTGGGGGGGGGGGGGGGGGGGACGGCTCCCCCCTTCTCTACGCCAATGATCCGAATATACTTGTGAATCCCGTGTCACGGTCATGAAAGATGCTAAGGCACAAAAAATTAAGGTTTTCAGATGACTTCTCTTTTTCCCCAATTTTTTTAGCACTCCCTCATTACTTAAACGGTCGATCCATTTTATCTTTACCATTCTTCGGTAGCACCAGATTTCCACTCTTAACTTCTGTGCTGCTGTCAATGTCCAAGGCTCGCTTCCATTGGGAATCATGTTCCATACCTAGCATCTGATGTTCAGAGCATATTTTCCTCAATTCGCCAAAATTCGATTCGATTTGAGACTGGATCCACCCTTGATCTTTCATCCCTCCAAATTACCCACTGAGCCCTCCACTATCTCCTCCTGCTGATTATAAATAACCCGCCCTGCGCTAACCTCAAGTCCTTGGAGGCAATGGCGCTGACTGACGTCCGAACTCGAAGCGTTTTCCTTCTATTTATATTCCGATAAATTTTAATTGCCGCGTTGAGGAAACTCTTATCTACAGGCTCCAGGGATTTAGCTTGCGTGCTCTGAACGAACTTGGCAGTTGAAAGACGGGAAAAAAATGGCATCGACGAGAAAATTTAATTCTGTCGAAAGCTATTATTAACGATTTGGAAGGATTAAAAGTTGGGTTTAACAACATCTCTCAGAGAATGCGACCCTAATTGTAGCTTATTAAGTGATTTACTCCGTTTTCTTGTAACCGTATAATTTAATTAGAGGATCCGCAAGAATCGGTGATTTTGGCTGCGGTAAGTCATCATACGGGTGAAGGTTTACAAAAGGGAGAAGGCAATCAAACCGATTCGCAGGGAATGAGAGGAAAGAGAGAGAGTAAATATATCGACAGCGATAAAGGTGGCTGCGCAGAAACCAAAATTTGATTCCAAATTTGAAAGACTCAACTTCATTACTAAGATATAAAATGAAAAAATAGTAATTCAAATGTCTAAAAATAATTTCCATTGAAATTTTAACACCTCTTGTCTGCGCGCCTGGCATAGATACGTAAATGAAACTAGGATTTGTCAAGTGTATTGTGATGGGAATTTAAACCGGATGAAAAATTGAAAGAGATCTTGAATGCTTTGCTTGCCGGAGATAGCAATATATCCAAGGAAGCTCGCTAGCTCAGTGTACCGCATTCGAGGTCATTATTTGTCCAGAGTCTCCGTCAGCAGGGAAAACTTGCGACCAATCAAAGCTCTTGACATTAAGTTTGTTTAAAAACCGTACGTTTTCGACCTAAAAATCATAAGCAATAGGGTGGTTTCCTTCATCAAAGAAAACGAAAGGCATTGATTGCAATTCGTTACCCACCATTAGTGTATTCATAATATACAAATTAATTTGTTTTAGAAATACCGGGTTAGACGAATGGCAATGGTCCATTTATATCCTCATTTGAAAAGGGCCAGATTGGCGCCCCTGCGATGCCACTCCACGTGACGCCACAGGGGCCCAGATGCAATACGAGTAGATAGAAGTTTTACATCGTATGAGATTACCAATGCATGCATGAGGCACAGAGCTCAGGGAAACATGTCTTAATAATCACCTAATAAAACTGGCTAAGGTCGGAAAGTTTTCCTCGTTTGATAAGGTATTAATAATCCTTATTTAAGCCAAGCGCTACCAGCCAGCAGGGTACTAGGCTAGCCGCTAGCAGCCTGCGTCGTATCAGCGCTAAGCCTCGCCTCAAGGTCACCTCGCAGGGCGAGAGGGGGAACCAGAAATACGTCACGTGGAGAGACTTCCCGACATTCATACTTAAGCGTCGCGTTTTCGCGCGCTTGAAAATTTTCACTTTTCATTTAATCGCGAAAAATAGATATCGTCATTTAAAAATCTAAAAGCGTGAAATACGTACTCCAGGAGTAATAATCTTTCGATTTAGGCAATAAAAAAATAATAGGAAACCACCCTATTTTGGTCCCTACTGGTACCACCTATCCAGGGTTAAAATTTAGTGAACAATTTGTTGTGTACATACCGAAAACCTTGAATGATATTGACCAGAATTGCATGCAAAAATGCTACCTGGGACGAATGAGAAATGCAGGGACATACTAGGGAAAACGATGGAAGTTTTGGAGAAAGAGCCGAAGATTTGGTCTCTTAAAGATCTGGAAGGAAATCAAAAGGAGGAAATGCAGAAAAAACGCTTGGCCCGTTGGGGTTAAGACGCAATGCCAGAATTCTTGGCCCTAGTAGAAAAAAAGAAATTCTGCATCCGCCATAAATCGGGGGGTTAAAGTGGGCAGAAGGAGACAATACCTCGGCCTCGGGGGCATAGAGCATGGAAGGTTTACGGGCGAAATAGAATCTTTGGAAGGATAAAAAAAGTTTTCGAATTGGCACAGTACCTACCTACGAGTAGCAAAACCAAGGAAGAGGAAATGGTTTGGAGAAAAGTAAAGGAAATATTTTTGCATCTAGGTCATTCCATTGCGTGTCAAAGCATCACTGAAACCGACTCTTTCTGGTTTTGAAATTCTGAATATTTATTGAACGGATTCAGGCCTAAGTAGTTAGAACTGCATTGGTAAATTGAAATGAACACATAAGGTAGGTTCCACACAAATAAAAATAACAACGATGAGAAGAAGAGCTTAAAAACAAACATAAGAATCCATTAAACCACGCAGCAACTATTCCTACTCTACGTTCAGGTGAAGATAGTGCAGGCAGATCGATGTAGAGGTGATAACCCACCTCGGGTTTGATTGGCCCCGAGTAAATTACGTTCCACTCACTGCAATTCAATATACCGACCCAGGTTTAAGGGCTTAAAAATGGCAAGGGAGCAGATGAAATCTGAGTCAATATGTAAAACTTCATGGTTTAGAGCATTTATTATGCGTGTATATTTCATTTTTCGTTGAAATATTAGTAAACTTAGAGCGCGTGCGTGTAAGGTTCAAAAGCATCAGTTCAAAAAATTTACGGGAGGATGCTCGAAGCTGTCCGAGAGAAACAATTTTTCAGTGTCAAAAAATGGCTATAAAATATTTTTCCTATCATTTAAATGCACTACTGAACTACCATTTTTGTAATTTTCTACATTTTTTTACAAGCGTTTTACGGTGAAAATTCATTTTGTTCACCGCAAAAATTGTTTTTTATTTCTCTTGAAATTTCTTTTCACGAAGAGCCCGTATAATAATTTAGGCAGATATTCTTCTGCATCAAGTCCTCTGTCGTATTACTCGATTTTACGCCTTATGCAACGATTGCGACCGTATTTCACACTGCCTGTCGCTGTAAACGATAGAAATCATAGATAACGCTCTTTTTCTCACGCAGTGTGTGCCGTGGAAATATGGGTGCATGGAAGGAATAATTCTTTGGTTTCCTACCGGGTGTGGCTTTAGGTAATTGGAGAAATATTCTTGTCGGTATTTCATTTCAATTTATAAGAACTTGGCTCCACTCTCTAGTCGTGCAGACGATGGTAGACTCAGCCTTCGAAATTCTGGGAGCAATTACCCAAAACCACACCCGATGGAAAACCCGAGAATTATTCCTATATGCGGAGAAAATCAAATTGTAAACGGGTGTATGAGTTTCAATTCGTCCACAGGAATGACAAGAATCGTGGAAGAGAAGTCTCGTCAATTTAATCATGAGAAGGAGTCGATTTCTTCCCGAAGACACCGCAAATAAGGAATGGTGGTCTCATTTCAACAGATAGAGACTCCTCGTGGCGAGGCGGCGACTGTATATACGTATATATCTATTCGATTGTTGGGTGAGATGGGAAGGGAACGATTGCAGCGCCACGATTGGGGAGGGAGATATGGGCCTCTTCTCTTTTGCCCCACATGACGGCACCACATGCGAGATGCCACCAAATGCGAGGGGATTCCCCGGAAATGACAGTCGAAAAACGGGAAGCGAGCCGTGTTTCTGTCGCCATAAATGCAAAATTGACACATGCATAAAAAAGAGTCTCCCTCTCCGTTCCAACTGAATTCCATCGTGCACTCTGCCGTCCGTTTATGGGTCCAAATCATCGAGATACGTCGCCGCCGGAAAAATCGAGGTTTTTCGCGGAGTTTCACTTCAAGCGCGTAGATAGGTAGCTACCAGGGCGATGCATTCGTAGATTTTACCATTTTTGTGCATACATTAACAGATCTTCCAGGTCCCACATTCCAGGTCCAACAGATGAGATAAATTAAGACAGATATTCTGCCGAACGGATGGATATGGGAATTGGTTTTTCCCCCGAACCATAAAGGACTTAAATGAATGCTAGTCGCAATTTTGTCTGAGCATTTGCTTTTTATATGTAAACGGCTGGTGTCCTAACACCCACCGCCATACGCCTCTTTAGGTGGCTACCAGGGATAATATGTAAATGTAGATATTTCTTACAAACAATGCATACTTAGAGCAATGCATACTAGCAGAGTAGTGCTATCGGGCCGGATTTCCCTCTAGGCTAACTAGGCTTGTGCCTAGGGCCTCAAGATCAAGTACCTACACTCAAATTGCCAGCAAAATTATAAATACTTTGATATCAAATGTCCAAATAGGTATTCTCGACTTTTTGATTTAATTTCCGCGCCAAATTTGTTTTTACAAAGGTTAGCACAAACCACAACATGTTTCATTTAAAATATTGATATGTATCACAGCAATGATGTATTTTATTATCTCTCATGTCATTTACGAACTTAAAATTGGAAGGTAAAGGGTCCCATAAGTGGAATACCCAAAGGCCTCTTTAAATCTAAATCCGGCCGTGAGTATTATCAGTTCAGACGTATGAATGCAAAGAGTTTCCTCTTTTGCATGGAATACGCCATTCACCACGCATGAAAAATGTAAATAACTAATTTCAGTATTCTATTACATTTTAAGTGTTGAATCAACATTTCCACTAGAGATTTTTCAATTTAAATTCAGGAAAAGAAACATCAATAACAAAAGTCCCGCGTTGCCGTTGACACAGGACAATAAAGCTCTTGAATAAAAGGGTACAAAGATAGACTTTGTTTTTGATAAACATTCAATCTGTGTTTATCTGAATATGTATCTAATTTTGAGTTCAGTTATTCGTCCAAAAATTCAACGGAAATCTGTCACATTCACATTGATTACTATTATATGACACGAACATCCTTCAGAGCATTTATTCGCATGCTACGAGGAAAAGCTTCAACTAGTGCAATGGACTCGATGGAAGCTGATGTAAAAGAATTACAGGCCACGCTACTCATGAAAAGTCTGCGATTAATGGGATGGCGCTGAATGTAATACTTGAACTTGGAAATGAATCCATTACTGACATGCTAAATGCTAATACGATCAAAAATTCTCACACATTACCTCGCATGTGACGAGGCACGAGAAATGCAAAAAAAATACAGATTCCATTTGAGGTTACCGCTGCCCTTCGTGCAGGATGAGCGATGTATGCCAGCGAAATTGCTTCGTGCATTTAAATGGATTGTATTTTTGAGGGTTGGTCGATTTTTTAAAGATTTCCTGGGGTTTTCAAAAACCTGTAATGTCGTGCAATTACTTCCTAAACTTAATATGATCATCAAGATGAACTAAATACCTAAATTCACGTTTTATTTCCTAATAATTATAATATTCGCACCTTGAATTTATTCCTCTAAACGTGTGTGCTGTAAGTAAGGTACAAAGTGAAAGATTCTATTCGGATATCAAGGTCGTGAAATGGTTTTACCTGGGATGCTCAGATGGGTGACCTCTGCTCTGAGTGTACGGAAATATCCCTTAAGAAGAAAAGCTGAGGTAAAGCCTTGCCCTTTGTAGAACTTGTACCCGACCAATTATGTTTTAGGGATTCCTGTTCTCAGACAGTTTTCTCGTTCAGCTTATTATACCCTCTAAATCACACAAAGAGCCGATTTTATATTATCTGACTTTCAGTAACCGTGACATGATATAACCACAGGCTAAACCCATTTGCCCTAGAAAACTTTCTGCTTGCGATTGTGAAGATATTTAGGTACGTTGCTCTTATATTAGTCTTTACTCATCTAGTGAAATATTTTTGGGAATGCATCACATTCTTTCTTCAGAATTATCCGTAGCCATATAGCTAGGTGTGTAACACGGTCTGGTCCCAACGCACAGGTTGGTAACAGGTCATAATCTAATGTTGCTCGATTTCTACGAGTGGCCACGACAGAAACGATGAATCTTCAGGGCAAGCATATTTTTGGTGTGGGAAAGTTAAAATAATATTTGCATGTAATTTACAGATTCAAGTCGTCCAAATTGAATTTCCATTGCTCACACGTCTCCTTCCGTCAGTGAGCTCATTTCGACCGCCTTCAAAAATAGTCTTATGAGTGAATTGAATTATTGCATGCTTCAATAACATATTTGTGACAATTCGACGGCAAAAGGAAGCGCGAGTTTTCTTCAAGGGTCTATTATGCTCAAAATGGTATGATATAGACGTATGGCAACGGTGGGCGGAAATGGTTTAAATTCAAATTGATCGAATGTTAGAGTAAATCATATAGGTTCTGAATAACGTTCAGTGACAACAGTGGCCTAAAGGCGTTATCGCGTTTTGCGTTACGTTTCCAAAAATATTTTTTGTTGTCATAGCTGAGTAACTAAGGAGTTATTACCCCTTTTGTTTATGAACGAAAAATGCACTAATTTTTTGGCACAAAAGTGCACCTCTACCTCGTTTACCCAACATTATACCCTCTAACACTGTTTCAACATCCTCTCTTTGATAAGTACTCGCTCCATTCATACCTTCTGTCTCCTTTGTATCTCAAAGCATTGCTTGAAACAAGAGACTTTGATCGTAGTCAAGCGCACGGGTTGCAAAGTTAACCCTCCGTCAGTCACGTGACATTTGGGAACGCCATTTGTCGCGCGGCGTCTCACAGACACCATTTTGGAATGGTTAAACAAGAATGCATGATGAAAACTAACTGTTTTAGCTACAAAAAATCATTCATAGAATAATTAATTTCATGCATGGGCAACAAATTTATGCATGATAATGATGGAGATATTTGTGTTAATGAAAGACTAAAGACCACTTCTTTTGATGTTTCGTACAGTTTTTCATTCATAGAAATTATATCAGCATGTTTAATTTGGCCAATAAATGCAAACATATTTTTCACAGTTTCACAGTGCGTATTTTACGAATAACCTAACAAATAGTTTTGACTTCAGGGGAAATTATTGATTTGCAGACAATTTATATTGATAGCGCGCTCAGTTTAACGTTAACCAAATCATCATAGTGGCCTAATCAAAACTAAACTATTAGTGAGTTTTAAACAGCTTTTTCCAAAATTCGCTGGAAAGTCGTAAAATTTCGGAGGCACGGGCTCGGCTAACATTCCTCGAGTAATTGAGAACATATATCATACAGAGTGACACGGATATTACCTATGAGTCGCACTATCTTTTCATATTCGACGGGGACGACAGTAACAAGACAGATAATTCGCCGAACGGGTGGATATAGGAATTCCTTTTTTCCCCGAGTGATAAAGGACTTCAATAAAATTTAGACCGATTTCAGTCAGTAAAATAAAAAAAACGCGTGCACAATTTGCTACACTTTTTATTCTTTAATAGATATAAACGACTGGAGACTCAACACCTTCCGCCAGACGTATATTGAGACGACTTGCGGGGTAGTATGTAGATTTAGATGTGCTAGACTCAGTAACGTAGCGAGGGGCAGGTCCGCGGGTGTCCGGACCCCCCTAGATATAAAAACACCATTTCCTTCCTTCATAAAAAACATAATATTGAAAAATTGTGAATTTACATAAGATTTCTTTGACAAAAGAAGTTTTTTCGATTATGAAAGGTGCTAAAATCCTCTACTTAGAACCCTGTTTTTAAAAACATTTTCCACCATGGTTTTGGACCCTCCCCTCCCAACGTAATTCCTGGCTATGCTACTGGTTAGAATGAATGAACTAAGCTTACTACACTGAAATCAAAGTAAGGAATGCTGTTGGCTATTTAACCCACACGGAAAGAGTTGAAGTCATCCCGTACGGACCCCTAATAACGTGGCCAACTCACATGTGTTGGAAAAGTATGTATTTAAGGGAAAACGCACAGTTTTTCTAATTCTATGAAAATGCATTTTCAGCTGGAAAAAAGGTATCACTTCAATACGTAAACGGCTATTCCGTAACCGATATCTCGTAAATGGACGGTTCACAATTGGTAACTAAACAATTCGTAACAGACTATTTCGTAAACGCTACAGTTGGTATAAAGACGTACCGTAACCGGCAGTAAGGAAATCAACTCATGAAGAGTATGAGAAATATCAATATTCAAATCACCAAGCGTTGCTTGCAACACTTGCTTGAACTTTCAAATTTCATAATTCTTTTTATCCTCTGAACTCGTTTTATATAGTGTTTTAACTTTGTCCATGACTGAAACGTTTTTTTTTTATGTTTTTTTTATCCGTGGAAGCCGAATTTTCAGTTATTTTTGCTTAAACTTTGACAATTACTTTATACCTTCAAATTTATTAAATTTTTAACGTTGAATCCGAAAAATTAATATTTTCTATTTCGCAACCTAATCCGAAAAATTATGAACGTAAGATAAATAATTCCAAGTTGCGTGATTCCCTATGTATTTAAATGTAGCGCAACTCTCTTCCGTTCATTGTTGTGGTACTTCCTTTGATGGCAAAATGCGCACTAAACAGACATTTATTGGGGACATTGGAGATGGAGTAATTTATTGCATTGCTTACTGTGCAGTGGCGCACAACTGCAAATAAAATTATCGAGTTGAACTACGGAGCAGCCATTGTTGATCAGTGTTGTCATGGCTCCGGAACACACCACAACGCCGTTCCGGCACTGGTTGACAAAAGAAATAAGGCTAAAGTGACTATAATAAAACGCAAATAATAAGTAGTAATAAAAAACACACACTTCTAAAAAAAGTTAAGTAAAGTGCGTTCCGGCACTGCTAATTTTTCTATGACGTCACTGTTGTTGATGGCGATAGACAGAGGCTCTTATCACAAACGATAAACAATAAATACATCCCCCGGCGCCAATGCGAGGAACGGAAACATGAGGCGCCGGCCCACCGCAGCCATCAAAGTAGAAATATGAGGGGCAGTCTGAGTGGTCCCTGAATATCGGTTGAACCCTGCTCTTGGTCCGCCGCCGGGTGGTCCTTGGCGATGGTATAAATAGGACGGTGGCTTAATGGTCACCTCTTGGGGTGCCAGAAGCAAACTTCAAGAACGTCAGGGGTTATATTCGTATATCTCGCTCCGATGCCTGCGCCATCGGAAGCCACGGCGGACGTCCATCCGGGAATATTTTTGCGCCAGACGCCCTTTCCCTTAATACTGCTCATCGACGATCCAGAGTAGGATTTACGTCAAATGATTCAGTGGCTCCGTTCAAGTTTGGCAATATTTTATTCTGCGAATAAATAACAGATACATTAAAGACAGGGCTTTTCAGGAGGAATCTGCTATACTTCAGGAAGTGGTAGGCGAGACTTCATGGCGAACATCGTCCTCGGTGTATTCAACCCTCTGTTAGTCGCGTGGCGTCTACCAGACAGAGGCCATTTTCTTTTTTTTCCCCCATTGTATTTTCATAGTTATGAGACCCATATTATTTGTATCTTATTATTTTATGTTTCTGATATAGTCACCAATATGATTTTATTTTTTGCCACATATATGGAATAAATTTTGATGTTTTATTGTTTTCGGAGTCTGGTAAACGCCAGGTGACAACTCGAGTTACAACACGTTACATGGTAATAGCTTCGTGATATTCATTGCAAAGTTTTTAAATACGTTTATAATTTAAACCAACAACTATTTAAAGCATTAAATTTTGGATATGCGTCTTATTGCCACCAATTTATTATTGTAATCATTTTACCATCTACATGAAACTATCATTGCTAAGAATTTAATATGGTTGTCACATAATTTTTGTCAAATTTGGCGTATAATATACAGTTTTCCCCTCTGTTATATACGTTCATAGTGGCTTATTACATTGATGCAGACGCATAACATTAGCCGTAAACATACACATTGCATTTTCGTTGTTGCATCGAATAATAATTTTCCAATCTGATATTTTGGTTCACGTTCAACTGAGCGCGCTATCAATATAAATTGTCTCCAAATCAATAATTTCCCCTGAAGTCAAAATTATTTGTTAGGTTATTAGTGAAATACACACTGTGAAGCTGTGAAAAATATGTTTGCATTTATTGGCCAAATTAAACATGCTGATATAATTTCTATGAATGAAAAACTGTACGAAACATCAAAAGAAGTGGTATTTAGTCTATCATTAATACAAATATCCCCATCATTATCATGCATAAATTTGTTGCCCATGCATGAAATTAATTATTCTATGAATGATTTTTTGTAGCTAAAACAGTTAGTTCTACCTTCATGCATTTTTGTTTAACCATTCCAAAATGGTGTCTGTGAGACGCCGCGCGAAAAATGGCGTTCCCAAATGTCACGTGACTGACGGAGGGTTAACTTTGCAACCCGTGCGCATGACTACGAACAAAGTCTCTTGTTTCAAGCAATACTTTGAGATACAAAGGAGACAGAAGGTATGAATGGAGCGAGTTCTTATCATAGAGGGGATGTTGGAAACAGTGTTAGAGGGTATAATGTTGGGTAAACGAGGTAGAGGTGCACTTTTGTGCCAAAAAATTAGTGCATTTTTCGTTCATAAACAAAAGGGGTAATAGCTCCTTAGTTTCTCAGCTATGACAACACAAAATATTTTTGGAAACGTTCTTTCTTGGGTATCGAGCTTTTTCGTCATTTTATGTAATACGATAGATTTTTGAGGATATTAAATAATTAAGTTTTGACGAAAATGTGCTACCACAACTGTCGGAACCAAATTATTTCTTAGTTTAATTAAACGAGCTAATACTATCAATACGATTGCGTAATCACACCAATTTTGAGATAAATCGTCTCAGACAATTATAATTGCACATTTTCGTCCAATGTTAATTATTAATTGTCCTTATAATGCGCAGTATTAAATAAAATGTCAATGAATGGCAAATCAACTGATAAACGGCAGTAAAGATCTCTTTATCTCATGGTGTGTCATTACCGCCACTCGCGAATTTAGCGCAAGCATGGGGTTCACCTTTTGTGGTGGAATCCCTGAATCCCATATTCCTTTGAGTTACCATTTTGATGGACCGCAAGGGCCTAACACTTACCACCATCCAGTGGCGTAACTATGGGGGATGATGAGGAAATAGATCCCCCCGAAGCCTCAGAGAAATAAAAAAATATTTAAAGCTATTGTCTAGTTTTGACACGTAACAACTGCATCTGCCTAAAGTTAAATATTTAGTGCCAAAATGGTCTAACATGTATATCTAGGCATGAAATTTTTCAAAAATTTGCCGTTGACCCCTCCCTCCGTCGCCAACCCAGGCCATCCCATCCCCTCAAAATATATTCCTAGTTACGCCAAAGGCACCATGACGTTCTGTCAATTGCCACGGAAATCAAAGGAGCCAGGTTAGGGAGCCATTCATTCATTACATGACGTGATTTTGGTGACTTATAGACCCTCCCTCCCTATTTGTGAGATATCGTGAGATTTGGCTCGACCCCCTCCCTCTCATCTCAAGTGAGATTGTTCAAAATGTGTATTTTGAGTGTAATATGCTTCATTGAGTTGGATTCATTTAAAAAGCTATTGGTTTAATTGTTTTTTTCATATTATTTTATTCAACTTAGTGTTATCGCAATTTTGCATTGTTTCTTGCGGAAAAAAAATTACGTGGTACTTGCCAGGACACCCCCCCCCCCAAATCCTCCACGTGAGATTTCCTTGAGAATCAGCTTGACCCAAACTGCCCCCCCCATAAACGCCTCACGTGATTAATGGATGCCCCCTTAGCGTGGTGATCTACGCAGCGGCACGGATAGCTAAAAAGCCGTTGTTCGATTCCCGGACCATGGAAATATTTTCTCATGGCAATTATTGTGAGGGACAGGTGTCAGTGGTGGAAGGCAGTTTCATAACAAATCTCGGAACGATAATTATTCCCCTGCCATTTCAATATCCTGCGTGTCTCTCGAAAGCTCAGTGGGAAGAGAGAATTAAATTCTCGAAGGAAGGCTGACAGCCAAGAGACGATCCAATCGAGAGTCTCATGACGAGGCATCAATGGCCGGAAAGGAACCAGACGAACGCTGCTCTGCCTCGGGACACGAGCAGTAAAAGGGACGTTACACTCCTAATCGACCGGACTCCCTTCATGGCGTATCACTCGTTTGGGAACCACGATATCATATTGAGATTTAAGGGTACACACATATCGATGGCTAAGATCTAACAACACGTCTCTCAAAAATAGCAACTTTTCAGGAGAGCAAAGAAAAACGATTTATTTTTTTAATTGTAGGTACATAATTTTAATTTAAATTCAAAATCAAAAATACATAACATTGAAAAAGAAAAATGCATTTGCAAACAAAGCGTTGTATTTTGCTTGGATTTTATTTTTATTAACAGTATAAACAGTATTTTCCTGGATGTACACAATTACTTATGCCACTTATTTTTTTATAAGAGCACGACCCGGGTTTCAATGAATTATCATCATGATAATTGTGGTAATTGTGTATATCCAGGAAAAACTTATAATGGAATGCCACAAAGTAAACCAAGAGTTAGTGAATTTTGTTAGTATTAACTCAGACCGGCCAAATTTTGAGATACGTGTTGTTAGAACTTAGCCATCGATATGCATGTTAACCTGCAAGCCACCTATAGTGGTGTTTGGCTGGGTACGGTTTGAATCATCACCAAAATACACCAGAGCATTAGAATTATTTCCACTAACATGTTAGAAATGCTATGAAATTCCAGAAACATGCATTAAGGAATATATAAGTTAGAAAGCTAAACTAACAGTCAATTAACAATGTTGACTAGATCCTTCTCAAAACATGATCCCTGTATCTCAAATATAAAATTTTATATCCATCATGTTTACTCAGATATTCAAGTGTTAAATTTAAGCTACGAGTGAACGTTAATAAAGGTCTCCTCTTTTGTACCCCGAAAATGGACAATATACGACCGGTGTAAAAAAGAGTGATGCGTCCTCTTAGCTTGAGAAAAACAAGAGGAGTTTATGGGAGAAGCATGTACCCAATTATCCGCGACATGGGGACTACAAAAAGCTCTATTCCATCTGGCAGATTGTTTTGATTTATGTAGCCAATTTAAGGCACTTTCAAAATTGTCCTTTTTATAAGGTATAAAATTTCACGGAACATCACCATGATCATCGCCATCATTGACGTAGCGTAAGGCCTCAGTTTATCTATGAAATTCATGAATTTGAGATAAATTTTTATGTCGGTATAGGTGTAACCTATGGATAAGGAATATGTCAAGATAATAGCCCATATTTCAAGGCAGTAATCTATAACCGAAAAAGACTACAAACCATCTGTTTACATGAGTTTGAGTGCACGGAACTAGTGCCGAAGACCGCACCAGAGTCCTACATCCATTGGCATACTCGCAAATGAATAAAAATGCTTGGGGTAGCTTAATCTTGGTAGTTGATCCCTTGGGCAACCAAGGGTTGAAAGTCACGTTGATTTCTGATTAACACAATTAACTCCCAGAAAGTATAGCACGGGAAGCCCGTTGTGTAATCCTCAGTCGTAGAAGTACACTCAGGAGAGTACATTTTGTGATTAAATCAATCTGCAATTGAATCAATTCGATTCAACAGGCCAGTGTTAGTCATTCAAGAAATCATCGTTCAGTAGCATTTTGGGTATTGAATAAATCTATTGCGAGCGGATTCGCCCAATGGTTCATCAGATAAAATGCATTTTATTTCTTACTAACTGAATATTGTCATCAAAACATTTCCGTGCAACGAAGGCTGATAGAGAATATATGCACAGAAATTTATTAGGAAGTTATTTATTGACTGGATAATATTAAAATTGAACTTTTTAAGTCAAAAGAATATATCCATGAAGTTCATGGAACTTGGTTTATAATAATATTTAAAAATAATGCGAAATATCGCACAAAAAGCAGTTTTAACCCAATGAATGAAAACACTACAAAAAGTTATATACCTTCATTAACCATCATTAAAATATGTTTTGTTCTAGGAAAATATTAATTAAGCCAATTGTGTGTGTTTTGTCCAACTTTTCTGTGTGGTTGTGCCACGTAATTAACTTTCTCATGAATCCACTCTCAGGTTGTACGCTGAAAAACATTTGATTCAAATTCAATTAACTTTGAGTACCCCTAGCACCACACAATTTTTCAAAATATTCCATTCTTCCTTTCCGAAGAATTGTTTAGGTTCGTGAAACATCAATGCTGGCCCTTCTTGGTGGTTATAGGGTTTCTTGGAAAGAGACGCGCCTCTCTTGCCCCTGTCGAACGACATCGATCCACGCCGATATATCGATCGATATCCACGTGCTCTCATTAAATGCCACCGTTTCGTGCCCTTGGGGCGCTCAGAAAAAGATATGAATATATAGGGCCGACCGGATATTTCTGACAATCAAGATGGGACGGCAGCGGTCTATCAATATAATCAAATACATACAAATGAATAAATGTACATATAGATAAATATATGTGTTTTGGCCGGATTGAAATATATAAATGCATGTTTAGTTCGGGGGGTTACCACTTGGAGCGCCCTTGTCTCGCATAGCAACCGAACGACAGTTTGAGGGACGTGATAAAAAAAATCCTTGAAAAGCCATGAAGGGGAATAACAAAAAAAATAAAAGGAATATTTAATTCACAGGCGAGCGAAGAGATGAAAAAGGAGTGATATTGTGTTTTTTTATTTAAAATATCGATTTGGGAGGGAAACCAACTATTTAGGAGGCATTGGAGGTACGCAATCGTGGCCTTTGCCCCATAACCCCCTCCAAACGGTGCGTGAGGCAGTGTCGGCCCCGCGTGCGCTTATCGGTCGTCGCTTGTTTCGACTCCATCGCTTCGGTCGGAAAAATCGCCCCCAGGGAGGGAGGACCATCTCCGCAACACTGCCTCTACGCCACTGCGTACAGCGCACGGTGTTCAGCCCGCTGGGGCCGAGACGCGACTGTTGTCGATTGTGTACATGCATAGGCGTGTCGCCCGACGAAATTGACCGGACTCTGTGGCTGGATAGTCGGTCCTTCCAGGCCGTCCAACCGCCAACCTCACCATACCTGAATATTTAGACGTAGAAACGTCTGTACTATCGCAAGGTTTTTTAAAATTAGCATTTGATAAAATAATGATAATTTAATATAAGTAAATCAATAATAATATTATTTGTATTAACTTTATGTATTTAATATAATGATAATGATTGTGTATGCATACAAGAAAACTTGTTTAATACAAACATTTGCTTTAAAATATTTCATTTTTCAATAGTTTTTATTCTGGTCCCTCGAAGCCGAAATTAGATTATCAAGGTGCTATATAAGGCATATTTTGTGTTTTTTGAAATGAAAAATTAACAAAAATTCTCAGTGGCAAATAAGATTTAAATTTAATAATAAACTTTTACACTTCCCTGCAAACAACCAGTCACGACCGTGCCTTAAATTTTGTTTTAACTTCTCTTAAAGTTTTCAAATCTTTCAATTCAACCCTTACATTGTTTAACAATTAGGGTACAACATTTTTTGGCTGTTGGCATCCCTTATGCGTATAACATTGTGGGTTCTCATACATGTCTATAACTCTCTAATTTATATTAGCATTATTATTTATCTCCTTTTTTTATTCATTAGTAAAATAATTTTCAGTGATTAAAACATATTGATGCAGTTAATCAATTGATAGAATGCCAATGACATTAAAATACATCATCATATTGGGCGAGATTGGGAATAGAAAGTCTCATCTTACACCTGGCCCTTAAGTGGAAGATATAGTGGACTGAGTTAAGTGAACAAACATTCTAGAGAAAACAGGCGTAGAGTCGAGGGATAGGTGACTCATTCGTAATCCTTATATGGCTCGCAGTGACGCAGCGAGGGGGGAGTTTTGGGGGATAAAACCCGCCCAGGAATCGGAGGAATTTTAAATTTCAATTCCATTTTACTTAATTGGATAAATATTACTCATAGAATAGTGTAAGGACAAATAATATATCCCTCAGAGAGCCGTAAAACTCACCATTTTGAACCATTTAGCTTAAAAAATTTCTGGGGAGGACACCCGCACCTCCCGTTTTCCATATCCCCTAGTATTAAAATCCCCCCTAGCGTTAATTCCTAGCTTCGCGCCTGATGGCTCAAACTACTCATGTGAGACTCAAGGTGGGCAAGCACAGGCCGAGGTAAAGAATAGGACTGTCCACTATCGCAATTGGTTTTTCACGTGTACCCTGAGGAGATAAGAGAGGCATTTGTATTAGTTGGAAGCAGTAGTCTATACTTGCGCAAGGATTATGCAAATCACTTGATACAGTTTACTGGGTAATGTTAAAGGAATATTGCAGAACATAGGGCTTAGAGATAGTCGACTCATTCATCATCTGCATACTTAAAGCTCAGGTTGCACGTCGGAGACTAAACCTACAGAGAATCAGGGTGTGTATGCATTGGCCAAGGTGAGAGGAGAGGCAATCCATTTTTACCCTTGGTTTCTCACTTGTACATAGAAATGATGACCAGTTAATCGTGTAATTAGTTAGAGACGAGAGTTAAAGTGGGAGAGAGATATTTAAATCAGTGAGATTCGTTTTTGATCAGGAATTATAATTCAGGAGAAGAGAGGATTTCAAGATCTGGCTCATATGTCAGGTAAACGGTTCGAGGCAAATGGAATGAAGATTAATCACAAGAAGAAGTGTGGTCATGGTGCCGGAACCAGCAGGAACGCCGTTCTGTCACTGGTTAACAAAAGACAAAATGCTCAAATAACACTTTTGTCAATTTTGGTGCCTTAAAATTTCTCAATTCGTAACCAAAACAAAAAAACTTATAAAATGTAAATAATAACTTGTAATAAAAAAACACACACTTCTGAAAAAAGTTAAGGGAAGTGCGTTCGGTCACGGCTAATTTTGCGATGACGTCACACTGACTAGAAGGTTAAAGTTATCCGTTTATTAAAGTTGCAAGTGATATAAATATTATAAGAGAAATAAATAGGGCATACATTTTTCCGAACCCATCACTTCATTTCTCGAGTCAGTCCAGTTTTTTTCTCCTTTCGACGCTGGGGGGTGGAGGGCGGAAATGGATTAAGTCATGATATACCGTGAGAGGACACATCAATCCCTTACCATTTTTCTTTAATCTTTTTTCGTGGTGAACTACTTTTAAAAAAATGATACTATTATCTCGAACTTTTTCACTGTTTTACTATTAAACTCTTTCCAACATTTACTTGTATTTCAAATTTTACCTCTAATTTTCTTTTATGAAAAAATTTTACACTCAAGATACCGGTAATGTGGACAGACATGCAATATGCGCAGCAGTGTGTAAGTTATAAACAAGCATTTTGCCGCATGTTCGGCAAAATACGATAGATCGAAAGGAAGTGATGAAAGCGATGAGCGACGTGAATGAACTCGAAAGACTACGTAAAAATTACCCAACCTGAAAGAACGCATTTTCGTACGTTTATGCTACAGTGTAAAGTTTCGAGATGTCAGTGAAAAAAATAGGGCATAAATTTGTCCGAATCCATCACTTCATTTCTCGAGTCAGTCCAGTTTTTTTCTCCTTTCGATGCTGGTGGATGGAGGGGGATAATTCACTCGAAGGAATATCATCGCACGGCAGTCGTCTTTTTTTTCTCTTCCTTCGTCGGTGGGGCGTCGCCAGTCTGCCACATTCGCAGATGGCGGGCCCATCGCACCGCCATTGTCCACCACCGCAGTTCCAAGTGACCCTCCCCTTGATATTCGCCCTCCTGCCAATTTAATAACCTGGTTTCCGTGACCTAGTACTACCTTCCACGTTCCAATCCAGACTGGACTTATCGACTAATATCGATCCAAAAAGTGGCGAAAAAAAAGGCACTAAGCGAGTGAGTGATTGCTCTCAATTCTGGCGAGTTCTCCTCGAATTCTCCACATGCAAAAGAAAAATAGCAACGTCGTTTATTTATAGAGGTAATAGCTGCGTCTAGCAGACAGCCATATTTTAAGTTTATCGCTTGCACTTGAAGACCGAAATGATTTTCTCAAAAATGATTTCACTTTCAAAAAAACCCAGACCTTCACGATAAAATAGACGTACAGTGTGATCATGCTCATGAAAGGAATATCTTTGTCATTCTCATACTGAATTCGGGACCGTTTTCATTTTTTATGTGCTACCTGCACCTAGTTTCTCTAAATGTGATTCAAGCTTAAGTCAGGAGTTACTGACCTCTGGTCCGTTCGAGAGATTCTGTGAGCAAGTATCACAGGGGATTTTATGGGTAACAGGTAATCAGATGATCTTAATTGGACAACTGAATAATTGAAACGTTTCTATCCGTACACTAGCATTCATTAGAGAGAGCGGGAACCAACGTGTAAGAGCTCAGGGGAGCCCTTTAAGGATACAACACACCGGGGCCGGGAACCAAGCCCGTGGCTTATACGCCCAAACACCCGGGGAGGGGAAGGAAGGGAAGGGAAAAGGAAAGAGGCGCCGCCGCGATGGGAGCCCGCCGACGCCTCTGGGAAGGGATAGGTTCGGAAGGGACGGGACGAGGGAAAAACACCCCAACACTATAGAAGCGAAGGGGGCCCTACTATTAGCGAAACCAAGCATAAGCAATTAATGTTCTAGCGATCCTAGTGGATTTTCCAATGAGGAAGAAAAATCCATCGATTGAATCGATAGATAAGTGCGGGAACCAATGAAAACCCACGACAGAAACGTAAATATTTTCATCTAAACAACTAACAGTTTTCCTCCAAATAAGTCATACAATCAATTTACGCCGAAATAATTTTTGGGCGTAAATATGGGTAGATGAAAAAATTCTATTTAAAATATTAATATTAAATGGATATTATTACAAATAAATGCTGCCCACGGATAGTGTTATATTTGACAGGGTAACCTGCATCAAAATAACTAACTTACGGATTAATTACATTAGGTCTGTTTAAGGGTCTGTCGTCTATATTTTATCATTTTTTAAACAAATTATTTCAAGGTAAATTAAAGTTTCCCAAAATTTTTAATTGTAAAATCAATAGGTACTATTCAACAATTCATCGATGATGGACACTAATCATTTATGCGTTTTAAATTGTTCGTCGGAGAAAATTTGGCATCAACGTAGCGTTTTCTTCGTTTTTCAACATCTCTCATGCCAAAGAAATTGTAAACGGGTTTGTGAGATGAGTTCAGGGTTAGCTTCCCACCCTGTAAGCTCGGGTTCTAATCCCGGCGGTAGCGTCGGATGACCGATTCCTATTTCGTTGATTTGAAGGTGGCACATCCAGTACGGGACACCACTTTTCAGACGGAACGTTAAGCCATAATTCCTTTGGGGTACTTAAATAAATATTTATATTAAAAAATATCCTGCCACGATTATATCCCGATTTTTGGAATGATTGCTAGCGCGACCTCTTAGCATTGCTAACAGTGAATGTGCGTGCCAGGGGGTACCCAGAATTAAAACTAGGGGGGGGGGGGGGGCAAGCCATGGTTGTTCAAGTTAAAGGTAAGATTTAAACATAGAATAGGTGCATGAAATCATCATTTTTAGGAAAATGTAACATCTCTTTATTAGTTTAAAAATTATTTACCTACTTGAAAAAATATTATTATCCTTAAAGAAATTTGCAATTGTTGCTTCTAGAAGCACGGGGGGCAGCTGCCCCCTCCTGTCCCTCGCTGAGTACGCCCATGGTGCGTGCTATGCGTCTATTTCTTCCCTTTTAACCCCTTGCGCTGAAATGACGAGTCCATCTCGTCATGAACTTCTGACGCCAAATCGCACAATGACGAGTGTAGCTCGTCATCAGACTTAAGCAATTTAGGACTATTAAGGGCAACAAATAGATATTTTGAAAAATTAACAACGTTAAAAACATCCATAGTATACATTAAGAACTAATATTTCATGAAATATTATGCATTGGAAGAAATAAAATGATTTTTTACGAGTAGCGATGGCGGTGTTCTCGAGGTCCTTAAGGGAAGAGGATTCGCTGGTGAAGAATATGAAATAAAAACCACTTTTTATTTCACGGTTCCAGGTTGATTATAAACTACGAAATAATATTTCATTAGCTACCATTCCATTTAAAACGAACCACAGGAAAAATAAATGGAGGATAGGAGCACAATATTCAGAAAATAAATTGAAGGTGGTTAGGAAGGTGGTGGAAGGTGGTGGAAGGTGGTGGAAGGGGCTAACGTTGTATTATACCTTTTCCGTTAGTTGGACCGCTTATGGAATTAATACTATTACATCCGTGACACAACCATGTCACATTACATACCGCTTATGATGGATTCAAGCGCTAAAATACTTGAGCAGGTGAATTTCCACGCAGGGTTTCTATCCATCCTTCCTTCCCCGGCCCTAATGTGAATAACCTTGCCGACGCGTCGGCAAGAGAGTGAAGGAGGTATAAGGGTGTCAGCTGGTATCTTTCCGGTAGGTCTTTTTGTACGAGTCCCAGGAAAACAACTCACTTTTTCGAGGTTTGAACGCTTTTAATAGAAGCATGGTCTTCGATCGTATCCAAAGAAAACGAAATGAGCTTCAATGAAACGTGCACTTACCTCGGCTGAAAAACCTCCAAAGTCTTCACCATAGACCATTTGAGAATCGGTGTCTTGAAGCAAAACATAAAAACGGTGAATGCTGAGCGTTAAAACCCATAAAGCTTCAATAACCTTACCGCGTCGCGGCTAATCCAACTCCCGACGCGCGGAGACGAACCCTGCCGCGCGATCGAAAAATCGATGTAATTTCCGGCGACGCAAATTTATTTCAAAGATAACTGCATAAGCATCTCAAGAAATCTTCAAAACATGCTCTCATATAAGTTACACCCCGCGACTTTGGCGAAAACCCATTTGAAACTCTACCTAAATGTAAAACTTTGTCGAAAAACAGTGTCCGCCATTTTGTAACTGCTTGGTAACAATTTATCGATGATATTCTTTAAGATTACGGAAAATTTAAGAAAAAACCCTATGCCAACAGATTGTGTGGTTTTTTATTCCGCAAGTATCCATCCATAACTTCACCATCTACTTACTTTGGAAGATTTTCAGAGAAAGTTGAAGACGGGCGTTTTTATGGAAATTTGTTCACGTTTGAGCCTCTGTATCTCACTAATGGGTAAGATCTATGTCAAATGAAGTGCATATCCATAAATTTCAATCATTTTTTAGTATAATTGCGAAGTTTCAAGTTTATAACTCAAAAAAAGCCATTTTGTAATTTTGTCCGGCTTTTTCCGATTTCCGCCCACTGTGCGACGGTTGCCTCCTCTTGATCTAGTCACCGCAAGAATTCATATCTATTAAAGAAATAATTACGCAACATCAAACTAAGATATGCCCTCCTTCTCTAAAAGAATAATTACTGCTGAAGTAATTAACGCAAATATGTTTTAATTTTATCATGAGTGCCTTCCAAGTAATCATTTATATTTAATTCCTGGCCGATGCGTCTCGGCAAAAATTGCCTTCTTCAGGATTTAATTAGGTATTAGATTGATCGTATTTCAACAACATAGTTTTCATATTGTCAATTTTATAAGGATATTATATTGTAATATTGAGAAAAATGTATCCTTCATATTAAAATTAATAATACCTAAGTGAAATTTGCAAGCTTTTATTTCATTTCTATCCTTGATATAGTTGTGAACTGCGATCAAAATGCGAGAGGCTTGATCGAGTGCGAAAATAAATGGAAGTGTAATATATAACACCTTAAAATGCAAATAATTACTACTAAGGAAGATATTTATTAATGTTAACTCAATTTCTTCGAGGAAAAAATTGAAAAGGAATGATAAAAAACCTTTTTCCCCCAGGGATCGAACCCAGGAACTTGCGCGTTTCAGGCGGATACAAATACAAAGTAATTGAAAATCAATTACTTAATACGTGTATCCGCTTCATATGTGTAAAATTAATGTTCGAAATTTCTTCGAGGAAAAAAATTGAAAAGGAATGATAAAAAAACCTATTTACCCCAGGGATCGAACCCAGGAACTTGCGCGTGTCAGGCGGATACACATATAAAGTAATTGAAAAGCAACCAATGAATTTTTGAAGTCGACCCATTCACAGGCGTGTCGATGTGACAGATCTGACTAATTGCAACCCATGTATTCTATAATTTTAATATGGCTACCTAACGCTCCTAAAGATGTATTGACTAAAAAAAACAAGAAACATGCGATCAAATATTTCATACAGTAGCATTTTTGTGTTCATATCGCATGTTTTCAGACGAAGACAAAAGGGACACTAATATTTGCAGCCATCCCTCTCCGAGATTTTCACCTGGGCAGGTAACGAGCCTCCTTAATTGCGTGTAGTACGTACCTGAGTGAAAACAAACGCGTCCCCAACGAGGTGGGCGCGTCATTTCGAGGCGTAAATTATTATCGGACACGAGGCTTCGATAAAGATCGCGGGTCCACGCGACATTGTTCCCAGGTGGGTTCGTTTGGGAGTAGGGGGAAGGGTGAGGACGATAATCAAGGGAAGAGAGGTAGAGAAAATAAAAGGAAATACGGAACAGTGGAGAGGGAGAAGAAGCAATGGCGAGCGGAGAGGCGGAAAAGATTATGACGTGAAAGAAGGGAAGACAAGGGAGTGGAAAGGTTTATTCCCCCTACTGCCAGTCTTTTGTGTTTCCGAGATTTCCCGAAGGGGGGCGCTGGAGGCATTATGTGGAGGAAAAGTGCGTGGAAGGGGATCTTCAAGGCCGAGAGTGCCCGTTGGAGCAGCGCGCGCTCGCAACCCCCTCTGTGAGCCACCCTCCGAAACATCCACCGCTGCCCAAGGTTGACCGCCGCGGACTCGTGAGCTTTTTCTTTTTACTGCGGGCGGAATTAGGAATGCTCAGACAAGCGAGCTCACCTGGGAAATTAAGGGACTCGCATTTTAGAGAGAAATGTCGAAAAAAAGAGGAGAATGAAGCCTAGGAGAGAGAGAGAGAGAAAGAGACGGACATCCGATGGCTTCCATATTATGATGAGCAGAGAGAAGATATATATAGTCGGATGACTGCGGGTTGCATGGACGGATGCCGTATTGAAGGCCCACAAACGGATGCGGATGAAAAATTATTATGGGCTGGAAAAAAAATCGTTCCCTCCGTTCGGCGATAATGGTTTCGATAACAATTCATATATAATCATTTCCTACCAATTCATAATAGGGTAGTTTCCTTCATCAAAGAAAACGAAATGCATTGATTGCGATTCGTTGCCCACCATTAGTATATTCATTATACACAAATTATTTGGTTTTAGAAATACAGGTTTAGACGAATGGCAAGGGTCAATTTTATCCTCATTTGAAAAAGGCCAGATTGGCACCCATGCGATGCCACTCCACGTGACGTCACAGGGACCTAGTTTCTATACGAGTAGATAGGAGTTTTACATCGTCTGAGGTTACCAATGCATGCATGAGGCACAGAGCTCAGGGAAACATGTCTTAATAATCACCTAATAAAACTGGCTAAGGTCGGAAAGTTTTCCTCGTTTAATAAGGTATTAATAATCCTTATTTAAGCCAAGCGCTACCAGCTAGCATGGTATTCTGATACCTGCTAGCAGCCTGCGTCGCATCAGCGCTCAAGCCTCGCCCCAAGGTCACCTCACACGCCGACAGCTGGAACCAGAACGACGTCACATGGACTTTTTCCAGCATTCCTACTTAGCCGTCGCGTTATCGCGCGCTTGAAAATTTTCGCTTTTAGTTTAATCGCAAAAAATAAATATCGTCATTCGAAAATCTAAGAGCGTGAAATGCGTACTCCAGGGGTAATAATCTTTCTATTTAGGCATTAAAAAATAATAGGAACCCACCCTATTTATTATAATAAAGTTTTTTCTCTGTTGACCTCTATATTTTTCCTCCTGTGGTTTCTAATAATAAATCTTTGTAGTTTGTGTATATGCGGGTCTGGTAGCAATTAGTGAGAGTGCTAAAAATATGTCACCAAACTACTTGAACAATGTGAAATGCAAAATGTATCGCAGTTGCAATATCATTAGCATTTTTTAAAATTATGTCCATGCTATTGGAAAGTATTTACTGATTTTCAAAATAGCAAAGTATGCATTTAGCCTTCATTGTGATTTCAACAATTGATGTTTTATAATATTTACCTCAGGTATGTTTGATATTGCATGCCATATTCGTTGGGGTAAATGATTTAACATTATTCATTACCCTAAAATTTGTGATGAGTATGTGTGTACACTATGTAGCTATACTTGCTATGATTGATTGAGTAACTTCTAAGATTTCATTTTTATGTCCTGATGTGTTAGTTGTGGTGTATTTCATTTGGAAATATTTGATATATTTTGTATAAGTTTATTTTGTGAGCTCTTTTGAATGCTGTAGCCATTGTATGTTCTTATGGACAATTGTCCGAGAACAATAAATATTATTATTATATTTAACCCTCTCAGCCATTGTGCCCATTAAAATGGACATGACGTTCCGGGGATTCTTCCTTCCTAATAAGTACACCTGTCCATGATATCGAACAATCGAACAGAGACTACAAGAGTTACGGTATGAAAGATAGTGAAAGTACTTGGCATAAGTATTCATAAGCCCACATATTAATTAAAATGGCAAAAGAATCTCTACCAAATGGGAGAAGAAAATATGCGACTGAAAGTGTTTATCAGCATCTTGGAGTGTAGGTCTCGATTAATATTAAATGAAATTTTTGCCGACGTTTCGGTATATAAATGTACCTTCATCAAGACGTTTGCCATGATTATTGTTACCATCAATAAAGATTTCAAAAAACCCTAATGTTGGTGTATAAATATAAAGAAATTTTGGCAAAAATCACATTTAATATTTACGACCCACTTTCCAAGACGCTGATTAATTATATAATTCCTACTCTTTCCCAAGAAGCACTAACATTAACCACTTTCAGATATACTGCTGCGCGGTGAACATAATAGTAGAGGCGAAAATTCTTCATCTTAACTGTAGAATTTTTGACTTTTGAGGGGGTGTGAATAGGTGGCTGTGGATAAATATTACTTGTGATAGTAATAACTATAAAACGTTCCGCAAATTTGACCCTTTCAGTTATGTATGGTAAATATTCAGCACATAGACCAATAAATCGATGCGCGATGCACTCAAATATGGTGAACTATAATGAATTTAATTTAGGGAAGTGCACTTCCAGCTTTCCTTCATTACGAGGTGTACTGAGGATTCCATTAGGTTTCATAACAAGGGATGCACGTGCAGCCATAAGTGCAGTTGGGTGTAACGACCACACATGGCTTAAGTACTCAGCTTTTCAGGAGGACGGTGATTACTTCTTCGTGAAGTATTTGTCGTAGGAAAAAGATCGATCGAGTACATTGGAATAAAAGAGTTCACATAAGTGTACAGCGTGAAGCTAAGAGTCTACAGACCTCAGTTCAAATTTAATTTTTAGCCACATGAAATCACGCCAGGAACTGTCATGCATAAACGGATTTTTTCACACATGAGAATAAACGAAGAACGATTGAATCGGTTGGAAATTCATAAAATTCGAGATCAATTTAAAAAATTACAGCCAATCAACGTAAGTAAGCGGTTGAGATTCGCTTGATACTAGATATTAAAAGCTAAATTTGTTTACAAAGATTATTATAACCGGTATGTACCCTTTGTAGCAGCATAAAATATTGTAGGTACGTTGTGATTTTCATCGCTAATGACGTACAGATCAATAGCAATGCATTTGGTATTAGCGGTCTATTGTCAGGCCTGTACCTAGTACGAAAAATAACACAAATCCATGTTATATTACTTTGCATCCATAGATATCCATATCCGTAATAAATATGCGTAATAAAGACTAAGGACTGATTCTGGTCTCCAAAAAATGAATGTTGTTGAAATTTTATACTTGAAGATGGCTGAGAGTATTTTCAGCTACGGTGTTACAGCATGGGGATTTTCTGGTGCAAAAAATATTTTAAAAACTAAAAAAACGAATTGGAAACAATGTTTCAATGCATGATGGAACCACAAAATAGTAATAGAAAAATGTAATGAGGCATCAGCTGAGAAGCCAATCATAGAGGATTAGATGGACCAAGATGATTTTATAATACTTTTGTATTTTTCGTGGTTGTGAAGGTGTGGTATTTTCTATTTCCTGTGCAAAAGTTGTGGCATTTTTGCAGTGATTTGATTTTTTAAATCTTTTCCAACGTAAAAAAAATATTTCCAAAGATTATTTTAGAGTGAAAGGTTTAGACTAATCAAGAAAATTCGTTCATAATTTTGAGAAAACCATTATTATGTAGTTAAGTATTGAGTTAAGTTATTCGGTAGGAATATTTCATGAATGATATTGGAAAGTTTACCACACAGTTCATTGGGACATTAATAACTTATGTCCAGAATTCATCATTTATGTTGTCCAAACATTCTACATGCCATAGCCTATAGGCAAAAGGCATGAATTAGAAAATTATAAGGGCCTTTTAACTCACTAATTCATTTCATACACATACGTATGTACGTATGAAAAAGGGCGAATTATTGTCACCCTCATAAAAGATCTAATAAGTAATACAAAGACTCCTTTGTGCGTGATGCCTAGTCTTAGAAGTTCATCTAAGAGGTTACTCAACCTTTTGCATTGATATGACGATGCAATTCATGGAGACACATCTGTAACCACAACTGGTGAAATTTAGTTCATAACAACTTAGCTTGGCTTAGCTTAGCATCACTCTGAACTACCAATTGAAATAATCATTATACCAGTCATAGCTAAGACTGAGTCCCAATTAAAGGACCGGATTAAGAAAACTTTCGACGGTTCGCGTGAGTAACAATAGTCATAACGATGTATAAAATCGTTTCAGGCTTAATTTTGTGGAATAATGCTATATCCACGATCAAAGCACAAATGGTAATATCGACACTATTTTATTTACAGCTTCACCGACCATGGTTTCGACACTTGGTGTCATTTTCAAGGTCAATTACGTTGAAAATGACACCAAGTGTCGAAACCATGGTGGGTTAAGTGATAAATAAAATAAAGTTGATATTACCATTTGTGCTTTAATCATAGTCATGACTACATTCCTTGCTACTGCCTCATTTAAGGATAAATAAGTACTTTTCTGTGCCAATATTAATTCGAGGTCGAGTTGCGACATTTTAAGTTGATGTGAATCCCTAGAAGCATTTATCACGTCCTTGGTAGTGATAAGTTAAGTTGCAAACGATGCCTTAAAGGTTGCTGTTACAAATGTGTTACAATGAACTACGTCGTCCTGTCAGCACAAAAGACTGAGTCAAGTGTTGTAAGGGTGTAGCGGAATCGTGTTATGTAGGCCGCGAATGGCTCTCTCACTTCACAAGTGCTGTTCTCACCATCGGAATCATTGAGACGAGGGAATGAATACTTGATGAGTGCCCCACAGGTACCTTTCCTCGGAAGCACCCATTCCGGAGAGTATATCCACACACCAGGGGAACAGGGGAGGAGCATGAAGAGAATGGACCTAGTGCCTTATGAGTATGGCTGCGAGGAGCTGTATAGAAAACAACTGGGTGCTAATCGAGGATGCTACGTCGGTCCTCGGGTAAACAGCTGGTAAATGGATTGGGGAAGTAGGTTTTCTGGACTTCGCGATTTAAAAAAATAGTTTTCACATGCCAGATATTCCGTATGAGCTTGTAAAAGGCGAGTTAAGAGAGTAAATAATTATTTTGTATAATTTTGTAACATAAATTATAAAATGTAATATAAATTATTATATATATAATTATATTTAAATATAAGTTATAAAAATAAATATGCAATAAAAATTTGTGCAATTTTTGAATATAATGAAAAAATAGGGAATAACTCAATTTTATGACTCCGAAAGCAAGCATATCATTTAAATGTTATTTTCATAGCCAAATACTTATTTCTAGTAGAGTCTGAGATGATAGAGGCACGTATTGCTGTTTACACATCTGAGGAACTGATTGCGTAAAGGTTAAATAAGGAAAACCACAATTTCGAAATTTAACGACAGGATTTTCTAGCGTTGGGTTGTAAAATTAAGTTTCAGCAGGTGTTATTTGATAGATACGGGTGCTAAAATGTATAACTATATGGTAACTCACTAACTCTATCCCTCCTTATGGGCCACTTACGTCCTAGTTGATATTTAGCCGCACCAACAACTTCCCTCTATGTCTTTCTGACCGTTGCCTCCTCCTCTGAAGCTCCAACCTTCTCCAAATCCGATTTTCGTTGGTCCCGCGCCGTCATTTGGTCAGAGATAATTATTTTATTGCCTCGTTAATAACTGTGAGAACTGATTAACTTGGAAAATAGAACCTGAGTTAAATAACCGAGTCAGCATTTGTTCACTGCCAGTAGCGTAGCCAGGATTTAAAATGGGGGAAGAAAGCGGTTTACCGGTGATTTCGGGGCCCTTCTGGGGTTTAAGGAAAACACCCCGGGCCATAAGGGGGTCCGGAAAATTTTGGGATTTTTGATGTTGAAAACGTGATTTTTAGGACTCAAAACCGGTAATTTTTTAAGAGTGTTTAACAAAATATAGTGTATAATATATGAGGGAGTGATAAGCCATGGAGTATAAATGATAGTTTTTACAAACAAAGTTAGTTAAAGAGATTGATAGAAGAAATATACAAAAACTTGGTAGCCAAGGGATACGAGCGAGTCCCTGATCTATGTTGACATCGAGTGAAAAATCAAATGCACTGCTAAATACCAAATTCATCTCATTTGTTTTTTTACCCAATATCTGTATCTAACTCTGCTTAAAAACAAAATCACTAAAACAATACCCGAGAAACCGGTAGCCAGAGCCTGTCTCCCCTATATCTCCAGTGTCAGCAACAAAATATCCCGAATACTCAAGAGACATAACATAGAAGCGATACACAAACCGTCCAGCAAGATAAAGACCTGCATCGGAACACCGAAAGATGACCTGGGCCTCAAGACGTCGGGAGTATATAGCATCCCATGTGAATGTGGCCACGTTTACATTGGGGAAACAGGCCGCACCATAGAAAAAAGGCTGACGGAACACGAACGATGCATACGCTTGTTCCACCCACTGAAATCAGCGGTGGCAGAGCATTGCCTGGACCTCGGTCACCAAGTAGATTTTAAAAGTACCAAAGTGCTATGCCGCACAGACAACTACTGGGATCGAATTGTCAAAGAAGCCATACAAATCAACATACACCATAAGAACCTAAACAGAGACAAAGGCTTCCAGTTAAGTAATACGTGGAAGTCAGTGATCAATCACTATAAATCACCCCAATTCAGAAAGGACCAATCAGGGCCCACTTGAACGGCCCTCATGAGTATAAATACCGGAGAAAAAACTTGGCTCAACATTAACCCCTGATGACGATGACGGACTTAGTCATGGAAACGTTGGGAACTATAACCCGATACGACACCCGGTGGGAAACCCGAGAAATATTCCTGCATATTATCATAATATTGGCTTATCACACCCTGATATATAAAATGAAGTAATAAAGGCTCAAGAGAGGGCGTTTGAAGTCTTTGAATCCCAGTTTGAATTCCCACCTAAGGTTATTCGTTATTCTCTTGTTTCAGAGTAAGTCAAATTTGTGTTGAATAAGTAAGTCAAATTGTGTAACTGCCGTGTTCCGGTGCCGTGGGCAGGCAGTCAGCTCGTAGTCGTCAGATAGAACGGTTGGACTCAAGATTTCTCCTTATTATGTTTTCGACATAAATTATCTATCTGAAACATTGCCTTCTCTATTATCCATAAACCGCCTGGTCCTTCGGAACATTATCTTCATAGCTATCGCATACAAGGGGGTTGTAACCCGGCTACGCCACTGCTCTCTACAAATCAGATTGATTTGGGCTCCAAAAACTCCTACCGAGGCTTTTCTTTCTCAAGGTGACCGCGTCGGTGTACAAAGTTAGATTCGAACAGTAGAAAACCTAATTAGTTGAATACCGCACGCTCCGTGCATCCCAAATGGCCCAGTTAGCAGCTGTGGACCACATGTGCGCTTGGTTCTCGTGAAAAGTTAAGAGGATTCGATGATGGCGGCGTAGTAAAGGACCGAGAAAGTTGGAAAACCGAAGAACACGGTCAATTTATGCCCTCCAACCGCATCGGTCGGGCAATAGGAAAGTTATGAAAAGGGCCTCACGAATCGTGTGCAGCAAAGAGGGATTTTATCCGGTTGAATCAAGGGAATTTTATGCTGGTTGAATGAAATAGACCACTCAGATATAGGTACGCCATTCCCGAATTTCAGCGGAAGAGTGGGCTAATCCAATCGGAAATTGATATTCATTATTATCAGTCCTCAAATGCGAGAAAACAATGGAAGAGAAATACGAATTAAACTTACTGAGTACATCTACAACTGCAGACTACTCTAATGCCGCTTCAATAGGCGTGTGACGAAAGTGTTAGGACACAAACTGTGTACAAGAATAAAAAACTGTGCGTGGAGTAATTAGGCTACTGAGTTCCGCCTCGCATTCATAAAAGCCTTTAGCTGTTCAGGGGATAAACGCATTCGTCTACCTAACCATTTGGCTGATTATCCTTGGTATATCTCTTACTTTATCGTTTATGTCGGACCGGGGAATACGATGCGATTCTAAGATGACGTTCTCCGTGCCACTCTGAGTAGATGAGAACCTGAGTGTTTTTAAGATGCTCCAGAGTCATACGTTGTGAAAGATCTCTTGGGAGAAAAAAGCAAATAATATGAGAATCGAAGGATACAATATCTGCTATTTTCCTTTTACTGCTAGTAGCTTAGGGCTAGTAACAAAAAGTGAGATGGCAAATGAACCTAAAAATAATCCTTAAAAAATTTAATTAATTAGCCAATTCTGAAGCTAGCCTGTGAAATAGCCTTGAAATACTAAATTCATCTTATACTAAGAGTTCGTTATTTTAAATCACTGCACTCAGATGCAAGCTAGCCTTGCGTCTAAGAACAGTGATTTAAAATTAATCAAAATATTCTTTTACGTATACACATTGACACTTTCATGAAATGCTAAAAATAGCTTGATAATAATGAAGTTATAAAATTGATAGTTTGAGGCGTGACTTGGAGAAACATGAATTTATAAAGTTTTTTAGTTTGGATAAATCATAAAGGTTTCTTAAATACTTATCTAATAACTTAAATTTTCAAACATTAAGTATACTTAAATACTTGGCCATGAAGATATAGTAACTTGGAAAAGGAAGAGTTAAAATACCGCCGATCATTTTGAAAATTATTCCCATTATAATGAAAGAGGCAATGGATGAAACTCATCTTCCGCTAAACACTCTCGATGCGTTCACAGGAAGCATTTCAAAAGTTATATCTCCGAATTCCATCCAAACGATTGGAGCCCTAAGCCATATTTTACGAATCAGAACTACATATATTCAACTTTCCGGAATGCCTACTCCATTTGCGGAATCGAATCGTACCGTATTATTTTTTTTTTGCATGACAGATGCGATGCGAACTGCCGAAGCGAAAAGTGGGACGTGGTTCTCTCACATGTCTCCTGGAGACGGTAATAATGGAAATCAATAGAACATATGCACGGCGGCGTCCTTCGGAGAGCGCTACAATCAACATCTCGGTCGAAATCGATCGATACGAAAGCATAATTATCATCATCAACATGTCCTTCGTGCGCAAGGTTCATTTTTACGGCTGTGGAAAAGTTATACTTAGCAAGTCTGATTTGGAGTAGGCCATCATCATCCCTGGCCAACAATCCTAAGATTGGTTTGACTCAGCTCTCCACTCAGTATTCCTATCATCTAGTCTTTTCACACCTACGTATTTCTTCTCTTTCACATCTTTCTTAACCTCTTCAATATATATTTCATTCGATATCTTCCTTTTCCTTTCGTGCCATCTAATAGTTCTCGACGATTGTCTTAATCAGGCCATCAGGTCTCAAGATGTGGCCTATAAGGTTGTTCCGTCTTCTCATTAATGTTTTCCTGGGGCTTCTCTTCTCTCCTACTCTCCTTAGGACTTCCTCTTCTCTTGATTTCTTGTTCTATTCACAGTAGCACCATTCTCAGAAACCATGAGAGATCATTGTATGTCATCGATAGTATTTAATCCTAAGATTGGTTTGACGCAGCTCTCCACTCAATTCTCCCATCAGCTAATCTTTTAACACCTACGTATTTCTTCTCTTTCGCACCCTTCTTACCTGTTCAATATATTTTGCTCTAGATCTTCCTTCTCCGTTCTTGCCATCCACTTGTTCCTCGACGATTGTCTTCATCAGGTCATCATATTTCAAGATATGGCCTATAAGGTTATTCCATCTTCTTATTAAGGTTTTTATGAGGTTTCTCTTCTCTCCCACTCTTCTCAGGACTTCCTCATTACTCACTCGGTCGATCCATTTGATCCTCATCCATCTTCTGTAGCACCAAATTTCGAAGGCCTCTATCCTTGATTTCTCCGTGGCTGTCATTTTCCATGCCTCAATTTAGTAGAGAAGCAGGAGAAGAAATAGTGGGTATCTTCCGAATTTTTTATATCAGTAAGCACGCGTTTTATTTGGTTGAATTTTGGGTTAAAATAATAGCTGCAGTTCCCATAACTTTGAAAATATTTTTTTATCATTAAGAGCGTGTGACAATATAAGATTAAAGCAATCTAGACACCTATCATAAAAGAAGGACTTACCATTATGAATTATGAATTCCATTGCATATCGCATCCGGAAATAACGTCCCTAATAGGGACCGTTGCCACTTTAACAGCCAGGGCTTGATCCATGAGTATCTCAACCATATCCGTAAAAAAATTTAAAGGATTATTAAGAGATACCGGATATACATAATGCATTTATCGCATTCAAAATAACACCCTCCTCCATACTACTTCTCATGTTCGTCAATAAACAAAGGCAAACATTTGTAAGGCTATTAAATTATCAAAAATCACTCATTCACCAGTATATTTTCACAATGACAATTATAATTAAATGGTTGTTAAAGAAATCTTTTATTGTGAATTTAAAAGAAAAGAAAAATATTTTTAGTGGAAACGTGGTTTTCCGAAAAATAAAAATAGAAAAATGATGGCTAACAAAATTTAATTGGACATTCAAAACTAATAATATATTTCCGACTAGCGAAAAATATCGAGTTGTATTTTTAAAGGCTGTCATAGAATGGGAACTGAAAACAATTGTGAATGAAAAAACCCCATTAGTGTTCAATATTAATGAAAAATTCAGTTAAAACACGCTGTATCACCTGGTTAGTTCCACGGAACAAATAGGAGGTATCTTTTCCTCGTTGACTAAGGCGTGGGACGAGGGGACAAAATTCTGCGAAAGTTTAATACCGCGCTTTCAATTCAGTACACAAACATTGCCCAATGTACGTACATAACTTTTTGTGAAGGTTTGGAGGAAGTCTCCGGGGCACTTTTAGCGTCCGAATAGTGAACTAAACATTTATACAGGCTCCTCTTAGTTACCAAAGGTTCATAATTGTCATTGATCAGTAATTGGCGTTAATTTTAAACGAATGCCGCAAATGCTTGGTATAGGGCCATTTTTCAATACAAAGAGCAGCCAATCATCGTGAGGAATATTTTATCATTAACTTTGCTTCAAAATATCTCTAATGTCCTACGTACAACCGCGTAGTGAAGCTAACATTTATGTGAGCTTCATCAATTTACCCGAGATTCATTGATTTGAACATTCTTCATTGACTGGTATTTTTCATCAATGTATACCAAACCTCTTCAAAGACGGTAGTTTTCAATGAAAAATGGAATCTTCCTTTCATAACTTAATATTTCAGCATTAATTTTGACTCAAAATATTTCTAATACACAACATACACTTTCCTTGATTACAAATAAGAATGGCAATTACGTGACTTGAAGTGTTTCATGTAATCAAAAATATAATTGTAAGTCAAATAATTGCATAAGAGGCCTGCGTGAACATGGGCTTAGAACAAGAGAAGGCCTATTTCTCTCGTGTAGAAAATTTCACCGGATATTTAATGAATAAATTCTTAGTTTTAAAGTAATGAATATCAGTTCTTGGAAAGTGAAGGACATGACGTGCATTTATGTAAACATAGCATTAAAAATGAATGAAAAATTCTTCAAATTATTCCAAGCGAATGAATTTATTCATGTTTCGCTTTCAGAGACACCAAAAGCAGTCTCTTTTTTTCCACGCAAAATGCTTTTAAGTCAATTTGGAGCGTGGCAGAGGGGCTATTTTGAGTCTGGGTTCCAGGAACAAATTATCACTGGAAGACGTGCCCTTGGTAGGCCTTCTACGGCAGAGAACCGAGGAAAAGAAAGAAAATGGCATATTGGATTTTCCGCGCCAAGTACACCGAAAACGACTGCCTGACCCAAAGTCGACGTCATGTGGAGTGCCTTGGGAATATTAGCCCAGAGGAAGTTGCTTTGCAAAGTATTAAAACTCCTGCTCTCTCAGAGAATAATGACTTTCTGGAATCTTTCGATGGGCGAACCAAGTTGTCAATTTCTTTCCCTCAATAATTGATGTATTTCCACGAATAGTTTGGAGACAGTAAAAGTTTCCGAAAGAATTCGAATAATTGGGAATAAAAAACAGAAGGTAACCGAAAATTCAATACTCACACTGAGATGTACAGAGACATCTTTCGACAAATCAGTAAGAAACAAACAAAAGAAATCCGGAATCTCAGCTTTTGACTCGTAAAATCTCTTCAATGCCAGGCAATATATAGCTGCTGAGACGTTAGGTGGGTAATTGATCTGGATATTAGAAAAAATTCCTTTTTTTTTACTGAAAATTGAATACTTGGGAATACAGGCACATAATAAAAACGCCACGAAATGGGGAGCTCAGAAAATAAAATATGCGGCAACTTTTTGCGCAGTTTTATGATGGCCTTTTCTAGATGCGGTCATTAGCTATCTTGTTAGCTCGAAAACGGGATAGAGTTATGAATAATGTATGCATAAGATATCAGGATGGAAACACCCATTTCTTCCTTAGAAACACGCTTGCACTAAATTTCAAGAGTAGAAAAAAATGATTCTCCAAGTCACAGCTAAAATTATGAAATGTTATCAAAGGATTAGTTGACTTGTAGTGTAGCCAACTAACTTATACATTCCTTTCCCCATGTTTCTAAATTCTCCTAGTATTCCAAATAGCATGTATTGCATGTTCTAGCTTCATAGGTAGATTGCCTCCAAATTAAGTAGTTGGCAAATTTAGCCTTTGCATGAATGTGGAAGTATAACTTGTTAGTATGCGTAACATCATTGTGACCGTGCGGTGTACATTTGGGGGTCTTCTTGTATGCTGTATCATGGTGATTGAATACCCACCAACAAAAACCTTAGAGGTGGCTCGCAGGGTATAATGAAGATGTAAATTACCTTATCATCAATGCAACTAGAACTTCATCTCACGCGCACAGTGCCGATTGCTATGGCGTTTGAAAAATAATTCTCTCCGTCGCCTTCTTCTCGAGCTATTCCCGGCCCCAGACATGAGGTGAAGGCGTCACGAACTCATGCCGAGCCGTTCAACACGTCTCGGCTATTTCTCTGACCCGCACATCTACCTCGAGTGGATCGCAGTTCAACACTCTCGTGAGCGATTGCTTACCTCAGTGAATCCTTATGCTAGTACAAGTTAATGTAACAGAACACTAATGACGTCTCCAACTCATAAAATATGGGCGGACACTTCCGCGTTTTTTATGTTGTATTTATGAGAGAATCACTGAATGAGGAGTATAATTTTTAATCCAGTTAGGCGAGTGGCGATGGGTGTTAGGAAACAAATCTAATCAGATGCACCAAAATTAATTCCGAGAATGAAACAAAGCACAACAAAATACATAGCTACACAATATCTTAATTAAGGCACTGCATTTTAATACTACTAAGATGTTTAACATTCTGTTACTAATATGTCTATAATTCTAATTTTGTAATATCGGTCATTATGCATGTCCGCATCTTCATAATATGCATAATAATGCATTAAAGCCTTGAGGAAGAATATTGCACGTTAGAAACATTGGTGAACTGAACTATTTTATGCACTAGCTCTCACCCCAAGAACATATCTACTTGTTATGGAGGTCAAGAAGACTCAATGACCTTTTGAACGTAATTGTACATTCAACTTATTCTTGCCACCTGTCTACGTTTCATGTTTTTATTGTCAGTCTACAATCCTAAGATTGATTCGACGCAGCTCTCCATTCCTCTCTCCTACCCGCTACCCTTTTCATAGCGACGTATTTCTTCTCTTTTACATCCTTTATAATCTGTCCTATGTAATTCATTCACTGCCGTCCTTTGCCCTTCTTCCCCTCCACGTGTCCTTCAACTATTGTCTTCATCAGGCCATCATGCCTCAAAATGTGGCCAACTAAGTTGTCCCGTCTCCTGCTTAAGGTTTTTAGGAGGCTTCTCTTTTCTCCTACTCTTCATAGCACTTCCTCGTTACTTACACGGTCAATCCATTTTGTCTTTATCATTCTTCGGTAGCACCGGCTGAACAAGTTCTCATAAATAATAAAAACATGAAACGAAGACAAAAGGGGGCGAGAATATGTTTCGTTAATTTTACGTTTAAAAATAGTTGAATCCTCTTGACATCAATACCTACTTGCTGATAATTTCTCGAGTAGTAGGTATATGTAAAATACTTAAGTTCGTCAACGTTGCGAACGTGCAACATTATTCCTCAGGACTTCCTCGGAATAGCCTGATTACGATGACAGCGGGGGGATTTCATCTCAAATCAGGCAGATAGTGCAAAATCATGTCAGGTGACCATCACCGATTTCTCTGAAATTTATATATGTGAAAGCAGTATCCTTATGATGAATAATGATGCCTTTATTTCAGCTCAGAACTGAACCGTCATAAAGTTACCGTCCTTTGAACATTGCAGTGTCAGGCCTCAGAGTAAAAACTGAAAAATCACATAAATGCTGATTACTAAGGAACCATGGCCCGTAAAGCAGTGTTTATTATTTCATTTTAAAGATAATTTATTTATGCACATTCTGACATAACTTGCAAGTCATTTGAAGTAATAATAAACAAATAGGACTTGTTTAAACAATAAAAATTTGTCATTATTTAACAATTAATTACTAAAAAAGGCCACCTTTTCCTTTCTTTAAAATTTATCAGTGGGTAGTTCAAATGTTCTGCTTTCATTTAAAAAAATAAAAAAGGTAGTATTTTTATTCTTTTTGTTTTAAGGAATGTCAAAGTTAGGCATGTTTTCGACTCTTATACACCAAGATTGCATACCTTCAAGGGGGAAAAAAATGAAATTTCATTCTTCTTAGCATTCATAATTGTGAAAAGTTCATATCTGAATGATTGGTTACATCTATTGAGTGAAAGCAAGTTCAATCTTGTTTACTTCCATGGCATCCAAAGTGTGCAAACACCCACTGCTACTGGCTGGAAACGATGAATGAGTCGCAATTTGCACAGAGTATTTTTCAATGGCACTTCACATAAGTCTTCTACTTTGGCCATATGGATCATTTTGATGGACCATGTGGATGCATAAACGAGACACTAATGTCATTCTCTTCTAAAGACACTGCAGTGATTTTAAAAATTCACCAGGTTTTTCGGAAACACACAAGGAAGTCATTCATGGTGAGATTTTGAGTACTGTACGTCTTTATATCTGGATTTGTTAGTGTCACAGCCTGTTTGATTGTATGGATTACAGAGCGAGCGATAGTTGTACCGTGTCTGTTAACTACCAACACATGAAACTGTTGATGCCATGTACAGGTGCTCCTTTCACCCAAACATTTTATTGTCTACATAGGGTGGTTTCCTATTATTGTTTATTGCCTAAATCGAAAGATTATTACTCCTGGAGTACATATTTCATGCTTTTAGATTTTTAAATGATGATATCTGTTTTTTGCGATTAAATGAAAAGTGAAAATTTTCAAGCTTACGAAAACACAATGGTTAAGTATGAATGCTGCGAAAAGCCCGTGTGACCTCTGGCTGCTTGCTGCCGAGCATGGCGTTAGCATAGAGTTCCCTTATAGCTTGGTTTAAATAAGGATTATTAATACCCTATCAAACAAAGGAAACTCTCTGACCAAAGGCAATTTTAATATGTGATTGTTAAGGGATGTTTCCCGGAGCTCTGTGCCTCATGTATACATTGTTAATCTCAGATGATGTAAAACTCCTCTCTACTCGTATAGCATCTAGGTCCCTGTAACGTCACTTGGAGTGGCATCGCATTGCTGCCAATCTGGCCTCTTTCAAATGAGGCTAAAATTGACCATTAACATTCGTCTAAACAGGGATTTCTAAAACTCAAATAATTTGTATATTATGAATACACTAAAGGTGGGTAAGAAATCGCAATCAATTCCTTCCGTTTTCCTTGATGAAGGAAATTACCCTATTCGGTTAGTTTAACATGTGTTAAATGCAAAAGTTTGATATTAGGCAAGGATATACTCTATCAGATGGCCCCTATTCATGTCCAGTCGCACTGAACAACCACCTATGACTTCCTCCCTGTTAACACCTTTCCCCAAGTAAAATATCTGAAATCTGTTTTTTTTTTTTAAATTAGCGGCTGACTTTAATAAAATATATATGATTTATTTCTTCATATGATATATTTTTACACTATTGTTCTTCTATTTGATTCATCTGAAGAAAAGAATGTGCAGTGTCACGTGAGGTATCATCTGAAGCGCCTGCATACCTTAGTTATTATATACCACACAGGTAAATATTGATATCTGCAATTTTTGCCAGTCATACGGTTGTACTTAATCTTGAAGAATCACACTCCAATTCTCGGAAAAGTCAAAATTAAGCACCAATGCCTCAAAAATTAGTGTTACCAACTTCTCTTTTTGAATATCTTCCCTTTCTATTTTACGGATATATTGGTGATACACACCTTTCTTGGTTCAATCCTAAACTTCAGCAATGAATTTGTCTGAATGATTCTCAATGGCAGTGAACACATCTTTCTGATTAGGAGTTACGCAAGAGCAATCTTTATAATCATCCAATTAAAATGAGAGCATACTGTTGTTTGAGCACTATGAGGAAGAGGATGCCAAAAGTATACATCAGATTGGCCCATATTCCTAGTTGTTTTTTTTAGCTCTGCATGATATGTCAATTGTATGTTTGGTTGAAACTGGAAAAGCAGCCATATTATGTTGTTTAGATTAACTCGTGGAAAAGAATGATAAAATTTGAATATGGCCACTCATAGACATTTCACTCTCGCTTCTTCAGAGTCTTGAAGTACATGTTCGACATTTATCAGTTTCTTTCAGTAAGTAAATTCTTGCCTAATATGAAACTTCCATTTTACACACGTTAACCAGCTCAATTTACACAAAAAAATGATTGGGTGAAAGGAGCACCTGTACATGGCATCAACAGTTTCATGTGTTGGTAGTTAACAGACACGGTACAACTATCGCTCGCTCTGTAATCCATACAATCAAACAGGCTGTGACACTAACAAATCCAGATATAAAGACGTACAGTACTCAAAATCTCACCATGAATGACTTCCTTGTGTGTTTCCGAAAAACCTGGTGAATTTTTAAAATCACTGCAGTGTCTTTAGAAGAGAATGACATTAGTGTCTCGTTTATGCATCCACATGGTCCATCAAAATGATCCATATGGCCAAAGTAGAAGACTTATGTGAAGTGCCATTGAAAAATACTCTGTGCAAATTGCGACTCATTCATCGTTTCCAGCCAGTAGCAGTGGGTGTTTGCACACTTTGGATGCCATGGAAGTAAACAAGATTGAACTTGCTTTCACTCAATAGATGTAACCAATCATTCAGATATGAACTTTTCACAATTATGAATGCTAAGAAGAATGAAATTTCATTTTTTTCCCCCTTGAAGGTATGCAATCTTGGTGTATAAGAGTCGAAAACATGCCTAACTTTGACATTCCTTAAAACAAAAAGAATAAAAATACTACCTTTTTTTATTTTTTTAAATGAAAGCAGAACATTTGAACTACCCACTGATAAATTTTAAAGAAAGGAAAAGGTGGCCTTTTTTAGTAATTAATTGTTAAATAATGACAAATGTTTATTGTTTAAACAAGTCCTATTTGTTTATTATTACTTCAAATGACTTGCAAGTTATGTCAGAATGTGCATAAATAAATTATCTTTAAAATGAAATAATAAACACTGCTTTACGGGCCATGGTTCCTTAGTAATCAGCATTTATGTGATTTTTCAGTTTTTACTCTGAGGCCTGACACTGCAATGTTCAAAGGACGGTAACTTTATGACGGTTCAGTTCTGAGCTGAAATAAAGGCATCATTATTCATCATAAGAATACTGCTTTCACATATATAAATTTCAGAGAAATCGGTGATGGTCACCTGACATGATTTTGCACTATCTGCCTGATTTGAGATGAAATGGCCCAGCGATCAATTTGATTTCGTCAAAAGTTAAATTGTCTAATACCTTGTGGGGACTATTTTGAAGGCGACAACATTCTGTCGCGGTGGCCGGGTGGGTTGGGGTACTCGACTAGTAACAGTTATGGCGTACGTCATGTGTTCGAGTCCCAAAGCGCCCAAAGCATACCAAGGTCTCCGTGGCGGCGGGAATAAGTCCTAGCCTACCAAACCCAAGGCCGCGGACTCGAGTCCCGCCTGGATAGATTGCCCCTTCCAGAACATGGTTGTGTGTGATCGTCTATTTTTGGTTGTTAAAACTCCCGATGCTGTTTTTTTGGGGGGTAATTGGGATAAATTAATAAGTAATGTAGAGGAATTTATAAATATTTTTGTCAACGAAATCCAGCGGACGCGGTGAGAATCCAAAATAAATGCAGAAATCATTTCCATTATTTTCTGAACACCCTCGCACATCCAACGGGAAGGAGAGATCCAGGCACTCCTACACCACCTTGCTTCGCGATAATAATGACTATGGTCGCATACTCTATAGTCTCCATCGTGATGAGCGGCGTTCCGCGATGCGCGATCGTGAGCACTCACTGGGCGGAGAAACAGGTCGAGCGGACGGACACGGAGTGCTCGAGAACAACAACAACGGATAAAAATGTATGCATGGGAGGAACATTGGAGAGGGAGGAAGAAAATACATTTTCGGTTCTAATTATTGGTATTCTCTGTAATTAGGAAATGAAAGCACAATGAGGGATCGCTGCTCATTACTTGAGTATTCTACCTTCTCACCGATATTGCGAATTGAAGTTCGCAGCAATCAAATGCAAGAATATACCCCAATTATTAACATTGTATACAGTGTTTTGGCTGAGGGTAATCAGCAATCCATAAACTTCACAATACCCGTTACACTTTTTTCTGTCAGCAATTTATATATATTCAAGGAAAGCATCAAAATCATTAATGCACCCCAATTATTTGAATTGTTTATTATATTTTGGTTGAGGAGAATCAGCCATTCAAAGACTTAACAATACCCGTTACACTTTTTTCTTTCAATAATTTACATGTTCACGAAAATCCTCAAAAGCCAGAATACACCCCAATTATTTTAATTGTATGCTATGTTTTGGTTGACGGCAATCAGCCATCCAAAGATTTCACGATACTCGTTACACTTTTTCTGTCAGCAATTTATATATTCACAAAAACCATCAAATGCAAGAAAATACTCCAATTATTTGAATTGTATGCTATGTTTTGTCTGACGACAATAAGCCATCCAAAGACATCGCAATGCCCGTTGTACTTTTTCTGTCAGCAATTTATATTTTCGCGGATACGAATTCTTTCATCAAGAAAAAAATGTTCAATTTTTCTAATAAAATGCCTAAATAAAATTTTAGCTCGGGTAAATTAAATATAGAATTGTATGACTTAACCTATTTTCAGGTTTACCAATGCTTTTCACAAACTCCCTGCAGCCCACAATTCTGCATGACACGTTTTATAATAATTATATTCTTACGTGACCGGGCAGTTTCATGGGAGGTAAAGTGAATACTACATTGGAGTCTGAACATTCTGCGGTAAGTTCGTACTTTGTCTCTGTGTTATTGCGGTCTCTGAAAATATTGAGCAGCAAAAATAACGATGCAGATTTATACTTGTGTACTCCGGTAAATTTCCATGCATTAATGGTAGCCATGCCTACAATTTTAGCAGAATACCCCTCAATCGACCAATGTCAGACTGATTGAACAGTGTATTGAGTTACCATTTGGTGAAAAGCTTCAAGTCTAGCCTAGTTTGTTTTCATATTAAATTACTAGATATTTTTACAAACATTTTGACTAGATGACCATTGAATGCATAGTATAAAGTCATTCCCAAGTACACCGTGATAAGCAGACTAGAATCATCATTAACAGTCTAGCTTTGAGCTCTGCTTGCTCAGTACTTGAGACCTTCGCTGGCTATCGCACTATTCATCACATTCGGGTGATTTTGTCAAATAAATTTGTACATTGGCTTCCTTTTAAATTCACTAACAAGCGCAAATTTGTGAAACAATGCCGTATATATTTACATCCCGTCCCCTTCCAATGAATGAAAAATTCTCCTTGGATGGCTCAATTTTGCCGTACCGATGAGTCAATTACTCACTCCAACCAGCCAGCCAGTTAAAATAAATAAATAATTTTATTTAATTATTAATAATGTAATTTATACAATAAATAAATTTAAATCTGTATCGCTGTCGGTTTTAGTGCTGTTTGTGTGAAGGGAAAGATTAAAACTAATATTTTACATCATCATAGGAAAAATTGATTGCAAAAGTATGCAAAGTTATGCAATGATTTTAAAAATCTTTTTGGATAATTCTTCTTCACGCTCGTCTACATTTCTATCGAGAGACCTGTCCTAATGTAACGCTCTTTCGTAAATTAAAGAGCATATAAGATCAGCAAGTGCCACTCTTTGCCTTTAGATGGGTTATCAAGAGGCTGTTACGGGCTGCTTATCGAAGGAGTGAGTAGCACTACCCCGCAACATGGTAAAGTGATTTTATGGCTACTGTTCGACAAGCCTACCATGGAGTTTTCCAGACCTTTTAGCCAATAGATCTTCCAGCAGAACGTCTGCCGCTTGCCCTTAATAGGGCTAACACGTTTCTTTCTTTTAATACTGATCTGATTTGGAAGTATGCATTAAATTCTAGTGTGTATTAGCGGAATTCCGTCGTGAGGGGCATAATCATCCCCATCGCCGAAAACGATATATCATCACAGAGAAAGACATTCAGAGGTCAAACGAGAACAAAACTTCGGATGAGTAATCTTATGAAATCAATGGTTTGCGAGGTAACTGTTGAATCTTTACATGCTAGATTAAAAATTAAACTGTGTTATTTACCACTGAGATTCATTAAAAGACTCGATCGATTTCAACCTTTCCAGGAGGTGAAAAAATAGATATACCGATATTAGCGGAATTCCGCACATATTTAGGGTCTCACAACCATTAAACACTGGTCTTTGTATCTATTTAAGCTCTTCATAATGATCTGAAAATGTTTAAATCGGTCGAGTCACTTAATAAATATAAGGGGAATACAACAAAGTTTAATTTTTAATCAATTATCAGTAATCTTAGTCGCACACTATGAAGATTCTGTGTATCCCAAACCGCAGAACCGTAATGAATCGAAAATCCTCCCACTTATTCACATGAATCCTTTATTTATTTAAAAATTGTGTCGTTTCAAAAGAAATAGAGATGGAGAGAGAGAGAGGTAGTGATAGATTGAGAGATATTTTCACAGCAAAGTGATACGTCGAATTAGGATCAAAATATCGAATTTTATTAAATAAATATCTAATAAAAAAATTCATGGATCTCGTAAAAAAACAGCTTACACATGTGTAATTAATACCGAATTCAAGGTAATCCTTTTAACGTAAAAATAGAAAAAAAACCACCAGACGTCAATCAGGAAGTTTCCGGCAGTCATCAAAATAAGGCACTCAAAAGACGTCGGCGAGAAAATATCTGGGAGCTCCCAAGGACTCGAAAAAAATGTATACCTACATATATTTATTATTCCTCCGATCCGTTTGAGATTTGGAGCATTTTTTTTGCCAAACCATCACTCTAAAATATTCGTGAGAGAGAAAAATTAATCTCCGCAAACAGAGAGTTGCTGAAGCGCAGCCCATCGGCAAAACTCCGAATGTCAATTGTTTCCAATCGCTTCCGCGGAATTCGCGACAGTGGACACACAGGAACGGAAGAACGGACTTGCCAAGCCAGAGCAGCGTTCCAATTGCAAGAAGCGATCGCTGAATCATTATTATTATTATTATGATTCGTCTCCACAAAATCGATGTTATCCTCGATTTCTACAGAGTGCTCTTTCGTTCGGTCGTCCTGGAAACGGAGGGGGCGAAGGAAGTAAACAAAGCAGGACGCAAATGCGCAAGCTTTTCGGAGATTTCGGGAAATGGAAACAATTACATATCCATATAAGTTTGTGTGTGTTTACATATAGAGTATATAGAAAGCACGTGAATAAAACTCACGTGGATGCATATAGAGAGATTGCTTTTATTTCCACGTTCATTTCTCTCGTCGTTCCCCTCTTCCTTCCGGCGCAGTGTCCCCATCTCGTGGGACGCGGCCGAACGAGAGCGAGCGAGTAGTAATACGCTGATGGCGGTCGCGATATTTTTTAACATCCTCCCCTTTTTTTTACGACTGTCCCTGTTAAGGCGGGCTGCGCATTATTATAGAAATGGCGGCCGGGACACACATATACACACACGGAAAGAGAGCTGGGGATGATAATAGTGAGCGGGCAGGCGCAGTCTTTTGTCGAGGTAAAAAAAACAGTTGAAGGGGGTTCGGCGTCGCGGAAGACAAACGAGGCTACAATGGATCCCCCTCCTCGCAACAATGCACTCCGTCGCCGAAACAACCCGCGACAACGCGGAATACCTCTCAAGGCCGCCAGACACCGCGTTGATTACGGAAATGGAGGCCATTAGATGGATTATGTGCTGCCCCGTGTGTTATGTACGGGAAATATGAGGTTCTTGTGTCTGTCCCAAAGGCAACGCACCTTCCACACCCGCTTCGAGGACGCGGGAGCAAATAAGACGCGTGCCGGCTGCTTCCGAAATTCATACGAAACCTGCATGAGAAATACCCGCGGCATCTTAATCTACGAGGTACCGTTTAAGCCATCACCTGCCTGTGTGGCGCGGACTGATACCACACCAGGAATGCAGCACTCATCCTAACCTTAATCAGACACGTGCTCCCCTGCAGGACACAGGCCAAGCACACAGGAGAACGACACGCGGTCAGAACAGAAACTAGGAGAGCGCTAAGGACACGAACATGCTACCATGCAAATAACTATTAGTTTGTAATAGATAACGGAAAGTTAGCGTAGTAATTAATACATGAGCCATAACATGTCAAGAAATTCATGCAGATAGATTGTATAGAAAAATAATGTAAGACATGATACCATAAGGAATCCCTAGCACTCATTATAAAGTAGAGGCATACCTCCATATCGACCGGCCTCTTTTGGTGACGGCTTATTTGCGTAAAAGTTGCGCTACTGAAATTTTCAGGGTAAGCGGAGTGTACCAGTGCTTAATTTTGGCCGGAACGGCATTCCGGCTTCCTCGGGGAAAATTGGGTTCTATAATTCGGCGTTGCGCCGGCACCGACAGCGGGAGAACTCTAACAACGCATCACATCTAGTGCAATGTGGTTCCCAAGTAACGGTCCTAATTCCTATATTCTTATAAAGACATAGGACAGTTTTTGTATTAGTGACTGGATGAAATAAAGTTGAAACGATTTGTTTTTATTTGGAGTACCATATATAAATAAAATGTTTTAAAAATGTCGTATTTTATAGTTGATAAAAATGTTTCCTTAACTTCCTCCTCGGCGTCTCTCAACAGCCAACTGGCCTCGCCAACTGTTTGCCTAAAATTCTTCCTTTCTACTGCATCCTCATGGCTGACTCTCATTCTCCTCATATCAATGATCACCTCATTCTTACATCTATTTTTTTGGTCGCCCTTGAGGTCGTCTCCCTTCAGGGTTTTCTGTCCACACTTGTTTCAGTAGGATCTCTTCATAGTGTCATGATGTGCCCTACCCATCGCAATCTACGGCTCTTGCCTTAAGTATAACGTCTATTGAGATAAAAGATACCTGGTTTCCCTATTATGTTATATTATACAAGTTCCATTTTCTCTTTTGGATCAAAAAAATTTCCTTGACACTTTATTTTCGAAGGTTACTAGTTTCTTTTTCGTACTTTAGTCAATAACCCAAGATCAACTGCGCAGAGAAGGATCGCTATTATTATGACTTTATAAATTTTAAGTTTGGATTTGATGGATAACATTTTTGATGCCAACTGTTTATTTACGGCAAACATGCTTCTATTGGCTATTTATCCTTTTCTGGATTTCATGAGATTCACCATGGTTTGAGCTGTTTATGGTTCCGAGGTATTTAAATTTTTTTACACTTTCTAAATAACTAAAATGATAAAGAATTAATAACGTAAAAAATAAGAGGAAATCATTAAAAGGCTAAGTTAACAAATTTGAAATGCAGGAAAAATTTGAAAACCATATACTTTGTGTACCCTGGAGATTTCAATACGATAGCCTGAATTGTGAATGAGTAGGTAATCCTTTCCCAAAAAAGACAGGTCTAGCAGTAGGTATTAGTCATTTTAAGGTATTCTAACATCAATGAAGGTTGGTTTACCTTTCCCTACCATCTACCAAATAATTTTAATGAATTGAAATTTCGATCACATTCATGAGTAACAAAAGAAAATTTATATTCTTGCAAGAAGAAGAGAAGCTAAAATATCAGGGTTGGCAATGCTCTTTGTTCTGGGAATTGGTGGTAACTTTCTGCGTTTTCCTCGCACAGGGAAGATTCGCCAATACCATCACTTTTGCATTCTCATGAATGCACAATCAAGCAGTTGGTAATACAACTCACTGATATGCATTCGATGGCCATTCAAATTCCATCGACGCCCAGTTAACAAGCAAACTGCAGAACTCGTTGTGATATAAGGCGAACCAGATAGGAAAAGCACTTCTCCTGAATCACGGCAGTTACACCATCACCAACGGATGTTTCCTCAATTTCAACAAAAATATTGAACTGCAACAATGCATTGCAAACACTGTGACGCTGTTGAGCAACTGAGATTCTTGCCTGTAAGTTTATCAAACATTAAAAATAATTACACCTGAAAAATAAACTAAAACCTGGATCACACGATATTTTTTGCAGGCCTTTCGAGGGACATCTCCAATAATCGCTGCAATGATGGCAGTGAAATGAAGGTTTCACGCGATCATTTTCCGCGATAGCTCAAGGCATGGGAGTCCCATACTTTCTTCCATGACTCGGCACCTCCCTTTTTCCGTCGCTGTCCTTCAGCCGATCATATAGTCCTTCAGCCGATAGGATAGTGCGGCCACTAAAGCGATTGTAACCAAGAATGGCAATCGAAACTAAACGAATCGCCTTCAAAATAATGAAAAAGTGCTACAAGACAAAGTAATCGGTTGTTTAGTTATTCATTTCCGGTCAATACCGTCTCTGTGGCGAAGGTAACATTTTTGCTGGCAAAAATGCCATTTAAGGGGCTGAACCACCTGGGGCTGTCAAGGAGTGAACAATCACAAGAATCCATCATGCAACAGGATCCCCATATGCATAAAAAACGGCCATGAAATATGTTCTCACGATGAAAAAAATAGCTCGTGCACAGTATTCGAGTGCATAGTAGTATGAAATCTTAATTATATTTCCTAGCATTAAATTTTTAAAAATTTATTTAAGTAAAGACTTACAAGAAGATTGAAAACAAAATCGCTTCAAAAAAGAGAAAAAAAAAACAGTCACAACAATCGGTTCTGTAGTTCTTCATTTCCGGTTACTGTGGCGAAGATAGCAGTTTTGCTGGCACTAATGCCAGCGTCTTCAGGTCGAAGAACTGTTGCCTTCTCCAAAGCAACCGTCGCGGTAGTAACCGCGGATCACACAAAATCTCCATTCTCAAATCGGTTACTGTAATTGCAGGCATCGTCAAAGGTCCCGCGGGTCTAGTGGTAATAGATCGACAAATGATCCCCCGACGATATGGCGAAATCGGTATCTGTTTGCACCAGGATACGACAGTGTAGGCGCGGACATCACGTCTAACGACAGCGCTAACAGTCCATTTGTCCCGGGACAATCGACACCACTCCTACTCACTGCCTTCGGACGCTGAAGCCAACCAGGCATGTCTTTCGCGTCCAATCTCCGCTACGGACCGCTGCCTCGCACGGTTTTTCATTTTTTAAAGTGAACCTTTGCATCACTGTGCCTCCCAATGAGTTTTCCAGAGTCGCCCGGGCACGGCCGCGGCACGCCGAATTAAAGAGCAGACAAATCAACCATATTTTTAGTGACTTTTTTTTTTGCCGCGATTCAATTTCGTCTACCTCTCGGAAAGAAAACTTTCACCGATCATTTCACTGGTTGTTCCGCCCCATAATACGGGAGATTGCTTCCGTGAGAAAATCGCGTGGGTTCGACAACCGATTTTAGATTCCCATTTTACGTACAGCTCACTTATTTGTGCCTCTGTAGGAGGATGTCTTGTTATATATTTTTTCGTCAGCCAGGTAAATGAGTGCATTGTTTATCATTGGCGGGGATCTTCAGAGGTGGTCTTATCAGTAATCCTTTTACGTGTCAATCAATAGGGTAGAATTAATCACCCTCTCCAATTACTTTTTAATTGTTAATCTTGAATCCATCAAACTACATAATGAGCATATGAGTGTTAATATCCACGGAGAAAAAATAGAATGATACGATTTGCTGACGACATAGCAGACATAGACGAGAAAGAGAAGTATTTGAAGAAGACTTTGACAAATATGGAAAGGAAAATGGCCACATATCAGCTGAAAATCAACAAAAAGAAGACTAAGATATAGTATACAGCAAAAGAGAGGAAACTAAGACAAAAATTAACCCAGGGAAGAATAAGCTTGAAGAGGTGAAAGAGTTTCCTTTCCTGACAAGGCGAATTACCAACGATGGACGAAGCAAGAAAGAAATAATCAGTAGGATAGCACAGGCGAAGAGGGCTTTCTACAAAAAGAAGAATCTTCTTACAGCTGAGAATACAAGTATAGAAGTAAGGAAGCAATTCATCAGATGCTACATATATTGAGCATGTTTATCTATGGAAGCGAGACTTGGACGTTGACAGCAGCATAGAAGTCGTATGCGGAAGCTTTGGAAATGCGGTGCTACCGAAGAGAGATGAAGCTAAAAGGATCCACCGAGTAAGTAACGAGAGAGAAGAGTGGGAGAAAATAGAAGTCTTCTAAACACCTTGGGGAGAAGACGGGTCACCTTAAGTTGGCCACATTATGAGCAGTAACGGATACTGAAAACACTTTAGGGGGGTGGGGCGCAAAAGGTATTTTGAGCTACCTATATTATTGTCCTTGTGTAGGCTTTCGCTGTGTGGCGAAGATTCAGGGTGGAGGTTTTCGGGGTTAGCACCGCGTAGATTGGTCTCTGCAGACAACTGCTGGTATCCGTTTCAAACACATGGAAAAGAGTCCTCAGAAAGAAACCCAGAGAGACAAGACAACACCAAGAGGGGCAGACCGATGAGAAGCCAACTGAGCCCCATGAACCAACCAATGAGAAGACACCGGCCTCCGACGGGGTGTATAAGAGACGGGCGATACCTCGGATCTCCACTTCATTGACCTGAAGAAGCCTGCCGCAATGCCGGCGAAACTGTTGTCTGCAGAGACCAATCTACGCGGTGCTAACCCCGAAAACCTCCATCCTGTACCTATATTATTACCGTAATGAAAAATAATCAAGTTGCATGCAAAAATTTAGAAAGTTTTGTTTAAACTGATTACACACATATAAGAGACAATGCCATCTTATGATGTAAAAAAGTTACAGTTGTGGTTCTGCAATGTCCGGTAATGAAGACGGCCCAGCAAGGGGGGGGGGGTTGCGCCCCCCATATGTATCCGCCACTGATTATGAGACATGATGGCCTGATGAAAAAAATCGTAGAAGGACAGGTTGAAGGGAAGAAGGGCAGGGTACGGCCCCGAATGAGTTACATAGGACAGGTTATAAAGGATGTAGAAGAGAAGAAAACGTTGCCATAAAAAGACTAACGGATAGGAGAGAGGAATGGAGAGCTGCATCAAAACAATCTTAGGATTGTTGATAAACCCTTTAAAGACCGAACTAACTTATTAACTGATTTTTTAATATTTTTTATGCATATCCTTTTTTTATTTTACAACTAAGGGATATTATGAAAGGAAACCCGAACAAAAATGTTTAAATTCGTTTTCAGGCATATTCCCAAATGGGAACACGCCACAAATTGTATAAGTGTAGTGTGCTCTTCATTACTTAATAAAGCGCAAATAGCAGAGTTTGCCACTAAAAGGATGAATGCTAAAGGAAATATTGAAATTTTTAAAAGATCTTTTTCACTCATAGAAAATTAATTATGTCCGAGACTCATGTTTGTTGAATCTAAGTATTTCTCGCCTTGATGTCATGATAATGTGATGATAAAGGCAGCAACGATGATTTCGAAGCGTTATCCCTGTATTGATTTGGATTTTATAGAGTGTATTTTACGGTCTCTACGCACTTAATTAACTTCCTCAAATTATCTTTTCGTCAAAGAACCATTTTCCTAATAAAATGTCTCTCTTGGTATTCATTAATGCTAAAAATAAATAGTGAAACATAACCTCCATTAATAACAAACGTTAATAATGTTAAAAATCTCAAATATTTTTAATATGGAATTTATGGCGAGACTGTAGGATGTTGTTCAGCCCACAATATTATCCGGATTTCAGAAAAATCTAGAAACAGTAACTGATTTTTTTAATCCCCTCAAGATAAATTTGATTAAATTAACATTCTTTGAATAGGAATTTCCCTAATGTAATAAATACATTTTGATGAATGCGTTCAGATATTTTAAGTTAATTGAATTGATGAAGTTAGCCTGGGATTCTCATGATTCATCCCCAGCGTATTTAATTTTATAACCATCTGTGTTTTAAGACTAGACAGTTATTACGTAAAATGAAAAGGAATTCTACGGCCGAAAAAATATGGCATATGACACAAATAACAAAGCATTTGACATGGGTGATAGTTTATCATCACAAATCATTCTCGTGCAATGAAATACTTTTAACGTCATTCGAAATTTCCAGGACTGGAGGTGGGGATGTTCCATTTGTTATACCAACCGGCCGGAAATTTAATTGAAATTTGACACTCAGAAAAAGAAGTTTAATGTGTCATGTATGGAAAAACTATTGTATCATTAACAAGAGAATTTATACTAAAAGAGAAAATTATTTCAAATAAATGTGCTGTGACCGGGGTGAAAGCCATGTCATGAGACAGGATGGTCTGATGAAAATTATCGTTGAAGGACAGGTAGTAGGGTAGAGAGATGGGGTAAGGCTCCAGAAGAGTTGCCTAAGTAGGTGATGAAGATTAGGCGTAGAGCAGATGAAAACTATGTTAATTATGTGGGAGCTAAAAGATTAGCGTGCTCATGTAAAAGGGGAAATGGCTGTAGAGCTATGTCGAAACAATTTTCGGATTGATGACTGCTGACGAAGATGACCGAGGTGAAGTGTCAAGTGTAGATTTCGTAAATTCACCTCCTTGATATTATTAGGGAATCGAGGCCTCAGTATCACCACGCTGCTATAGAATGAATGAATGCTTATAGAAAAATAAACCAAAAGCCGAATTACCTGCTTACATCGGCTATTAATTTTCACAAAGTTTGTTCCCTCCCAACTTTATGGATGTTCACTTGCAATCAAGCCTGAAATATCAAAAAGCAATAATGATTTTTTCAGCAAACATCACACTAGATATAAATACTTGGTAAATTAATGGCTATCGATACCCGTAAAATATGGATAAATCATAATTACTTGATGACCCATTTAGATGGAACAAAATCATGCACTGGATACACACGTATCTAAGCTGTAATAATATTAGCATAGAAAATAGCTAGGTTATTATTCTAATATAAAGTATTAATCGAGTTATTTTGGTACGCTTAACAGCAGACTAATAAGTGGTGTATTCAGTGATTGGATATTTAAAACCATTAACCGCAGAATGAGGATAAAAAAATGAAAGAGCACTTTCAAAATTAAATGGTGGAAATTATTAAAGTCGATGAATTACGGTAATGATTTTTTTCGGCCAAGCGTGGAGAGGAGTCGGGCCATAAAAAAATGACTCTTCTCTTCCAGAAGAGTCCATCGCGACAAGATTTTTTTATTGCACTCTCTGAGGTGGGCACTGATTTACGAGTTTTGATTACGGCGAAATTTATCGCGTCATCTCGTCCCCAAATGGAATTCTCGCGTTTAATCCGAAGAATCACTCAATCTGTGGCGAGTTCATACAGATAAGTGCTCTCACACAACTCGCCCCGGCAGTTATATCAGTTTTATGCCCGTCGTAAATAACGTTTAAAATATTATAAATGTCGACGCTGTTCCTTTCGAAGAATTCCAATTGAAATTTGTGGCAACTCTTCTCTCGTTATGTGTTCCGAAGAGGAATTTCGATTCGGCACTCCACGGTTTGGCGCGCATCTTCGTGTACCTAAGTAAATGGATTTTGAAGATATGCGAAGGAGACAATTATGAGACAGCAAGATCCTCTCACTGGTAAAGAAAAATGAACAATAGGAGTTTTTTGGCGAAGCACATCCATTTCAAATCTTCGAAATTCAAGGAAATAATTAAATGTATACATAATATAGGCATGGGTAACATGGCGAAACTCCTTGTTAACGATAAACGAAATCAATCACCGTATTGAAGTTTCGAGGGTATTTTGTAAAAATAGTCTGTTTCGAAATCTATATCGAAACTTATGGCCCTCATGTATCATTATAAATGCAGAGATAGAGAATTAGGAGATTTTTATGAAATAAATGAGGTCAAATTTTCGGATAAGTTGGATTTTTAAACCGTAGTCATCTTGCTGATATCCGTTAGGAAGAGGCTAATGCCGGCGAACTGCCCTTAGCTATTTTAACTATTCTAATAGATACTCCATCGGATAATAAGATATATATTTAATAGTCCATCCATTTTCACTAGAGAGAGATACCACTTTACAAGGCCAGATCCAGTATTTTTTCTGGGGGCAGGGGGGCAAGGGCTTGACAAGCAAATGGTCTTCTTATATTTAGATTAAAAAAACATACAACACTTACTATTCGAAATATTCCCTGTATTTTCATATGAATGTTATTAATATGAAATGAAATGATTAAGGCTCCGTAATATACAAAACAAAACTAACGTAATCATAACCGTATTAAAAAACGTATCTATATTTTAAGCGTCTGGGTAGTACTGCCCCCGAGCCCCCCCAAAATCTTACCATGCCACTTAATACTGGATAGATTTGAAATAAGACGATGAAATGGAAAATCCAAGCGGCTTAGCGTCTCCGCTCCATTACCACGGAAAAGAGATAAAAATGAGTGAATTAACCATTATCAGGAAACTGCATTTCGAAATTCAGAAACCACTCATGTTATCTTATCTGACAGAATGAAACGATTGAACTACGCTGTTCAAGTGGATTATCATCACGAAAATGTCATCAAAACGCTTTATATGACAATGATTTCCTTCAAATTGTTGACCAGTGACTGATAACCATATTAGGAGAAGATTAAGGATTTTCGCTCGTACTAATAGTAGAGATAGTCGGTGAGGTGAGACATATTTCCGTTTCCTATGATCAACTATTTAAAATGAAAAGCAAGGGTGACTTGAGTTCATTTAAAATACCTTAATGACTGAGGTGGAGGCCCAAGGTTTTTGACGATTGAGGACGGATAGCACATGAATTTTTGAAAAGCGACCAAAATGAGATAGACGGAGCCTAGCCTCCTGGAAATGTAGTCTTTTTTAAACCTCCGTGGTGTACGCTTCCTGAGTAGCCAAGTTAGCTGTGCTGCCAAGTGAGAGGGTTTTTGACAGTCTTTGGTTCCCATTATTTAGTGACATAGTCTTTTGAGAAAACATGGCAACGCCGCCTCTCTCTCTACCACATCCCACATTCCACATCCCTTGTGCCGTAGGTCCGCCGTCCTACCACGATGCCGCTCGAAAAATTCCGAACTTGCACGACTGGGCCAGTCACATATTATTTGAAAAGGATTATACCATGTCTAACCGAATGAAGTCCTAGAATTTGATCAGAATTTTGGATTTTTCAAGGCTCAGGTTTTTGGCCGACTCCTCGATAGAAAAGAAATGATCTGATAGGATTACCGGATCTGTACGTCAATTTGTCATTTATTTATTTAAAGATTTATGGAGGTCATTATAGGATTCGACTGGAATACCGTTACCAGTATTTATATTTTACGTTTGTGATATTTGTGTGATTAATTATTGGAGTTTCATTGTGCGAAAATTGCTTAGACGAAAAATAATTTACCTTGACCAGGATGCAAAGCCCGAAAATTCCGAATTTGCACCATGTGTTCCACCATTTGATCTACCAAGATATATTCTTCCTCAGCGGAGTTTTTCTGGATTAAAAAGGCGATGTTTTATGGAGCAACAGCGGTATCATTTTTCACCAATAGATTTTTCTTACTTTCACCGCACTTTCGGGTAACTCCGTCCTCTGCGAAAAGACACCGCTGGCTAGTCTGCGGTTATCATTTGAATAAGGTAAGTTTTGTTTCATCGAGGATGTTTCCTCTTTTTAACAAAATTAGGTTGAGATAATAACCCTATTTCTTTCTGTTAGATAGTTTTTCAAGTTCTGTGAGTATTTAAAATTTCAACGTGTTAAACTAAATCAATGAAAAGATTGCCATTGTGCACATTCGTGATTACTACACCAAATTTACATTCGGTTTGCGCCGGAAAAGGATTGTGCGCATTTTTTAAAAATTCATTGAATCTGCGGATCCTCCGGAAACTCGAACTGAAGTCCTTGGAGTGCAAAACCAATAGTCTCATCCCCAAGGAGAATTTTGCCACACCAAGGTCTCGGCGACCAAAAGGTATTTCGCGAGGGGGATCCATGAAGAAGGCCCAATTCCATTCCAAGGAAGGCTGATTTCGGTTGCCACTTCGGTCGCCTTTAAATCGGTTTTCAAAAATGTCCGCAGGGCGGCGATGAGTTCTATGCGATCCACTTTCTTCCAGTAAAATGTTTGTAATTGTTTGTGAAATAGCTGTAAAAAGTTATGAATTTCATAGATCACATCATTATGTAAATGTCATCATCATCATCATTAGTCAACAATCCTAAGATTGGTTTGACGCAGCTCTCCATTTCTCTCTCCTATCCGCTAATCTCTTCATAGCTACATATTTATTCTCTTTTACATCCTTTATAACCTGTCCGATATAACTCATTCGGGGCCGTTCTTTGCCCTTTTTCCCTTCCACTTGTCCTTCAACGATTGTCTTCATCAGACCATCGTGCCTCAAAATGTGGCCAACTAAGTTGTCCCTTCTTCTGCTTAATGTTTAAAGTTGGAGTAGCTGCGCCTCCTCTGGATAATAATGTGGTGGTTTCCCCTTGCCTTCCACATCGCAGTACTACAGCCGTTAAAGTAAATGTTACCACGCCTGAAGTGCAATGAGTGTCGCTGTACTGACCATTATGATCTCCACCTTCACTCACATGAAGAAGAGCTGCTGCCCTCTCCTCCGGGTGATGTGAGGCATAATTGTTGGCGGCGTCTCATCGCCAAGTCACGGTATCTTCACAGGCTTAAGTGTATCATTTAGATGGCCTATCTCACCCAGGGATAGACCCATACCACCTCGGATAACCGCCGCTTTTTGTCCACGACTGCTTATTCGACAAGTAAACTTGCTTATATCGCAGCCAACCTCTATATCTAGAGGTTGACCCACCATCCGCAACCCGGTGGACGCACTCGGTGGCTTAAAGCTCAGCCGCGAGTATGTAAATGTACTTCGGTTAAATACCCAAGTACTATACCTTATTTCTCGGTGGCACTCGGATCAATTTATCCGTCAGCGACGCGAGTGGTGACTTCTGTAAACCAATTTAAATGCGCGGCGGGCGACAACTCATAATGCGGCCGACTTGAGGATCCTCTATTGTAATATTCGTGGTATAGTGAAAGAATTCATTCATTAAAAACAAGGAAAGCCTCCGACTAGTGACTCAAGCACATTGGCGGTGTAGGTCACACCGGGTGTAGCCCATTATCCCAGTCTCATTTTCCGTGAAATGATACTCGGCGATGGCAAGGGGGAATGGGGTTTTTGATGTATTGGATTGGGATATTGAAGATCCACAGAAAAAAATATTGCACATGAGCAAATTTGGACCCTGGTACGGAGAAGCAAGGAGAGCAAATTAGTGAGACAAGAACGTGCTCTGTGCCCAGTAACTTTTTGCTATTATTATTGTGCAGTGATTTCATTGAGAAAGCTATCAATGAAATCAAAGAGGAAGCGTTATGAGAGAAAATACACGGTAAAAAATTAGCATGCTGATATTAGCAGATGACGTAGCAAACCAGAGCAGAGACAGGAAGGGGCCTGAAGAAAATTCTTATAAATATTGAAGATAAATGGATAGCTATTAGCTGATATAATCCCTGCAAGGAATAGATATACAAGGTGTGATGAAAAAATACCGGAATGATTTTATTCAGCGCAAACATTTCAACGGATCGAAACGAAACAAATTGCGACATCTTGCGACACATCTGACGACTTAAACGGGAGGTATTGCGTTTGTTTACGTCAAGTCATTACTTAGCAGCAACGGTACGTGTCTTAACCTGTTCGTTACCGCGTGCAACGACAGCAATCAAGGAACAGCGTGTTCGCGTTAAATTTTGCATCAAACGTGGCAAAAGTGCTACAGAGCCGTTTTGAATGATTCATTAAGGTTTTGTTAATGAAGACATGTGTCGAAGCAAGTGTTTTGAGAGGTGCAGTCGTTTTAAATCGGACAGAACCTCGACAGATGAAGATTCACGAAAGCGGCCTTCGTCATCGACAGACCCCAACCATGCCAAATTGGTGAACGATTTGGTGTGGGAAAATCACTGTTTAAATGTTAGGGAGGTATGCGAAGATGTGAGCATTAGTTTTGGATACTGTCAGAAAATTTTATTAGACATTTTGGGCATGACGCGCATCGTATCAAAATTCGTCCCTCACTATGTCCTTTCCACCACGACAACGCGCCGGCTTACACGCTGATCGTGACAGTTTTTCTCCAACACCAGAACTTCCGTGATTCCGCAGCCACCATACTCTCCAGAAGTGGAACCATTTGACTTCTCTTTGTTTCCATAGTTGAAATCAACCCTGAAAGGACACCGATTCAACTCTATTACGGTTACTGATTACTGCTAATTTTCGGGTTCTCCAGCCGCGTCTGTCGTTTATGGTGGACAACAGGCAAGGCAAATCAGGGAAGCAATTGAAATTCACAAAACACAAAATATTAACAGGGACAACGGCTACCCAACCAGCAACGTCTGGAAGAGAGTTCTGACCAATCAGCGCATAGGAGGAGATCGGCCAGTGCTATATAAGACGGCAAAAAATGAAAACTTCTCACCTTCGACCTGAAGACGGAAGCAGGATGGCTTCCGAAACTGTTGTCAACCATAAACGACAGACGCGGCTGGAGAACCCGAAAATTAGCAGTCATCGTGAACAACGCCGCGGAAACCTACGCACGAATCTATTACGGTTATTAAAACTAATTGTACGGCGGACCTGAAGAGGATACCTAAGGCGGCTTACCAGGCAGGGTTAGTGAGCTAGACGAAACGTTGGCAGAGGTGTGTCGCGAGCCAAGGTATGTACTTTGAGGGTGACAAGTTCGATTCGGCTGTATCCGTCGAAATAAACAAGTTATAAAACCAGTCCGGTCTTTTTTGATCACACCTTGCATATGGGTTATTTTAGGGGGAATCTGCTATACATCAGGGGGTGGTAGGTGGAGGAAATGTTAAGACTGTATGATCTTAGGTTTTCCCGTCGTATCAGTTGCAGAAAAGTTTCTCGGGTTTTCCACCGGTTGATGTCGTCCATGTCTCCCGACGTTTCGATCCGCGACTTGCTGATCATCCTCAGGGGATCCTAAACATGTTGTCGCAACTGCGTAGTTACTGAGCTATGGCAACGCAAACATTATTTTTGGATACACTTGGCCGTTACCATGAAAACTGTTTTTCTTGGGTATCCAGCCTTTCGACATTTTATGTAATACTCTGGACTTTTAAGAACATTATATAGTTAAGGTTGGACCAAAAAATGCGATTTAAACTGTCTGAAAAAATAATATTTGAGCCCCTTTGACTACCTTTTTTTTTCCTTTATATTTCTTGCTCTTTTTCATTATATTTTCGATTTGTTTACTCCAATGAAGATATTCATTCAATATTATGAACTTTTGATCAGGGGGGGCGGAGATGGAGGGGTGGGACATATGTGTCCCACTGGTATTACGGCGTGGGACATATGTGTCCCACTGGTCTTACAGGGTGGGACATATGTGTCCCACTGGTCTTAGAGGGTGGGATGCATGCGTCCCAATGGTCGTTAGATTTTTGGCTGTATATTCCCGTAACAATCCATTCTAAAAGCAAAAACACCATGATGTTTTCAAAGTATTTATTAGCTATACATCTTGATGTTTTTTTTGTAGATTGATACTCAAAGCTGAAAGATACTCCCACAAATCTCTTTCAAATATCAACATAACAATTTTGTTACAAATAAGAGGAAATGATTGAAAGTAATTATACTGGTACACATAAAACAAATATTCATTATATCCAAAAATGCTCAATAGTTTCAGCAGACAATGTCAGTTCTAATTATATTGTAGTCACTGAAAAGGGAATTACATTTATAAGTTTCAAAAGACAGAGTAAACCGGGAATACAATTGCTATGTGTGATAGGAAGTGAAACATTGTCTACAGAGTGGCACTTGACACATTGTGCACAGAGTTTTTGTTCTCTTTTCTACTTTGTTCTGTGCACATCTCACGCACCGTCTCCTTGTATTTCCCTCAACGGGAAGGTGGTCACCGACGTTCAGCATAAGCTTTGCTATTTTTGATGGTCTGCCTCTGCATCGCTTCCGTTTTACTTTGCTTTGTTCCTTACCCATTGCCATCATTTTTTCTGCCAAAGGCACGATGAACTGCAATAGCCTTACATCCTTTTTGGTTGTGTCCATATACAAAATCCATGAATTTACCACTGCTAACATAAGTACCTTATAAAATACTTTTTTCCACCACTTATTAGATCGCCTATCGAAGTCATACACGCCCACCTTCTGGTCTGAAAGATCTACTCCTCCCATGTATTTATTATAGAAGCAAATTAATTCTGGACAGTCTACCTTTACTTTTCTTCCATCCTTTTGCTTTCGGTTTGCTGTATTCACTGTTGCATCATGGCAATTACTGAGAACAGTTACTTCTTTGCTATCCTGCCACCGGGCTGCCATTGTTCGTTGGTGATTTGCAAGAAATTCGAATTCCCCTCTTTTCAATTTCCCTTGAAATTTCGGCATATTTTTTCTTGTACTAATAGCAGTACCTACTGCTGGATATTGAATACTATTTAGTAGATGCACGCTCGTGAAAAACCTATCAAAAACAAGAGTAACATCTGGATTTCTGATTGTTTTTGTTAGAGATAAGACAACTCTTTCCCCCAGAGTGGAACTCTCCGGTAGGTCTTGTCCCAATTCCTTGCCAGAGTATACATTCAAATCATATGCATATCCAGTCATTGCATCACAGCGCTCCCAAATTTTTATTCCTCGTTTTATAGGCTTGAGGGGAAGATATTGCTTTAGAGCTGACCTGCCCTTGAATTTCGTCATAGATTCGTCAATGCTCTGGTAGGGGCTTTCATCTCTAGCCTTGGAAAATGTATGTTTTAGGCAAGATATTACCTCATCAATATAGTATGTCTTTGAGGAGCTGGCAGGTTGCTCAGGATCTGTGAAGTAGAGCTTTGATATAAGCAGTTGAAACCTGTTTCGTGAAATGGCTCCTTTGATTGCCTCATTTCCCAAGGAAGGATTATGCGACCAATAGTCCGAAATGCTTGGAACTTTATTGTAGCTCATCACGAGCATGCATCCAAGAACTAACAATATCTCCCCTGGATCAGTTTCACGGAGATTGACCAAATTTTTCTTCTTGCGTAATATATCCAAACGTTTGTTAGTACACTGGCTGATAAAAATGATCAAACTTCGAGGAAACACTTTTAGAAAGTATGCCATTTCGTCAGATGACATATCCAAGTTGCATAATGAGGCTGTTCTACGATGTAATGTCACAGTGTGTCTAGGAATAAATAATACCTTCGGTGGAGACCAGCATATTTCACTAGAAACCTTTTTTTTAGATGAAGCCGGATAAGGAACCTCATCGCCACTCACCCCGTGCAGGAGATTGACACCATGAGCTTCTAACGAACTGTCCTCAGCATCCTGACTCACTCCAGAGCAGTCACTATCACTCTCTGTACTACTTTCATGTTCGGGCTGATATTCCCCATCTGATGAGTCGTCCGAAAAATATTCTTCTTCAGATTCATCCAGTATTTGGCAAAGCTCTGCTTCAGAATATTTCCTTTTATTGCTCATTTTTCACGTCTAAAAATAAAAAAATTCTGTTGATTATAAAATTGGATATTGTGAAATTATTACAATATATTCTTCTTTACTTACTCTTGCGGGTTGAGATGAACTGCATACACTGAACTTTTGACATAGGTCAAAAGGGCAACAAAGGAAAAACACTGGATAGCATTCAATGATCTGAAAGAGAGTTAAAATTTGTGTAAAAAAACATTCATGATGATAAAAACAATATAAATCATATAAGGTTTTCATTTACCATGAAATGAACATGGGCTGAAATCACAGGAGAAGAATACGTTTTGTGATGTCCACACGATCCTTTAGCTGGTAAAACCTGGTGCAGAGAAAATACATGAATCAAAACAGAAAATTTATCCATAGGTTAGGTGCTACATCAGCAAATATTAGCGAAAGCTTACTTACCAAATGGATAGAGGAGTCGGGAAGGAAGATATAGTTGCACACTGGTACTCGATTTGAAGATACAGATGCACACTGACATGTAGAGTTCCCATAATGACATGTTGTACAGTAAAATATATTCATAAATGCCACTCTAATTTCAGTGGATGCGAAATTGATAATTCTTCACGTAAAATGAATGCTGTCAAATGATTATGATATGTGCATACTATAAAAATGAGAAGTATAACTTTACAAAATAAAGAATATTCAGTACGAGCGTAAGTTCACTGGAGAGCTAACGGGTGACGACCAAAAGGTATTTCACTAAAGTAAGGTAGATGCTGCTACCTGTTGCCGGAAATTCAACCTAAATAACAATTGGTACCAAAACAACCATTGGGACAAAAACATATGGGTTTTTCCAAAGCTTTTGCCCCATTGGTATCTCAATACTCCTTTGTGGGACATATATGTCCCGTTGGTAGTCAAAGGGTTAATTAAACGTGAGATTTGAGCGAGTAACAACAATACGATTGCGCAATTTCATCCATTTCCTATCACACAATTCCACCAAATATTACCATCGACTGTAAAGCTGGTAAAGAAAGGAATTCTTTGTACATGCGGTGACGATAATTCACATGTAGCTAAAACATAGAGTTTATACGAGTGCATTACAAGTAAAATTACTTTAAAAGGATTGCTGACGAGAGAAAACTTTGCTAGAAGTAATTTTTGACCAAAATTTCATTAGCTTCACTTTATTACCGGCCATCAGCGATAATGGCATATTTTTTGGAAGGGGATGAGGACCGACAACATTTGGTGTTTGATCCGGGTGATAGAAACCTAACCAGCGCCACTAGTTAGCAGGGGCCGCGGGGGAAAACTCACCCTTCCATACCACGAAGTGACCCCTGGCCGCGACCCAAATCCCATGCCGCCGGTGGATGGACGATATATCGCCGATAGCACGGCGACATGTGGCTCACTTGGGCGAGGACGATCGTCCGAACGGGTATTTTAACGCCCATTATAAAGTGCTAATGCACCTGAGTCACACTATGTGGGCTGCAGTGAAGTGGGCTTCTGTCACGGCGCGATTTCGCCCTACTTTGACACCCCTGGGAAGGGGCTTTATGTGTATGTGTCCCTTTCATCCCTTTGGCCTCAAATAGCGCACGTAATGTGCCTCCCTCCCTCTTCATATGCGATTCACAGACGAGGTTTTGGACGTTGGGTGAGGTCTCCTACAGAGCAGGTCAGGTAAGCGACACCATTTAACGGTGGGATGTTTAGTGGGGCTCTTTCTAAGTACGGACTGGAATGCAAATATGATTCGGAGGAACGTGTATGCAATGTCGTGGCGTGACTCAACCGATCAGCTGGACAAAGGCTCTTGGTTTATTTCAGAAACGGTATCCAATCCAAATATGTGACATTACTCAAATTGAGAGGACGTAGCCAAGACCTCCTTAAATGATAAAATAATAGACGTTTGAGATTATTAAGAACCAGTATCAATCTTGAATGAATCAAGCACGCACCCGCTATAGTCCGGGATATAGTCTAAAATAGGCAACGAGTATTAATGCAAAAAAGCCTTCCATGCAAGATGTACGTTAGAGGAGATTTTCTTAAGTTACACAAAGCGTTGAATATAAATATGCCTGTTAGCAACTCGAATTTTATACCGGAAGTCAAATATTCAAGATGGCGATCAAGAAAGTGGTCAAGGGGACTTCATAGAGGATACCCAATTCCATCCCATAGAAGTTTGATCTCTGTTGCCACTTCGGTCGCATTATAATTGGTTTTCAAAATTGTCCGCGGCGCGGTGATGAGTGCAATGTGATCAACTTTTTTTTTCAACATTTTGCATCATAATGTTTGTAATTGCCATGAATAGCATTAAAAAGTTATGAATTTGATAGATCAAATCATTATGAATATAAATTTCGGTTAAAACCGCTAATTTTCTCTTATTTCGTAGTGAAAATCGGATCAGTTTGTCCGTCAGCGACGCGAGTGGCGACTTTTGAAAACCCATTTAAATGCGCGATGTGTGACAACATATGTAGATGCCGACTTTCTCCTTTGTAAAATCCTCTTTTTTAATCTTCGTTAAAGCGGTTAAGTTATAAACATGCCTCATAGTGTGGCTTCCACGGAGTGGTGCAGTGGGTGCATATAGTTTTTCGGTTGCCCTCAGGGTCAAATAATCTTTGTGATAAAATAAACAGTTTCACCGGAGTTGCTGCAGACGTCTTCAGATTTAAGTTCCAGCCCCGAAACCGTCGTCACGGAAATGAACTGGTGGGAAGGAAGACCTGGAAGTTTTTGCTTCGCCTTAATGATATGTCGTTTCCTTATTGGATCAAATCGGAATAATATGCGTCCTGTTAGAAGAAAAGTCATAAATTCAGTAATTTAGAAATTAAAGACGTTTATATCTTACTTAATTGTTCAAGGAATTCGCCAAAAATATTCACGGATTTTACGAATGGATTTTTTTAATGGGCTTAAAAATGAGGAAAATGTTCCTAAAGCCTGGATCACACGATCATTTTTTTTCGTCGCGAAAGTGATCACTATCGAGATCACTTTTCCCGTCGCGAAAAGCAATCGCTCTAGTGAACATTTTTCTGAATCACACGGTCACTCCCGCCGTCGCTTTTCGCATCATTTCCAATATCATAGCTCGTTGTCATAGGACCCACATCACGAAATTATATAGCGTGTTTGTTTATTTATGTCGTTCCCACAATTGTCGAACGTTGCGCTGCAATCGCTCCATAGGGGAATGCGTTCCGATTGGCTGATATGGGGTTTTAATGACGGTTTTAGCGACGGAAAAAGCGACCGGACGAGTGATGAAAAATAGCGATGGGAATCCTCATCGCGATCGCGAAAAACAATTGCCGGCGACGATCATTTTGCGCAGTGTTCGCGATAGTGATCGCTTTCGCGACGAAAAAAAATGATCGTGTGATTCAGGCTTAACAAATCGTTAAGCTTATTTCTTCATGTTCATTTAAGTCTAGTATAAGTCTGATACGATCAACACTGAGAGTGCCATGGCATGTTGAAATGAAGATTATACCGTGACGCAGGATTTTTAAAGCGACAAGGGACTAGCTCATTTTCCCCCCTCCTCTCTGGTACGTTAGGACCCGTCTGAAAGGATAGTACCCACTGCAAAGTCACAAGTATTACAAATTAAAATAGAGGATTCTACTGGCGGACACTATTATCCTGGCAAAAATTACGTAAACCCGATCTTGAAGAGTGGTATGTCGGAAGCTACTTAATCGGTTTTAACAATAAGAGGAACGTATTTTTAGGCATTATCAAAATTTAATCAACTTGTACTAACTTTAATAACATTTCTGTCTGAATTTGTATAAAAAAGATACATTTTATAAGGCTTGAAAAATAATAGCTCTACTTTTAACGCTATTTTTTAAGAATGTTTCTATGAATACATATGAAAGTCCAAAATGGAATAACACCCTCTTATAAAAGCATATTCCAGAGAAATAGCTATTAATAATTCCATTGATTATTATAGATGATTTTCTCCATTTATACAATCGATTTTCGACCACCATTTGTCATTATACAGAAATCCTGATGACGACGAATTAGTCGTTGGTCGAAACGTCGATATACCTGGAGCAACTCACTCGGAGTATAGTTGATTCAAACGATGAATATAAACCATTGAGTACCCCGTCGCTAATATGTCGGGACATTGACATAGTGTTTGGAGGTTTATCGAACCTATACACATCCATGGTAACATTCTCTGTTCCTATCTTTTGAACGATTGACATATTTTTTCCTCAATTACCTAAGAGTGAAGTTTCAATATTTAATATGGCTTTCGATCTAAATTTTTTGCTGTTTTTGTTATCCTTGCTTTTTACGCTGATCACAATTATTCGTGTCTATTTCATATTTGGAATTGTGGAAGTAAAAATGAACTTGTTGGAAAATTATTTGTAATCATACATGCTTTTACGTAGATTTCCCAGAGCTCTTGAGTATTTTATCATTATTAACTTTACTCTTAGTAAAACATACTTAGGATCAGTTTTATAGTGTTTGGTTAGCGTTAACCAGAACATGATACAGCCACAATCTTAACTTGAGAATATCTTTCACTTAAAGAGAAGAATAGTAGGCATGTATAGGTAGTTTTGTTAAACTCGTGCACTTAAATTAAAGAAAACATTTATTCCTGTTTTCATACAGTGCAAAATATTAACTACACCTCACCAAATCAACACTCTCTGTTTCATTGTACTCAGTCGTTAATTGGGAACAAAGGGGTAGGGAATAGCATCTCTTATAATAAACAGCGTTTCCTGGCTGACTGACTGATTTTTTCACTAATACACGCTAATCCCAAAGGCAGAGTCTGGAGCAGAGGTAGTTATTAAATTTTCTAAAGATATTTCTTGCGTAACGTGTTCGTGCACTAAGACAGGAGTTTTTCTGTCAACAACTATTGAGCTTGTTTTACAATATAAGCGTTAACGTTCTGACTCCCGTAAGAAAGGCATTCAATTCCGTGCAAACCTTTTCTCTTTCTTTTTATGAAGTTACACGCAAGATATCTTGTGAAAATTTTTATCATTGAAAAAAGGAATACTTATTTTGATTATTTTTTCAATTTGCCGCCCTCTTAATACTTCCAGGTAATGGTGTTTTTATGTACAAATCATCCTTTTTCCGTCCATTTTATCGATACAAATTAACATTTGCAACCAGTCGTTACTATACATTCAAAACATAGAAAAATCGCTTTTACCTAAACCTAATATAAACAGTGAACCAACGCTATAATACTTCTTAGGTCATATTTTAGTCTCCGTTAACCAATGAAATTCATTAGCCTAAATATAATTGCAAACACGCACGGTGCCTTATCAAAGCACTTTAACCTTATGCGCCGTTTTATCTAAAATATTGGATGGCGTAGCTCGGTGGAGTAAACGTCTTTTCTTATAGTAATTGAAGTAATAATTCAACAATTTAGGAATAAAGGACATTTATATCTTATCTTATTGTTCAAGGTATTAAATTTTAATTTTGAATTTTATATCAGCATGGTATTCATATTAAGTAAAAAAATGGAATGAAAGTCTAATAAATGCATATTCAAGAGTAAAAATTGCAAATAATTGTATTGATGTTTCCGGGTGATTTTCTCCACTCGCAACAAAATTTTGACCAACATCGGCCATTATACAGAAATCCTGAAGACGAATTGCGAATCTAACAAAGTAATGATTTGTGGTGTCATTGGCGTTCGAATATTCGTCATATTTCTTTTTTTTGCCCTTATATTTTTATATTATAATTTTTTTAAAGGTATTTACTTTTATGTTTCTAATCTTTTTTTCTTCACTGAATGGGGGATTTTGAGATAAAATTGAGAATCAGCTCCACATGCTGGGGGACCGGGATCGAGTGCTAGAATTTTTGTTTTTGTTACCTTAGGTTGGTGTTCTAATATTTAGTTGTCTCGGGCGTAACTTTATGGAATCTTCTACATCATAATTAAAAGTTAAGAAAACCTTGTAATTCTGCATAAATATTTAATGTACTTAAAATTAATTACATTAAATACAGGTAGGTACATTAAATATTTATGTGGAATATCAAAGGTTTCTTTACTTTTCATTATGTTATAACATTTTTAGATATATTTCTTTACCCTTTTATTACTTACGCCATCATTTTTATAGAAATGAATTCGCTTTGGTAGTCATAACTATTATTATCTTATTATAATTTTTAGTTCATTGAATGGGAAAATTTGAGATCACAATGAGAATCGGCTTCACATTCTGGGGGACCGGGATCGTATGTAAGAGACTTCGCGTCCGAGGTCTCTTCGGTTTGGGCCGGGCCGTACGTTGGACGTGTGACTGGATTCGTTGGGAGCTTTTAAGCCCACATTGCATCGGCGTCTGGCGGTGGAAACGACCAAAGTTGGCCCGGACGACCACCAAACCAAGAGAGAGAGCCCCGCTGCCGCGCCGCCCCAATTTCCTCTCCACCCACACATATACAGCGCGGTCAAATGTCCCAGTTCCGGCGTAGTCGGATGGGGCCGGAGAGTCAGCGCCCCCTGTGTTGAAAAGGGGATTAAGTGGGCGGTCTGTGTCGGTGGCCTCCCACACTCGGCGCGATCTTCGGCTTCCGTTCGAAACGTGATCAAAACACGAACGCGAAGCCAATAATGAAGAAAAAGAAGGGTTTACTAAAAAGTAAATTTGAGCGTTCAACGTGTTTAGCTGGTAGACTAGGTAATCGTGGTAGGATACGCCGAAAAAAATATTTTTCTGAAGCGAGATGCTCCCACTTGATATAATAGTCCATCATGGCTCATGAAAAAAGGTCCCTTGAGTATATACTTAGTTTAAGAGCTGATCCCACTACATTCGATTACCATGGAAAATTTCCCTAGACCGCATTGAATTGTATTCTATATTCACAAATTTAGGATACCTTCGAGGGGGATATGGATAAATTATTCCACAATTATGGGTTTATCTATTAAAGTCAACAAAGATCAGACCGTGAACATTAGATTCCAATGTGCCTGCAGTCTCCAATATACTTATACTGCACTTAAGTGTGTCCTATATTCACAAATTAAGAATACCTTCGAGGAGGATATGGATAAATCATGCTAACATTTAGAGTACCTATAATTTTTAAAGGCAGCAAGTATCAGGCCTTGAACACTAGATCCCACTATATTTGCAGTCTCTAAAAAATCTTCTTTTAACGCTTTCAATTGTGTCCTATATTCATCAATTAAGAATACCTTCGAGTTGGAAATGGATAAATTATTCTAAAACTAAGAATTTCTTTTACAGTGTCAGAAATTATCAGATCGTGGACATTAGATGGCAATTGTTTTGAATCAATTGTCAGATTGTCAGATCCTAGTGATTAGAGGGCTTGCCTATCGATCGAAGTTCCCCAGGTTCACAAAGTTAAGGATGCTGCCTTCGAACACCTCGCGTGCGAGTGCGAAGTAGGGATCGGTAAATAGTCCTTGCGAAGGCTTGATGGAGAAAAAAGTGAGAAAAGATTTATTTTGTAAAACCCTGAGAAGAAATCAGGGCAACCGAATTGCCCATTTGTTAATAGACTGATCTGCTCAAGATAATCGTGAAAGGGCTTGTGTGGAAAATTGGAGAAGGAAGGCCCATAATGAGATGGATGGAAATAGAATTATACTTGATAAATAAAATTTTCCGAAAGCTAAAAACGAAAACTCGAATAAATAACATTTTCTGTTCATTGCTGCCTGCTAGCCAGGGGCGGATCCAGGATTTCTTTCTGGGGGGGCACAAGGGTACCTCGTATTACAAAACGAACGCAATGATAATGGGACCGTATTAAAAATCTTACATATTTTTTAAGGGTCTGGGGGGGGAGATGGCACGTGCCCCGGTGCCCCCCCTAGATCCGCCTATGCTGCTAGCTCCCCCTTATAATAATATTTCTCAACTTTCATCTCGCATCGCTTCTTTGTGGACGACGAAATAATAAATTGTGGATATTACAGAGGGAATTGAATACTTACGCTGTATGCTGTTCTTAAAATTCTACTTGCAAGACGATGATCTTTATAAAAGTTTCCGAATGAATAAATTCTTTTGCCACTTAGTATTTTTCATAGCATTGTACAACTCAAGCTTAATAATATTAAGACATTTTGTTGCATGGGAGGGGTGTCATACTTGGTTACCTATCGTATGCACGCTTGCTTGTCCATTCCATGCCAAGAGTGGAGTTATTTACTTGGAATAATGAGGGTGGAAAACGTAACGGAGTCTGTCATGACAGTAAACCATTACTCAACGGTTTTCTTAGAATACGAATCAGACCAATGATATGCAGCTGCAGAAAGAAACTTCATTTAGAGTTCAAATAACCGATCCGAGGAATTGAGAGGGCATATTTCTAGAGAAAACTCTTGCTGGCGGAGAGAAAATATTTTCTTATGTCTTCGCATTTCAGTTCTCAGCTTCGCTTGAACGGCGCCTCTCTCCTTTTAGCCCGCTCTTCCGCGTCTATCTATAGTCCCTACATTTGCCGCCGAACGGCGCTGAGTTATTCGCCGATCGCACTTCCCTCTCACGGTAAAATCAACACCGACGGCGTATACTTTGGAGATCGAATCTCATACGGCAGTCCAGTCGAAGATTTATATATATTATGCTGTCAGTACACGTCCACCCTAAAATATCCGCTTCCACTGATCCTTATAATTAACCTTCTTCCCCTTTTCTGAGCAAACATCGGTCACAGACAGTCAGCATATCGAGTTTTTTTTTGCGAAATAAAACGCATATCTATTCACTATATCTGCTATATGACTATTCTCACTATAATTTGCAATAATTGCTAGAGTTATTGCACTGTTTTTACTGCAACCAAGTTCGTTTCGAGAAAAAGCCGTTGTATTACAAACCCCTTCCAGCTCTGGAAGCATAACGTACATGCCATTATTTGCACTTTGCAAATATTTGCACTTCAAGGTTGCTACTTGATAGGTAGATTCTATATTTTCTATCATTACGTATGAAGGGCCAGTTTTATGGTAAGATTCAAATTCAAGTCAAAGTTATAGAACATGACTTCATTAAAATGCCAGCTTGTATTCCAATGAATTGATTCCCGCTTCCTTTAGGCAACTTAAGCAATTTATCTTATACACAAAGGCGTCAAATTAATTTGTAATTAATTTCGGATCAACTACAAAGGCAAGTAATAGATAGCCATTAGAGATTAATGGATTATTGCTTCCACTTCCTTTCACTAATATCATCACCGGCCAAGCAACAGCGAGGCTGCTACTTTGACGGAAAGTTTAAAACTCAGAATATAGTAGCGTCGATAATTCATCCATTGTTTTTTTATGGCAATGGCTTTTAGCCCATTTCTGCCCAGGAAACTTCTTGCTTGCGTTATCGAAGATTTAGAGGGCACTTAGCTCTAATAGAAGCCAAAAGTAATCCTGTTATTTTTTCGGTGATTTATGACATCGTTTCCACAAAAATGATCCGTAGCCATGTTACTAGCCGGTAATGGGATAATACCCCAGCTTAAGTGCGGAATATATATACTTTTTTGCAAGTATCTATATATAATAAAACCTACTTTCAAACGCTCGCTCATACAACTGAACGGGGTGAACGAGACGAGATACGAAAAAAGTCATATGATAGACCCCCTCTAAAATCGCCTGAAAGCCTAGTAAAAAATTATCCATGCACTGAATGTTTTATTTTCTATCAATCTACTCGTTTGAAAGTAAATACGGCGATTGGTTCAAAAATGGCCATCGAAATCCGATGGCGGCGCTGCGATCATTAAAAGGAAGGTGAATCATTGCAGCATAAAAATCATGGCAACAAATTTGTCTATGGAAACGATATCAAAAGGTTATCGCTACTCAGCTACTCCTCGGATTTGCGCATTGTACGAACACGTTTCGTTGTTGCTAACGATTCTCCTAGTGGTTCATTCTCTCAGTGAGCAGTTCTCCCAGAAAGAGTCAATGAATTGTTTCTCCAATGACGTCAGCAACTCATGAAAAGTACCCACTGGAATGTTTGCGTTTTTTTATTTATGAAAGAAGGGCTAAACGAATACGAATTTTTCTCATCGTAACTTACTCGAAGTGTCCTAAGTAGACTAAAAGTTTCGAGCTTGAGTTTCGAGACTCGTGTCACTAAGGGAAATGAGACCATTCTCGAAGAAAACGTGAGATAAGTCTTGGAGACTTTTATATAAATTTTTCTCATCGTAACTTAATCGAAATTTCCATTGAAGACTAAAAGTTTGGTGACTGAGTATCGAGACTCCAGTCATTCGTGGAAGTGGGAGTGGGACTATATTCGGAGACAACGTGAGATAAGTCTCGTAGACTTCAATTGCTACCAGTGGACACGCATATCCCCAACTTTCGAGACTAAGGGCCGTATTACAGAGCATAACTCAAGTCTAGATCCTAATTCAAACTCGACTCGGTTGCGATGTTGGTATTATGAGGCCTATCTCAAGTCCCAACTCAAATTGAGTCGCCAATTTTCAATATGTCCGGCGCCATCGCCTCACGTTTTTGAAATGTAATATCTCTCATTAAAAAGACTACCACGCGCGATATTTTACTCCAGTCATATTACTTATAGATGAGCTGGATGCCATTAATGAAAATCGTTTAAGTGAACGCATTATTTTGTAAAATATACCACAATTAATCTAGTTCAAGCGAATTGAGTTGCAGTTAGTCCTAGAATACGAACTCCAACTCAAACTCAACTTGAGTCTGAGATCTGTAGAACCGAGTTTGAGTGATGACTCAAGATTGAGTCAGGTTCTGGAATACGTACCAATGTCACAGAATTCGAAACAATTTCGTTCTTCTCAGATTTTTCAAAGAATACTAATAGAATACTAATATATCAGCGTAATTTTTAGTAATTTTCCTTCAATGGATACAATTTTAAGACAAATCTTTGAGACTAGAGTCTCAGAGACCTCTAGGAGGCTTTCTCTAATGGACATAGTTCTTAGATAAATCTCGTGATCAAGTCTATAAATTTGGCCACCTGTATATCATCAATTTCATTTCATTGTCGATCACGTTAAAGTTTTAAAATATGGGTCGGTATTACTCCGTCTTTCGATCCAACGACTATTTCTCGACATTTTCGGGAACATAAATCACTAACCTAAACCTTTTCGCTGATAAATAGATGGCGTTACTATCTCAGCCAAGCGGATTACCACTCCTCAGTTAATCCTAAGCCAATTGAGAGGTCCGTAATGTTTCGTTTTTGTTTACGCTATTGTTTTGTGTAATGGCTTCTATTGCAGTTTTCCCAACACTCGAGACAAAGACTGAATTTCGTGTTTTTACATGCATTTTTCGAAAAAAAAAGACAGACAGTTTCGCCTTTCTGAGACTTGTTTCAAGTCTCAGAATACTAATATTGGCGTAATGTTCAATGATTATATTCGTCTTTGTACTTATTGTTGATATAACTCTCCGAGACTCAAGTCAGCAACTATCGGAGGCTGAGAATAAGTATCCTATGGACAAGGGTTATTTGATATATCTCGAGATCAAGGAATCTTATGCAGTAGTGGATTTAGGATAAGGACAAGGGTGGCTAAGGTGAGGGTCAGAGGTTAGCCTCAAAGCAGTAGCGGGGACAAGAACAAAATTACCATTACATCTAGTGTAAATTGGATATTTCTGGGGCCATAACCCCCCCCCCCCCAGTTGCGCTCTTGATCCGCTACTAATGCAATGGTATTTGGAAGAGGCGACCGATAGATTAGGCTATTTGCGCTATGAGGGAAGGGTAGGGAATAATGAAAAAAAGAGCCGTAAACGAAATTCGATCAAGGGACGTCGGCATGGAAGACGGACACCATCACCAATAGACTACGGCTCACATATCTCGCCGATTTCTTATATGGGAATACATTTGACCTGTAAAGGCTTAATTGCGTTTTTTGTTTAAACTTATATAGTCCCACATGGAAGGTTATTTTAGGACAAATCCCGAAACTACCAAGTTTGATTGAATTCTGAGATCCGCTTTTCGGACACATCCCTTGTGAGTGAGAAAGGTCTACATCGCAGTATGAGCAGGTGTGTTATGGTGCTGGAACGCGACGGAGCGCCGTACCGACGCTGTTTAAGACAAGACATAATAGTCAAATAACACTTTTACCAATGCCTCAAAATTTCTAGCATATGTATCGGTAACAAAACCAATTTTTTTTCAATTTGTTTACTTTATATTTTCTGATGTAATTGAGAGGATGAGAAGCCAAGGGGTACAAGTGATTTTTTCTGAAGAGAGTTAGGTAAAGTTAATTGTTAGAAGAAATATAGAAAACGGGATTGCCACGTTGGTTGGTTGCCACGGGATACGAGTGAGCCTCTGCTATCTGCTGACATCGAGTGGAAAACCTAATGCACAACTGAACATCGAATTGATCCCGTTTGTTTTGTAGACCTAATTTCTGTACCTAACTCTGGGTAGAAAAAAGAAATCACTTTAACCATTTGGCTTCTCAACCACTCAATTGAAACACAGACTAATATTCCATTAGAGGGAACTGCGTTCTGGCACTACTGAGTTTGCCATGACAGCACTGGGTATGAGGAATCGCACAACGGTTTAGATAGCCTTTGCAGTCCAGTGAGAGTGAGTCAGTCGATAAAGAGAGAGTGCCGCGTGGTCGTCGCGGGCTATTTTAAAAGAAGCGACGGCACGCGGAGGTGGGGTGCGGAATTCGACGCTCAGATGTCTCGCCGCCGCTGCGATGAAATGAAGGGACGCGTGCTTTCGGTGGTCGGTGAAGAGACATGCTAAAACTCCCCTCGAATCCCTCCCTCGCCTTTCCTCTGACTAAGGCGGAGAAGGCATCGGTCAGAGAGGATGGAGGGGATATTTAGCGCGAAAATGAGCGGGGGGGGGGGTGAGAATAGGAGGGGGGTAAAGGGGTATGAGGGACATAAATAGCCGGACGCCAACACCTTCTTCCCCTTCGGAGCCAAACTTTCCACCTCGCACATCGCCCCCCGTCGCCGATCTGGCCTTCGCGTCTAAGAGATACGCTGAAATAACCATCCTTAGGAGGTTCCTAAGCGACTGCAAGCTATTCAATATACAGAGTGGAGAAAGATTGTCACGAAATTTGAAGCCTGGATAGCCGATGCCTTTAGGAATCAAAAGTACGAATGATGCTTAGGTCGGACCGCACCTATTTTAAACTACAGAGATTACAGGGAAATTACTCTTAAATCAATTTGCGTACATAAATCTATATTGAAAAAAAAAAAAAAAAAGTGTGTTCCGGGTTGCCTAAGCTCAACATAAATGACCTTGGCGCCACTGCAGGTTATCAACCTACAGGAACAGAATTTTTTCTCTGTTCATTTGGTACCTCGGGCTACCTTTTGACGCATGTCGAACTTTGAATTTCGCAAAAAGGGGTTTGCCTACACTCTACAAGGAAACCTTCTCAAGTGGCATAACCTTTCCCCACCTATCCCCCTAATTACTCATCACCCTCCCAAAATCCCACTCCCACGAACCAGATGATTTACTCCGTCACCCACTCTCCCCCAGTATAGGTACTTTGTTCCCCTTACCCCTGCCTGCTTTACCCACCTAACTCATCACATAGCAACTTTTCATAGTATATACAGGGTGGAGGAAAATTGTGTTGCGAAAATTTTCCCCTGGATAGCTGTTAGCTGTGGAAACGAGACTCCAGGCCGGGCTCGGGGGGTTACACTCCCGGGGCAGGGTCTGTAAGCGCTAGCTTTTCACCTACGCACCACAGAAGGCGGAGGACAAGGCAGGAAAAATGAGGGAGGCGCCGCCGCGATAGCAGCCCGACGACGCTTCCAGGGATAGGATTGGAAGGATAGGGAAGAGGAATCCCGCACCGTCACAGAGGCGGGCGGGTCCCACTACTAGCGAAGCCGTAATTTAATGTTTCTAGAGAAAGGACAAAAATTCCCTATGAGGAAGAATTTCTGCGATTTTCCGTAGATGGGATAGCTGTTAGCAGAGAATGAGGGCCCAGGGGAGCCCTGCGAGGATACAACGAGGCCGGGGCCGGGACCCAGCTATCGTGCTGATTCGTCCGATCACCCGGGGAGGGGTTTGGAAGGGAAGGAACAAGGAAAGAGGCGCCGCCGCGATGAGGAGCCCGACGACGCCTCTGGGGTAGGGAAAGGGTTGGAAGGGACGGGACGGGGAAAAACACCTTACCGCTATAGGAGCGGAAAGGGCACAACTAAATAGCGAAACCAGGTATCAGCCATTTATGTGCCAACGATTTTGATAGCTGTTAGCAGTACGAAACAAAATTGCTAATAATGTTTAGGTCGAAAACAATTATTTTTAATCTACAGAAACTTTGAGCCAAGCTCTCCGATTGGCCGCGGATTTGCCCTGTTGCCGGATGCCTTGGATTCATCGCTATATCCGGCAGGCAAAGCATTCGAAGTCATGAGTTGTCCAGAGCATCTGCAAACAGGGCAAACTCGCGGTCAATCGAAGCACTTGGCTAAAATTTTCTCTAGTTTAAAAATGGTGCGTTTTCGACCTAAACATCATCCAAAATATTGGTTCCTAATTGCATTAGCTATCCAGGGATAAAATTTCGTGAACAATTTTTCTCCACTCTGTATACTTCATTCCAACTCGATTGTAATGAATTACTAACTTACTTAATACCGTGGCCACTCAAATCAAAATTGATTTTTCACCTCGCCTAGGATTTGTCTCCGGAGTCCTCTGTCTTCCGCTATCTCAACCTAACCCTCTTCTCATTCTCAAACCTCTTGATCATTCCACCTTTGTCTTGGTTTCCCTTCTGGTTGACCTCTCCACACTCTTCTTATCTTTACAGCCTCCTCCCTTCTTCTTACATGACCAAGCCACCTAATAGGGTGGTTTCCTATTATTTTCTTATTGCCTAAATCGAAAGATTATTACTCCTGGAGTTCGTATTTCACGCTTTTAGATTTTTACATGACGAAATCTATTTTTCGCGATTAAAGGAAAAGTGAAAATTTTCGAGCGCGCGAAAACGCGACGCGTAAGAATGAATGCCGGGAAATCTCTCCGTGTGACGTGTTTCTGGTTCCTGATGCCACCCTTTGAGGTGACATTGAGGCGAGGCTTAGCGCTGATACGACGCAGGCGTCTAGCGGGTAGCCTAGTACCCTGCTGGCTGGTAGCGCTTGGCTTAAATAAGGATTATTAAATACCTTATCAAACGAAGAAAACTTTCCGACCTTAGCCATTTTCAATAAGTGATTATTAAGACATGTTTCCCTGAGCTCTGCGCCTCATGCATGCATTGGTAATCTCAGACGATGTAAAACTCCTATCTTCTCGTGTAGAAACTAGGTCCCTGTGACGTCACGTGGAGTGGCATCGCATGGGCGCCAATCTGGCCCTTTTCAAATGAGGATAAAAATTGACCATTGCCATTCGTCTAAACCGGTATTTCTAAAACGAAATAATTTGTATATTATGAATACAGTAATGGTGGGTAACGAATCGCAATCAATGCCTATCGTTTTCTTTGATGAAGGAAACTACCCTATTCTCCTCCATCGCAGCCACAATATCTAGTCTTCTGCACAGTTTCCTGAGCTATCTGTTTTTCAGTGAGTATTCTCCATAACCCTTCTTCAAATGTTGGACCATACATCCTTCTCAATATTTTAATTTTTAAACGTTATTAACTTCTTCTGCTTTTTTAGGGTTAATTGTTATGGATTTCTCAATTCTTATTTTTAAATTAATATATATTTCTGCATAAAAAAGCCATTATATTCAAGCATCATATTTTATAATTACCGCGCAAACCATTTTACCAAGTTTTCATCAAGTCACTCCATTATCTGCTCGTGTTTCTTTTATTTTGTCCTTCCGAGTAAAATCTTGCCACCCAAATTTAACCCACTTCTCTATTAGCATTCACCTTAAATTTTCCGGGATAGATCGGAACTATATGACAATGTATTTTAACTCTATTTCTAGTTCTTCAGAGGCCGAGTCAGCCACCATTTCCGACGATTAACATTTGAATTAATTATATTGTCTCCCTGTGCAACAACGCGTTTGACGAAAAATCTCGGATTATTCGTTGACTAGGTTCGCATCCACGTTGTATCGTCACTTTTTCTTCACAATTTCAATAGGTTTTTTCAAGTTGGCTTTCGCATCTTCCATCGTTTTACACTCTGCTATTTTGCACTTTTTCGTCAAGAAGTTTTTAGTGGCCAAATAGGCTTTTATAAAATAAAATTTAGAAGATAATGTTACAATATATTTAAAAATTAATATTGTATTCAAACTAAAAAGAAAATAATTTCGATGAAGTGGGATATCGGGTCTTAGTGATCGACCACATTGTAATATTTCACTATCGTGATGAAGTGTGGGCAATCATTCCACTAAGTTGAGTATGAAATAGTTTCGTTTCAGCGTAACCGACACGGATCGGGTGCGCCGACGTTTGAATAACTGCAATGTGTGCATACAGTGGGTGTATATGAACACAGAGATCAACACCGCACAAGGGATTAAATGAGGAAGCACTTCATTAATTATCTCGTGGGGTCTGGACAAGAGAAGAGGACTTAAGTTCATGACGAGTGGCGCAAAAAAATAAACAACAGCAGTGACTAAGGCAACCAAATGAAAAGGCCCCCTCCCCACGGCGAGGATGACCTGTCACAATTTGGGCAGCTCAGAAAGTCATAATCGTCAAAAAAAAATTATACCATCAAAGGATAGCTCAAACAAATTAATACTTGTGCAGTTTGAAGAAAATACGATTCTTGAAGCGTGCTTGAAGCTTGAAGATGGTTTCTCTTGAAGATTGCTTGAAGATGGTTTCTCGTTGGAAGAGAAACAGAGAGGTACCACTACAGCTTTTAGATGAATTAAGCTAAGAGCCGCAAGAGACCAGGAAGCTACCTGGTAAGCTTAGATTACTGGAGTTATTAAGGGTATACATACATCAGAGTCACATGGAGATTACAATGATAAATTCTGACTATATTTCTAGGTCGGACAGAATCGAAAAAATTGGAGAGCTGAACGGATTGGTGTAGATACATAGATTACTAAATCAACTTCTAATGATGTATAATATTCTTTTAACCTCTCCAACTACTGTTTCTATTTACGGACAACGATGCGCTATTTCCAGATTTAATTTTAATCATCTTTTAGCTCTATTTTTCTGATAAATTCTTACTATATTTCCAGGTCCGACAGAATCGAAAAAATTGGAGAGCTTAACGGATTGGTATAGATACATATTCGTTTTTCTCAGACCAAAATAGGACTTAAATACTGAATGAGACCCAGCAGTCAAATAAATTCCAAATTATTTTGTTTATTCCTTTTTCTGTTGGTGTCGTAATACCCCTCACTTTACCCCCCATTTACCTACTATCTCGCAAACTAGCTTATGAGGTAGTTTGCGAGCTAGTAAGTAAATATGGACTGTGAATCTGAGGAAAATCGGCAATATAGACGAGAAACTGGTTCATATAGTTTTGGATAGCGTGTTGGAAAACGTTGAAGAACTTTACTTAAAGTAGCAGTTAAAAGACGTTATTAATCATAATGCTGTCACGCTTTGATTGTGAGAGTTATCAAAGCCCATCTATGCACATAATACTCCCCAGCTTGCGTTCAAGGATTTAAAGAAAGGGTAAGATTTTTAACGATAGATCTCGCAAGAGAAATCCGAATTTTCATTCCCCTCATCATTACTGTATCAACTTCTAATGAAGTAAAATATTCTTTCAACCTCTCCAACTACTGTTTTTTTACGGACTTGCGCTGTTACGGCGATGCGCTATTTCCAGATTTAATTTTAATCATCTTTCAGCTCTTTTTTTATTTGTTATCAAATGTTTACCAATGAATGATAATTAGGATAGCCGGAACGATTATTAACGTGGGCATAAGTTAATTCTTTGAATTAGTTTGCTTTATGCATAGCAATTATTCGTGCTTTTCTTGAATCCTATATTTCATAACAAGTGATTTTAATTAAATTATATTACGAAGCATTTTAGCCATGAATAATGATGAAGTGAGCAAAACCAAATATGTCTCCACAATTAAAAGCTTATCGCATTTTCACACCCTTCACGTTTCCGAAAAAAAACGTATTTACTGAGAGCGTAAATTTTATTGACGATGTACAAATCTCCACGCAACACTACGGCATTACATTTTAATAGGGAGGTGGGTAGTTAAATTCGTTGACTGAGAGGCACAAAGAAGAAAAATGACATTGTATTTTTTTCTTCGTAATGACACAAACGCATAATAACAGCCAAAAATTCATCGTTAAGCGTCCATCATGCCGTTGGCCATATAATCTAAATGGTTTTATAATGGTCGCACGGAAAAGGCTCACGGTCAAACATCCAATTATTCATCCCGAAATGTGGCAATTATACTGGGAGAGAGGCAGGGGAAGAGAAATAGTTCGAGCAGCAGCGGTCGTCATAGTTTACTAACAATAAGTGGGAGGGGTCGTTTTTTTTGCATCCCTTCCCCTACTTCATTTCCTTCTTCGGAGAAAGTGATGCACCACTTTCCCCTACCCTCTTCCCAGAATTCCATTCCGCGTCCCGGGCAAAAAATAAAAGAAGGCAAGTCCAGTAGCGAGGAAGGATTGAGGAGGGGAAGCGCCCCTACCGGCGACTCGGGGAATGAAAAAAACAAGTGACGAACGAAAGGCGATGCCAAAAGGAAGAGAGATGCGCGGGTTGTTGCTGTATCTAGAGTGATGGACTCTCATTATGTGGGTCCAGGTTCAATTCCCGGCAGTGGTGGTGATATTACCCTGCCTCAGCCTTATGTGGAGGGCCTTTCACCCCACGGAGGTCAATAGGTAAATAAATTGTTCTTTTCTCAAGTTGAACCACATTTTGGGATCGGTTAACAAATTGCTCTCCTATTGATGCGATACTCACGAGTCGATTAAGTGGCACATCACAGGCCCTTTGGTGATATGCGATACCGAACAGCGAAAACGCGACTGAATGAGGTGTGTTGACTTTTAGACATTCCTAAATTATTTTTAACATTGTTCGTTAAGCTGGTTAAATGAATATCACATTGGAGACCCATCTCCAAGATAATAATCTTGTCAGTTTCAACCTCCCTATTTAATCCGCTACTCGTGATATTAATGTCAGTAAAAGAAAGCAAAACACCCGAGTTTGAGGAGCTCTAGCGTCTAGACGAAGCAGTCGATTTCAATGCAACAAAAAGAATACGGAAGAGGATTTATTTCTGCATTCGAGATTTTACTTTTTAAAATCTTCGGCTCTGCAGTATTTACTGTAGTTATTTTTTTTAAAGTACCCGTACTAGCATTAACAGTTTGAAGACAAAAGAATGTTTGTACTACTGAAATTGACGTATTTGTTGTAAGCAACGCAAACCTTTTCCAACTTTGAAGCCAAAGGGTCAATTGAAAATTGATAGCTACTGTTTTGTGACGTAGAATGTAAGTAATGGAGGTACTTAACACATTTACATTAAATATCTCTAATATGGTAAATATCTCTTATCGCTGAAGGCTTATCATTTCTAAGCATGAGCGGGATGTATTGTAAAGGGTGGAATGGTAAATGGTATGGGAATGGTAAAGGGTTTTATTGTAGTCCTCTGTAATTGGCCTCGTGCAGTAAATAAATAAATAAAGAGTAGATACAAGCAAGTTGACTGAAGAAGTTCTCTGATTTTTTCTCTTCAATTACAAGAAACGGTAAGGTGATGAGTGTGTACGCGTCCATTTGAAGGAAGCACAGACGTCTGGTGCGTCCTACGTCATCCGTCCCGTGATGCACTGCGAGCACAGCTGTCCCGCCCGCTTCCTTCCTCCTCACCACTCCCCTCTGACGGAGAAAAAAATAACCACTCCCTCCCCTCTCCCTCAACGCGTGGCGCGTTTTTTTATATACGTTGTACACTTTTCGTGTCGTGGCTAGACGCTGCCTGATGATATTCGGTCCGAGGCGATAGTCGGAAAGGGGGAAGGGAGGATTTTTCGAGAATAAAAAAAGAGAAAGACGATCGCCGCCCGTGTCTCATTCTCGGCACGCGTCCCATTTGCAGAGCCATACACACACATGTGCTACTTCCCCTCATCGGAGGATACACGATCTGAGTCATTCATTAGTGATCCGTTCATTTTGGAAGAATCAATGCCAATAATCTAATGACTTGGTTCACGTCATTCGTTCTTCATGGTTCATAAACAATTCAATAGGGATGAAGTTGATTGCTGCATGAGTAACTTGGTTTGAACATGTTAAAAATGCGTGGTGGAATAATCAACACTTCCTAATTTCCGCTCAAATTCACCAACTTTGTAATCTCTACAAAAATTTGAGTGGATATTACAAAGTTTCCATAGGTTATCCCGAAATTCATTAGGGCTTACATTTTGATCATACTTCTCTTTAGTAGTTTGTATTAAACAGATACAGAAGCGGAGATATCAAGGCTTGAAACTTTCGAAATGCGATATTAATGTTGAATATAAAATGGATGACAGTTCTGAAAAGAGTAGGAGAGAAGATAAATCAGGTCCGGAACTAGGTCAGGCCAGAGGTGGCACATGACCCACGGCAGATTTCTGGGGAAGGCAGAATTTGAAAATTTTATTTAAAGAGTTTTTTAAAATTTCTAATAAATTATTTAAAATAATTTTTAATTCATAAATTATTAAATAATAATGTATAAATAAAACTTCTTAACAGCACACAAACGGAGTGTAATAGGATAGTTTCCTTCACCAAAGAAAATGAATTCGTTACTCACCATCAGTGTAATCATAATATACAAATTATTTCGTTTTAAAAATCCCAGTTTAGACGAATGTTAATGGTCAATTTTAACCTCATTTAAAAAAGGCCAGATTGGCGCCCATGCGATGCCACTCCACGTGACGCCACAGGAGCCCAGGTGCAATACGAGTAGATAGGAGTTTTGCATCGTCTGAGATTACCAATGCATGTACGAGGGACAGAGCTCAGGGAAACATCTCTTAATAATCACCTATGAAAATCGCCTATAGTGGGAAAGTTTCCTTTGTTTGATAGGGTATTAATAATCCGTATTCAAGCCAAGTTCTACCTGCTAGCAGCCTCATCGTAGCTGCGCTCATAGCTTCGTACCAAGGTGGCCTCACATGGCAGCAGCTGGAACCAGAATGACGTCACACGGGCTTTTCCCAGCATTAATACTTAGCTGTCGCGTTTTCGCGCGCTTGAAAAATTCACTTTTCATTTAATTGCGAAAAATAGATATCGTCATTTAAAACTCTATAAGCGAGAAATACGTACTCTAGGAGTAAAAATCTTTCGATTAAGGTAATAAAAAATAGGAAACCTCCCTATTATTAGATGCGCAACTGCTGACTCGAAACGCTCAAATAGAAGTCCTTATCCACCCGCTACATTCTCCAGATATTGGTCAGTCCGATTATTATTTGTTCCCATTCGTTGGCACATAGTCTGGGTCATCAGCAGTTGCGCTAATATGAAGACATCAAAAAATGGCATGATTCGTGGATAGCCTCATAAGTTGAAAACTTCTACTATTACGGTTTACGAGCTCAGCCACAATGATGCGCAAAAGTCGTAGCTAGCGATGGACAATACTTTGAATGATTCATTTAAAACAATTTTTTATACATTTAAGCTGTATTTTCATGAAAAAACTAGGGGGAACTTAGTTGCGCACTTAATACAACTACCGCGTCTCAAAGAATAGCGTACGGATTTAATATATTTTTAGGTTGGGTAGTGTAATGGAGGGAGCCAAGAGGATAAGGGGCGGCAAACTGATCTTTGCCACCCGTGACCAGACCTCTATGGTAACTCCGATGTGAGTAGTTTCCCCCTAACAATATTACGCACAAAAAGTACACAGTTATTACAACATTACTTTGCATCACAGCATGTTTCATTTAACATATTAACATTTATTCATGAATTGCCATGAGAAAAAATTCCCTTACACCGGGATTCGAACTACGGACCTTTGGCTTTCCGGATTCTCTTGGAAATTCATGTATTACTGCCGTTCACGCGAAATATTACATATGCGCGGCATTAGCGCAGGTTTGAGGCTCTCAACAGGTTGTAGCTTCATTGAAGTCCTTTTTCCCTCGCGTTGCCATCCTTGAAGTACGGCGAAGGCCTGACATCTAGCACCATTAGCCTCGGTAGAATTGCCATTGGAGATAAGGAAAATTGTTAGCGTAGTGGTCTGCTCAGTGGCCCGGAAAGCCAAAGGTCCGTGGTTCGATTGCCGGTACATGAGATTTTTTCCTATGCCAATTCGTGTATATTTAACCGGCAGACTTCGAAATATTCCATTATTATTGATATAACATCGTTATCTTTAGTCAAGAATCCTAAGATTGGTTTCACGCAGCTCTCCTATTCCTCTCTCCTATCCACCAGCCTTTTCGTAGTGACGTATTTTTTTACATCCCTTATAACCTATCCACAGATAGTAAATGAAAATATGGCGCAGATAATTAATTTAAAAATCGGTAATTCAGAGTGAAATGTAGGCACCTCTTGCTTTGGAGGCACAACGCTGAAGCCTTGATAGTCTATAGGAAAATTAAGCCCTGCACTCGGAACATGTCCAACGAATCAGCGCATAAAATTCACTACAAATGTATTCAGAAAGGATCTTATGTGTCTTACTTTTAAAAATTCACGTGATTCAGATCTTCGGCACACAATAACCATCCGCCACTGTTCGTTATGTTCATTTGATTCATTAGGAACTTTTTTTTAAAGAACGACTCATTGGAATGAACCAAATAACATGACTTGAATCTCCAAAAATGAATCAAGAAACTCTGTTTCTTGCTTTAGACTTTCTCACTGATGGAATATAACCTGAAAATGTGCATTTTGAATTTCCGAAAATGTTTCTTTTATGTAATAGAGATAATGTATGCATTTCTTTGGTGATACTCTTCTGTTTATGTGAACTTCGTACATGTGCAACGAATCAGTGCACAAACATCACTCCAAATGTATTCAGAAAGAATCTTATGAACCTTTTTTCAAATATTTCACGTAATGAAACACTTCAAAACTGAATCACCAGCCTCCAGTGTGTTAATTGTGGTCATGTACTATTTGAACGATTTGAAAGATCGAATGATTGGAATGAACCATATTACATGACTCGAATCACCAAAAATGAGTCAAGAAACCCCACCCCTTGCTTGAGATGTTCCGAGTACACACATATGGGAGCCATTTAACGGCGCATCGCCCACAGTCAATTTCCTCCTTCGCTCCATTATTACGACGAGGATCTACGAATGTACCAGCTTGCCATAAACCTCGCCATAAAATTTAGGAAGGTTTCGCCCCTCTACATAATATGTAACGCAAATAATAAAGCAGTAAATACGGTACAGAAAGACTTCTGAAGGTGGCAATAAAGGCAACTCAAAGCTGAGGCTAACATAAAACCTACATCACTTCGGAAAAAATAAATGGAAACTGGAAATAAACGTAATATAAAAAAATATATTCTATTAAAATTCTGACAAGAGAGGACTGTGTGGATGAGGCCCCAGATCTTCCCATAGAAGCTTGGTTTATGCCACTTCTTTGGGCGTATTTTAAACATTTTTAAAAAATGACCGCTGCGTGGCTTTGAGCGCAGGGCAATCAAACAATTCTTAATGTCTGAAATATATTCCCTACTGGTTAATTCTTTGTTTATTTTTATATTGTTATTGTATTGTGTCTAATTCGTGCATGTCATTGTTAAAAGTTTCAGTGTAAATTGGCGTCACGGCTGTTTGTGAAATTTACTTAAATAAATAAAATAAATGAATAAATATTTTATTATAATATTAGGGCGGTCAAAAAGAAACGAGCCGAAGCCTGAAATGCGCAAACTGATGGCAGGATGATAATATCGTGTCGCATGCAACGAGATGTGTGTCCTAACCAAGGAGGTTGTAAATATATTGGAGGGGGCATAACTGGTTTCGAGCGTGGAGCGATGTGTGGCCGGAATGGGGGTGCTTGTGTAGGAAAGCCTACTTTGACCAAAACATTGATAACCCCATAAGAGTCAATGCTAACTATTTGGTGAAATATTCGGTCATGATCGTTGTTACGTTAAAATACGGACACAGTAAACCTTTTTTCTATCATTATGGGAAGGCTTCGTGAAAATATGCCTCGATATCTTTTCCCAAGGAAAAATTATTGTGAATCACCAAGGTTCGGCTGTGCAACTAGCTTAGCCGAAAATAACATTTTACAAGTGTAAAATGTACATTCCCCTGCACTTCTATTGGTAATTAATAAGATTACAGCCAATGGAAATCTTAAGATAGCGGACCGGTCGCAATAATAGTATGAAAGTATGTTCACGACGATATATTATCACCACGATATGACTACATGGGCAGTTTAATATACTTAGTTGTATTAAGAACGATCGGAAAACTCCGACGACAATCAAGAAGTAATTGCTGCATTTTCATTTTATAAATCAGAGGCGATATAAGGAATAGAATACTTGGTTATATACGTACACTGTTTGAGCATGAGTTCGAAAATGGTCAAACCAAGATGGCGGAATTCTGACCACGCTCAAAACTGGAATACAGCTCCTCCAGTGTATTTACAACCTCCTTGGTCCCAAGAGATAGTGGGAGTGCACAGCCCGTCGCTAGAGGGCACGCATGACGTCACGTGGCTATACAAACCTGGCAGCAACATGCATCAATCGTCCAACGCTGCCAGTCGCGAGTAAAGCCGGGCATTCACTGTTTTCTTGCGCTACAGGAAGCTTATCAGGAAGGGGGCCATGTTGGTAAAAGAAAAACGTCAGCATAGCCTTTCCTGACCGGTAGTGTAGTGTGGTGCTCCAGACCATGCATCATCGGCTACCGACATCCGTCCATCCCTGAAGCGCTTGTGCCACGCCTTGACCCTTGCAAGGGACATCCAATATTTGCGTTCTAGATGTCCGTGCCCTCTATACCTTCAACTGTCAGAAAACGAACAACGTCTCTTTGCTTTTCTTTTGACGCCTTCATGTCACTGTTTGCAATGCCTGCGACTATTCCAACCATTTGCAGTAACAATTTGGTATCTAAATATGAAACGTCTTTGCACTGTAATCACGGAGTTGCGCTTCGCAAACTCGAGGAAACAAAATGATTTGTGCTGCGGGGTAGCTTTTCCAAAAATATGACGATTACCAAGCAAACGAGATGATAACTAACATCTACCGAATTTTAATATAAACTAGACGATGAATTATTTTCTCTATTAGCCGAGCCGAGGCGCAAAGATTGATAGTTTGGACAAAATAGTACTTTTTAATACCTATGTTCTTTTTGAAATATCCCGCATTCAAATACGCGGTGAATGATAGCGAATTTAGTGGCGCGATGTGTCATACCACAGTGAATTCACCGGTTCTAGTACGGGTACGGATCTGGGTAATACAGGTTTGGCTGGGTGACACAGAGTGCCTCGGAACACAGGGTGCGTTTGGTGTTTTACAGGAGGTTCGAGATGATGAGACGGCTCGAGCGTTGGCCTCACACCCAGGGGCCCGGGTTCATATCTAGGCGGTGGCACAGGTTTATCCGAATCTCACGAACTCTGCATTGTGAGGGGCACTTCAAGTACAACACTCCGTCCGTCAGATGAGACGTTAAACCGCGGTCCCTTTGGCGCCTTACGCTGAAAGTGCGCAGGATAATGCCGATGCCGGTTTTCTCTCCATTCTTCCTTTGCCACCCTCCCTCCACGGCGCAAATGACCTTAGCTGTCGGTCGCCTCCTCCAAGCATAATAATTTAGTGGACGCCTGAAGAATCCTCTACTGGAATATTATAGTGGTCTGACAGGGGGCCAAACAGTATTACTTAAGCACATTTTTTACCATTTGCCCTCCCCCATCATGAAAGCTATATCTCAACTCTTCCTTGCTTACTTAAGGTGCATTCATTTTTTTGTGCGTGCTTTATAAGGAGAAATCCCCAAAACAATGTTATGATATTGGAAGAATCCCATTTCCTAAAACACGCTAACGTGTATTGTTTTGTGCCGTCTCAGAATAGCTATGTCAAACTACGCCTCAGGAACTGTGCCTTTCACTCTTGGGAACGACTAACCTTCCTCTTCCCATTTCACTTTGCCGGAAACATCCCAGTTCCACCTTTCCTATATAATGGCTCGGTGGAGATGCTATGGCACTCGTCACTCGTCAGTGGTCAGTCCGACAGGGAGATTCACTAGTCTCACATTGGTCAGTTTTCAACTATTGGTTACTCCATAACTATAAACTGGCGGTGTAGTCGCAATGTAGCTGGCAGTGGGAGTCGAAGCCCGGGCCATACGGCAACGAAGCGCCTAGTTATCTACTCGTACCATCACCAGTGGCTCCTCTCCTTCCCGAGACAATGGTAATAATTTTGGCTATTCTGGACGCACAAATTCATTGCATGACATTTGTTCTTCGAATAGATCTATTGGAATTAAAATGGGAATAAACTTTGAAATTTGGGTAAGGTCTTTAAGTATGTGTGTGTGATTAGCCGCTTTCCGATACCTATGACAAGAACCCACGTAAAATATGGATTACGACCTGCGTTCGGCCCTAAAGGTTACATTATATTATGTTTTTGAAGTGTTTATTTTATTTAGCATTAAACTTTTCTTCACCTTATCATCAATAAATCGGGTTTCTTCAGTTCTACTCACAGAAATGAGCAATTATTTTCCAGTGTATTAAAGTTGGTTAGTGACTGATGTATTATACTCTATTGAGATATGTTATCTAAAGCCTGTTAAACCTAGGGCCTTGAGCAGTGGCGTAACCAGGGTAGGGTTTGGGGGGTCCGGACACCCCCCGGAATATAAAAAAACAATTTCTTTCCTTCATCAAAGATTTCAAAGACAAAAAAATATTGATGAATCATGAATTTACAAAACATTTCTTTAACAAATGAAGCTTATCGATTATGAAAAGTTTAAAAATTACTTAAAAACCCTCTCATTAGTAGCCTGTTTTGTTTTTAAATTTCCGCACTGGTTTTGGACCCCCCAAAAGAAATTCGTAGCTACACCACTGGCCTTCAGGTGGTCATAGGGAAGTTTAAAAAGTAACAATTAATATCGAGACAATTTTTCGGAATACAATAGAAAACCATGTGACTAAATATTGGACGCTCTTCATAGCCAGATCTAGATGAATTGGTGATGATTGACAATAAAAATTCCTCTGCAGTTGAGCATTATTTCCCTTTTGGTCCTACGAGGCACGCGAACCTGGAGACGTCACGACCAAAATAGCACGATGAGAATCCAGAACGTCCGACGAAAATGAGCATTTGAAAAGGCGAAGTCTTGGAAGTTGACTGAAGCTACGAAACCGCAATTTCCAGAGAAAAAATAACAAACTTTCTCTCTCAATCCAATATCTCGCTTGCGGAGATGGAAAATTCGGAGCAGATTCGATTATCGCGAATCCATCCAGAAAATCCCGCTCCCAAATTAACGTCGAGCTATTACAACTCAGGCTCGCATTTCCCGGTGAATCTGATGGGATTATAATCTATTGAAATGGAAAATGAGAGGAAAACCTTTTTGAAAAATTAAAACGAAGGGGACGAGAAATATTTACCTGTGGAAAAAAGAGTATTTTTACAAACTCACGACTCCAGCTGCTACCACAGAGAAATCCACAAATTTATTTCTTCTCTCATGCTGTTTTAATCATATCCTGAACTCAAGGCTGGAATATGAAATGAATGGAGCGACCATATCAAAGCAGTGCCTGCAAGAAGCGGTTATTGGATTGGAGAAAGTCAATTATGCCGTTGTAATTGGAGTCAAACTTTGCCGTAGTGACACTTTTTACTTCAATACTTCTTCCCTAATATCTTAACCTGTGTACGTCCTCGATTTTTCAGTCTAACGATATTCTATTTAGATAACCTATTTTTAGCCAACTAAATCTAGGGCTTTGGGGTGGTAATGGCGAATTTATTAATCTTAAAATTTACAAGAGCGTCTTCCGGAATCAAGTTATCATTAATTTTAAAATCAAATTTACATAATTTAATCCAAATGAAAATTTCTCACGCTCACAATTATATCCTCCCAGAAAGGCCATTAAAAATGCAATCAATAAATAATGGAAGTCAGTGATCTAAGGTAATTAAGTTTCCAGTGCGCAAATTAATCATATGCCAACGTGGGATGCCTTAAGAACTGATAATTCCAAATTATATCTAAATGAATAAGTAAACTGTTTATACATTTGAAATTTATACTTCAAATTACATGCATACGCAAAGGGTATGTTACTTAAGAAGTAAAATATGATGCTTTCCCGGCGAATATATTCGAAAAAGGATATTCGGGCTTCCAGCCGGGTCCACTCACCATTAGCCCTGAGGATGGAACCCGACTCGTGTTCCGAAACGTAGGCAGAATGGAGGGAGACCACCCGGCTGGAAGCCCGAATAGCCTTTTTCGGGGTATGTTTCTTAGGCGGGTTACTACATCAAATTTCCAAAAGAAACCACTCTCGTATAAATATAGCTACTAATTCCAGTTGGGGTATAGAGAGGAATAATGACAATTAAATGAATCAACCGAGTTAATAATGAGGGAGTCCTAAGAAGGGTAGGAGAGACGAGAAGTCTCAAGAAAACCTTAATAAGAAGACGGAATAACCTAATGGGCCACATCTTGAGACGTGTTGACCTGCTGAAGACAGCCGTCGAGGGACAAGTGGATGGCAAGAACGGAAAAGGAAGACCTCGAACAAAATATATGGAACAGTTAAAGAAGGATGTAAAAGAGAAGAAATATTTAGGTGTAAAAAGGTTAACTGATTGGAGAATTGAGTGGAGAGTTGCGTCGAACCTCTTAGGATGTGATGATGATGATGATAACTGAATGCGTTCAGAGACGCTTGGTACCAACTGCACAAATTTGAGCCCATGTTGCGAAATATGCTGGGTATTAAAGGAGTTTTCTCCGTAGCGGGATCGATAGTGTGTGGATGATGTCTTGTAATGAATCTTTATGCACTCACGAAATGTACTCCGAAAGACATGTCGATTTATATTCCCACCTCAATTTTCGATGTATTTCTATACCTTAATCAATCAAACGCTGGGGGAGAAATTTAACATTCTGGGTAAATATTATGCACCTTATTTTCAATTTATTTTACCAAGTGTAATATTTTTAACGTAAGTGACTTATTCATTGTATTTGAGAATCATTTCCCTTCATTTTTTGACCCTTATTTTCCCTCTCATGTATATACTACCGCGCAAGTTATCAATTAAAACGAAATAAAATGCTTAGGATACAAAAGAATAAATTACTCATCAGGCGATAAAATGATTGAATTTCAAGAATTTTTGGCGTGTGGCGGAAAGTGTTTCGGCACTAGCAGTTACCAAGAGAAGAAAATGTGCGCGTTTTAGATTTTTCACTATCGAGTCCCATTTGTAGTTTATGTATTCTCTTAATTATAAGGGGAAAAACGATTTATTATAACTATCCGTTAGGATAAATACCTCTCATATTTTATCGTTTCATTCGGACCTATAGATATAGTGAGGTTTTAAAATAATGTTATTCATGCTCCTCAGACAGATATCATGTTCATATTCATTCAAGATATCATATAGTATGATTCAAGATATCATGTTCCCATTCATTTTCATTCATTCCAGAGATATATCTGTCCGTTATTGCTAAAACAATCGAAGCCAAGCGCGTATCTTAGAAGCGTAGACTGCCCCCCAGCCTTATTTGACCAAATACTCTGCCACCCTGTCCGGTGACAGTGACATTTATTTTTAACGAAGCAAAGCTCAGGCTTCTGTTTTGAATATTTTACTCCTGGTGATCAAACAGGATTATTCCTATAATTATGGGCTTGATTGGGAGTGGACCTTTCACTTGGCGTTGAAATTACGGATGCCTCATTTTCATAGGTGCATAAAATCGTGCTCAAATGACCATCCACTTACACGTGGGGTTATGATGAGACATCGATTGATTCCATCCGATTATCACCTCTCTCCCCTCCGAAAATTTTCATTCAATCATTTTATCACCTCATACGTAATTTATTCCTTTGTTCCCTAAGAATTAGATTCCGTTTGACTTAACGATTTGCGTGGTAGTATATCGATGAATAATGAAATTAGAGTCGAAAGAATAAGGAAAATGATTTTCTAATCCAACGAATAAGTCACTAGCGTTAAAAAATACTACGCTAGTAAAAAAAATTGAAAAAAAAAGATATGTATAATAGCTCTCGACGTATGATATTTACCCAGTCTGTTAAATTTATCCCCCAGCATTAGACTGATTAAGGTATATGATTACATGGAAAATTTTGTGAATAAAAAAAATTCTCTTCCCACGATGAGGTTACCTGTTTAATTTTCAGTGGGGTAATAGGAGTTTTTCTTAGCCAAAAAGAAAAGTTCATTGCAAAAAAAGAGGATACTACTGGGTCATTGGCAATATATCTTGCAGAAAACTGCCGGCATGCCTTCAACAAATAATAAAGGTCAAAGTTTGAGGTTCTCAATTTTTTTAGACAATTTGAAGTCAATTGTCAGTTGGCCTTTCTATACTCCCGTAAAAGGCGGAATTTGCTGACTATGCTGACGTCGGCAGTTGTGAGTTTACTATCAAGTTTATAGAGTTCATTTTTCATAGATCGTGAGAGAATAAATGCATAAAGGAGGGGACTTGAACAATTCTCTCATTTGAATCTTTGTAAAGTGGTAATATAAATACTAATTACCTCTGAGGCGACGAAAAAATAATCAGATTTTCTCCTCCTATTCCTGAGAAGTAGATGGCAAGCAATAAAGAATTGTTGGAGTAACCTCAAATTCACATCTTTCTTCTCAATAATAAAACAAATCTCGAAATCGTAAGCTGTATAATAACCACGCTAAAGCCTTCGGCCCAGAGCACAATTTTCGTCAATTTCAAGCATGATGAATCATGCTGTTTCTTTCCCTGTTGGCGTTGCTTTCTTGACAAGGCCTTCCTCCCCTCCATACACCTCCTGCATCCTTATATACCCCCTCTCACTTTCTCTCAGACTGCGGCGGCATGCCTTCCTCCAGAACTTCCTCTATCGGCAGAGGGTCGTTTTTTTGCCCCCTCTTTTGTATCGTGCTTAAGGCTTAAGAGCAGTCAAGTCAAAATGCAGGTCTGGAAGAGTCTTTCGGCGCTTGGTTTTCTCTTCTCCGATGTCTTTTTGGCTGGAGCGCGAAATCCGAAACTGAGATTTGCCAACAATTTCTTGCCGCATTATTGCATAAAAGGCTGAAAAAATTTATTTTATGGGTTTGTTTTTTTTAATATTCGGAAGGTGTCGCCATATTGAATAATAATAATACGCTAAAATAGAATGAGCAAAGATTACTTCAATTTCCATATTTTTTCCGGATAGGTACAATAATTTTAGGCCTCGGGCGTCATCCATAAATTGATGTTTCTTGTATGTCTCAGCTACAAAGCCACTACAACCGTAATTCATTAAAAAAGGATATGATGGCGGCTTTTTTATTTTTGATAATTATCTCCGATTGGAATTAAGTACTGATTCAGAAAATGGCTTTCATAGTCTTCCGTCAAATATGATTATTTGCATATCGCATTTTGGAAAAAAGAATACTGTAGCATAACAGTTAAAACATTACTGCCAACGTAAGTTCTCATAATAATATCTTCAATTGTTGGTGCGAAAAAATGACACTATCAGTATAATCACTGTGATAATAACAGTATAATTTATCATAATCACTGCTCTGGCTTCAAATAAATCTTCTTCACCACTGATACTGTTAATGAGTTAAAATAGTGGTACTACTGAGCATATTATTTCTGAAAGTGCAGTGCCCTAAAATTTTAAGGGATTTCATCAATACAAAAGTGGTGAATCACATATTGTTACCACTCACTCCTTCACTTCTGGTATTTCCCGGGTTGAATGTAAAAATTATTATCTCCATGTTTAGCATAACTATAAATTTAACATCGCTACTTATTAAACACAAACAACTTGAACACTTTCTGTAATTCACACGATTCCATGGATGGATAGTCCAATTTGATTTTCTAGGTAATATCTACTAGTCAAAAAGAAATATGAAAGTTGTGGCTGTGTGAGTACTTCACTGTTAGAAAAACGGAGCGTGATAAGAGAATATAAGGGAATTGATAACTTCTATGTTATTTTAGGCAAAAAAAATTAAAAATAGGCGCTTATAACAAGGTAGCAACCGGAATATGGAGAAATTGGAATCTCAATGACGCGGAAACCTTCGTAGTCGCGCCAAGAGTATAGACCTGAATCACTTTTCCCAGACACCATATAAATAAACTTGATAAAATCATATACAAGCCTTGGGTGGTGAAATGCCCACCCTGGTGGGACTCGAACCAATAATCTTGTAACTAATAGGCTATGACTTCACCCGCCGCCACAGTGACCAGCTAGGAACCCAGTGCGGCTTATTGCCATAAAATATGATTTCCTTATACACTGTCTTGAACCTTATTAATGCATACCCATCTAGGATCTCTCTAAATTACGTCTTAAATTCTTTAAGTAGCGGAATATTCGACATAACGTGATATATCATAAAGGTCACACTCCAGTGTTCAGGTTCTCTTTGAAGCCGTTACAATGTGAAGTAGTTCTATTGCTTCTCACAAATGAAGGATCTGCATCGACATCGATATACTGGATTGAAATCGAAAAGGCAGGCTATTTATTCTTACGTGGAAATTCAGTTACCAATAGGAAACCTACTCATAAGCCATGATGGCTTGGTTTTCTGTTAGACAGCAATGACAAAAAGTACGAAAGACGAGCTAAATTGGTTACTATATATGACCATTAATGTGATTAAATAAATTTAGAACTTATGTATCGGAGGTGCACATTATTGCTGTCACATGGGAACCTCACGAATTCCAATAATATTATCTCCTCAGTATGCCGTCACATCAGACTTTAGTATTGCCGGTAAAGTGTCCGAGTAGGTATAAAAAATTGCAAAAACTTATTTTTTATTTTCTATCTGTAACTTGGAACCAATGGACTTTGACGGCATGATACTTCTATTACGAATTCCGATTGACAATTTTTAGCGGCCTCCGCAAAAAGCGTTTTCCTACGTAGTTAATTAAGCAAGTCCACGATAGTTGTTTTTCTATTATGAAAATAAAATTCGATGCATGTATTTCAACGATAAATCTAAAAATGACTTCTATTATCTTTCGCCATATCTTGGTTCAACATGTCAATAGTCTTCACTAACGGCTTAACTAACTATAAACGTCTTAACTAAAAATAAAGTTCAAATTCCCGAATGCGAGAGCTATGATCTCTTTCAATATTACCATTTCGCGCATCTTAGCGGTAAAGGAATCATTAGGAATGGTGTTGTTTATATTGTTATAATCAATATTTTTAACAGTCTTTCAACCACTTAAAAGAACGCATCAGTCCACGTTCAGCGGTCACGATTTGTAAAGCCCACACATTGCAAACAGCATTCGAGGAAAAATCGATTTCTCATCTGAATTATGAAGAGAATCATCAAATTCATGAGCAGCCATTAATGGCCACCCAAATGATTTTCTGGTTTCTGCCGGCCCTCCATACAAAAACAAGTTTTTCCCCTACCCCTCCCGCCTGCCTAAGAATAATCAGGTAATTAGGCCGTAATTGAATAAGGTAACTGACGAATCGATGAGGAAATATAGGTTAAAAAGAGCTGCGTGAGCGAGGACACAAATTGGACTTTTTGAGGAATTGAACAAGGAAACGAATTTCTCGAAAAGCTTTAATAGATTCTAAAAAAATTCTCATTTCTATTATTCACAACGTATTAAAAATATTTATGATGCTACTGCTCAGAACTTACTAAGTGAATGAAAATAAAGGTACTATATATTTTGTAATAACATTCCGGGCAACGAAATAAAAAGATGGCGTCTTTACCTGCTTATTAGAATACCTCTCAGACAGGAAAGTCTGAGAAGTAAATGGAAATTGTAGAAAACTCTTGAAGGCGTAGACATCAAATTAAGGGTCGTGAGAACATTACAAAATACAGATAAATCATATGAAACAAAGTGCATCCACAGACCAAAGTCAAGAGGTTGAGTTTCACCGGGTAAATTCAAATTTCGACAGTGTTACTTTATCAAAAATGGTTCTCCAGAATGCCATTTTCAAGTTTCGCGGCTTCCATATCATTCTTTTCTTAGCCGAGCGAGGTTTAATGCATAATTTCACGAGGCATCTGCGACATGACTGTTTTTTTTTTAATTTGGTCAAAACGAGATGAAAAACATCGCTCCAAATATTACCATTAACGTGTATTTGAGCAAACATTCGAGCGGATTGTGATACCAGCGTTCGGGGAAGGACGACTATTTTCCTGGAAATCTGAGTTCCATTATCGATAATAGCTGCCGAGATAGGCCCATTTAAAAAAATGATGAAAAAATATTAATGCATGCTTCCACGGAGTGGTGCAGCAGGCGTTTGCAGGTTTTGAAGCGAAGTGACATTTCAAATCTGAAGACGGCTGCTGCAACTCCGCAGAAGCTGTCGTCACGAAGATGAATCAACGTGGAGGAAAACCCGGAAATTTTATTGTGCCCAATGTAGGTGATATTTTGAAGCAACGTACTCGAGGTACGAATAACGTCGGAAAATATGTACATATTTTAAATAATTGTAAATAACGGGTAGTTTAAAAGGGAAGTGATTTCCAAGATGTGCATACATTAAAATATCCAAATTCACAAAAACAGAAATTTAGGATAATACATGGACCCTATATTAAAAACTCGGAATCAATGAGCCCGATGAGATGCACTATGAACGGTAAGGTTTTATTTTGTTATTCATTGTCTACCGAATTATTTTAATAATCCTATATTATTTAATTGAGATTTTTATTCACAGTGAACGACCCCATTACTTTACTGTTCAAAGGGTTGCATGGAAATTAATGTTTATATCACCTCCGTTGTCATGAAAGGCTAAAAAGTAATCTCTAGTTGTTGAACTGAAACATTTAGAACGTCGTCGGCTCCAATGTGATAAGGACACATCCGAAGAACTGGGCGACAAGAAGAGGAAGTTGCCATGTTTTGTTGGTTGGGTAGTTGCCATGTCTACGCCGGCGGCGCCCATCACCCAGTCCAAAGAGTAGGACAGGGAGAGTTCTAGCCTCAGTCGCATCCTCTTCTCTATAAAGTGATATTTTCCTTCAGTAGGAAGGAAGTGAAAAACATTCGGAGAGGGATTGGTGCTCGGGAATAATGGGAGCTTACCTACCTCCTCGGAATGCATCAAATATTCACGGAGCAAATAACGGCTCGGCTTTCCATAAATATTAGAAGAGGAGCGGCCCTATAGCGAGTGATACGGTTCTTCGGATTGGACGACGGGAGGAAGGGAGCCAGGGCCTGGTGTGGACTCCGCCGCCGGCCCTGAGGAAGGAGATGAGGGGATAAATATCTGGAGGGAGATATAACGCTCGCATGTGCAACTCGGAAACAAAAGACATCGCGGTGATTCCAAGTTTTGCAACCCTTGACCCGATGACGAGAAAGGTTTTATTCTGAATTAAACTCGCAAAGTGGAAAACGAGGACGCTACCTATATTTTTTTACATGCCTTCCGATTGATAACTGAAAAATAACTAATCTGAACGATAGTAAAATGTATCTACTAGAAAAATATATACAAATCCAACTAATCAAATCATGGTGATACATGTTCAACCTATTCAGGCGTGATATAGTGGCAGTTCGACAAAGATTGAAAAGAATAATTACTTTAAAACCTTTAGATAGAGACGCTATAACGCTGTACTATTATGTATACTATAAATTATGCTATTGTATGCTATTAACGCAGTTCGAAGTACGAAGTAATACAATTATTAAAATAATCATGTGCCTTATATCTTAGAAGTCTATTAAACACATTATTCCGCCTAAAACTGAAAATTCAACAGACTGCATTGCAGTTAAACAACAGCGCATTACCAAAGTAATTACGATAATAGATTTAGTAAGAAGAAAGTCGTCCATTCGTTAATATTATCCATTACTTATTTCCCGTTATTTAGCATTCTGAATAGTACCAAACGATGGCTGTGTAATCCGACACGCGTCGCACGCATCAAATAATTGTGGAAAAGTGCAGCTACCTTTCATTTTACTCGGTGATGATACAGGTTTTTTACTTCAGGATTTCTTTAATGCACAGTTTGAAAAATCTTTAGCAATTATTTTCTAGTTTTTAGGTTTTGTACTTGTACATGGACACCAAACAGGTTTGAAAAATATATTTTTTCAACATATTTTTTTTGTTCTTGACTTCATTTTAATTTTTATAGATATGTAAAATTTTGAGGATCAGGTCTATTTGCAGTCAAGCCTTGTTAAGTGAGAGTGCAAGGGACGGGCATTTTTTTCTCGCTGATAGAGGTATCTCACTTACCAAGTTTCTCTCTTACAAAGGTTCCGGAATGACCTCTCTCACGAGGTACAGATAAGGAAGTAGTTCGGCAAGAGAGAAAGCCGGCGTCAACATTAGCCTTCTCATAACGAATAGCACCAAGGGGACCACGGCTTAACGTCCCATCCGGCGGACGGGGTGCAACACTTCAAGTGCCCTCCTTAGGGCACTCAAGCAAGGATCGGGCAGCCCCTGAAAAATCTCTACTATCCCTACTATCGTCCTATGAATTACTGAAACCGCACCGTAATATAATGATAACCGTGTGTTATTGAAATTACTTTGATCATAAAATATATTATGGTTAGCCTTTTTCTTTATTAACTACGCGCTCTGATATTACATAGACAGTCGTGGCAAGAATGGAGTTTCAGAATTTACTTCTGAATGTGTTTATTTTAATGTAATACACGAGATTGGTAATTTAGAATTTATGACGCCACATTCCAGTTTATCAGGATAAGGGCATACCCTAGTTATTTGTATAAAAAATCTCCTTTATTTTAAGCTCCCGAGACAAATATGACGAAATTTTTCTGGAAAGAAAAATTATAACAAAGGAATTATGAGTCTTCTTTGCTCGATAAAATTATTATTTACAAAAAATGCTATTTTAGACAGTATTAAAAATGTGTATTGTTTAACATATTCCTAGGTAATTAAATAAAACTTCCTTTTAATGAGTGATGCTGATGCATGCTAGTTACAGCAGTAAAATAGGCACATCAAGTCCTGCCAAAGGTAAAATACAAAAATTAGATTCACCAGAGCGGGTTATATTTTTTACTAAATTATTACAAAGAACTTCTTTCTTCCAGGCATTCCATTTATTCACTAATGTAATTACTAGTCTAGGTCACCACGTGGAAATCATAAATATAGTTATGTATTTATAAGGAGGATATTTCAACTACCATACTTACTTTTTAATAACGATACTTCCCAATTGTTCAAGCCTATGAGTCATTGATAGCATCGAAGCCGTTTTTACGGAAAAAGAATGCACTGATTTATTATATTCACATTCACTGATTTACCTTCATACGATTGTATTCGCTTCTTTCTAACTACCGCGCCATGAATTTATTTTAATTAGAATTTATTTATTATTAGAATTTCAAATTAGAAATTCGAATAACTAAGGTCTTCGGTGCAGTTTTTTTTGTGTTCAAGAAACAAATTAAAGAAATAAATTGACTTTTTAGGCATTTTGTTATTATAACTGCTCCAGTAGAATATTTTATTAACCTGCGAATGGATTTTGGCTGAAAAAGCTTATTTTAAATAAAATAATATAAAAGTTATTGGTTTTTCAAGATATTTTTGAGTCCTTTTTAGAGAATGTGGCAGAAACTTCATCAGTAGAATAATTCCATTAAAGTCCCAATTACTCCGCAACTCTTTAAATAATTTATTAATTGCAATAACTTTTCTATAATGATCTAGAAATCAACGAGCTGTCAACTACCAGCGATGGAAATAGTAGTTGTTCATAGTTCTTGGTAAATGACTTTTGAACTAGATATTGAATTTCACAGTGAAGAAATCAAAAACTGAAGGGGGAGAGACTGATGCATCTTGAAGCCACAGTTAAAAAATTCACTTTCCAGTGCCTACGATGACTCAGTAATATTATATCGCAGTTCATCACGATATACGAGAAATCCTGATATCACGATATCGTAAATCCCTGAGAATGGATAATTAAAGCTCCATAGCTTCATTCAACTGCAATGGAATAACCGATGAACCACCTTTTTCATTTGGAAATACCTATATATCAAGTATTACTAATTTTAATTTGTATCAGCGGCACGTGAGCGACAAATCATATTTTTTATCACTCCTGAGACGAAAGGGATCTTCTGCCACTTAAATATAGCATAAAAGTATTAAAAATACCTCACTGTGAAATTTCTGATTTCCAGAAGACATTTGGGAAATTACTTGTCACGAATGTTTCCAAAGCTGAGAGACATGACATGCCATCTTTATCCATGAACTTTTAAGAGATCGGAATAACAGGCACGCCCTACGTATCCCCTTAATTTCCATTTTAATTAAATATAGAATTACATATTCTATCTAAATACAAATAACGTATTTCTCCGACTATAGTCCTTCTCTGAATGTAATCCCCCCCTCTAATTTTGAGGCTTGAATTTCGGGAAAAATGTCATAAAATGGGTTCAATATAGTCCCCTCCCTTTACTTTTACCACGGGCATTTTTGGAAAAAAGGGGGACTAATGGACTATATTCAGAAAAAATACGGTAATATTTACTACCAGCACCGTAAAGGCACACATATCATGGACAACCAGGAGCACTTAATACTATCTATATTTTTTCTAAGCCAATGTGCAAAGATGACACTTTATATTATAATTTTTTCACAAAATATTTCATCGTGTATTCATCAAAATAGGAATCATTTTGAATGAGGGATCAGATTGGTATTGGGGATTCCGGCCCCGTATGTCCGGGTTCAAAACCCGGCGTTGGCGTAGATATTTCAGAAACCCGATTTCTAAGGTGAGCGAGTGTTTTGTGGAGGACAATTCTGGTACCTCCGTCGGATGGGACGTTACCCTTATGTTCCCCTTGGCGCCTTTCGTCAAGAGCAAATTGACGCTGACGCCGGATTTCACTCCAACCTTCCAACCCAACCTTAGCTTTCGGTCACATCCTTCAAATACCATACCAATTTTAAATGAGATAATGGTAAAACTAATTTTCTTCGCTTATACAGCTGTTCAGATCAATTGAACTACATTTACGGCGATGATTACTGGTGGACTTAATTTTTAAACGAAATTATCAGTAATCCTGAGCGTAAAAAATAAACTTTTAGCTTTATATGAATACAAACTATAGACCAAAACAACACCCTTCTGAGCTGTGTTTTTCTGAAGGATATGTGTGAAGATTCGCTTAAAATCTGACTAATGCTGTTTGTACGCCCGTAGCTGTTTTTGACGAACCGCGCATCCTTCCGTAGTATTTTATTCAGTTTGCGGATTAAGTCTTTCTGCACCGGATTCCATATGATCTCTGGTAATTAGGGGTGTCAGGAGATGAATTGCTTTCTCGTAATATTTATTCCCTTCTTACTAGGAACGTCCACTAGCAACTTTTGCTCTTCGATTTTTTTCGAATGTTAGCAATCTTAGAACATTAAGTATAGAATCGTCATACCATCCATCTCAAACACGATTCCCCCGTTGATGTAGGCAACCAACATTGCCTCCTAATCATGCTCGTCTGCGCTGTAGGGCGTTATTCTTATTCCCGCATTAAACTGACCACCAAGGGGACTACATAGATGAGACCCAATTCCATCCCACAGGAGGCATTTCGGCCTTGCCATTTCGGTCGCATTTAATCGTTTTCAAAGATGTCCGCGGCGCGGTGATGAGTGCAATGCGATCCACTTTTATCCAATATTTTGCATTATAATGATTGTAATTGTGGGGAATAGCATTTAAAAGTTATCAATATGACAGATAAAATTATCATGTAATACATATATTTCAGTTTAAATATCTAAGTATATCTAATCTTCCCGTGAAACTCGGATCACTTTGTCTGTCAGCGACATATGTGGCGACTTTCGTAAACGCATTTAAATGTGCGTTGAGTGACAGCACATTTAGAGGCTTACTTGACGATCCTCTTTTGTAATATTCGTGCTGACCACATTTGGAGAGCTGGTTAATGTCCAAAATAAACCGCTCAAAGAGTCATTCATTTGCTTGAGCCAGCAACAATATCACGATCGATATGAACCGTTCCTGTGATACTGAGCCCTTTTAATTGAGGCGCTACTCATGCGCCGCAGGCATTCACTTATTGGACTTTCAAACAATGCCCGTAATTGAATAATTCTATTACGTCATCCGAATTAGAGTCGGAATTCTAAAATTAAAAATAGCACCCACACGTCGATTCAACCAGGCAACGATGAATTTTTAGTTGTTTCCCTATTCTGCCATCTGAGAGGGACTACTTATGACCAGTGGTAACGGTAACGAGAAACAGTCACTATATTTGAAGGGGAAACGTGGCAGCCTGGAGTGTAGAGTACCTGGATGATGGTCGAAGGGTACCAGGTTCAAATCTCGGGTGCCGTCCTCAGATTTCCCAAAAATAGTCCCCACTGCGTATGCAGGCATGGATGGAGCGAGTACTGAGCGGAGAGGGGACGTTTAAAACAGTGTTTGTGAGTAAAACGTGAGGTAAACGAGGGAGAGCAAGGATGAAAATAGGATTTTGGATAAAATGAAAGGGATTAGGCTTTATTGTGAATTGAAGGCGGAAGTCCATACAGGGGGGGATGCTGCCAGAGTACTTCATAAATACTCCATAAAAACCTACTTATAAGCGTTAGAAAATCTTAATAATAATTATTTCTATTAAAAAAATGGTTCTCTTTAATTTATCGACACGTGTGATATACGGTCTACTGCATTGAATATTTTTGTCAGTTATGATAACTCGGTTAAAATACAGTTTCATAGTTGTTTTCCTATAAGTATAATCTGGATTTATATGGTGTTAATTGTTACAATGTAAATCTGAGGTGGTCTACGCATAAATATTGATATGGAAAAATGTCATTGTTGCTACCCCTCCCGCCTATTCATCCCCCTTCCTCATACTCTCCATCAAACTCAAAGAGAGGCTGTCACATCAGAGGTGACTAAAACAAAACGATCGTGAAAGCACGGGATTTTTCAATCACTCTGCCGACGCGTTAAAACCAAATGAAAAGTACGAAGCAGCCATCGGGGTTAATGGCGCGGGCGGTGGCTTACTGCGAGACAAGACCTTAATACTTGTCGTGGGGCATTCTCGTAATGAAAAAAAGAAGAGAAATAATCCGCGACATCTCAATGATGACTTAGAGATCGCGATGTTGAGGGATTCCAAAACACGCGCTACCTGAGCACTAGACATCGTTATGAACGCATGAAAAAAATATTTTCAGTAGAGCCCTGAAGAAACTAGGATTCGTCAAGCTTGGAAACATAATGATAGATACACTGTTGCATGTTCCACAGAAGTTTATTAAACCGTTATGATCGTAAACATTAATATTCCAGCATTCAATATAGTAATATTAAAAAAATTATCGAATTGGATAATCTAAAAAACACAAAATGTTATCAAATGGATGATGGAAAGATCAATAATGATTAGATTTAAGCCCATTAAATAGTAAAGGTGGAGAAATAAGCGACTCAAAACACAAACGAAACGTAATATCCTCCGTAGTCATCGTAGCCGTGCATTAATAGGTATCGTATTTCACGAGCTCAACAGATTAATTAGTCCATCAATCCGAACTACGAAGGACGACGTAAACCGAGATAAAATTAATTATTCTGCCGATGAAATGATACCGACCATGCCAATTATTCATCTACATCTACATAGTACCCCGCAAGCCGCGTATTAAGCGTGTGGCAGGGGGTCTTGGGATATTAGCCATTCACGCATAAGAAAGGAAATGCTGCAACGAAATTACAATGAGCATTTATTTAAGTCCTGTATGGTTCGGAGGAAAACGAATCCCCATATCTATCCAATCGGTTAAATATCTCTCTTAATTTATCGCTTCTATCGCGACGCTCTTAAGGATATCCATTCTCAATTGTTCAAACAATCTAAGACTAGCGCGCAGCCTCCGAGTCTCCAGCGACTCCCAGCCTCATCCGCTTAACGCTTAACGTTGTCTGTACGCCCGTAGTAGTTTTTAACGAATCGCGCTGCCTTCCTTTGTATTTTATTCAGTTCACGGATTAGGTATTTCTGCACCGGATCCCATATACTCCCTGGTGTCCGTTTCATTATGTTTCCTATCACCAAGTTCCATCAAATATCACCATCCAGCCTTAAGTTGATTCGTCAAGCTGGTTATGGGAAGATTTTCGGAATAAAATTGAAGGAGTAGTCTTCTTCGCACCCACCAGGCCACACCTGGAAAACGCAGGGACCGTATGGGATCAGGTATAAGTAGAATGAATACGTTCACTTGGTGAAATACAAAGGAATGCTGCGCGATCAGTCAAAAACTGCTAGGAGCGAACAGAATTCGTCCCACAGCTTTTAGACGAATTACGTTGGGAGCTTCTACAGACTTGGAGGCTAACTGCTAGGCTTAGATTGCTCGGGCTACTAAGACCAGATATCGGAGAAAATTATCTTAGAACCTCAATATATCTCTATTTATATCCGATAGAAACGATAGATTAAGTGGGATATGTTGACGTATCGATTGATATAGGAAATCCTTTTTTTTCTAAGAAAAATGAACGACTCCCATAAATCCTGGGTGAGCTTTTTTTTTAAAACGGCTGTTGTCTCAACACTACCCGATACACTCCAATTGAGACAGCTTGCGGGATGATACATAGATGTACGTTTACCCTTACTTTTCAGAACTAGAATTATTCATGTTTTCCTACCCTCAACATTTATAAAAGTAGTTCATATATTCCGGTATGCTAAAATTTTGTCGTTTTTATTACAACCTGAGTCCAAAAGGTCGTAAGTAGTTAAGGCCTCTAATTTAGTTTTTTTGGAGCTGAAAAAGCACCATTCCCATGTAAAATGTGAAAGTGAAGTCCACTATTAGAGCAATGTTTTCGGTGTTATCCATAATTTATATAATCCGATCAAGCCATACTTCAAAACAAAAGAGGGAGAGCTAATCTTAAAAATATAAACCGAGGATAAAATTCTCCATGAGAAAAAAGCATTTGGCTTTAGTCGGGATTCAAACCCGGATCTCCCTTTTGCCGGTTAGGTATCTATTTAGTTGGGTACCAGTTACACCATCAAGCTATCCTTTTCTGAGATGAATGAAGGACTGGGAATTTATCATACTTAATAACTCCCTGTGAAGGAATTCAACCCTCAATATAGCGCTGAACCGCACCGCGGCGGCGCCGCGCCGCCGAGCTACCGCCGGCACCACTTACCTCTGCTATTACAGACTTCCCCTCCACTCCAACTACAGGCAGAGTCCATATCCCTGGAGGGTAGATAGGCCCTCGGAAGGATTGCGCTTAATTTTATTCAGTGAGCACATATTCGGCATATCTGGCTATATAATCTCCACAAGTAAATCGGAATAATAGTTGAGGTGTTATCAGATTGACTGATAGAATTTAGTGGAGATCCGAGTCAAAACAATAATCATATTGATGATTGATGAGGTAATGATGAAATTTTAACTGGTGTAAAGTTATTGTGCGATTAAACTATTTCCGCCCAGAAAAATGTCTGTTTGCGATTTTGAAGACATTATTGCATTTCGAGCATAATCAATTATTTTTTAAATATTTTTGTTTATATTATTAACAGTTTTCATAGATTGACCCGTGGTCCAGTGGGATATCGTTCGAGAGGGAGTCCAAAACCAGGGGGGAGAATTTTAGAAAAACAGGGTACTAAGTATAGGGTTTAAAAATAATTTTAACACTTTTCATAATCTGAAAAAACTTAAATTGTAAAAGGAATGTTTTTGTAAATTCAGGAGTTTTCAATATTTTGTTTTCGTTTATGAAGGAAAGTAATTCTGTTTTCATATTTAGGGGGGGCGGGGTCCGGACCCCCCGGACATCCCCCTCGCTACGCCACTGCCGTGGCCACATGGCAACACAGGGAGGTACTGGCGTCAAAATTTAATGTTGACTATTTCCTGCCACATTAAAGAGGATTATATCCTCAGGGAGAGTATAGTTTTGGATGAAGAAAAGTGACGATCCTCTTTCCAATGTTCTTCTATTTTTACTTCGATTATACTTGCATCTTATTTACAGAGAGTAGGCGTCCATGATGATATTCCGATTTGCACCTGTTTCTTACAGCAAGTGGTGTTATTTATACCTCCTCAAAAATTATAATATTGGATGGATTAGTTAAAAAAAACCTTAAGCAGCATATAAGTGACAATTTAAAAACAAAATAGCGCGCAGTTTTTCATCAAGTACTTAGCCTCGTGGCCACGATGGGCGAAAATCGGTTAAGAAGACGCATACCAACCTCTCTCTTGGAGGATTTTTTGGTGATATATTACTCCCGTAAAACTTACGCTATGATATTAACATTTTCAGGGTAGGACGGTTATAATCTTTTAAACATTGCATTTGCTTGTATATTAATGGTTCAAAAATCATACGGGAGAAAATAACAAAAAGGCTAAAGGTAAAACTATCAATTATGAGATATAGACAATTGTAGAGATGGTTAAATTTAAAGCCCTATATTGGTCTCCGGGGTGAAGCCGCGTCGAGTTGTCACTGTTCACATACCTGGTCGACGTTTCAGAGGCGATGCAGAGGTCCATTTTCTGGGTCCACCAAGCTATCAATTGATAAGCGATCAAGCTATAGGTTTAATCGCTTGGTTGGCCCAGAAGATTTCGAAGACTTCGAAACGTCGGCCTGTTATGTGAACAGTGGCTTCACCCCGAAAACCGAGATAGTGCAGTGATTTATTTTAACTGCTAAAGTCCATCTTGTGGATTTAATTTATACATTCAAGTTGACAGAATACGTTTCAAGTGAGCAGAAGGCCAGTGGAGCAGGAAGTATTGGTCTTCATAAGGCTTAAGAACAAAAGGGCTGTGTGGAATGAGCTGGCGTTGGATTATCAAACGAGAATGTACGGGGTGACTTAGCATCTTGCATTGTTCCTACGTAGTCTCTTCATATCTCTTCTATTACTTACGCTGGCTCAAAGATCTTGGTCGCTATCGCCTTTCACGCCCGAATGCCTAATTACGCCCATCCACAAGAAACGCGGTGGCCTCTAGCGAGTGAAAATGAACGAACCAAAATTCGAGCGTTATTTCATAGCTACGCAACTTTCAGTGGGATTAATTTTGCAGTGTATAACTTAGGTAAAAAAATAAACGCTCAGATGAATTTTTCTTAATCCAGTTATTCATTTATATACCCATGTATGCATGCGTATCCCTGGTATATTTACATATATACCAGCATAGGTTTACTACTTCATTCATTCACACGACGCCTTAAGCGCAAACATACAAATGAAGTCACGGAAGTAAGGAAGGAAAGAGATAGGAACATATAGTAGAAAGAAGAAGAGGACAGCGGTACTGTGGTCGATGGAAAAAGCCAGAAAATCAGAGTGTAAAAATGCGGCCTGAATGGGACCCAGTTCACCCTTGCGCGTGATTGCGAACAAAGTTTCCTGTTTCATACAGTGGTGCTTTGGCGTCCGTCGCGGAGTAGCAACAAGGTAGATGTTTTCTCCAACAATGGCTCAGTAAGCACAACCTCTGTCTCCTGTACAACAGTGTGGGCTACAGACGTCAAAGCCTTGCTAGTTAAACGTAGGCTGAGATTCGCCATGGAATATAATAGCTTGATATTGTGACTGGTGGATGAAAAACTGAATACCAATTTGGAGACTCGGCTTCGAGATTTTTTCACGGCCAATTTCAACATCGGTGTGTAGTTTAAAGATTAGTTCTCACATTTTTGTTTTGAAGTATGGCTTGGTCGCATTATGAATATGCGAGGTGGATAGGTGGCTGAGATGCGATGAACCGTCTGGCGTCATCAATGTATTTTCAAAAGGGTTACGGCCGTTGACATTTTCGATGCGAGTCGCTCAAGGAGTGGGCGATGGATAGACAAACGAAAATTAGGTCTCTATTTCCAACTACATTACAATTGAAAATAAAAAAGTATAATAACGAGCATGACAAGAGCAAGATGATAGTAAAGGATGGTGATTTACTGAATCAGCTACATTTAACCCTAATCGTCACAAATTGGTGTCTGATTGTAGCATGGCACCAAGGAATATGTATTTATAACTCACAGGATTCAAGTGCTTCCTGGTCAACTTTTCCGATATTCCAAGTTTCTGGTTCATAAAGTGCCACTGGCCAGATCAATGTTTTCACATACTGTTTTCTTGTCTCTATTCAAAAGCTCTTGGAACTGAGTAGCGACCTTTTTGTTATGAATTCCACACTAATTGATCAATTACTTGGTAGTTTTAAGAAAAAAAACTTATCAATTTTCTGCATTTGGTCAATTAATCTAAAAAATCAACTTTTTACACCCAGAAAAGTTCAAGACGACAGTTTAAATTTAATTCCGTCACTAGTAACGACAATAAAGAACGGTTGAGTGGTATTAATGCGACCTCTTATTAATATTTGAGATTATTTTTCACTGAAGGGCATATTTCATTAGCTTACTTCGATGCAAAAAATCGTTCATAAGAAAGGTTTTTAAAAATGATTGGCACATTACGGAGGATAAATCTCAAAGCTTTGGAACAAGATTCTGACAAAATACGAAGATTCAAGCGTGATTTTGAGGAATATTTCCATATTCAAATAATTACTTGCAATTTTAACGTGCCAACGTTATTAGCTAAATATTTTCATTTGTATAATTGTACGAAAACATCAATCATAACGTAGGTTTATAAAAATGATTGGTACATTGCAAAGGATAAATATCAGAGTTTTGGAACAAAAATCTGACAAAATACGAAGATTTATGCGTGATTGAGAGGTATTTTTCCATACTGAAATAAGTACTTGCAATTTTAACATGCCTATTTTCATTTGTATAATTGGATGAAAAATCAAATAAGTACGTATGTTTAAAAAATAATCGGCACATTACGGAGGACAAATTTCAAAGCTTTGAAACAAGATTCTGTTAAAATACGAAGATTCAAAAGTGATAAGAGGAACTTTTCCACATTGAAATAAATACTTGCAATGACCTGCAATTCTTGCATAACTATCTGAATCTTATTGAAATATAAATAAACGATTAATAACGAAAAATTGCAGGTATTTATTTCAATGAGATTCAGATAGTTCATACGAAGGATAATATCGAGCAATATAACCGGCGGTTTAGCTTGATCGATACAGTTCCAAAAGCCGCCTCGCAGCTGTGTATTTGCCGGTCGTTTTTCACCGTGAATAGACTGGAACGGAGGGAAAAGGTGGCTCTGGGCTCTCCTCATTCCTCGAACGCCATTAGAAAGGCCATTACGGGAAGATGCTGACGAGTCCATTCAGGCCGCCACCCTTGCTCCTTTTACCCTCACTCCACGTGTGTCGGCGGTTGGGAGGGAAAGGAGCGAGCTTCCCCCTCACGGCCACCACCTAATGACTGGCGCCACGTGCTCGGGCAAATTAGAAAAGAACCCGCCGAGCTCAGGTGCACACTCCAACGGGACGACACGACAGCCCACCGCCACCTCCTAATTGACGACTCCCCGTAACCACTTTCCCTTGTGCACGCGGGGCGTGGCGCCAGGGTCCCTGAGCAAGCGCCCTCCTCCAAAAGATGATGATCATAGAGTCGAAACGTTTAATTTCGAAAAGTTCTTATCGGTTCCAATATCGTATTCGGTTTCCAATAACTCTGAGTAAATCCATTTGACCCTATCCGTCACAAATTGATCAGACACCCGAGAATACGTGTTTGTTAATTATCCACACCAATTGATCCTGTAACTTAAAGACAAAACATCATCTGATAATTTTATTATGAGGGTAAAATTGTAGGATCATACCTCACGCGATCGTTTCTGTAACAATTATAGAACTCGCTTCTCCGGTTGATGATATTTTTCGCCTTGAAATCAATGAGAGGTTGAAATTATGTGGCTTGAAGCTATAAATCGTCCCAAATTTATATGGAAGTACTAGCTGGTATGGAGATTTATTTCCCATATCGATATCCATTAGCCGCTTGATTCTTTTTTGTCAAATCATAAAATACATAAAGCTGTGACATTCAATTAATTGTGATTCCTTTCAATGCAAAAAGATACGCTACGTTACTGGACGAAACACCTTTTCCATTTAGCTTATAAAAAATGAATATATTACTTTTCGATTGAGCATTAGGAATTATTATAAGGTAAAAGTATTCGCCGGCTAAAGGCATCATGTATCTTACGATTCGTGTCGGCATTGCTACAGCGCGAACTTCGTCGAAGTAGTCCGCTTGTTCCATCTTGGTGGCTTACCATCTATCATCCTTATACAGCATGTATATAATGCCCAAAAACAAGGAAATTAATTTTTCACAAATATTTGCAAACTCGTTTCTATGATGAAATTTTAAACACTGAAATTCCAAAAGGTGAAATAGAATTTTGCATTTTGATCCACATTACGGGCCAAAGTCTCAAAATTATAAAATGTTGTTTACATAAAACGAAAGGCAACTTTGGCTGACATTTGAGACAGATTTTACCAAAATCTGTGCGATTTGGTTTGCGAAACTTTAGGTGCCTAAAATTAGAGACCAGAAATGACACTCGAATAATCATACAGTCTAAATATACTATGTAATAGACCTTGAATGTTTCGATTCAATATTTCAAGTTTTACGATATGAAGATGCACGAGATACCCAAATTCAGACGCTAACAGAGAAATCCCTAGCTTCGGTATTATTGCGGGAAATAGAAAAAAAATTAGGAAGTGAAATGCTTTAAGAATGATCGAATTAAAACTCTGATAGTTCTTTCAGTTGAATTAAACGGGACCTTTGAGCGAGTATCACCAATACGATTGCGCAGTCTCACCCATTTTGAAATTAATTGTTTCAGACAATTTTAATTGCACATTTTCGTCCAATTTCAATGATTAAATATGCATAAAAATCCGCAGTATTAAATAAATATCGAAAAGACTGAATACCCAAGAAAAACCGTTTTCATTGTAGCTGCAAAGTTCACCCAAAAAAGAAATTGAACTACTATAGCTCAGTAAGTAAGGAGTTGCAAACCCATACTTATGGACAAAGAGGGCTTAAAATCGTCTCCCCGTTACACCTCTTGAAGTATTTTATCCAAGACTTTCTGGATATTAATGAATAGCTCATCACATATTATAAACTGAAAAAATAGAAAATAATGGATTCAATTCAAAGAGGACCATTTTGGCTATTTCCTTGAGTTCTGTTATTTTTAAGTTAATCAGATTTTTACTTGAAACAAACTCACTTTTTTAAATTCAGTAAACTTAATTTGAGGAATCAGTATCATTCTCGGCTTCATATTTGGTATTGGAGGAAGAGTGTGGGTAACAGCGTGGCTTTCGATATTTTCTTTCACTTTGAGTAACTCGAAGTAAGGAAACTAAAAATAGCTTTTTTCAAACCATCGTCAACCCTGAGTTATAAGGTCCAAAAGAGCGACAACAGGAGTGTATATCACCATCGAGGCGAACAAAGGGAGTAATCTTGATGTATCAGGTGTTTCGAAATGAATAGCAGCGTTTCATCACTTTTTTTAAATATTAATTAACCTTATATTACAGCTATAAACGTTATATCATAGGAAAAAGCAGCTCAAACAGTTTTGTTTTTTTGCAAAAATGCGCATACACACCCAATTTTTCTACCGCCATCCGTTAGAAAGCATCAGTAGCAAAAACTGAACAGAAAGCTTTTTGTGTTTTAAACTTTGCAAAGACGGAATTTTTTGTTACTATGTAACTTGCTTTCCGTATTTAGTTCGATTTTCATCCTCCAGGTGATAGTAACATCGGTAAATCCACTTCCAACTCACCTTTCCAAATTTAGAAAGAGGGCTGAAGACACTTAAGCAACATTTACTCGAAGAGACACTAATCAAAGTTTGGGAAAAACTCATATATCGTACTGACGTTTGCCGTGTGACGACTGGCGCTCACAATGAACAATTTTAGGCTATGTATAAAACTATTTGAGTTGCTCTTTCATTGGAAGTATGATTTATAGCTGTAATTTTAGTCTAATAAACACTATGAAGAGTTAAAAACCCGCTATTCATTTTGAAATATCATGTATTTGTCGAAGGAAAAGCAATTATTATTAGAAAATTTAGATTTGATGGGAAGTTGACAAAATTCCTTTAATTTACGCGACAGTGAAGGTTTAAGTACCGCACGCACCATAAGCAGGGACAACCCATCCAATGTCAGTGCGCATAGCGCGTTCCCTTTACTTTCCCGCATTGTTTATTCTCCCTTTCTCCTCGCCAGGCGTCTCCACTTTCGTGAAATATTCGATCGCTCGCAAATGGGCCGTAATGGCATTTTTTTTTAAAAAAAAGGTCTACTTGGGGTCCTCCAACAAAGGAACGCGGTCCCATTAAGGCCTTTTAAAATCCACCACGGCGTGAGAACATGCATTGGGGTTAAGATGGGTGCGCATTATACCATCCGCCTGTAGAGCGCGCATTCACTCCGGCAGGGGTTAAGAGGGAAGCAGCTCAGATGGTAGCGCATACAACCATGACCCTCATTGGACCCTAGCCGTAGTCATTAGCGACGCCACGATAACTGAACTAAGTGGCCGATGTGGGTGACTCTTTGTCATTGCTAAATATGGAGAAATACAAAACTTGTAGCAAATGTGAATATTTTCAACTTAGTCTTCACTCATAATACCCGCTAATCTTATCTAAGGAACTATTACGGAATATATAGTGACTTTGGATAGGTAGGACTCTTTTTTTACATAGTTTCCATGCTGGTACATATTTTAAAATTTTGCGTCCATTACGAAGTGATGATTTTTTTCGATAGTCGCGAGGATGTAGTTAGCAGATAATAATTTAATGAGGGGTGGTATCTGTAAACATTATTAATATCCATTTCAAATGTTACGATTTATTTGGCTAAATTATGGAATCAATCCTCAAAATGGATATTTGAACGTAATTATGAGAATATAATGAGGAGAATTTTAATATTTGCAACAAATTTGGCTTTCGAAAGACAAAATTTGAACTGATGCCTCACGCAGACAAGTGGTAACCAACCATCGATATTTGTCAATCATTCTCACGCATTGATAACCGTGAAATTCTTTAAATTTCGTGAACACAATAATAAATTATGTATGGTAACGATAGGTTATTACCAAAATGCCTTGGTTGCAATGGTCTTTTCTCCACAAGATCTTTTTTCCAAATTCCGCCTTAATTTTTGCAAAATTTTAGACTTTAGGTCTAAAGGCAGTAGAGTCAAAAAATATCAGGGGATTTTTCAAATACTTTAAATTTTAGACCCTTACATGAGTACGCAACTTTATTGCCCGAGGAAAAATTTGATCCCGTACGAAGGTCATTTTATTAGCCTGCACTAATATAAGAATCAGTAGTATCATTATGGCGTCAAAAATTCAGCTGCAGAAAACCCACAGAAAAAAAATTTTAATAATAAAAATTGCATTTTTCTCCTGGTACATCCGTAACTGAGACCTATGCAAAGATTTCCGAGATACTCCGATTCTCCTCGAACTTAAAGGAAACCTTTACGTGCTGATGGATTAGGATGGATGGATAGGCTTCCGTGGAGTGGTTCAGTAGACGAGGAGTGGTTCAGATTGACTTTCGGGATATCCCCCGCGTCGATTCATCTACGCACGACAGTTTCGCCGGCGTTAAGCAGGCGTCTTTAGGTTGGAAGTGGTACTTGCAGCTACAGTAGAAGTCGCAGCAAGTGCCTCCAAACTGTCGTATGAAGATGAATCGACGCGGAGGACAACCCGGAAGCCAAGCTGTGCATCCTTAAGGCTAAATTATGGAAATATATCCTCTATATTGAACGTATTTAATGGGATATCATATTGAGAAATACAATAATGGTTGCAAAGTTAGTTTCCGGAAGGCAAAATGTGAACTTCAAAAAGTCACCGTCTACAAAAAAAACCACTTCCCTCTAACAATAATGAAATTTTATAGTGTCTACGACTAAAAATGATTTGTCAATCAGATATAATTTTTAAAAAATTCAGTGGAGGCGGCCAAATAGGCTGGGGTCAGAGAGAAAAAACTAAAAGATATTCCGGCGACTACCAAATAACTGCCATGATGCAAAGGTAGCAGCAAACCTTCTTTATTCCCTTTATGAAATCCAGATATTTTTATTACCCACCACTTATAAGAATATGCGAAGAATACAACACTGTATCTCAGCAGTGAGATTTGCCGTGGGATAAAAATGTGTTTACCTCCCAAATAAATTTCATAATAGAAAAACATGCGATTTTGATCCCGCACGATTTCCTCCTAGAAATTGAATAGAACAACGTGAAATATGGACGATAGAAACGCTCTTGAAACGGAATTTCGTATTGGTTAACTGATGGACGCGATAATAAATGGAATATTTTATGATTATGATATTTGAATAGAATAGGGTGATATATGGGCAAAATGAACGCTTTTAGAACGGAAACTCGAATTGCCCAACAGATGTACGCGATTATAAATGGAATATTTTTATGATTATGTTCTCTAAATCATGACTGGACGTTTCAAATGATAATTTTCCGCTTCGAGTAGTGGGAGAGGATGGGAATATCCCAGGTGTGCGCCAGGAGGAGCCATTGCAAAAAGAAAACGATAGGTAATCCTAACTCGGTGATCGCAGTATTAACTGGCCACATGAACTTCTCATTAAGGCAGTTTTTTTTTAGCTCCAAACGAACTGGTTTTTTCATATTTCATTTCAAAGTGCCTCTTTTCTTACCGCAGAAATTGCCGATAAAGAATCTTTTGTGGGTAATTCACTTATTTGGTTCAGGTGTTATAATGATTCTAGGTACTTGGATGTTACCTCTAAAATTAGCGAAAGAAATGGTTTGTTAAATTAAAAAAAGTGCTCTTTATTTGCCTATTAAATTTTACTGTCTAGTAAGGCAACAATTAATTCTGTTTTAAAGGAATTAGACCAGTGCAAAAAACCGAAATGTGAATATAGTAATTATTTTTCCTATTGTCACAGGGTTCTGAGAAATGTTTTGCATGTCAGTGCAATAAGTAGCACGAGGGTATTAGTTAAAAACAAGTGTTACCTGCGGATATAAGTCAATTTCTGAAGACATATTTAATAAAAGATTTGGTCAAATAATTTTAATGTCAACCTGCGAAGAGACTCTTGAATTGAATTTATTTCATTGCTTAGTTGAATAAAATTTCACTAATCGTGCTCTTTGATTCGTCATCAGCTCGTATGCTTAATGTCTTATTGCTTTTTCTTCGCAGTAACTAAACCTCCAGTGATTAGAATTAGATTTTAAGTAAAACAAATTTTAGTAAAAATGTTTAGCGATAGAAGAATTCACTTAACAAATTCCATTATCATTGATTCACTATCCAAATATTGATTTGTTAGATATTCGCAATGGACAACTTATTACTGGTAAATTCTCTCCACATTTGAGGATCACTCTTATAATTAGTGAAACAGAGGTGTCAGTTGATATATCGCGTTCAATAAATATGGATCCGTTCACAGGTGTGAGCAAAAAGTGTCAATTTCTAACCAATCCCCAGTAGTATTTCCTTATTATTGGGTGCATATTTCTTTTGTTTTTTTGTTGTTGTTGCTTTCTTCCTTGTTCATAAAAGATTGTTTACTATTTTCTATTTCATTGTTTCGGAACTATGTATTGAATTTAACAACGCTATGCTTTTAAAATTATTGAGCTCAAGCATGTTTATTATTCAATGCTAAAATCATATGTATATTCTGTGAGCAACAAACGTTCATTAATATTATTATTATTATCATGTGATACCCCATCCACCTTTACATCTCCCTACTGTAATCTTGGATGATTGTTTATGATACTTACGAATTGTTTTCTTGTATCTTTTTTGTTGTTGTTAATTTCGCATCATTTGGCGATTTTAAAACAATTAAATTTGAGCTTTTCTCAATTACTTGAGTAATAATAATAATTCCTAATATTAAATGTATCCGATCAGATATTAAATTTAAACGATCGCTCCAATAATGCATGAAGTGAATATTTGTAAACACGGAAACGAAAATTCTAATCTCATTTATAAAACCACATTAGGCGATATCTCCATGTTGGCCTTATCCACCTGCTACTGTGCAACCAGTATGTGTATTCTTGTAAGCATTACCTTCGAGTTAACTGGCCCATATCCTTCAGGTTTTCTCCGCCTAGAAATGCCATTTATCTCTGGCGATCGTTCACTTTGTTTTTCGTCCTCCCCCGTGAAACAAGAGCCGTCAAGTTTCACCGCCGCGCCACTGACAGCGAGAAAATAGCGTTCTTGTTTTCGTTGGCCCGCGACGCCCCAGAGTTTACAATTGACACAACCTCTTCACAAGTCGCCGCCTCTCTTTACCTCAAACCGAATCCTGAAAGCCCCATTTCAATCGTCGACATCACACACTATTCAACCTCTTGGCACTGACTCATATGACAATGGGCACGTGAATCCAGGCCTTACATTTGAGATTAATATAGGTGGACAAATTTTTGATCAGGTTTAGCCATTCATTGTAAAATAAAATATCAAAAAAGAGCACATTAGAGGAAAACAGATACACCAGTAAGAAAATCAAGAATAGAATTACGTTAGTAAAGGAGAAGTGCGTTCACGAATAGGAAGAAGTTGAGGAGGGGACAATTAGGTGAGTTTAAAGATAAGACTATTGAAAAGTCTGATCAGGAGTGTAGCACTTTACGGTGCGGAAACGTGGACAATTTAGAAGGACAACGAGAAAAGACTAGAGGCTTTCGAAATGTGGGCATGGAGAAGAATGGAGAAGGTGAAGTCAATGGAGTGGATTAGTAACGTAGTGTGAGTTAGTAACGCAGTTAAAGTGCTGGACATGGTGGGTGAAGATTAGATACGAAGGAGACTGAAGTTGATGTTGGGAGGAGACAGAGATGGAGGGAGTACTTAGTGGGGAGGGAATGTTGAAAACAGCGTGAGAGCGTAGAGTGTTGGGTAAACGAGGGAGAGGAAGGAAGAGAAAAGGAGTTTTAGATAGAATAAAAGGGAGTAGGCCTTATTATCCCTTTGAGTACCAACCGATTTTCCAGGTACTATTCTAAAAAAAGTAACAGAAGCAGGCGAAATGTAATGGAATGACATCCTATAAGTATTAAAAGAAAAAAAGAGATGGCACTTTTCCACAGGTTTATTGAGAGTACGACGCGTTTCAGCCGTTCATTATTAAGTATCCGTTAGGTAATTATCAAGTACAATGATACTTGATACATTGTACTTCATAATGACCTAACGGTTGAAACGCGTCGTACTTTAAATAAACCTGTGGAAAAGTGCCATCTCTACTTTCTTTTAATAATATTATAAAAGTTCCGAGGCATTTTAGCTGATTTTTCAGCAGGTTATGAAAAAAAATTAGGTCTCAAAAGCAACTATAGGTAAATATTCAAAAACTTAAGGAAATATTTATTATATGTGGTTTCACCTTTTTAACGTATTATTTGACGAATTTTTTGTGATAAGAGTTAATTTTTATAATTTAAAGAAAAAAGTTAATGTTTAAATAAAATGAATATTGACTATTGAATGATCAGCATCTAAGAGTGACACTGCAGGAGAAGCGCAATCGCGCTCATGGCACTTTTCACGAGAGATAGGAGGAGCACGATAGCGCTCCCCGGCACTCTGAGGGTTAAATGGATTGAACAGGGAAGTCCATGAACGGAGGGGAGACTGCTAGAATCCTTCTTAAAGACTCCATGCAAACCTACCTTTATCGGTAGAATTCTATAACCTCCTCTATCTCGGAACATATCTGCATATTTCTGTTTAATTAGATATCAACAAACAACATTAGCGATTTCTGTGAATCATGCTTCTGTATGATGCTCTCTTCTGACAGGACGCACTGAACTAGTTACAATAACGACATTTCACATAGCCAAGCGGTGAGAAAATTCAAGCGTCAATGTATTGTATACAGTACGCCAGAACCGAGGAGGATAATAACCGTCCAGATGAACATTGTTAGTACATGTTTCCTTCAAGTATTCAACTCCTTAGTTACGCAAAGTTAAGTCAAGTTAAGTTGTTGTAAACAAGGCCTAATTCGTCACCGATAAGGATCGGTCGAGAGGGAGAGATTCGTCCTCTTAAGCAGCCAGACTTAACGTTTTTCCGTAGCGAATCTGATTGAGGGGAAAGGGCAGGAAGGTGGATGGTTGGGGGTGGGGGGTCGGGGAGGGGGGTGGTAAGCTGACAGAGACGGATGCGAAGGAGCAGGAGGGAGGAAGTGGTTGGAATGGGTAGAGTGACCACCCGTGCCTCTAGAGCAGTGAGTGATCCGGGCGTCTGGCATATATATTACTTGGGGGAGGAGGGGTGAAAAATGGCAGGAGAACGGCGCCCGAAATATCACGCGTGTCCACCACCACAAGGCAGAAAGAACATCGCCCCCTTTACTCCAGACAAACCGAGGCACGGTTCTTTCGCGCGAATACCGCCACCCCGACTTAGGCCGAATTCCAATCCAAGTAAATTGAAAAGGCTGTTCAATTTGCCTATTCCACACTCTTCATTGCCGGAAGCAAAAGCTGTTATTTGTAAACAGTTTGTTTATCATTTTTGTTGTTGTCGCCATCTTTAGAGGGAAGAAAAAAAATCAGCGAGCAAAAAGACGCTGTGCATGCTATCCATTTCCATTTGCTGTGCAATTCCAATATTTATACGGTACAACGTAAACGTTTTCAAACTCCCATGTCATTTTATAGAGGAAATACCTTATTTAATTTGAAAATACGGTATTTTCCCCAGAAAATGAAACGGGGAAGTTAAAATCGGCCAAAGTGCACCAAATAAAATGTGTGGAATAGACAAAGGCACCAACTTCTTTAATTATCCGTGAGTAAAGTCAGCTCGCATGCAATTGAACATGGCCAACCTTAGTATATACCATGCACTAACTGAAGTACATCTTCGCGGTGAGCTAGCAAACTGCAGCGTACATAGGACAAAGCGCTCGTACACTGATATACATCTAGATACTATCCCGCAAGCCACCTAAAAAGGCGTGTGGCAGAGGGTGTTGCAACACCAGCTATTTAAACATAAAAAGGAGGTACTCTAACGAAATTACGACTAGCATTTATTAAAGTCCTTTATAGTCAAGAGTGGAAGCATTCTAAATGTGGTGCTACCGAAGAATGACGAAGATAAATTGGATTGACCATATAAGTAACGAGGAAGTGCTAACAAGAGCGGGAGATAAGAGGAGCAGAAGACGGGAAAATCTAGTTGGCCACATTTTGAGGCACGTTGGCCGGATGAAAACAATCGTAGGAGGACAGGTGGAAGGGAAGAAGGGCAACGGACGGCCGTGAATTAGTTACATAGGACAGATAGAGGATGTAAAAGAGGAGATTGTGTAGCTATGAAAAGGTTAGTGGATAGAAGAGAGAAATAGAGAGCTGCGTCAATCTTAGGATTGGAAATAAAGAAATAAAACTTTGTAAGGTTCACTGTTATAGTGACTATATATATATATATATATCTGTAGCTATATAACAGTGAATCTTACAAATTTTTATTTCTTTACTTCCAATATGGAGAGGTTTCACAAAGTAAAGCCTGAAGTTATCAGTTATAAATCTTACGATTGTTGACTTCTGATGATGATGGTTAGGGGAAAAAACGAATTCTCATATCTATCCACTCGGGGAAATATCTATCTTGATTTATTACTTCTGTCGGACCTGAAAATCTAGTGTGGCTCTAAGATGATGTTCTCTGTGTCGCTTCTAAAGATTCTAACATCGGGGTAACCATGCCTGTTTGCGGTCGTCTACGAACTATAGACCAAAACAACAGAGCTGAGTTTTTCTGAAGGATTTGCGTGAAAAATTATAGAAAATATAGTGATTTGTATATAACTGATCGTGTAAGTATATTTAAGTGTTGCTTAGAGAATCACTGCGTATATGGTAAGGTTGGAGAAATTTATTTGGCAGGGGGATGGAGGATGAAATATGTTGACGAAGAGCTTCAATTTTGGTCTGGTACGTTACGTTTCATGAATTATTATTAATGAATTATGAAGCAAAAATACTATAAGAGGCTATCACCGCTTTAACGTTTTAAACACTATTTTAATTTATTAGCTGGGCGTGAAAATAAACAGTTGAAACATTTGGAATCTTATAAGGCAAACGTACGAGTCAAAAATAAGATGATAAATTTACTATTTAAGGCTCTTTAACATAGTTCAATATTTAAAGACTATTTTTAAGCTAAAATTGTATCTATGGTTGATAACGTAATATTTTAATAATTTGTAAATTTATCATAATAAACTCTTTTACAGTAGTTGCATCAAATTAAATCCAAATTACCCTATTCCAATATTTTTATAATACTCAAGGAGCTAACGGTGAATAATTGGGGGAAGGAGCAGAAAGAGTAATTTAGGGTACACGGTGAATAGCTGAAATACCCTCGTGTACTGGCATCTAAGAGAGGAAAAAATCTGGACGGAAATTACAAAGAAAGTCATCTATGACATTAAAACCATTCGGTATTAATGAAATTGAAGCAAGTAAGACGCAAAGTCTATTGATGTCTCTAAGTAAGATGACTGATATGCGATAATCATCCTTGGAAAAATGTGATTTTACTAGAAAAATGGGCGGACAATCAAATTAAAAGAATTTGCTCTTGTTGGATATTAAGTAAAAAAATCAGCCAAAGTCTACTGAAAACATTGAAAATTAAATGGAATATTGTAATTATCTTCGTAAAAAAAATAACGATGAGGGCAAAATATTTTTCAATTCATTGATTATGCAAAAATAAAGATACAATGGTAGTAAAACAAGGAGAGCAAAACGGTATTTTTACTACCAAACCAAGAACTCTTTGAGCGTCACTAAGCATTCGTGGAGTTATCTTTCTTCGGAGAATGAACTTAGTCGAGTGGACTGAGATGAGAAATGAGGGTACGAAGAGGAAGTCGACCATTGAATTAAGAAACTTCGTCAGACAAATGATGGCTTCCTAAAACGTGCGGAGTAGTCCAGACATTAGAGTATTTATTCAGTTTTTAAAAGGGTCAGGATTATAACAGTTTATGGGTATGTAATTTGACATTGGGAATTCACCTCAAATATTATTAATTAATAAATAAATAAAATTTCTTAATTTAGCAGAGTGCAAATAATAAAAGATTATTCTTGCAATCATAAACACTTCCAAGTACATTATTCCACCCAAAGATTTGCGGATATTGAAAATAATTAATAATTTTACTCACCCCAATTAACTTTAGATTATGTTTGCTGTGGAAGTACGTGGTTACCTCCCGAATATATCGAAGCTCTGGCTGGGAAAATAAGAGCACTCAACGGAACAAACAGTGGAAAACTCCATAAAAAGATAAAATGCTTATATAAAATAAGGACATCTTATTCTGCATTCTACGAAGGCATATTTACGTTAATTACTAAAAACAAAGGTAAACAATAAAAAATAGCTACTATATTCACTTAAAATTTTACTTTCGACAGGTTACGACATATGCTCCATTATTCTAAGGTGAAAAGTGCTACTCAAAATCGAAGTCCTGCATTTAATGCAAGGTATAATAGGAGAGTAAGCAAAGAATCATGGGGGAAATTTTAGGGGGATCACCATTCCCACGAAAAACGTAGTTGTAGACTTGTAGGTTTTCACTTCGTCGTTTCACCTTGGCCATAGTAAACTTAAAATACTCGATATATTCTGCGGCATGAATTATTATTGATTATAAATTTTTCTTATTATTAATTTTTAATATTATAATTATTATAAATTATGCATTCATTACGAGGCTTTGATCACTTAAGTGTTGAAGGTGAGGAGGAAGAGAGACAATTATAACACATTTCAGAACATTATGTTCATATTGTTTCGACTAAAAAATTTAAGGTATAATGTCATATTGGTCCTTTGTCGTCGAGGGTAAATATAATGCATAATTTCAAGTATGATTTTAAAGTTAACTTTCAGAAGGAAATCTAAACATAGAAGTAAGGAAAAAATAATCATCAGAACTTACAATTGGAGTATGCTTCTGTACGGATAAGAGGCATGGACAATGACAAAAGCAGAGAAATCAAGTGTAGAGACCTTCGAAATATGGTGCTACAAAAGACTGATGAAGATCAAATGGACTGACGAGTAAGAAATAAGGAAGTACTAAGAATAGTAGGAGGGAAGAAAAAGAAGCCTTATTATATACCTTGATAAGAAGACGGTAAAAACTTATAGGCCATATCTTGAGACATATCTCGTAGATGAAGATTTTCATCTTTATATTACTCTAGAGCCACTTCTACTTTTGACAGGGACTGAACAATCATCAGCATGCAGAAAGCAAGAGAATTCCCACTCGCAATTAACAAGGTCATAGATTTGTTACGTATAATAACAAAATATACGTTCTCATTAAAGGTACATTACAATTACAAAGGTAAAATTTATCAACTACTTATGAAGGCAATCTGTCCATGAAGCTAGAACTTACAAAATATTCCGTTAGATGTTGCGAAACAGTAGACCGTTCACCCAAAAGAAAATTCGTGGATCTCCAGTTGTCAATTAAGTCTATGCTTTGCTCTATGCTCATTTAAAAAATTCCTATTCTAATTCGACTAACACAATATGTCAAAGATAGTATGTAGATGTGGCGAAACAGGAGCAGGGTTGAAAAAATCGGCCCCGTTTACCCGAAGGAACATCTACCTATCATCTACCCTATCTAACCATCAACACAATACCTAGAGAGCCACTTCTAGGGTGTTTGGCAGGGGGTAATCAATCACCAGCACGCAGCATGCTATATGATTTCCACATCCACCCCACACGGTCCAAAATACGTTTCGTATAGTAACAAATTATACCACCGCATTAATGCAAAGGCAAAACTTGTCAATTACTCATTAAGATAATCAGCCAATAAATCCAGAACACCCAAAACATGATATTAGATACGATAAGAAAATTCAGAAACATGCATTAAGTCATACACAGGTTAGTAGGCTACAGTAAAATTCATCCAATCTGTTTGAAAGTTCTAACGCAGTCGTTATATTCCCTTATTTATCGTGGAAAAACCGGTATTTTAAATTTATCTGCCCTACAGTCTATCTCTCTTATTATATTTAGATGATCTGGTCTACCGTAGTCAAATATTTATCTAATAGGTTTAGTCTATTTTTCATTCGACGGTTTAAGATAGATTCCCATCCGAGTTTAGTTTATCTAAGAGGTCACTAACTCCAACAACACTATCGTAACGACTTTTCACGTACCTGGCGGCTCTTCTCTGTAAGCGTTCTAACTCTATTTTTAGGCCTATTTAATGAGGATCCCAAACACTGGAAGCGTTTACCAAATGGGGTCTAAAGAGAGAGAGAGAAGTAGCTAACTTCTACCACCCTGTCGTCGCACTTTCCCAGTATTCTTTTAACAAAAATCAATTTACGATTAGCTTGAACTGCTATTTCTCGAATAGAATAGAAAGAAATTCGTGGTTGTCTTGTAGTAAATTTATTCTATACTTTGTTTTATCCTCCTGTTAAGATTCCAATCATAACTCGCCTATTATAAGATGTCACAAGAAGCATTACAGATGCGGCGAAACAGAGAATTTATTCAGTTAATCAGAATTTAAGCCGGATTGGAAACATCAGCCTCGTTCAACCCGAGATATGTTCATGGATGTATAGTATCTACGTGGTCTCTGTGGGAAGAGTGGTCTCATCGTAAGGATTGGATGGAGTGAATGCAATGAATTGTCCTAGCGGGTTACGCCATTTATTTTATTAATGGAGGCACCGCCGCTATCCTAAATAGCACGAGAACATTTTAAATCTCTCTTTTCTGCTATTTCTTTTATTTTCTTGTCGTGATCACGTCCAGTACAATATGACGGTAATAAGTAAATATTATTAGATACCTAAGGAACTATATATTTTAGATGGTAGATCAAATCATTGGCTAAATTTACTAAGTATAGATTGAATGAAAAATTGAACTATGTTTTTCCACATAAAATAATTATTAGATCACTACCATGGTTTCGACGTTCCGCGTCATCCTCAGGCCCCTGAGGATGCCTGAATATACATGCCAGAGGATGATGCGGAGCGTCGAAACCATGGTAGTGATGTAATAAATATTTTATGTGGACAAAAATAGTTTAATTTTCATTCAATATGAATAAATTCCATAAATTAACGCCTCAAACCATCAACTTCACTAAGTATATTTAGTCTATGGTCTATTTCTTTAAGCATCGTACTTTGCTACATTATTTCAATGCATATCTTGCGGATATTTAGCCTATAGTTTGCCTACGCTCCTGGAAAGATTCCCATTCAAACTCGCTGAATATAGGATGCCACAAATATTATGCATGTGAGGCAAAACAGGAGTAGGACAAGACACATCAATCCGAGAGATTTTTGTGGATTACTAGTGCCTGAGTGGCCTTCATCTATTAGCAAAAATCCACCAAGAATTCAATGAGTTTTCCTAGCGGGTTACGGGAATTTTATTAATGGAGATAAAGACACAATTCTTAATTGTGCGAGGAAAGACATCATTTTAAATCTCCCTATTTTGCAGTCTATTGCCTTTATTTTCTTCTCGTGATCCCGCCTACATAGTGCGATGCCTAAATTTAGCCTATACTTCGCTCTACGCTCCTGTAAAGAATCCCAGCCAAACTTCCCTAAAGGCCTGGTTACACGTTACATTAATACGTACGGGTTAATGTATGAACGCAAGAATGAACGCCAAAATGTACCGCGTAACCACCCAAATTGTGCGAATGCATGCAAATAAATAGAACCTGTATTAATTTGGTTCATGCATTCGTACATGTTCCGTTCCGGTCCACCAAAATCATTCACGCAAATGTTGGTACATTAACTTGTAAGTGTTAATGTACCATGTAACCAGGCCTTAACATAAGATGTCACAAGTACTATGTATGTGTGGCCAAACGGGAGCAGAACATGACACATCAATCCAAAAGATGTTCGAGGATGTCCAGTGCCTGCGTGGCCTTCCTCTATTAGCGAACAGGGGTGGATGGAGAGAAGAGAACGTCAAATACGAGAAACCGTCAGTAGTCGGTCGGTCGGGGATGGTGTGTTTCTATTGATCCGGCCTCTACCCCCACCTCCTCCCTCCCCTCCGCCACACGTATAGAGAGGGGGTGGGGCCGTCTGTTGGCAAAAGGCGGGGGAAGGGGGTGGGGAATTCCCCCCCTCCCCCTCCGCGTGACGTCAACTTGTGTGACGCAAGCGGGAACACCCCCCAAACCCCTCCCCCGCCCACCGTCTCCTAGACTAAAGTGGAAAGGGGAGGGGGAGTGGGGGATTTGCGTGCGAAAGGCTTTGGAGGGTGGAGTGGGGTTTGAAGTTGGGACGGACACCGCAAGAGTGCGATTTAAAAGATGAAGGAGGGTGGAAAAAAGGGTCCGATTTAGAAAAGTACATTCACATCCTCAATTCCAATTTTGCCGAGCATCACTCACCACGTACCTGATACCGTCTATATCCAGTGTTGGACTCAAAAGGTTGCATTCACGAAACATTTACATGGTTTGTGCTTATAATAAGGCTGTATCCAGTGACGGATGTGTGGGGCTATGGGCCCCCTACTGGGTCGAAACACATACTAGATAAAATCGAAATTTTTGCAGTTGGCCATTTTTTACAAGAGTATTTAGTTATATTTTCCGATATATTTACCTGCTTCCATGAACTGAAAATCAAATTAGCTCCAAACTAAGGGCCTATTTTTCACGCTTTTGGTATGTTCCAATCCATCTTGAGATGGGCTGTGGGGAACTACAGGAACGCAGCTAGGAATTAAGGCTAGGGAGGCTTTTATGAGCAACTAATATTGGGGGTATGGAATACAGGAGATACGGGTGCACTCCTCCAGAAAATTTTAATGAGAAATGCTTCAAAATGATGAGTTTTGCGGCTTTCTGAGGAATATTTTATTGATCCTTATACTATTCTATAATAACTATTTATCTAATAATATAAAATGGTTTAAATTTTAAAATTTCTCTGAGTTCTGGGAGGGTTTAGTCCCCAAAAACCCCCCTCGCCGCGCCACTGTGGAGCGTACCCTTTTGGTACCCAATTTACACTAAATAGAATGGTAATTTTGGTCTGATCCTCCACTACTGTTGGGACCCAGCTTAGCCCACCCCTTGTCCCTATCCTGGATGCGCCACTGCTGGCATCCGATTTGAATATATTCAGCTACATCTACGTATTACTATGCTAAATAAACACAGAGTATATATACGAAAAGCATGAAGCTCGCCATGAAAAAATCATTTGGCTAACAAAGGAACTCCCTCAAGTGTCATCACCAGATCTCGTTCAAATTTTGCTAGGTGATAGACAATGGATACTCGTGAGATTAGTTTTTGTTTCAGTCGCCGACGCTCAATACTTATCGCGTAATTAACGACGGAAAGGACAAGGAAATCTCCTAAATGCACGCAACCCAAAGCGCAGCAATAGACTGCATTTAACTCCCTTGCTAGGACGCTGAGCACTAACGGAGTATTGTTGTGATAAGTGTTGCATACATGTAGGCGTTGTCCTTGTACTTTCCGTCGCATATATCTCCAAAAGTTTCGAGCGTGATCGACTTAAACAAAAAGTACACCTCATAAGTATCCATTTCTTATCACCTAGCGAATTTTGAACGATATGCGGCGGTGACACTTAACACTAGAAGGCCGAAGGGGTCAAATTTGACCCCTCGGCGTTTTTAAATTGCTGACGATTTCTTAATTTTTTTCTGATTGAATTGAATTTTTGTGACTTTTCATCTGTTATGACAAGACGTGAACACGGTGAATTTCATAAAAAACGGTTGAACGGTTAATTTGGAAATTTAACTTTTACCTTCGAGCCCGGAGGGGTCAAATTTGACCCCCTCCCTGTGATAGAGTTTTCAACGTTCCCATTTCTTTGCATCATAGCTATTATACTATAAATGTGTTTTTGAACTGTTTGAAAATACTCTAATGAAACACGATCTCATCTCTCTATACCTTCTAAGTCGTAAAAGTCCATATTTTACTCCTTAGCCACATCAACATGCTTGTTTTGCATTTCCTCTCTGATGTTTACTTGAAATATCAGTCACCGTGGTGTTTGAATTGAAACTTGATATTCGTTGAGTGTGTTCATACTTTCAATGTGTCTATTCCTTCAATTTGAAGCTTACTCATTCACAAGTCCGCGTCGTTGATTTTGAAATCTGATAGTTTTTTACTTGGCAGGCGGAGTGTTGACTGGCGAAGTTTTTTGATGCTTAGTGAGCGTCGATTTGAAACTTTGTCTCTGCGTGGTGATGGTGATTACATTTTCTCACATCATTTGTTCTCATATTTCTACTACCTACCATTCAGTGTTTGTTTCAAAAGCCAGTCGAAGACGAGCACTGTTGGAAGGTGGACTTGTCGACAGCGAACTTCACTCGTTGTCCGTGTTCTTAGCTATGGCTCGGAAAGGATTATCCCACGAGGAGCTTCTCGCAGCCTTACAGGACATAAGTGGAAATGAATCGGGTTCTGATTGTGGTTTAGGGGAAGATAGTGATTCGAGTAGCGACGAAGAACCTTTTTTGCTGACAAACCATTCCATCCCATCTTCCGAATCGGATTCAGATGTCCCCGATACAAGGTTGGAAGACAGCAGTGCACCCCCTCAGCAAGATCTAAGGAAAAATACTATTGAGCATGGTAAGTAATTTGAAATAACATGAGAATGTGATGTACTAAAAATAGTACTGGTAGATATTTATTTCTTTCCTTGAAATTATTTTTCAGAGAAAAGGAAGCTTTTAGAAGGAAGCATGGGCCGTGCGGTTCGAGGAAGTAGGGGCCGCCGAGGGATCGGAGCTGTTCGGAGAGCAACGAGCCTACGAGGACATCTAAAAAGTCGTGGGAGTCGTGGAGGTTATGTCATGACGACAGCTTTAGATACCACGGATTCGCAAATGTGTCTCCCAAGAGGTAAAGAATCGGAGGGAGAAAATGGCATAGGTACTATTCTATATGCCGCAGATGGTAGTGAGTGGAGAGTAGTGCCCCCAAATGAAGGTCTTCCTGGGAGGCTTGCGAGACAAAATGTGTTCGTGGATAGGGCAGGACCCACAGCGCATGCCAAGCGCTTTATAAATGAAACTTGCTCGAGCGCCTGGAGGCTGATTATAGACGAAAAAATTCTCAGGATAATAAAAAATTGTACCGAAACAGAAGCTCGAATGAAGCTTGGAGATCAAAATTGGTCTGTGACATTAGAGGAGCTAGATGCTTTTTTAGGAATTTTCTATTTGAGAGGAGTCCTCGGGGCCAAATCTCTTCCCATAAAATCATTATGGTCAGTGAAGTGGGGTTTGCCCTTATGCAAAGCCGCAATGTCTAGAGACCGTTTTCAAGAAATTTTGCGTTTTCTTAGATTTGACATAAAATCAACAAGGCCAAGTAGACTGGCTACAGACAAATTTGCGCTTATATCCGAGGTGTGGAGCAATTTCATTGAAAATAGTCAGGCATGCTACATTCCAGGGCCCTACGTAACAATAGATGAACAACTTTTCCCCACAAAAGCCCGTTATCCATTTTTGCAATTTATGTCAAGTAAGCCGGATAAGTACGGGCAAAAATTTTGGCTAGCTGTGGATAAGGATAAAAAGTATATCATAAATGCTTTTCCCTATCTAGGAAAAGATGATTCCAGGCCAAATGATATGCGTCTCGGAGATCACGTGGTGCTACAGTTGATTTCCCCCTACTTAGGAAAAGGAAGGAATATAACTTGTGATAGTTTCTTTACTTCTCTTTACCTCGCAGAGACTCTGAGGAGTAAGAACACTAGTGTAGTTGGAACTATCAACAGATCTCGAAGGGAGATCCCTTCTGAAATCAAAACCTGTCGCATGCAGCTGCACGAAACTAGAGTTCTGAAAAAGGATAATGTCACACTCACCGTATATCAAGGCAAGAAAAATAAAAATGTTCTTATAGTAAGTACTATGCACCCAAATGTGACCGTTAATTTAGGTTCTAAACATAAACCAGAGACAGTTTTATTTTATAATGAAAACAAATACGGCGTAGATATAGTAGACCAAATGGCGAGGCTTTATTCAGTAAAGCCTGCAGCTCGACGTTGGCCTCTTCACACTTTTAGCAACATTCTGGATCTCGCTGGGATAAATGCTTGGATTCTCTTTAGAGAGGTAAACAATTGTAAGATCTCTCGCCGTAAGTTCCTTCTTACTCTCGTAGAGGAGCTAACAGCTGCTAACACCCTCGCACGTCAGGGGCCATCGCAGATCGAGGACGATGATAATCTGTGTGAAGCAAGCGCGAAGCGCAAGAAATGTCAAGTGCGTTTGAAATGTAAAAAGGATGCTAAGGGATTCCTAATTTGTAAAACTTGTAGGAAACATGTGTGCAACAAATGTATTTTTTTAGAGCGAAAGGTTGTTACATGTGTGGGCTGTCAAAGTAATTGATTCTCTTCTAAGGATGCACAGCAGCTGAATTTAGTTCCGTGATGTATGGTTCCCCTTGAATGTAATCATGGCTTATAAAAATAAAAAATTGTAAAAAAGTATGATTTTTATTGTCATTTGAAATAATACTCAGTTAACCAATATAAAATATGTTTTTCTGTACTTGTAGTCTAAAAAGCTGTTAATAGTCTTGACAAATAACTGAAAAAAAAATTAAAATGAGGACCTGCTGGCATTCATGAGAAATAGGTTCTCACAAGAATAGTTTAATAAAGAGAAAATGTTATAATAATACATCTGATTGGAGAATAAAGTCGTTATTTACAAGTATTATGTAATCCCTAATGAATAGCATAGCATAAATCCCATGAAATAAATGGATGAGTCAGAAAAAAATAAGGGGGTCAAATTTGACCCCTCCGGCCACTAAGGTTGAGCGAAATTGCCGTCCTCCTAGTGTTAAAGGGCTTCCCTCAATAGACAAGATTCGAACCCAGATCTCCCGATAGCCGCTTAGTATGCTTCCAGTTTTACCACCATACCATCTTCCTCCAAACCGAGTAACTATGTTAAGTGAACATGGTATTCACAGGTGCAATGTTATATATATAAATTATGAAATTCACCACGAAAAAATATCATTTAGCCTAGCCGGGATTTGATCCCTGTTTTCCTGATTGCCAGTTAGGCATACTATCACTTGTTCTATGGAGAGCTTGCACGTACAGAGATGTTTGGCAGGGGGTGAATATTTACCGACATTCATCAGAGAATTCTAACAAACATCCACTAAAATGTACTGAAACATCCGCGTTACACATGATGCGTTAAATATTGGATTTATCCATATCCTACAATGAAGGCAATCTGCCTATGAATTTAAAACATACAAAATATGCTGTTAGAAACACGAGAAAAAATCAGAAACATAATTAATAAAATATTTAAGTTTGTAAACGACAATTCCGGTCAATCAACCTATGTCGATGTCCTAACTATATCATGAGTCTCTTGTCGATCACGGAAAAAATAAAAATCATTCGTTGTGCTGTTGTTCTTTGGGTGCTAAACTTCGTGCTACAAAAATTTATAATTTTACAGCCCAAATTTTTATTTTAAAATTTTTATCTCTTGAGTTAAGAATCTATGCATGCGTAGTTGCATAGTATTTCCGAGAGTTTGATTTTCTTCTCAGAGGAGTGAGGTTTAAAATGTCTTGATTCATTCCGAGATGTAATCAAGATCTAGCTTACTAGTTTTGGCTAAGCTTATATGAGCTATTAATGACAGATATCTATCTGAGTTGAACAGAGAACATCATTTTCGAACCTCAGCAAATTCCTAAGTCCAAGAGAAACGATAATTAATGAGTTATTCTCCGACTGGATAAGAACTGTAATTCGCTCTAATATCCACGTTGTGGGAGATTTTAGGACACCACCGCCGTTGTGGCTGCGGTAGAATATAATTGGTGTTCGCTGGGGGGGATTGATCACTTGAAGTCAGATTAGGACCTATCACTTAAAAAATTCCGTTATTATGTAAAGGAATAATATATGATCACGTCCATTCATATTTGATTACTGAGTCTCGTGGTACTACTTAAGAACGCAATTTTCAATCCCCATGGATTTTGGTTATGATCGAACGTTGATAATGGTTCACTCCCTGCCAAACACCTCTATCGGTGGCTTGCAGGGAGAAATATGTAGATGTATTGCTCGAGGGAAAAACCAAGTCGTACATCTATTCGTTCCGTAAAGTACCTTCGTAACTTTATCGTTTCTGTAAGACCTGGAAATATAGCGCGGTGCTAAGATGAGGTTCTCGTATCGCTCTGAGTTAGGGCTGTTCTTAATATCTCAAGCACTCTAATCTTCGCCAAGATTGATTCCTCGATTCCCTAAAGGCTCCAAGTCTAATGCCAACATGAGCGATGTGAAGCTACTCGTTCATTCGTCGTAGCAATTTTTACAATTCGCCCTTTTTCCCTTATATTTCATAAAGAAAAAAACCTAGTACTCATTTGTTTTGAGGAATATCTCTCTTATTTTTTGCCTCGCTTTCTTACTCGTGCCTATAGGATCTAAAAGTACAGTGCGATATGAGAATATATATTACTCCTTGTATCAGTGCTTTTAAAATGCCTGAAATAAAATGGTATCTTTTTAACATTGAGTACACTGAGATAGTGGATATGAAGAATTTTCCATGCCAGGAACACATCATGATAAATAATTGGACAGAGGTAAATGATTTAAATATATTTTTATCTACAATATCTCGTATAAATTTCGGGATTAAATGCTCAAGCAATTTAAGCCATCTTTAAAACCAATCCCATCCTAACGTATACTTTTATAACGATACCGACATTCTGCCAACCATGAGCCGATATTAAGGATGTTAAAAATGGGAGGAAAAAACAACCAAAGAACGATTTTTTCCCCTTTCCTCAGGGTCTCGGAAATGGAGTCAGAGGGACGGAGCGAGATGTTCATATTTTTCTCCCGCTCATTTATTTCCACACGTCCGCTGGAATGTGCGCGCATGTGGCGGACCCTGGTGTTATTAACGAGCGACCCCTGACGGAGCGGAGGGCGAGAGAGCGCCACTGGAGCAGAAGAGGACGTTTCGGCGCGACGACCCGAGGACAACTCTCGGCGTGACGGATGTGTACTACCTACTCCTCCACAATACCGTGCGAGCCACCTCTAGGGTGTTTGGCATGGGATGATCACCATGCAAACGGCACCCTACAGCCACACCTCATAGTTAATCATGCATATGATAATAAAAAGATTTATCCCAGTCTTTCACTTTATTTTCAGTTAATAAAATAATAATAGTAATAAAAAAAATAACAACTCTGGTTTACGGTTCAGTGGCCACATTATGATTAAATTGTACATAAAAAGTTTAATTACATTGATGTCGTCATTATTAAATTGAGACTTAAAACATTAAAACACATATTTAAACAAAGGAAAAAAATTCTATATAAAGGTATCGCACTGTTACATATCACACTTTTGCATTTAACACATTTTTCTAAAAACTAGAGGAAGAAGGAAGAAGAAAATAAAAAATAACACAAAATGAATTACAATCTGTCATTACTCCGTAAATAATCAGGTTTTTGGTGTAGTTGGATGGTTGGTTAGGGACACAAATAGGGGGCACATTTTTTCTATGGATTTTTGGGATTATGAATGTTATTAGCACCAATAAACATGGAGTTTGATCTTATTATATCATAATGAAATTAAAAAAGCAAAAATTCGTGCGGGTGGTGTGAGATTCCACCAAGTGTGCAACGTAAGGCTGTAACTTAAATACACTTAAATGCATAGCTAAAATCTGTCAACGGTTGATAATTACCATAAGCCTATCCATGCAAGGTTAGAATCAGAAAAAGGGTTTACCTCGATTGCAAACCGTGTCTCAAAAACGAAATAATGAAAAAAATGCTTTGTGTTTAGCGAACATTGTTCAATTAAATTTTTAATTATACCGGTGTGAAATTATGTCGGCAGTTCCAGTTCTTTTTATGGAATTAAATTCAACAAAAAAATATTTTGACAGTATTATACTGACAAGGAAGCGCTCGAAAGAATACTTCTGGAGATAATGTAAAAAATGATTCCACAAATATGCTTTAACGTTTTATGGCAAAAATGTAAAACTTATAGTTGATTTAATTTCATTTTCCCAACTATACTATACAACAATGAAAGTTTTTTTTACTTTAAATGAGACTGAAAAAAGAAATGAGAATGTTTTTATAACTTAAAATTATGTGATGACACACTTATTAAAATCGTTCTACACTTTTACAGCTTAAATACACGATCCTTGATTTTAAAAGCGTTTCTCAGTTCTGTGCAGTAAACACAAAATTACGGTACCTAGTGTTTTACGCCGGAAATTGATCGTGCGGAGGTGATGCTCAAAATACATTAACATAACCCTGGCGCGACCACAAAGCTACAATCACATTCAAAAACACTTCATGAGCTATCGCATAATGTTCCCGTGAACGTCTATTATATACAGGAATCAATTGAGCGCGTTCAATTCGAAAACCACCAAATTTAACTGAACCATACTAGATTGAATGAAACTGCATCCTTAAAACAATTTGTTCTATTTTTGAGCTGATCATTATTATACCGTCGATTTCCCATTGCGGTAATGAGATTGAAAAAAATTAAATCTTTTTTTCAGCGAAATATACTGGTGTTCATGGTATTAGAGGCAGGATTTTATTTTATTTGGGCCAGATGCACGAGTCTCGCTAGTTGAATTTTCAATTCCAGATTCCCCATGCAGTTAAGTTGTCACCATTCTTTTACAAGATAAGGGCTATTGATATATTAAGTTACAACTTTTTCTCGTAGATTTCAAAAAGAGGGTTTCATCGAAAAAGATTTTTCCTGCGGATACCGAAAACGATATTCAAAATTTTCACCATGTCAGGTACTTCTAAATTTAATAAAAACATGCTAGTTAATAAAAAAAAACTAAAATTTTAATGACATAATTGCAGGGTAATATTTTTAGTAATGATAAAATAGTATCCCTTGGAGTAAAAAAAAGATTTTCATGGTATGTGTAACATCTAGGCAATAGGCAATATTTATATACAAGTTAATAACGACAGAACTTCCCGCATATTTACACCAAAATGTACAATGCAACGCTAGTACAAATAAACGTCCAACACGCCACATGGAAGAACTTTACATACCACACTATCGAACATCTATTTACGCTTTTTTTGTCACCTTTGCATCACCTTTTTGCACCATTTTGCATGTCACCTCTTGCGAAGTATGGAATCAATTGTCATACGATGTAAAAAATCTAAAAATTCAAGTCAATTCAAAAGAAATACTATGAAATATTGCTACATTTGAATTCACTATTTTAAGTCAACTGAGTTTTGTGCTAAAGTTAACAAACTCAGATGTATTTATGAGTATTCATACGTTTGTCTTGCTGATAATTATATATATGCATGTGCATTTTTTGTTCTATTTTGTAATATATTAAGTTGGATTCTTTGACATCGATGTTTAATGTAAATATACGCATTGCTTGTAATATATTTGACTCTATAATATTTTTAGTCATATATGTTCCTATGGGACACACTTTTCGCGGAATAATAAGTTTAATTTTCTATTTCTATTTACTAAATTGTTGGCTAATTATATTACTAAAATTACATTGATGAAAAACCCCAAGACTATTTAGTCGAAGGAAGTCAGAAACTTTATCAAAATATGTCTCCATAAGCTTCCAAAAAGCCGTGTGGCGGAAGGTGTTATGGCACCAGCCTTTTTCTACCTTTTCTCCTATCCACCTCTCCTTCATCGAATATTTTTTTCAGGCTATCGAGCCTCATGACTCGGCCGATTGAGTTATTCCGTGATTTAACAATAGTTTTCTAAAAAATTCTATTATACCGTACCCTTCTGAAAACTTTCAGTTTTCGTAACCTTCCAATTTATAGAAAAGTTTCTCGGGTTTTCCACCGGTTGATGTCGTCCATGTCTCCCGACGTTTCGATCGGGATTCCGAATCGGAAGATCCCCTGAAGATGATCAGCAAGTCGCGGATCGAAACGTCGGGAGACAAGGACGACATCAACCGGTGGAAAACCCGAGAACCTTTTCTTCAACTGATACGCCGGGAAAACCTAAGATCATACTTCCAATTTATATTTCTCCGCTGCTGTCATTGCCCTTACCTAACTGACATTAAGGAATATCCTCCAAATGTAATTCCTAATGAAATACTACCTTGCCTAAACACATTTTCAGCTATTACCTCCCCCTTTGAAGATGCCCTATTCGCGTGGACAACTTATAAACTATTTTCTTCCTGCTTTGTCCATAGCTGATCACTTTCCATAGCGAATGTGAAAAAAGCATAACTCTTTCACTGACTTTAGGCCTCCTCTGCCTCCTTCATCGAGACGTCATCATCATATATACATGGAGGGAGGCTTGCCGTCGCCACACGGGTGCTCCATTAGCACCACGGCTGATCTTCAAAGGAAATGATAGCCATGCGTGACGTCATGCCCCACTCGGGAAACTTTTAAAGCCTTCATGTAACTCCGTCGATGATCTCAAAGCTTCCGTTTCCAAAGTTCCTTCACTCACTCTTGCGAGGCCTCAGATGGGACCTCGGGAGACGGGGATACTTTAATTATACAATGCTTCTGTATGTAAAAGAAATATTTTTTCAGAACGACGTCTACATTTAAACATTTATATTTTAAATAGTGCTCACTCTGGTCTAGCTGAGTCGAAATAGGCTTATCAGTGGGTGCCATATTAAGAATTATTTTTTGTCTTGTCAAATAATAAAATTAAAAATTTGGTATAGATTCTTAATAAATTAATAATAATACTTTTCATATGTTTACTTACTTCTTTCTACTGTCTGCCTTTGAGTCCTTCGATCTTTCATCCCTAGTAGAAGAAGTTGGAATGTCATCTTTCTGTTTTCCATCAAACACAAAATAGTAAATACTGAGGCCCCATATTTTGAATAACACCCCAAGACTGTGCTTGAAAATAGTTCATATAAACTATGTTACGATTTGCCGATCCAAAATGATAAAATCACTGTCAAGAAAAATAGAACTTGTTGCATAGTTGATATTGCAGTACCAGTCTCATAAAACGGCGAAAAGACAATAGCTGGAAAAATGAACAAGTGACAAGAATTGGAAATATAAATTAAAAGAATATGGAATATGGAACAGGTTTTTATAGCGTCTATTGTTATATCTGCTACCAGTATCATCCCAAAGCGAATACAAACTGTTTTCTGATACTCTCAGCTAGCTAAAGTTATTTTTCAGCGCCCTTCCGCAAGGAGAGATTCTACGAGATCATTCTACGAGATCAAATGAGAGGCTCACTAGTCAGTGATGACCGTGAAAATACATTCTTGAAAATTAGCTCACGCTATGGATCATGACCTCACCCACTGCAACTCGAGGTTAGGTTTGGGTCCGTTGGCTGGTATGGTTAGGATATAGCTGGGATAGGGTCCAGATACGTGTACGTACTAATTGCACTGCCACGATGAGGAATAGTCTCAGCAGGAGGGAGGTAGCAGTACGTATATATAATTGATTCCTGAGCGAAAGGCATTCCAGGTCCTATGACGAGTTATCTTCGCCCAGTGAAGCACGCGAGGTTTCAGAGGCGTCTGGACTTCACTTGGAGGGAATAGGAATGGCATCTCTATCTCGAGGGCCCCGCTTCGAAGGCAAAGGCATGCACCCAACAGAGAGGGAGGAATAATACGTGACTCTGGACTAGTAAAAAACGATGGCCTGCATTTTATGGGGAGTGGACATGAGCCAAGCTCTTATGCTTTCTAACTCGTTAAAAGCTGCGCTGCAGACATTTACGATTTACCATTTCGTCACTCAGCCTCAGTCATGGAGCAATTAATTTTTTTAAGTAAGTTCTGATATATAGACAATTTGTTTCTGTCATTACGAGGCATAATTCATTTCTACTTTGAAGATGAGGAAAAATGGACATGAAACTAACTCCTTTCCCAAGTATTACAACATTTAAGTAGTCACGACCCCAAAAATGAAAATATATCTCAATTGTAGAAAATAATGGTGCATCATTGTTGAATGTAAATAGCATGCACCAATACAATTAAGAATTAAATGCTACATTCATCTTTTAAAATGCTTCCGTATATTTACAGATGTTTCAATGATGGTCGTGCAGCATTGCCAACAAAACTCCAAATAAGTGCTACTACACTGTACGCTTATGCTGAGAATGCAATTTTCATGGAGTGGAATGGAGTATTCGTACAAAAATAGAGGATCAATCACTGCTTTTACTTTTCCAGGGTCATGCTTTCCATCCAGATAGAGTTCTCCCATAACGGAGGGGGCAGAACTTTCGAAATAATGCAATCAAAAAGGCAAAGTATCAAATCAGGAGGAATATTTACATATCCGCATTTTCTAGAGCAAAAAACATGAATCTCAAAACATTTATGTGTTCAGTGAAAACTTAACACGTTTCCAAAGGCCTGATTTTGCCTACTTATAAAAATTAAAGTGCAGGTGCGATTTAAAAAAGAAAATTTTTGCGGGAGACGGTAATCGGCATTTGCATAATATGTTGCCGCTGATAGCTTTATGGGATTTAGACCTGCACAAAACCAATACTCGGAGTGATGACTGTTGATGATGATTATAAATTTTAACTTAAAGGTCGTTTTCAAACGCTCGAATTATAAAGTTCACTTGATAGCAGTGGACAACGATTGAATATGAACATTTACGAACTATCTCCAGCGGTGGAGATATAGGAGTCATCGTAAGAAAGAAGAAAATAAGCATTCAATATCCAAGAGTACCGATACTGTAGAAGTCTTTAACGCGATCATTACCGCTAGATGTCTCTTCCATTGGAGGTAATTCATAAAATGCCATATGATCATCGGCACTTATGAAGATAGAAAAGGATTTCATCGAAACGTCGGCAGCGATGGAGATTGAGGAGATTACCCAGATGAAATACCGAGGAATATTTTCTGTCATATGAGGCCTCTGTTCTTCATCATCACATATACTCGGAATCAAGTTCAGTTATTCCCAATAGTATATCCATTATGTTCCATTTTCTGCCAGGCGCACCATCGGCCTATCTCTTCTGATTGCAGATCCTTCCTCGCACTAATCCGATAACTTTGCTGAGCATCACGGGAATGCCGTCCGCGGGTGCGAATCGCAGGCGAGGCGTTCGCCCACCCAGCACAACGGGGTACCCCAAGGCGATGTACTCGGCCCACTCCACTTCCAATATCCTCCCACTTTCTCATAGTTGGCCCCTACTTTTCACCCCCCCCCCCTCCCACGGACACCCAAGGGGAGCCCGCTAACATTTTCCAAAGGGCAGCAAAGCGAAAGTTTTGGGGGGGGAAGGGGTGAGGGCAGGATATCGGGGGGGTGATATAACCCGCTATCATCTCTCCCGGCCTCTGGCCTTTCGCTTCCCCGTGGGCGGACAACAACAAAGGGGGGAAACACTTCCCCTCTAGGATTCGCGGTGGAGGGCCAATAGAGGGAAGTTGAGGGGGGTGCCAGTAGAGGCGCCACAAACTCCCCCAAGGGTGGAAAGGGGACGCGAGTGATTATATATTATCGGGTGGGAAGCGAGCGGTCTTCCTACTTTCTCTACTATGGGAACATTCCCGGGATGACAGCAAAATTAAGTTTAGCTCTTTGCACTGCCCGCGTATCCCGCCTGCTTAAACATCTCGAGAGGGGGGAAGGTCACCTCTTTCCTCCTCGGAAGGCGGGGAGGAATTTTGGCGCCTGAGGAAAAGTGGTTTTCAGGGTCCACGCGAGTCGACCCCTTTATGAAGCATCCACCGATTCTCTGAAGCCCTTTCTCCATCCCCCGGATATCCTTATAACCCTTTAAGCATGATCCTAAAACCATTCTCACCCAATCGCGTTAATTCTCAGTAACTACCCCCGTGGAAGCCGCAAATATGCGCATTAAGACGTTAACCACAATCGAGGCGATCAGCAGCGTGGATTCCCCCTATAAAGACATTCACCCTTCTCTTCCGCAGGAACCATCCCCTTAATCCTCCAGACAAGCACACCCAATCCCCGATACGAGTACTATCTTCGGTCTTCTACCATAACCAATTGGTTGGAGATCTCCGAAAAGCAGTTGGGACTCTTCGGTGAGTAGTGCTTCATGGAACACCTCGCCGTTCAAAGGCATTGGGTTTCCCGATAACATTTCCTAAAAATTTCATTTTAAAATGTTAATATTTACGCATAAATGTGATTAAGCTATGCTTTCGAATAGGAAGAAGTTGACGAGAGGATAGTCATCATAATCATAAGTTAACAATCCTAAGATTAGTTTGAAGCAGCTCCCCATTCAGCTCTCCTTTCCGCTATCCTTTTCATAGCGACGTATTTCCGCTATCTCACAGACTTTCTAACCTGTCCCATGCAACCCATTCGGGGTCGTTACTTACTCTCCTTCGCTTTTACCTGTACTTCTACAATTGTTTTCATCAGGCCATCATGCCTCATAATGTGGCCAACAAAGTTTTTTCGTTATCTTATTAAGGTTTTTAAAAGAGTCCACTTTTCTCTCACTCTTTTTAGCACCTCCTCATTGCATAATCGGTTGATGCATTTTATCTTCATCATTCTTCGGCAGAACCACATTTCAAACGCTTCCACTTAGAATCCTCATGCATGGAGAAAAGACTAGCACAGAGACTAATCTAAAATGTAGAATTTTACAATACCGAAACTAAGAGATAGATTGCTCGACAAGTTGGGCGAGAAGAGGGAGCGTCAGGAGAATATAAGGACATGCACAATCAAGGGGACTGCATAGAGGAGGCCCAATTCCATTGCACAAAAGGTTTATTTCCATTGCCACTTTCAAAACTCTCCTCAGTGCGGTGATGAGTGCAATGAGATACACTTTTTTTCAACATTTTGCATTATAATGCTTTAAATTGCAGGGAATAGCATTGAAGAGTTACAAATTTGATAGATAATATCATCATGGATGTAAATTTTGGTTGACACCCCTAATTTTACCTTATATCCCCGTGAAACTAAAATCGATTTGTCCGTCAGTGACGCGAGTGGCGACTTCTGTAAACCCATTAAAATGCGCGGTGGGCGACAGCACGTTATGAGGCCGACTTGATGATCCTCCATTGTAATATTCGTGCGCATATAGTTGACTCAACTAAAACGAATTTGAAAATTGCGGAGTTATTCTGTCCAAAATTTCTTCTGCACAGGAGTGACATTAGGGTTTTTTTGATTTTTTACTGGCCGGCAAACATTTTCTCACGAGAAATATTACTCACTGCACCTGAGTTCAACTGCTTGGAAAACATCAGAGAAAAACGAATGCAGCGGTAAGGTCATCATGACGAGAATTGCGTTAGCCATTGCGTTAGCGTTAGCGATAGTCATTCCTGAACAGGAAAGAGCTAATAGGAGTACCTACCGTTATGAAAGAATGTTATGAAGAGGCTAGTGAAGAGTCCACAATGGAGTGTAGCGCTTTAAGTGCGGAAATATGGACACTTGGGAAGGAAGAGGAGAAAAGACTGGAGGCCTTCGAGAGGTATTTATGGATAAGAATGGAAGGCGAAGTTGACGGAGAGAAAGAGGGACGATAATGTGCTGGCCATGGTGGGTGAGGAGAGAGAGTTTCTTGATGAGATACGGAGGACATAAAACGTTTCTATGTAGCGTTTACTGGTCTAGAAGGGAATTTAAAGGCCGTAGTAGAGTGAAGAATACTTGATAAGCGGGGTAGGAGGAGAAATAGAATAAGATTAATAGATCTAACGAAAGAAAATACGTCTTATTGTAACCATAGAAGGAAGTTATATGTGGAAAGAGGATCGAACAAGGTTATTGGAATGATATTTCATATATAAATGCTTCTACATATAGCATACCTATAATAACATTCCAAACTCGGAAAATAATTAATCGGAAAGTATTAAAATATTATATCTCCATTGTCTCCAAAGCCATATTGGGGGTAAACTGCGTTAAACTGACTTCAGTTACTTTTGGAACGAAAACTAAGTCGCTATTAATCTGTATTCAGAATCATAGGAAAAGCGTTGCCAAAATAAAATCAGTGGTTTTAAGAGGACATCGTAAATATGATAGAATTATCCATTAAAAAAACAGAAATGGATGGAAAATATCTCACGGGGATTACCAGAAAATGCTCCCAATTAAAAAAAAATTGTATACTTAAATTTTTAATGATGCTAAATGACCATTTTTTATTTGTAGGTCAGAGTTTCTTAAAGCATCGGAGACTTTCTGGGATTATTAAGGGCTAATAATGCTTGTTATTCGAACATCAGGATTGAAATTGAACTAAAAACAGATGCAAGGAATTAATAAAATGGTGTATTGGATCGACGTGATGTCTGAATATGTGATCTATTTGTTGGATGCGGAAAACTCAATGATATTCTGGAACGGTATTAAATTATAGCTTAATTATTTTTGTCTTGATACACATGTGAATTAATCGTTAATTGAGTTTGGGATTCTGTTAAATTACTGTGTGATCCTAATTTTTTGAAGAAATTATTGCTTATTTACATTACTGTGTCAACGAATTGTCACCTTATTATCGCCGGTCCGCACAATATGCATTTCTTTGAATTTGTATTCATTTTCATACATTTTTTTCTTGTTGTACATTTTCATGAAAGACTAATTGAGTTCTGATTCTGTTAAATCACAGTGCGAACTTTTTTCTGTATTGCGTATGTGTAATGGTTTCCGTTATATCACAGTGAAATATTCGTCTTTTGTTTACTATATTGTTTATTGAATTGTCTCCATACTGCCGTCGATCCGCACCGGATGCATTTGTTTCATTTTTTTATTATTTTTTTTTCTTTTCTTTCATGTATGTATCGATTCTGAAATTGTGAAAAGTGATGTGCAGTTATTTTTACGTGGGCCTGGTGATCACAAAAATAAATGAAATTATTATCATTTACGGATCTAAATTGAAGCTAAGATGAATGAAATTTATCAGTGTCAGTGTTAAACACAACAAAAGCATCAACATAAATGGCCTACTATCAATCTCGTATTGTGTTAATCGCTTTCATTTACTTCCTTACATGTATACAAAATTAAGAGCGTATTTCACATTTAACCCATAATAATACGAATTAGAGTGCAATTTTAAAAATATTTTGCTATAAATAAAATAAAGAATCGAATTAAAATTTATTATATTCTAGCATGATTAGTTTTCGAAGTGAGTGAAGGATAGCGAATTTTAGTTTAAGATTTGAGTGGCAATTTCTCCCAGCCTGTGCAAATGTGAGGAATCCTAGCCTTGGAACGTAGAAGTTTTACATCACTGAAGGAAGAAACAAGCGCCAGTTTTGACAAATAACTTGTTGATATCCCAAAGCGAATAGACTGATCTCTATTATGAATTTCTGGAACTCGTTCGCGAGCACTGGGCTTTAATTTTCTGTTTTAACGTTATATCACTGTAACAATAGTGCCTTTTTATTGCTGGAAATATCCACTGAATATGTCAAAGTTAAACGGCATAGGAGAGAGTCAGGTAGAAGTTGCTGTTACCTTTTACTTTACGTTGACTTGATGCGGAAAACTCAATGATTTTCTGGAAAGCAATTTACTAACCACTAAATGTGTCATATATATTACTGTAACGGGAAGCTTTGTTGGATAAAAACGTTATCCAAACTAGGTAGTAATTAAACGTTCGCAAAAACAGTAATAAACAATCGGGAAATGTAATCTGTATTTATCAACCATATGCTACACTACAACGGATTTTACTCTGATCTTTTAGGTCTGTATTGCCGTAGAATGTGTGAATAAGAAAATAATATTTTGTAATTAGAAGTACGAACTTCAAATTTTAATATGGAGCTGGACATAAATAGTTACAGGGGATGAAATTCAAAGTGGAATACGATGAAGGAAATATTACGGAGAAAAAGAACCCTTGCCAAGCTTTGACTGATTGAAACACTATTGCAGGTAACTCACTCGCTTATCTCAACCTACCGTGTAGTATATGATTGCTTCACAACTTCTTTCACGAAAATAAAATATACACTCTACAAGCCCGCAAGTCAAATCGCTGCAAATATCTCACTGCATCAATACATCAATGGATCATGTTCATTTAAAATATAATTTCTATGCCTATCATTCCGTCCAATAGGAAATGTCACAGCGATCTGGCCGTCAAACAAAAAGTTTTTCATTGCGATTAATAGCATTAAAAAATAATGAATTTTATAAATCACATCATAACTTGTATACATTTCAGTATATACTCCTAATTATGCCTTATTTTCCCCTTGAAAATTGCATTAATTTGTTCGTCAGCGATCTGATCTGTCCGTCAAACCTATCATACATTATTTTATTAATTCTCGATACATGTATTAATTATTGGCGTTCGCAACGCTCGAGGTTGGTATATCAATTTGAGGTAATCTCCGCAGGTGTCGAAAACCTGAAATTTTTTGTCTGTGGTGGGATTAACCTACTTATGTCAATTGCACCGTTACCCACGCATATGGCTAATAAATTAGTTTTAAATAAAATAAAGGTTAATAAAATATAGCTCGCCTGAAAAATATTGATTTCTTCTAAGAATGATCTACAAATCATTTCCTGGAACACTCACTAAGTAGCAACATAAATGTATTAGCTTCATTAGCGCCAATTGCAAAAATGAGACAAAACCTAGAGTTTTAGCTCACATTTCCATCAACGTTAAAATTTGGAATAATTTCAATGATTTTCATATTGTTTTTGATAATGCCTCATGTATTTTTTCCTAGCCCTGGGGATGATGCATAAGTTCACCAAAATTTTGACATTAATGTGAACCAAAAAAAGTATTCCCGGTCTACCCTCTGGAAAGGACTCAACCAAGGAGACTGCATAGAGGAGGCCCAACTGAATCATATACAAGACTGATTTTCGTTGCCACTTCGCATTTTATTAGGTTTGTCCGCGGCGCTGTTGTGAGTTAAATGCGATCCATCTTTTCCAATATTTTACAGTAAAATGTTTGTCATTGCGATTAATAGCATTGAAAAATAATGAATTTCATAAATCACATAATGGCGTGTATAAATTTCGGTATATACTCCTAATTATACCGTATTTTCCTGTGAAACTCGGATCAATTTGTTCGTCTGCGGCACGAGTGGCGACTTTAGTAAACTTATTGAAATGCACGGTGGTTGACAGCACATTTACAGGCCTACTTGAGAATCCTCTTTTGGATTATTCGGGGACCCAACATACCATTATTACAATAAATTCGATTGATAAATAATGAAACACTGTCTTGCAATTTCCACAAAAATAAAATTTAATTCGACTCGAGTTTCGATGTTACTACATCATTTTCAAGGTACAACTGAGAGAGGTTGTCTCTCAGTTGTACCTTGAAAATGATGTAGTAACATCGAAACTCGAGTCGAATTAAATTTTATTTTTGTGGAAAATTGCAAGTCAGTGTGTCATTAAGAATCAATTCCACTCCATCTCGCTTGATTCTTCGAATTTTATTCGATTGATAAAGTCGCCGAATACCTACGGAAGGAAGTTTAGTCTAGAATATAAGAAAAGGGTATGTATTGGTCTCAACATAAATAAATGATCACGGCGAAAACTCACAAGGTTATGCATTCGTAAGTTCAAAATATTAATGCCCAATGCTCCAAAGTCGTAATTTTCAATACACTGAATCTAAAGATGAATTTCAAACTGCCGTTTGATAAAAATGAATAAGGAAAATAATCAGCTAACGTGGACGGCGAATTAAAAGGCTACAAATGTAATACGAAACTATTTATTCAGCTGCAGGAGGCAATTGGGCAAGTATCTCATAGCGACAGGAAAACGAATTCTATGCCGAAAAAGGTTTTGGCAGATATCGAAAAACGAGGCTGTCACTGAGCCAAGCGGATATTGGAAAAAAATAAACGGCTGATTGGTTGGGAGAGGGGGGAGCGAGGGAGGTGGGAGGTTGTTTCCATTTTCCATTGGCTCTCTCTGATCCAATCAACTCTCGAATGAAATCACCCCCTGACTCTGGGGTCACGCTTAATAACCCTCAAAATCAATGACTGACCACAAAATATGCATATTCATAATTCATTTTTTTGAGAGTGCTTTATTTTAACCCAATTAAAAAAGTGATAAGAGATTGTTTTCAGTACACATTACTCATATAATTAATTTTCAGGAATTGAAATTTGAATAAACCCTATGAAGATTTCTTTAACAATTCTACTCAATTATCATGTAAGTTAAGGTCAATGAGCAAGAACGGAAATGGGGTGAAAACCTCAATTACACTGAATATTTTAACGACTTTCATTTCCACATACATTCCTGATACCGTCAACTATATCACCGTGTATAAATTCAAAGGCTCTTAAAGATAAATAAGTTATGCAACTGTATCTGTGCAGCCAATACTGATAAAAATCCTACTTTATTTTTAAATTCTTCAAAGTAGTTGTCTTCGGCAGCAATAGACTTTTTCCAGCCATTCCCCGATGCCTAGTACGGTCCAGTGGAATATACTTATCAGCACAATTCATAGGCTTTTACATAAACTCAATGGTATGAAATCGGTGCCTCATCGTCTTGATTTTAAAACGACGAAATCATCACGGCAAAAGTCCATAAATTTGGCTGCGAAGTGCTGCGCCATTCTGCATATTCTACAAATTTAGCCCTTTGTGACTACTTTCTCTTTCCAAATGTGAAGAAATTGCCAAACGGTTAGAGAATTGGGTCGAACCTATGTGGAGAAATATTTTTTTTTCCGAAAACAAAATATATTATATCCAAAAAGTCACGGACTTATCAAACCACCCTCGTAAATTTTCTATCAGGCTGGAAACTTGTATTTTTGAAACTGTACTCTACGCTGGGATCTTCAATAATTTCTTTTAAGGTTCAGCCCGTTGTTTTATTATGAATAGAACTTGATTAAAGAGCTTTGTACCGAAGTAGGCTACATCTTAAGCGACGACAAAATCACTGAATAAGTGTTTAAGCAAACAGCAATTTTGGCCCAAAAAAGTACTGAGCAGCAACGGAGTAGCGAAGTTGGAAAACCTAAAAACTGCTATTACGTTTTATTGCTAGTAGTCTTATTTAGTAAGATACACAGGTAAGCTTTTCAAATTATTTCTTTAAGTTGAAAAGTCACTCCACGCCACCTACAGTGGCGCCTAAGGTGAGCAGTTACTGGATAAGGTGAATCAATGAACTCACATTGTTATACTTCATTAATAAGTAGTCCCAAGGCTGAAGAAATTATCCAAAATTGGAATCATTTTTTGGGAATACTACTACGCAAGTATGTATTGCGTAATAAGTCAGATTGCCCCAGGTTGTCAAAACGAGTTCATCTCCCCCAGTTGTTCCCACGACAATAATACGTAGATACCATATGATATGCTGTATAATTGAAGAGCATTTTAAATTTATTCTTGTGGAGATGGGTACGTGAGAATACCACAATGTCGCGTGGCAATGATTGTAAGTGGCATTGGCGACTCCTATCATATTAATTAATTAGAGCTTATTATGCAATGCCACTTACAATCTCAGCCCATAGGATAGACTCATGAGCATTAACAATTAAGGAAGGCCTCTTTGGAAACAATATTAAACATGATGGCACCACTTACGGTCGCCACATTACCCCCTACGTAGTTGAGTCGTCTATGGATTGAAAAAATCGGGGAAACGAACTCCGTAATTCAGGTATACTCATGTTTTTTATCACTTTTTGCCAAGCGCTGTATCCTAGAAAATTTTATTATTTATGATATGCTATTGCTTCATCCTATTGACTGAGATGAGTTGCATATCTAAGGGGTCAAGTCGCAATTTAAGTTATGCGGTAAAATATCGTGAGTGTCGTTCTTGTGCCCATATAATAACAAACTTTTTCATGATTTTTTCGTTCGCTCTTCACCTGTTGGTGACAAGCTCACAGGTGTAGCCTTGTCTTCCGTAAGTTCAAGAACGTTGAATTGGGTTTGTTTTTCGGCCCCAAGAACATAGTGTTAGTCGTGACGTTTCATGATGTACTAATAAATCAGCAGGGCCTCCTTGGCAACGACATGACACCATTTAAGGTCGCCGCGCTACCGCGCTACTTAGTGGAGTCGTCTATGGTTTGTCAAAATCGGGTAATTGAAGTCTTCCATCTATTTATAATTACTATATAATAGCTTTTTAAACATTGCCATTTACAATATTAGCCCATGATTAATGAACACAAATGATAATTTACACAGTTTTAAAAATCCATAACTTTTTCACAGATGGTAATTTCCACATTTTTAATTGTGGAAATTAACTTTTGTCTTTTATTATGGATACATCGAACTTTCACAAAATCAAGCCTGAAACAATTTTATACATTATTCCATGACATACATACATGAACATAAATAAATCAGCAACTCTTTGGCAACTATGCAAGGGATGATGAATCCTTTTACGGCCGCCATATTCTTTTCAGTTCACATGGTATGGTATTTGGAGGAGGCTACCGACATCTGATGTAATTTGCGCCATGAAAGATGGGTAAATAAGGAAGGGTGGAGATTAACCCAGCGGTGGCATTAGCCTGATCTTAATCCAAAGTGGCAAGGGGCTCACGCCCCATCTGACGGACGGGGTGTTGCCCTTGAAATGCCCTCCATACAACGTTCTAGCAGGGATCGGGCAGTCTCTGAGAATTTTTTGCCACCGCTGGGATATGAACTAGAGCTCACACTATAGTCCGTCAAAACAGGGAAGGCGGGCAATAGATTAAGGCACCTCTCAAGAGACCAACAATAGCCGCTTAGCTGCCGTCCGCCAAACAGTACCAGGCTCCGATCGACTGGGTGAACTATAATGAGTTACGAAACCTAAATGTTCACATAATAGTGAGCGTTTGTAACTTTTTACTCTTTTTTTGATTTCTATGTGTGGTTTCATTAGAAAAGAGTCTAAACACGACGGAGTTATGCCAATTAGTTCTATAACACTTATTGTGACACCTAAAAAGAAAAGCAGCATTCAATTTTTTGCAACCACTAAGTGTTACATAACTAATTGACATAACTAACAATGAAATAAAAGCTGTAGGGGAAAGCGGGGTAATAACGTACGACAAGGCAATACCGTGCACCATAATTTTAGATCCTCTGGAGTATATATCGAGCGCTGGGAAGTACTGCTGGGTTGCGAAAGGAAAGCGAAACCAATTAAGACAATCTGGAAGCTTCTGCCGTTACGGACGTGTATGTGACGAAAGATATTCTATTTTTCCAACTTTTCTTATAATTATAAACACTTACTCGAACTAAGGTGAGTGAAACATGCTTTTAGTGACTATATTCAAACTAGTGGTTTTGAATAGCCCCTATCATGGGTTATTTTTCAATATCAAACGCAAGTCCTCTACTGTTCTTATTTTAGGTTAGGGTGGAAAATGCTGCGACATATTTATGTTTTAAGAATGTTGGTGTGAATTATGAGGGACCCTTGAATGGGTGAGTTGCCAATCCAACAAGACAAAATACAGGCGAACCTCGATAGTCGGAACACCTCAACAATCCGGACGACCTTCATCCGCCGCGTCGTCAGTTTGTCCGTAGGTACTAATTATGGATTTTAATATTTTGATGCTGCAATAAAACATTTAATCGTATATAGAAAATGATTTTTTAAATTTTGTTTTTATGTTACCTGACTTTTATTTCAACTAAGACCGGAGGTTTGGTATTATTTTAATTTTAATGTAATCTAATACCCCATGTTTTATTTATTCCGATGTTAGAATAAAACTTTAAAATACATTTTCCAACTTTGATTTTTCCCTCACCGGTTTCCCAGCCCAAACTGGTGTAAGTTATTGCCCCATTACTCGGGACAATACCGTGCAGTGTAAGTGTTTTGTAAAATGGATATAACACTCAAAGTAAGTTAAGTTTTCCCAATATGAAGCAAATAGTTGGTGGGAAATCGACTTTCCTTCAAAATAATATGATTGTCTCTTTCATTGAAGTTTTCAATTGAAAGATATTAACTAAAAATTAGAGATGGACGGATCCAGGATTTTTTCGGATCAGGATTCGGATCGGATCCTTGATTTTCGGAGCCGGATCTTTCGGATCGGATATTTTCGGATCCAAATGTATTTTCAATTTTCTGACGCAGTGATTCCCCCGATGATTGTTCAATCTCTTGGGAAGAGTCACACTATTTGCCAGTCGTATTTTGCCTTTTTTATTTTCCACGGCTGAAATTCTCCTACATAACCTCTGCGAGAGCTTTCAAACAAAACGGTTCATGAGTAGGACAAGAATCGCATGCGACGGTGCATTCGAAGATATAATCGGAGCTCTTTCCACCCTTATGGGGCTTTGCATTCATTGAAGCTATTATTTAAAATTTCGGATCCATATCCGATGTCTTCCGCGACTTTGGATCCGATGTATCCGATGAAAGGCAATATCCGCGGATATTTGTATCCGAGGCATCCGATCCGACCATCCCTACTAAAAATGCCTAAAAGTACGCTTTACCCCGCTCTCTCCTAATCAAAAATTACAAATTACTATTACGTGATAATTTTTAGCAATGGAGTGCGATTCGTGACTCACAGCGCATGCGGTAGATCGGACCCCGGCTATTGTTAGGCTCTAGAGCGTTGCCTTAACGTAGTTGGGGCGTCTTAGTAAAAGTGACAAAAGGTTGACGAAACTTTGGCCACATATTCTTTGAAAGACGCACTTTCAATAATTCAAAGGAAAAGGCATTCCCATGCGCCGTTTTGGAGATATTTGACGGTAAAATTTGACCATATTTGACTTTGTTTAAAAGATGTTTTTTTGTATGTAGTTTTTAATTTGTTACCCCAGTCATGCTTTATTTCAAAGTCTTTGAAAAGGTTTTTGCAAAATGCACTTTCTTGGCTTCTCACTAAAGAAAGTGTAGAACAAATATTGTTATAAAATATTGATGTAAATTAATTATAAATACTTCTTTAGTTGTTTTTTTTCATGTACGCACTTAAGCTACGTTAGTATAGATTATCAAGGTAAAATGAGCTGCACTATATGTAAAGGATAACGTATTATTATTTTGGATGGTAGCCTCAAACAGGTTATCCTTCGCGGCTTCCTAAAATTACTCAATTTTGCTATTGCCATGTAATTTGTGTGTGGAGTAATAAAAAAAAATATTATTTATTTATTTATTATTTATAAAATTAGGAACTGAAAAACTGCTCTCAATTTCCAAGGCGGCTGGGAATCTCTGGTACCAACATCGCAAAACGAAAACTACTACACCGACTTCGCCTAAATTACGCAAATACATATATGACTGCGTTGGAAGCCAAGGGGTGCAAGTGATTTTTTTCTCAACAGAGTAAGGTAAGGTTAATTGTTAGAATAAATACACGAAAACTTGGTTGCCAAGGGAAACGAGTGAGTATCTCTTTTGTGTTGACATCTAAAAGGAAAATCAAATGCACTACTAAGTATTCAATTGATCGCGTTTGTTTTCTACACCTAATTTCTGTACCTTACTCTGTATAGAAAAGAGAAATCACTTGTACCACTTGGCTCCAAACCCACTCAATTATTTAGTTTCCCGGTTTTAGATATGTCTCACAAATACTTTGTTTATTAATAAAAATATTTATTTATTTAGAAATTTCCGCTTTGATTGTGAATATTTAATTTAAAGTGTCCTCAACAGGTCGGTGAGCAAAGGTTCGAAGCAGTGTGGAAACTAGTGCATTTGACTGATACAAATATCTTTTAAAAATCATTTTTGACGTTTTCATTGAGCTGAGGTGTAAAATTGCACTCGTATTTCATTCCTTATTGTGTTTCGTTTAGCTGAATTTTTTGGCCACTCTTTCGCGTAAATAATAGGTAGCCCGCGTACATTACTTGAATAGCAACCTTAATTCTTATTCGCCTTTCCTGTTTGGACAGACTGTAGCCACCACACCAGCCCGATCCCCTTTGAGTTCACCTAGGCAATATAGTTCGCCAAATAAAACCCGTCTCAATATGGCGCTTTTCTCCAAACACACAAATGATGAAACAATGCGCTCTTGATTTCGTCGCCAAGGGTGAGTTTGATGGGATGCCGCGGGAGAGAGAGGTCCACTCAGAATGAGCGGCCAAGATTGAGAGGAGAGGGGGATTGTGGGTAGGGATCTCGTTTGTTCTCCTCACCGTCCGCTAGGGGCAGCACCTTCCATACAAATTCCCCGCCACGGCAGCGGAGACGGACCCTAATTTTGCCCCCTTCTTCTCGGAGACGAGGGTATGCGTCCTTCGAGGGCGCAAATTAGGGTCCTTCCCACCCCCCCCAACCCTCCACATCTCGGGAGAAGAAGAAGGGGACGGCGGGAAACGGAAAACTCCGCCGAAGTCACAAATCGCGGAACGAGCAGCGGAGCAGGAATGCCAACCGGCGGGCGATAAATTTCTCTCCCACTCCCTTAATTTAAATTTCATTTGCACCCAGGCGAGCGTTAAAGTTGGCCCAGCGTACCGTGAACGCAGTTAGTTCTTCGCTCTCCGTGAGGGCGTGAATCTGGAACAGACTGGGTCAGCCCATGAATGCGAGTTTTAAAGCTTAACGCGAGAAAGAGCGACGAATATTCTAGGGAGAGCGTTTCTCTATGTTAATCTCTCTACGTGTGTATTCATTTGTTCAAATTTCCCAAGGCTTTGTTCGCGTCGCTTCTGTTTTTCGGAAAAAATTCTCATCTTTTCCTATTGCAATCAATGGAAAATTTTACCAAAAGGCGCTAGCGATGAGAACACGACGTGAAAATATAACGACGATCATCGAAATGCTATCTCACGACTGTTGATATGTAAAAAAACTTGCGATATTCGTTAATATTGGCTAAAAATATTCACTCATTAGACCGTATCACCAAAAGTATATAGCATAGTATCTATATAATATAAAACCCACTTCCGACCACTGACTGATTTACACAAATATTTGAAGAGATACGAGAAGAGATACGATTAAAGTCATAGAATCGACCCCCTCTAAAATTGTCTGAAGCCCAAGGCAAAATTGTTGAAACACTTTCCAATTGTTCTATGTTTCTACTATTTAGGGGCATTTAAGGGTCAAACAATCGATGGTAATGAGGAATTTGAGTATTACGGAAATGCTTCTTAATGACACCAAAGTCATTGCGGCAGCCAGAAGTACATATTTTGTAACAGGCAGAAAGCCAAGAACTGTTTGGTATTCCTAGGATTCAATTTAAGTAGGTTTAAAAAAAACGGCAGATAAAATTATACGAATTGGCAGAGTAACCAGAAAAGACCCACACCCCACAGATTTGAGTGGAAGAAAAAAAAATATTTACATCAATTTACATCTGTCCTTTGAATCACCTCTAGGGTGTAATAATTGGATCCTGCCGCGTGAACGGCGGTGAAATTCGCTAAAATTACCTTGATAAAAACTTATTCTAGACCGGGAATCAAACCACGGACCTTAGACTTTCCGGACCAATGTGCAAACCACTGATCTATCCAGTTTCCTAAATTCCCAAGGCAATTGTACAAAAGCTCATGGTACTAGATGTTACGCCCTCGCAGTGCATCAAGGATGGCAACGCAAAGAAAAAAGGACAGAAGGAGGTCACAACCGGCTTATATATATAGGAAAGTCAAAAGTTCACGGTGCGATTCCCAGTTCAGGAGAATTTTCTCTCGTGGTAATTTAAGTGATTGCACCTCTATGGTGTTTGGTAGGGAGAAGACTTTATGGATTGTCATTCAATATTTTCGGGCCGCTCGTACTAAACCTTGATAAGAAGACGGAGCAACCTTATTTTCCATATGTTGAGACATGGGGGCCTGATGAATACAATCGTCAACGGGCAAGTGGATTGGAAGAATGGAAAAGGAAGGCCTTGAGAAAAATATATGGTACCTACCGGTAATGTAGGATATGAGATATAATAAATTCGTTGGTGCGAAAGTATTAGCTGTTAGGAAAATTGAGTGGAGAGTTGAGTCCAACAAATCTTGCAATTGGAGTAATTGTTGACCAGTGATTATATTAAAGATGGCCACTAATGAACGGTCTCATTAGTTAACATACTAGGTAAGTTACACAAAGCCTGAAAACTAGCGGATATTTTATGGCGTAGACTTACCAAAGCAGCATAGCAATACATTTTTGCTATCATTCCACGACAAAAATGCACAATTATTGATACATTTATCGTTGAAAATTTTATATTTTTATCACCAAATTGATACTTAGTAACTCTATTGCATTTGATCAACAAAAGGTATCACTTAGTGATGTCTATTGATGTAAATTTAGGTAGCACTTGTACACCAAAAATAAGATACCATTTTATCAACAATACTTGAAAGCTACTTGGTAAATTCCCAGTAGTAAAGTAATGGCTACTACTAAAACGTATGATATAAATAAGTAATGGGAAAGAAACTCGAATAAAATATATGGAACAGGTACAGAAGGATGAAAAGAGAAGAAGTACGTTTGCGTGAAAAGATTAGCCAATAGGAGAACTGTGTGGTGAGATGTGTTAAATCATTCCCAGCATTTTTGACCAGTGATGATGATGATGAGCCAAAAAGGCACGACATGAAAACACACGACTAGATCTTGCATCGCGTGGTATTCGGGCTTTATCTTCGCGGTAGCCAGCCCCCTCCAACTCCCGGCCGCTAGGTGGCCCTAAAGCTTCCGTGCGAGGGAATCGCCGATAGATGGTGCTAGTGGGTGTTTGCGCGTCCAGCATTACGAAATTGCATTGAACCAAATACAATACTTGATCGCTGGAACAACGAATTTAAAATGCCTTCAACTGAATTGAACACTAAGAAGCAATTTAATAGCCTTTTAATTTCATTGACAGCCAGTTAGAAAGTCCATGTACAAAAAACATTGCCTTTAGAAGAAATTGAAAATGAGATGTTGTCGTCTGCTAGCAGTCGTATTTTATTAGCTCTACTTCGTAAAAAAGAAGTTATTTGCGTCCTGATCATCATATATTTATCGCTAACGGCATACTGCCTGACATATAATTATCAAGGTATCGGTCCCCCCCAAAAAAAATTGGCGATACAGACAATCGAGTCGGCGTTTCCTCCTCCAAGGAACTCCAGCGCAATTATGCTGAATGGGGAAATAAGTTTTGGCTGCAGAAATCTCCTTTAAACTCTCATTAGGTCACCTTAAACACGCAATCCTAAACTGGTAGCTACGAGGATACGGTTATCTCCGATTCAGAAATTACAAGATCCGCAATGAGAAAAACTGACCCAAAATTAATTACTGAAAGCTTCACATAACGACTCATATTAAGATTAGATTAAGACTTAATGGTTATTCTGAAATGGAAAATGTACGTTTGAGAACCCTAATTAAGACTTTGGGCACAACAAAAACACCTTGCTAAATTCTTAACCCAAGAAAGTCACAGAAATACACATCACAAGATCAACCGAAACAGCAACCAATGTAAAGGAAAAGGGGACGTCTGGGAACGGTAGTTGAAGGAAGGGATTGTTGTTAAATTTAAAATGCATTTATTCATGAAAGCACAAGCACTATCATTAACACTGTACAGGCGAGCTTAAAGGATAAGGGCAAAGGTTGGAAGTGTGAAAAATGTAAATAAATCTCGAAGTTCATGAAGATTTGAGGGTTTTCCACGGTTGTGGCAGTATCACTTCCACCAAAAGATCTGGAGATGAATGACCGCCTAGAAATAGAAATTTTTCAAAATTAAAAAAAAAATATATTAAAAAAATGAGTTGCAATCCTAGGTCGTATCAGTTATAAATGTGGAATGACAGTACTTTTACCACGAAAAATCTCCACAGTTAGCTAATAATGGCGTTACACGAGGTTATGTCTCACCAAAAATGTGAGGCTTTGAGGCACGAGAAAAATATCATAATGAAAGGGTGGGGCCAAATTTTCGATTGCAAATATCAAGAGATAAGTTCATCCTTTCAATTCTTAATATTACCAACGTTTACTCTATTCTCATGACTTCCTTTTTTATTACAGATAGTAACCCCTGCCCCTTTTCAGCAAAAAATATCCTGACCACATTACTGTTGTTGTGCTTTGTTTACAACTACAACAATTTCTAAACTGCAATGGCAGCAAATCCACAGAAGTAAAAAAAATATGAAATTAATTATATTTCAACATCCGTAGGCGGATCACCGTTAGTCCGTGTATATTATTGTACGCTAAACAACATCAATACTTGCATAAAATGAGCATGGATGCAAGCATAACTATCGCTAGGGCGCCATAAATCTTATCCCACCAGATAACAGAAGCTACCATTATAATTTCACTGTCATTAAGTCCTAAAACTAGAGTAGGATGCACATTAACACTTTCACCATGATCATAAAAACATAAATTCACTGCACAACTGTATCTAATAGGAATGAAATAATACAAGTTTTCAATTCGTGGTGGAGCGATATGTTTCCTCCTCTTTCTGTACTGACACAAAATTCTTCACTAAATATCTAAAGCCATCAATTAATTGCAAAGCGAGCTACGAAACCACCGAGGTTATACAATTGTAATTAAGTACAATAACACAATTAGTAAAAACTGATGGAACTATGCCTCCACGGCAACATGGCATGATATTATTTCGGTATTATGTGAAAAACATGAACCATTGATTTCCCGCGAAGATAAAAATAAAAATTTCCGTAAATAAATATCGGATGCTTTGCCGTATCCTCTTTAAAAACAAGAGAAAGGGCATGCATGGAAGAGTAAACAAAGCCGCCATTGCAGATACTGCAGTATTTCCGCTATCTATTTGCACCGCTAATTTATTCTTAGCGAATAACACATATTTTCAACTAAAAAACGAGGTCACTGAGATCTAAAACCACGAAAAAATTACCAAATTAACGTTAATAGAGCCATAAAACTAACATCGGTAACCCACCGCATTTTGAGTACTTACCACTGCTTTGAAAAAACTTTTATTTTCAGCTCAGCATTCCTTCCTGGTTTTCCTGTATCTTGTAGAATTATTAGACACATATCAAAAGCGCGATGCACGAACCATCTTCAAATTTAATAGCTTTTTAGCAATATAACACATCTTCCAATTGATGAGCTTCGCTGGTTCACCATTGAAATGAATACAACAGCAACGCGATACTGGGCGCGCGACAGGCTCGCAGCGCCACTCTGTAACGAACTAAAAAAATTGAATAACGTGGGAGGATTTTGGGACCAGCCAACCAACGACATAGCAGCCGAGTTGGAGGGGGCTGGCGGTAGCATTCCGTCACACACACAGAAGCAGAATAGCACCACTGGATTTCTCCTGTTCGCCCTCTACCTGACGACGACTGCTATGGGGTTCCAAATTTAATTTGCACTGCAAGGGGCCTTCGTTGGGGCCCTGGTTGGGGTCCCTTTTTGCACGTGGAAAAGGGCCACCTCCCTCTCTCTCTCTCTCTCTCTCTCTCCGGATTAATCTCGTGGCTTTTAATAATAACGGGGTCGTCTTCAAAGGGATGCGGCAACCACATCGAGAGGGTTGGTTCGCTAATTGCACGGGCGGGGGTGCGGCAAAGACGCGCAAAAAGCCGATGGGGAGTGGATGCGGGAGGGAGCGGCACCCCTGCACCCACGGAGGCCTCACGTCATTTTCTTCTTCCGTACCACAACCAATTACTGCGCCTACCACCTCGCAATTTCGAGTCAAAGAATTCGGAATACTATATCTAGGTCTTATCTATGAGAAAGATATTTTGGTACGTTATTTAAGTATTCTACATCTACATAATACCCTGCGAGCCACCTCTAGGGTGTTTTATCTTAGGATTTCCCAGCGTATCAGGTGCAGAAACGTTTCTCGGGTTTTCCACCGGTTGATGTCGTCCATATGTCCCGACGTTTCGATCCGCGACTTGCTGATCATCCTCAGGGGATCTTCGGAAGATCCCCTGAGGATGATCAGCAAGTCGCTGCTCGAAACGTCGGGAGACATGGACAGCATCAAACGGTGGAAAAGCCAATAAAATTTTCTGCACCTCTAGGGTGTTTGGCAGGGGGTTATCAATCACCAGCATGCAGCATGCAATTGGACTTCCACATGCACACCACATGGTCTAAAAAACGTTAGGTACGCATACTAACAAATTATACTTCCACATGCTGTTAGAAATAATAATAATATTCAGAAACATGCATTAAGTTATGCATAAGTTAGTAGGCTACAATATAAGTCATCTAATCTAGTTGTGAGATCTAACGCTGTCGTTATAATCTCTTATTGATTGTGGAAAAAAAGACATTCTGAATCCGTCTGTTTTACAGTTTATCTCTATAATTTTATTTACATGACCTGATTTTCCGTAGTATGTTGGCGTTAGACCAGTCAAGGTGGATTTCCTTGTAGCGTTTCACGAGTTAACTCGCCTTACCCTGATTGGTCCTTTCTCTTCAAATCATAATGACACCCACTCCCTTTTTTCCTATCAATGACTCCTATTCTATCCCCTCCATCGCTTAACTAAAATTCTTCCTTTCAACACGTATCTTCGCTCCCTCAACGAAAACATTTGTCTCTTCGAACACGAGTTTCACCGCGTCACTCGATAAGACAACGTATTTATATTTTCTGTTTCCGCCTGCAAAATTCCGTTTCTTTGCCTTTTTCTCTGCTGTTATAACAATTTTATTACTTTAGAGAATAGGTTTCATCGGTATATTCAAATTTCTCCTGAGTTTTCCTTCATAAAAGCGTATTGAGTTCCTCGGCAACGTTTAGAAAATTATATAATTGCATCCCAAGGACTTGGAAATAAATTGAGATACTCAGAGACAAAAATCAGATGCGACAAAATCAGTTAATTTGGATTTTACTAATTATATAATGAATATAATATACGAATATAACAGTGTGAAATACTCCTTTACCAACCAAAGCTCAAGAAACACTGAAACATTCCTGTAAACGTAGTGGCCAAGTAATATTTCACTAAATTGCTATTCCTCGGTAAAAGTATATATATTCTAAAACTGCATCGATACACTTATTTCATTTATTAACCATTGGTATATTTTGGCTGTATTAAATAATATTAGTATTATTATCTCTTGTTGCATGAAGTGATGAATACTTGTTGAGACCTCAAACCTCCTACATGAATTTTAGTGTCATGCTTTTGATATCATATTATTAAATATTTATGATGACCATCTGGGGCGAATGTGGGATGCTGCATGCTGGTAATTACTCACCCCCTGCCAAACAGTCAAGGCGTTGCTCTCAGGTTATTATATGGATGCAGATTAACTCATGAAGATCAAATTAGTAGATCGTGTTAGTAATTTTGAAGTTCTAACGAGAGCAGGAGAGGAGAGAAGTCTTTCGAATAAATGGGGTAGAGGAAGGGACATCTTAATCTGCCATATTTTATGACACGATGGTTTGACTGAAATTATCGATGAAGGCCAAGTGGAGGAGAAAATGGCTACTGATTTGATGCATGGAGGTGATGAAGGATGTAAAACAAAAAAATGCGCAGCTGTTAAAAGATTAGCTGATAATATAATTGAGTGGAGAGCTGCGTCAAACCAATAATCGAATTGATTTCTTATGATGATGAGATGAACTCCAAACATTCATGGTATTGCAACCCTAAGATTAGTATCCTGCAGCCCTCAATTTCTCCCTATCCCATGCCAGTCCATTTACCTCCCTGAGGCTCTCCCTCCCCGTACCCTTCCTGATCTGTCCTAGGTACTTGTCCCTTGGTCTTATTCTGAGGACTTTTACAGTAATTTTTCATTCCATTAATATTTCCATGCAACTTCTGTCTTAGAGCGTGGCCAATCCACCGTGCTCTTCTCATTTATATTTTTTATATATTCTTATTACCATATATCTTATTTTATTGGTATTTAGAGATTCATAGTCTCCTTTCATGTCATATTCTTCTTTGTACCTCCTAATTTCTCACCAAATGCCTCGTTCACATTCCGATCGTGCCGACGATCGTAGGAACTAGAGTGCATTTACACTATGATGATGAAACCTGTGCTACCCTCCAGTGTTAAAATCTGAAGTTAACGAGAAACTTAGCAAAGCCGTTGAGGTAGGTACTAGGTACAGGCCCGTGCTGGACCACTTCTTCGGGCGGTGGACGGCTGTGGCCAGAGGACGTCAGAACTGTGCAGGGGGAGGACTATCGGAATGATCCAGAGTGAATTATATTAATTTAAATTATTGTTTTGATTACTCAAGACGGTGTTAATTATGCTATTAAACGATAGATCATTGAAATAAAGTTAACTGCTCAATGTTGGTTTTCTGGCAGTAAAATTTGTCAGTTTCGGAACAGGAGGGCGCCATAGATTTCCAGGCTGAAGGGCCCACCGGGATACGTCCCGGTGTCCCGGCGGCCCAACACTGGCCTGGGTAAGTAGGGTTAAGATATTACGGTGTTCAACGTGTATTTTACATATAATTCTTCTTCCTCCCATATTCTTCCTTGCTGTGACAACTCCATGAAAAAATGAAGCGATGGCAGCTTCACAAACTTTTCGTCTTTTCTTGTCGTTTTCTTTTCCGGTTTCGCAGCGCCTATTATCTGTTCACTTTATGCTTGGGATTAAGCTTTAGAAAGAACCCAGACTCTCTCGGAGGGCTTCATTGATGGGGAGGGGTAGTAATGAGAGAGAGCAAGAACTAACTTAACGTTGCGAAATGTACATAGCCGCCCCAGTTTTTCACAGAAAACATGTGAGTCATGGGTGGTCATACGTGTTTTGGGCCCAGCGCCGAGACAATATTCTCACTCTTTGGGATGTATAGAGGATAATTTCTTCACAGAAGCCCAGGACATTGTCAAATGCCACGCTGAATGCGGCACCGTTGGTGAATGGCATACTTCAGACGTACAAGGAGAACGCGTGAAGTATGGCAACACTGCTATACGAGCAGATTCACGATGTTAACACGACGGAGGTCTGAGAGCGACTGAATTTTCGAAGCACTAGGCCACTCCTACTATCCGCTGATTGGCAAATGGAAAGTCACGTGTCAAGAATCTTTCCCTCCCCTCACCCCCACTTGCTTTAGCCACACCAGCTCACCCGCGAAGATAAAATGAACAGTCTATAACCATCGTAAAGTGGCAACGTTCGGAACTACGAATACTATTGTCAGATTTTGTGTTCACGCCACTAGTTCCGCCATCTATCGCAAGGACGATCGCTAGAACAATCGTAGTCTGAACGAGGCATATATGGCATTTGAGTCGCCCGACCGTCCACCCTCAACATTTCTCTTACGTTACCCCTCGGGCGATCTCACTAACACACGTACGTACATATCCCACTCGCAGACAGACAGAAAGAAGAAGAAGAGAGAATAAAAAAGAGAGAAGGCCCTTTCGGCCGGCCCTTAATCCGGCGGCAGCGGCGCCACTCCCATATTCATTCACTGCTCAGCTGAGACCCACCCACCCACCCCTGCGCCTGCAGGGCTGAGGACGACGCAAGGGGTGGCTGGCAATAATGGCTTCAGACCGCAGCCAACGGTTAGTTATCTGGTTTCCACGTATTAATCCCATCCCACCCCCATGGCTACTGGGCGACCGTCTGCTACACCACCCTGAGGGGCCAAACGGACGAAAGGACGACCCCTTTACTCCCTCCCCCCCCAGATGTCTGCTTCGGAACGGGATACACACATAGGCGATGACCCCTTGAACCTCCCCCTCTTTCTCATTCACTTCCATCGCCTTTGCCTAAATCCCACTTGTGACGTCACTTCTGAGCCAATCCAAGGAATAAAAGAGGAAAAGATGAAGAGAGGTCCAGGGTGGATGAGAACATTTTCATGTGGGATTAAGAGAATCTGTTTGTTTGCACATGTTCCGTGTTTCCGCACCGAAGTGGATTATTTCACGGACGATTAATTTGCGGAAAATAAATATCTCGCAATGATTCGCCGGGTATGTGAAACACGGAATTAATTATAATTTTATTATTAAATTTCCTCTTTAATGAGCTGACAAAACATTTCCTGGAACGATGAGCTCATAAAATCGTGATCTCCAGACTACGTTGCAGACAAACACCGAAACAAAATGTCTGCCTGAATGTACTAGAGCTATATAATTTTCGAATGATTCCTAAATTAAAGCAGGGTCATAATTGGTTGAGCACTCCACCAAAGGGTTAATTGATATTCATGCTTTCCTATTAATTACCACATGATAAAAAATTACATTAGAGGCGACTCAATGGTCAAATTGAAAGATATAAAAAATATTCAAATGAGTACAGAACCAATATAACTTGGGAGCTAGATGCCTTCATCAGTGATTTACATTAATTACTACGCAAAAACAAAGTCAGAGATCAAAGGATTTCTGACGAAAATTTCACAAATATTAGACGAAATATATCACCAACCGTTTTCACCAGCTCTGATGGCAATGCAAGAGCTTTATGTCGAAATCTCACGCCGTCAGATATAAGGTTACTGACAATAAAAGAATAACGATATACACGAGGTTAACACCAACGATTAAGTACACTAAAGAAATACTACATGTCCTTCAAATGAACTTTCATTATTTTTTGAAGGTATACATTTTTTGGATGAGAAACGTTTGTTCGATTATTCCAAGGGTACTCACAAATTAAGCAACTGAAAGTCCATCGGAAAGTTCGTATGAGGAAGTAAAATATCCAGTGTAGTTTAAAAGATTTGGGCCAGCAGCTATCAAATTGAGGCTGTACAAAAGATTGTGTGAGAATTTCCAATCCCTGGTTGATATTTAGCTGAGCACAAATGTCTCCTGATATTTCATTACATTTAAAAACAGATATGAGACCAAATTTTACGAGGATTTAACGAAAAAAATCATGAAAATTGCCGAGAGGGTGACGACTCTAACTTGACGAACCTCCTTTGGAAATCTTAAAGAAGCATCATTGTAAATTTTCAAGATTCTGGAACTGAAGAAGCATCCTTATAGCGGCTAAAAAATTCAGAGGCCTCATTGAATACGAGAAAGGGTAAATATTTCTATCTGATTATAAAATTTCCCTTGGAATGAATAGAACGCTCAAGGTGCAGAGAAAATATAAGCAAGATAGCTCAAAGTAGTTGCGCTGTAACTGAATTCGGAAGGCAACATCGAAAATTCGTTAGCACATGGGAAAAAGAAAAGGTTAGCAAAGTAAATACTCATAAATAGATTTAACGAAAGTATTGATACTTCTCCTTCATCATGATATTAAATTTAACGGGAATAAAATGCCTAATCGAAAACAACAGTATGAAATCATACGCTAACATTGGGATCAGTCAATCAGGGATCCATAATGGATCACATGATCACGGATTTTGCGTTTCCGTTTTTGGTCGTATGCGCAGAAGGCAAAAGTCGCTCTTGATGATATTTATTTAGAGATCCCATCAAATTTGCGACTCCACCTGTCTCTTCCAAATCAACCCAAGGTAAAAGAGTGACAAAGATAGATAGCGAAAGAGAAAATAAATCAAAAGGGATGAAGAGAATCTGTACGTTTGTAAATGTTTCAGAAGTGGATTATTTCACCGACGATTTTCTTGCTAAAAAAATTAATTGAAAAAGAAAGCATCTCGCAACATTGCAATATATAAGTGTGTGTAGACCAATCAAGCACAATTTTATTATAAAATATTTGGATTAATGAACTGAAAAGCATTTTCCGAATCGTTGAGTTCGTAAAATCACGACTTCATTAGAAGGTGGCGGACAAACGATCCACATTAATGGGTCTGGATACACTGATTTTTTTCTCATACCATGATCACATCCAAAATAGCCTACCACTGTAGAAGATTTTTAATTAATATATACACAAATTGCAGCAATTCTCTTAATTAATTCATTCATAATCAGCAGACAAAAAGGGGATTCATTAACTAAATTAATAGTATCTACTAGTATCATTACAATGATTTCATTTAATATTCGCATATGAGTATTTAAAATTATCTCAGAGATTTCAATATAGCTATTCGTACTAACGAATAGCCCCATAAGATAAACCCTTAGATTTAGGAAGTTGATGAGAAGAAGATCTGACAAAATTCTAAGAATAGGTAAAGCTAATAGATGATAATGAATAGCTCAGCTATAAGTCAAACATTCTTTCGATATAAGATACAATTATCTATCACGAATAAGTAACTAGAGACTGAATAAAAACAAACTTTTCTGTCGGAGAAAAAAACTATTTGCCATTCAGCCAAAATGTATGTTCATTTTCAAAAACCATTGTTTTCTATTTCAAATTTCAATTAATCGAAAATAAATTGACAGAGTCGTTATATATTAAGAAAAACAAACTTAATTCGTTTATTTAACGAATTTTACAGTCAAGTTATCAGAAAACATGCTGTTAAAACTTTTGAATTTGCGAATGAATCCTTGAGTCCGGCAAGGTATAATATTTTGTCTCATCTTGTAAATAATGCTAAAGGTGTTTATCCCCACCACTTCCATATTTTTCCACTTAGCGTCGATGTTTGCTCACAGATAATTGAAACACGATAAGATATTTTTTCGGGTCTCATCTTCGCATATCCTACAGCAGATAGATAATAAGAAAGGTCAGAGCTTGTAAACCGTAAAATAAAATCGTTATTTAATTATCATACCCTTGCATAAAAATTCTGATCACCTTGTATTTTTATAAATGTGGTTACTATGATGTTACGTAGAATATAGATTTTAAAAATAATAAAAATGGGCTATGATAATGTATACCTACAACAGTGAATGGCTCACTAATTAAAAACTAATTTTTGTCCTATTATTAGATTAAAATTTTAAATTATGAGTGAATGATGCATTTAAGCACTAATATAAAACCAAAATTGAATTACCTGTTGAATTCCATCTTTCCTACGAGAGTCGGTGTTTTGAAAATGTATTTTCCTTCTATTCAAAGGATCCTTTATGGGCAGTCAAGGCTAAACCAAAATTGGGACTATTGTTCGTGCGAAGACTATAGCGGTGCGTTGACAATGTAGGCTGTATCTTTCGACTATTCCACAATAATTTTAATACCCAACCAGTTTCAGCACTTCAGTGTTATATTCAGGGGACTAACAAGTGGGGGTATAGTGGTAACCTGATTAGGTACCCCGGGATGGAAGAGGGAGTCATATGTACCTACATTGAGTAGAAGGTATACATTTTTGGAGGTGAAAATACAAGGTAAAACTATCAGTGGATGCCATCCTTTAACGTATGTAAAATTTAACAAATACATGAGCAGATGAGGCTATTAAGGAGGTAGAGGTTTGGGAAAATAATATGGTTAATCCATTGGATGAGGATACTACCAGGAGTGCAATCAGCAAGGTTAACGAAACCATTTTTTTAAATTAAAAACCAGCCAACGCACTAATAAAAAGACATAACTTGCGTACGTCATTAAGGGCGATTAAAAATTTCGGTTGTAGGAGTCGGGATGGGAAGGACAAACGTGGTTATATTCATGGTGTCTATTCGTCAAATCTAACTGTGACTTTCACGTAGTGACGGCCGAGTTTCTCTACATAGCCTCTCCTGAACTTCAGCTAGCATCTTATGGTGGAAGTAGTCTTCAATCGTTTTTGAGGATCAAGTCTTGGAGCAAGTGCCGGACTTCCAGTACTTGGGATGATATAACATATGACGAGGAAAATGATACTATAAATAAGGCCAACAGTTTCCAGAGAATATGTGGCACAATTAGAAGAACTCTAAAAAAACAAAACAAGAAAAGAAACACAAATAAAATTTTACAGAGTGATGGCAGTCCCTACTCTACGGATCAGAATGTTGGGTACGAAAAACGAATGAATTAAGGCAGATAGAATAATCAGAAATGAAATTTTTAAGATCACTAAATGGGTGCGCAAGATTGGATAAAATAAGAAACATCCAAATAAGAGATGAACTGGGTGTCGAGGCAGTCACTGACAAACTACAAGACTACAAACATAGATGGAAAGAACATTTACTTCGAATGCCAAATGAAAGAATTCCAAAACAAGCAATGGAATATCAACCATTTGGCAAGAGAAGTATAGGAAGACCGAGAAAAAGATGGTAATGTGGAGCCGGAACAGGCTTAGTAGCCTAATCCTGGAAGGAAGAAGAAGAAGTAGTAGTCTTCAATCTGAAGACGCGTTTAGGAAAGCCATAGAATATTACCTGTTACACAGCTATGATGCGATGAAAACCGGAAAATGTAGCCTACTTAGGACGATAGTATTTACCCAGCACAGGTATTTACGCAACTTGAGATGTTTGAGCGTATTGTGAGGACTATAGCTGGAAGGTGCAAATTTTTCCGTTAGAAGCCATCAAACAGATTGAAGTATACACATTCTAAGGTAGACGAAAACACGTTCGAACTAGAAAATTTCATGATAACTGATTATAATGATTGAATAAAGATTTGAGATTTTGCCGGGTGTAAACTCGGGAATGATACCTACGTTTACGGTGTATTTGCTTTCGTTCAGAAAAAAATTTCTTAACGGAATCTTTTTTTAAAAACCCATAATTTTGCATAAGAATCTCAAGGAGCAATTCGCCCGGATGATATCCCAGGAAGAATATTTGCACTCGTGGAGGGCATTCGTCCAAAAAAAGCCGTAATTATTATTTATTTTCAAAACTCTTACGTTGATTACGAATCGCACACATCCTAACGTTGGCAACGTTTTTTTTAATCTTTAAAAAATGCATGAGGTTTTTTTTTCCTCCGCTCCCACACTTAACTCTTTGCGCCAGTGTTTACTTACAGATTATTCAACCTCCATAAGACATTTTTCGGGTCTCATCCTCACATTATTTACCCCGCGTATTAGCCGAGGGATAATGAGCGAGAGCATCGCTTGTAAACCGTAGGATAAAATTGCTAATGAATTAGCTAACCCTTGCCACGAAGCGGCTTGCAATTTTATATATTTTTCCAGAAAGGCCAAACAGTGATTATGAAGATAAGACAGGTTTCCCTGTATCCCCCAGGCTATGCCATCGGATTGGCGCGGGCCTGATTATTTATCGTTCGCAGGCGGATTAAAACGGCGTGTTTCACGTCAAGGTGCGGCGTAATCTTCCGGAGCAAGCGCGTGCAGAGGTGTGGCAGGGGTCATGGAGCGGTCCATGCAAAGCGGAAGCTATCGGCGCAAAAAAAAGGTAAAACGCTGGGCTTTAGGCATTTGTATGAAACTGTACCGAGGCTCCATAGGATCGCGTAATATACCAATATACTTCATGTTTATTCGACTACAACAATAAATCTTTAAACATTGTTCAAACGTAAAGATTTAGCATATACGGCCGAAAGACTGAAGAAGAGCACTCGAAAAACTAGGAAAACGGCGAAACGGTTGCTTTCTTCATCCCGTCGCGGGCAAATTATCTTATCGGTACACTTCATTGTTTATTTTATAGAAAACAACATCTTCTTATTACAAATATCTTTTTAAAATTAAATTTTACCCATTCTATGATTTTATGAAATGCCGAAAGGTAGATATCAATTTCTGAGGTGTAGAATATTACATGAATATCGAAGTTACGCAAGCTATATGGAAAAAATATTTCCAAACGTTTCATGTAAGGAAATGTTGCTGTTTTTCCTCTAACTTTAAATAAACCACAAATACGAAAATCGCCGTTTTGCCAGTGTGCGTTACCAGGGGGCGATTCTCGTCTTTATTGTTTCTCTGTTTGCACAGTTGCATAGTTCTCCGACATTTTTGAAATCCGATTAGCATGCGACCGAAGTGGCAGCATAGATCAGCCTTATATGTGATGGAATTGGGCCTCCTCTATTCAGTCCCTTTGGCATTGCTTGCAGGAGATCTCTATGTATCCTAGGCATCTGGCAACGGGGCAAACTCGCGGACGATCCGAGCGCTTGGCTCGAAGTTTCTGTAGTTTCAAAATGGTGAGTTTTCGATCTAAATAACATTGGTGATTTTGTTTCATGCTGGCATCAGCTACTCAGCGTTAAAATTTCGCTCTTCTTTACCCTTAGGGAAATAAGGGCAAAAATTCTTCACCCTGCATGTGTAACTTGGGATTTTTTTGAGCGAATTGAGCGGACAATTGCCGGAAGGAGGAATGTTTTCCTGAGAATCTGTCAAAGGGATTTAAGTGTACATATTCTAATGTAGACGAAAATACTTTTTTACCAGAAAGTAATATGCGAAAATGCGTTAGAAATTCCCACGGTAAATGCTAATAAGTCGACGTGCACTTGAGAATGTATTTGTGACTACGAAACGCATTGTGCTCACATTAATTCAGTGGAAATGCTGCAATGTTACATTCGATCAAATTTGGTTCTGCCCTCGAATGTTACCTACAGTACAAGATTCTCAAGTAGGCCTATAAGGGTGCTTTTAACCATCGCGAATTTACATGTGTTCACCAAGAGTCGCTATTCTTGTCGCTAACAGGCACAGCAATCTGAATTTCGAGGGGGAATAACCTATAGTTAAGGGCGGATCAAGGGAAGGACGGGGGCGTGTAATAATTTATTGTAATATATCTCCATAAGAAAGGACAAACATTAAACTAAGGAGACAAAATCTTGAAGAGCTGAAAGAATTTTTTAGCCTAGAAAACCTCATTACCAACAATGGACGAAGCAAGAAAGAATAAGTCACTAGAATAGTAGAGGCGAAGAGTGCTTTCTAAAATTAGAAGAATCTTCTTTCAGCTGAGAATGCAGGCATTAAAGTACGGCAACAATGCATCATATACTACATATCGATGGCTAAGTTCTAACAACACGTATCTCAAAATTTGGCCGGTATGAGCTAAAAATGCTAATACTGTTCATAAAAAAAACAAAATTCAAGCAAAGCACAACTCTTTGTTTGAAAATGCATGCTTCTTTTTCAGTTTTATGTATTTTTGTTTTTAATTTCAATATAATAATTTTAATTTTCAATTTAATAATTTTAACTTTCTATTTTTCAATTTTAATTTTCAATTTTTGATTTTATTTTTATTTTTAATATTAATTAAAAATTATGTACAATTAAAAAAATAAATCGTTTTTTTTTTGCTCCACTGAAAAGTTGCCATTTTTGAGATACGTGTTGTTAAAACTTATCCATCGAATTATGGAGCATGTTTCTCAATGGAAGCGAGGCTTGGACGTTCAAAGGTGCAGAGGAATCGAGAGTGGAAGCATTCGAAAGGCGGCGCTACCGAAGTACGATGAAGACAAAATGGATCGACCGAGTACGTAATGAGGAAGTGTTATATAGAGTGGGATGAGGAGAAGACGAGACACCTTAACCCTAATACGGGCAAGGTGAGTCTCTTGGACTCATCGCATCACATTTTTGAGAATTTTATTATGTTATTGAAATGTAATTGAAATGTAAATGAAATTGTAAATTTTTTACTTCTTCTGATGGTATATTTCCTATAAATTAGAGGAATTCAAACTTTTTTCGGAATCAAAGTAACTTAGAAATAATTTTTTCCCCTGAATTCCCACAAATCCGGGCGAGGTGAGTCTGTTTGCATAAAATGTAAAAAGTGATTTGCATTTTACAAATATTTGGTTTGAATTGTCAAAATAATATAAAATTATCACTATGTACATGTAACGAAAAATATTTGGTGAATTATGTAGTGAAAACAGAAACAATTAGTCAAAAGAGTCCACTGTACTCGCTGTTTGACCATGCATGAAATTAATAAGTAATGTAAAACTTTTGTCAACAATTAATAATCAATTTTATGTTAAATGATTCTAAGGTGCACAATATGTACAAATTGATGTGAAAAGTAATATTTTTCACTGCTTAATAGTTTAAATTAAAAGCAAAAGTTAAAAGAGTCCATTGGACTCACCTTGTCCGATTACGTCAGAAAAATATGTTGCCCGTATTAGGGTTAAAAGGCCACATTATGAGACATGTTGGTCTGATCAAAACAATCGTAAAGGACAGGTGGAAGAGAGGAGAGGCAAGGGACGTCCCCGAACGAATTACATACGAGAGGTCATAAAGGATGTAAAAGAGAAGTAATACGTCACCATGAAAGAGCTAGCGGATTGGAGGGCGGAATGAAGATCTGCGTCAAACCAATCTTAATATTGTTGGTTAATAATGATAAGAAGGAGGAGAGATATTTAGAAAGTTTTGAAATGTGGGTATGGAGACAAATGTTGAAAGTGAAGTGGACTGACAGAGTGAAGAATGAGGAAGTTCTAAGAAGAATAGGCGAGGAAAGAAAATTAATACATATGATTCATAAGAGGAAGGCAAGTTGGTTAGGGCATATATTAAGAAGGAATTGTTTGGAACGGAGAATAATAGAAGGGAAGATAGAAGGAAAGAGAGGAAGAGGAAGAAGGAGGATGGGAATGTTGGATGATATAAGAAGAGGAAGAAAATACAAAGACCTAAAGGAGGATGCTCAGGATAGAGAAAGATGGAGAGAAGTCCAGTGGAAACCTGTCTAAGGACAGTAATCACTGATGACGATGATGATGACGAATAATGATTATGACATCAAAAAATGAGGAGGTATATTATAATAATATTTTATTAATAACATTACCCCATTTAAAAAGGTGCAGTGCACAATCACTTTACAAGATCCAATTACTTACATGTCCCATATGAACGCGCTACAACTGCATTTTTTGGTCCAAATTAACGAGTCAAAAACCTTGTAATGCCCAACGAATTGAAGTGCATTAATACTTTTTCTGTTTGTAAGTCTAAAATCAAGAAATTTTACTTCATTAAATGTATTAAAAATTTGATGATTTCATTAGTGACATAATAAAATATTGTTATAGTGTGTATTGTGCTAGTAATTTGCAAACTAGCTACAATTTTCTGGTCTTTTATTATTATCAATATTATTATTATCATTACTATTAATATTAAATATTGAAATTAAAAAAGTAAACTAAAAAAACACCTACTGGAGAGATCGTAAAACTGATGTCTTATTATTTCTTAGATATGTTTTTGAGTGTCATAATGTAATACTACTATGTGGCTAGAGAATTTATGAATACTTTAATGCTCATATGTATGCTGGGGTATATGTATATTGTCTGTGTGTAAAAACTTAATAAATGCTTTGTAAGAGTAAAGATAATAATGGAACCTGCTGATAAGCTTAATGCTTAGGGGGACCATTAAAATGCAAAAATTAATGTAGCTTTCATTCAAATTTAGCGAACTTAAATGTTTTATTGGAATATATACTTAACTGAATTGAATTATATAATGACAATATCTTTTTTTTAGATAATATTTTATATATTGTAACATTTTAAAAATTTTGTAATATGCTATGCAATGTGACTACTTATTTGAATGGATGTTAACGAATGGTTAATATTTTATAGGTATGGAACTATTGTTTGAAAATTTTTAAACTATCAAATGTATTATTTAAACAATTTTTATCCTTGTAATAAATTATACAACTTATAAAAAAAAATTGAAATTATTAGCACAAGCTAGACATTAATCTTCCTGCGCAAAGATTCTTTCTGCAATGGATGCTATTTCTTGTGAATGAAGGCATTTTTTTTGTAATGGAAATTGCACTTGAGAGATATTTTCGCTTGTTGTAAAGGAAAATATTATGTTGTATATTAACTGAGTGTCAATTCCATATAAATGGTTGTGTTTCTTTTGTGTGGATTGGTTGTATGGAAAAAATAATTCAAAGGTAAAAACACCAATGATTTTAAATGATCTACCTGAAAGCCTTAAATGCCTAAATCATTTGAGTGAATTAAAAAGGAAACTACAAGAATATCTTAGCGCAAGTTAGACATTAATCTTTCTGGACAAAGATTTTTTCTGCAATGGATACTATTTATTTGTGGGTGAAGGCATTTTTTTGCAATGGAAGTTGTACTACTTAAATGAGAGATATTTCGCTTGTTGTAAAGGAAAATATTATGTTGTATATTAACTGAGTGTTAATTCCACATAAATGGTTGTGTTTCTTTTTGTTTCTTTTTTTGCCTGCGGACGCACTCAATATGTATTCTTATGGATAATTTTATATGTTTACTGTCTGGAGCCACCTTAATTAGTCTAGCACGGCACCTGCTGACAAGCCGCGATTGGCTTAGCAGGACCGTGAGGATGTATTGCTGCTAATGTTATTAGTTTTTTTTTTATATTGTTTAAAGCTATTGTTTAAAACTATTTTTATTATGTAAAATCTCTGGCAATAAAAGCTATTATTATTATTATTATTAAAAAAAAACAAAAAAAATATTATTACTACTATTATTAATTAATATCTATTATTAATAATAGATACAAAAGGAAAAGACATAATAATAGTAATATCGATTTAAGGGCTTTAGGAAAGTATGAGATTCCGCGATGTTATACGCAGAAGGGTTGTAGGCAATTGAAAGTTGTTGTACCTAAACTGTTTAATAATTTGAAGAGCGAATTTAAAGAGTTAAAATCGTTGAGTGAAGTAAAAAGAAAAATTAAGACATGGATATTGACTGGTTGTTGATAATGGAATGTAAGAGTATTTTATATAATGATATGCTTATTTGCTATTAAGAATGTTTTTTTTTTAATGTTTAATTTGTTTGTTAATGAAATTGTTAATTTAGTAATTTTTACAAGGCACAAATTGTAATGCTTAAGTTGGCACCTGCTGACAAGCCAATTTCGGCTTAGCGGGACCGGAATGTTTGTTTACATTTGAAAATTTAAACTGTTGTATAAACATTATTTCTTGTTTGTACATAGTTATAAAATGAATAAATAAATAAATCATTAAATTATTATTACTATTATTATTATTATTATACCAAATTTTAAAGACAGATTTTTAATTCTTCAAATGATTGGAAACGAGGAATTTTACGAAAATCTTTAATTAACATGTACGAAATCGTAAAAATTAATCTTCAGCGTGTCATATTCCACAATTTAATTTTAGTTTCGGTGTGGAGACAAAGGTACGAGTGGAGCTCACCGGAAACTTGTTGAATGCAGTGTTGCAACGACGACGGAGGCATACTCAAAGGCCCATCTAAAAATATAAGCCGCATTATGCAAAAACGTTTTTCACGAGGAGCGTAAAAATTAAAGAGGATGTGGCAACAACGGAATCTGAGAGCGGAAAAGATTCGGGTCCGGAACAAAAAACTTTAGAGGCTAACAAATTTGCAAAATTAATTTTTGCACGTTTCGCGAGGGAATTTATGTTATTTATTGAAGTGTTTTAATCCGTCGGCGGAAAACCGAGTACACAACATCTTCAACAAAGGAATCAAAAGAAACGGCGCAAGGAGAGCAGCATGAAAACCTGAACTAAAATTGGATCTTTCAGAGGATACCACGTCCTAGATTTTAATCTTCCCTGCACTTCACGTTCTGGGAGGCCAGAAAAAGCAACCCCTTTATTGCTCGAAAATAAAATTATGCCCCTAAGAAGTAGGAACCTGTAGAATACAGTCAAGGGTTGCTGGGCACATCTAGAATGAGAAGTATTTTTTTTTAATTCCGTAGTGACACATTGGCCGTCGTCCAAATTTGTACTACCTTGAATTAGCATCCCTTTCGATAAACCGATGGTAACCATTCACCAATATACCGCCGTTGAATAAAAAAATGTCAAATTCGATATTTTTACGTTGCTACCTGAGATGAAAAGATATTAAAACCTAAGCCTCGTTCTTCGGCATTGCTGATTATTTAATTGTTTATAGCCATTGAGAATAATTACGGAGATGCAACTCATGCTGGCATTTACCTTGATGTAATATTCTCGGAAGAAGAACAGGAAAATTAAATTTCAAAGAGCGGTGAATATTACGCTCGATGGGTCGAAATGCTTTTAATCCACTCTGTATTACACGAATACTTTGGTTTATAACATTTCAGTATCGCATAACCGTAAATTTTAAAATGTTGAGAAAAGTAGTGATCTAAAAGTAGAATGCTGATGCACACAAGCACATTTTAAAATACGTCAAAAACTATGAAAATCAAGGACAAGGTTAAAACTAGTTTTTTGATAGCTTTTATGACTGAATTTACGATATTTTGGCTTGAGGTGCTTATCAAAATGCATATCTACATAGAGTTCAAATGTTATACAATTTTATCCCAATTGGTGTCACATTTATTCATTGCTTTTGGCCCTACACTAAAAATTTATTTTGGTTGCAATGCCGATGAGGGAACAATTTGAAGACCAAAAATTGATATAACTTAATGCTTAGACTGAATGGATAACTACTATGAGTTTTCACTCAAGTTTCCTATACCGGTTCAGGTTTTCTCGGAAAGTAGTCGGTCGGTATAGTTCTTTCTTATTCTTACATGACTAGCTGATTAGATACCAAGAAAATTGGAATGATTTGAACATTATTAGGGTTGATTCCATCACATAAAATAGCACCGTACGTACAGCTATCTTTTCTCGAATACTATAATTACCAACCAATTGACAATTATTAAATATGTTTATTTAGTCCCATACTACCGAAAACAGCACATATTGGCCTTTTACACCGGGGTTTTTGACTACATTACAGTTACACGTGCCCAACACAACCATACCTTGAATAGGGGAAATTATCCCTTCGACCCGAGGACCTCGGGTTTGGCAGGCGAGGACTTACCCCGCCGCCGTCGAGGCCGGCGACGTAAACACCAAGAATGAATTTTGCCATGAAAAAAGTCAGTTGTACTAGCCGGGATTCGAACCCGAATCTCTAAAGAGCCGGTCAGGAATGTTAAAAGTGGGAAAAGATCGATTACCAAAAATACCGATCGGGCGGGAAGTATACGTCCCCGTAAGAGCTTCGGCCACTTCACCGCGGAACAAGAGCGGAAATCGCTTTTATCAAGTGGATTGTGGGAAATGGCGTCGCCTGATTCCCACAATTCACATCCACCTTAACAGGGTATAGGGATTAGTGGGCACGCATTCGACCGGCAGGGGGCGTCGGTTACCTTTCTATCCCTCGCATTACACTTAATTTCGTAAGGTGGAGCGGAAACATTCGGGGAGATTACCACGAGGCATAATAAACGGCGCTGGAGAGCCAATCCTACGGATTTCTACCTCATCCACCTCTCCATTTATGTTTTGCTGTTTTTGTCAACGTATCTCTATGACAATGCATTAACAATACTAACAAGGGAGGGTACCTAGGTGTCACTAGTATCCTCTAGTAGTAATAGAGTGAATGAATAAGAATAGACTGAAAATTTTAGAATTAAATGCCGTGCTGAATTTACAATGCTGGTAATTTTTACCCAGTAATTTTTTTAAACAAATTATATTGGATCCTCATTGAATAGGCTTAAAAAGAGGGTTAGAACGCATGCAGAGAAGAGCTGACAGGTACGTGAAAAGTCGTAACGATATTCTTGTTAATGTAACTTACCTCTTAGATGAACTCGGATGGGAATATCTGTCATACCGTAGACTGATAAATATGCTAAACCTATTAGGTAAATTCAAGACAAGTGTATTTTCCGAAGAAGTCAGCCATATCTTAAGAATGTCAAAATACTATGGTAGATCAGTTAATATAAATAAAATAATAGAGATAAAATGATGTAGATCCAATAGATTCAGAATGTCATTTTTCCACGATCAATAAGAACCTATAACGCCTGCGTTTGAACTTACAAATAGTTTAGCCTGCTAACGTATGTATTCCTTAATGCATGTTTGTGAATTTTCTTATTATTTTTAACGGCATAATTTTCGTGTTCTAACTTCATTGGCTGATTGCCTTCGTGAGTATTTGGCAAGTTTCGCCAAAGCATGCTGCATGCTGGTGATTGATCACACCCTGCCAAGCACCCAGAAGGTGGCTCTCAGGGTATTATGAGTTTTATTACTACAGCTAATGTTGTATTCTCCTTTGTTTTATTAGTGATCGAATAATTTTTCAGCAAATCGACGGATTGAAGCTTTTTATACTTCCACACAACTTTTCAATACTCATGTGTCATTCTCAACGAAAAATACTGAGTAAAATAAAATGTAGATATAGAATGAATGAATAAAAATAGAATGAAACAGTGAAAACATATTATTGTGAGGAATTTACAACGCTCTAATCTATTTATTTAACTGTGAATCGAGTTTCCTCAAAGTAGGCTCGCCAACAAATGAAGATGCATGAACAACTTTTTCTTAAGGAAGTATAAGTTAGTAGTTTGCTGATGCTTCTATTAAAATACAATTTCTTTTCATATCTCAAGCATTGAATTGAGCTACCATCACCAACTAACCGTTCAATGCATCATTATAGAGTTACTTATTAGGAAAGGTAAATGAATGTCACCACCAGATCGCGTTCTAACTTCAAAATACATGAATAGATTCAAGTTTTGTAAATTCCACATAACATTTTATTTAACTTTTTTGTTATATTTTCCTTCATTCATTCTATTTGTAATTCTTCATTCTTTCTATTTTACCTAGAATTTCCATTGAAAATGCCACGTGAGTGCTGAAACAAAAGGAAAAGTTGTTTGGAAATAACAAATCTAGAATATTTTGATTTACCAAAAGGTTATTCAATCATTAATGGAACAAACGAGAATACAATATATTTTGTCGTAAAATGCATAGATTTTTTGCAAAACATAATTATCAGGTAGGCAAGTACATCCGCGGGCAAAATAAATAAACCTTGCAGATACCAAACTCATAAATGTGATCGAAAGGAATGGGTTCCATTACTCCGGGGTTACAGTGTCTTGCGTACAGAAGAAGCTCTGGTAATGATATGCAATAATGGGATGCTGTTGATTGTTGAATGAGTAATTGGAATGGTTTTAGAAGGATAGAAGAGAAACACGTCTCTGATAAAACTTTGGAAGAAGACAAGACAACTTAAATGTCTATATCATGAGAGATGATAGCCTGATAAAGACTATCTTTGTAGAACAATGGAAAGCAGTGGCGGATCCACAGAAAGACTTGGGGTCCTATAGCTTCCCATGGGTTATCCAATTTACACTGGATAAAATGGTAATCTGGTTTAGTTGTTGAAAGTATAAAGGAGAGGAGAGCCCTGACAACCACATTTAATAAAAATGTGCATCAGTGGGGTAGCCAGGAATGGTGTTCGAGGGGGGCCCAAAACCAGACGGGGAAATCTTTTAAAACCAGGGTACTTTGGGGAGGGTTATAAACTAATTTTTAACGCTTTTCATTATCAAAAAAACTTCTTTTTTCAAAGAAATGTTTTGAAATTTCATGATTTTTCTATATTTTGTTTTCTTTTATGAAGCAAATTAATTGTATTTTCATACTTCGGTTTGGGTCCGAATCCCCCGGACCTCCCCCCTCGCAACGCCACTGATGCACAAAAATGTTTGTTTTTTAAATTTAATTCTTTGGAAAGTTAGTGATGAGACAACCTTAACGTATTGTCACAAGCCTCGAAATTATCAAAATTTTCTTTACCTCACGGACCCCCACTACTGCTGGAACGTTACCCTCCAGCTCCCTACCCCCCCCCCCCCCCCCCACCTAGCCCCAACTTGTCCCTAACCTGGATCTGACACTGATTGAATGTAAAAAACAGCAAAGTGAGGCTAAGATGTAATCCATGTAGACAGGGGTGGTCGGGCCAGGTCGGCTGGTCGGCAATCGCCGAGGGCCCCTAGCTTAGGGGCCACCTACCCCCATCATGAAGCGTATATAAAAAGGTGTAATTTTAAAAATGACTTAGGTTACTTGAACCAAAATTTTTTTGGCAATTATAAAATTCTACGCTTTCATTAATTGATTCATTTACAACATTCTCATTGGAAAAGGATCACGTAAAAATAGATGAAATAAAGGTGACAGAAGAATAAAGAGAACTTGATACTTTTTCGAAAGGGTTATTGTAAAATGTTATTTTAGAAGTTTTTTTTAGATACCGGTGAAGTTTCAGGGAAAACATCACTAAATAACTAGATAATTCATAAGCTGTGAAATTCTCAACTATCAAAGTATTTATATCTTACGAATTTGCTATTTTTCATTAACTTTTAACTAGTTTTTAAGAGTCAGTACACATTCAAAATCCATTTCCGGGCATGCAAAATCCTCAAATATTCCGGAGGGCATCATGAACCCCAGGCGAGAGCCTCCATTCACCCCAAGACCCCCCCCCCCCCGGCCCGCCCCCCCACCCCCCAGCATGTAGACTACGAAATGACTTTTTGGAATGTCACGAAAGATGTAAAACAATAGTATTATGCAATCCTATACATAAATGTGTGAAAATCTACATTATGAAAGTGGTATCATATATAATACATGCGTTGACAATGATTATTCGATCGTAAATGGAACAATTCGGAAAAAAACATCCGAATTTGTTTTTAAACGTACCCAATGCCGTCAAACGAAACGCAGAGTAGGCAAGTATTTCAACGAAAAATATGATCTTTGCTAATATAAACTCCCGGCGTTTGAAGGAAACAGATTTATTTATACCGATTTCACCGTTACTTGCGTAATAATACATAAACAGCTCCAAAAGCGATATGAATATTGGAAAAATACATGTGGGCAATAGTTTCTGCATCATGTAATCCACTTGGACCGTTCCACTTACAAGTACTTACTCTAAAGTTATCCCTGGAAATTAATTTTTTTGTCGTGAGGTACCACGATCTCTTCATCAGCTGCAGGTGATCTGTATAGGGCCTGTAAACCAGACGGTGTTAGCAAGTAGGGGGACGTTGGATAGTGCTGCTTACGGAGGTTAAGGGGATATGGATACGGTGAGTTTCAGGGAGGAAATATCATCACCATTATAAACCCTTCATTGGCTTCAGTGTTTGATTCCAGTGCTGTTTTTCTTATGATGGCATAGTATACATGTGATTTTCAGTAGCTGCACATTACTTAGTCCTCGAAAGCCTCACATAGTTGTTTGTTAGTAATCGACACAAGATCAGTAATAGATAGCGCTTGAATGGAAGCGGGAAGACCGGACCACGTTTGTGTCACACGTGCATAACTGCGTAACTTTTTTTGTCAGCATCACTTATAGCTGTGCAGCAAATTTTGTATCATATTTGTCTCCTTTGACGTGTAAACAATATTCGGCACTTTTTTGTTACTTTTATGGGTACCTCGGCAAGAGACCTGCTTTCTTACCACCTTCGCAGGGGATGGGATGCATTTCGTTTCACTATTATTTATAAAGGTATCTTTGGATTTGATCGTTGGATTATTCTTCCACATAGGATAATCCTCCAAAATCGTTAGAGTAGCAATGGCTGTTGCCTAGTTTCGCTGATGGTAGGACCCGCCCGCCTTTGTGACGGTGCGGGATTCCTCGTCCCATCCCTTCCTTCCCTATCCCGTCCCAGGAGGCGTCGTCGGGCTCCTATCGCGGCGGCCCCTCCTTCCTGTCCTTCTGCGGTGCTGAGGTAAACAGCCACGTGCTTATAGGCCCTGCCCCAGGAGTGTATCCTTGCGAGCCCGCCCTTAGGAGTCTCGTCCCAAAAACTATTAATTATAAAGGTGTTCACTAGTGGCAAAAATTTACCAAACAATAAAAAAGTCCAAATTTATTCGTTGTAAAAATTTTTAACACAATGTTGAAAGCTTACGGAAATGAAAAAAATTGAATTTTGGGCCACCATTGTGGCCAGCGCGCGTATCCGTGTAACAAAATTTAACGCGCCCACGGAAGGGTTAACCCTTAACCGGTGAAGTGCGGTCCGTGAGACAGCTGAGTTTTTTAAATTATAAATTATAAAAAATGGCTGTCTCTAAGTATCTACAATCATCGTTAGCTTCATATTTTTGTACAATAAAGATATAACACTTAAAATGAAACGTTTTTATTATTTAATTCTGTAAACTTTCAAATTAATTCGATTAGCGGTCTGAGAGACCTCTAATAAGACCTCACCCCATGCCTGCAGAAAGCATCAAGAAAATGAATAGACGAGATAAATTTAATTGTTTCTAATTTGTTAGGCACCCTACTTTATCATTTAAGGCCTTATTTTGAAATAAAGTCACATATTGACACTTAAAAACGATAGTAATAACTCAAGTATTTTTGACGCCATTTTTTTGATACTGTTTTAAATTACCTTTTTTTTACCGAAAAATTAATTCTTATCCGTAACGCATAAAATATAAAGTTTATAATAGGTAAGCAGATAACGAAACATTAACCTAAGCAATAGACAAATACATAACAAATATTTCACGTCACTGGTTAAGGCTTGAGGAGGTGGTAAGGAAAATGATTTATGAATACTTTTTTACACTTTTTTGTTAACTTACTTTCTCTGTTTCATTGATTGAATATTTTTATTGATTTTTAACCCACTTCCGACTGTCGGTAGGTAGAGTCGGCCGCGCCACTGCGACACATTACTGCGCGTGGTTTATTGGTTCGCTTTTTGGACGTTTATACACTCCCCATGGCAACGTAACAAATCACTAATTAAATTTTCAAAATAGTCGTAGATTTTGCTCTCTCTTCGCTTTTGATTCCGCATTCCGCTGCACTTTCCTCACTAATGGCAGAATTTCTTACAAAGGGGATTTCACAAAAACATCCCAGAATTTTTCATAATCTATAACTTCAACACGCAAATTGCTAGGCAATGCAATTTCTGAAAATGAGACACCTGAATTATTTTTCTATTGTGTTTCAATTGGTTAACTAAATTTCGGTATGGGAAACAGTTAAATTTTCTCAATATATGTCGGTTGTAATACATTTTGTGGAAGAAATTTCTTCAACAGCTCTGATTTAATCGATGACATGATTCACCACTTAAAAGTAAAAAATAATAATAAACTAAAAAAGATTTTTTAACACACTTTTCCGAAAATAGAATAAAATTGTGCACAAAAGAAAAAATTAACTTTCCAGAGCTAGATAATCGTGATCAAGTATAAAGTGTAGGTGCTGCATAGGCTTAGATATAAATATTGCGTGCCAATTCTTACTCACCAATCAGCTCTTTCACACTTATTTCTAATGAACCTAATGAGTATCCACACTTTATTCTTGATCACGCTTGTCGAGTTATGAACACCTTATTTTTTTCTTAATTCATAATGCATTTTATTCTGTTTTTGTAAACGTGTTTCTAAAAAAATATTTTTTATATTATCTTTATTAATCCCAGGGACGTGGAGTCAGAACTGTTTTACCGAGCTAAAACAAGGAATCTCCTTACAACAGGAAATATATAAGTGCTGAGATAAAAAAGTACGATAATCATTTAATCGTAAATCATTTAGCGCTCGCTTCATTACGATCGTGAGACATGGACGATGACAGCACCAGAAAAGCGTTTGCAGCAATTTAAATGTGGTGCTACTGAATAATGATGAAGATAATGGATAGGCCGTGTGAGCAATACGGGAGTCTTAAGAAGAATAGGAGATTATAAAATCTCTTTACAAAACCTTTGGAAGACGGCGGAACAATTTCCATAGCTATATCATGAGAGACAGTGGCGTAGCTATGTGGGGGAAGAGGGGATAGATCCCCCCCAAAGCCTCAGACAAATAAAAAAAATATTTGCAACTATTGTATAGTTTTGACCTATAAGGGGGTGAGAAGCCAAGGGGTTAAAAAAAAATTTTTATAAACAGAGTAACGGAAATTGGTAAAAAAATATTTTAAAAAATTGGTGGCCAAGAGATGCAAGTGAGTCTGTTCTGTGCTGAAATATAGTGGAAACTCATATACAGTACTATGTATCTTGTAGTACTCGTTTGTTTTCGTCTAGTTTCCCTACCTAACTCTTTTTACAATAGAAAAACACTTGTATCCCTCGGCTTTCTCACCCCCTCATATAATAACTGAATCTGCTTAAAGTTAAATTTTAACCGCCAAATAGATGTAAAATATATTCCCAGGCATGCCGTTTTTCAAATATTCTCCCGGAACCCCCGTTGCCTGCAGGGGGGGTCGCCAACCAAGGCCACCCCATCCCCCCCAAATCATATTCCTAGTTACGCCACTGATGAGAGATAATGGTCTGATGAAGACAACCCTTGACGGTAAATTGAAACTGAAAAGCATCAAAGTGAGCCTAAAGATGAGATGTATGGTAGAAATGATGAAGGCTGTAAGACTATGTAAGAGTTAAAATATAAGCTGAAATGAAAAACAAGTGGAAGAGTTGACTCAACCCAATTTTCGACTTGCTGAGTCATGGTTATGAAGGCAACGCAAACATTTCGAAGAAAACCCCAAGAAAATGTAAATCCGGTGATTGAGTGACCGAAACTTTCCTTCGTTCATTAGCTCAAAAGCTAGCGTAGAGGTCTCATAATAGATATTTTCATGAGGCAGAGTTATTACATTACATTGGCAGTAGTAGAAAATTTAGCAATAATTCAACCAAAAATATTTTCACAGCAAAAATTTAAATAATGAATTGAAAACATTGTTTTAGATTAAGCAAATTTATTGCTATTTTTATTATCATTTTTAAATTTATTTTCAATTCTTTGAATAATATGTTAGAAACGACAGAACGATGACGACAACGACGTTTTTAATCATCATATTTTACGATGGCTTCAATATTTTCAGCATTCAAACTACTTTTTGAAGATTGTAAATTGTTTTACGTTGCACGTACGTATTGCAATTTTCAAGCCACAGAAGACGTTTCTAATGATGACTGCGAAACAATAGCTAAGCAATTATCGAGTTCTGAACGCATGTAACCTGTTTCGCGAACCAACCCCGACACAGTGTGGACATTCCTCCCTGAAACGAACATTTCATACTCGCTCTGCCATGCTTGCGCTGGAAACACGCGCTCCGGAAAAACAAAGCACGGTCGCGCGGCGTCAAACAGGAATGTGGAGTTGGGGGCAAGAGAGTGATATTAATAATGCGGGAGACGGAAGATGAGATGGGCCGGAGGGCCTTTTGGGGCCCACGGTCCAATTAAAGCGAGAGCCACCCCTGGCACACAGCCCCCCCTAGTCCCAATGCATGCGTGCGACGCCACACATCGCGCCTTCTGTAACGGAAGCGAGGATTAGCAGCGAAGATACATCTGCTCTTGTGTAAAGCAAGTTGTTCTGACTGATTCATTATCTCATCAACGGAAAGACCAAACTATAAGTCATAATAAAAATGAAATAAAAAAGATTTATTAGCCCTCTAGCGGGCGCGTTGGCCTATAAAGTACGCCAATGTTCGAAAACCAAAGATTTCAACATTGTACGTACATTCTGGTCTAGGATGGCCTCGTGTATTCTTACAACGTACTTTGACTGTCCATATATCGAGTTTTCAAAGCTCGCGAGTTTTGCAGCTAATTTTTTTTTAGATCGGCAAGAGGAACCGACACCCGTGGCGTACGAAGTACGTCGCGTGACCGGCCGTGAACCTCTTGCTTCCCTTTTCTTGAATGGGCTCGTGTATTTTTACAATGTCATTTTGACTGTCTGTAGCTTGAGTTTTTAAAGCACAAAGTATCGCAGCAAATTTTTTTAGATGGGCAAGAGGAACCCGTCACCCGTGGCGCATAAATTACGCCGCGCGACCGGCCGTGTACCAGCCGTACATCTTTATCGTCTATAAATGTACAAGCTTGAACTAATTTCTACTAATGAAGGTAAATTTTTGCAAAACTCGAGAGTTATCATATAAATGCATGCATCGTGGACAAAGGACGCCACTCGCCCGGTCGTGTAAAAATATCAGGCGCGCCCGCTCGAGGGTTAAGACGCGCTTTATCCAATGGCAGTATAAAATGCACAAGCAAGTAAAATTTAACTTTTTCATAACTCGGATGATAAATCGTGGGTGCTGACAAGGTTTATCAAAAATAATTTTACAAGAGCCTGATAGATGAGTCATGATTGGCACGCAAAGTTAGTATCTTACCAAATTCCTCATCTACGCTATATTCCACGAGCGATGAACAGCTTAGTTTTTACTTTTTAGTGCATTTTCTACTGTTTTTTGGGAAGAGCCTGTTCTTAAAAATCTATCCTAATTCCCTTCTTTTTAATGATAAATTCTACAATCGATTAAAACAAGCTGTTTTAGAAATTGCCAGAAAATTTGTAACTAACGTAATTTATTGAGAAAACTTTATAATATTTCTCGATGTATGTAATTAGTTCTCTAGTGTAGTTAGTCTCGAATATATGTAGTTAGTTCATTACAGCAAAATAGAGCAGCATTAGAAATTTCTGATTGTTAAATATTTTATTGCCATCTGAAGCAAGTAAAATTGCAAAATTTCAATCCGATCCGGCAATGGTAAGTGGATTATAAATCAATTACAAGGTTCCATCGATGAAATACACAGACGAAGAAAGTTAAGCGAAAGCGTGTTTTGAGAGGTAAAATTCTACTATTGTCATTAAAAATGGAAAAATCTATGATCTTCCACATAAAAAACTCGTTGAAATACACAAAAATTATACTTAACCAAATATATATATTATTTTTCTACCATAATATTTGGTCATTTTTTTATCATCTCAAAAATTTCAAGAAAATTAGTCGCATTTCAGCTAATTTTCCATACTTTGAAAAATTACAGAAAAAAGTTTGAGGTAAAATGTTATACGGTATTAATAATGAGCTGCTAAATGAATTTTTTGTTCAATTGTAGCTCACCACACTATGCATCTTTTATTTTTATCGTCGATTAAATACGGAACAATAAAGTAAATCTGAAAGTGACAGAATACAAAGTTTTGAAGTACAATGCATGCACTTACAAATTACAACACATTGTTACCGATTAAAAAAAAATGTCGACATCCTTTCCAAAAAAATTAATGAGAACAGTATGGATTTTCCTCGAAATTTCCCAAGTTTGGGGTATATTTCCTAACAATATATACTGAACGAGAGTAGGATCTCCACCACAGAAACAGGTTTTCAACTTATATCCGTTATTTAGAATCCCTGCGAGATATAAAAATTGGAAAAATGAGCCACCTTAGAAGTTATCAACAAAAAATAGATGTAAACTATGAATAATTTCACATTGCTGACAATTATCAATTCATAAACCAAGATTTTGAGTACCTCAGATTTTGAATAAGTCAAAGTTTTTCGTGGATTTGTGGTCATTGCAATGCTTTCAGATTATCAGAGACTCGGTATATAATGCATAAATATTAGGGTAGTTTTTTTGGTTAGTGGTAGTTTTCTGGGGCCAAGAAATGGTCAGGTATACTGGACGGAAGGGCGAACCTTTTTCGAACCCTTTCTCGGGCTCTCAGCTATAATCCGGGTCCTCGCGGTCCTCGCCGTCACAGTATGAGGTAACCGCTGCCGATATGACCTTTCGTAGTACATTTTTTACTTTACTAATGCCAGTACTTGGAGGTAAACAATTACACCTATCATACTCATTGCCGTTGAGCGATTAAATGCGTCTTTTGATCGAGGTTCTACGATGAGAAATAAGGATTTTACGAAAAGTGATCAAATTGACGCCCATTGCCTCCCCTGACTTGGCAACGCCGAAATTTTGTGAGTGGAGGGGGGAACGCGAAAAGCTCCTTTTTCTCCCCCACCCCAATTTTTAGCTTGTCCACGTGTTTCAAGAATTCTGTTGACGAGGTTCCTCAAAGGTGTTTGGCAGGGTGTGAGCTTTCGCTGACCTTCACTTCTTCATTTAATCTTCTGTATCTACATAACTCCATGCGAGTCAAGGGTGTCTGGCACGGGGTGTCCAATCACCAAGATCACCACAAGCGCATGGAAAAAGAAAAGCCTGTAATCGCCATCTACATAATACCTCTAGGGTGTTTGACAGGGGGTGACAAATCACCAACATGCAGCATGCAACAGGACCGCCACATGCACACCGCACGGTCATAGAAATATTAGTGTTTGGCAGGGTGTGAGTTTTCACCGACCTGCACTACTTTATTTATTCTTCTACATCTGCATAACTCCATGCGAGCAGCCTCTCGGGTCTTTGGCAGGGGGTGTCCAACCACCAGCATGCAGCAAGTAAAAGAATCCCCACTAGCGCGCTCCCCAATGGAGCAATGGATAAATGAAAGCATATAATCTACATCATTTTTATACGTGCACATTCATTCGTAGTTAAAGTAGATTTGTATCATTGAAGCTATTATCGAGGCTCTTCTATGGCCTAGGGAGACAACAGAATGAAGCCAATATCTACCGCTACATATTACTCTGCAGGCCTCCTACAGAGGTGTTTGGCAGGGGATGATCAATCACCAGCATCCAGTAAGCAAGAGTCTACCTTCTGGCTACCTTCGTCGGAAAATAAACTGCCCTTGGATTAACATATCAGGTTTAATCTAGTTGCCAGTCAACGGTCAGACAAAGATTCCTTTCGAGTTGTTCTAAGAGGTTAGTTACACTAAGGACCTGGCAGCTCCTCTCTCTACGCGTTCTAACTTCTATGCTTAAAGCCTATTTCATGAGGATGACAACATTGGTCGTTATTGATCACCCCCTGCCAAACAGCCTAGTGGTGACTCGCGGGGTATCAAATACATGAAGATGTATTCCGAATGGGGTCTAACTAAAGTATAAACTAACTAAAAATGGGGGACTACGATTAGTTACGATTATCTTGACCTGTCATTTCCCGAATATGTTTACTCCACCATACATCATTATTGAGTCTAACTCCTTCATCTTTTGGAGTCTACAGTCTCAAATTTTGTACCTTGAATGAAATATCTTCGTTGCGGGTACGTTATTTTCAAGAATTCACCATTGCGCAATTTTTCAATTTTAACTTTAACTAGCACGCATCGTAACATGCTTGGACTGCTGTCAGTTTGTTCGTTAATTCACCCCTATCTTCAGTGCAACGGATTTCCGTGACTTTTACTCGACAGATTGATTTTATACTTTGCTTTTATATGAAAAACTAAATTAAAATTCATAAAAAGTGAACTGTTGCCATCTATTCTCCTGCGAAAAAATGAAATTTGTGGAAACTTCCCGTTTTTTCCGGACAGACCTTTAATATTTACTCCACTCCTCCAGAATTATGGATGCCATCTGGATCATTTCTCTTACTTATGAAGTACGGTTTTAGTTATGACTTACGGTCATAGAAATATTAGTGTGGCAGGGTGTGAGTTTTCACCGACATGCACTACTTTATTTACTTACGTAATATTTATCTTGCGGACGCCAACATACTACGGAAGATCAGTTCATATAAATAAAATAAGAGAGATAGATTGTAGAACAGACAGATTCCGAATGTCATATTTTCCACGATCAATTAGAGATTATAACGGCAGCAATAGAACTCGTAGATAGATTGCATGACTTGTAGTGTAGCCTACTAACCTATGTAAAACTTAATGCATGTTTCTTAATTCAATTATTTTTTCTAACAGCATATAGTCGCAAGTCGCTAATTTTCTTTCCGACTTTCAAAATGTATTCGTCATGTCATGTACCGATCGAATATCTTCTTCACTTTTTAAGTTTCCTTTTGCTAGATGCACTGACTCTTTATTCCACAGCTGAACCGTCAACCGCTTTATAGTAACAACAATCATAATTACACAGATGACATTAGCATTCGACAGGGTCCAATAAGCCAAAAAAAATACTTTAAAAAATCTTATATTGTCAATAACCTCTTTTACTTTGCTGTGGAGGAAACTGTATGCCAATGATATTTCATGTCATATTTCAATATTTATATAATGATGAAAACGATGTGAAAATCGCATCACATTTGCTAATTCTCTATACATTATTTTAAGGTAAGTCCGGGTGAGATGCCCCACCGGGAGAGATGCCCCGATCGTATTAGTTTGAAAAAGAACAATAAGATTGCTCTGCTGATGATGTCCGTCAATTAGTTGGACAACTAAAGACAAGCTGCATGAGTTTTGCGGTGATTCGATTTTTTTACGCTACTTTAGAACAACATTTCAATTGAGTACTCCGAATTATCCGCTCTGCTATTAGAAAGAGCATAACGGTTCTGGTCAGCATCAGTTGAAATGTTTGAATACTTTGAATTAACGGGTGAAAACTTGTAGCGGCATCTTTATCAAATGCCCGAGAGCAGTGACAAGTCATCTTAGACGATGTGTTGGCGCGCTGGCTGTAAGGGCAACTCTCCCGTACTGAAAGGAGATAGATGCCCCTCGGGATAGATGCCCCAGTGCTATATTAAGGTATAGATTCCCTACCTGTATTTTTTTCAATTAATTGTAACCAATGCGATAGAAGCAGTGGCTGATCTATTGGGGGAAGTATGGGGGGGATAAATTGGATACCCGAGAGGGGGGCTATAGCCCCCCCCCCTTGGGTATCCAATTTACTACCGGATCGACCCCCACTACTGCTGGAATTTTTTACCCCATTTAACCACCCCTTGTCCTTATCCTGGATCCGCCACTGGATAGAAGTAATATTAGTAAATAGAAGAGTGCTAAAGTGCCTCCTAATTTTTAATTGCTTTGATACAGTCTGATTTGTGGAGATGAGTATGGAGACGATCTCCACGATTATCGAATCAGTTTATTAAAGCTTTTTATGCAATGCCCTTTACAATCTTAGTCCATGACTTATTGCCTCAAGCATAAACAAATCAGCTAAGCCTCCTTGGCAACAATATAAATAATGATAAAACTATTCGCAACAGGTTCATCATCATCTATAGGTAATCACTTGTTGCAGCAGACACATTCCTCTTCTCAGCACTGCCTCCTTCTGACCTGCGTAATATTTAAATCCCATCTCCATTAGTGATTGACTAAGTCGTTTGTTTAGGTGATGTCGATCATCGCTCACTATTCACTTGAGTGATTCAATCGATTGTTTTTTTATCTTTTTCACTTTCGATAATGCTGAGGAGCAATTTAAAGAATCTCTCACGAGGCTTAAAGTTGGTGATAGCGGAATAAGTGAGGCTGCGAGGTACTTCTAGTCCCCTCTCGGACTCATCGCCGATGCAGGCATAGGGTAATGCAAGCAAAGCTTTAGGTCCAATTGGCATGGAGCAGAAAAAGCGTCTCGTCAGTCATAATCAACGCCTGGAAAAATCTGGGTTTGCACCTGATCGAGAGACTAGTATATCAATAGCCTATCAGTATGCTGAAAAGCTTGTCCTTCAATGTAGAGCTGAAGATGTCGGGTTGTGAGTGGCTTAATTCATTTAAAAAAATCCAGAACTTAGTGCTAGGCAGTCTTAAGGGTTGTCAACTGCTAGAGGTGAAGGTATGACTAGATAAAGCATTAGTCACTTCTTTAAAATACTCTCAGAATTATTTCAGGAGAATGATTTCTTTACCAGGCCAGCCAACGCCTACAATATGGGCGAGTGTGGTTGTCGGCTAAATAACGTCCTGGGGAAGATTTTATCATTGAAGGCATTGCATAAAAAGCTTTAATAAACTGATTCGATAATCGTGGAGATCGTCTCCATACTCATCTCCACAAATCAGACTGTATCAAAGCAATTAAAAATTAGGAGGCACTTTAGCACTCTTCTATTTACTAATATTACTTCTATCCAGTGGCGGATCCAGGATAAGGACAAGGGGTGGTTAAATGGGGTAAAAAATTCCAGCAGTAGTGGGGGTCGATCCGGTAGTAAATTGGATACCCAAGGGGGGGGGGGGCCCTCTCGGGTATCCAATTTATCCCCCCCATACTTCCCCCAATAGATCAGCCACTGCTTCTATCGCATTGGTTACAATTAATTGAAAAAAATACAGGTAGGGAATCTATACCTTAATATAGCACTGGGGCATCTATCCCGAGGGGCATCTATCTCCTTTCAGTACGGGAGAGTTGCCCTTACAGCCAGCGCGCCAACACATCGTCTAAGATGACTTGTCACTGCTCTCGGGCATTTGATAAAGATGCCGCTACAAGTTTTCACCCGTTAATTCAAAGTATTCAAACATTTCAACTGATGCTGACCAGAACCGTTATGCTCTTTCTAATAGCAGAGCGGATAATTCGGAGTACTCAATTGAAATGTTGTTCTAAAGTAGCGTAAAAAAATCGAATCACCGCAAAACTCATGCAGCTTGTCTTTAGTTGTCCAACTAATTGACGGACATCATCAGCAGAGCAATCTTATTGTTCTTTTTCAAACTAATACGATCGGGGCATCTCTCCCGGTGGGGCATCTCACCCGGACTTACCTTAAAATAATGTATAGAGAATTAGCAAATGTGATGCGATTTTCACATCGTTTTCATCATTATATAAATATTGAAATATGACATGAAATATCATTGGCATACAGTTTCCTCCACAGCAAAGTAAAAGAGGTTATTGACAATATAAGATTTTTTAAAGTATTTTTTTTGGCTTATTGGACCCTGTCGAATGCTAATGTCATCTGTGTAATTATGATTGTTGTTACTATAAAGCGGTTGACGGTTCAGCTGTGGAATAAAGAGTCAGTGCATCTAGCAAAAGGAAACTTAAAAAGTGAAGAAGATATTCGATCGGTACATGACATGACGAATACATTTTGAAAGTCGGAAAGAAAATTAGCGACTTGCGACTATATGCTGTTAGAAAAAATAATTGAATTAAGAAACATGCATTAAGTTTTACATAGGTTAGTAGGCTACACTACAAGTCATGCAATCTATCTACGAGTTCTATTGCTGCCGTTATAATCTCTAATTGATCGTGGAAAATATGACATTCGGAATCTGTCTGTTCTACAATCTATCTCTCTTATTTTATTTATATGAACTGATCTTCCGTAGTATGTTGGCGTCCGCAAGATAAATATTACGTAAGTAAATAAAGTAGTGCATGTCGGTGAAAACTCACACCCTGCCACACTAATATTTCTATGACCGTAAGTCATAACTAAAACCGTACTTCATAAGTAAGAGAAATGATCCAGATGGCATCCATAATTCTGGAGGAGTGGAGTAAATATTAAAGGTCTGTCCGGAAAAAACGGGAAGTTTCCACAAATTTCATTTTTTCGCAGGAGAATAGATGGCAACAGTTCACTTTTTATGAATTTTAATTTAGTTTTTCATATAAAAGCAAAGTATAAAATCAATCTGTCGAGTAAAAGTCACGGAAATCCGTTGCACTGAAGATAGGGGTGAATTAACGAACAAACTGACAGCAGTCCAAGCATGTTACGATGCGTGCTAGTTAAAGTTAAAATTGAAAAATTGCGCAATGGTGAATTCTTGAAAATAACGTACCCGCAACGAAGATATTTCATTCAAGGTACAAAATTTGAGACTGTAGACTCCAAAAGATGAAGGAGTTAGACTCAATAATGATGTATGGTGGAGTAAACATATTCGGGAAATGACAGGTCAAGATAATCGTAACTAATCGTAGTCCCCCATTTTTAGTTAGTTTATACTTTAGTTAGACCCCATTCGGAATACATCTTCATGTATTTGATACCCCGCGAGTCACCACTAGGCTGTTTGGCAGGGGGTGATCAATAACGACCAATGTTGTCATCCTCATGAAATAGGCTTTAAGCATAGAAGTTAGAACGCGTAGAGAGAGGAGCTGCCAGGTCCTTAGTGTAACTAACCTCTTAGAACAACTCGAAAGGAATCTTTGTCTGACCGTTGACTGGCAACTAGATTAAACCTGATATGTTAATCCAAGGGCAGTTTATTTTCCGACGAAGGTAGCCAGAAGGTAGACTCTTGCTTACTGGATGCTGGTGATTGATCATCCCCTGCCAAACACCTCTGTAGGAGGCCTGCAGAGTAATATGTAGCGGTAGATATTGGCTTCATTCTGTTGTCTCCCTAGGCCATAGAAGAGCCTCGATAATAGCTTCAATGATACAAATCTACTTTAACTACGAATGAATGTGCACGTATAAAAATGATGTAGATTATATGCTTTCATTTATCCATTGCTCCATTGGGGAGCGCGCTAGTGGGGATTCTTTTACTTGCTGCATGCTGGTGGTTGGACACCCCCTGCCAAAGACCCGAGAGGCTGCTCGCATGGAGTTATGCAGATGTAGAAGAATAAATAAAGTAGTGCAGGTCGGTGAAAACTCACACCCTGCCAAACACTAATATTTCTATGACCGTGCGGTGTGCATGTGGCGGTCCTGTTGCATGCTGCATGTTGGTGATTTGTCACCCCCTGTCAAACACCCTAGAGGTATTATGTAGATGGCGATTACAGGCTTTTCTTTTTCCATGCGCTTGTGGTGATCTTGGTGATTGGACACCCCGTGCCAGACACCCTTGACTCGCATGGAGTTATGTAGATACAGAAGATTAAATGAAGAAGTGAAGGTCAGCGAAAGCTCACACCCTGCCAAACACCTTTGAGGAACCTCGTCAACAGAATTCTTGAAACACGTGGACAAGCTAAAAATTGGGGTGGGGGAGAAAAAGGAGCTTTTCGCGTTCCCCCCTCCACTCACAAAATTTCGGCGTTGCCAAGTCAGGGGAGGCAATGGGCGTCAATTTGATCACTTTTCGTAAAATCCTTATTTCTCATCGTAGAACCTCGATCAAAAGACGCATTTAATCGCTCAACGGCAATGAGTATGATAGGTGTAATTGTTTACCTCCAAGTACTGGCATTAGTAAAGTAAAAAATGTACTACGAAAGGTCATATCGGCAGCGGTTACCTCATACTGTGACGGCGAGGACCGCGAGGACCCGGATTATAGCTGAGAGCCCGAGAAAGGGTTCGAAAAAGGTTCGCCCTTCCGTCCAGTATACCTGACCATTTCTTGGCCCCAGAAAACTACCACTAACCGTTTTTTTTCATGATATTTGGCACGATGTGGTTGAAGATAACAAAATTAGTTGCATGGAACGTAGCATTACTTCAACTGAATTTATTTGACCATGATTTGACATTCGTAAAGAAACGCATTGTGCTCCTATAAATTCAGTGGAAATATTGCAATGTTTCGTGTAACTAAAATAAGGGTGGACTTTACAGAGCATATTTCATTCCAGAACAATATTAATCTCCAGATAAATTCGGCCTGATGATGGGAAGGTATCAGTGCGAAGAAAGTAGGGACTCCGAGTGATGGTAGCTGTGCTGTGGCCCTTGGGGCCATTGAGACCTAGGCTAACGACTCTCACCTCACGCCATCCGTTATACTTCGCAAACAAGTCGCCGCGGCGGTGGGCGCCACTGTCGCCTTAAGACTTCTCTTCCACCTAGCTCCGTGATTAAAGAGGGGAGGAGGAGGTTATTTATGCGCCTCCCACCCCCCTTCAACCCTCAAACCTCCCCCCCAAAACAAATCATCCATATGCATGAGACGCTCACTCCGATGCGAAAAAAAACGGGTGATTTCGCCAGCGATCTCCAAGAATACTCTCTCGTCGCCTGGAGACACGGAAGGTCGGATGGCGGGGAAGAAAAATTATTATTAATTCGCGATTACATTTGAAAAGCGTTCCGCTGATTAAGAAGACCAAACATCCGACGCGCTTAAAGATCTGCCCTCATTTGCGAGCGGGGTTGATTTTCGATGCGGCGTCGCGGGTTACATGAATGGCAAATGAACTAAAAAAAACCTTTCCCACAACCACAGGCACTCCGCGTTAAAAACCGCCGTCGGAAGCATTTTGAGAAGGATTTTTTTCTCCGAGAATATTTACAAGGGCCACCACGGCCATTAGGGTGGAAAGAATAGCACATAGTAATGGAGAGATAATGGTGGTGAACACACTGATTGAAGAAATGTAGTAGTCAGACAAAGACCTTAATGATTTCCATTCCAATTGCATAGTAAGGCACCGACACACGAAGTGCGCATATCAAGAGGCATGAGTGGAATTATTTCAAACGCAAAATATTTCTTAGGATGAGAAAAGACTGGAGGCATTGGAGATGTGGTGAAGGAGATGTGGAGAAGGTGAACTGGTCGGAGAGGATGGGAGAGACGACGAAGTGCTGTACACGGTTGATGAGGAGAGGAAGCTTTTACATGATATACGAAGGAGGTAAAAGGTTTAGGTAAAGCAAATGCTGAGTGAAGAGGGGATGTTATAAACAGTGCTAGATGGAAGAATATTTGGTAAAAGAGGGAGAAAAAGAAATACAATAGACTTCATAGATATATGGAAGGGGATAGGACTTTTTTGAATCGAAGAGTCAAGTCCAAATTGAAATGGGCGATAGGTCGGGATAATCTGCAAAATACTCCTTTTAAGAGTACCAGATATGGTAACTGGTAGAACCATTATAATAATAAACTTTTCTTGCGAGTAAAATTGAGTAAAAAACCCTGTATATTTAAATAGTTGTAAGGAAAAAATAAGGGTTATTTTTGGTCCAAATAGATATTTTATGTGTAATTCATGCAGAAGTTAACGCTACTGGCCAAGATCCGAAACGAATTGCTTTAGTGATTTGATAGAATGCAATCATAAGCATCGAAAAATTGGAAAACCACGCAATTCCAATTCAGTTATCCAAAAATGTACGAATGTAAACATCGGTCTCGTTTATTTAGTGAATGCTATGTGAATTTCATAAATGACCTCTCCATTTTTCTGGTGGTAAACACAAACTAAAATTAAAATTAATTACTACTAACTGCCTTCCCACTTTCTTGGTATACAAAAAATTCACTTAAGCTATTCTGGACTCTAAAACGTTAAATTAAGGTACAGATTATAACTGAGAACTTCAGGCTTGACTTTGTTAAACCTCTCCATATTATTAGAAATAAAGGAGTAAAACTTTGTCAGGTTCACTATTATATTAATATGGGCACGACCCGGGTTTCGTAACGTAGTTATGAAGATGTAACTACGTTACGAAACCCGGGAAGTGCCCATTTTAATATAATATTGAACCTGACAAAGTTTTACTCCTTTATTTCCAATAAGGTACAAATACTACGTCAAAAATAAGTCTTCCATATTCAATGATGGATGTGCTTCTGAATTTTAAAATCCCATTCCTGCTCAGTATTCGCTCATACCTTTTGCCTCGTTGTATCCGTTTCATTGTCCTGCCCATACAGTTTAGCTGGTGAAGTGAACAAGGTTTTTAGTATGAAAAAGTCCGTCGCTGAAGCCTGAAAAAACATAGGGTCGCCCCTGTAAAGCAGCTAACATTCGGTAAGAATATCCATGTTTAAACATGGTTCAGCAGGGTCCAGTGCATGGGGTCAAGCTGACCTTTTCTTCCGTTTGTTATCATATGGAACTACACAAAAATATTCACAACAATCACATTTTGAAAAAAATATTTTGGAGTATCCTAAGGTATCATGTACATCATCTACATCTACATACTACCCCGCAAGCCATGTGACGGGGGGAGGTGTTAGGGCACCAGCTGTTTACAAATTAAAAGGAAAAGCTCTATAAAAATTACGTCTATCATTTATTTACGTTCTCATTGTTCGGGGAAAAGCCAATTCCCGTACCTATCCGTTCGGCAAAATAACACTTTAATTCCTGTCGGATCTGGAAATACAGCGGTGTTCTAATATGATTTTCTCTATGTCGCTCTGAAAGATACCTATTGCTCAAGCAATCTAAGACTAGCGCGAATATCAAGTAATGACAGCATAATAAGCCGTACTCACTGTAGAGTTGTTGTTCAGGCACCGACCGAAGACACGTGGGAGGAGATCGCGCAGCGAAGGGAATGTTTAATGGATTAGATGTTGGAGATGGCAGCCGGAGAGGAGTCCAATGCTTCGTGTAAAGAGCCTAAAGTTGAGGAAAAAACCACGCATTAGTCAACAGAGACTCCTGCTTGCATATTTTTATGAGGGAAATAATTACTCGAGGAAAAAATATGCCCAACTTTACTCAGCTCGATACAAAATCTTCATTAAGATAATTTTTCGCCCAGGAAACAATTTCCTTGAAATAAAATGACTGACCAGCCGAACGAAACAAAAGAATTAGCGTTTCGTTCAGGAGATGGAGAAAAATAGTTACAAAAGTAAGCTTTAAGTCTAATGTCTCTCATATTTCCCGGAAAATTACGTCGAAAAACTATCAAAGTCCAACCATTAAGTTAATAGAGGGTGCTTTCAATGTTATATAATGCAAATGCATATTTAAAACACAGTTAGGATTTCCTTAAAAATAAAATTAGGTACTCTTACTCAGCAAATGACAAACTGCGTTGAAGATCGACCTTTAGATTTTGATCAAAATAATTAAATTTCAAATTTCTCTCAGAATCTCTCTGCGATTTCATTCGAACAATTTTTAATTTCCTAAAAATAATTTTAATATAAATAAACGATGATTTTAATAAGAATTTTGTGCCATAGAAACGTATATAACTGTCATTCTTCATTAATGCCTTCATCATTGCCCAAATATCACTATACATTACGGAGGCTTCCGCCGTGGTTAAATTGATGATTGGTTTCCGGGTTAAATCCGCGTCGACTCATTTTTGGCAGACAAAAATATGAAATATAATAATAATCAATTCGTTTTGGATCTTGTCCAGTACCATTTAATTCTACATGAAGTACATAAAATAACTATTTAAACCAAAAATAACCCTTATTTTTTTCCTCACAACTATTTAAATATACAGTTTTTTACACAAATTTACACGCAAAAAGTTTATTATTATAATTTTTCTACCGGTTGCCATACCTTGCACTCTTAAATAAAGTATTTTGCAGATAAGCCCGACCTATCTCCACTCCCAACTTGGACATGGAATTTAAAAAAGTCCTATCCCCTTTCATTCTACCGATAAAGTCTATCCTATTCCTATCAGTATATCCCCAATTTGCTTTTTATCAATCTTCTTTCGAGTGTTAATATAATGTTAATTCATCTCACTTTTCGATTAATGTGGATGGATAATGCAATAGTGCCACGAATATTCTCTTCGTGACACTAATTTAGGCATACCACATTTCAGCAAAACCATTGGAGGATATGTAAAAAAAAATCATCTTCCGCGTGAGCGGCGGTAAAATTCACATCATTTGCCATAGAGAGAAAAATCTTCCTTTGAGAGGGGATGAAACCAGAGAACCTAGACTTTCTAGGCCACTGAACATATCGGTGGGCCAACCAGGTTCCCGACTCATGAGGAATCGCGGAGCCTTTAATTACTGCACAGTGGAGATATGACGTTATTAATGAATAGAATTTTCAATTAAATTTAATAATAGCATCTGGATAGCGCAGAAGCCTGGAATGTGGACCGGAAAGCCAAACCCACGTGCTTTGTTTACCGGTTCAGTGGAATTTTATTAAATTATATAACTTAGATGTTTCATTTTCATATTTTGCTAAAGTAATTCTTTAAGCCGACAGAATAATAAGGACTTTCTGCCTCCTATTTCGCAAATATTTTTCTGAATAATGAAGTGTTTCATTTCACATCTTTGAAAAAAGTTAAGTGAGATCTCAATTGCAGCATATTGGTTTATTGCCTCAGTGTGGTATAGTCCTCCGAATCAACAATAGCCCATCCTCGTATATGAGTCAATGACAAATTCTCTTCGCCGTCGGAGTACATAAGAAGGCATTGTAATGAGTGATGATTAAATCGACAACAATGAAGGTGTAGCACATATATTAAATGATGAACGAAATATTTTCTACGACTTCCACGTTCACGCAACTGAAAGAACAATGCTGATCTCATGTGATGAATTCGCGGTTGGAAAACCACTACTCCTATTGGCTGAGTGAAACGTGGGTGGGTATGAGAATGAGTTTCGCTCAAACATTGACTCACGGGAAAAAGAGCAGCGGCCAATCCGAGATTAATTTGCCCCCGAAACGGAAGAAAGGGAAGGAAGGGAAACAATTGAAAATCTTCCCGCGCTTTTTTGGAAGAAGACTCGACGCAAACCGAAGCGAATTTTTTTTTCGTTCATTCGTTCGTGCCTCTCATTTTCATCCCTTTCTCGATTCTCTTTTGTCTTCGTAACCTCATCACCGTCCACTTCCCACTAAGCGCATTCAGCCTCGTGTGCCCCCATCTTGCTTCTCAATATTCTCCCGCGCGCGCGTGTGTGCCGCCATTTTTGATTAATACGCGCGCAATACCTTCTTCCATTGTTTCTTCTCCTCCTGCTCCCCCCTTCCTTCCCCATTGTCTCAATCCCGCCCCCGCCGCAACCCGCTCTTCGTGTTTTTTTCCAATATTCCTTTTCCGCGGTCTCCAACCAGCGATATCCAACATCTTAGGGGAGGGAAAAAAATCGCTCATGTTTGCACTGATTATTAGAATCTGCCGACCCGTGGCTTTCATTTTCTCGTTCCATCACTGTCGTGCCTCATCGCACGTGCAATAAGGGCGCAGCACAATGCGAACATCACCGCTGCCGTTCTTTCTCCCGATGAAAAAGGTAAACACACTCAAAGGCGAACCATTTTCTATACGAAGCATGCAAAACAAATACATGACGTCCAATACCACGCATACATTTCCCTCGGCGAAACTTCACACTCCTCGCAACAATCCAGCGTACGTAATTAAACAATATCCCCAGCGTGCCATTACAACAATATATCTCATCAATTCCCCAATAGTTCTGTATTATCCTCCCAAACACATTCAAATAATCTTAACAAAATAATCTTTACAAAGACTCCAAGTCCCCCTTTAAAACGCGGAAATACGCATTGATCAGCTGTTAAAGTATGCGGCATCTACCACAATTGTAATACGAATTCGATAAAATTTCAAAATCCAATAAAATGATGCTAATTAAGCATAGTTAATATTTAGTTTTTAATATTTTCCCTTTTATCATTTTAGAGATTTTACATAGCAGTTGTATACCGTGCAGCATGTATTCAGGGAGCTCACTAAGACGCAGGGCTATATTTTCTTTAAAGCTCAAACGGCAAACCTGATCCAATTATGTAAAAAAACGAAAATATAATTAAAAAATCGTTATTAATTGACATGCGGTAGAGTTTATCTGCTAAAAAGTATGGGGAAAAACACCAAAAATTGGGTTTTTTAAAATTTCGAGGATTTTCCGGAGTAAAAATGGCAAATCAAACACGGCCATTCAAAAGAACAATAAAAAATACACAAAAAATGATTTTTTAAAAGTTTGCCAAATATTACTAACATAACCTAAAAATTCATGAAAAAATTAAAATATTTTTCATAAACTCAATTTTGACCCAAAAAGTATGAAAAAAATCAGGGTGTATTTGGACATTAAAGTATACTTTTATGATTTTTTTCAGATTTTTTAAAGCAAAGGATCGCTCAGGAAAAATGATTTTCGAAAAAACACGTTTTTTACGATAAAAGGACCGTGGTACCACCTAGGCATCTAAAAATTTCGCTGAAGGGGTTTCTAAATAATTACTTTCGAGTGCATAATCCCAAATAAGAATCCAGCCTAGTGCAGATTTTACCATCTTATCCCGCTATAGCCTTTGTGCTAATATATTTCAGGTGTAAATATTTTAGACGGTTTGGTTGATTACAACAAGATGTACTTTCATAGTAACACTCCCACTTAAAATTCCAAATATTAATCGTAAGCATTCAAATATTGAGTTAATGTTCTAAAACTGGCCTTATTTAACTCTTACAAGCTTCGCTTTCTTCAGGTCAGAAAATTCAAAAGCATAGAAAATACTGCCACACCTTTCATCCTTCGCCGAATACTAATGGAAAAAAACTCATAATACGAGTTTAAAGCCTCCACTTTAGCACTTCATAGCTAAGTATCTGAGTCATTTTCAAGGGACTGGCTTACATCACCATTCCAAGTGCCGACATACTTTAAGTAAAGCCGAGAGTAATCAATGCCAGAATTTACTAAAGGCTGAGTTTGAAACGCAGATAAGAATTATTAAATAATGAGAGTCAAACGTTTAAAAAATTAGCAGGAAAAATTTGTGAAAAAGTCACAAGTGGAAGAGGAATAAGTATAAAGAAGAATACGAAGAAGAAGATTGTGAGATAGCTATAAGAACTGGAGTGGAATGAGTATAAATGGAGGGCTATAGTACTGGAACCAATCTTAAGATTGCAAGACTCTGAATGAATGGATGAGAACGTTGTGCATTATACAATGTCCATGTCCTTATAGAGTCAATATCGCTGTTAAAATCAATCTTTCCCATGCTGTGATGTGCAAGGGAGGCGTGTTGTTTAATATGTCTTCTCATCGCCCGTCCCTCGCGTGGATGTTCGCCCTCGAAGGCCAAGTTTGCGGTCGTGGTGCAAGCGGCGAACCCTCATCTCTTCTCCACTTCCAATTTTCATGGACCATTAGGCCGCGTTTTGTGTTCATTAACTCTGTCGTGCTCGGAAACTTTGGCGATAAAATTTGAGCCTGCTTCAAGCCTAAGACACCCTCCCCTCACCCCTTTAATACGTCGAGGCCGGGGAGTCGCGGTCGACGGATGGATGCTTCATGCAAAGATGATGCCAAGTTTCGGTCTTCTTCGGGTCGTTTCAGGAGTGTCGGACCCTTTTGTGAGGGTTAACACACGACGCCAACCATTAGTGATGCCAGACATCAAGTCAGCAAACATGAATGTTACGCGATTGTTGTCAACAATTTTCTTTGAAGATCTCAGCTTAAATTGTATCCAGGGTTAGATTAGATCACTTGTGGAAATGCGAAAAAATTATAATCAAAATGATAACTTGTCAAAATCATATATTTATTCAACCGGCCAAGGTTTCATCAAAATATATATAAGCAAATATTTTTCTGAATAATAGGTTAGTGAAGTAAAAAAATATAGATCAGAAATTTTCTTTTTTTCTGAAATTATGATTTTGATAACCCAATTTACATTCTCAATAATGAGAAGGAATCCTCAAATAGTGATTAGAGCGAGATAATCCAATTACTCTACCTGAATGAAATTTTTAACCATGTACTTGCTTCGATACTTCGTGGCCTTAATAGGTACATTCTCTGCAGTCTTTCGTTGCAGAAACATTTTATCACGTTTCAAGGTTATGAAGCAATCTTAAAAAAGTTAGGATAGTTAGGATGGGGACTCTCTCTCTCATAATATGAAATAACAATGGAAGAAATCAATCCGTGAACAGAATAAAATACGAAGAAAGCCGCGCGAGTCGTCAGAAACTGCGAAGAGGAATCAAAGAGCGTTGCGCAACTTTGATACAAATATGGATTCGAGCTGCCAGAAAATCGGAGGCTAAGTGCTAGGCTTGGAATGCATGGAACAGATATCTTTCAGAGCGACACATAAAACACATTTTTAGCCTCTTTGGATTTCAATGAGAACCTCATTATTTTCCGTGCGCGATAGAAACGATAAATCAAGATGCTGCGGTTCACGGAGCAGTATGTAGATATAGACAGGTATGGTGCTTTTATCAGGTAATGTCAGCAGAGGTGATTAAATTCTTCCCTTAAATGGTCAAATCTTAGATAAATCCCATAAAGACTCTTCAAAGAGCGCACGACTGTATATTAGTGTCTTTCACAGAATTCAAGGCAAAATCCATTTTGGGATTCTCGAGATGCTTAAGTAAGTATTTATGAACACTGGCTGGATAATTATGTTACTGAAATTGATCTCTCATGAAATAATCTTCGTCATTATTCCGTGTAGTCGACAGGAACCAAGGAAGTTAACATTTTTAACGATCTGCACTAAAATTTCTAAGATTACGGGTGGTTACTTTGGGGGTGGGGTTGGGCACTGTGATTTGCAGGGGGATTGTTGGGTAGTAATAAACCCTTTCCCCATCTCTCTCCCGGATTCTGGACGGACGCTATGTGATAGGAGGGGTAGTTGAGCATCCCTTGGACGCGCCTAGAATTCCAATACCGATGCCAATCGTGTGCAAGGGATGCTCTCCCTGCCACCCTCGTGTGTACTCCAACCCCTGTGCCGGATGCAGGAGTAATGAGCCATCAAAAGCAACTTAATCCCGCGACGTTTTAATAAATTTTCCGCGACAGATCTTAAATTGCAAATCCAAAGCAAACAGCGTGGATACTATGGAGCTATTTTTTATACAGTGTGGGGAAACATTGTGCCATGTGAAATTTTAATCCTGGATAGCTGATACCCGTAAGAACCAAAATTGCTGATGGTGTTTTGGTCGAAGTCCAAGTCCAAGTGGTATTTAGTCTATTCCTAAGTCCAAGGTCCAAGTGTCCCAAGAATTTCTGCTTTCTTCACTCTAAAAGGTGGAGAAAATTTTTGTAACAAAATTTTAACGCTGAATAGGTGATGCTGGCAGGAATGAAATTAACCATGTTGCTTAGGCCGAAAACGCGCCATTTTTAAACGACAGAAACGACTGTGAGCCAAGCGCTCCGATTGGCCCCGAGTTCGCGTTGTTGCCAGATTCCTTGGATACATCCTGATCTCCGGCAGGCAAAACGTTTGAGGTGATGAATTGTCCAGTACATCCGGCAACAGGGCAAACTCGCGGTCAATCGACGAAATTGGCGAAATTTTTCTGCAGTTTAAAAATTATGCGTTTTCGATCTAAATATCGGCGCGCCGACGCAATTGGAGCCGATTGGGTAAGGATAGTTGTGATAAGTAATTGAAGTGAATAATCCCGCTTCGTCATTTTGGCAACAGGGGCGCAACAAATCAGCGTTGAGGACCCCGATTTTGTCGTCGTTAGAGGGCTATTTCCGCGCCATTTCTAAAATTAGACCTGATCTGAAGGTGTGGTCATCGTAGGCCATGAAATCTTATCTCGAAAAAAACTAGACATAGCTAACGCGGAAACCATGGAGATAATTGCCAAATGATGAATACTTCATTTATAGGTTTAATAACATTAATGTGTAGGGATGAACGTTGAAATGCCCATGCGTAAAAAAAACCATATAGGCTACCCTGAGCCATCCGTTACCATCGTGATTAAGCACTGCAGCACACATATTGAGAGGACATCTTGACGTGGACATAGGGGTGGCAGATGGATGCAAGCCTATGGCAGGGACTGACACGTTGTAACATTGACGCAAATGCCACCCCTGTCGCCCCTACCTCACATGATGTCGTGACACCGGAAGCGGAAACGCAACGCAACGACATCTTTCCTTCCGCTGCTCTTCCTCATCCTTGCTGCTGCTCGCTATTCCGGCTTCTCTTGTTTTTGCCCCTTTTGACAACGTCCTCTCACCGTCTCCATTCGACTCATCGGCGGCGAGAAAGAGAGAGATAGGGAGACATATATAGAGCCAACCCCTGGATACCGGGTGTCCCTGGAAGCTCATATCGTTGGTGTCGTGTCAAGAGGCGTCATTATGCGCGATATTCTTCTTTGTTCGGCGCGGCGAGGCAGCCTTGTTGTCATCCGCAAAAAAATATGAGCCTTTTTATGTCGTGGCTCGCTAATGATATCGGTCGCCCCTTCATTCCACAATTGGGTGCTCACGGAGCGCTCTCTTCTTGCCCGTGGGCTCATTTCGTCTCCAGCAGCACTGTTGGCGACACCGTACCATTTCCTCGCCCAATATCTGGGTTCCTTGGCGCGCGAGAAAACATTCCTACTGTACACGTATGCTCCTCATCTTTATTATCTCCTACATGAGAAACGTCCCTTAGTTTGCGGTGGCACTCCGAAAATGAAACTTATATTATCCTTAAATTCATGTCCTTAATTCATGAAATTCAAATCCGAAAATTGCTTGAGATAGTACGTTCGATATCGTAGGGTTATTTCAGTATGAAATAACCCTACGATATTTGATAACCCTACGGTTACCCGATGGATAACCCTACGGTATTTCTGGTCCCTGTACTTTTAAAACGATTTAAGAGACCACTAGTTTGGATACTCCGTATCATTTTAAAACTCTAAAATGATAACTTTTTTTCCCATGTAATTGTGTTGAAAAATTGAAACACCACGATTCATTCAATAATACATGACTGAATCTGGGTGCTTATAGATAAATATTTTACTTTTATAACGTCTAACAATCATTTATTTTTGATAATACACTTTGTCATCGTGAGTTGGAGGGACTTAAAATTCTTGCATCCTATGACTAAATATTTTCGCTTCTTTTTATTAACTTCAAGTGAGTATTAATATTGAAAGGTGAAATTATTCATCACCCTAACAGTTTCACTTACTAAGGCAAGCATTCATAAGATATCACTTTCAAAATTCAGTCCCCTTGTCGAGCGCGAGCAACTACGCTTTTTTAAGACCGTTTTACACGGGGCATGGAATTGTGCAGGTTAGAACTGCATTAATTTCTAATATGGCGTGGAATTACGCGAATGCATGAACAATATTAGAGCAGGGACTATTTTGCCATCTCACGTCCACGCATTCTCGCATGTGTTCTAGCAGTTCACAGCTTTACACGACGCAATTTTGACTGCTACTTCGTACACACGTCAGATTGTGCGAGTACGTGCCCCGTGTAGAACGGCCTTTACTGCCTGAGGTCGTGATACTTAAGGAATTCGTTAGTAAGAATATCCGCGATGGTGACCCCGTACCTCTTGCATGTATTTGAATAAAATGACCATAAGAAGACACTAAATATCTTCATCCAAAAAATCTAATATCATAGAAAGAAAAGTGGCTGTATGGTATTTAGAGCAGAGTTTATTTGTACCATGAAGGAAGGGTAGGAAAGGAAGGGTGAAGAGAAACCGGACGGTGGCATTAGTCTTATCTTAACGGAAGGCTTCTTGGAGAACACAGCTTAGCTTTTCATCCAACCGAAGGAGTGCTGTTCATGAAGTGCCCTCTACAAGACACTCAGTGCCATATATCCAAAACGTGACTCACCCGTGAGTACTCACTCTACACTTACTCTGAAACTCAAAATGAGTTTGAGTTGCAGTTCGTATTTTGGAAACTAACCTCAACTCGGCTGACTTGAGCCAGAGTAACAGTGGTAAAGTTTACCAAACAATACATTTTTATTCCCGTTACCAGCTCTTCAAAAAACCAGGTTGACTGAAGTAGAGCATCACTCGTGGAAGATTTTTACGAGATATATTTCATTTCAAACGCATTTCAAGTCTATTGCGGCGGACAACTTGGACTTCAATTTGTGTTGGGACTCGAGTGAGGTCTCGTAATACCGACGTAGCAACCGAGTCTAGTCTCAATCATAGCCTTGAGCATTGTTCTAGAATACGGCCCTGAAGCTGGTATCCAGCAGTCACTGAATTATCTTTGCGCAGCCGGGATTTGAACCCGCACCCACAGTGTGAGAAGCCAGAACTCTGGCCTCCTCACCAACCCCATCCTCTTCAGTACGAAAATACGTGCAAACTAAGTGTTTCGACGCCATTTTATTTCTAGCCTATGCATAATAGCTGTCCATGGATTAGTACGTGCTATATAGGATATTGAGGGGTTGAGAAGCCACAAGGTACAAGTGATTTTTTTTCAACGGAGTTAGGTAAAGCTAATTGTAAGAAGTACTGCACAAAAATTGGTACATAGGGTTGAGTGACTTTCAGTTCTGTGCTGACTTCGAGTGGAAAATCAAATGCAATATATCAAATATCTAATTCATCTCGTTTGTTTTCTATACCTAATTTCTGTACCTAACTGTGCATAGACAATGAAATCACTTGTACCCCTTGGATTCCAAACCACTCAAATATGTTGTACTATGTACTATACTTCAAAAACACATCATTTTCACTTAAAATTTGCCTGAGAGGAGCTTGGTTTATTTAGAGGCCGTTACATTGATTTACAATAATACACATCCTGAGTTTGTGGATCGGGTTAGTGTGGTGACTGGAGTAATGGCTTCCCACCCGTGAGCTCGGGTTCAAATCCCGACGGTGGCATTTTTCAGAGACTACTTCAGAGTTGTGAGGAGGATATTTCAAGCGCAATACTCCGTCCTTCGGATGGAGCCGTGGTTCCCTCGGCGCCTTTCGTTAAGAACAGGCTAATTCCGACGCCGTGTTTCCCTCCACCCTTCCTTTCATACCTTTTCCTCGTGGTGCAAATAACCTCAGATACTCTCAGTCACCTCCTCCTAATACCATACCACTCGTTCTGAGTTACATACAACGTAGGGTCCATTCCACTCCTTCGATCCATTTACAATTCTCCCGAGATACCTACATCCTTTTATGTGACCACCAAAATTCAATATTCTTGGAAGAGATTCCCGGGAAACCTTAAAGGTGATGTTCACACCGTAAAATATTTGATGTATTCAATTTCCTCTGTGGTTTGAAGGCCCATGTATACGCACGCTCAAATTGCCATCGATAGGGGAAGAGAAGGAAGGTTTAAAGCTCTAAACTTCGAAAGGGCAATAGATTCTCCTTGAATGTGCATCTTACAAGTTCATGGACCGTGCACGATTCTGACATGAGGAGATAGCTCAGCACACAGTCAAAGATTTCAGTGTACTACCTTGTAATGAAATAAGGCTTGGAGGTCACGAGGTAGACTTACAAGGAGTTCGGGTACGTGTACATCTATACATAACGAGAGGCACCAGAGAGGCACTTGTTGGTTTTGGCTTTTACTTATCCCAGCAAGAGCATCGTAGATTCCTTTAAGTAAAACTCCAGCTTCCCAGTTATGTTTTTCCTTTCCTACTCCGCTAAGGGCTGAAATTCAACTAATAAAACAATCCAATTCTAAAAATAGACTTCAATTGCAAGAATATGAGTGCAGAATGCTATATTGCAACATAAGAGGAAACCAACTACATGCGTGTGGTAAAAATGCTTCGTGTTGCGACACGGAGAAAACATAATTCAAAGGGTTCCGATTGCTTCCGAGTGAAGCAATCGGAATACATCAGACGCCGCATGTGTAGAAAAAAACCATTTCTGCGGACAAAACATAAAATTTTCAGTTAGTATCATGGAAATAATGATGAATCGTAGGCTTCTGTAAAAGAAAAAGTAAAAATAAATGATGAAAAAAGCTTGGCTCAGACTTGGCTAATCTGGAACTTCAGGCTACCAATTGAGCACCGTAATCACTGGTCTACGGCAGATTATGCAATAATGAGGCGCGGGAGGCAATTCATTCATCATACGATTGACTACATACGTTTTTTGTTTAAGCTAACGGTTATTTAACTCTGTATGGGTTGTAATTCGAAGATATCAGTTGATGGACACTACAAAATAGCCCAGTGTTATTTCTGGTAAAATCGATCAGGAAGAATTGTTATTAAGAAAATATGAACAATTTCAGGTCAATCACTATCATCAATAGCAGCTTTATTATTGAGCATGCCATTTTGCAAAAAAAATGGCCAATGGTTCATATCTACCTTTAGTGTAGTTTATAATACTCAGTCCACACATTTGTAATTCACGTTTCTTCATGTTACTCAGAGATAAGATAATAGAGATATTTCGTCAAGGTTAGGACTAGAACTTCCCTGTTCCCTCGTGTACCTTTTATGTATGATAGATGATACCATAATAGAAAGAAAGGAATAACCAGAGAGCTCACCGGCATAGGAAAATCGTAACAGGTTTATTTGTTTCTCTACTGCACTCTAAGAATTTGAATGGGAAAATAAGCATTCTTTTTCATTTCTGTGCCCCTTTCCACTGTGTGGCGATAGGGCCCAGCGGTTTCAGGCTAGAGAATCCGAGATACCGAGGCGCAGATCCATTTCCCCGGGTAGTATGAATGCATGAAGGTCATTCTTTGGCTTTTGTAGGCCAACCAAGGTCATTCAGGTTCTCAAAACATGTCGAGAAAACAGAGCAGTTCGTGACGACAAGTGAGCGACGGAAGATTACAAAAGAGGATCCTCAAGTCAACCTGTAAATGTGTTGTCACCCGCCGCATATTTAAATGGGTTTTAAAAAGTCGCCACTCGCGTCGATGAAGGGCAAAGTGATCCGAGTTTCACGAGGAAGTAAGGTATCAGTAGGGTTGTTAATCGAAATTTATATACATGATGATACGATCCATCAAATTCATTACTTTTCAATGATATTCCTTCCAAAGCATAAATTATACTGAAAAGTATTGAAAAAAGTCTATCGCATTGCATTCATCACCGCGCCGATGGCATTTCTGAAAACTGATTAAAATACTACCAAAGTGGCAACAGAAACCTTCCTTCCATGGGATAGAATTGAGCTTCCTCTACGCACTCGCCTTGCGAAAATCGTAACAGGTTCCTCTATTGCGCTTAAGAAGGACTTTCAAAGGCAAGTTAAGCAATTTCCTTGTCTCTGCACTCCCTTGGGATAAGGCCAAGCGGCTTCAAACTAGATACTCAAAGATTTGTAATTCACATTTCTTCATGTTACTCAGAGATAAGATAATAGAGATATTTCGTCAAGGTTAGGTCTAGAACTTCCCTGTTCCATCGAGTACTTTTTATGAATGATAGATGATACCATAGAGAAAGGAATAACCAGAGAGCTCACCGAAATAGGAAAATCGTAACAGGTTTATTTGTTTCTCTACTGCACTCTAAGAGTTTGAATGGGAAATGAAGCATTTTTTTTTATTTCTGCACCCATTTCCACTGTGTGGCGATAGGGCCCAGCGGTTTTATGATAGATAATCCGAGATACCGAGGCACAGATCCATTTCCTCGGGTAGTTTGAATGCATGCAGTTCACTCTTTGACTTTAGCAGGTCTACCCAGGTCATTCAGGTTCTAAAAACACGACGAGAAAACAGAACAGCTCGTGACGACGAGTGGGCTATGGAATGGAGCAGGAATATTAAGAAATAAAATCCTCAAGTCACCTTAAATGTATTGTTACTCACGCGTGAATAAAGTTATATATTGTAACTTTAAAATGTAGAAAGTATTCTCCGTGCTTTCATAGCTCTATGGTGGAATAATAATAACTTTGTGCTTGAAGCAATAACTCTTTCCTTTCATTTGATTTATTAAGTATGTTTTGGAAAAATATGCTGCGAATATCTTGACGAGAAAAATAAATCAATCCCATGGAAGTGTCGGTAAATCCTCATTCATTAATCTCCAAGTTAGGGAACGTTAAAAAAAATAGAAATTTCTCTCATATTCCTGAGAATACCCACTACGAAAGCAATTTCAAACAATCAAATTATTCAAATAGCCTTTCGGCTGAATAGACCGCTAAGCAGACCTCTGAGCACTTTTCCAGGGTGACGTTTCCTCCAGATACCCTCACTTCTCACGGAAGTCGTTATCTCGTTGAGAAAATTAATATAGGGAAACACCAGAGGAAGACTGGGCAGATGATCTACATGACATGAGTAGTCTGGAAAGAAAAATCTTACCACTCAGGAGCCGAAAATTTTATAAGTCTCGATTTGACGACGAATTGACAATGCCGTTGAAGCACGCCCCACTTCCACATAAACCAGAATTCAAATACCTCTCCTCAATATGTGCGGAAACGTGGACGCTCAAGAAGGAGGTAGAGAGAAGACGAGAAGCTTTCCAAATACAGTGCAACTTGGTCAATACGGCCACGGCCATAACGTCAACACGAATATAATGTCATTCGTTTCTAAGTCTCGCCAAACTTAAAGTGTAATCATTGATAAAACCTCGAAATCATCGTCAATACATTCCAAAACCTTGTATACGGCGTCAACAAAATCCGGCTCCAAGCAAAATAGGAAATACCAAAAGAAAATTACAGATTTAATTCAGCAGTGGGACTTCATTTAAACTTCCTTGTAAGCTTTGAATTTTTATTAACATACTGTATTGTGCCTTTACGCAAACATAATACTGTATTCGTAGCATAAAAACACTTCATTTTAATTGCTTTTTGGCATAAAATTTAGATTGCACAACACTATCACTCAAAAATATAGTTGTTTATACACCTTTAATATCATTTAAGTATGCATTTCATAAAAATATCTTAACTCTTAATTTCTCCTGTGCTATTGATCAATTAGTTAAATAATCCTTTTATAGTGTCGCTCCAATATAGCGTGGCTGTATGGTCCTTCAAATGACGATGTGACCAAGTTACACTGCATCGGTGACGGAAAAAGAATGGAGAAGGCAAAGTGGACGGAGAAGAAGAGGAATAATGAAGTACTGGACATGGTGTTGGCGGGGAGAGAAAGATTCTGGATGAGAAAGAGGGTTTGGACGGAGCGGGTACTGAGCGGGGAGGCGATTTGAACGCTTTACTGGAGGGAAGAATGTTGGGTAGTCAGCGTAGGGAGAGGAAGCGAATAGAATTAATATGTTCAATGAAGCGGGGTAGACCTTATTGTGCACTGAAGAGGGAAATCCATGATGGAAGGGTAGATGTACGAATTTATTCGAAAATGCTCTTATCATACCTGCCTTAATCTGTGAGAACTTATGCATATTATATTAATAAGTCGCCATAAAGGCATTTATTCTCTTCCACACCCAGCATAACCCATTCCAACTATTTTGTTTCTTTTTACATCATTATTATTCGCTTGTTTCTCGAAGATGACCTTATCATGCTATTATGGCTCAAGATATTGTAACCATAATATCACGTTGAAATCGCAAAGTATAATTTTATTAGCTTCCCTTTAATATAAGATTTCCGCCAACTGTTACTTTGATACTTAGGGGGGAGAACAAAGTTTATGAATAGCTTACCTATAACTTACCTTAACTAATCATTTACATTTTACATTCTATTCATAAACTTTGTTATCCTACTGAAGTTCATCTGTCACAGTACGCGGGTTTAGGCGAGAATCTTTCATTGAATAACAACTAAAAAAATTATACTTTGCGATTTCCACGTGATATTGCGGTTCCTAGTATCTTGCGTCATGGTGGTCCGGTGAAGGCAATCATGTAGAGGTATGCGAATGATAAAGATGGAAAAAAATTTCGTTGAAATACAGCATGTTTTCCCTGCATGCTTTGGGTGTTCTAGCTCTCTTGACAGATAACCTTAATGAGAAGTTCGCAACTTTGCATGAATATGGTAGTATAATATGTTAGTATCCGTCACGTTTTTTGTACCATGTGGTGTGCATGTGGGAATCCTGTTGCATGATGCTGATTTGATCACTCCCTGCCAAACACCCTAGACGTAGCTGGCAGGGTATTCTGTAGATGTAGATGGAAAAGGTGATGCTGGAAGTGAAAGATAAGTCCTGCCTAGATAAAAAAGGTGAAAAGAATAGCTGATAGGAGAATTGAGGGGAGAGAGTTTTCAAACCTAATTTAATATTGTTGGCCGATAATATAATTTGACATCCATTGATATGAGAATAAAATTACTGTTTACTAAATTTTCATTGGTCATATTTTAAATTTAAGGTGTGAAACTATTTAAGTCAACTTAAAATTCGTTTTCATTACAAATTCGACTCCGATTAAGGCGTTCATTCTCTAAAAGCTGGAAAAGGTAGCGGTGAAGGCTATGTTTCAATCGTTACTGTCTTCGAATTACTTTCTTCATCAAATAGATATTTATACTCTTGTGTTTATCAACGTTTTCCAACGATTAAAAAATCATTTGAGTAAGAGGATATCACAATATTTCATGGGAAAATATTGCAATACACATAGTACAATTTTTCCTCTAGTCGTATTTGCCCTTAATTATCCTTAATTCAGTGACGAAGCAATCATTGCATGAATAAAAATTACATGTGAAATCTATACGTTTAGAATTTCGTTTCCTCTATTCATTAGATTTCTTGGTTAAAATACAAGAAAACACCAATGGCCGTTACAGCTGTTAAAATACAAAAAGCTCCAATGGCAGAAATAATTGTTACGGCTATTGGAACATTGAAGTATTTAAACATATTTTAGACCGTTTAGCTCATTTTTCACATTTGATTTTCTTGGTATCTTATCAAGTTATCAGTCAATAAATGGCCCTATTATTTGGACCTAGTGATGGCTTTCATCAAAGAGGCATTTATCCGTATTCACGTGATTATCAGCGGTTTTCCTTTAATAAAAGAAGCATTTTCGAAAGAACCAATATTTGATATATAGCAATAATGATAGTAATAATTATATTCCATGAGACGATAAACAACAACACATACGGTACTCTTTGCCAGATGAGATTTTCCTTATTGATGTTAAATTCAGTGACAACACTATGGCCGGACTCAAATTATGCTTAAAATTTAAACATGCAGATTTTCGTTTACATCCTTCTCTAATTTTATCGGCATCTAACCAGCCAATCGAATATTTGTCAATTTATTGGTAATAATAATCCTCGAGAAAATACAGCAATGTGTACAGTACTCTTTTCCGTGATGGAATTAACCGTGATTATGTTTAATTCAGTCCATGATCGGACTAAATTAAATTAAATGCAAAATCTAAAGATGTACAATATAGTTTCATCCCTTCATTAATTTTCCTGGTATCTAATCAGCCAGTCCTATCATCGTGAAGCGATGCTTTTCATTCGGGCAGAGAGAGAAGGAAAGGGTAAAAAATTGGAATCTCTCGCGGCGTGTGGATATCGCTATGCTATTCGGGAGGGGGTGGTTGGAGTGGGGAGGGGGGAGTGGTAAGGGGTGGGTGGGGGAGGGGGGTTGTAGGGGGATGCAGCCCTTTATTGATCTGGGCGTCTGTGCGAAGGGGGCGGGGGGGTTGCATGGTCAAATAGGGGGGAGGGGAGGCGCCTCGCGGCGGCAGTGTGTTTTTGCCGTTGAGATCGCCGCCGTTTCTATGGAAAACTAACCCTCAAGCTAATATTGCTAAAGCTAGAGATCATAGCTAAACGTCCTATCTGACGGACGGGCTGCCCTCCACGCAGGAGGCTCATAATTTTAAGCCAGCGATCCGAAAATCGGTTCGAAGCAGCTCTCCAATCAATCCTCCTATTGCTAAATCTTACACACACTATTTTTTGTAGGACTTCACTTTTTCCCGGTAGCAAATTCTTCTCGGTATTTCATCCGGGTAATCTCCTCAATTTCTATCGCTGCCGACTTTTCAATGAAATACTTTTCCATCATCGCCAAGGTCGATGATCATGTGACGGAAAAGGACTTCATCAAAAAGTCAGCAGCAATTGAAATTCGGAAAATGATGCAATGATGAAATCCCGAGAAGTATTTACTACCACACACTATTTGTATTTTATGTATTTCATCACTCCGAAACAGAACTATTTGGCCTTCACACGGGGAATTACAACATATAACAATGAACGATCGCTGACATGAATGCCCTGGAAAGGGGCAACCTCCCCAGGTAGGACTCGAACCGGCGACCTTCAGTTTGACTGTACCCCGCGGCCACCGAGGACGGCATCATAAGTCTACAAACTAATTCTAACAACAAACTGTCGGCCGGCAAAAAACATAATGTTCTTCTTCATTATTACCTACTATATATTCAGTACACCCCCGCTTTACGATGGGTTTCACTTACAATGGCTTCGGCATAAGATCTGAGCTGACTACGTGAACGCTTTTTAATTTTCAAGTTTCACCCATTCTGGCTCCACTCGTACAGTATGTAATTAATCATGTAAATTTACACCTTATTTGCAGAGGCACCGAATTTTTGCAAATATCAATTAAGAGGTTAAAAGCCCAAATTTTCGAATCCATGTTCATAACACAGGCTAAAACTGCGTCTACCGGATATGGATAACAATTTCCCGTAGTCTGTAACGCAATTTTTAAAAAGAAAATTCGCTTAACTGAACATTACATGTTTGCGTTAATTCTGTGCCTCTATTTATTTTTTAACGGAAAAAGTTTTTAACTTATCAACATTTACATGCGCCGATGCTCAATAAACTAATCATCGTCCAAAAGCAATACAGATTTTATGCGCGATGGAATTCACTTTACGATCGGTGCTTCGGAACGGATTAATACTGTTAAGGGAGCAGTGGTGTCATAGTGTCGGAACGCGCCGGAACGCCGTTCCGCCACTGGTTAACAAAAGTCATAATAGTCAAACAAAATTTTTATCAAATTTGTTGCCTCAAAATTTCCAAATTATACATTCGTAACCAAAACAAAAACATTTTTGAGAAAATGTAAATAATGACTAAAAATAAGTAATAAAAAATACACACAGGGTAATATTTCACTTCTAAAGAAAGTTAAGGAAAGTGCGTTCCAGCACTGCTAATTTTGCCATGACGTCACTGTAAGGGAGGGTCAACTATTCAATGAAGCAGAGTACTGTCTTCTTCCCCAAGAGAACGACACTATCTAATGTTGTCACTTGAGCTGAACCCAACTATCTTCACGTTTCCCACTATCGGTCCAGAACTTCTCAAAAATCATTTACCGTTGCCGCCTTAAAGAAAGGAACGACCTTCCTGGACCAATTAAAAGCTCTTCATGCCTGTAATAATTCAGAAAATAATTTTACTTATTCCTAAGTAGCCAACCTCATTGGCCTTTTCAACGGTGTATATAAATTTATGTATGTTCTGCATTTTGTTGTATATTTTCATTTTTTAACTATTTCAATTTATTGCTATACTAAGACATTAAACTACTTGCTGATCTGTAATCTTTTTATAAACAATGTTTAAATCGGATGTATTGAACTGAGAATAATAAATAATATTGTTATTATTTCTATTAGTGTAAGATAAACAAACCCAGCGTGGTGACTCAGTAAATACTTAAAGCCTTGGACTACTGAGCAGGGGGTTCTGAGGTCGAACACCTGGTGGAGCCTTCATATTTCTCCAAATAAAATTTTCAATGATCTAGTTGGCCCAGGGAAAGGAACTGCCCCCCATACCCTGTGTAATATTAGCACGCCTGTGGCTTAGCCTGAGGTAAACTCTACCCTCACCTATCCAAACCAACCTTTAGGATGAACCACTGCGTGAAATATTGTGAAAAAACTCACCATCGTCTGTAACTGTCGAATCGCCTTTCGGGACAGCGACACGGGTCAAAAGTATGGTGTTATTGAAGGGGTTGAGAAGCCAAGAGGTACAAGTGATTTTTTTAAAAATAGTGTTTGGCACAGAAATTGATAGAAGGATTACACAAAAGCTGGTGGTCTAGGGATAACATAGGACCTAGAGTGAGTCTCTGTTCTGTGATGACATCGATTGGAAAATCAAATGCACTAATAAATTTATAGTTGATCTCGTATGTTTTCTTTAACTAATTTCTTTACCTAACTCTGTTTAGAAAAAAAATCTCTTGTACTCAATGGCTACCCATCTTCTCATTTGACGTTTTCACGGGTGAAAATTGTACATAATTTAAAGGCCTGTTTACACAGTACTCACATTATCTCGTACGGGTTAATGTTTAAATGTATGAACGCGAGAATGAACACCAAAATGCACCGTGTAACCACCCAACATGTGCGAATGCATGAACGGAAAATAGAACCTGTTCTAATTTGGTTCATGCATTCGTAAATGCTCCGTTCCGGTCCTCAAAAATCATTCACGCAAACAGACATTAACTCATACGTGTAATTGTATCGTGTAAATAAGCTACTTTTCGTGCCATGGACGTAATATTACGTCCTGTTAATCTTTCTGAAGATTTCCATGGACGTAATATTACGCCTTTCTATTAAATTGGCTTTTGTATGCGTGAAGCCGTAATATTTTGCCCGTGGTACTTTTCCAGTTTACTGCTTAGTGGTTCTGTTTTTTCAAAAATCAACTGCTCGATGGACAAAGAGTTCACTTTATGTCTTGAGGACAAAAAGTCCTCTGTAGCTACCGGCATCCTTATCTTAGGCCACATTGTGTTAAATTTCTTTTGCGGAAAGAACCGTTCGTTGAGGGTGCAGTGACCCTTTTTGTCATCCAGGATTTATAATGCTTTGCTTGGAACAATGCTTTTTTATGATTTCCATGCTTTAAATAGTTCAAATTGAGTATAAAAAAATTATTATGCATGTTATAGTGGTACATCATATGTTGCAACTATATTTTTCAAAAATAGTAGGTTTTCATTGTTAAATTATATATTTAAAAATTAGCAATAAATGTTATTCAACTCATTCATAAAGAAGAGAGAAGTCCATTTTTACTGAAATACACCTCTATATAAATATATTTTTGATGCCAATGTTTAAAAAAATGTACGAATTTAGTAAAAATGGCTGGATTTTTCAGTAGGACTTAAAAATTAGCAGCCGGCACTCAAAGTGTTAAGCAATACTGGGTATGAGCCAGGTCTAGGGGTCATGTGATATATATACATGCCACAGTTGGCTTCCTTGGCAGTCAGTCTTTTCCCCTTAGCTCCTCCTGGATGGTTTGTCTCTATTACCCGTTTCTTTTTCGTCGGGCGTCCCTTTCCTGGCACATAAACCTGTCCCGAGGGCTGACCGAAGGTAGCCGAAGGAAGGGTCGTCCGAAGTGCCAAAAAAAACAACGTTTCGCTTTCCTTTCGAATAAGGGTTCGCGGGGGTCGGGGAGGAATATCCCTGGAGGGTAGGATCGGGATTAGGCATGCAGGGATGAACACGTCTAGCCCTTTGAACGGCCGACGGAAGGTCGGCAAGGCATTTATACGGCGCCCAAAGAGATTCCGCGGATTTGCGAGTCGTATTTGCTGGCGAGGAGAACCCAGGCATGGTTTCCATCCATTTCCAAGGATATCGTTTATGAAACCTTTTTTGACATTTCATTGGATTCCTTTCAATAGCCATGGGTTACTCCACTCGGAGCTGAAATCGCAATGCATCAAAAGGAATCGATTTAAGGAAACGAAGGATAAGTTAGGACAAAAACAAAATCATTCTCTTTCGGCCATTCTTTCGAAGTTTTGATTGCAAAATATGTGAAAGAGAATTCCCGCGTTTCCTGAGTTGGTGGCGTCATTATAGTTATGGTTCATTTTCTCGATCAGGTAAAATCTTAGATTGGGAGAAATAATTGCTGAAAAGAGTGTGAAAAACAACGAAGTTCCATGGTCCATGTCCATGTATAAGGTTGAGAAGTAGCCGAGAAGCGTTAACCCGATCGTCATGAGTTGGTGACCTTATTTAAGTTCTGGTTCATTTACTCGTTGAGGGAGAACCTTTCGTTTACCTAAAGAATAAGTCACTAGAGTGTTAACAACAGCGCATCACGCGAGTCCATGCATAAGGTCGAGGAGTAGCTGGGAAGCGTTAACCCACTCAGCATGAGTTCAGAGCGTCATCAGCTTATGCGTGAGAGGGTTAATACCATCGATTTTAAATCGCAAATAACTGGAGAAGTTAGTAAGGGTTAAAAAAACGAAAAAATACAGCTCTCTTTATTTATCATTGTCTATCACAATCGACAATAAAATGAGTATGGTGAAAGAGCCCACTAATAAATCATAGTAAATGGTTGAATATGGTCCTCCTCGAGTTGTAGTTTCATAGTAGAGGAAATGCTTTGTATAAGCTTTAGCTTCCTTACTAGGGCCGATGGTCACCGTCAGTGCAGCATGGTTGAGAACCCGAAAGACCAAATTCTTCCAAGGATGTCTAATTTCTGACACCAACTACAATTCGACCTTTCCGCTTTAATCTGAATTTCCAAGGCAAAAACCGTAAAAAAATTACCAAGAAGTATCTCTTGGGTCTACACTTCGAAAAAGGCGTATCCTAACTTAGAACGTTTTGTATAAGCTTTTTTTAACATCTGAATGTACGATAATATTCAATCCAATGCATACTACTTCATAAAATATTTGTAGACAAACCTAAATATCTATATTTTAGACTTCAGGAAATACTTAAAGGTAAAAACATTGCATGCACATGCGCATTGTTACAAACAAACAAACGTTTATGAGTTTCTCTTTCAATTCATGTATCTTATATAGCTGTGTTAGTTAGGTCATGAGTGTACCCAGAGGGGGGCTAAGGGGGGTAACCGCTCCCCCTAGTAACGAAAATAAATTTAGTTCAAAGTAAAATTCATGAACAAATTTTTACTTTGGAAGAAAAATGATATTAGTATAAGGCATGGAACTAAAATAAAAATTATAATTTTCTTAAAATATTGGTTTCATTAACCTTTTCTGAGAAAAAAAGTTACAACTTGAACGACCACAGCTAGTTTCCCCACCACAGTTTTGATTCTGGGCATGCCCATAAGTTAGGTGTGATAAATATTATAAAGCGTCGAAAACCCGCAATTCATTTTGAAATACACGGCGGAATGCTATGCAACCTACACCAAGGGTGAATGAGGGGCGATGGCGAGCTATCAGCAACAAGTAAAAACTGCGACATTCTGCTCTTGAGGTCTCCTTTTATGCGTTGCATCAAAAATTTGCACGAGCATGCAACTGGTGCTGCCTCTCACCAAGCATACACAACCTCGGGCACCTCAAAAGGCCACTATGACTTTGAACAGTGAAACAGCGGACTCGAGTTTAAATTGCATAAGGTTAGCGAAAACGTAATTAAGGAGAGTTTCCATACGATCGCCTTTCATAATTCATCGTCATTCTCAAAAATAGATAGAAATAGGGAAATATTCGTGAAATAGAGCATTCTGGTATTTTTTCCTTCATTTTGAGCTATTGCTGGGAACCATGCATAGGTAATTGCCTGAGGAAGAAACGCTCTCTTTTAAGCCCCAAGATACGGGTTAATGAGCCCTTTTTACTGCCAAGGTTACAAGTGATCATGTATTCTTTCTTTATATGTTGCGACAAATAGCAATAAATGTTTCATTTGATTCTGGAAACGAGTCTTCTGTATGCAATAAATGGATTGAAAGGAATCCATCTTCTTCCAGAAAAAGGCACTAGGAATTCTCACAATGGAACCACGGATGCGAGTTCAAAATGCTTTTGGATAGCGAAATCTTACACATGGTAACTGGGAGTTTTCGTATAAATGCTCAGTCTTCCCGCCATTGATCCAAGGAATTTAATTTTGTCCAAGAATTTTATTTCAAACACCCGATTTTTTTAACGTCTGCCCACCCCCACTCCCCAGCAATACGCCAATTTAATATGTAGCTGTAGGTGAAAAGAAATATATGGTTGGCATTACCCTTTTTGTACTCCTTCACTTACACTGCAAAGGTAATACTGGTCCCTTAAACTGGTTATGTCATTGTCCCCTTAGTACGCATTGAACGCACAATCGAAACCGCTGCAGAGATGGTAAATATACTCACCGGCAGCTGGACTGATAGCCAATATGTATTGAGGACATATTTGTGGGCGAACGAACGAATGCCCCTTGTGGGCTTGATATTGAGCGATCCGGTCGGCTGGGAGAAGGACTCTCTACGAAAAAATACTGTATACTTGGATACTTCGTGTAGTGTGAGTGTGTGTGAGAGGGCTGCCTTTCAGAAGGAAACTTGAGCATCAGTTGCGAGGCCCCCTTACTTCCTCTTGTTACGGTAAGTGGCAGGCGGGAGTGGAGGGCGTAATTAGCTTGAAAAAATAAATATGGAGGGTCATTACCTCACGCACCTTCCTTGCAATCAGCGGCGGTCGTGTAACATAATGTGCCTACACCTACCGACACCAGCCCCTTAGCGGCGACAAGACGAACTTCAGTGAAAGAGAGGGTGGAAGAGGACCACTTTGTTTCGACGAAGAACAATACGCGGTGGTCAACAAATAAAACGGAGTCTCTGGGGTGACCTCATTAAGCCTGACATACGCAATGCCGGACCCCTGATACTCAGCGAGTACAGTATTTACAATATCTTGCGATTCGGAGCTAACGACCCGGAAATATTACATCGCCGCTAGCATCCTGGCCAGTGTAGTTGTTGTAATCATTTTCTACTATCTTTATTGTTCCCAGTGGGAACTTACGGCGGTTGACTAATCAAACTTCCTCTTTCTAACGTATGCATTGCGTGCGTTGGACAATTTTTCGTATAGACGTTTTCATTTTGTCCTGCGAACAACATGGGTTAACAGAACTGTCCCTTGTGACAATTTACCATTGAGGCAGTAGGTTTGGACATTTAACCGGGCCACTAACTTCACGTTGTTCGTATTAGCAACTAAATACCCCATTCTCGACATGATTTCCAGCTAGGTGTTTTAAGTTGTGGCTTATGAAGCTTGCGAAGCTAGTGGTCCAGAACAAGTTCGTAATGCCTCCCATGATAGTTTTGATACCGGGACAAATATTTTACCATAGCAACGCATCTACTTTTGCAATGTGATTGAGGCGAAAAAATAAAACTTTCTAAGGTATAATATCCATGAACTCAGACAAAAATTGTGAATGCACAAAGATCGTAAGATTCGGGCAAGAACGGATTCGAGAATTGAATACATGAGGGAAAGAACCAAATAAAAACCAGAGGTGAAGTTTCGACAATATTTGGAAAAATAATGGTTGTTGTTCTAAAAGATAGAATTTAAGTTTTCAACTATGTAACTATGTCTGCTGGACTTATTTGAAACTTATTGTTAATAAACGGCTGGTAAAGGGTAGGAGGAGGAGTAGAACTTTGAGTCTTCGATTCCAGTTTTGATATTACAATGCATAGAGTACCACTTTTTTAAAACTATACTGTGCCCTTCAAGGAGTCTTGGTCAGGAAATAACAATTCTTTACTTTAGAATAATACTAACGTTCCAGTGACTTTATTCACCTTCATTAGGACTTACATTTTATTTAGATAAACTTACAATATTTTAAGTGGTAAATTCGCTGAATTACCGTAAATTATCGAACTATTGCTGGGAATGGTTCAACCATAAGTCCTGAGAGATGTAAATAAATCAACCGCAACTTAGGCATTAATCTGAAGAAAGTGATATTCGGACAATTTAGTTAGCCACATTGTGAGGAAATGAGCTGATGAAAATAATGAAAATAGGACAGGAGAAAATTGGAAGGTCAGAGGGGAAGAAAGATATGAAACAGCCCCAAATAAGTTATATATAACAGATTTTAAAGGATAAAGGACTTAAAAGAGAATACGTCGCTATGAAAAGACTATCGGATAAGAAAATGGAATGGAGAGCTGCGTCAAACCAACCTCAGGATTGTTGACTTATTACGATAAAGCAATATTCATGTTAAAATATTTCTTGGAGTGTAGGTCAACGTATGTTACGCAAAAAAGTTATAGCCAATGTTTCTCTTTATTTTAAACCATCATCAGGGCTTAACTTTATAATCTATAAATATGTACATATTTATTTTATATATCAATAAATATGTTCAAAGCTAATCCCTGATGATGGTTTAAAATAAACAGAAACGTTGGCCATAACTTTATCGCATAACATACGTTGATATACACTCCAAGAAATATTTTAACATGAATTAAACGAGGTCAAGATAAGGAAAAAAAAAATAAAGCAATATTTATATCCTATCCAGTTTTATTCCAAGAAATATGTGATTAATTAAGTTTTCAGACTCGTGCAAGGTCAAGGGTCGCGTTATATTCGGGCTAAAGGGCAGTTTCTCTTTCGAGTTTCATTGGTTGGATGTTGAGGTAGTTGCGTACACTCAAAAGGGTCGTTGCGTGATATGAGTGACTTGCGTGCGCGGGCAAACTGATTTTATCATCGCGATTAATCCTGACCTCGCGATAAATCCAGGTTTAGTGCCGAAAGGGGTATCATTGAAAGAGACAAGATGAGTGAGGAATTCCCTTCATCACTATAATTCACCCTTATAGGAGATATCCAACGTAATTCGACGTAATAACTTCATTGAAATAGCAGATCTGTGGTAACCACTACGGCCGTGCCGTAACTGACTGCATTTCAGTAGCTCGGATTTCCACCAGGCAAGTAACGAGAGATATTCGTCGGAACGTTGCAAAAGTTTGCTTCGAGAGAATCAAGCATGCGGTAACCTTGATAATATTACGCTGTTACGAAACCATAGTCGGTAATAATAAATTACCATACAGAAAAAGGCAAGTTTTTATTTCTTCAGCTCCTACAAAAGTATGCGGCCTGTCTCCAATTTTTATGCTGTTTTCAATTCGCAATTGCAGGAAAACTATTATTTTCTAAGGCCTTCATATCTCGTTTTAATATTAAAAAATATTATGAACCACTTTTTAATTACACAGTGTCCTTTATAGAGCTTTGGTGTTTAAATAATTGGTATTTACTTCAATTCGCAAGTATAGGAAAACTATACTTTTCTAAGGTCTTTATATCCCGTTTTGATATTAAAATGAATTATGAACCACTTTTAAACTATACAGTGAAGTTTATAGAGTTTTGATGTTTAAATAATTGCTATTTACTTCATAATAATTCAAACGTGTCACTGAACTAATTCGCTTCATTTTACCGCCCACCACATGCGACTTCATCCTACCATTAAGATCATGTGAGGCTCTTGAAAAAAAATAGGCACTTCTTTTCGCTGTCAAATTGTCACAAATATGTAGTCGAAGCTTGCAATAGGTTATCAGTCTATTTTTGAAGCCGGTCGAAATAAGCCCACTGACGGAAAGAGACGGGTGCGAAGCGAAGGGATAAGGACGCTTACTGTCCGTAAATGACAAGCAAGTATCACATCTAACATTGGAGTAAACAGGAAATGGCATCGTAAAGATTATTTTAACCTTCCTTCATCCAAGAAGCTGTGCCTAGAACAGTCATCCTTTTTTTCAAGGACACTCCTAGAAAGTGAACCACATTAGCTTCTAACCTCGTTACCACCCAATTCAGCTAAATGGCTTCAGGTCATTCCGCAGAAGAAGGTAGTTGATTTATCAACAAAATATTTCACTGGATTACTAAAGACCACCATGGGACAACATACCTGAATACCTTCACAATCGCCAGAAAAGGTGGATATGGGTTAAGTCAGCTCAAAATTTCGTTTGCATAATTCTTAGAGTAAAAATCATCCTTTGTCATCTCCGTAAATTATGAAACGAAATTTTATAGAAATATGAAGTGCCTCTGGGCTGGTGGTCTCTGCAGCAGATGTACAGCGGATAGTCGCCACAATGAAAAACGTTTCGGAGGTTCTGAAGCCCCAAAAATGCCGCCGCCCCTAGGCTTGTCTGTATATTATGATTATTAAATGCCTTTGTCGTAAAAACTATGAGAGGGCAATCGTTTCTCTGAATTTATATTTCATTATGAGCTATAATCACCATCTCACTCACTTTGAACTTAATAGGATGGTTAGGCATGTCTCCCACAAGTCGATCTATTTTTCGTTTACTGTTTCGTAAGGTAACAAAATATTAGATTATATATTCTCACATACCCATCTGACAGCAGCAAAGGTGCGAAATGACCCAAGGCCAGTGTTGCCTTTTAACACCCATAAAGCCTTTCAATAGACGGTGTTAACGGGAATAAGGAAGCCCCAATGGTTAGAAGTGACCACAGTTCTTAAACTCAATATCACATAGCCACATTCACATTTTTGGAGACTCTTCTACTCCGTTGTTAGGCTCGAAGGAGAGACCGGAAGAGGTTTTATATGTATATATTGCTATTGCATAGCGATAATTTTGTATAGCGGGTTGCATTAATCAGGGACTTTTATTTCTACTTTATATCGATAATATCTTAAAAACAAAGTCCCAGTGTACCTTAAGCAAAAACGATTATCTAAAAATGTCGTTTTATTTTACACTGCAAAGTGTAAACGCTTTCTGGTTGTGAAATTTGTGTGCCTTCCCATGTTAGCCCCCTACGGAATAAATGTCTCGCATTGTTCCTCCTAGGAATGAATTCAATTCTGATTATTTAATTCTAAGGGATTCCCACGGGTTTGGGTGAAATGATTACTATCACTTCGAATGACCGGCAACCGCTGCTGACAAAAGTATTCTCAAGAGACCCATACATATTGTTCGCAATTATCGCACCGCAGACCCTGCCAACCTATGCCACAAACCCCGACGAGATGGCTTATCCGAAGGGGATATAACTTGGCTGTGATAACGAATTCCTGAGAGACCGGAAGATATTTTACGATCTCGATGACAAACATAGAGATTTATAAATCCACTATGTTTTATCGGGGATTGTAATACCTTTTCAATTCATAAAACGAATTCATGGGCAAACAGAGAGAAAAAGTAAAAAAATTACAACAAAAAATCAAAATTTATAAATATTGGCGGTACTATTTTATCTCAGGAATTTATATATTCCATTTTTGGCTATGAATAGGTACGCTCTCCGATTATTTTACAATAACGTAAATATATTTATGCATAAAAAATCATATGTATAAATACGGAAAGGTTTTTTTTCTCTCATTCCGTATATTCTCCGTTGGTACTGCTCCTACTGTGATAAATGAGGTATTATTTTAAACGTTAAATCACCGGCGTCTGGCGAAAAATACAATCTCAAATTTCGTCTTTCACCCATTTTTTCCGATTTTTCCTCGAGGATTACTCGCTCGAGGCATATAGACTCCACCCATTTCTTTTATTCTAAACTTCAAAAACCGACCATGCCTTTCCAAATGATATGAAAATAATTCTCAAAGTTGCCTTTGCAATGACAATTAATAAAGCACAAGGTCAGACTCTTCAGAGAGCAGGATTGTACTAACCAGAACCCGTTTTTTCGCATGGACAGTGGTATGTTGCATTTTCTAGAGTGATATTTATGTTTGTGTTAAAAAATCTCATAACCAAATGGTAACAGACGACTACATTGTTACTTCTAATGTTGTCTTTAAAGAAGATGTATAAATTACGTGCCATTATTCAGTAACAGAGGCCGTGATTGTTCCTATTGATATCAAACTCTCTTCCCTGCATTGAATTAATGTTTTGTGCATTTTTGCAAGAAAACAAGAATAAAGGAAGTGCTTTATGGTACGCTTTCATCTCTATTAAAAACCCAATCACTCAGTTTCCTTAGCATACTTATTCCCTGATATCATGAAGGTGCGAAATTTTCCTAGGGGTTACCTAATATATATTACTGCATAGGCAAAATATTTGTGTTTAATATTGCTTAGTGATAAACTTATTTAATTTAATGAGTTTTGCGCATTCCACATGCTATCATATTGTTACAAAATTTGTGAGTAATCATTTTTTAATGGAAAATCTTTCCAATTAAGTTCCATGGTATCCTACCAGAGTAAAACCAATATACGTTGCGTAAATAAAGGATATTATCTACTTTTATAACTCAAATTATTTACTTATATATTTCAGGGTGCTTTTAGTAAACATTTACCAACATTAACCTGTACCTCGAAAAACTACCGAGAAAATACTGGGGAAAAATTAGGTATTTAATGTAATACCTACATGAACTTTTAAAAATATATATTCTATCAACAATAATTTTGAAGGTAATAGAGTAAGTTGCAAACTAAAAAAAAACAACACCAAAAAAGATAGGACCAGCTGCAGTGATGATTCTTAACGCCAGCACCATTCAACAACTTAGACTGACGAAAAACGAGCTACGTTAAAGTAATCCATTTTACCCCGCACGTAATCCACGTTCCTAAAGAAATAAAAAAATGCTATCGTAAGCGCAAAGAACGTAAGTTTAAGGAAGAGTCAGATGCAGCGAAGGTAATGCCGTGGACAGTGGTAAAATGCCGTGATTTGATCGCTGGGGTCAGGGCAGAGCACGTAGGAATCGAACGGGAAGACTCGAATGCATATAAATCGTCTCGCTGGCGATATATATCGCTCCGTGGAGAGAACTCAAATCGACCAAACACTCTTCGAAGGGAGACTGATGCTCCCTTAAAGAGTTCTCGTCTTCCTTTTTATTTCCCTTGCCGATTCGAATCCTTCTTCAACCCCACCCCACCCTCCAATCAATTTCCACCGCCACCCCCAACCCCGTTTCAGCCTCCCAGAGGACATGGGTGGGACGAGTTTACCGCCGCCGCCGACGCGAAAAAGTAAACGAAGATGAAAAAGATCTCCGCCCCCAGAGAAACGCCTCTCCGCCCCCGCTGAACGCTCCCCAAACGTCCAAAGATCCATTTCTCCCTCCTTCCTCAGAACCTCCTTATCTTTCTCCAAATATTTCCTCTTTAACCAAAGGTGTGAGCCAAAATCGCAGAAAACTGGAAAATTCTAAATGCTTCAAGAAATATTTCATCCCTTCTTAATCCCTTATCATGGTGTCCTCACACCTCCTGCCACACGCCTTTTAAGGCGGATTGCGGGATAATATGTAGCTGTAGAATCGCCCATCCTTTATCCCACGAATCGTCAGTGTCACAAAAATATAGCGTTAAAATAAATATTAAAACACTTGAAACGCTTGGTTAACATGAACAGTATTACATTAGTTCCTGTTTTTAAATTTGACCTAATGAGCCAACTCCGCGTATTCACTCAAATTTGCTTTGCGAAATTGCACTTTTGCATCATAAATTACTTTTTCCGTTAAATTCGTACAAATATTATTTTTTGCGAGTATTAATACTTATTAGCATAGAACTATTATTATTTAAATTTTCGTCAGTCATCAACACAGCATTGGTTAGTATTGAGAATCTACAGACAAATTTATCCAAATTTATATCATACACATTATCAAAAATGCAAAACAATGAACATTTTTACCTCCAGAGGATGGGTGGGACGAGTTTACCGCCGACGCGAAAAAGTAAACGAGGATGAAAAAGATCTCCGCCCGAAGAAATGCTTCTCCGCCTCCAACCCATGCCCCAAAACGGCCAAAGACTCATTCCTCCTCCTATTCCTACTTCCTCAGGACCTTCGTATCTTTCTCCAAATATTTCCTCTTTAACCAAACCCGTGTGTATACCTGAATGGCCAAGTAGCAAAAAACTTGTAAATTTTAAATGGCCTGAGAAATATTTCATTTCCCGTGCTTTAAAAATGTTGCATTTTACTAGATATAAAAGCACAAACCCTTAAAAAAAATTCCATACGCTTAGATAGCATGAAATAAATACCAATATAGTTGCTAAGATGTTACCCAAAATAATAAAATGAGCCTTGAGAAGTAAATGACCACCTTCAATGACTCACATTAGCTCTCCTTTACAAACTAAAAATTTCTATAATTTTGAATCATAAATGACTTTTTTCTCAAAAATAATATCAGAATAATTTTTTTAACAACATTCTATACTAATTAATATTGAAATGATAAATATATTAATTTTCGTTCGACATCATCACAATATTATCTGTTTTTATCAAGTATCCACAGTTAAGTCATAAAATGTTTACTTTACACATAGTCAAAAAATGCAAAACAATGAACATTTCTACCTCCAGAGAACACGGATGGAACGAGTTTACCTTCGACTCGAAAAAGTAAACCAAAGTGAAAAATATCACCGCCCCCTAGAAATGTTTCCCCGCCTCCGATGTACGCTTCCCAATTGGCCAAAGATACATCCCTCCCTACTTCCTCAGAATCTTCTCATTTTTCTCCAAATATCCCCTTTAACAAAATCTGTGTGAATACTTGAGTACTCAAATCGTAGAACACTGAAAAATTCTAAATGCTCCAAGAAATATTTCATCTTTCTCTTCCGGTTTCCCAAAATTTGGCATTTTACTACATATAAAATATACAAAAATTCTTCTAACGCTTACTTAACATGAAAAATAATAACATAATGGCATACTAACAACATAGTGTTGAAAAGTAACCTTCCGAGGTACCTTCGAGTTTTTTGTATCAGCTTATAATTAATCGTCCTTTGCTTTGCCCTTTGTATTAATGGTTCAAAAAGAGCCAAATAAACACAATGAATAATGTGAATAAAATGAATTTAATGAACTATGAGAAGCATATGAATAATGGTGATAAAAATGAACACTAAGAATCACTAGCATTACGTTTTCTATACGAACTTATAATCTCTTTAATTTGTAATATAATTTACTTTTTCCGTGAAAATCATACAAATATTATTTTTTACCTACATTATATATGCTTAGTAATATGGAATTATTAAAAGTGGGATTTGTGTAAGTTATAATCACAATATTCGTTGTTTATGTCGATCATCCATAATTAAATATCAAAAATGCAACACAAATGTACATTTATATCCCCAGAGGACAGGGGTGGGACCGGTTTACCCCCGCCGCCAGCGCGAAAAAGTAAACGAGCTTGAAAAAAATCTCCACTCCCAATAAATGCTTCCCCGACTACGACTCATGCCCCAAAACGGCTAAAGACCCATTCCTTCCTCCTCCCTCAGAATCATCTTATCGTTCTACAAATATTTCCCCTATAACCGAATATATGTGTATACCTGGGTACACAAATCGCAGAAGACTGAAAAATTCTACACGCTCCAAAAATATTTCATCCCTCTGACCCCAAATTTTTTGCATATAAATAGATATAAAAACACTTCAAATGTGAATTGACAAGTAACATAGAAAATATGGATAATTTGAGGCGTGACTTCGTGAAATTGCTTCATTCCCTTTGCTTCATTGCTTCGATTCGACACAATAAGAATTTAGTTGCAGTTATAAAAATTCATCTTCCGAGCGGCCTCCTGGTACTCACTCGCATTAAATTTCCTTTGCGAACTTATATTCCACATAATTTTATATCATATACGACTTTTTCCTTAAAACTTGAATAAATATCATTTTTAACAGCATATTAGATAACAGAGAGTAATAAATATTTGCATTTTATTATCATCACAATATCATCAGCATCCACGGTCACACTCTTAAAAAATGTACATTCCACTCATTATTAAAATTTATTAAAAATTTAATAATGAGTGGAATTTAATAAAAATGGCAAACAATGATAATTTTATAAAATTTAATTATTGAAGTACCACATGATATAAATCAGCGAAAAATATACAAAAGGTCATACCCATGAAGGTACCCGGAGACCAGGGTGCGCTTATGCGTGAGAAAATTCCGGTATACTCTCAGGAAGTTTAGGGTTAACACGAAGCATCACTGCCATGCCAACGCAACGGCTGCACGACCGCGATGCCGACAGAGGTTGCAGCCCCTTCTTGGGTGTTTGGCAGGGGGGTGTCCAATCACCAGATATGGTAATTGGAGGAGGCGACCGATAGCTGAGGTCATTTGCGCCATGAGGAACGGGTATGGAGGAAAGGGTGGAGAGAAACCCGGCGTCGGCATTAGCCTGCTCTTAACGAAAGCCGCCAAGGGGACTACGGCTTAACGTCCCATCCGACGGACGAAGTGTTGCGCTGGAAAATCCCTCCATATAACATTAAAGCAGTAATCGGGTAATGTCTGAAAATTCTCTGCCACTGTTGGTATTTGAACACGAGCCCGCCGGGTGGGAAGCCAACTCTCTAGCCACCGCACCAACCCGATGCCCACAATCACGTTTGCGCGTTTCGTCAAAAACTTCTACGGGCGTACAGACAGTGTTACCCAGATGTTAAGCGAATTAGGCTGGGAGCCGTTGGAGACTCGGACGCTGCGCGCTAGGCTTAGATTGCTTGAACAATTGAGAATGGATATCTTTAAGAGCGATACAGAGAACATAATATTAGAGCCACACAATATTTCCAGGCCCGATAGAAGTGATAAATTAAGAGAGATGTTTTGCCGAACGGATAGATATGCGAATTCGTTTTTCCCCCGAACCATATAGGACTTTAATAAACGGTAGTCCCAACTTCGTTTGAGCACTTAATTTTTTTAGCTGTAAACGGCTGGTGTCCTAACACCCCCTGCCACACGCCTTTTAGGCGGCTTGCGGGGTATTATGTAGATGTAGATGAATCACAAGCATGTAATAGGCTCCCCACGTGCTAACTAAATGGCTACGAAATGTAGACAACAGTAAGAAAAATACTCACAAATTCATGCAGGTCGTGTGAGCTCCCACTTGGATGCAGGTGCATCGTCCCATGCACCTCGTGGCTAAAACACAATTGCACTTACATAGTAATCAACTGATTGAAGAGAGACTGATTCCCACAGCTTTGAATTAAACCGTAATCCACGGTAGTACCCGAACACTCTCGTCTCCGACGACAGCAATGTCGACAGAGGTTGAACCGATAATGCGTGAAAGGGATGAAAGTAGACATTGCCATGTGGCTTCGTGAGCGGAGGAATACCACATTAAGCCATCCCTCCGAACACCAATTCCAAGAGGACTGCACAGAGGGGGCCCAATTCAATCCCAAAAAAAGGCTGAAATCTGTTGCCACCTCGGTCGCATTTTAATCGGTTTACGAAAATGTCCGCGGTGATGAGTTCTATTCGATCCACTTTTTTCCAATAGTTTGCAGTATAATGCTTGTAATTGCGAATGATAGCATTGAAAAGTAATGACTTTGATAGATAGCATCACCTTGTGTATAAATTTCGTTTAACATCGCTAATTATAACTTATTTACCCGTGAAACTCGGATCAAATTGTCCGTCAAGTGGCGACTTTTGTAAACCCATTTAAATGCGTGGTAGGTGACTCGCATTTAGAGGCCGACTTGAGGATCCTCTTTTGTTATATTCGTGACCAATTCCATCAAAATTCTTCCGCTTTTGCTCTTGAACTCTATACGAAGGAAGATGGGTTCGACTTGAGGCGCTGATTTTGAGCCTCAAACATTCTCTTTCCAGAACAACCCTCAACAAATAAGTCTGCCCATTCTGACTTTAAGAGTCCATTCGCCGCCAGCAATGTCCAAAGGGTCTCCGCCCAACTTAACTTCCTTTGTAAATAGTACGAGGATCAGAGACAGGGCCGGCACTAGGAGTTTTTTTCTGGGGGAGCTAAGATCAGTTTTCCGCTCCCCCGACTCCCTTTCTCTCCTACCACCTCTAAAATATAATACCTCAGCGAGCAATTTTTTTAAGATGCGATAGTTATTATTGGTAGAAATTACACACCGTATGTATACTATTAGGAATTTTTATGCATTAAAAATACTTATAAAACACTTATTTTAACGCACTACTACACTTAAGTACACTTATACATGACTAATACAAATAATTCGTTTGTATTAGACGAATTAAAAATAATTTGGTACACAATGGCAGAGTAAAAAAAGTTGGTTAGATATGCAACAAAATCATACAAAATCAAGAAATATTGAATTTAGTAGTATAATTTTGAAAATTATCTTTGTAAAAAATATTAACAAGTACCTTTTTCACATTGTTTATTAATTAATTTTTAATAATTAATTTTGCCGCCCCCTGAAATCTACCGCCCCAGGAACGTGCCCTCTCTGCTCTGGGCCTGAGGAGAGAACTGGCCCGTTTCTTGGCTTAAGGGCCGTTTTTCACGGTACATGTAATTGCGCAATCTGGCGTGTATACGAAAGCGTAGTCAAAATTGCGTCGGGTAAAGCGGTGAATTGATAGAACGCATGCGAGAATAATTTCAACTTTCTTAGGACAGATGTCATGAAACATAAATAATTTTTGTTTCTATTAGTACCTAAGGATGGTTGTATAATAATTGAAACAGATGTAGTACTCGGTTAATAAATTGTGGACGATACAATTTCTTCGTTAATCATTAGCCTGCGGGAATACATGGACGTTAGATGGCATAAAATCCTCGGATAAAATTTCGTTCGTGTATTCCCGCAATCGTATGCCATAATGAAATATTATGCATCTCTGATCTGCGCTCCTTGTAAAACTTCCTTTACAGACGGTTGCGATCGATTCATACAAGTGGACTATAAAAAGGAGGCCCCATTCAGTACCGCATAGGCTTGAATCATGATGCTATACTTATGGCACATATTAATCAGTGTTCAAAAATGTTCTCAGCGTGACTATGAGTACAGAAGGATCCATTTATTCTCAATATTGACCAAACATTTTTTCAATCGCGAGGAATAGCTTTAAAAGGATGTGAATTTGATAGATAATAGGAAAAATTTTCGGATTTCCCAACCGGGTATTGTTTGGGGTGCATGTTTCAAAAGTTCCAAAGGCTTAGTCTGCCATCGCCTTTAGGGTTATAATATGGAGTGTATGGAGTTCTTTTCGGTATTACTTCCGTCGAGGACCGTTCAAGTGGGCCCTGGTTGCTTCTTTCTCGATAGGTGTTATTTTCATATATTGTGGTTAATTATTTATTCTCTTCCAAGTATAGCTTAGCTGGAAGCCTTTTCCCCTTATTATGGTGTTTTTTATGCTAATTCGTATCGCTCCTTTTGCGATCCAAGTATCAGTCAGTGCGGCATAGAATCTTCGTATTTTTTTAATGCATTCCATGCCCGAGGTCCAGGCTATGCTTAGCTACCAATGGTTTAAATGGGTAACACAAGCGGATGCATATTTCGTGTTATGTAGGCGTTTTTAGATTGTACGGACCGTTTCCCCAATATAGACATGGCCGCATTCGTATGGAATGCTGTATACTCCCGAGGTTTTCGTGGCTCCGTCATCATCCGGTGTTCGAATGCAGGCTTTGATCTGGGTGGCTGGTTTTTGAACGCATGGTATGGTATTTGTAGGAGGTGACCGACAGCTGAGGTCATTTGCGCCATGAGGGAAGGGTAGGTAAGGAAGGTGGAGAGAAACCCGACGTCGGCATTAGCGTGCCCTTAACGAAAGGCGCCAAGGGGACCACGGATTAACGTCCGACGGATAGAGTGTTGCGCTTGAAATGTCCTCCACGCAACATTCATGCAAGGATGGGGCAGTCTCTGAAAATTCTTTGCCATCGCTGGGATTTAAACCCGATCCCATGGGGTGGGAAGCCGACATTCTAGCCACCACACCAACCCGATCCACTTGTGAATGTTTTCATGTTGTTGTTAGATCGCATTATCACGGATGTAAATTTCCATTAACAGCTCTATTACACCTCGTATATCCGAGAAATTCGAATCACTCTGTCCGTCAGCAACGCGAGTGGTGACTAGTAAACCTACAGGAATTCATCCTGGGTTCTCAACCTGGTTAATTCAGTCGTATAGGCCGACGTTTCGGAAGACGACTTATTCTACATTTTCAAGGCGTGTTACTCAATGAATGTCCTATTTCACACTGAACCGAATCGACTGTTTAACGAGCACAACAATAAGGCTCAGGTGTCGTCCGATTGGCTGGATGTCTTTTGAACGTCGGCCAATACGACTGAATAAACCTGGTTGAGAACCCGAAAAGAATTCCTGCATATTATTCACCAGGAGTAATTAAAATCTTTTATTTAGGAAACCTATTTAAATGTGCGAAGGGTGACAACACATTTGAGGTCGACTAAATAAACATGTACCGCAATATTCGTGGATTTCAGTAAATTACTAGCTAGTAAAACTAGAAAGCGCGTGGTGATTGGCCTCCGTGCCGTTGAAAAAATATTCTGAAATAAGAGGAAAAATCATTTCCCACGATAATTTTTAACACCACTGCTTAGTATAAGTTTTTCTGCTTTTCCTAACCTCCATATTTAACGCCAAATTTGATTCTTGACATGAAAGTCTTGAAATTAAAATGCAAGTTCTTCCGACGTTTCTTTCAATTTATAAACCATTATCAGGGCTTCACATGAAATAAGTTTATTGTTTTGACACATAAACATATTTACACATAAGGGTAAATTTTTTTACAATAATATAATAAAAAATTTTAATTCCAACAACAGTTACAATAAAAGATCAGGCACATATAATTTAAGAAAAATCTTTAATTAACATTTAATTAATCACAATTGACAGGTAACCATGATTATCATTAGCTAAGTAACCAGCAATATACATCGCAAAAAGGAATGTTAAAATTTTAAGCATATCTTTTTGTTGATTTAAAATTGAATGGCCCTTTTTTTCGCAGGAATTCTTGGCGAAACTGTCTTTATCAGAAACAGCATGCTGGAAACCCGTATACAATAACAGCATGCCAAATAGATATTAAAACCCTCACTGAGAAATAAACTATACGTTCAATAGAAATTCTCCATTTTTACATTCTCTTCGTTTTTCACTGTCGTCATCAGGTATGAAACAACTTGGTGAAACCTGACAACGATGAAAGCACGAAACCTACATATTAAAACTCCTCACTGAACATTTAAATATACATATTTCATTGTATTTAATATAGGATTTTCTTTTTTATAATCCCTCCATGTCTTCCTATACTCTTATTTTCTTCATTTCGCTTCGAATATTCAGATGTTAGCAGCTAACATATACAACTATTCATGGAAACTGACTGGTTCCTTGCCCAAACCTTCTTTTTGATCGAAGGGCGGATGGATAGGAGTGGTGGTGAAGGAGTTTTTCCGTCCAGTTATGAAGGCGTTCCCATCTTTTTCTCCCCACACCAACCAAACCCGCCTCCCGTCGTAAAATGGTCCGCTCTCTCGAAAATCGAGGAGTCCCGCCCAGCACTGCGTCATAACTGGAGGAGCGCGAGGGGGAGGGTGAAGGGGAAGGGGTGCCATTGGCGACCACTCGGATGGGAAAAGGAAAGGAGAAAAAGATTTCACTATCAACGCAGCGAAAGGGAAATGGCTAAAAGACCTCTTCGTACCTCATTCCTCGAATAATATAACTATTCAGCATTACGTTAATAGTTGCTGCTACTTTAACATTAAATTACCATTAATAAGATAGGATAAGGAGGAGGGAGGGTTGAGGCACTTACAGAAATGCTGCACGGAGTGTTGATTGGCTAATTCTCTCTTCCACACGTTTCTGATTGGTTAGCCACTGTCCCTGTTAAATGTTCAATCTCAATGGTTTCCAAGGCTACTTCGATCTGCTTGGAAAATAGCTGCTCTCCGTAGCCAATATATTTTTTCTCCATTCAATTTCAACTTTGTGACTCGCCTTTGAAATTATTTTGGGCGCGCACTCTGTCCCGGCCTTAGGTTTCATGTGTATATGGCGACAAATTTCCCCCGAATGTACTTATATTGATGGAATTCTTTTCGGTGCCAAATAATTCTGGCAGTAGGTAGAATGCTCCCATCTTAGTGACTACCCTTGACATTGCCTGACATGATTTCCACTTTTTTGATTGAAAATGTTTCTATTTGGCGTCATTAATCGCATTCAGAGCGTAAAATGAGCAAGGGTGTTGCGAACCAAGAGTGAGCGCGCGCCACCCCAGGCAGATATTTTAGGTGGCACACGGGTTTCATACGCTCAATATTTGTTGGTCATTCTCACCCATCGTAAAACCATAAAATTCTTAAGATAAACTTTAAACTTAGTCAATGTAACCGTGAATGCTATTTTTATCACTGTTTATTGCTAAAACGGGCTAGTAGTTGGGCTTAGTGATTCATTCTCCATTGGTGCAATATCCCGGTAATCAAAGGGCGGAAATTAAAGATATTTGTGGTGATGCACTGCAAATGTCTAACGAGTCGTCGTAAAAAACAGGAAAGTGATAGAATAATCTGAGATTGGCATCAGCTTCAGTTATGTCCGAAAAACACCAAAAAATTGTTAAAATTTAAAACCTTAAGTTCGATGCGCACGTTTTCCCGGTATCACATTTTAAAAATAATTTTTATGATTTATTTTCTAACCAAATGGAACAAATCTTGCGGGTGTCCCAAAATAAATTCGAAAACTATAAAGTTAAGGACCACCCTAATGCGGCCCCAATCATCCGGCCCTGACGTTGCTAAGGGACAAATATTAATGCAAACTGACTTGCAACGAACACAATAAATTATGCGCTTTGTAAGACGGTTAACACGGTAAAGTGCATGATGTTTAGATGGGAAGTACGCAGTCGGTCGGTATTATCTTCATGTAATGGATGTCAACAGAGACTTACACTGCTGTCAAAACCAATAAATTCCGCCGAGTGGTAATTTTCCTTAGGTGAAATAACTCATCCGTCATGAAATGAAATTTACTCAGGATTACTAATATACTGCATTTTTTTTCGAAAAATATGAATCAATTATCTTCGTGGCTTCCGTTTTATTTCAATGTAAATCGCCTCAAATAAGCACTATTACGTTTCTTTAAATACACCTCGTGCATTTTATCGCAATGTTTGCATAATAACACCAAGTAGGTATAAAAGGTATGGCTTGTGTGCATTCAAAATCGTGCTACGCGCATTTAATAGAATAAATGAAACAGTTTGGAATTCAAATACATTCAATACATTTTCCTTGATCCATTCTTAATCTCCTAAGGAAATTTATGACCGCAATTTACAAAAACAATCAGTTTCGTAGAATAGAGGACACCAATTGGATAGCGAATTTATTAAATCGACAAACTGCACAGTACGATAACATGAGTGCATTTTTCTAGTTTCTTAAACTTCATCTTAACACATTGACTGCCATGGTGTTTTAGTAAGTCATCCCCGTGACGTCATTAGTGATTCATATCTCACTTATAATTGGCCCATGATGTTGAAATATTTTTGGAAGCTAATCTAAAATTAATTTTACTCTGTTTGGATGTGCTACGGTCTTTATGACTTCTTCGGTTAATATATTTGCTTAAAAACCAACCCAGATTATCCGTGGCATGGGATATCCACTTGGATTTAGTCACTTTGCAGCCAATCACAATGATCGGCGTGGCGGTGGACGCGTAGTATCCTTTCTTGGGGAAGCGATAGATAGGAGTTGACGTGAAAGGCTGTCACCTCGTAAGGATACCTCACCCACCCCTTCCTCCATATATCCATATACAGTTTACGCATTCGTCCACAGATGGAGTCGCCTTCCTGCCAACACCCCCACCCTCCACTCGACCTCACCCCACCCCATTCCCCCACATGACGTCACCGGAGTGGCGTGGTCGCAGTACATATCATAAGAGGGTGGTGAGGCGACCGCCGACGACATAAACCCGCAAACATTACGGCCTAAACGTCCCTTGCCATTCTTTCAGCCAACGGAATCTTTTTCCCCTTCGCCCGTTGACCCGCCCACTTAAGAGATGGGACCATATCCACTCTATTAAAAACACTCCTTCAGTTCTGAAATATCATCTTTTTCAAAAGCAAAAGGCGGGTGCAGATCTCAAGTCTACATACGTCTACATAATACGCTGCAAGCATCCTGTGTGGTGTTTGGCAGCAGTTCACCAGTATGCAGCACGTTATAGATTCTTCAAATGCACTACACTACAAATAATACATGGTCATAAAAATTATAGAAAATAGGAAAAAAAACCTGATCCTTGTTAGAAACTGATTGGTAATTCCTTAATCTAATTCTGATAAGCCGGCAATGGGATTATATGGTAATCAACCTCATAAAGTGATCACTATATGGCCATAAAAATACATAATACACTACAAATACTACATGGTCATAAAAATTATAGAAAATAGGAAAAAAAACCTGATCCTTGTTAGAAACTGATTGGTAATTCCTTAATCTAATTCTGATAAGCCGGCAATGGGGTTATATTGTAATCAACCTCATAAAGTGATCACTACATGGCCATAAAAATATAGAAAATTGAAAAAAAAACGTGATCACTGTTAGCAATTGACGGGTAATTCTTTAACCTAGTTCTGATAAGCCGGAAATGGGATTAAAATGCAAAGACAATAATTGCTCATGCAATATCATCACGCGAGTATGAATTTGTAAAATGTTCGCGATATTTTATGACGGTGCGCAAATTATAATAATACGAACATTATTACATTACTTAGCCGTGCGAAACAATATACCATGCCCAATACCCCGCAAATGACTGTTGTGTGTAGAGAGGGCGTACAAGATGACATATCGGCAGAAAAACAAAGTTTTAAATTGGCAAATATACGAATTGCAGCCCAAAAAAATCAGAAATAAATATCCATCGAAAAATATGTTACCAGCGCGAGGAGTTCCACCTCAAGCGTAAGAGATAAAAGTTAAATTAATTTTGGAGTCTTTCCCGTGAGCATAATTTTACTTTTCCTATTGATTCCAAAATTAATAGTATCAAGTAAATTCTTGAGGAAACGCCGCATTATAGGTCTCCGAATAAGGGGAATTTATTCGATTTGTTATAAAAATTCTTTTTTTCAATTAGCTACATAGAAGATTGGGTATCATTTAAAAATAGTTTACTCAAAGTCGGTCAAAGGAGAATGAATTTTCCAATAAGCTGTCAAACGTTATCTATGTGAACATATCTATCGAAATTTCAGAAGTATTGATTATTTAAGCAAAGAAAGGGCCACTCAAAAGGACGCCAAATATATATTTGGACACTTCTAAGCGTGCAGTCGAGATGTCGTTTTAAATCAGTTTAAATTAAAACTAGGGCAAGGTTAAGGGGCTGCTATAGGACCAAGCATGCAAAGGGACAGAGGAGAAACGATAAAAAAAAGGTAAAAAATAATATAAGAGTAAACAGACGTATTTGTCCTTCAGGTTTCGTTTTTCGCGGAGTTAGATTTGAGTTTATATACTTCTGTTAAAAGTCTAAGTGGTGAAAATGAACAATAGGTGAAGTAGGTACTTGGAGATTACAGGAGTTTAAATAATTTTAGCTGTAAAATGCTGTTAAAAATTACCTGAATTATAATAATAATAGCCTGATTAATGATTACAAAATGATTAAGGAAATGACTATACTAAATGTGTGGCCCTAAAGAACGTAAGCCAAATTACAATTTACCTGAGATTTGCGTCATATCAAGAGCTAGACGGAGAAGCTTGTAGATCTGCTGCTAATCAGCTATCCCCAAAAGTAAAACTCAGAGGCACAATTAAAGTGGCGGTGATTGCGTTGAGGAGCTGAGGGAGACATGTCTCACTATCAGCTGTTTTTCATCATGCTTTTCACACTTTTTCATCAAAAAACTTCGTGAAAATTGCCACTTTACTGAGTGTTTCAGGAGGAGATTGAAATGCTTCAGGAGGTGTTAGGGGAAACAAATGATAGTTTGTGTAACAGCTATGGGTAAATTTTTCAAAATATTGACCTTTACATTAACCTTTAAGAACTTGCTATACAATAAGATTTTATTCTAACGGAGAAGGCATATTTTTCCACAATCAGAATAGACTATTTTCAGTGTTTCCAGTGTTCACATATTTTAACCCTTCTTCACTTCACCAATTTTGGAACACAAATTTGAAGTTTTTAGCATAATCCTATACCGACGCACTGGAATATTACTCTAAATCAACTAAATGTTTATACGAATGGATTTGTTTCTTATCCTTCCGTGAGCATTGAAACCTTTACGCGAAAAAAGCAGAAATATCTGAAAATTATCAAATAATCATTAATTTTTCTACCCACAGTGTTACAATCCTAATGCTGGAACATTGCAGCCATTCTTCGTGAAAATTGCCACTTTACTGAGTGTTTCAGGAGGAATCTGAAAAACTTCAGGAGGTGTTAGGGAAGACAATTTTAAATGGATGAGATGACACAATCGTACTGATGATACTCACTCAAAGTTCTTGTTTAATTAAGCTCAAATATTAGTTATTTCAGACTATTATAACCGCACATTTTTGTCCAAACTTAATTATTTAATGCCCTTAAATATTCAGAGTATTAAATAATATGTCAAAAGGCTGAATAACCGAGAGAAGCAGTTTTCCGCATTCTACACCGCCTCAATATGGTAACCGCTAAGTGACTCAAAATAATTTGCGTTGCCATAGCAGAGGACGTTACAGAGCATAAAACATAACTGAAGAAAGTAACTAGGTAGATGCGACCTCATGTTTATAGATCAAATTTGTCTCCCCTACCACCTCCTGAAGCATTGAAAATTCAACCTAGAACGGACTGTAAATATTGTTTGAATGCTACACATAATTGGAATTTTCTTCCTAACGAGAAAATGTTTACAGGTTTTTTTCAGTAACTATTAAAACTAATATTTTCGCTCTATGAAAACTTAGGAATTATTTTTAATTAATATTTTGCTTTATATTGCATTGAATTAACTATTTAGCACCCTTCAATTGGGCTTCAAGTGCATACACCGTCACCCAATGCAGGGCGCGGGTCATCTGTTTGTGATCGGTGGACTGGGTCCACTTCACGACGAACACGATTGGGGCGGATCTCACGGCTACAGCTCCAAGTCTCTCCTTCTCTTCTATCTATACTCCCCTTCTAGACCAACCCCTGGTGGCTTAATACTAGGTAGGGGTCCTCACTTCCCTCCCTTCATTGCACACAGGGGTCCTTCCCTCCGAAGCCACCCCATCGGAAGCTATAAACGCGCTTCCTCCTCTCAATCTGCACGCTGATTGGCCGCACCCACAATGCACTCCGAGGCTATCATCGAGGGCGCGTCTTCATGGATAAAGGCGCCCAAATGGCCCAGGGAGACACAGTCAATGAGCGAGTGGTAACTAACTAATCCTTATCCGCAGAGCGAGCACTTACGTCCAGGCTTATGCGGGGCCGCAAGGGGGAGATGTTATGACCCATCAAAGAGAACGTGCAAATTGTCTCATGTCCACGTTTATCCCTCCCCTTTATGATCCAGTCGATTTTGCACCGTGGGCATGACAGTATATTTACTCTCATGATGGAGACCAAAACAGTTTCCCTCAAAAATTTTTGATGGACTTGAAGGGACGAATCTTTCTAACACAACCATTCTGTCGCCAGGACGACCTGGGTAATTAAAACGAGAAGATACACAAGACATGAGAAGAACTTGAGAAAATCTTTTGCCGGCCTCGGTGGCGGCGGGATAAAGTTCTCACCTGCCAAACAAGAGGTCGCGGGTTCGAGTCCTGCCTGGGTGGGTTTAACAATTAAATGTACACGAACTATCCCCCCACCCGGGGCATGGTTCGTGTACATTTAATTGTTTAATTTGTTGGTTACTCAGATATTAGATAGCCAATACGGCGGTTTGGGAATAAAATATAAAAAAATAAAATGGATGCTTTGAAAATAAGGGTAGGATAAGGATTTAAAAGAAACTAGTTAGTATTTAAGGTAACTTTGAAAGTTCTCGTAGCAACGTAAACAGAGTGCCAAAGAACCAATAATACTGTGCACAAGCACAGGGTTCCTCTACACCGCCTCAATAGGCGTGTGGCGGAGAACTTTAGGAGACCATCCGATAACAAGAAAATAAAATCGCAAAATAAGCTCCGCCTAGAATTCATTTAAGTCTTTTATTTATCTGGGGAGAAACGAGTTAGAATGATTATATAGCCCTCGGCTTCTTGTTAGAAATCTAGGAAGCCAAGAGCTGTTTGGTATTCCTAGGATTCAATTTAAATAGGTTAGATATCAAGCAAGTTCTTTCTATAAACGCCTCCATTGGCGTATAGGTATTGAAATCTAAAGCTGGATGATCTCAACAGTTAATTTATAGCCTTTTTTCTGTAAAACATCGTTAAAAGAGAAGAGGTGAATCGCTAAGCACGAGTAGATGACGTTTTGCGACATCAAATTCATCAAAAAAAAAGCTGATGATTTATCGTCGATAATAGCTCGAAAAATTGGCAACGGAGAAGAAAAAGGTACAAAATACGTCCTTTTATTTTTTCAATTGCATTTTTTTAAATTGTGAATTTCAACGTAGCCCATTATCTTCAAACTTGTTTGTCCTTCCTGTTCATATAAGTTTATTCCAATATTTTAGTTAATTTTAAAACTTAAAAATCTCTTTCGAGCAAATACATCTATCATCATAACCTTTAACCAACATTTTCGTTCTTTTTTTATGTGGGCATTACATACTCAAAGCAAAATTGAAAATAAATAAAAAACATTTGGGGATTAGCTGTTTTTAATATATTGGTCGTATTCTGCGCCCGAAAAATGACACCTCACGACACCAAAAACTCATTATTTATCTCTGGCTCGCGAAATGGACGCCATTTTTGGTGGTTCCGATATCCGATGTGGAAATTAAGCGTCATTATCGCTTCCGTCCGGCACTTAGTTACTTTCACAATATATTTTTAAAAACTCCGACCGGTTTCGGCTCTTACACCATTTTTAAATATATTGTGGGAGTAAAAAAAGTGTCTTTCTTTATAATATGGAGCCCATCCACCACGTACAAGCTTCAAGTTTCGATTTAATTTTGCTTCCGTCAGGTTTTACTTATATAAAAACAGCACCTTGAACTAGGTTGGGCTAAAACTCTGATTGTTTAAAAAATAATTTATCAACGTCTACCCCCTACCACTTGTGTGGGTGAATTCTTCGCAGTGCCTAGTTTCTGAAATAATAGGTACTGGAACGCATATCCACACTCTTACCCCCCATGAAACTTCCGATTTTTTAAAACATGTAATAAAAGTTACAATGAGGAATCATGTTTTACCAAATATTAAAATCGATGACTATTTTTAAGCTTTATATGATTATAGTGTCCAATTTTCTCTGAGGGGCGATGGAAAGCCGTTCCAGACGAAATTAATCACTGGTTCTTCTGGAAAAATTGCTAAGATTTTTTCAATGAATGACTGTGCTAAGGTCCATGCTAGTTTCATAAATTGATATTTTCCTGATTTTTCGAAGTGTACTGCTATGCCTATTACCTTTGCTGGATGAAAGCCTGAATTTTCCCCTTTTACTGCGTCTTCAAAATAACTCGTTGTAATACTTTCCATTGTAAATATTATCAAGTCCCACAGTAATTTTTGCGTTTCAAGATGTTCCGTGCTGACGATAATAAGCGGTGCTCACCTATCGCGATTCCCAATTCATTCTTTTACCATGATAAAGCTTCCAGTTTATTTGCGCCGAGACGTCGTGGAATTATTTCTCTCTCCAAGAGTTTAACCGGAATCAGTTTACGAGCATCCCAAATTCAATAACTCCTCATCCCCTTGACTTGCGGTCTGGTGAGACCCCCATGGGGGTAGGGGGTCTTTCCTGGAATCAACCCTTACCCCCCTTGCTAGCTTGGTCTCTCCACTCTTTCGGCTTGTTCCTTCTTCCTTAATGCCATTATCGCACACCGCGTGCCCGAAAACCTCGAAGCATATAAATGCGAGTTTACATTTTATATACCGTCCGGCAGGCCGCAAACCTTAGTTCCTTCTCCGCTTTGAGGGGGAAAACCCGATTAGTTGAATACCCCGCTCCCTCGACGAACGGACTACGGAATCCACGCCGCAAAACATTTCGAACAAATACAACAACATACAAACACACACACAAAGTGATCCCTTTGATGTTCATCCTTCCCTCCCTTTGTACCGTTGTACGGTCGCCCAAAAGACCGAATTGTACAACACACACGCCGCCGATTCCTCTTCGGATTGCGGAGCGTCGCGCTTCTCTTGTTTTCATTTGTTTAAACTCGTTCGGAGACTGAATATGTATTTGTGTTAGTGTGCAGAGAAAAATCAAAGGCCCGAGTGAGAAGCAAAGAGGACGTAATCCGACAGCGCAGTCACAGATATACGGGCCCTCCAAAGGGCCCCTCGGGCGTGGTTTCAAGCTTCCGGCCGCTACAAAGGCAGATGGTTTTTTGGCCACAGATTGGGCCGAAAACTGCGATATTATTAATTTTATGCCATTTGTTCGATAAAACTATCATTTGGCAATTTCAGGAAACTATTCTAATATATTCTTCTATTCTATAATCTAATACTTTTATTCTTAATTTATAATTTGATCGATGTTGATCAAATTATAAATTCAATGATCGATGATGATTGATCGATGATTTATGATTTGATTCGACCACTTTTGAATTTGCTGTATCCATGGTGTTTACTGTCGATAAAATTTCTTTCTTCTTTCGATTCTTTATCAATATCATACAAATATTCCTAGTAGCGATTAGAGAGGTGATATACTGATGGAGATATTTTGGCGACCAATAGGTCTGGGTACGCGTTTTATCCACGAACAACATATAACCAAAATTAGTCTATCATCTTCCCATCCAAACGCAAACATTTTATTGATATGTTTCCTTCTCCATGTTAAAAGGCTTTTATTGCAGCATCCTCCGCCACACGGCAATTGAAGTAGTTTCAGAGGAGCAATGTAAATGTACGCAATGGGTACCCAACCATCCACCACTAGCATGTTAGACAAGGAAGGACGTTGAATATTAGTTTTATCATGAAGTGTTAGGCCTTAAATTCATTTTATGCCTTAAATTCTGATTTAAATGCGTGAAGATACATTTAAAAAGTCAGCAAATACACACCAGGGGTCTAGCGGAGAATAAAATAACGCAAACTTTGCCATCAATACAGGAAGAATTTACAAGTCTAAATGACTGACAACTGTCCTTCTTGGCATAAAAACAAATATAGAAATTCACCAAAAAAGTGTTGAAAATTTAATTCAATTATTGTATCAAATAATTAATAAACAAATAATGATTAAAACCCAAGAAATTTAAAACTATTTGTGTCAACAGGAGCGTGAATTTGGCTGTGATTACGACTTACGGGTCAAAATAGCCCCCATCAACCTTAAGGCGTTAAACCCTGCAACAGATTAGTAACCCCAGCAAGCTAGTATGGCATTGTATATCGAATCATTTTCCTTCATATTTTCCGAAATTAAGAGAATTCTGCCAATAATACAAATGAATTTTGACTATTAACAGTGAGGAAGTATGGAGGTGGGCGGCAACATACTCCCTCATAATTTTGGAAAAATTTAAAAGATGGGAATTAAGGTAGTCATTATAGTCACCAGCTTAACATAAAGCACTTTTTAATAAATTTCTAGAAGCCAGTTAGCGTTGCAAAACAGGCCTCAAATGCTCTGTGTATTAGAAGTATTGCATACCACCAAGGCGAAGCGGAAAGTAATAATACCATCAATATGGTCTCCATATAGTTAGCGCTGTTCACCTGTGATTATTTAGCATTCCCCCAAAATGAGGACCTTTACCCGTCTCTGATTATTATGAGGGCAAATTTACGTACATGTAACTTTAAATTTCATTAAAACACTGATATTAGGTAAGATTAGCCAGATTCCTCCGGGAATTCCCTTCTAAAGAAAATCAATAGTCCCAATAATCGATTGATCCCATAAGCACTCTCTCTCTCTCTTGCGTGACTTAGAAAAGTAGACATGCAAGTCTCTGCCACTGCATTCTATAAATGTTGAAACGCACCCTCAATCCTACGATATGCGAACGAAGTTCAATTCTACATATAAACTAATTATTCATAGCTATGTGTCATTTGTTAAAATTGTTCTAATGCGCATCAATTGAAGCCTGAGTTAACTCATCAAATAGATCGATCCATGCTTCCATAAATGATTACGTCATTGATATGAATAAGATACAATTTGTAAATGGTAATCTCTTCGGCATTGGCTCAAACGTCAGTATTGTTATATATTTATCTCAATTGTCTGTGCTGTTTGCAGTAATTGGGTAGCACTTTCTGTGAACCCTAGATGACACCAATTTATATGTTTTAGATTCATTTCTGCTGGCACTCAGCCTCAACTAGTTTTCGCAAGGATTATGGTTTTATGCACTCGGTTATTACGAAACAGCCGTCCTTAGCAACGGGAATACTGTTAATCTTGCCTCTTGCGAGTAAACATGTAGTTGACCCAAGGGTCAAGTTATCAACGGAACAGGAGTGCTTCCAGATACTGCGGCGTTCGCAGGCGCCATCTACGCGACTGTTTACTCAAGTTAACCCCATTCGTTCGCGCGAATCGGGAAGGGAGGGCTAAAAAACCACACATAGTATCGCCCCTCGCCGAGACACATGGCCGTATGACCACACGTTGACTCCCTAGTCACATTTGTCTAAGCACTCATAAATCCCGAATGCAATTCAAAATCACCATAGAAGGAATGTAACAAGTTGGTTATTTACAAAAGAAGTAAAATAAGCATCTGTGAACAGCGATGAAGGACATTCCTAATCAAACTCAGACGTGTATTATTAGATGGTGGTCGTCTATTTTGGTATTTACGTCGCCGTTGGTGGCGCCACCGCTGTTTCCATATCAAACTACGGCAAAACAATGATTACAAATACTTAAATTCCAAGGCTCAGTTGTTGTAATCCACGACGAAACTTGATCCAATTTTCCATAATTACCCATCATACCTAGGGCAAGTTGTTAGAACGTCGATGATCATAAATTAATGCCCAACATAACTATACAACTTGCCAATGTTCGCTCAGTATATGCTGTGTCTTATTTTTCGCATATTCTGAGTGCGAAAATAAAATTAAAAGGATACAATGATGTAAATTAGAGTGTCGTTGGAATATTTCTCGGGTTTCCCACCGAGTCTCGTATCGGGTTGTAGTTCCCAACGTTTCCATGACTAAGTCCGTCATCGTCATCAGGGGTCATGGAAACGTTGGGAACTACAACCCGATACGACACCCGGTGGGAAACCCGAGAAATATTCCTGCAGAGCATACGCTGGGAAAAACTCAGATTCTACATAGAGTGTCGTAATTTAATAAATGATAAACGATTATATGATCGCTATACCTAATCCAAATATAGTAACCATTTAAGGAGGAAGTTGCATAAATAAAATCTGCACGGAAATGAACAAAAGAATATACGCCTCGCGCAGATGGCCTAAGACAATAAGAATGCTCCCGGGCCCATTTTGAGAGCCGACCCTTCTTTTCTTTCATTTGTTTTTGCGACGCAGGAGCTGTGAAGAGTAAACATTGCCGCTGGAGCGGGAGTCTTATCGCGTAGACGCAACGCCGAGATGTGAAAGCACCCTTACACTTTTCTAAACCAGGAAAGAACAACCAGAAGAAAATCTTTATATAATTACTTACATTACCTATCGATATCTAAGATTGGAAAATAATTTAAATTAAATACTAGCCACTATCGAATTCCTTCGAGGTAAAACAAATTCATGCTCCAAGCAAAACAGGCTACGATATTAATAATTTCAAAATATACGACAACATTTAATAGTAATGAGAGTGTATTGCCGACAAACCCTATACTTGATGGTGTCATAGCTGGCCGTAAGATTAGAAAAGTATTAATCCCAAATTATTAATTGAAATGATAATTGATAATTATGGAAAGCTGTTAAGAAAGTGATTAGTATCATCAAGAAAATATCCAATTTCTGAGGTATTCTGTTACACTTCCATACATGAGTCTCAGGACAATATTCACCAAAACCATTTTTACTCAAAAAATGGTCTCCCTGGCCGAAATACGTGCTTACACTTTGTCAATCTTTGCAGCAAAATATCTGATAGGCTTTTGCTCAAAATTTTCATCCGCAATATTAACAATGGAGGGATAATTTATCCGGGAAAGAATCATTACTTTAGGAAATTATTAACATAAACTTAACATATTATTAAAATAATTTTCTTGCATTCATGTGGTATGCATATAGGTGAAATTTTCGATGTTTTATAATGTGTGCCTTTGCGATATTTTAATTGCATTTAGTGACCGAGAAGCTGCTTATTGAGCATATTATATTTGCAGAGATCCTTATTACTCCCGGTAAAGAATTCCAAATAGAGCAAGATATAGGTATGAAGAACGATGGCAATCGTTTTCGTAATGTTTTGGTTTGTTGTGCTACCCGATGATCCTGGCGCCCAGCGAATGTTTCAGGAAGCTCCCACGGCACCCAATATGGCTCCATCACCATGGTCGCGTGGATGGAGGCAAAGGTGATCGTGTGACACAGAGCGTGTGTGTTGATCGGCCGGATATTGACTGCGGAAGAGGCTTAACGAAATCACCATTCACTCGATTGTATTTACAAAAGCGGATGGGAGGCGCTTGTTAGTCTACCACCCACCAGAGCGGAATGTATGCAAAGCAAATCGCTTACACGCGGACATAGGCGGGAGAAAACTTATCGAGGACCCATCGATGAAAGGGCTTCTAAAACCATTCCCCAAGAATAACTTACAACTTTAACCCTTTCAAAGATTAGTTTATGACGTCACAAACTCAGTGCAAGAGTGCTGCTGCTTATTCACTACTTCTTCTTGTGCTTGGTGCTAGCGTAATTCACTTCATTTTTTTAAACTCTTTTGGACGATTCCTTTCAATAAAAGGCTTATAGTAACGAATATAAGAACGAGTAGAAAAAATACCTACAATTCAAAACATTCCTGGCGTATAATCCTTGCGTTAGCCCTTTCCCATATGAGTTGATGACGTTACGAACTCATGCCGAGCGTGTTGCTGCTTTTACGAAACTCCTTGTGAATGGAATTTGCGTGAGTTTTACATTTTTTACGCTCTTCTGATCAATTCCTTTAAATATAAGGCTCTTAGTGACGAGTATCAGAACGAGTACTAAAACCTTTTATTTCTATCATCGGATTAAAACAACGAGCGTGTGTGAAGCCAGGAGTGGGGACTCGAACTTCATCGGAGCAAATGAACGGCGTTACATTTCTTGCGGAAGTCATCTCACTATCTCCCCGTATATGCTGTAGATGGTGTTAGCATAAAGGCGGCAGATGAAATGAAGTATTTGGGAGTCGCGAAAACTTCGAACCTATCGAGGGGAGCACATAAATAAAATATTTGTGGCGGAGCCCTGATAAAGCTAGGATTCGTCAAGCGCATTGTGGGAAGATTTTTGGATGAAAAAGTAAAAGGAAGGTGCTATTTCGCACTTGTTCGTCCACACATTGAATGTGAAGTGAGTATATGGGATCCGGTACAGAAAGGCTTAATCCATGAACTGAATAAGAGGCAGAGGAAAGCTGCGCGCTTCGTCAAAGACTGCTACGGGCGAACGGAAACCGCTACACAGACGTTAAACGAATTATGCCGGTAGCCGCTAGTCTCTCGGATTCTCCGCGCTAAGCTTAGAGTGCTTGAGGTTTTGACACGATGAACGTCATACTAGAACCCCTCGCTATTTCCAAGTCTGGCAGAAACGAAAAAGTAAGAGAGAAATTTTGCCGAACGGTTGGGTCGCCTGTATGGGGAATTGCGCGAAACATCCGCAGAGAAACTCGAATCCGAATCTCCCGATTGCCGGTCGAATACTTTAGCTAGTTAAAATACCGAGGCGTGATTCTCAGTGAAAATTTGAGGACTATACCGGACAAGGTGGTATGGACTGCATAGAGGTGTTCGCTCTTGGCTAATTTAATTTCAAAATTCACTAACTCATTATTAACTTTGTGGTATTCCATTATAAGTTTTCTTGGATATTTCTCTATTGTTTATGCCACTACTTTTTTCGTATATGTTCTATATATTTTATATAAATGATGAAAAACGTGGTTTTCATGAAGTTTAATTTCGAAGCTGTTTCAAAATATATAAGAATAATTTAAAAACCAGTGTGTTCACCATGAAAAGAACTTTTGGAAGCCATTTTTTATTTTTCTATTATAAAAGACAGTATTTCAAAATCTATAGCATCTACATCTACCTACTACCCCGCAAGCCACCCAAAACAGGCGTGTGGAAGGGGGTGTTAGGACACCAGCAGTCAACATATAAAAAGCAAATGCTCAAACAAAATAATGAGTAGCATTTTTTAAAGCTCTTTATGGTTCGGGGGAAAAATGAATTCCCATATCTATACGTTAGGCGAAACATCTCTCTTAATTTATCGCTTCTGTCGGACCTGGAAATATAGTGCAGCTGTAATGTGCTGTTCTCCGTGTCCCTGTTAAAGATATTTATCCTCAATTTCTCATGCAATCTAATCCTAGCACGCAGCCTTCGAGTCGCTACCGGCTTCCTGTCTAATTTATTTAACACCTTTGCAATGCTTTACGTAATACGTCTGTAGTAGATTTTGACGAATCGCGCAGCTTTCCTTTGTATTTTATTCAGTTCACGGATTAAGACTCTACACCAGATCTCATATGCTCACTGAATATTCAAGGTGTGGCCGGACGAGTGCGAAATAACACCTTTATTTTTCTTTCAGACCCGGAAATCTTCCCACAATACGGTTGACGAATTCTAACTTCTTCAGAGCTATGCCGAAATATTCCTCACATGTGTTCCCCACGAGAGGTTCGAAGTTATCGCAATTCCTAAATATGACGAAGAATCTGCATCCACTCCGATCCATAGAACCAACCGTAGAACCGTGAACTGCGAGAGAGCGCCATCTTACGCGTGATTTCCGCTTACTCAGCGATCTTTCTCACCCGCAGCGGTTCGCCTCCATTGCTCATCGCTTGGCGAAGAAGTAGAGGAGCACTCGCCTGGAAAAGACGTAATCCGATAACATAGTGACATATGACGCCGTCACTTTCGAGGCATCCTACTGAGATACGTCATCCGTTTGAGTGCACTTGGAACTGCAGTCAGCATTTACGCACCGGGTGCGGATCGGATTCCATGTGATCGTAATATAGCAAATGCTGCAAGATTAGAATTGCCGAACCGAAATGTTTACTGTAGAATGAGGATTACTGTCGGCGTCAAAATGATGTGCCACTGTACTTTGCAAATTTATATCTAGACTTCAGTGCATGACATAATAATGATTAATACGTCTTTTTAAAGGAAATGTTATTTTGAATTCTGATTTATTTTTTGTTTTATGAAAAATTCAAAACTTTAGACAGGCGAGTGCAATAAATGACTCCGCGCACCATAAAATTAGCCATTTTGTCAACTTCATGAACTTTGTAACTCCATCTAGAGAAAACTACTACGTCTTCAATATTAATCTTCCGAAACGGCTAATTTTGTGGTGCGCGGAGTCATTTATTGCAGTCGCGTGTCTACATTTTTTAATTTTTCATAAAACAAAACATAAATCAGAATTGAGAATAAAATTTCCTTTAAAAATAAGCATTATTCATTATTATGGCATGGCATCACTTTGACGCAGACAGTGGAGGCTTATCTAATGGGCCACATTTTGAGACATGATGGCCTGATGAAGAGAACCATCGAAGGACAAGTGGATGGAGGGAGGGAAAAGGAAGACCTCGAACAAAATATATGGAACAGGTAAAGAATGGTGTGAAAGAGAAGAAATACGCAGGTGAGAAAAGATTAGCTGATAGGAGAATTGAGAGGAGAGCTGCGTCAAGCCAATCTTAGGATTTTTGACTAATGGTGATGATGAGGATTAGAGGAATAACTGAGGTGGGAAAATACTCTAGTGTGTAATGGATAGTTTATACCATGAATATTACAAAAGAGGATCAAAATCGTCCTCTAAATATGTTGTCACCCACCGCGCATTTAAATGGGTTTACAAAAGTCGCCACTCGCGTCGCTGACGGGCAATTTGATCCAGGTTTTGGTTTATAGGAAAGACTATAATACAACATTTAATTAATGAATTATAAATGGGATACATGAGATACCCCACACAGTCGTTCGCGTAAGCTCTCTGGGCACAGTCACGGAAGGTTTATGGAGGTTCAGAGGTGAGATTGATAATTCCTTGAGGAGAAGGGTGGAAACAAAGTTTTTAATTCGGGCTATGGGGATAGGGGTTTTGGGAGGGTGATGAGTAATAAGGGGGATGGGTTGGGAAAGGTTATGTCATTCACAAGGTTTCCGTTTGTTACAATCTACCGAATTTCCAAGGCATCCATCCTGCTTCCTTTACCGGAAAAATACAGTATTTCGGTATGAAAACTGCTTTGGTGCCCCATTTCCAAGAGGTGCCGCGCAAAGGCTGTCGTATCATACTTGTTCTTCCAGCATGCCTTGTGTTCCTTCGTCCTTGTCATAAAGTTTCGTCCAGTTTGGCCGATATAGCAAGAATCGTAATTGTTACACTTTAATTTATAAAAAAAAAGATTTTAATTTGGGTTCAATTACATTTTTATCATTATTTAACCATCTTCCCAAGGTGTTGTTATTACAAAAGGCAACCTTGTACATATTTATTTTTAGGGATGGCTTGAGATATAACATTGGATAAAAGGCCGATGAAAGGTATTTTACACCATTTGGATGACGCGTTTGATTCGGCGGGTTGCAAGGAACTTGAATAAGAGTAAGCAATGTATTTCAATGTCCTATTTAAAATCTGTGTGATTAAATATTACTCGTATCCGTTGTTACGAGCAATTTTTCCTGTAATACTTAATTCCTGTTTAAAATCAGTTTTCCGAATGGGAATTTCAACTAGACGGTGAACCATAGCGTGAAAGGACGCGTGTTTATGGGGATAGGAATGAGAGAAGAAGTTGGGTATTAGGGTATCTGTATGAGTGGGTTTTCGGTGAACGGAAAACATATGCCTGTTATTTTCAATGGAAATGGTCAAGTCTAAAAAATTTAAAACTGGTCCTCCAACTCTGGTGGTTAATTTAATTTTCTGGTGGAGGCCATTTAAAACCATAAAGATGACTTAAAATGCCCGGTTAGATGGTGGAACAAAAGCAAACACAGCTCAGTTGCACAAACTTTATGTAGCTGTCAGTTTGCGGAAAGTTTGTGGAACTTTACTTTGTTTTTTTTCTTCTACCATGATTTCCACCAAGTCATGCCAAAATCAGTTGATTTCATTTCCACTTGGATGGTTATTAAATGATGCCACTTTTGATTTGGAATTTAAATTTCACTTATTTTAATGTGATTTTTCTTCTTTTATTTTCCTAATAATCTGCGAGCAGTCACAACCTATTACCCTAGTAGCACCAAAATGATTATATCTGTGTATTATTAAGATTTCGAAATACATCGGTGTGCAGATTTGCAAATCAGTATATTTTACATATTTCACACATGTCTGATGATCCATGGTCCTTGATGTATACCAGAATCTTTAAAATATACAAATAATATCCTTACGGCGTAATCAGGGATAATCAAACATGTATAAGATATGCATAATATACAGATTTACGACGAGTTATCCGTATTTAATCTATATAAAATCCATATTATGGCAGCAGATATAATACGCATAATATCTAGATATTATCTGCGTGTTAGAGGAAATTTGCATGTATTTTGTGCAGAAATAATATGTATACAGTGTATACTATGATACGTATTAAATCTAGATATAATCCTTTTGGTGCTACTAGGGATAACTAGTTACTCTAGATCGCAGGAGATAAAACACTGCTAATTGCTCAACAGCTTTAAACCATTCCCTGGCTGATCCACGGAACAATTACTTCGGCTTTCCATGGGCTTCCATTTGACTGGCTGCCTCGCATAAACATTTGCCGAACGCCGTGCGATCGCAAACAAAGCAACGGCCGCGGGACCGCAGCACTTTCGAATGGAGCGCTCTGGACTCCGATGGCAGCGCCGTTGGGATGAAATTAAGGGGTGAGGGGATGGGATGGAAGAGCTGTGCATGGCCAACCGCTCAGCGCGCGACCACAAAACTGTCCAGAAAAAAAGACAAAGCCTCCTTGTGGCTCTGGAAAAAGAAAAAAAACATACAACCGTCATCCATGCTGTTTTCCGCACAGGAAATTTTAAGGGCTGCTCTCGTACTTTCGACGAGTGAGGTTTGTTGGGATTTTGTTGATTGGGATCCGTCAGAAAGTTGTGGACATTAGCCTTGAACACATGTAATAATAAGTATGTGAATTGGTGAAATAGAGAGATTGTAACATCTTTTAAATGATTTTTTTTTTATTATTAATATTAAAAAACTTAAAAAAATGATTTTCCGGAAAAATTCTCGCTAGGTAATTACTTATCTTATCTGGTTAGCAATAACATGTGAGGAATTTGAACAACGATAGAATATCACAGGTATAAATAAATCATATATCACAGGTATCAATAAATTGGGATCAATGGAGTTAATACAGTGGAAATACTAGTAAAATTATTCCGTTTAAGACAAAGTTACAAATAGAGTACCTGGGATCGAAAAAACGCATGTTAACTATCTAGTTCGTAATTAAATGAAGAGCTTTTCAACAGTACGATATACTACCCTATAAAGAGAATGTTTTTTTCCTTGAAGTTAAATACCTACTTTTAAAAAGTATCTGGCTGGTATGACACGAATGGATCAGTGACTTAAAAAAATGCAATGAGGCTAAAATTAACGTTTAGCCAATTGTGACGATTGCTTTTACCATGGAGAACTAAAATCGAAAAAATATACATATCTATCTAGACTAACCAGAGGGATCTTGGTGTACGAGATGTGTTCAGAATTTAACGGGAATATTGGTTCTTAGAAGAAAATAGTTATTTAATTCGTCTTCATTTCATGCAACCATGCATCCTTAATACATATTTAAACTGAATGACAAAATTTCCCGAACAGAGGCCAATGAAAAAACACGGGGTATTGCTCTCCGAACTGAATTAAGGACAAAATCCCGCGGGAATTAATTCAGTAAACACAGAGGCATGGTAAACGGGGCTTTAAATTCAGGCTAGAGAAAACCACAATCGTAGCACAGTTTGAATTCCGATCTGGTAAAAAATATGAAAAGATCATGAAATGCTTCGAGGGTCTATATTTTTTAAAGCATTGCAACTGCTACATGCTTTAGTATCGGGTGTGATAAATAATAAACTGGTCTCATTCTGAAAAAAACTTGGTTAAATAAATGTTGTAAAAATAAAATTATTAGTTTTAATTGAAACTGCCACATTCTTTAGTGTCGGGTGTGGTAAATAATAAACTGGTATCATTCTGTAAAAAACTTGGTTGAATAAATGTTGCAAAAATAAAATTATTAGTTTTAATTAATGATTTTATTTTACAAGATTTATTTAACCCAGTTTCTAATATTTATATATATTAACCATTTGTTACTTAAACATTACGTAGCTATGATGAATACCTCCTGGATTTGAAACTATTTCCAAACTGATCCTTACGGAGTTTAACTGTGTGAAGCATGAGTGAACTTCAGAGACCTTTCAAAGCAATATGACTATGAATGAAACTTATCCAATCATAGGCACATTAAAATTTAATTGTAACACTAATACGTACGAAGAAAATTCAATCAGTGTGAACACTTCAGTCTCATAAAATTACCTAAAGACAGAATGCCACTTCCTTTTATCTCTAGCTTTCCAGAATTTTTTTAGCTCTCCCACGGGAGAAAGAGCGAAATTTTGGAAAAAAAGCTGCGATAAGGCGCCCCCATGAATATGTAAATTGATGACGATGAGTTTATTTAGGGCCGCTGATTATATGGCGATGTGCTGAAAAAAGGAAACTGCTATATAATCGATTCAAGATTCTAATGGATTCAGTCTGATATGGCACTCCTCTTCTGAACTTTATTCCTCGTCCTTCCTCTAGAGGCCCTTGTTTTACCAATGGCCGATCTATGCGAGGGGTTTTTTATTTTTTGTCTCAGCGAGAAATTCCGTCAATAAGTTCGAGTGTTGGTCTGCATTTTTAATGTGGGCGATATATATAAAAACGTATATCCCATATCCCCATGCTTCCTTTGGTTATTCCCTTCCCACCAACCCCTTAGAAACAAAACCCATTCCCACCCCACACTGAATATTCCTCCTTCGAAGATCTCGCGTGTTCACAGAGACAAGAGGCGAGCGGCAGGCGGATCGGATTTCGATGTATCGATTTCCGGCGCGTTTCGATGGGAACGAGTATCGATCGTGAAATGGGTACGTGTATATTCTTCACAAGGAAAAAAATAATGAAATGGAGTTCTCGTGAGGATTTTTTTTATATTCCTTTTTCTTTCTTTTCCAATCCGCATTGATCTTGGCGAGGCGAAGCACGAAGTTGGAGGGCTTCGATTGGTCGACGAAATACTTTGAAAAAAAAGACGGTTAATTACGATTACTTCCTCTTTTTTTACACTTCGATTCTCTGAACGTTTATAGGATGCCGTCAATTTGACCCCTGTACGGATGCCCTTGCTATATGCTTGAACCGCATGATCATTTTCCACCGCTATGAGTGCTAGCTTGCTCTTACTATTTTCAGGGACTAGAAAAGTGGAAGCTCGATACTGTCTGAACTATTCGGACATTCTTCCTTTCCATGACTCTTCCATCTTCCAGAGAATTCTGCCCTTGATCCCAACTCTAGGTTTTTCCTAACCAGTATTTTGTAACATACTTACTCCCTAATCAGTTACCAATACTACTATTTGTTTTAAAACTACCTATCTAAAACATCTGTCTACCACCGCTGTTTGAAATCATTTCTCGTAAAAGACTGAGTTATGAATTCGTATTGAGCAATAATTGTAAGAAACACTAGGACAACTATCAACAGAATGACCCTCATCAAACCAGCAATTCATTCAACAAATTAAACACAATAAAATACTAAAATAAAGTGCGCTATTAAAAATAGAATATTTTATGACCTAAGATTTTTGACAGCAAATTTCCTAATGGCTACTTTCATTCGTACGAAGCGAGCTATATATAAATCAGTGTTGAAGTGGAAAAACAGAACATTTTCACCCTTTTGGCTATGTTTATTTCATAGCGCTCCTTGAATGTTTAATCTTAATTTGGAGTGGAAAAAAAAACAAAATTACTTCTCAGATTTTGCTGGGCTTACTGCGCCTCATTTGATCGTTCTACCGCCGCTTAAAAAAAATATGTGTTCATTCATGAAATAAATACACGTTGAGCGCTTTTAAAACGAATACGAAAAATTTTCAGATACTTAAAATAAGTGGAAACTGGCAGCTAGCATCTGTTCTGGAAAGTAGCCGAAGAAGTGGCAGAAATCTGTGACTAACACACACATGACCGAACACAAGAGCGATTAATCAAGAATGTAGAAGCGGTGTTCACGTGAACTGAAATAACTAAACAAATGAGCATCCATTATGGAGACGCATTAGCACCGAATTGGTCAAACAATATCACGTAGGCGATTAGGCCCAAATATAAAGCGTGGGATAGAATATGCACGACTAATTCAAGCAATAAGATAAGCCCACGCGTGACGTGAATATTTCAGCAGATGATTCCATTATTTTATGTGCGCAATGCCAGCGTGCTGCGACAGACCGATTATTTACAGCGAGGAAAAAACAAATATGCTTAATGGCAATCGAAGAGAAAATTTTAACATATATTTTAATAAATGAGAGAATAAATACTATATTAATTATGACGCTAATACTATATTATTAATATTAATAAATGAAAGAGTACACTTAACAATTCAAATTGGCCAAAATTAAATCACTGTCTCTAAAAGTAAAACATGTTCTAGGATCTCTTCGCCATTAACTGATACCCTGAGCAAAATTAAACAACACCACCGCACTGGGTAGATACCAAAACTTTGGCTACCTGCCAGCTAATACAAAATTTTTTAGGTCTACAAAATGGGCTCTCAATATAGCTGAGACGTATTAGGATAAGCTGGTACTGAATTTTTTCTAAATCTGGAAACTTAATGGCTTTTATCCCCATGAAATATAATATCCAGTAGATGCGCATTTAAGGGTCGTTGGAATGTGTGTGAGGTGTGAAGAGAGGATAAAAGAGCATGTAAAGCTGGGTAACAACTTAGAAACGGAATGCTCAGTCGTTTCGTTATGAACAACTTTCGAACTCGTTGAGGAAGGAGGGGGTACTTAAACATTTTCAAAGGCGCCAATAATCTGTTGGCTATATTTCATTCGATGACGAAGGATAACTATCTCAGATGAAATTGACGAACAACCTCCTACGGAATAGACATGTAGCGGTCATCACCACATTAATGACTTCGTTACCATGGGTAATATGCAAAGAATACTTTATGGGAATATTCAATGCAATTTTGTTAACTCGGTGATGACCACAAGATGTCGCATCAGTCGGAGATAGTTCTTATATTTAAGTAACATCGTTTTTCTTCGTCGTCATGTAAAATCGAAATCAAGGTAATTCATATACGAAGTTCGCCATGAAAAAATTCATTTGGCTTTGATGGGCTTAATGGCCACGAGGCGTAATAGCCACCAAGCCATCTTATCAGGGAGATCCGGATTCGAATCCCGGCTAGGCAAAATATATTTTTTCGAGGCGAACTTCATCCATGGTGGGTGTAACTTTGCACCTATGTGCGTTACTGTGTACAAAGTCTCGTGTTTCACGCAGTGATTTTAAGTTAACTTCATAATAGGATCTTTCAAAAACGCCCTCAGGCGACCATCTGCGCAGTCCTTACACCAGGTCCTCCGCTTCCGTTTTTCTTTGACCGTTGTTCGTGGGAGCATTCAAATTCATGAAGCCACAAGGCAAATTTCATTGAATGATCAACAAAGGTATCGTATTGCCAACAAATTTTATTAAAAACGTACTATACGTTTTACACATACTACAGTACCTGATGATGAATGCATGATAATTGAAAAAAAGTGTAGTACGCTGTTAATAAAATTTTTGGGTAATGCGATACCTTTGTCGATCATTAGTTATATAGTTCCGCGACATCTCTCCGCAAAAAGTTGACTACTAATTTCACAGTTGGAAACTAAAATCGTAAGCATCTACTCGCTTGTGCTACGGATACGACTGCGAAAATTTTTAAAATACAGATTCTTCGAGTCCTAAAGTGGCCCTCTGCGCAACGCCTTTAGCTTTCCCTAACACTTTTAAGTAGGTACTAGAACCTCTCTTACCGTCTTATTTATTCCTGAAATGATTTCTTTTCTATTTTTCTATATTTATATTTTTTTCAGCCAGGCCTCCGTTATATGCTTTGTAACCATTTTTCTAGTTCTCCCCTGAATTCTTGAAGCATTGATATATATTATCCCATCACTCGCGTATTGGAACTGAAATACTAATTTGAATATACTTTCTGGCTATAACTACAGCTACCCAGCCCTCTGGGCTTGCAATGTGAGTGTGCCGCAATACTGTGTACTTATTATACCTACTTGTGATTTCTCGGTACTTGTGATTATTGTCATATTAAAACTACCAAAAGTAACACCAACTGCTTCTTGCTCATTGAACCCTCCTATGTCCCGTGCGACATGGTCTTGGCAGTTTTATACCAGTATTAGTTGACACACGAGTCTCTGGAAGCATCCGGCTTCTCTATGAACATGGAACGTGTAATGCGGTAGTTAAGCCCAAGGAATATTGCGATATCTCCATGGAAGCGAAGAGGGTGAAAGATTAATCAGAATATGCTCCATGTCTACAATAACAAAAAAGACAGGGTCTCGGCTGTTCGAAACAAATATTAGTTTCCAAATTACTCTCAAAGCATCCGACTTGACTACGAACATGGAACGTGTAATGCGGTAGACAATCCCTAGGAATATTGCGATATCCCAAATGGAAGCGAAGAAGGTTCTCCTTAGCGCCGCTGTTCTCAACGGTGGCGCCACGATTTATTCGATTAATTTATTCCGGTGGAGCGCAAATATTTGAGAGACCGCGACTAATCAGCTTAGCTCGGAGCGGGTCGCCATTACACGCGTCGGATTTGCGAATACCTACTCCAGCCCACGAGGAATATCATACGGCCGTGGCGGGAGTTGGCTGATTACGAGTCTTCCTTCCATTTGGGTGAGCCAACACAAAGATACACTCCTCCTGCTTTAAACCCTTAATTACCACTCCACCCTCACGGCCAGTGTTAAGCATACTCAGACTCCAATATCACGTAATACAATTCTGGAAATTCGGATGCGTGGGGAAAGGTTTTTGGATTATTTTCAAAGATGCTTATTTACTTTCCATCTAGGAGTGTTTGTCTGGTCTTTTCCGTTTGTTTTAGCCGTGGTTTTGCTTGGGCAAGGACGCGGCCGGCAAATTCTGCAGTTTAAGAGGTTTCCTCACGAATGGCTGGCCGTTCCAAAACAAATACTATATTCCATCTTTTCTTTAATCACTATCAAATATTCCAATTATATAATAATTCAGTTTCTGCATATGAAACCGAGAAAAGGTACATAACATTCAATTATTCAGTGAATATGCATGGCTCATTCACTCTCACTTCAACAAAAGTATGACCCCTATCCCATTTGTTAAAATAATAACGTATTTCTAAGATAGTAATCGAAGCACTGCGCGAAAAGTATGATTACATATTTAGGTAAGACGAATTTATGATATCCTACTAAATAATATTGTGAGAAAATTCAATAAAGAACTTTTTAATCATTAAAAGTTATCAATATCATTAAATAGAAGTATATCAATTTATTTCATATTTAATTTCTTAATTTTTTAGCATTTAAAGTCTTATATTTTAAATGAGATGAATATTATGCCTTTGAGGCGATTAGAGAAGAGACATAAGGGATATTATGGATACAGGCACTTTTTTTAGAAAAAAAATTAATTAATACGTGCATGAACCGTACATTTCTTCTCGCAAAGGAGTCACGAGACATTTCTTTTGAGGTTAATTTGCATCGTAAAAGAAATTCTTATCAACATTCGAGATCATCAGGGTTGAACGTTCGTTGTAGAGGTGGAATGATCCACTTATTAATACATGCTACCTCCAAAAGTTTGAAACCAATAAACCAATCATTCAACCAACGCATTTTAATTTCAATCGCAGCATTGCTTTGCTTATAAATATGACGACAGTGTATCTTTCACCAGTTTACTATGCTATAACGCACCTTCTATAAAAATTTTGTGAAGATATGATTTGGATTTTTTGTTTTAATGGCAAACATTTTCAGTACCTAGATCAAATATTAAAAATGTGCATTTTTAATTTCATCACGTTTAAAAATTATACGTTTGAAAAAATTAAAATTAAATTTGAAACCCAATTTCCTGTCACTATAATGAGTAAGTGAAATGAGATAGTGGATAAATTTTCTATCATTTTGCTGCAATATTTTAAAGATATAATTGTATACATGACCATTGGCCATATTCAAATAACATTTCAGGCCCTTCCAAACTTTGGTAATTGCCGTGTGTTGCATGTGTTTTATTTTCACAGATACGCCTGCTTTTGGTCCAGATTCCTCGTCTTCCGTAGTCTTTGTCGCCAGTGAAGCAGTATCCGAAGTATTCACCAAGAACGGCAAGTGGTTCTCAGTTGGAAATCAAGGATGCGGATAGGGCCGAAGTTTATTCATTAGCTCTCTAAAGAAGAGAACGTGCTGCCTCCTGGGGGCGGCTGCCTGCGACGACTCACTTCACCGAAATGAAGACGACTATTTCGCGGGAGTGACGCACGCGGTGATTGTTGAACTCTCCGACGGCCTCACAATATGGCGCCAGGGCGAAATTTTAAGCAGTGAAGCCGAACTTATCCATCCGATATTCAATGACGAAGTAGAGTGGGAGAATTAATTGCGCTGTCAAGCGGCTGAAAAGTTTTCGAAGCAACGAAATTGGCTGTGACGCCATTTAATCCCGAAATAATATCCTGTGGGAGAGTGTATAAGCTCTCAAATTAGTTTCAGATGAGGTCGGTCAAATGAAAATGATGACATCACTAACCACTTTCGTCAGATTTCCAAGAAACAATAATCCAGTATAAGTAATCGTGGGTTAAATCCCTCTTCAGACAAATAATACGCTGGTGCAACACAATATTGTCATTAATTGCCGTGCTTATCCGGGAGCTTTTAAATATTAATCAAAATAGAAAGGTGGCCCATGAAATTATCCCGGGATTATATATTTACAATTATTTCTTTAGCGATTCCGTGTACAGTATCTAAGTAAACCTAAAAGGAGTAAAGTTAACGCCAAGTAATGTTTTTCTCAAAGTAACATTTCTAAATTAACCGATACATTAAGGAGAATAAACTGAAAATGTCATGATTGAATTTCAGGAAATCTGCAATTATATGGAAATATCAGTGGAAGTTATATTATAAAATAATCAATTTTTTCGTATACATCCTTTATAAATGAATTCCATATATCACAACAAGAATATTTCTGACATATTTTTTTATGATTAATGATAGTTTTCTCTTTTTATAAAACTTATATGCTAACTCGAATGAATGAATGAATGAATTTATTACTCCAAACTTAAATGTACACATTTTTTTAACAACACAAATAAAATGAGCTCTAGGTAGATTCAATGGTAAAAAGCCAGCATGGAAGCTACGATCCATAAAAATTAAATACGAGGCAAGCCAGAAAGCAAAGAAAGTGTATCTATATAATTTTCTGAAACATTGTCATTATGAATCTTATACGTGACAAAGCAATCAAATTAATCAAAGAAAACAAATGGAGTGAAATCGACCCAAAAATAATTTGTCACAAAGTTGTGTGATTGGTCTTCTTAGCGCTCGTCCCCATGATTTGAGGAGAGCTTGCACTGCCACTCGGGTCACGTGTTTTCGCTAGGTATCACAATGGTTTCTCGTGAACTCAAAGTCAATTAATTAATACAAAGCCTCAACGCAAGGTGAAACCCGAGAGATCATCTTGGCCATCAAGTACGTACACCGCAGGAAAACACAGAAAGGCAACGTTGCTAAAAATGAATCCCAGGGTAGGCATATACAATAACAATTTTCGGTTTCTATGAAGATTGATACGGCAAAATATGTACTCGTTCTCTTAGTCTATTATCCCGACTACTGATTACCACTAGTGATTTTGTTTTAATGTTTGTAGTTACATTGAATTTAATGCTGGCGGTAAAAATATGTAAAACTTGAATATAATGTTGAGTGTTTCATAGGCTACTCTTTCTACTATTATACTTTCTACTATTACATACTCATAAAATAATGATACGGTTTCGAAAGCGATTTAAATAAAGACAGAATTGCTTACGTTACATTTTCTATTTTTCGATTTTGCCGTCTCATACAGATTTTTTTCATAGTAAATAAATTTCAATATGTTTTTCGAAACGTTTCCAAACAATACTCAACCTCTGTGCAAACATTAGCTGAAATATTTAAACAAACGCTGGTAGCACTTTTCCACAATATTATTTTACGCTTACGACGCGACATGGCTCACAGAGCCATCCTCTGGTACAAGACACTGTATTACATATGAACATCACCTTTATATGAGAACGGGGTGGGGGAGGATTTGTCATGTTTAAAGAAGGGGTGGGAAACAGGTGTACAGAGTGGAGACAGTGGAAATGGATACAACTAAAGGGATACGGTAAAAGTGGAAGGAGGACTCTAGTCATAACTGTAGAATAACGACGTGGGAAGAACCACAGAAAACGGAAAGGCCCAGGTGGGACGAAGTAGAGTAGGGTAAAAACAGAGGCCGCGTGTCGTTAGAAAAGGAAATTTCTTATTCTTCGTAAATGGTTGTCATTGCTTCATTAATTTTTCTCATTGTGGTTTAAGTTGCGAATTCTTGTCCATAAACTACGCTTTTTATGTACTTCCAAAATACAAATCGCAAGGCGTGAGAACTAGTATCTTCGTATGAATTACTAAAACTGCTCTATTCATTTCTGTTAACCCTGTAATTCTATTTGAAATATATTTCTAAATTTATAGTTTCGACATTGACTTAAGGTTTTTGTTTATACGCAGCCAAAATGAGCGATCTTGTAGATATTATAAATGCTGAGGCTACAAACCTATGTATGTTTTCTGCACCACGCGCGCGCATTAGGCGTGTCTACAGCGGAACTATCTTAGCACCAAATCATACTGCCGGCATATATAAATCTCACGAAAACAAAAAAAAAGAAAACAAAACGCTTCCCAGCAAATACGCATATGTGGAGGCACGCGCGAATTAGAATGAGTTCCGCGAGTAATAAGCGAGAGTCGTTTCAAGCGCGGGTGAGGCGAATATTAAGGCTCCGGGGTGGTTGGCAGGGGGTGCCTCAATCGTGCTTACGCAGTGGAATGCCATCTGCTGGTTGCGCGCTCAGTCCAGATTGGTCGCGCTGCGCAAACACTCGGCCGAATGTTGATGACGTCGGCATGGCAACCATCCACGCTAGGAGTGAAGTTGCCGTGGAGGCAGTCACGGCCAACAACAATTGAGGACACTAGAAGCCAATGGGTACAACTGCAAATTTTATTACTTTGGAGATAAGGGTAGATAATGGTTGATGAGGTACACAGTATTGTCGTGGGAAAGGAGTACAAACGAATCACTGAATCTAAACACATATACAAAGCTCATACTTAGCAATACACTTTGGAGAAATGGGCAGATAATGATTTTTTGGGAATACAATGCTGCTGTGGCAAAGGAATACAAGTGAATCACTGATAAGGATATGCATATATGTATGTACTTATCAGTGATTCACTAGTATCCCTTTGCTACAAAAATTTTGCTTCGCAAAAACAACTCTTTCTAATTACTCGCGGAGCGCATTCACGTCTGTCTCCTCAAATGCGTATTTGCTGGGAGGCGTTTGTTATTTTTTCTTTTCGTGAGATTTTTCTTAGCACGCAGTCTGATTTGATGCGGAGATAGTTCCGATGAAGACCTACCTGAAGTACGAGCGTGTCGAAATGGCTACAGAAAAATTGCAAATGTATATATTGTCGTAGCAAAAAGATGCAAGCGAATCACTGATGAGTATATATACATAGATTCAGTGATTCACTTGTATCTCTCTGCCACATCAATACGGTGTGCCCCATCCACTATTATGTGCATTTGTCTCCAGAGTAATGAAAATTGCACTAGTACTCCTTGTCTTCTAGGGTCCTCAATTGAACACTGCTGCGAGGATAATAGTTACGAAAATAAGAAATTATGCCCAGGAGATTTTCTTCCTTTCGATAAATATTATATTTTTCCTTCTTTCAAAAAACACTATTCCAATAGTATCAATCCAGCAAATGTTTAACAACTTCATCAACAACTAAAACTCATCAATAGCAATCGTAACCGTCAAATGGCGAGAAATATTTAAGGAGCAAAGAAGTATATACTTCAGGAGTAAAAATCTTTCGATCTAGGTAATGATCGTCGTGGTGAAAGTCTTATTAGTAGGGAAATAACCTATTAATAAGACTTAAACGCTCACACGGCTGGCTGGAAATGTTTCGAAAATAGAGAGAATTCGACTAAACGGACAAAGAACTACTCGATAGCTTTGACAATGAAAGGAGAGGAAAGGAAGAGAGGTGCATTCACTGGAGCACAATCTTAACTGTAACCTTTTAAAAATATTGAGTTGTTTCAAGGCAATGGGTTGCCAAAAAGAGGGGTATTAGCTAAATTTTTCTTTTCATATTTTTTAAATTGAAATATCTCCTATTTGAACTTGAAAAAGTTCTTATCATTGAGGAAATTGCCTTCTCGCATTCTTTAGTTCCTTATTAAAATTATTACTCTTTTATGATTTTCCATTGATCTTTTGTGAGAATTGTAGATTTTCCACAAATATTTTTGGTTATAAATTGGATATTTTTTTATTAAAAATGAATCAGTATCTATGTAGTCGTTTGAGGGCTGGTTTTACAGAAGTGATCAGAACATATTAGAATTAGAGATTAGTGATGATATATTTAGACCATGAAGTTGTGAATAAAGGTCATAAATAATCTAAGCTACTTTATTAATATGTCTGAAAAAAGTAAACTGGAGTGCTTTACTGCAATTGCTATTTGATGGAAAACAATTATTTGGAGGAAAAGGATCATGATGAAAAAATTAAGTAGTAAAAGATCGAAGACTCAACGAGGCAGAAAATAGAGGTGAAGGTCTGTAGAAGACGAGAAATGATTTCCTTCCTTCTCTACAGAGTCATTAGCGGCTTGAGAGGGGAATTATGAATTGTGAATTAATCGAAGGGAGGAAAAGGTAAGCTGGAAGTCTGAGCAGATGAGAGATATTTGAGGGTAGGGAAGGAATGTAAATCACCCATTCTCGAATGAATTTGGTACTGCTTAATCGAGTAATCAAAATCGGTGCAACTGTAGAGGAAGTATTGTGGGCCAATACTTAACAATTATAATTCACAGCACTGAAATAATACAATGTGGTGCAAAATTGTGCCATTTAAATCCCATGTGATTTATGAACGCGTCTAAGGCGCGATGAAGTTCTGTAACGGTGAATCGAAAACTCACACCAACCTGCCAACAGTGAGGGAAAATGAAATACTTTGCGTATTTTTTTGCGTTTTCAGAGCATTGCATTGTTTAATTGAAATAAGAAACTTCATTGTAAATTATTTTAACGCATGAAAAAGTTGAAAATACGATAAACAGAAGAGGAATTTTCACTTTTTATTATTTTTTTACTTTCCATGCATGGCGTATTTTTTGTCCTTCTTTTTCTTATTATTATTGCCTTTAAATTGAAATTTTTGAACTAAAACCGCAAAATAAATAACTTACTAAATAAAATGAGAGGAGAATGGAACCTCATTTAAATTTGGAAGACTCATAGACGAGTAACTTGGTATGATAAATTTGCTTTCAGTCTGCAATAAGCGTATTATTTCACTGATAACTTCATGCTTGACTCTGTGAAACCTTTCCATATTGGAAAGAAAAGAATAAAACTATGTAAGGTTCACTTGCATGTATATTTAAATGGGCACGACCCGAGTTTCGTAACGTAGTTACATCTTCAGGTGACTGATATTACATTCGTAATACAATTATAGATAACTAGTGACGGGAGAAGCAAGAAAGAAATTATCAGCAGAATAGCCCAGGCGAAGAGAGCATTCCACCAAAAGAGAGACCTGCTAACAGCGGGAAACTTAAATATGGATGTAAAGAAACAATTTATGAGAACCTACATCTGGAGTATGCTCCTATACGGAAGTGAGGCATGGACAATGACCGCAGCGGAGAAAGCAAGGATAGAGGCCTTTGAAATGTGGTGCTACAGAAGAATGATGAAAATCAAATGGATCGACCGAGTTAGTAACGAGGAAGTGCTAAGAAGGGTAGGAGAGAAGAGAAGCCTCGTGAAAACCTTAATAAGAAGACGGAACAACCTTATAGGCCACATCTTGAGACATGATGGCCTGATGAAGACAATCGTCGAAGGACAGGTGGAAGGCAAGAATGGAAAAGGAAGACCTCGAACAAAATATATGGAACAAGTAAAGAGAGATGTGAAAGAGAAGAAATCCGTAGGAGTGAAAAGATTAGCTGATAGGAGAACTGAGTGGAGAGCTGCGTCAAACCAATCCTAGGATTGTTGACCAGTGATGATGATGATGAATACAATTATACATACCTATTTGTACCTCCCACTCCCTTCCGATAGATGTCCTTACTGTCGCATTCAATTTTGGATAAATATAATGTACATGTAATATAAGTGACATGAAGATATAACTACGTTATGAAATCCGGGTCGTGCCCATTTTAATATATAAGTAGACCTTACAAAGTTTAATTCTTTTATTTCCAAGCGTATTATTATTTGACGATTTCAGGACATAAATGGTGCAAAAGGACGAATTAAAAAACTAAGACTCCGAATGGAGGGTGAGTAACTGCGTGTGATTTTACATTTGCTTTTCTACAAAGGCGATGACGGAACACAGTTGCCATGAAATGAAGTGATGAGTTCATCGGCATCATTATCTGAATGGTATGAAGTAGCGGAAGTTGGCTTGGAATGAGAAAGTGAAGGGAGTTCGGCGACAGCGCCGGCTAACGAGCAGGTGAGTGGTGCCGTGCGGAATAGATCAATATGTGTGACAAATAATGGCTGAAAAGCAATTGTTAACGGTTAAAACAGTACGTGACAGAAAAATAATTTTAAAAATATATGCCTTTATTTGGGCGAGGTTGAGACAAAAAAAGTCCCCTTTGCCACCTAACCCTTCGTTAGCGTCAATGCAAACATATTATATATAAAAGTAAACAAACATTTACAGCTTAAAAAAACACAGTTGCAATATGCACTATAAGTGAAATTTCAAACAAGATAAACAAGTATATGTGGAGATTTTGTGCATAAAATAGTTCTGTTTGTGGGAAAAAAAAACATGAGGATAATGGAGTAATATCCTTCAGCGAAAAAAACCACATCAGGAAAACCCCCACACAAGAGGGGGGCGTGAAAAACCGGCGAAAAACGACTGAACTAATTGTGAGTGAAAAATATTTTCATGATAAATACAAAATAAAACATATTAACAATTAATGAAGAAGTCCACCATAGGAGTGGAACAGAAACAGACGACGGAAGATTCAATTTTTTTCCTTATAAATGTGGACTAAGCACCCTGAGGAAAATTAATTCTAATGATGATTCTTCTTCGATTTATAAACGTAGTTATCTAAGCGTTGACTCACAGAAGGGGACTTTCAAGTATTACTAAAGCACTCCGTGAGGGGAGAGGGAAGAGGCTTGTTTTTGGGGCTCTCATGGAATGTTGTTTGATTATAACTATTCTAAGAAAGGTTTGAAAACCTCAGGGATTATTTCTTAAAATTGTGAACTTTTACTGTGATCAGATAAAAAATCCTATAAAAACAAAATGGGATAAGGATATTTGAACCTCAAATAATTAAATGATGACCAAAATTACGCCATTGTTGTGTCCGATTAAGCCCAAAATAAGGGAAAAATTATATTATTTTCTCGAAATTTTTTTTTGTTTTTCGAAATTACTGAAATTTTGAAACTGAGGCCAGTAATCCAGACTTGACGCGGGTACCCACTGGGCATTTTGATTTTACTTTCAAATTTTCAAATAATATCTGTTCAACATTTTTGTGCACCTTAAATATTTATAAAATCATAACACAAAGTAACAAAAATGCAAAAGTTTCCATTTTCAAACTTGAGATACAGACGCGGGTACCCACTGGACATTTTGATGTTACTTTCAAACTTTCAAATGATATCTGTTCAACATTTTTGTGCACCTTAAATATTTATAAAATCATAACACAAAGTAACAAAAATGCAAAAGTTTCCATTTTCAAACTTGAGATACAGACAATTGTTGACAACATTATATGCCTTGAAATTTTCAAAATGAAAGGATAAGTTTCAAGGTCCAATCCATCGCCAAAGAATACTAATCTACAAGTAGAAATGCGTCCCCTTGTTTTGATATCTTTGTTTAGAAACTCCGCTGACGCGACTGAAGAATGGCATGTTTTCCAATGGCATATTTTCATGGAACCTTTCCGCTTTGATTTCAGTCAAAAGGCGGCGTAAAGGAACTGGGGGAGGTATCGTATTGTGTTCTGGGAGAAGTAAGGGGCTTGAGTATGATTTTGTGCTGTAGAGGGTGGTTAGGGAGGGTGGATTGCTAAAAGAGATGCCTTTTCCGGAGGGTTGGAGATTAAAAAATCTGACTCGCAACGTCAATGATACCAGAAAATGTTTCCGTGATCCGCGGCTCCTTGGTGATCACAACAAGCGATCTGGTGAGTAAGTGAAAATAAAAACTAAGGCAAAGAAAACTTCAATAGGAAGGATTGAGACGGCAAGATGAGGAGGGGGATACCAAAGAGCAAATAAAAATAAGAAAACAATCGTAAACAAGTATAAAATGCGCTCAAAAGCTAAAAATAAGCGTTTCATCACTCTGAGAATCAAGCATGGGTGTTGATTATGTTTATTAGAAATCAATGTAATGATGGAATCTTATAATTGATCTTAAACACTAAAAAAATGCCGAATCGGCCAGATATTCATGCAGTCATGAAAAATGAAATCATTAAAAACTACCCTGAAATTGAGCGATTAATACAATTGTAAATATTGTCGAAAAAGGTCGTTCGTAGTGCCTATCTGAGCTTAAAATGGTGTAAGAGTTCATCTAGTAATAATGCTCAAGAAATATCTGTTCCAGATCTATACTGAGAATTTCAAACTGATTCGACAATAGTTTAAAAAAAAAACAATTACAAGATTCCATCGATGAAAGAGACAAACAGGCGAAGGAAGTTACGAAAAAGCGGGTAAATAGGTGGAAACTGGGCAGGTCACACGAAATATTGACTTTTAAGTTCTTATTAAAATTATTCTATCGATTAAGGGCGATCTGAATGAAGAATTTTGCAGATTAAGCCGTCCTCCTATCTCCCACCCAACTCGTTCTTATTTGATTTTTCCCCTCGTTCACGGATGATGCCATTCCCCAAAATCCCCCGCCATACATTTCTATTTCTTTCCACACGATCCTTTCGAAGCGATTTTCAAGCGTCAGTGTTCCCACAGAGCTTCAAAAGCATAAACCTCGCATTGGACAATATTGGAATATCTCATGCTAATATTGGAATATCTCATGCTAATCCTAAATACACACCTTTCTGACACCGCCATGAAAGGTTTTCTTACCAGTATGCACGCATTTCATGGATTGACGTGGTGAAAATACGATATATCCATGATAAAATATAAAACACAAACGGTAATTTTCACAGATTGATACACAACTTCATTACAGACCATGATTTCAACACTGCGACGCTTGATCTTGAGAATGGCCTACTTGTCGAATCCATGGTCAGTGGTCGAGTAGTACTATTGAAGTCTGGAAATTACTATTGGTGTTTTATATTCATACTAGTAGTCATTGTACAAAATACGGATTTCGCATTTTTTCAAGGTGATGTATAAATTGACGAGAAGCACCGCTCTGGTATTCTATTTTAGGCAGCCGGTAAGTATACGTATCAACAAATGCCCAACTAAGAAAAAAACCTACCGTTAATATTGGTTGCCATTTTGGCTGATTTCTAAAAGAGATATGTTAAAATATGTATCTTAAAATACTTCTTCATCAATATCATTCACAAGAGGAATTGGGTTGGTGCGATGGCTAGTGTGTTAGCTTCCTACTCTTTGGGCCCTAGTTCAGATTTCGGGGTTGGCAGGGATTCATTATAAGCCTCCTGGTCCCTGTTGTAGTGCCGCATAGAGGGTATTTCAAGTTAGGCTAAATAGCCAGCTATAAAGGAGTTTTATACATGCTACATGGGACTCTGTGCACGCATTTCTTATTATTTTTATTCTTTTTTGTTTATGGTTTGTGTAATTACACCCCCTGCCACACGCCTATCGAGGATGATTGCTGGGTAGTATGTGGATGTAGACTAAAGGACTGTCTAATGTTTTAGGCTTCATGATGTGGAACCGAGATAATCTAAAAAAAATAATTTTTTACGTTCAACACTAATAATTTATTTTCTACCAATTTTTACGGTCAATTCATTTCCGACAATGTCATTTGCGAGGACTGAGAGAATGAAATTATCGGTCGGACAACCGTGAAAGTTATGTTCGCAAATAAATTATTAGCCTGAATCCTGAACACCCTATTTAGTTTTCCAATGAACTAGTGCAGGTATATTGGCGACCACCACAGAAAATTAAGAGACTTCCAATGTCAGCAGCTCGCAAGTCTTGCAGCAGCCGATGGATACATTCTCCCAAACGACGTAATGAGCGATGAGAATCAGCCCGATATTCACTCGTCACATAATGCATACGTCTTGAGTTCGCTCTTGGCTTTCTTCCAGTTGAATAGATCCCAAAAGTTTAAGCCTGCGATTCGAAGGTATTTCCAATGCGTGCAGAGGTGTTTAAAGTCACAAAAACTCTTGCACCAGAAGCAGAATACTTAATTTATCATTCATTAATTAATAAAACTGCGATGTCTTTTGAGCAGTATATATATAATATAATATGAGCAGTATTTATATGTATATGATACTCAATTATTTCTACAGATCGAATACAGTTAGGAAAAAACCGAGATACGCGTTCAAATTCACGTTATAAGATTACTTGAGAGTGCTAATAATATTGAATTTCATTTATCCCTCTATTCTCTCCTCTTTTTCAGTTGAGTTTATTTTACAACAGGCTAAAACTAAACTCTGGTAATAGTCAATAGCTTCAGTTTTAAATGTTGATCCAGATCTGTCAATGCAAAACAATATATTCGAATTTTAATTATATAAGCCATAAATTTTTGAATTTCACATGGTGATATCAATTAATACGATAAAATAATAAACATGTGACGATTACATTGATTACTGACTTATGGGCTTCTAGTTCCCTACTTTGAACAAAATTACCATATTTGTAGTCATTTTAGATTAACTATTCATTTGCATTCTTATGTATTGCCGAATCAAGGCTTCAATTCATTTAATAATTAAAACATTTTTGAATATGCTATGTAGCCTTCTGTGACTTTTTATTTTGCTGCCACATTTCGCCGAAACGCAGCAACAACGGGGAGTTATATGCTACATGAATTTTTCTCTACATGGATTTTTAATAGTATTTTTAGAAAATCGCATTATGAATCCCACATTGTTGTTTCGGCGTCTATGATGACACTTTTTTACGCATAAAAACATGTATATCATACTTAAACAATTTTTTTGACAGAAAACTGACTTACGGTACGACGTTTGAAAAGATAATGAGGTGGGATGAAGATAATACTTCGACAACTCATCATTTTACTCTCGAAGTCATCGGTTTATCTCGAAAATAACCGAGGTCAAAACACATAAGTTGAATAAAATGCCATCATGGGCGAACTGAGCTGTTAGATTAAGCTATTATGGAAATAATGTACTCACAGAATATTTTCCGTTCTGCGTAGCCTTGCATAGTTTTCTTTTAAAATCATAATCAGTCTTCCTCTCACAATAATCATAAAAAAAGAAGCACGTTTTTTTTTACATTAGCATCTAGTTGGGAGTCTCCTGCATTTGAACCTGGGATCTTAAGGCCAGTTGCCTAAGGCATGACGTGGCACCAAGGACGCTGCTCGCATCTTGCATTCAATGGATTTTGACGGATAAGCACGACATCGAGAAATCATAGTGAAAGATGCAGCATATAGCCAAAGTATTTGTTTAGAAAATTTGCCGTGTAACTTTCGGAGTCTTTGGTAACTCTAAAGCATGTAAGGTGAATAGGAATACTATTGTGGCTGAATTTAACTGTTCGATAAAGTAACCATGGAAATAATCTATTTACAGAAAATTTTCCGTTCTGCGTAGCCTAGCCCGTGGTGAAGTATTAATTCCATTCTAGACTACGATACGCACCTTAGCTCGAACGGATCTCTACATAGGAGTGACTCCAAGGTGTATCCTCCTCCCCTTTCACCAAACAGAAGACACAGGCACCCTCAGCCAATCCCCTTCCTATTCAATTCAATCCGGAGTCCCGTTCGTCATTTGTCCCCACCAACACGCCCCTTCCCTGCAACCCCTGCCTTGCGTGCCTTCGCGGAGGGTCGGCCCTGATTACTCTTCCTTACCCGACGCGCTTTTTCACCCAATAGATGATGCCGCCTTTTTTTGTGACTCAGATTGGCGCTCCTATTCAGTTACACAACCTCTTCTCCTTCGCTTGTCTCTCTTGGAGACCAGATGTCGCAACCCAGAATCACAATTACGCATCAGTCTGCTACCAAGCGCACCTTCTTAATCATTGGGGAAATGCAGTCACCACGCTGCTACCATCGCGAGGTGCTCACTCAAATCGCTTCACTGCCATTATCACTGAACTCTAAAACAATTGAAAGACGGTTGCCACGCACAGAGCTCAGGAGTAGTTTATCTACATCTGCATCTACATACTACCCCAAAAGTCGCCTCGAGAGTCATGTGGCGGGGATTTTTATGCGAAAAATCTACAGAGAAAAAATCATTCATCAAAAAATCACCAGGATCCTGGTCAAAGCGAATGATTTTTTTGCTCAATTTGTAAATTGCGGGTGACTCCGTAAAGATATCACCGTGGCTAGTCCCGATATCCTTAAATTAGGGGGTTGTTAGGACACCAGCCGTAAAAAAATGAAAAGGAAATGATCCAACGAAATTACGTCTAGCATTGAAAAAATGCCTGTATTGTTGGGGGGGGGGGGGGTAACGATTTCCATACCTATCCGTTCGGAAAAATATCTCTCCCAATTTATTATTTCTATTGGACCTTTAAGTGTAGAGGAGTTCTAATATGATGTTATTTGTGTCCCTCTGAAAGATATCTATACCCAACTGGCGCGCACGCTCCGAGTCTAGCGGCTACCAGGCAACTTATATGTTTAGCGCTTTCTCTACCCTCGGAGTAGGTTTTAACGAATGGTCCACCTTTCCTATGTATTCCATCAATTTCACGGATTAAGTCTTCCTGCGCCGGATCTCATTAGTTAAAGCTCGGCACTAGATCAGAGGAAGTACATGCAAGAGCGTGAATAGCAGTTGGCTGCGCAGTAGCAGGTGGTTGAGGCCAACATATACTAAGTGATATGGATTACTTAAGGGAGATTTCAATTTTCGCTTACGTAGTTACGATTGATTCACCTGAAATTAAAATGGGTGGGCGAAATTAATATTAAATTATAAATTTCAACTTTCAACCATAATTCGTGCATCTAATAATGGCGTCGCTCGGATCTAGCAGGCGATGGATTTTTACGTCTAAGTGCGACATCGGGAGATGAAGTTGAAAGATACAGCCTATAGTTCATTTTTCATAGCTCTCGTCTTTTAATTATGTGTAGAAATCGTGGATCAAAATGTATCAGCATCTAATTCTCCATTTGAGGTACAAACTGGCTAACGACAAGACAAAAATTCACATTAGCTACGGCAATTAAGGTTGGAAGAAAAAAGATTTCCGAAACTGGTTTTTCGATTCTTGGGCATTCATTAAGAGGGAGGAGAAGATGCTCGTTACTCGAGTGACTCTTCAGACTCATAGTCGTTGTTTTCGTGGTTATCTAAGTCTCCAACGGCTTGAGAAGGGCTAGGGATCCTCTTCGATATGCGATTCAGAAACACCTGGGTGAGTTCTAACGAGGGAAAGTCTGGGGAAGTCATTTCAGGAAAGACCGCACTAATCCCATAGTCAACGGTTCATTAAGTTATCCGACGCTCTGTTGTCATTTTGCGCAGATGATTACCGCGGTATTACACGTTAATAAGCATACTAGCATCCATCAACATACCTGGTGAATTTACTGCCATGCTGTTTAAAAAAATCGTTGAAAATTAACAGGCTTTATGATACCTCCGAATTTGGAGAAGACATATTTCATTAATGAGACAGCGGATCCCTACTTGAAATTCTGCTATCCTTTTATTCTAATTCAATTAATTCTGCAAGTATTGGCTTTGGAATATAGCAACGGACCTAAGGATCCTTGGATCAGATGCGATAAAATCCTTTGATCTCTCTTGTTTAGTAATTAGAGCGTATTGTGAATAAATATCATACTTCTATTTTTTATGATTATTACAAGATATGGAGAGCTTTCTCACGTATCCCATGAAGACCCCTGGGTAAGTTTGAAGCGTCACCTTTGAATCCGATAGCTTTAGAGGAGAGTGACCTTCAAAGCGGTTATGAATACACTTCATGAGCGTGGGGTCACCTATCGAACGGAGGACAACCTGGTAACGACTGTGAATCTGAGACTTAAAGTAGCCCTCGGTGGATTAACATCAATTACTCTCCCTGTGCATGATTGCGTAAGGCGTACGAAAAACCTGTTTCAAGGATATTTTACCCTTTCAACGCCAAAAAGCACTTGGATTTCCTGTCCCCGTAAAAATTCATCGATTAGTCAAACTCTTCCGTGGTACGTGTTTTGGATTTGCAACAGTGCATCTGACGTTGAATGCCACGGCTGACTTGCGCTGATGTATAGAGGGTTGCGGGGTTACACGCCAGGGATAAATGGAACCGAGGAGAATGGCAGGGGGTGACCGTTTTTTTCTCATCTTCTCCTTCGACAGGCAGTGAAGGCGGCAAGAGTCAAGGTTTTTTTTCTCTCAAAGGAAGTAAGAGCAAGGGTAAGGGACCAGGGAACCCCCTTTTCATTTCTATTTTCTCCCCCGCCCTCGTGAAAATCAATCCGCATCCCTGGCCGCAACGGCCCATCCCTCCGGTAACTTTAACGGCAGCAGAGATTAGTACCGAAGTACTTTGTGGAGAACAGAGGGGTGGAAATCAAGTGAGGACATTAAGACGACGAATCACTGCCTCTAAACTGGTCTTTTTTGTTTTACTTTTGGCGATGTATTTATCACTTCATGAACTTCCAACCAGAAACATTTCTGCTCACGATTTCGGAGATTTAGAGGCATTTTGACCCTACGGTCTTCATAAGTAATCCTTTTAAATATTTTTTTTGTGCATTTATCAAAGAGTTTTCTCAGAATGACCCGTGGCCGCATGGCTTAACTTGGCGGTAATCGTGTTGAAATCTAATGTTATCTATTTTCTACCGGCATTGGAAAAAGATTAAATCATCAGGAAAATGAAAGGAAAGCTTTGGATTATGCAAAAATAAAATCATCTTTTCGATGCCCTTCTTATTTTTACTTCGATTATTCTTGCATCTTATTTATCGAAAGTAGGCGCACATATTAAAATTCTGATTTTCACCAGTTGCTTTCACAAAGTGGAATTATTTATACCACCTTCAAAAATAAACTAATAAGATGGAATAGGTTGACAACGTTTTAAGCAGCATACTTGTGACAATCTAAAGACAAAACATTGCAAGGTTTTTCATCAAGAGCCTAATTTGCCCAACACAATAGGGTGTAGCCTCATGGCTACGGTGCAGGTGGGTGTAAATGGGTAAAATCTTACGCTACTATAGGAAACTGTATTTATCACGTTCAATTCTGACGATTTATGATCGACCGACCACTCAAAGTCATGAAAGCAATACGAGAAATTTCATGGTTGATCCTCTTGAAAATCCTCCTCCTCCGCGCACATGATACGATGATAATTAGTGTTCAATATTTCACCTTCTTCCGACACTATTACACTTTCTTTAACCGTTTACAGTCCAATGTTCCCAATTGGGAACAGATTTATAAATATTCTCGAAAATTATATTTCGTATTTGTGATTACTTTTATAGCTTTTCTATGTTAATAAAGTATGGAAGTATTTTTTTAAGTTAATCGCATGACTTGTGTACACATACTTGTGGTTGTTAATTATACATTTTCAAAATTGATTATTTTCATTAACATTGTAGTACGTATGCGGTTTATTCGATATTATTCTCTACACTCGCTCTCCCGTAACAAATGCTCATTTATTCAAAAGATCAATATGTATTGTATACTGTTAATTTTCGTTTATTGGGCACGTGTACATTTATTTTTCAAGTAATAACAAAATTTTGTGGAGAGTTCCCATTTAGAAACATTTTTTAAAATATTTCCGGGTTTCTTTTCATAATATCTTTTAATTAGTTGTATAATAAATAGAATATGCCAAAAATAATAAAAATCAGGTGGCAATTTAGATTGGTCTTTAAAGAGTTCAAGTGTAATTAATAAATTTTAACCATTGGCAAATTCAGCCTTGACTGGTAAGGAATTCTAGGATACATTGTGTTGAATTTAGTTCGATATTTTTTAATCTTATTCTCCATAATTGGGGCCGTGAGCGTAAATTACGAGGTGACACCTTTAGTATTCTGCTGCCTGTGCGATTATCGATAGTATAGAAGGGGATAAAATAGGGATATCTATCAAAGGGTGCACCTTCGAAATTGGATTCCCCTTTAACGTGCACAGAGGATGCACTCAGTGTTGACGCTTACTTAGCCAGGCCACCTGCAGCAGCCGATTAGAAATCTGCAGAGGGCTACGAAAGATCATGTATTAGCAACTCAAAACGTAGCCCCGTTTCGAGCTTAAGAGCGTTTCCGAAAGCGTTAATAATCAGGTAAACTTGGTTTCGAATATGACCGCGAAGGAGACATTTTGTATTGTCATAAGAGATCGTTGCCATTCGTCACCAAGTGAATTCGCCATCAGCTTAATTTGGTTTTACGCATTGGAATACGGCCTGAGTTTAACTCATCATGATTCTTGGTCATATTATCAAAGTAAAGAATTTATTCAAGTAACAATCAATTTTTTTTCTATCCATGGGCAAGTAATTCCATGAGAAATTGTGTAAAAGCGTATTTTCGTATTAAATTTCCTAAAAAAATTGATGCTGTAAATATAAATTGCGCGCGTGCTGTTGCGGTGGAAGCCTTTCCTGATGACAAAAGGTTGATTAAGGTGCAAGAGTCATATTGTATTGTTCGTCAAAAACCTTTGTAACCATCTTACGAGATAGGTAACGAAATTTCATCACATCACGTTCAACTTAGAAGTATGACGAAAAAGAAAATTTTAATTTTGCCATTGTTAAAATTTTTATTATTTATTTTAATTATTACCCCCCTTGTTGTTTAGAATTTTTTTAATTGTATAATTTCTTTTTTCAACATGGCGATGACAGCTAGATAGCTCTTCCGATGGAGATGCAGTGAACTGTAATATCAAATCGTTGACAATGATCATCTAGTGAACTCGGAATGAAGTCAATTTAACTGTTGGAGCTTTCAAGAAATGCACAAATTATAACTTGAGGAGAATTCTTAGAAAATTTATTTAAAATGACACCATTCCCTTTCTCGGCTTTTAAATCTATACTAGCGCAAGTAAGGAGAGGAAATTTACGGTCATGGCCAAGTTGGTTTCTTTTTATTCATCCTATTGTAAGGTATTCCAAGTAGAGGAGGAATAATTCCTTCGATAAGTGCGGCAAAATTCGTTCAATAGGAGACAGAAGGAGGTCACTGAAGACTGCAGGCGCGGGAAGTATGCCGGTGGATCGATTTCAGCCCTTAAGAAATGGAAGAAGCATCTTTTGCTGTAATGCACTACTACTCAATCCCAAACTCCACTTACTCAACAGTTTTTAACGAAATTAGGCCGCATATGTTGGCTTATGCGGTCTCGAAAAATGAGTTCCTCGCGTCGACGAGCAGTGTTATGCTTGAATGTATACTTCTATACGTGATTGTTTTGTCTGTGCAGAAAAAAAATCTTAGCACTTATCATGCCAATTACGTCAATTGACGGAACGGTGAGATAACTCCAGAACTGATTTTCTCGTCAATTGACGAAATACTCTCTTCAACATTATTTAAATGAGTTATTCTATCACTAGACATAATCTATGTGTGTCTGTTCATGCCTTGGTATTATATTCTCCATTTAAAGCCAATAGATAGCACAAGCATGCATTAATATAATGTTTTCTATTATCATGAGTTGAGTGGTTATTTTGTAATGTATTTTTGAAAAGTAGCAAAAATGACCAGCATTTAGGTTGCAGAACCAGTGGTTTTTGGGCCGGCTTGCTTAATGTTAACAATCCTGGAAAAAACAGCACTACCTTGCGCCTCAACAGCCATTTTCTAATTCAACCTCTGCCAATAGCATATATGTCACCGGAGAGAGTGCAGAAAGAGACAGTGTGAGAGCGAAATTGGTTGTTACCATATTAATGACTCCGAAATTAATTTTCGAGTATCTTCTTTTTATGCATGAGAATTTAATAGTAAATGAGGTTCAACTCTCCATTGGCTATCTATATCATATAATTAAAAAGGATCAAAGGAGAGAAAAAAATGCCATCAGTAGAAGTGAAAGAAAATAAAATTACGTGATAAGCGCGGCATAAACTTTGAGGAGCGGGATTAACCGGAAATGAGGCCAGTTAATTGCAATCAAATTTCAATCAGCAATTTTTTTAAATCCAATAAATCAGTCAATGCATATTTTTGCTCCCCTTGGAACCAATATAACTAACGAAAAACTAAGGAGAATTCCAAAAATGGAATTGTATTCCCCTATAAATAGGTAAGTGGAATTACTGTATTTATTCTGACCACTTCAGTTATAAGCATCGGAAGCATTAATTCATTCATGATATTACAACCCAAAGATTGGTCTTTTGTACAGCTTCATTTAACTATTTCTCTTGCTAGACACTTCAGTTACGTGATTTTATTCTTCCTCGTGCCCTTCTTCAATTGTCTCAAGTACGGGTACTTACCTCTAGGTCTTCTCAACGGGAATGCTCCTTCGAATTTTCCCTCCGTCGCAGAACTCGCGTAATTTCTTTATCTTATGATGTGATCTGTCCATCGTGTTATTCCTTAGCCCATGGTGCACTACGATTCCCTTTTTTTTACCTGTTAATCGGAATACGTTCTCTCTCTATCCGTCCACTTTAGTACCTATCATCGGCACCAGGTCTCCAAGGCTTCAAATTCTTCTCTGGTCAGTTCTTTATTGTTCAATTCTGATCCATAGACTGCTGCTTCCCACACAAAATTTCTACATAGTATCTATGGATCTCAATTCTAATGCTCTAGGAGCAGAGTAGCGACCTCTAGCCATGAATTTTATGCTTGCTTGGGCCATACGGCTCTTAATGCCCGTTGTGTTTCTCCAATCTCAGGTTATGCTACATTCCTATTAAAATTCCTGAATTAAATGAATGATCCAATTTCCCTAATGATTACCCTTTCAGATGGTCATTGTTCAATGCTTTCTCTCAACCCGCATTCCACTTTAATGGTATATTTCTAATCATTTTTCGTTCAGTATTCCTGGAACCTTTGAAATTACGTTTAGTGCGTTATTCAGATAATTTTCTCTCCCTTCTAAGATAGCAGCAGCAGAATACTAATCATATTTTCTTCTTTTCAGCAGATTCATTTTCTGTTCACCTAGATTCCTAGATTTCCTTGTTCATCAATTTAATTCACCGCTACTATCATGCCCCTAATAACGAATGCTGTTGATAAGTTACAACCACGCTGGACCCCTTTTCTTTGAGTTCGGCGTCTGAATTTATTTCTTCCTGCGTTTATGCTGTGGTCACCTGGCCACGGTAGAAGAGGTAGAGTATGCCTATTCGAGTATCATTGTAGCCCAAGGCAATTTATGCGTTGTGCCAATCATTTCGTTCTATTCTACATTCTACAAAGCCAGAGATAATTTTGGAATCAGAAAAAATGTAAAGGTAAGGATTTGTTTCATTGGCCAATAGCACAAGCATAAAAAATATTACTTGTATATAATGAAAGAAAATTGACCATTGAAAGGAAAAGTGCAAACCCATTACGTTGCTAAGCATATAACTGTGGACAATGATGCATTTCCTACTAAATTTTGACGCAGAAATGTAAATCAATTGCTTACTTTTTAAACAGAAGTATCCTCCTTTCCGAATCCATATAGATATAATTCTTACCCATTGTTTTATTTATTTTTCTTTTCTTTGAACTTTGTAAAGTAAAGATCTATCATATCCACGCAGGAATGTAACATTGACGTTTTCTCCCTTTTATCTCAATTAGGCGGACATTTCGACAGCTAACCGATAGTTTCACGGAAATTAAACAGCTCGAATTAAAAAATAGGTACTTTTTCCAATAAATCATTATGACTGATGTTCTGAGTGACCCTTACGTAGTTTTTTGTAGATCAGCGCTCAGTGATTCCTTTTCAAATGTCATTCAGAGAAAATGAAGCTCTTAGGCATTTTCATAGAGCCAACTCCTGTTCCAGAGAAAATACTTAACACTTAAAAAATAAAGTCAAAGAGTGCCATTTTAAAATTTGTGCACCGTCTAAAATACCCCCTGGAATTACGTTAGACGTTATGTTGTTGGTGAAGCTAAATTTAACAAGAAAAAATCATGACTCTTGGTAATGCGTATTAATCATACCATGTCTTACTAAGGCTTAATCAGTGCACCTCATTTTGATAAAGGAACTAATGACTCTAGATAACATAAATCATACTATGTAATATGCTGGTTATCTCTTCTTTAAGGCAAACTTCATGCGTGATTTTTCAGTAAAATATCACCGTATACCGTAAACAATCCGAAGATTGGATTGACGGAGCTCTTCACCCAATTTTCTATCAAGGTGATATGCTAACATTGCACACTCATATTTCTACTGTTCTACGTCCTTCACCAACTGCTTGCTACTTCTATCACATTCGAGACTCCTCTCTGCCATTTTTACCTTCCACTTGTCCTTTATCAACTTTTCGTCAGACCATAGTGTCTCGCGCTGTTGCCAATTCACTAGTTCTGTCTTCTTCTCAAGATTTTCAAAATACTTCTCTCCTACTCTTCTGACAATATTCACATTACTCACAAGGTAGATCCTGTATTATCATCATTCTTTTGCATCACAACATTTCCTCCCATGATTTCTCTGTTGCTATCGCCGTCCATGACTCAATATCATTTATCAATATAATATTGTACGCTGAGAATGCCCAATATCCTATGGGAAAATAGCGCTCATGTAAATAGGAAAACAATTGAGTAGGAATTTTCAAAAGATAAAAATTCAGATCAGCATGAAAAAATACATTCTGATCATTTCCATTGATTTAAGGCACGATGGCAAGGGGATAAATTCTATTCACATCTAGGGGAGCACTATATTGAAAAAGACCTGCCGTTTCCTGCCGTATGAGTAAAGAAAGATTATTATCGGTTTATTGTATGAAATATTTAATCTCCTATGATTTAAGGGGGAGTATAATTAAACTCGCTTACGATTGTGCACTTTAAAAGCGATAAATCAAAAAATTGGTCTCTTTGAAGCTTTTGGTACATTTTCTGATACCGATTCAAATAAAATAAATACCTCTTAAAGGTCACGAAGTAAAAACCGCTGGCTTTCGCTGATCTGAAATGAAGCCCATCTCAGATTTTTCGCATATATTAATGCCTGCACGCATTTGCGACGATGAAATGGTTCTCTTTCACCCGAAAATACGCTGCTAAGAAATGCAAATTCGGTGCCTTCTGACCTTTCCCACCCAATCGTATCTTTATTTTCTGCTGCATCCAGCATCCATGGCCCATCGTCAGGAGAGTATGGCAATTATTGCGGCGATCAGAAAGGTCTACCGATCGCCTCGGAAACCCTTAATCAATAACCATCTCCCCCTTCCAGGTATGTTAACAGCCTCTCCTCTCCATATAATTTCCCGCGCGTCCATTGCCCAACGAGAGAGAGAGGGAGTTTATCGAAACTGATCCGAAACAACAGATGGCGAGGATTAGGCGAACAAGATCGCTACAGGGCTAAGCGCCTCTAGCGGTGAGAGTAGGTATGTCTGTGTACATGCGGAGACACTCTTTTATTTGTTTTCATATATACCTATATATGTATTCGATGATGTTTGTGTGCGACCTGAAAGAGAACACATAAACGTTCGAAATATTCGTCGTCCTTCCTGAAGAGGCCTTGTGGGTTTGGCGCGGCGCCAAATCCAATCCGAGGCCGCTGTTCGGTCGGTTATTTGGCGGATTTTCCCTTTCGCTCTAGCGGGCGCCATTTGCAAAGCGCCTGGGTCGCAAATTACAGGAGGGGTGGGAGACATTAATAGGGGGAAGCCGGCGTATTTATATTAGGGTCAGGTAATTTGTAAAAAGAGGCGGAGGTGGGCGGCGATATGTAAGCAAGCATCCGGCCCGCAGCGGCTCGCGCCGGAAGTTAAAACAACAAAACAAGAGCGAAACGGCCTGCGTCCTCTTCACTCGTCGGAGGGGAAACGGTGGAGGAGTCAAATGAATAACGCTCGGCGAGCATCTAACCGACATTTATTTCGCTCCGCAACAAAATTAAATCCATTGAAAAAGGAAAATGCATGCATTTTCGTCGTCTGCCGGAGCTAAATATGCAGAGCGTTGAATCAAACGTACCTTGTATAAAAGATAACCCACATAATAAATACAAATAAACCAAATATATTAGTTTAACAGGTGATGAAAGAGGATTTTAAGAGTTTTTGCGGGCAAAATATCACAGTTATGGAAGCCATATCGATGCTTTTCCAGCATATTTATTATTGCTCTAGGGTAGGCTAGTTACATCCGAAGCTTCGTTAACACAATATCCAATAATTTCTTTGATGAATATCTATCACCTATTACACTTCTTTTTTAAATAAAGGTAATATAAAACATTATACACAACCGCCACGAATCAGATTCTAGAGAACAGTTAAAATTAAAAAAAAAGTTAAAAACCAAGGCAACGCTCTCATAAACAAATGCATTTTCTTCGCCGTTTGGAGTTAAATATGCAAAGCGATGAATCAAGCTTACCCTGTATAAAATGTAACCCAAAATGACAAACACTAATAAACCAAATATATTAGTTTAACTGGTGATTATAAAGTATTTTCATAGTTTATAAGGGAAAAATATAAAAATATCACATATATTGAAGTCATGTCGATGGTTTTCGAGAATTACTTATATCTGGTAGGCAGTGGCTTAACTATGGGGGGGGGGGGGTGAGGGGATAGATCCCCCCGAACCCTCAGAAAAATAAAAAACACTTAAATTAGTGTCTACGTTTGGCATATCATAGCTACATCTACTTATAGTTAAATTTTAAGAACTAAAATGATGTAAAATGCATTTCCAGGCATGTCACTTTCAAAAATTTTCCCGGACCCCTTGTTCCCTGGGGAGAGTCGTCTCCAATTCCCTACCCCCAAAGCATATTTCCAGTGAACGCCACTGCTAGTAGGCAAGTAAAATCCACTTCGCACATGAGCTTCGTTCACAAACCATTATATTAAAATCTCCGTAAATTTTCGTTATAAAAACTACAAACTATCCCGTATTTCAAGTTCAGATGATGTATATATGCATGCATGAAAACCTATAAGAGGCAAAATTGATATGCTCACTCAAAAAATCTCACATACGAATAAATGGGGAAGAAAAATATTTTAGGGGAAAATTTCCACTCATAAAAATCATTCTGCTTCGCTGAAATCAAACCAGTATCCCTCAAGTTAGCGTCAATAGCTTTCATTGAGTTGAAAGACAGACATATTTTACAATGTTAGTGGATGTTACACATCGCGTCAGTGGTAAATTTTTTGAATAGTCTCTGGTAATCTTTCTGTACAAAGATATTGATATGGCTATTATTATGCTGGGTGATTGAATGGCCCCTATCTCCTGACTGATGTTGTGAGGGAACCCCCTCTCGTACATATTTATCAAGCCATACCAAAATATCATATTATTTCGGAGGAATATCTTTGTTATATTTAATTTTTACAGCCTATATTTATAGGAATAAATCTATTGGATGCCAATTTATTTGTTTAAACTGAGCGATAGCATAAACCCTCTGTCATGACTGTTGCTGCTGTTTTGAGGGAAATTCCTTTCGAATGTATAGCCTAGCTTACATGTTAAACGAAGACAATGCAACTTTTTTAATCATTAAATTTTTAAGTATTTTGTAAAAACGACTATTGTTACTATTAAGAAAAATTTAAAAAACACTAGCCCATTTTTTGCCAATTATTCATCCGGCAATGTAACAGGCAATGGAAAAAAAAGGTAGACATTTTTTCAAGCGTAATTATTTTTAAAAAAAGTGGGAAATATGATAGCAAGGGTACTCTCGTTTTTTTTTTTAAATAGCCATTTTAGACAGTCCCACATTTCGGAACATAAAAGCGATTCCTGCGCGTTCCGATACGGAAACGTATTACCTAAACGTTTTCACTCGGAGAGAGGCCTAATTTCGCCAAATCGCCCATTTTTTTAAAAAATGAAAAAACAGAAGACTGCTTATCTCTCCCCACCATTATGCACTGCGTCAATATGCTCCCGCCTGAAATGGATGGCCAGCATTTTGGATCTCATTTTGTTTAAATGCCTCTTCATCAAAATTCTGTGTTTGGATTCTCCCAGAATGACGTTTTATCGCTTTTCTCCGGAAATAACTGCAGGAAACAACTACCCATTATCTTATTCTCCATAAAAACGGCTTTTTTAGGACCACAATTCTGGCCTGGAAGCATATTTCTCTTCCATAACGGAATACCATAAAGAGGAATATCCATGACCGAGGAGGTAATTCAGCATCGCGGCTTTCTACAGTAACATTGAACTTCAACGATAAACGATGGCACGTAATGGGACAATAGCCCTAGTGATTTTTTCAAAAGGTTAAATTTAGTTTCATTTCCCTCCAGGCAATAGAAATATAGACAATATCACCTCCAAATGAGCAACAGAAACTATTTGAGCGGCCTCAAAGAGGTTTATAATGCAACGTGAGCATAGTGGCATGTAGACAACATCTCAGGAAAATCATGCTGAATACTTAACGTCTGAAGTTTCACGTTCTCTTCAACTGAATTATGATGCCTGTCCCATTTAAATGAATATTTTGCAAAAGCGTGGCATGTATTGACAACAAATGACAGAAAAGTCAGATTTTCATTCGATATATCTATTTTTTCAAAGTTATATTTTCACTGTGCTAAATACATCACGAGTCTAATATTAAGTCACAAAACAGAGATGTTTTATATAGGGACATACGTATTTCCACATTTTGACTAAAAACTTTTTATTCTTACATAAAAATGCATTATGGTACTTCTACTGCTTCCTTCGACAAAATGATTCAGTCCTTTGTTACGCATAGCTTTTACGACCGAAATGCATATACTATATGCTCCTTCAGAAGGACTCCATGGGTCTTTTAAGGTATTTGGGGCAAGGGTATTTTCTGAATTCCCGCAATTTATGTATCACTTTACGATGCAGATTATGGTAATCAGGGCGGAAAATTTCTCAATGCTGAAGAGGACCACAATTATAAAAGAAACGTTTACTTCAATCCTTTAAGACATCCAGTGTTTCCCTATGCTTGTTTTGAAAATGAGGACCGAATTTCTCTTGCCTAATAATAATATTATCTTCCTCTTTTGCCAAAAATGTGCTTCTTTTAGATCTATACAAGCTCCTTTTTCTTCGGAATAGGAAGACCAGCAAAATATTTCCCTTCTGGTCAAGCTATATCAATTGCTTTCTGCCTGTCTTCATCTTTCTACATTAACTAATCTCTCAGTAATTGAACATGGAGAAGGGAAAATTTATATTTCTCCTAGTTTTTTGCCCCACGCTTGAGCAAGATAGCTTTATTTTAAAATACTTGCAGGAATGACTCAGTTCATTTATTCCAATTAATTTCCTCACTTTTACTGGTTATTTAAGACAGACGCCTTTCCCTTAAAAAAATGATCTTATACTTTGCCTGTAAATCAATCAATAAAGGATCTATTTAGACTTGAATTTGTGTTAAAAGTAACAGCTATCGAGTTTCCAAGTAACGAATTGTCACGTCTTGTAACGGATTGTCACGTCTTGTAACGAATTTTCAAGTCGAATTCTCTGAGGATTTTCCATCAATAAATTCGACAAAAAACGCATTTCGAAACTTCAAAAGCGATTTAAATTTTTACCATGAGTATCATAGTACAATGCCGTGATATTTTATGATAGATCCGAAAAAAACACATGGATGCATTAAAGTTTTCATATCTACTGTCCATTTCTAACAGGTCATTATTAGTAACCATAGAAACAAAGACAAAAGCTATCAGTAATTCTCGTTAATAACTAGACGGATGAATATCCTAAAAGTATATTTGATAGGAAGCATTTTCAACTTACATGAAAGACCCTGAGTATTAATGTTTTGATCAAAATTACCAACTAATAACAATATAAAGTTGACGCAAGCACATGGCTGAGTCACCACTACGAATGAACACATAAATGGAAGCAGATCAGAAAGCAGTTTGGTAGTGTTGGATCAATTTTGAAGGACAGCGGGTCTCGTTACTTAACCTCACCTGGCTGACGCGGTGACGATGACGGAAGCGTCATGTTTAACGAACGGAAAACAACCGAGCATCATCGTGCGAACGGTAAACAAGTGGTGAAAGAGTATGATTGGTGTCGAGAGAAAATCTCGCATCATCGGGGACACGGAGGACAGAAGATATTGAGGAAAAGAAAAGGTAAAATGATTGTCATTTTAATTCTTTCTTAGTCTTCGTTGCTTTTGGGCAGGTGTTGGGGTTGACAATAGCTAAGAAAATGAAGACTTGCACAGAATTTAAAATTGATCTTTGTATAAAATCCAAAATTTTAGCCAATTTTTAGTGATTCATCGGTGGATTGAATGAATATTCTCTTGAGACATCAACCGGATAAGGCTCAACTACAGTCCATTATGAACCGTGCGTCATTGCGAAGTTGACGATTTTGGGACAGTTGGACGCTATCCCTTGAATAATGTTTATCAGGGTGACGACTAGAGAGTTTTTGACCAAATTCTCAGTTTCATAGCATTGTTTCCTCTCTTCAAGCCAACAAACGACTTAAGCTTCATGTCCAATAATGTCACGAACTATTCTCATCGGGGAACAATGGTTGCAATACCACACTTTTATTTAAAATCGATTAGCTGAAATATTCCGACATTTCCGACATTTATTTTTTACTATTTTATAATGGTCAAGTGCTCATCACAGATTAAAAAATTGTGCAGAGACAGTTTCGTCTCAACTGTGAGGTAATTTCTCAGAGTAATTCTGGTACTCAGAGCCAGCTGTTGGTGCACATATTATAAAACTGTGTCACAATCCATAAATATATCCGCGAACTTTCCACGGGCATATGTTTTGCCACTCAATTTTTGGGAAACTGTATTGACCCCTAGTCCTATGTCATGAAACTAAGTAAAAGACAGCGACAGGCTTTGAAAAGAGTTCCTTCTGTAATGAACTGTGGTGGACCGCTAAGGTTAAGAGGGTTTAGGGCATCTCCATATTGACAACCAACTTCCAATGACCGCTTCTCAGCCTTCACTCAAGAGTTGCTATCGACAGTCAAAGCATTACTAAACGAAAACAGTTTCAGACTTTTTGCCCATTTAATACAGATTTTTAGGTTTTCCTCGAAACCACACAGTACTGAGTAAGGGAACTAAATAGAAGCAGCTCCAATCAGTCCCATAAATACTTAATAAACGTTACCACTTTTAGTACATTTAAATCATTATTCAAAACAGTAACCTCACCATTTCCAGACATTTCTGGTTGAGCTCCGAAAAAAAAAACAAAAATCTTTATTCGTGTCAAAAAAAACAATGAGAAACCGTGAACGGAATCATTCAAAACCCGTACATTGAAAATAAATTAATTGAAAGCATTAAGTCCTACTTCACTAAAAATACCCCGCATTCAGTGAAAAGTAAAATCGGTGACGAATAATCCCTTTATATGATGGAACAATATTATTTTAGGCATTATCATCCACCACCATGAAAATTGCGAGTTTAAAGTTTTCTCTCCACTAAAATAAGTGAAACACTTGAATTTATATAAACAGTTGATCTACTGGTGGAGAAAGCCTTATTCCTGATAGAATTCAGAGCAATCGAACTAAAAATTGTTATTTTGCTAACAATCTGCTATTACTTAGGAAAAGTAAAAAATATTATTCTGTGGTTCAGATGTAGAATTTTTTCATGTGCATTAAATTATATTTTGAAGTTAAGTCATTAGAACAATGAGTTTTGCTGGATATCACACAATTACTTATACCACTTTTTTTACAGAGCGTGACCGGGTTTCAATGGATTTGGATGATAAGTAATTGAAACCCGGTTGGCGCTCTGTTAAAACAAGTTGTATAAGTAATTGTGTGATATCCAGGAAAACTTATAATGGACTACCGCAGAGTTAATCAAGAGTTAGTGAATTTTAATAGGACACTGGTTGAGTGATAGGACTTCTAAGGTATATTTAAAATTTATTTTGGGATTCAGTTCAATTTAAAACAAAGTATGTATTCGCTCAAAACTATCTTTAGCGTTCTCAGTCCAATATGACAGCCTATGCAAAGACAAAACAAAAGAACATGTGACGTGGATGCGTGCATGACCAAAGTTTTTCCCATTGAGTGTGAATAATATCAGTATTCTAATTCTGAATCGCCAGATGCACACATGGGAGGCCAGTTCTCCAGATGGCTCGCTAACTCGACTCCTTTTGAGATTTTCAGCCCAAGGATTTAACGATAAGGCGACACGGAAGGGTTTGAGTGGATAAAATTTGGCCGCGAGCCAAATCTCCTCCCTCACGGAGCAAAAGTTCCTCCTACAATTGCCACGGCGCGGATACACCATTTCAATTCGCAGCCATTTCCTCCGATTTAGACACCTTCACAACAATATTCACCTTTTCACCGCATACACATTGCATTTCTCACTCCACACTTCTACCCTCTACAGAAGGCGTGTAGTGAAATTTCTTGCATTAAGTCGGGTGTGACGTGCTTTTGGAGGGCCCAGTATTCATGGTGTATAAATAAAATCATTTAGCCTGTGAAGGAATGCTATAAAAACCTAAGATTGATTCTGTAAATTAGTTTTAAGTCCTGATTCATTGAAAATACTCCTCATTCAGCGAAAAAAGGTCGTAAAAACTCTTTAATTTTCTTAATGGACTAGTTTCACTATACAAGAAACATCATGATTCACCGTGGTCTTCACTATGACCATTCATCACCATGAATAAATCAGCAATAGATGAGGATATTAATCAGAAACTCAATGATCGATAGCAAAGCTACATGACTGCTAAAAAGAAAGCTTTAAATTAAATTATATACCGTCAATTAGTAATTTTCATTAATATTCTATTATTACATTTGAATAGATAAGTCGCGCGCATTGACTTCATTACATTATAAATTTCTAAAATGCTATTATTTCGCGTTACCATACATACTAGTCCCTTTCATCACCACAGTGCACCCAACATTTAGAATAACTAGAATAACTAATTAGAATTATCTCGGTTGCCTCACGATTTCTTTCTATTAGAAGAATTATTAGTCATTTTGAATATTTAAGTCTGTTATAGGACGAAATATTTTTCTATAAGTCCATTTTGAAAATATTGGCATAATTATTTGGAATATAGGTGGTATCATTTATTCACATGGTATTTTGTGATTATTAAAACATAATTGCAGGGATAAAGAACTGAGTTTGGGTGCTATTTGGGTAAAAAATGGCTGACGCTAATTAAACGCGTTTTTTGCATGAAAGCACGTTTAGCGTAGTAAAAAGTAGCGTTTAAAAGTACGCTCATCGAAATATACCATACGGGGATATAACAAAGTGTCGAAAAGGCGTATAGAAGAAAAATCAAAAATCTGCCAGCAATGACGCGAATTATGTTAATTTTTTTAAATGATGTCCGAGGATCGGCTACGAAACTCGTGGTTTGCTTATCGGTTACGAGTGATGACGTTGTTTTTTATTCAACAAATTTTCCATTCTTTGCGCTGTCTAAGTAACCATCGACACACATCGACACCTCTAGCGATGTAATAAGCTGGTTATTGTACCGAATGAACGGAAAATTATGCAATATATGCTGCCTATCCGCAAATTTGCCGGAAAGACTTCAAATCACACCATTTTGATCATTTTTTCCTCTCTGTGGGACACCCGAAAACTTATTCAACTAGCAACTCGCTGGGAAAGTCAGAGATACTTATTTCCGGATCTACGGTGGGGTTTGAAAAACAGACTAGGTAAAATCGAAGTATTTGGAGGTTACCACCTTGCACAAAAGGATTTAATCATATTTTCATACATTTTTACCTTCTTTAACAAATTGATATACAAATTTTCTCTAAACTTAGGGCCTCTTTTACATACTTTTGGTATATTACAATCCAAAGGTAGATCCAGGGAGGGACTATACTAGATAGAATCGTAATCTTAGCCCCTCCCTTTGTCCATATCCTAGCTCTGCCATTGCATCTTTACATATACATGCCCGGAATATATGATTTTAGTTCACTCCTGTTCCTTCGCCGTAGCATTCCATTCCCTCCTTGCCCATCTACTTGGACATTCATCCCTATTCACGACTCCTCCCGCCGTTAAACCTCTCACACCGAAGGCGTGGAAGGGGGTTTAAAGGGAGGTGGACACACCGGGGGTGGAGGCAAACCATTGGAAAATTTCATCGTCGCTTTCAGAGGAGAATGGATTCTGCGAAGTTCTCTCTCTGTCTACTTCGGTGGCAGCATGTAGAGAGGGGTGTGGGGAGGTGAAAGGAACTGGAATGGAGGGGGACATGAGTCGCTGCTTCGAACAGAACACAATGGACACATCCGAAATCGATAGGGGGAGGGGGGTGTGGCGGATCTTTAGTTGCGGCGATGGTCTGAGAGAGAGCCACCGTGAATGCAGCGCGGATCCAAACTGCATTCCATGGGCGGAACCTGGAATATTACAATGGAGGATTCTCGAGTCGGCCACTATGGCGTGTTGCCGCCCACGGCGCATTATAATGGGCTCGCAAAAGTTGAAACAGTAGTTAGCGATGGAGAATTCTGAATTTTAAGATGAATGAGCCGTAATTTTGGCTTTAAAAGTCTATGTTTTCACGGTCAAGGAGGAAGGTTAAATATTACAATAGTTGCCACCCCACGCGGAAATAAGAAAGCAGATCATAAATAAATCCCAGGAAATATACTTCTATAGAATTTAAGACGTAGGACGTCAAATATTCCCACCGGGTGTACGGGGTATTAACATAAATTTAAATATAGTACACTCAATACCCACCAATATTAAATAGCGGGTTTTCCAGTAGGCCACTATGAATGTTGTCAGCCACAGCGTACAAAGCGGGCACTCTGAATACTTGACGACAGAAAATTCCAAATTTTACGCATAATGAGCCAAAAATCCACGTGAATCAAGTCCACGTCACATTAAAATTGTCCCACAAAAATATATAATCTGAAGGTAGTTGACGAAAAAGCAACCAAAATTTTACGAAGAATGAGCCATAATGTTTGCTTTAAACTGAAAATAATTTCTTTATAGTCTACGAATGAGGTAAAATATTTAGTATGTATTACCATCCTGTGTGGAACCAAGTAAGGTGATAATAAATAAACCCCAGGAAATGCACTATCTTACATTTACTGCGCAGGATTTCAAAATACTTATCCCAATAGGATCCATGGGAAATTAACAAGAAGGCGATAGATAAAGTCAAATGTCCACGAGAATTAAGAAGAAATAAGTACTTACGAATTACAATCCACCATTATTGAAATAGCGGGTTTTCCAGTCGAAAATTAGACATGTTATCACATGCATTAAAATGAGTTCAAAAAAGCAGAATCTAGAGAAGCTGGGTCGTAGAGCAATTCCAGTTAAACGTAGAAGGCCCCATAATTTTGGCTTAAAATCGAAAATTATGTTTTCGTGGTCTAGGAATAAAGTTAAATATTAGGTACTAATTTCTATATCGCATGTAAACAAGTAAGGGGACAATACATAAATCCCAGGAAATTCAGTGCTTTACATTTAATGAGTAGAACTTTTAACTATCCCCATGGAATATTTGGGAAATTTACATGAAATCGATAGGTAAAGTCAAATATTTAGGACTTCGGATAAGTAAAAATTAGAATTCACCATTATTAAAATAGCGGATTCTCCATTCGTCCTATAGTCGTGTTAACACTCAGCGCGCATTAAAATGGGTCCGCAAAGGTTGACATTCCGGTTGGAATTGGTTGGTGGTTGAGCAATCCAAATTTAACGAAGAACGACTATAAGATGGACCTTAAGCTTATTTCATTGATCTTTTTATAGCCTATCAAGGTGAATGTAATTTATATTATTCATAAAATTTGTTAAAATCCTAAAATATCCTAGTAAAAAAGTATGTTCTACAGATTACGGTAAAAAATTTAATATTTAGTTTTTATTCCTCAAATATTTGTATCCCTGTTACCACAAATGGTGCATGTACTCCATTCCTTACTTTCCCCAATCCTTTATAATACTCATATAAAGGGTTACAGCTTTGGAAAAATAATATAATTTAACTTCCGTAAAACGTTCATTATTTTGCATTTAATTGTCATATTTATATGATTCGAAAAGAGAAGATAGAAAACGGTAAATACCTACACTTTGACCACATTATCAGATCTTGGAGAGCTACTTCGAATAGTTCGTCATCCTTAAATATATGCAACACTGGATTTATAAAAACATAGTGGGTTGCGTTCAGTGAATACTCAGGGGAAAAGGAGAGTGTTGGCTTAGTGGATGAGGCAAACGGCGACCTACCGTAGGTTCTTGAGTTAGACTACTGTGTGAAGCCTTGCTAAGCCCCCAAACTAAATCTTGCGGATCGCGATGATAAGGGAAATATACACTGACCTCCTACCCAAGGAGAAGTTTTTCAAGGGAATTTCAAAAGAAATTCACAAGCTTGTGACCTACGATAGGTGCGTTCCACTGTTGCCCTTCCAAACCAAGCTACAGGTGGAAGCACTGAGTTAAATAATGTTAATGAAATTAAAACAAAATTCGCAGTATTTCCTCCGCAACACAAATAAAGGGATAATTACAATACAGAAAACAGCAATGAATTTCATTATTCCGTGGGTAATATGTAACTATTGTAGCTAGAATAAATGTACAATGGGCCCTCGGTATGGCAATATCCATTTCAAAGCTTCACGAATCTTTTTTAATCTGATTATTATATGATACGGAAATATCGAGGAAATTGGAATTTCAACTGATGATTCCTACGAAGCCTTTTCATACCTGTGATTCACCCTTGGATTATTGCGGCCATTGATAATTCAATTCATTCACTTGGCATTCCTATGCAGAAATAGAGCAAAGGCTTGTTATTAAATTTCTATCTCCGAGGATCTAGAAGATATTTTAGGCCGAAAAACATGATCTAACTGATGAAAAATGGTATATAACTGGCATATTGAGGCTTATATGTCAGTGTTTATTACAGCTGATATACATAAATGAGCTCCAAAACATGAAATTTAGAAATATTTAGACTTTCTTGATGCCTAAATTATGACCTCAAGAAAGAGATGCTAACAAGTACAAAATTTTCAGATCCAAATCAAGAATGTTCTAACCTGTCCTTGCATGAATCACTTTGCGACACTTTCGCCGTTTCCGAAAGAACCAATCATCAAGTTAATTTGGTTTCTAATTCACTTGAGTTTCGAAAGGGAACAGCATCCTCAAATGATGATATCGAGAAAACTGCAAAGCAAGAGGTACCATACGGCCTGTGCCGTGTAAAAAAAGGTATATCAAAATGCCACTATTATCCATCTTTAGAAAAATCTCTGAAAAATCTTTATAGGATGATTTACCATTTTCTCGAAAATACTCGTCAAAATAGAGAGTGGTGGCATGATGGATAGGCCAATTTACAAGCTAACGAAGATTCCATGCCCACAAAAGCATGACCCCATTTTGCTGTCCGTTGTACGTCATCGACCTTCATATTTTCATCCAACTTGTCCCCACTCCCGTCCCCTCCCCCTCTTTCATATATCTCCTCCCCTATCGTGGCTCTGGTGTAAATTACAGTGAGAGTTTGTTTCATCACCTTGAGAATAACCTTAGTGTCGAAACCATAGTCGGTAATGAAGCTGTGTATTAAATTTTGTGAATTACTATGGGTGTTTTCTATTTTATGCTGAATGCATCGTATTTCCACCACGTCAGGCCTAAAACGATTTCACGCCTCAGTTTTGATTATTTGGAATAAAGGTTTCGCAAGTGGTAGCTTATGTCCCCAAATGACGGCGCGGCGCCGGATTATTCCACCTTTACCCTCAGCACCTATCTTTATCCCTGAGGCGTCGGTGGGCTCCTATCGCGGGAGGGCCTCCTTCTTTTTACCCTCTTGAGGTCTCGGCGTAAGAGTCACCAACTCATGAGACTGGCCTCAAAGAGTGATCTCTCCTAGGGTTTCGTTTCAGTAGCAATAATACCCACGGTAATGTGCCATCAGCCATTCAATCAGCCATTGTGTGATGATAGGATAGTGCGATATATGACCACTTTGTAGTAAGTAAAAACATGATGATATGTTAATTACCCGTTTCCATGATTTATGAGAATTTTTTATTCGTATATATTAATCCTTTGGGATCCAACGTCAAGGCTTGCTCGACATCACTAGGCACGATTGTACGAGGGGATTGTTTCAAGAAATATCACGCATTGAAATTTTCAATGAATTAGGTTGTTCATTGAACATGCACAATATCACAAACATTGGATTTTTACTTCATAAAATAAAATTAGAACACTTAAAAGGTCATCAAGAAATCCTGTCAATTATTTATTTTTTCCTAAAAATTAATTTGGGCTAGACTACTTGAATTAAAATAAAAACATTTGGACCGCGAAGGATTAAGGAAAACTGGAATTCTTTCAACAGATTTTAGTCTATTGACGCAAATGCATTTTGGCAAAGCCAACTTAATGTTATTCGTAAGTAACAGGTGAGGCACTTTGAAAACGTTACCTTACTTCCTGAAACTCGAAACCAGCGTATTTTTTCAAGCTGCGTTTGATCGTAAAGAGACATTCAAAAGGAGTCAATAGAAAACTTCACGGTATATTATATTCACAAAGTATACTATGTTATGAAAAATTATATAATTACATGGTAATGAGAACTGTGATACTATTTTGGAAAGGTTACTTAGTCTTCAAAACTTCAAGTTCCATCAAATCTTTTAAGCCATATGTAATCTGTTAAGGTAAGCCGTTGTAAACGAGACGTAAAAATCATATCTTTCACGTAAAAGAGAACCTGTTTTTGAACAAGGAATCAATCAAGGTATCGCTATCTAACACAGACCTTCAATCCAAAGCTTTCTTAAATATATGAGGGTAGAGATCAACCCCATCAATGCCACAGAATTGAGAATTTGGCTCATTCAGGGCAGAGATTAAAATTCTATGGACTATCTCGCACTGAAAGGTTTTGTATTTTAACAACATTTTTGCTGCCAGAAAGTTTAAATTCTTCAACCAACTTCGCTATCATTTGATCAAAATTCAAACGCTCTGGTGACTATTATCCATTATTAAATTTATTTCAACAAAATTTTAATATTTTACTTAATTAGTACTCTTCCAAAAGTAATGGCACTTAAAATGCATGATACGTCGAAGGCCATCAGAAAAACTCGACGGATTATGGTACTGTATCTCTACTCCAGTATGGTTACTTAAATAACGTATTGCTCAAAAAGAAACGGAATATATCTATAAGCGCCATAAAAAGGGAGAACAAACTTAGACATTTTTCGGATACGGTCGTCACTTCCGGGTGATTAGGTGCAGACCAATGTCATCCACAGAGCAACCCTCGTTCCACTACATCCAGAGAGGCGAGTGGAGTAGGTTTCCTTGGAAGCCAGAGATGGTGGGAGGGAGGAAAGTAGCGGCTTGTTTGACTCAGGAGAGGGGAGTACCCATTTCGGATCGAATGGAGCAAATTTCTCGCTCCGTTCGGCCCCATTCACTCAGAGAATTCTCTCTCTCCCTCTCTCAGCGGCGCAACCCCCAAGACCGATAACAGATGGCAGCACCGTAGAGAGAGACAGACTCTCCGGGAGAAATCCATTATCATTTCCGCCGCTTTTCACTTTTGCTCGTGGGTCGCGCTCGTGGGGCATTTCCATTCGTCCCGCGTCGTCGCCAGGGAGTGACGTCGACTTTAAATATGGCGAGAACCCGCAACCGCCCGGCGGGCTTGGGTTGGGTTCAGAAGCAGAGGGAAAAGGAATTTGAGGGGGGAATGTGCAATTCAAAAAGTCTTAAAGAAGAAAGGGCTAGTGAAATAGGATAAAACATGGCCGGAATTTTTGAGGGGCCAAGTGGAGGTCCCCAAAATAATACGGCACAAATACACGAAAAAATATATATTCGGCATGATCTTGTCGTCTAATTCTGTACAATATGTTTGCTTATAGTTAAAGAATACCTAATACCTATAAAATAGAGTACTTTTCATCCCACATTGATTCTATAAGCGTATCTTTACCCATTTTCTAAGATACAACCATATTTTCGAGGAAATAAAGGCGGAAAATGTAAGAATTTTGAAGAAAATTGCATAAAATAATCTTTGCATGGCAAGGAGTATAGGTACCCTACGCACGTTTACCTAAGGATATTCTATGCTTGGGACATTAAATTCTCCCGACTTTGATGGAATTTGTCAGAAAGAAGTACCTACTAAATCTGTACCTTAGAGTAAAATGAAAACAAAAACATCAAAAGCTTGAACAACTTTTAAAAAATTTAACCTCAGATAGTAATTAAAATGCTGTTTACAGAGGTTAGTTTAAACACATTTTCCATGGGAGATCCCCGTTTCCATAGACTATTAATCCACAGCGGGAATGCCGACCCCCAAAATAAAACTCTAAACTCTGCCCATGGGAAAAAAGGGCCTCTAAGGTCAAAGCAAAGGTCATGTATCCATGAATTATATAATTGGCTCCTAACGAAATATGCCGAGATATTTTGTAATCCAAACGAAGTGTCTGACATTTGGTGGCCATGAGAATAAGAATTGGCAATGTGATTGCGTTAATAAAGAGAATTTATTGCAACCAAATCGAAACTTGAAGCTTGTACGTGGTGGAAGAGCTCCATATTATCAATAACAAACACTTTGTTACTTCACCATGTATTTTTTTAAATTTCGACGGGTTTCGGCTGTTGCACCACAATCGAGAACAGAAAATAGTATATTTTAAATTATATCTGTAATATTAAATTATATATAGAACAAATATTTTCTGTACTTGATAATGGTGTAACAGCCCAAACACATCGAATTTATTTAAATATGCTGTGAAAGTAACAAAGTGTCTATTATTGATAAATTTATTGCAGGTTGTTTTCGTGATTTTTTGAGGGGTCTTGAAGATTGCGATTAAAGTTATAAATAATTTATGAGATAAGTGCCAATGAATACGTTCTCATACATTAATGTTGACTGAAATAAATTATTATCGACTAATGTTACCCCTAAAAAGCATTCAGTACGCATGAATGTTTGGAGACCGTCCATCAAGAGCAACATCTTTACACATTCGTGAACCTGACGCGAACATGATTTGTCATTAAAATGAAAAATCGAAAAATTCACGCTATCATTCTTCTTCCATGCGTTTTTTCTGAATTTAATTTTTAATTCATCATTTAAAATTTTAACTTAAGTAGCGGTTAAAATGTTTCACAAATATTATTTCAATTTTTATAATTTTTGATATCATTGAAAATATTAATTTATGATCTGGAATATTTAAAGAACTCTCCAAAGAATTCTGAAGAATCTGAACAGAATTTTCTGGCAGACGGCATCAAAGTTTCTGATCTTATTGAGGTTTCCAATTGAATTCACCTGTCTGGAGCAGTTACCCGTAGAGATATATTCCAGCAGATTACCTTTGTCTTATGTTCCATGTAACTTATTAATTTATCGGAATTGAACGATTAAGTGTCTTCGTTTAAACGCTGGTGGCCGACATTAATGTATTTTACCTGCTCGAAGACTTCAACTATCGAGGACGGCTTTCTATTGATAAAAAAACAGTTGTCAACATGACACTTTGCACCTCTCCGCTAGTAGTCGTGCTGTCATTGGATACGTGAAACTCCTCGAAGTGACCAAGCGGATGGACAAAAGTCGATGTTTCGAAGTAGATGGTATTTCACAACTTGTGAAAACAAAAGGTTATATGTAACGCCTAACTACGTAGCATAACCAAGTTTATTTGTGTAAATTCCATACATGGATGCGGCTGAATTTTGCCCCTTCTTATATCTGCACGATTTTGCCGAAACTATTTTCTATGTCCATTCGTTCGTTCGCTCAAAAATATGATCCCAATATATACTGGGTAATGCCCCGGTGAGTATATAAACCACCTCTTCAGCGGTTTCGATTGAGCGCTTTTGCGCACATTACGGGGACAATGACACAACAATTTTGGGTGGGTGGATTGCACTACGACGGACAATGTCTCCTGAAAGCTTAGAAATGGGTCAAAACAAAGAGAATGTCGGTCCTGAGGGATTTACTTTTACGTTTTACATAGGGATAGCATTTTTTCGGCCCCAAACAACTCAATTGAGGACACCGGTTGCCGTTACTTTAAAGTAAGTAACCATATTTTAACACGTGAAAATATACCTCATTTGAATCATTTTGAGACTAGGAAAACATAACTTCTCGAAATTGTAAAAAAACAAGAGCTGCCTAATGTGTATTCTTGATGTACCTGACTCATTTTAAAATAAAATTCAACGAAATCCCAACTCATTATGTTGAATAAAAGTAAAAACTACAATGAAAATCAAATTAACTTTATTTCAGAGCGTTAGACCAAAGTATCGTAATGCGACCGATAATCCAAATACATGATTTCCTTATTCACATCTTCTTCCGATGACAGAAGGAGACTAAACATGGGCTGGCATAAATCAGCTGTCGCTTTCTCTGTTCGAGGGTTGATACTCTGGATCACCAGCTAAACATGACGTTTCCCATCAGCAAGTAGACGTCAAAACATCGTGGCCCACTTAAACCGGGCGATGGCTTCTGATGGGAAAATAATAAATATGGTCCATGTAATTGTTAGATTCTAGTCCACCCGTCAATACAAGGAACGAAATAATGAAACTCCTGATGGTATGACAAGGAAAGGCGAGTGGTGTCTCGCCTTCAAAACGTGGAAGGTCAAATCTGGGATGACAAATGGCGGGAGCAAATGAAAATACGAAATGACGACACAAGACTACTTCCAAAATTCATAACCTAGTTGGTTCGCTGTTGGATATCTTGACAAAAGTCGCCACAGGTGAATGCTCAAACATAAATACAGATATAATTTTAAACATAGAGACAGAACATAACCACATGACGAATGACACTGCACTAGCGTTAACGATGGCCAAAATCAGATCGAAAATTTTCACCTTCATCGGGAATCAAACCGCGGACCTTCTACTATCTGGGAAGATGCACAGACCGCCGAGCTATCGAGGCTGCGCGTACTTCCAGTGTTTTCGGTGGCGGGTTTATACGACCAATTCCCCCCGGATGCAGCCTTATATGTCGGCCAAGAAATGGCTACGGGAACGCCCAACACCGCCAAGGAAAAATTAAGCATACACTGAAGAAGAAATAAAATGATACATTGTCACACTCACACAGAAAGTAGGATACACATAGCCCATGCGTTTTGGGCAACACCGATCGAACATGAAGAAATTAACCATTAAGGTCACAAACGTGTCTAATTCTCGGTACACTCTTGACCGAATATCCCCGTTATTACAGTTAATGAACAAAATTTTACAAAAGTTCGCATAAGGAAATAGAATTTTTCATAAAATACATCCTGCAATAAAGGAACTGGCATCATACTTTTTAGTTTTTTTACAGTTTAATAAACTAAATTTATTGTAACAACAAGACTTAGCAAACATAAACAAATAAAACGAATTTCTGTAGCCCTGCGGATAAGCCCCGAGTCGGAGCTCGAAGCGTTGGTTAATATGGATAATTTAAGCCAGTAGGAATCCCGAGGGGAGTCTACCCACATTATTCGCCCGGAAAGTATCAAATCATATTTCATGTCAAATTCACATTCACACACTTTCTCACACGTTATCTTTAGCTTTAGTAGGATAAACTGAAAGGAATTCGATTCACAGAGCAATAGGGTGAAGAATAATATGGAAAACTCCTGACATCTGATTTGAGGGAGGGAAGGAAGCAAAAAGGAATGACAGTGAATTCGGATTTAAGGCTTTTGAATGCTAGTATGGTGCGCGTGACATTGATGGATCTACAATCAGGCTTTATACTCGTACTGCACAGGCATTGCTTATTGCTTGCTCTGTATTCGGCTTCGGACGATACCAGCAGTGTGGAATTACTTGTTTTTTTCGTTGACCCAGATTGTTTTATAAGATTCATGAATAGGAAACTCCCTGAATACGATAGAAATCAAATGCATTTGGGCTTCTTGTTACAAATCGGGAGTCTAAATAAATAATACCATAATATTTATTGTATATATATGTCTATATTGTATATATATGTCTACCTCAAAAACGTCACTGTAAACCGTAGCGAAAAATAACTTACGTGAAATCAATAGGGTCGACATTGCCGAGTTTGAAATAATAAGATAAAGTTATATTTCCGTTTTCCCGAACCATTGCAAAATCATCGAGAAATTCGCGGAAAAAAATCAAAATCCTTAACCTTCTTCTGATAATTTGATGACGTCGCCAACTTTTTCTGAGAAGGTTACCGCATCTCAGCCACTCGATGGCCTTGCGCGTTTGTCTCATATGGCTCGTTGTTGTTTTTATACTCTTCTAATTCATTGCTTCCTCCATTGAACGATTCTCTTGCGACGTGTTGATTAGCTGTTACTCAAATTACGTCACTTACTCATGAAAAGCGGGCGGCAACATTCGATTTTTTTAAATTTCCAGAGAATGAATGACCGAGGAAGATTTTATTCGCCGTAAGCTATCTTTTCCTTCCTTCTACCAGATTCTTTTCAAGAATTGCTCTTTAGAGTCTAAAAGACTAACCTCATACGGCTGTCACAGGAGTTATTCCGTATATACTTCCTTAAACCAACACAGAGGGTGCAACTACTCGATGTTTCAAAGGGGGGTAACGATGAGTCAGATTATTAACAGAAATTCTCGGAGAGGGGAGGAAAAATAAAAGAAGGCAGAGGTGTGGAGAGAGAAACAATTGCGCCTCGGATGCGTCGACGCCGGCATTAATATTTGATTGTACTCTTGGATCGAGAATGGTCGAGTTTTGCGGCTGACCGTTCGTAATTCAAGGGAAATGGAGACGGGAGAAAGAAGCATAAAAACGAATGAGATTTGGTTGACTCTGCGGATTTTTAAGGAGTGTAATCCTATATGAAAGTTGGAAACATTAGAAAAAAGTATCCTTCAAGCTTCTGAAGTATTAGAGCATTCCCAGTGAGAAATGGGTGGTGGAATCCACGTGGAACCCACGTGGAATCCACGTTGAGTGGTGGATATTTGGTGGTGGTGGATATTGAGTGGTTGGACCCACGTGGAAGCCACGTTGATTTCAAGTGGATTTGTGGTGATTATCATAAAATGTTAAACAGAATTTCTAATTTGTGGAACTTAACTCTCTGGTGACATTGCGTCATTTATCATCCTGAAACCACGCTAGTTATGTGAAAATGTATCGCACATTCTATTTTTATATAATTCGTGGAAAGGCAGCCATGAGAGCACATGAAAAATCGTAGACACATATAAAGAAGGTTTAGATATAGAGTGGTTGAGGTTTTAATGGTTTTAGGACAGCACCAACTGCTGTTTTAATTTTTCCACCAAATTTCCACGTGGGTTCCACGTTGATTCCACGACCAAAAACACGTGGTATCCACGTTAATTCTCCACGTGGGTTCCACGTGGATTCCACCACCCATTTCTCACTGGGTTGCATAGTTTTCCCAAAACCATGGCTTACGGATATGGAGAGTCAAAGTTGGCTTGCGGAGTGGTTCTGGAGTTAATTTTAAGGGTTTTCCCATGAGGGCGTAAATGCAAAATATTTCAAGGAAATTATTCTAAATTTGTTGATGATCTTCATGTTAGCACATCAATCTGAGGGCAATAGCATATAATATAGCATAGAATATTTCGAGCGTTTCCATCTATATCGCCACATAAATAGCTTAGTGGGGCAGGTTTTTGATTAATTGAAGACGGATGATCAACCTATCAAAATATTAGATAGCATAACACGAACGAATTACTCATTGTGAGCAAAAGGTTTTTTAAAGTTTTTATGCAAAATAAAATCAGCACATGAGGCCTCGTTACACGATACATCAACCCGCACAAGCTAATACAAAAATTTGGTTCGTGCAGTGGTACATTTATCTTTACGGTCCACCAAAATTGTTCCTGCATTTACTTTAACATCAGCTCTACGCGTAAATGTACCGTGTAACCAGATATTAAGAATCTATCGAAAAAGAGTACTTAGGTTCACGTGCTGGATAATAATTATAACTTTTTTTAATCCACTCTCTCCTAGTAATCAGAAAAAAATTCTTTCAAAATCATTTTTGTCCAGTCAACATTCTCCGGATGGAAACCATCCGGAAATACACATTCTTGATGAACAGTGGGCAAACTATTATCGCCCACTTCAGACATATGCCCACAATTCAGATTCGCCATAACGGTTACGAATCAACGTCAGATGAGGCGAAAGAAAATTTTTTTCTCAGATTAATGTGGTGGAATGCGTGTTCGCAGGCGAAAGTGGCGCCGAGTGCTGTGAAGAGGGCAATTACAGCTTGGAGCGCCAGCGAGGCAATCACGGCCGTGGGCGAAAAAAGCACGGGCTAGCGAAGCGAGCGCCACTCATTGGGAAGCATTAATTTGGTTCCGCTTGGGTTGCGAGGCTCTGGGAAGCACACATATTGCATAGAAGTGAGGGGGAGCATTTTTGATCATTAAGTGCAAACAAAAGGTGTTTTATCTCCCAAGGCATTACGTGGCCTCGATTGTTACGGATCGCCGTTTCCGTAATTATGCTCGTGGATTTAACGTTTTGAACAGCAGCGTAGTTCGGGGAAGCCATGGCGACCATTAGTCAACACAATTATCCCTATTCAGGCATTATTTCTTTCCAGTAATTACGACAGTGCCTACTTTCACCGCCAACGATTACATTCTTGCTACTCAAATGGGTGGCTGATGTATGCATAATTATGTCGATTGCTGGGGAAAGTGCTACAAGTTAATGAAACCTGCAGTTGCAAGAGATAGACACAGAGTATTGTTTTCAGGGCCCTGTAAAATTGTCCATATCTGCAATTGGCAGGCTAATCACACGCCAATGAAATCAAGAAAAAACGGAGAATATAAATAAGAAGGAAAATAAAATCCACATAGTATAGCATCATTTCTATTACTATATTGTTGAAATTTTGTACATATTAGAGTGCCGATGTTCCATTTGGGACCAATATTAGTAGAGCCTTGGATATTACTTTAGAGTTGTTTACGGCTCTAATAACTGTGTTTAGCATAAGTAATAAATAGCCACATATATAATGCCGACGCATAAGGAATTAATGCGACAGTTAAATTATGGGAGTCGAACTTGTAAAAAATTGTAGAAACAAGTAAACAGACGATACTGTGCAGTATTGAGCAGTAAGATTCAACAAATAGGTTTTAAACCTAAACTAAGATAAATGGAATAATTAAGCAGGTCATGGGACCAAAAATACGGTTATAATATGACTTTAAGTTTCGCGTGATTTGGAATTGCATAGACCCGGGTATACTACGCGATCCAATTGATAAAATTGAGAAAGAGAAGTATTTATAAGCTTTGTCGCGGTATTTACGGGACGCCGTGGAAGCTAAGATGATGTAGAAGTAAAAATATACTCGGCTATATTTATCATCATCATTAGTCTGCAATCCTAAGATTGGTTTGACGCAACCCTCCATTCCTCTCTCCTATCCGCTAACCTTTTCATAGCGACGTATTTCTTCTCTTTTACATCCTTTATAATCTGTCCTATGTAACTCATTCGGGGCCGTTCTTTGCCCTTTTCCCTTCCACTTGTCCTTCAACGATTGTCTTCATCAGGCCATCACGTCTCAGAATGTGACCAACTAAGTTTTCCCATTATACAGCCTAAATTATAAGAGTGAAAAATCGAAGCAACGTAGGAAGAAGAATATCAAGGAACATGACTAGAAAAGGGAGGGATGCAGTGCAGTGCTGCAGATTCAGACTTGCTGTCAAATGAACGAATGCAGGCCAATAGAAAAGTAATGGGGGTATATAAAGAGATAAAGTAACAAAAAAATGGAGAAGTTAAGTAGCTTTCTCAGAAAAGTAAAAATATGGCGGGGTGTTGCATACCAATTTTTTTATACAATACTATAACTGGTCATCAGGGAAGCATAGGTTATGACTTCTAAACGACAGCTATAGAGGGCTTTGGCAAAACAATTGTCAAATTGCTGAACTTTGAAAGATTGAAGGCCAAGAAGTAAGTAGAAGGTGCAGAAGAGTAAGGAAATAAGATAGAGGAACTTCAGAGAAGAAAAAGGAACTGGCTCAGAAAAGGAAAATATAGCGGGCTGCAGTCAGGGATGGCAAATGAAACGGAACGAAAGTCAAATCCTGTGAAATTTCAATAGTTTCGTTTCCGAGAGCGAAATGTAGAAACGAAACTATACGGATATAAACCCTGGGAGCTACACTCACGGTCTAAACGATATCGGAGTCAAACTAAACGGGTCGAAACTAAACTAAAACTCTGGAACGAAACGAAACACAGAAAATATTTCGCATCGGAGGGACCACGTGTTTCACCTTCAAACAGTTAAGTTTCGACCCACACACCTAGTACGAAGTATGACTGAATGAAGTAGAGGTTCGGCCTACTTCCACTAGATGAATGGGGCACTCATATTTTTACCACTAGCAGGAGAACGGTGAACGCAAACTGGCCATTCGATGTTTAAGCTCAATGATTCAATCTCTCTACACGCATGTCAAACGTAATGGGTCGAAACTATTCCATCTTTTCCACCTCCACTCAACTTCTGGGATCGAAACTTTACTATGAGCAGCGGAGTTACGATTAACTTAGTTTCGTTCCCGGTAGTAAAGTTTTATCCCGAGTCGAAACTAAACTCCTTGGTAATTTTAATTTCGTGCGGGAACGAAACTAAACCTAGGCCTCGTATTTTCTTTTCGCTCCGGGTCGAAACGAAACATTTTCGTTTCGTTTCGTTTCACTTACCATCCCTGGCTGCAGTAAACCGATCTTAGCATTCAAATACTATGAATGCCTGAATAGTCGGACACTGTTTCTCTCCTCCTTTAAACCTTCTCGCTACTAATAAATTCTTAACCGTTAAAAAGGCATAGGTACTTCAGCCTAGCGTTCAATGGTCTTTCATTTCCTCCAGGAGACGGCGTGGAAGTGCCTCGGGCCAGGAAATCCGCGCTTTTCGTCTGTCACTTGTCTGTGAGGAATCACCTTCGCCGACGGATGAATGATCGCCTCCACTTCGTCACCTTCATTCAGAGTGTAGAATTGGATGTTGGGATGGATAATGAACCACTGACAGGCTGCAAGGGAGCAAGCAATAGGAGGGAGGAATTTTCTGTAGACATGACATCACTTTCCCAACTTCTAAGAGGAAAATTCACGATTTTTACTATTGAAAACATTCCACTGGTTGAGCTATGTTGAGACAATGCAATTCGCGAATTACGCTGGCTTGTTCCATGCTGACGGCAGTAATGGCTGTCACGTCACATTCAGTTGTTTTTCAATAAAAATAGTTCTACGTGAAACAAGTTGATAGTTTAAACAAAGTTATAGGCATATTTCATGTGCGAGATACAAATATTAGCTGCTCATTTACACAAGGCTATCTCCTTTCTAATTGGATGACTAAACTGATAAACACGCAAAATCAGTTACTTCATTCATCCATACAAGCATAATTAAATTATCACCACACGAAAATTAATTTTAAATGGGCAGAATGTTTTAGTTTAATAACTAACATATTCTCGTGTAATCAAGCCGTAAAAATAATTTAAATATTCATGTAAATACAAGATCACCCCAATATGAAGAAGTATTTATCGTTTAAAAAGGTGCAAACAGACACGCAAGTGGTTAAGAAAAAAGATTACTTTCAATATAGCTCGACACTGAAAGATTCAGCTCAGCAGATTTGAGTTCTTTGTAATAGTTTTCTCCTTAAGCAGTGCTTCAAAATGAGTAAATAGAGTGACTGTAGAACTATGACTAAACAGAATATAATATTTGAAATACATTTGTTTACATTATCCAGGAATCGTATCCCTTTACTACTACTTTCGTTAATACAAAAGGAACCAGAACTGCAGTGAAAATATCCCCCAGCAAAAATGAAGCACAAAAACAGGAGGAAAAGAGGGTGAAAGTCCTTAAGAATTCCATGGTGGGTACACCCTCGCAGTTGGATATTAACACTCCCAAAGTTAAGTATATTATTAAACGCACTATTTGCATGAAGCAACGAAAAATTAATTGAAATACTTGATGAAATTTGAAGAGCCTACTCCTCTGACCTCCAGCCAGAAATTGTCCAGTCAGAAAACAAATGAAAATACATGGTTATGAGAGCTGGATTTAGAATGGCCGTGCGTTAAAATGAAAAATGTAATTGTAACTAGTACCTTGTAAGCAAGCCCCTTCATGCATAGCTAAGATGCCAGCCGAGGCAAAGTGACCAAGTAAAGCCGAGGAGACGGTGATAAGTTGAATAGCTTAAAAGAAACGGGGAAGAGAAGTTAATTCATTCCGTTTTCATTATTGTCAATTATTCAAGCCAATCAAAGGGGTTCTTGAAATAAAAATTAATAAGAAAAACGCTTTAAATTGAACGGATTTTTTAAGAGAGGCAAATAAGCGTATTGTTTCACATGGTACATAAGAATTTTTTTAAATTTCTCTCGAAAAATCGATCAGAATATCTCGATCATTAGCAACTACTGCCACGAATAACGCTTATTTTATTTTTCCGTAGAGCAGATGGTCTTTGTCTGTGTTATTTGATAGTCTTTGTTTGTGCTGTCTTTTCATACTATCAGGCTATCGTTTTCTGGTGGCAGTTTACCCAGCGATTCTTATGGAGTCTTCTGGTTAAAGGTTTTGACTTAAATATCTTAGATATGAAGATGCTGAAACGGTGAAAAACTGCTGTCAGAAAAAGTCAACATCCCAGAGTAAACCCGAAAACGCGAAAGAAGCACAGTTTCTCGCATAGTTTTTACAGTATGGATTCTATTATCAAATAATGGTGATGTTAAGTCGAGTTACTCTGTTATAATTAGTTGAGATATAGCACCCGTTGTTTCAGAATTCTCAAATCTGAAGTCACTCAAAGTTAAGTACAGTTGTTGAACTTTGCCATGGCTGGTATCTTAGCTGTGCATCAATGGACTTTCTTAAAATGTGTCTGTATCATTTCCATTTGTTGTTTTAATGCGGAGCAATCCGAAAGCCAACTCTCATTACCATGGCTTTTCATTTGTTTTCTGCCTGGACAATTGCTGGAGGTCAGAAGAACTAGTGAGCTAAAATTCAAAAATTAAATGCCATTCTCTGTTTTGTCTCAACTCCACGTTTACTCTTTTCACTCATTTTGAATTACTGTTTCCGATGGAAAATATTCTTAGGCACTCAAAAGCGTGTCGCTCATTTAAATTCTCAAATCCGAAGTGACCTCATGTCAAGTAAAGTTGTAGTGGACAAGGAATTGTGTTCGAAGGGATGTAAGCCATTATCCTCCCAATGTAATTCTATCTATATATCTTGTAGGCCACTCAAACCCAAAAAGGTTTTTGACCTCGTCATTACCTGCTCGCCATCCCTGTTGGTCCTTAATCAGCCAGGATTTTACTCGAGCCTTTGTGTATTTTTCTTTACTTTATCTCACCACTGTAGTCTTGCGTGCCCCAGTGGTCGTCTGCCTTGTGGAATATATTCTGCCATCATCATTGTGGAATCCAGCAACCTCTAGTTCACGTTGCCGGTCAATTTTAATACTTCTAATTTTAGCAATGATTTCGCGGTCTTGGGAGAGTATTCTCAATGCTCTGTTGATCCGATACTCCAGGTGTCCCGGTTACATACTGGGAATAGATTATAGCGTAGAATTTTGTTTTTTTAATCTTAATTACACCCTAAAACAACACAATAAGGCCTTTTTACTTAGCCAAGAATAGAGTATAGATTTTTAAAAATTTCAATGACACTCTTACACAGCACAATAAGTTCATTTTATTTGGCCAAGACTAGAGTGTAGGATATTGTTTTATTATCCCTATTACACCCTAAAACAGCAACATGAGGCATTTTTAATCGAGTTTCGACAAATATTACGGACCATCACACACCGATGCCCTGAATATGGGCAAACTATCAAGGTGGGACTCGAACCCGTGACCTTCGGTATGGCAGGCTTATCTCCGCCGCCACCGAGGCCGACATTTTCGTAGACTATAACTTTTTTCAGATTTTTTGCTTAATGTCCAGACCTCAGATCCATACAATTCAGTATATAATATCCCCGAGTATATTACTGAAGAGGATTCTCAACTGGGTCTCTAAATGTGTTGTCACCCACCGCGCATTTAAATGCATTTACAAAAGTCGCCACTCGCGTCGCTGACGGACATATTGATCCGAGTTTAACGGGGAAATGAGTCATAATTAGGGGGGTTAACAAAAATTTGTATACGCGATCATGTGATCAATCAAATTCATAACTTTTCAATGCTATCCCTTGCAATTACAAGAATTATACCGCAAAATATTGGAAAAAAGCGGATCGAGTCACATTCGTTACCGCGTCCTTGACATTTTTGAAAACATTAAAATTCGACCGAAGTGGTAACAGATATTTTTTTAATTTTATTTATTTCAAAACCCCCGAAAACAGCACAATGAGACCTTTACATTGGGAGTTTAAAACAATCAACAGCAGACGATCACAAACACACACACATGTCCTGGAAAAGGCAACCTATCCAGGTGGGACTCGAACCCGCGACTTTCGGTGTGATAGGCGAGGAATTATCCCCTCCGCCAGCGAGGCCGACAACAGATATCAGCCTTTTATGGGATGGAATTGGGCCTTCTCTGTGTAGTCCTCTTGTAAGTATCGTAATCTTATAGAGCTTTACTTTTGTTCTTTTTGAGAGGCTCTTCCAATCTAATTAACTTGTGTGAAAGGTGTTCCGTCTCGCTCCAGTGGAGTGGTTGTGACCTCATATGCTTACTCACGCGGAATGAGTCGGCAATTGTGACGCGTCAACGCGCATCGCCCCATTCGCGGCTCTTTATTAGGCCGACCAATCGTATGGTGCGGAGGGAAAACGCGATTGGCGGAGAAGAGGAGATTCAGCGGAAAAACACTCCACAGTGGGAGGAGCGCCAATTAGTCATTTGCGGCCGAGTCGACAAACAAGGAGCCAGTGGACTAGAAGGGATCTTCTGCTACTACTGAATCTTCTCCCGATTTGAAATTACCGAAATTGCTGACTGCATTCACGCTCCAACCGACTCATACTTCGAGTTCAGGGTCATTTCGTGGATTGAATTGGGAATCACTTTTGCCACGTCATAACGAGGGCGAGAGTAAAAGGTGAAGTGGAGGCAATTGGGAGGGAACGGAAACCCTCGCTGAAACGGTGAAGTTTATAAATCGGACGAAAGACGTCCCTCGGAATCATTCGAAGTCCTTATTCGTCACACAAATGCCTCCATTTGGCCCATTAAGTCAAAAGGGTGCAATGGGATATCTTGGTGCTCCTTCCGATACCCTTCTTGAACGAAATAACAACCCTTCGATTTCCAGAAACTCATTGTTCATTGAGGTTGTTCATTCCAACCCAAAATCGCAATTCATTGAAATAATTGGGTAGATGGAGGAGGAAGATGACTTACGAAGCCACGAAAAAAATCTACCCCATTTAGTGATGAAAAAATCAATTTCGATTAAAATCGAGTTTTAATAGTCAAAGATTGAGAAAATCGAGATCGATGCACGATCTTGGAGTTTAGATCCAAACTCCATTTTTCAGCATTGATGTTGACCATTTCGTTTTATCATAGCAGCATCACTACCGGCCTATAATATCGTCATCCGTCCCATGTGATAAACTTTTGGAAAAATTGGAAAGGCAAGACTTCCATTATCAAGAAAGTATCTCAGTCAGTTGATTTTTCTTAAAAATTTGAGGGAAGCCAAATGGTTCCATGAGACGATCCCAATTCAATACAAAAATTCGGTATTGTTAAATAAATCAAGGGTGAAAACATTCGATATGTAGTGTTACCGAAAAATGTTGAAGATGGCATGAATCGACGGAGTACATAATGAGGAAGTGCTAATGATAGAAAAGAGAAGTCAAGTGATAAACCATAAGAAGAAAGAGAAACAAATAAATCGGCTCCACCATGAGACAATATGGCCAAATAGAGACGATCGTCGAAAGACAATTGGAGAAAAGGCCAATGAAGGCCCAGAAATCGTGACATACGATAAGCAGTTAAGGATGTTATAGAGAAAAATGCGTCACAATGAAAAAGTAAGCAGATAAGAGAGCGGAGTGGAAAGTTACGTCAAACCGATATTCAGGTTTTTGTTAAACGGTGATGATGATGGGGTTAACCATCTCTGTTATCAAGTAAAGTTATTTAATATTTTATCCATGTAATATTAAACCAAATTCCGACCACTCACTGATATGGAAATGTTTTGGGGTGAGCGATCCGAGATACAACAAACACTTATGGAATTGATCCCTAAAAAACCGTCTGAAACACTAGGATAAACTGTCGAAACACTACATTTTCTACTTTTTATCCATCTACTCATCAAAATTTAACATGGGAATTATTTCAAAACATTTCCACCAAAATTCAATTGCGGCGCTGCAATCATTAGAAGGAGGGATAATGATAGAAAATCATAGCAACTAATTTGATTTTTCAAACAAAAGAAGCTGATATAAAATTGGAGAAGGGAAAGTGGGAAAGGAGTGAAATCGAAAAGAGGAGAAAGATAAGGTAATAAATTTAGAATGTAATTTTTGAAAAGTCAAATTCTTCATGGCTTGTTTACATACGTACTATTCCACGCAGAAAAATTTGTGTTTTTAATCGCTTTATACTCGTTATTCTCAAAACAACGTTTTTCTAAGGAACTTGTAATTAAATGCATTTTCTACGTGCCTTTTTAGAGAAGCTTACTGCCACACGTGTCTCATAGGCTATTATTATGTCGTACAGGTACCACTCTACTTTGCCAGGTAATATTGTCATAAATGATCGATATCCAACACTTTACCGTTAATTTTAGCCATTGAATATTCCGCTGATCATTATGCCTGCAGAAGTCACAAAATGATGCCATTCCATAATAAAACTGGGATAATTTCGATGGAACCTCAATTTTTTTCTCAGACTCTTTAATGTGATCGTGCATGATAGTTGGGGTGAGTGTGGGTCGTGTAAGGCGACAAGAGAAGTGAATTTCTACCATACCTAAGCTCAACGATGAAATAAATTCCAAATTAAACCGTAAGGAGTGCATAATTTTTTTATGAGCACTATGAAAATCCCAAATGATCAATCTCACATAATTGGTCCAGGAATTTTCCTGCTTATGTAATGGTACCTGATAACTTAATGAAATCCATTTCGAGCATTTTGTGGCGAGCTTTTCCATTTAGACGACGCGTGTGCATTCGATAGGGGAATTTCAAACAAATTAGTACGCATAGGATTCCAGTTAAGTCATGTAAACGTTCAGCAGGTAGCCTAAGGAAAATTGGTAAGGGAATACCTGTAGGGATCATAAGAGCGGAAACTTGAGATATGGAGCACTAACCTCGAATAGTTAAAAGTCGTCCCTTTTATCGGCGTCCGGGACTATTTCAGGGAAATGGAATTTTTATTTCGACGCCATCGTTCATCTCCACCCTTCCCTTTTTGCCTTCCTTTACCGAGAACCGTCGTCGCCGCTCTAATTAGCGCTTCCTTTTGACTCCACGGGCATCCGTGACGGCGCCACCTGCCTCACGTGTGCCCGAACCAATTTGCAGCAACATGTCCCTTTTTCGTACACTCTCCCTTTAACCTTCTTGTAACACACTAGCCCCCTGCCTCCCCGATACTCTAGCGCGGAAGGGAGGCAAACCCCGCTACTAAACGGGGCGTGAAAGACCCTACACCAGTGCCATCTAGGGGCCGAAAAGAGAACGAACGACATAAACGAAAAATAATCGTGGAGAGAGAAAAAATGTTTGTTTTTTTATGTATAACTTCGCCGTGCGACGGGAGTGCTTCGAGTGAATGAACTGATGTATATAACTTCACGTATGAATGTGTGAATGTAATGTGGGCGTGTGTTCAGGTGAGCTTCGCACGGATATATATCGCTCTTCTCTTCCTCGATCGTCCTCTCATTTGGCTTCCGACCGCCCGCGGCGCCACCGTCGCCCCCACAGCAATTAAATTATTAAGCTCGGCGTGATATGTGTGCGAGCGCTTGGCGACCGTCTTACCTTTTTCCACGCCGCTTTCCCCTCTCCGACTCCATCGCCGCTCCTCGTTAATACATGAAAACATAACATTTCCCCCTTTTGACCCCTATGTTAAGTCTATGAAAGCGTCGCATACGACCATCCCTGACACGGCTCTGGTAGGGCCAATCCGTCCAATTAGTGTCGCCCAACGTTGCTGCCGTTGAGATTCTCGAACACGGTAGACGAAATGGAGTTCAATAGGCGGAAGGATTTTCTCAATCGCTATACGGTAGAGCCTAAGCTACGGTGCATAGAGAACGCCGGTGGTTAAGAGGAAACATCACTACGGCTTAAAGGATTTATTTTTGGTGATAAACTATTCGTTCAAATGATCGCAGGCTTTCCCGGCGTATTGCTTCATGGAAGGTTATTTGAAATCTCCACCGGGTCATGTTCTCCATCACAGCCGACGCGACGTTTCGATGAACGAGTCATCCATCGTCGTCGTCATAACGGCCTGATGACGATGGACTCGCTCAACGAAACGTCGTGTAATGAAGAACCTAACCCGGTGGAAATTCCGAATAACCTTCCACGATATTCATTCCAAACTTAAATTACCATTTACGGTGAAGCAAAAACCCAGTACTATTCCACAAACTTTTATTTGCTGTCGACTAGTTTCGACGCCTATAGCGTCATTATCAAGACAGATCCTGTTTATAACAGTATCTGTCTTGATAATTAGTAACAGATCCTTTATGTCTTGTAATAGAATCTGTCTTGATAGTTAGTAGCAGATCCTGTTTGTCTTTGATAATGACGCTATAGCTGATGAAACTAGTCGACAGCAAATATAAAGTTTGTGGAACAGTACTGGGTTTTTGTTTCACCATGAATATCATCGTTCCGCCAAGACACGACAAATTCAGTTGATTTCATTAAACCACCATGTCGAGAATGTCAGGATATATAAAGTAGATCCTGGGTAACACTTTCCTGTATCTCAACGTATGGACATTTTACCTCAACGTTTCCTCGTACGTAACTTTTTACCGTTGAGAAAATGGTTGGGCAAGTTTAACCATGCACATTCAGAGCATTTCAAGAAAAAAGAGTGAAATTTATATGAGTCATACCAATAAGAACAAAATACTACTGTTGGTAAGAAAGGGATAGGTACTTCCTGTTAACCTATTATAACCCAATGTTGCTTCTGAGTAACATCAAAAATGTGTACATTTTCAGCTTTATTCAGGACATATTATAACTACGTGTTCTTTCGTGATTTAAAATTTTAACGGTGAAATATGTAGCTGTCACAATAATTGTGATAGAGTAGAGAACTTTCACATTTTTAAAACGAGAAATCTTGAAATTAAATTTCTCCCAGAAGCGGCTTTTGGTTAGAAAGGGTTAGTATATGATGAGAAAGCCAGCTAATAATAACGATAGATAGAAGAATTAAACCGCCAGTTTTTCACCGTTAGCAATCGCTAAACATTCAAATCTCCCACTTCCCATCCCGCATATAGCTAAAAATAGACAGTATGGAAGCATTTCCGGAGATCTCACTTCGCAAAAAAGCATCCCATGCTCCGCAGTAAATTTATGACGTCTACTGCTATACGGAAGGCCTAGTGGTGGAGTTGAAGGGTTCCTATGATGGACTTTATGGGTGAACGACGAAATGGTACGGATTACGTGTGCGTTTTCAAAGGAAATCGACAGTAGCTGGAGTAAAGCCTCTGCGCACTGTTCCTCTATGCCGATGTGTGCCTCGCAGTGGGAATTTGTGGTTTGGCCTCGGGGTTATCACGGCACGACATCAGTCCTTTCATGTCCTCGTGCTCTGCAAGGGGTGAATCGCGCCACAGATCACGTGATAACCCCTGGAGCACCGATCGCGCGTTCGATGGGAAACATTTAAATGCAGTCTTTCCTGCCCTCCAACTACTTTCATGGCAAAGCACCGCCATTGTCAATCGACGACTGGTCGGTGCTCACCACGTTGTCCATTATAAGTAATTGATTCTGCTATTTCGTCGGATGTGGCGACAGCTAATATCAGTACCAACATTTGGCAGAACGATCACTATCCCTATAAGTAAGTTTTACATTAATCAATAAAAAAACCAATGAAATTTGCCATGAAAAAATCAATTGGCTTAGCCGATATTCGACCCCGAATATTCCAATTTCCGATAAAGTAAGGCACCACCAAGCCTGGCATACATGGTTAAATTGGTAGCACACCTGACTAGCAATCGGAGGATCCAGGTTCAAATCCCGGCCAAGTCAAGTGATATTTTTATGGCGAATTTCTTCCTCGGTTTACTTAAGTTTGCACCCGTGAGCGTAGCTGCGAACAAAGTCACTTGTTCTAGTATTGCTTTTACTCGCACTGTATTCAAGAGGCCATTAAGTTTCAAAAGAGATATGACACGGCTAAGGCATACAAGGTTGTTACCAAATATGCATTCTATCCATTACATGAATCTAATCCACTTATGTAAAGTCAGCTGCGAAAAACACATTTTTCATCACTATTCGTCAGATAACAGCGTATGGTGGAGAATAGTGGCACTCATCACAATGAAGTGCAATTTTTTCGGCCCTGATCTATTTTATTTTGTTTTCGTGTATTTTACCTAAAAATTGATTGATTGATTGATTGAAAAAAAATTTACCCATTGAAAGTTCAATGCACATTTTTTTTAACTCGGCCATGACCACTGGATGTCTCGTTCTTTGGAAGTAGTTCCTATATTGTCATATGAGATCGCTCTCTTTCGTGATCAAGTTAACTTGACATTGGGCGCTTTTGAGAAGTGCCTAAAGTTGTGTGTAGCGCGGCTGCCACAATTTTGATACGCCAATTGTTTTCTGGGGTGATCGTGAGCCTTCTAAGGGGAACCGGGTTACCAGGGGAGTTTCTCTTGCCCATTGGGTATGCCTTGATAAGTTGTCGGGCATTTTCTTATTACAAAAGTTATTTATTGGTTGGTGCTGTTACTTTTGGTTCATCAGTTCTATGGATTCTGTAAAAATTAAATTTTGCAGGTATATTTTTAATATTTTGATCAAACTATCGATAAATACCCAAACCTGCTATCACTTCCGATCTCAGCCATGCGGGATAATGTTACAGAAACCAAATTCCTCTCACCGAAACCGGCTGAATAAAATTTTCTCAAGTATGTTTAAGAATCAAATACGTATGGAAGAGGTCGAAGAGGAACGGATGTTTTTGGATGGATGAATATGGAGGAAGAATTATAAAACTTGACATGCTTTATACAGTATTTTCTCTGGTCATCCTGTTTAAAGCAGCGAGATCGTTGACCGTTTTTAATGAGTGCTTTCCCCAAACAGCAGGATCTCTGTATTTTCCCATCCACCGGCACGCGGCGCTCAACGCCGAAATCATCAAAACGGTGGAACGCTCGGGTTATCGTGAATGGGAGGTTCCAAATGCGACCAGGAGAGGCGTCACGAGCGGCTGACCCGCGGCGGTCACCGTCATTAAACGGGACACCAGACCCTGCCCTCATACCCTTCCCTCCTCCCAAGGGTTTTTTTCCGCTCCTGTCTTCAGTGAATCATCCCTGAGGGTTCAAAAAAAAAAATCCCCACGTATTGCATTCTCCCTTTTTCAAACATGCTCTCGAATCGTATCCTGCAGTGATCACATCGGCAGCTTGCTAACGAGAAGGGCTTTTCACTTTGTTCGTCACATCTGCTTTTCATTCCACAAGCACTCTACCCCAGAGGGTCGTCGCCTAGCGACACGTTTGTCACGTGAACGAATTATATTTAAGCATTTGAATGTGTTTTTTTAATCACAGAGTTAATATGATCATTTTAGTGAATTTTGAGGGTTTTTTTCAACGAAAGATTGTATTCAGTTGTTTGCCAACGTTTTGATAAATTTATTGGTCATCCTCAGGGTTCAGAACTTCATGCAAAAACACATCTATAAGAATAAATCCATTTTGTGGTACAAAAATCACATTACATCTCTACAGTTTTGTGAATGATTAAAGGGCTGCCTTTTGTTTCCGTCATTTCAGATGAAATACCAATCCGTGAGGATGGAAAAAAATTAAAAACCTTTCAATTAAACTTTACTTAAATAAACTATTAAATTGGATCAAGCAAAATATGTTTCGGATTATTTTTTGTTGGTCGTTCTTATTTCACCAATTGAATACTTGGGGACGACAAGTAATCAACTTAAATTCTGTTTCGCGGCAGAAACTGATTTTTCCTTTAAAAAAAATACGGGGATAATTAGCAATAAAGAAAAGAAGACCTTCTCATTTAAACAAAAAGTTAAAATAATTATATCACCTTTTGTGTACGTGCTGACTTTGTAGAATTTGCTCATTATTAATTACGTAAGTTGATAGCTTCATCAATTCTACACAATTTATTTGGTGCATGACGACTGGTTTTAACCCTCCCGTGTCATTTCCTAGAGAAAACGCTTTCCATGGACTATTTCCTCCAGAAAATTACACGAGAGAGTAGAAGCCAGTTGAGGTGTAAGTAATAAAGTGTGTTAAATATACGAATCGTGCGAAAGATCCACAGAGAAAAAATCATTCGCCTTGACCGGGATTCGAACCCAGATCCCCGGATTTCCGGTCGAGTGCTTTAGCCAGTTAAGCTACCGAGGCGTCATTCTTCCCTGTGGATATTTTCGGTCACTACCGGACACGATGCTGCTGGACTGCAGAGCATATGATGCCACAAGCAGTCCAAGTCGTGCGCACAGCGCTACAGCCGGAGAGTGAATCCCGGTCAAGGCGAATGATTTTTTCTCTGTGGATCTTTCGCACGATTGTGCATTGCGGGTGACTCCCGTAAAAGTTATCACCGCGGCTAGTCCCGGTATACTTTGAACAAAATATACGAATATATATTTATAATTAATTTTAATAATTAGTTCATATTTTTAGAAGAGTCCGTTTGTGAATCCATAGAATTATTTTTTTTTTCATCATAATAAAATAACTCTGCACAGGGAAACAATATTATATATACCATAAGGGCCATATTTAACATATGTTTATTTTCAATCAAATTTATCGTGTTGTTAACGTACAATTAAAAGAATCGTTTATTCTTCATATTCATTCCACTTTAATAACTTAGGGAACATTAATCGTAATTTTTGATCAGATATTTCATTTTTACCATATAAAAGCATTGATACGATGTAAAAATTATTAAAATACTTACTTGAAAATGATCAAAAAGATTCAAAGCTTAACAGAACGATGAATAGGAATTGAAAACTTGAATGAACAGTGGTATATATAATTTGTTAAAGTTTCAAATTAAATATCGCCGTTGCTGAGGAATGCGGTTGGTTTCACTGTTGACCTCAGCTGTCAGCTACTGTTCAGCCACATCCAGCACTCTTACTCATGCATTAGTTCTTAGTTCTTCCTTTGCCTGCTCAAGGGGTCTTCACTCATTCACTGCAATAGTACCACTTAGCAGGAATACAAATACACAAGGCAAACAGGAGCAGCTCCTAAAATCACGCGTTAATGACGAGACGCAAAGACAAACTGGAAAACGACGGCGAAGGAGTTTGGGGTTGCTAGGATCTAGGCCTCATAATTAGCGAGACATCTGTCCACACGCAGGCGAAGCAGGGAGAAAGGAGAAAGAATAGTTGGGAGGGCCAGAGTAAAGGGGTTTTTCGCCTCGCGTTCCTCCTCTGTTTGAGCAACACTGTGGGAAGAGGAAAAGGGAACTCGGAGAGGAAAGCCTTGGGATCTACCCTCTGTCTCCATCTTGCTCCTTTGCGCTGCGCTTCGCAAATGTTCTTCAAACAACGGCCGAAAAGTGGCAGCACATGCTCTCTTCGTTAGACAAAGGCATGCTCTTCTTAGTCTTCGGCAACCAACCTTCTTGAGTGGCGGTGGAAGGAATGGTTCCCTCGTTTGCCGCCAGGGGGTTTGTGGAAGTTGAGTCAAGAGGGAGGGCTCATAAGGTCCTGAGGATCCTCTGCATATGAAAGAAGGTGCGAGTGTACAAATCGGAGGGAGTGAACGCCATCTATGATTGTATGTATTAGTCGTCATTAAGTAGGTCTCAATGCACGACGGTCAATACAGTTAAGACAATAAGAATGGTTGGAACCGTTTACTCATCTAAATTATTTGCGTCCTATGGGAATTTTTGGTAGCGCAAATAATCAAGTTAACTTGTATTCAAGTTCATTGGAGGAGGAAGGACATCGAGGACGAGATAACATTAATAATTTTTCGTCCGTAAACATGGGGTTGCAACTCCTTAGCTACTGAGCTATGACAACGCAAGCATTTTTTTAATAAAATTTTTAGTAATCATGAAAACCGTTTTTCTTGGGTATCCATCCTTTTCCACATTTTATTTAATTCTCTAATTATTTGAGGACATTAAATAATTAAGGTTCGACGAAAATATGTGATTACAATTGAATGAAACAATAAATCTTTAAACTTAATTTGACGACAGCTTTGAGCGAGTATTATCAATACAATTTCGCAATGTCAGCCATTTTGAGAATGATTGTGTCAGACAATTCAAATCGCACATTTTCATCCAGCCCTCAATATTTATTGTCCTCAAAAATCCACAGTATTAAATAAAATACCAAAAAGGCTGGATACCCAAGAAGCACCCTTTTCGTGTTAACTGCAATGTGCATCCAAAAAATGTTTGCGTGGCCATAGCTCAGTGTAAGGAATTGCGACCCCATTTTTATGGACAAAAATGCTTAAAATTGTCACCCCTATCACCTCCTGAAGTGTTGAAAATTCCTCCTGAAACACTCTGAAATGGAGCGAAAATTTGAAGAAAAATTCCCGAGGATAAGACCTAGAGGTAAATACTTTCGACAGTCGAAAAGTGGCACAAGGAAGAATATAATTAAGGAACGAAAGGGTGCAGCAGGGAAAGTGGCATAAGAGGAATCCAGTTTACCAATCTTTAGAGTGTAATGCTATGAATGAATGCTTGCGAAGCTTGCTACTGAAATGTTGAGAATGAATATAGTAATTACATTTACCTATTGGAAGGTGAATAAATTTTGTAATTTTGGGTGGTGAATTCTTTTTCTCATTATTTATACGGTTGCAAGGGAAATAAAAAACATGGATTGGCTAGAATTATGGATTTTTTTTCAAATCGTTATTCTAAATTTCGTTGAAATTAACTCGTCTCATTCCCGTAGATTCAGATTCATCCCGAAACGCTCCGTAGAACTTTGAAGAAAAATAAAACTTTAAAACAAAATACATATTTAGGCTTTTGACCACACTTATGAGATATCATTTCTCTCCGCGCCATGAGGAAGCTGCAGGGAGTTTCTCCCAGACGACGTTGGAGGGTGAGGAAATGAGGGGAGGGGGCGGATCGGAGGAGGGACCTGTTGATAGTGGCGCCCTGCTAAAGAAATTCCATCGAGGGCCCCTCCATTGTTAACGACGCCTCCGGATATAAGAGGAGGGTCGAGAGCGCTTCGCCTGCCCCCTGCCGGGAGAAAAAGGCGGCTGTCCCCCCAGCGTGGGCGGCTGGCGAGGAAAAAGTTGTTTGGCACTCGAGATGCGGCAGCTGAGGGTGCAGTTGAGTAAGCGACTGCCGGGTGCCCTCTCCGAAGAATATTGACAAGCAGAACGGAGCAGATTTTTTAAAAAATCATCACAGATGAGCGTCTCAATACCTGGCAAACGAGGTGCAAGAAAAATATTTATCCTATATTTCATACCGTTATTTAGATCACTTTATCGACTCTTTGGGTGAATTTCGTGAAATATAAGCAGCCAGTGCCTTACCACAAACCCTAACTATTAAATTCTGACTCTCACGTTCTCATAACAGTTTTATATACGACTAGCAGGCTAACCGGCGTTGCTCGGGAAGGATAATATCCAGATAAGTAGGAAAATTGGAACTTGGATTTCATGATTATACAGGATTTTCATGTTTTCTCATTGATCGTGTCAAGAGGTGTGCCTATCCTGCAGGATGTGTAATCGCATAAGTTAAATGACGTGACGTAACAAACAGAAATGAGAAAAACGATGCTAAAAACGCGTCGGATTCAACCGAAAGTAGCACTAAGGGGTTTTGGAGTATTAGATTCACCTATGTAGGAACTGCAGTTTGAATTCGTTCAGCGGTATGGAATCAAATAGCGGACAGACAAACATATCAAATATAAAATAAAAATGTCAAATATAAACTGCCGGTGCCTTACCACAAATCCGAACTACTCAGTGTTGACTATCATGTTCTTATAACGTTTTTATGAAGGAGAGACACGTTAGAAACACCGCATTATATTGCGTCGTAAAGAGTGGCCACAAAATATTTTATAGTCAGTGATGATTGCTCCTTAAGGTGAAATACGCTGTTGGTATTACGCGTAGCTGCTGGCACCAAAGCCACGTAGCCTGCAGGGCTACCGATCAGTGCTCTAGGAATACCCTAGTGAGACGTGTAAAACTTGTATAAAGGTTTATAAATTACAATCATTAGCACCAGAACCGCGAAAATCTGTCCCATACCTAAAACCACCACTGGGATAAATGCGCCTCATTGGAAATTTCAGGAGTCCTTGTATTTTTACAGATTTCCACAGCTAAATGAAATAACTTGAAGACTTGAAAAATTGATTTCAAAGTCTTCAAGCTATTTCATATTTTCTGCGTATTGCTTGTTTAAATACCGCCGAAAAATACATCTTTCCTGACAGCCCCTAAAGAAATAATGCTTCTTGCATACACATTGCAGGTAACTCCTATTTTGGCTACACTTTAATACTAAGGTTAATAGATTAAGATATAAAAACTTTTGTGGCACTCAATATGGGTTAAAACGGTAATTGTTGAGATAATTCCGATTTTGAGGAAAGAGTGAATGCAAAAGCGTATTTCGACAAATCCCAGAAATTTAACTCTTTAATGGAGTTAAGGTATAATGGGCATTAATATCTTAACTCCATTAACGAGTACCTAAGGTACCCAGCATTTATATCTCATGCCAGACATGATCATTTTCCAAGCTCTAGTTCCGTGTGTGGATTGTAAGCTCTGGTCTCGTACTCTCTTGCAACAAATGTGATTTTAGTACACTGTTCAGACCAGGAAGAGAACACTCGAGAGGTAAGTGGTGATCAATTCCAAGTTTTGAAGTGGCTTACACACTAGGATGAAATCTACCGTGAAAAAACATTGTGTCGACCTGAACCTGTGAACCCATATCTCCCGATTTTCGGTCAGGTATGCTACCGATTACACCAATAAGCCATCTTCTTACAAGGTGTCAATCAGACTGAGATAAGCGAACAATAAGTGGACTTTTCAATTTCGCACTGTGGCAAAGGAGACGGAAGTCGTGCTTACTAAGCCACGGTCGGAGAATAAACCCCTCTTATTTTTCGCGACGGACATTTTCCAAAGCACTGCATGGGACTGCATTTGAGACGTCAACAACTTGTTCGATTATCCCAGTCTGGGATTCGCTTTGAAAGAAGATGGCTTTGTGTAGCTGAATTTCAACCTTGGTGTACATATATTTGCGCCCGTTCGCGTGGCTGAGTTCAAAGTTACTTGCTATATGCAGTGCTTTTGAAGTGGCGTTTGCGATGGGAAGAAATCGCGGCCGCAATCCCTTCAAAGGAGAGTGGTTCCTCTCTTAAACGATTTTACAAATCATACGCACTGCATTTTCCCTTCCATTGTAACACAAGCGCAAATGCCATCGAGCAAGCGTACGAATGTGACATGAAGATCATAGACAAACATGCATTTCACTTAAAGGGGAATGTTTACATATGAAATTAAAAAGCTATTACGCAGGCACATAGGACAAGCAAAGGGGAATGTACATGCTTATGGTGCGTTAAAATCTGCAAAATGGTGCGAGGCAGTATTATTATTATTCTGACAATACTTAGAAAGCGAAATAACCGTGTACTGATTTAAAACAATCTAAAAGGTACTAAATGAGAAAAAGACAAATATATGGCATTAAGAATGAGATTATTTGCGCTATATTATCTTATCAATTTTAAGTCAAGCACTATTGGTTTCTACTGCTTTTTGGCTGGAATATATATGGACCGAATCGAGCTAGCTTACATTCCTCAATCCAGTTTTTTGAATTCCTTATTTTAATGGGAGATATTAATTTCTAAATAATAATTAATGAATGAACCTATTTGAAAACTGCCATTTGGAAAATAAATGATAGTAAGCCCTCAAAAAGTTGATATATATAGGAAGCAGTATATAAGATCATTCTCATTATCACTATATTCTCAAAACCTGTTTTTATCGGAGTGGGAATGAAGATAGCGAGATAAGATTACGATTCCCAGCTTTTTTCATCATAAACCTCAGTAAAAAACTTATTTTTCTTCTAACCTGTAGTCGTTAAAAACAGCTCGGTTTTAGCAGTTTTCAATTCTATACATTGCGAACCTTTTTGATATGATCGAGTCCATTTGCTAGATAGATACATTAGAAGTTTGCTGAGCTGAAGCGTGTCTGACAATTGAAGGGTACATACCCGGCCGATCGGGAACGCCTTTTGTAAATTAAACGCCTCTTATGCTCAGAATCCGCCCGAAGAAAACAAGTGAAGCGGGAGAAACGCATTGCAAGTCGAGCTTCCATATTAAATCCTTTCATCCTCTTGCAAACGGCGACGCTCTTTATACAAAAAGATTCATCGGTGCTGGAAAAGCAACTCAGCAGTCTTTTTTGTTAGTCCTTCCCGCTAGTCATCTTTTCTCCCAAAAACCGAAATTTTCGCGAATGTGTTTCCGTGACTTTACTTTATTCTGCTATTGTAATCTTTCTTTGTAATGTAAAAGTGGTGCACAGATCATTGCTGAGCCTGAATAAAAGCTAGGAATTGTCTTTAAAAAATCTCCATCACGCTCCGCACGGGCCAGGACCAGACACGTAGCCATAGATTTGCTTTGGGGGACGGTTTGGGTGGCATGCAGGTTGCCTTCTCAGGTTTTTTTTGCCAATTCCCACGCGTTGAAAAACCAAAGATTTCGTTAAATATAATTCAAATTTCGTTTGCTTAGTGTAGAAATATTTAGTAATTGTAGCTTTCTTCCGATACCACCCTAGGTAGTATTCACTAGATTGTAAGCCCCTTTGTATTCCTTTTCCCCATCAGCAAAATCATGCGTGGATTATATTTCGCTAACAGTGGTAATTAAGGCTGAAGTCAGCATAAACATAATGTATGGGGTAAAGGGTGTTATATGGAGGAATTTTGTACACAAAACATTCATGGCTGTCCGCGGAAGAATATCAATCTATTCAAATAGCAACTGACGTCATTCTGACGTATTCTACGGCAGCTGACACTACTGACTTACGTCACTTACCACATGATAAGGAACTCGATGGCGACATCAATGAAGTAAATACTACTATTTGATTCATCTTACAGAAAATTTAAGCATAAAGCATTCGGCTTCTCAGAATGAACAATCGGTTTCTGTACAAATATTTAAATGATTTTGGTAACTCACACAGCGCTGGCCAGCAAGATAAATTACAAAGGATATATATTTGTTATAATATAGTGCAGTTCACAATGAATAAAATTAAAGGTGCCGCAAAGTAAGTATCAACATTTAGAATTTTCATTTTTTTTAACGGTAGCTTTCCAAATCTCTGAATTTCTCCAAACATAACCACAGTAAAATTATTTAACGAGATGCCACCTTGATTTTTATTCATCGCTGTTTTTTATTAATCTAAGAATAAAATTAGAAGAATTACTATTATTTATAAAGCATGACAGGATCTAGTAAGAACTCTATAGGTAATTTTTTTCAAGTGAAGCAATATACTGCCTAAGTTATAGCATTGCTTTTCTTCTTAGCCTTCCATCCCTTCTTAGTTAATGGAAATTAGTTTATTACTTTTTTATTTAAACATTAAAATGAAATAAATATGTTAAACAATTGTATTGAGGAAATACTACTACTACTTAGAATCCCTTCTTGAGACTAACTCTACTTAAATTATTTTATTGAACTCAATATTTTCTCACCTAACTTGACCTATTTTCCGTGAAATTTACCTTTTCACTTTAATTGCGGAAGTATTTAATTTACATGAAAAAACAACCTATATTAACTGAAATATAATATTTTATTGACGTTTTATTATTTTGAAGGTTTTCATACGTGCAATTAATAAAAATATTGGCAACATTTGACTAAAAATCAAATAATTATTATATCATTAGACCAATTATTATTATTCATAACACAATTTAGTAGTAATTCAATGGGTAATTTTTTCAAGTTAAGCATTTTACCTCCTAAGTTATGGCTTTTCTTTCCTTTTTAGCCTTGCTTCACTTCTTAGTTAATCGCCTAGCGTATAGCACATATCAACTTCTCCAACTTTATTCTACGACGGCCTCTACTGTGGCTTTTCTTCAGAGAGTATAAATTAAGAATTCCACGGGGATAGGGAATGCAGGACTACTTCAAAACGACGCCACTTGGCGTGTCTGAAACAGCCGTTATAGAACACGCAAAAAATGCGGCGTAAAAAAGGGATTTAAAATACGCGAGTAATGTGAGAGCCACGAGGCGGAAAACGAAAAGAATCTCTTCTTGAATGCTAAGATGGAATCTTAAATTTCGGGGCTGGCTAAGAAAAGACCCAGCACAAGGCAGTGAAATGGTCAAAAATATCTAGTTACATTGCAGTCGACAAAATCAAGACAGGGCTTCTTATTTGACCAAAAGTGCCAAATCATTTCTTAGAAATTGGTTGCGTGGTAAAAAGTTTCAGAAGTTGATGAATTGACACTATAATCATTCAAGATATTTATATTAAAACGCAGAGTGAAGGAGATCACTCAAAACACAAGAATGTCCATTAAAGAGCATGTGAAACTGGAAAAGGAAAAAATAAATCTGTCTAATATCAATAAACTGGAAGAGATAATAACTTGAGGTAGAAGCGATATTTATTCTATGTTAATATAAATATGTTTCGATGATAAGGTCTGAAATCATCCCCTGCGAGAAAGAAATTATCAGCAAAATAGCCCAGGTGAAGAAATAACCGCCAAAATAAAGTCTTTTCAAAGCGGAAAAAATAAGCATAGACAGTGCTGTAGTTGGAAAAAAATTTAGGCGGTACTCACCAAAAATTCCCGTGCTTGGATTTTAGGGGGTACGCCGTACCGGCCCGTGCTGGCCCAACTACACCTCTGAGCATAGATGTAAGGAAACACTATACATGAACTTATATTTTGGAGTATGCTTCTCTACAAAAGTGAGGCATGGACAATGAGAGAGAAAAAATCGGAGAAAACAAGGGCGGATCGACTGAGTAAAGAGAAAGTTCGGAGAAGAGTAGGAGACAAAAGAATCCTCGTTAAAACCTTGATAAGAAGACAAAAACAGCCTATTCGTCGATACATTCGGACACGACAGTCTCTCAACTGAGGGGTACAGGTCTGCAATCGAACGCAAAACCTGAGCACTGTGTGGTCGCCTCTGTGAGATGTGTGCGAGAGATAGAGAGAGATGGGGAAACTGGAATGTTTCCTATTACATTTCACCAATACTGTATTTCCCAAATGTCTCCAACATCCTCAGACACCGACGACCTGAGCGCGGTCAGTCTCGTGGCCAAGTAATCTACAGACAGAATAGCATTCACGCGAGGGTAGCCTCTTCGCAGGTACCCGCTATGCTTCTTTCCGAAGCGGTTGTTGAGGCAGAAAGCCGGACGCGGGCTGGAAATACGAGTATCGGGCGAACGGTCGCGGTCGGGCACCACCTTAATCCGGTTGCCTCCGAGCACGAACCAAGACGGCCGAGGGGTCTGAATGGGGAGAGTTTGAATTTTGAGTTCATTCGCAGGCCTCGATTGAGAGGCGTATGTTATCCCTTCACGTATGCAATGAACACGCATACAAGTCCAGTAGACTGCATTCGTAAAAACCCCGGGGGCAAAGGCAGAAGGATGGGATAAAATAACAGATTTATGCGAATTGTGCAAGAATTTCACATTTCCACTTTTTCCACTCACGTTGGAATTGGGGAAATTCCACTCAATATATGGTCACTGAATATGCATGTAAAAATAAATGCCTATGGAGTACTTTTTTTTAATTACATCATTGACGACAACAGTGATGTTCAAAATGCAAACTAAGGAAAAATGGAATGAGGATTAAATGCTAATATCTATCCTACCAATAAAGTGAAATTTAGCGCCTTATTTATGTCATAAACATGACTTTACTTCAATTACTGCTTTCATTCACGAGTACCTAAGACAGAAGTATATTGATGTGATTAATTTTTAAATCATGATGCCTTTCTTATGGCAACCATTTTATCAGTTGTGAAAATGACATGCTTTCTAACATATACCGATATATTTTACAAGCATACATAAGACTTGAATATAGAGCCGTTAAAAAATGTATTAAAGTGGAGTGAGGATAGTATATTTGGAAATTTTAATGGAATTTGCACAAGTCTATTTTGTTTGAGCAATTTCAGAATTGGAATTCTCATCTAACTATGAATGACTCTAATCGAACGATAGTGTCTCTTCTTTTTGAAAAAAAGAGATTTTCCAGAAGTACTCGCTTTTGAATGGGATGATTTGAGATAAATGTAAATTACTAGCATCCATAGCCTATTTGGTACATTCATATCAGTGTTTCGATGCTATAAAACTGAAATATACAACAAATGAAAGGTGATATATCAATAAGGTACGAGAAATCACAGAAAGGCGAATTTTCACAGAAATTCCCGCCGATGATGATAATTATGATGTTTTCACCCCAGATCTCGTCATATCATTCGCTGCTCCTTCAAGCCGAGTGTCCCCTCCTTGGGTGGAAATAGATTGATGTCATATTTGGTTCGTAAGACATGCGTGCGTGGAAATAGCCAAAAGGAGAAGTTGAACATTTATCACACGCCATACCCACGAGACGAACCCTCCACCATTTCAGTACGTCAATCACCAGCCAACACAAGACCATTATAATTTTAAGCAATCTGATCCTATTCATGTCATAAAAGCACTCCAAAGGTAAGCATTAAGGAAATTATCATTAAATGCGTATTCCTTTGCGCGCCAATCACTTCATCATTTTCCTAAGTCAACAAGTAGAACAACGGTTTGACACAGCTATTCACTCCATTCTTCTGGCAGTTAATCTATTCACGCCAAGGTATTTCTTCACTTTCACATCCTTTATTATATTGCCTTGTACAATATCCATAGGCCTTTCCTTTCTCTCTTTGCCATCAATTTGTCCCTCCACGATTTTCTGCATCAAGTCATCATAATTCGAAATATGGCCGATTAAGTCATTCCGCTTCCTTCTTAAAGTTTGCTTAAGTCCCGTCTCATTTTTTTCTCGTCTCCTCGGTCGATTCATTTGATCTCATTAATCTTCTCTTGCACCACTTTTCGGATACCTTCATCTTTGATTTCTCTGCCTTTTCATCGCTCATGCTCCCCTACCATTAAAAGTATAATCCATATGCAAGTTCCGGTGAATTTTTTCCCTATTCCTATGCTCAAATTGCCTAGGGTAAGTAGATAACTCTATTTATGGGCTGCTCTCTTGGCCAGAGCGATTCCATTGAGAATTTTTATCTTGCTCCTTCCATCAATGGATATTTTCCTTCTCGAATTACAGAATTCATTTATTCTGCTACCTATTAGGTTATGCTGATTTATTGTCGTACTAGATATTGTAATAAAATGGCTCTTCACACGACAACAATATACTTGTTAACAGTGGATTTTGATTGCTCAAGATGTAATTATTTCATGCCACTTTGAGGTCGCATATTTTCCACTTGATCGGTTCTTTTCATGGCAAATAACTCGCTTAAAAATTACACCATTGTGATGAAATTATTGTTATACAGTATAGACTGTCTTCAATATTTTTTTGCATCTGAAATTTAAAAAGTTTACCTATTATTTATTTACCTAGTATTTTCTGAATCGTAATTTTTTTTATATATCTTTGAGAAACTGGAAATTGTCGATAAATTTATCTACTATTATACACACAACATTTGTTGAGAAAAGCGTGAGTTTTTTAGGAGTAAATCATACATATCAATAAAGACTAAATACAAATGTTCGTGAGGGAGTGTTGCGTCCTCTTAATATACGATAAAAATTAAGTCAGGGTATAGTTCGGGTAGGAAAAGTAAACCCCCATTTTTGCACTGTTAGCGCTATTCAACACCAAGAGGTTTTATCACTTTTTTATTTTGTCTTTTTAGCCACAGATTCCAGCCAGATGGCCCTCCACCGGGTGGTTCTGGAGATTGTGGATTCATGCATCATATTTTAGATGCACGTATTATTGATATTTGTAGTCATGACATTGTTAGCTTTATCCACACATTAAAATCCCCCTTTTCTCCACCACATAAAGCTAAGCATATACCGTTTAAATTCCTAAGCATTTTCAGATATCTCACCGTCATCTACATCTCGTCTATGAAAACACTCGATCCTCCCGGATCGGTCTCCCTCATCAGAGCCATCCCGCCAAATTAGAGTTTCAAAAAATTGCTTCTGGAAAGATAAACGAAGCTCGCAGGTCTCATGGGCGGAAGTACCTACCGCCAGACGGTAGTACCAGAGTTGTAGATGAGGTTACTGGTTAAGAAGATACACAGCTACCGCTAGACGGCTTTTATCGGTTACGTACAACTTGTTCAAAACCAATGCTTTCACTCTGAAAATTTCAAGTTGTATAAAGTAGGCTCAGTCCAAAATTTCCTTTTATCTAAAATATGAAAAGTTTAGCTCAAAAATTTTACACATGTAACCATCTCATTTTTATGCATAGTTAAATGGTGACTTGTATTTTAATGAGGGTGTAATTTCAATTTTGTTATTTATAGTTAGCGCTTTAAATGGGATGCAAAATCCAGGCCCATCAAAATTCAAAAGGGTTTATGAGAATATTTACAGCTCAATAGTTTCTGAAATCCCCATAAGGTGGCATAGGGACTAACTTCAGTTTGAAATTGTGGATGACAAGCAAAGTGAAACGGCACTGACATCCTTGTGAATTACTGGTCATCAAACGTTGAAAAAGATCTACCCATTAAACTTAATTAAATTTCCAGATTATTTTCTGGAGGAAGGGGAGTAATATTTCACTTATGAAAGCAAAATGCGAATATTTGTTTGAAGAATGGACGTGAAATAATATATTTTGCGAAAGGCAGGATAAAACACAGGAGGGAGATTTAAACCGCCACATTTGCACCGTTACCTATCGTCGCTCCATAAAATCACTTCTCCCCTGCATAGAGCTAAGAAGGGACGAATTGAATTTCTAAGCATTCCCGGAGATCTCACCTTCGCAAATTCCGAGCCTGACTCGTAGCAACTTTATGGCCATCACAAGTTATCGTCGGCGACGCGAGGTGACGTGGCGTAATTTGGGCGTCGAAGAAACCTTTTGCACCTGCCGTGAACGCCAACTGTGTCTCCTCTGAGAGACGAATGAGAAAGAGAGAGGGCCGCAGATAGAGGGAGAGGGAGTCAGTCGCGATTCTTTGGCGAAATTGGAGTCGGAAAGCATTCCTTCCGTGAATTACAACGGGAGGTCGGAAGACGGGAACGGGAATAATAATATGGAAGAGGAGCGAGGGAGGATGATATGCATTAGATGGATGGTTTGAGTGATTGTGGTCTTCATTAAAGAGGATTGATGGGGCTTTCATCTGCGTCACCACGGCAACCTCTTCTTGTTTGGGATGGGAGGGGAGAGGACGGATGGAGGAGGTGGGGGGGTTGGTGACAGCGACGAATGAGAGGAACGCTGTGGACGACAAGCGTCGCTCGCTCTTTTATACATTCCATCTGCGGCTGGAGAGGAAAAAGGAACGAAGAAGTGCAAGGAATGGTGGAGAGAGGAGACTTACGCAGAGGAGATCTACATCTACATACTAGATCACGAAATAGTGCATTAAGTAGTAATTAGTACAGGAGTAATACTCAGACAATAGTAATATCTACGATAATAATAATAATAATAGATAGCAGCTCTCTATTCCGCTCTCCTATCCGCTAGCCTTTTCATAGTGACGTATTTCTTCTCTTTTACATCATTTATAACCTGCCCAATGTAATTCATTCGGGGCCATCCCTTGCCTTTCTTCCCTTCCACCTGTCATTTTCATCTGGCCATCGTGCCTCACAATGTGGCCAACTATGATTTCCCGTCTTCTCATTAACGTTTCTTCCCTAAAACCTGAAATTATTTTCCAATGCTGCGGTAAAAGAGGTATGGGAATGAGGAAAAGACAAAGGGTGAAGACTAAGCGTGTAAGGAAGAGGGGTGACTGAATACCGTGAAGTATGACATTAACAAATGATCAAAGAGCGAAGTAATAGGAAGATAAGACAGATATTCTAGGAGAGAATCAATAGAAAAACGCGTTCCTGCGATTGAACCTGGGAATTTCCACTTGGGAGGAAGGAAAAGTATGGGATCGGGTGGGAGTGGAGGTTAGAGTACTAGGTTCACATATTTTGGGGCCTTGGTGCAAATACCGGGGGTGACGGATATTTATAACAAAATACCCTAACTCTGCTTGAGTGCTTTTAAGAGGGAAGCACAGACAGTACTCCGGGTTTCACATTAAGCTAGCTCCTTTTGCCAGCTGCCTGGCACCTTTGCGCCTTTGGTTAAGGACAGGCTAACATTGACAATAGGTTTCTCTCCACTTTTCCTCCCCTACCCTTCCCTCTTCAACTAAACTGTCGCTCGCCTCCCCAAATAAAGAATGACTCGCACTGGTGATTCACACGACTTGCCACCCATCTTAAAGAGTTCAACCATACTTTACGAGATATGGAAGAGAAACATCCTTTACCGAATTAAATAAAGCTACTGGTGCGGTGCATTTCATTTTATGGCGAAAGTTAATTGCAACGCGCTTCGACAAATCATAGGGGAAAATAAATCAATTATTTTTGCCATTATAAGAAGAGGACTTTACACGAAGTTTGCAAGAATAGGGCTTAAAATAAATTTCACGAAGAAGACTACCCAAATCCTAACAGGAAATGGAAACAATAATACCTACGGAAAGAAGATGGGAAAACACGAGGTTGTGACTTCAGCGAAGAATGTGAGGTAGCAGACAATTGAGTACAGAGTAACTACCTGAGTCATAACACCGGCAGAGAGACAAAGGTTGAAGCTAGAAACGGACTTAAGATTAGACGCACCGAGGAAGAAAACTCGTATCACCCGCATAAAAATTTATACAAAACTTCGACATATTTACTCATCATAATGATTAGTCAACAATCCTAAGACTGGTATAACGCAGCTCTCCATTACGCTCTCCTATCCTCTAGACTTTTCAGAGTGACGTAATTCTTCTCTTTTTACATCCTTTATAACATGTTCTAGGAACTCATTCCAGACCATCCCTTGCCCTTCTTCCCTTCCATCAGTCCTTCTACGATTGTTTTTATCATACATTGTAAACGTGAAAAACAGGTCTGACTATGTTATTATAATATGGTTGGTAACCCAAAAAAATAATAATAATTTCTACTATGGAACCTAACTCCTCATTGTATTTGGAAATTGTAATATTTTTTCATCTATACCACAACAGTTGGGGTAAAATACTTATATTATATTTGTATATATTTGAGCGCATTCGGAGGACGTGGAGAGGATGCTGAGTTAGTATAATGGGCCCGAGGGTCAGCGTCGCTTGCGGGCGAGACTCGCCATAGAGCCTCCGAAAAAGGCCCGATGACTTCTGCCTTCACTGATGACTTCAGGGCTAAGACAAGAGTGCCAGAGGGTGATTGCGAAGGACTGAAGGGAAAGCCAACCTAACTCACTCTCAATAGCATATCCTCCTTTCTCATGTTCCTAAGAAGTCAAGCCGGTAGACAAAGGATGAGAAGGAATGAGAAGAAAAAAATCAGACCACTTCCATTGTGGCCAGGTATGATATGATGGCGTATGATATGAAGTCCCGACCGCCGGAATTCCCTCAGAGAGAATGAAAGTAAAGTCATGACTCCTTCATACCCTCAGGTATTACGTTTCCACAGTGCATAAGCATATGGAATTCTAGCAGTATAAAAATGAAACATTAGTGAACAATTCCCAAAACATGGCTGCATTGATGCTGTCGTTTATAATTATATATATCATAAGTTACTACATAGTTTAGAACCTCCCATTCTGACATTTGGGGCTTATCGTATATATCTAGCGTTTGGACTGGTAACGAAATTCCTACGTAACGCGCGGGTCCGACGATACTATATTGTAAATATATTTCTTTGAGGTTCTTCGTTACTTTCGTGTATATCGTAATAAAAAAACCTAAGACTGCTGCAATCCCCGTATTTGACTCATTACACGCAATCACTCTCTTAACTAAAAAATACTGTGACGCAAGCATGACTGAACGCGACAAATTTATCAGAAAAATACGCAATGTGTCACAAGAATCCAATTAAACTACCGTAAACTCTATTGTTAACAGCGGTGCCTGTATTAATCACTGCCGATTTGTTGAATATTATTTTTACTCAATTGAATTTGTTTAATTATTTATTATTTTCATTACAAAGTATTACAACACACGCTTGCTCCATTTTGAGTATGTCACAAAATAAATCAAAAAAGGCTATTTCACAATAATATTACCCTGCCTCTTTACCGTCACTTAGCCTGGTCATTGCTTTTCTTTTAGTATATCAATGGAAAAAACCGTGATCAGAGTAATTTCATGAATTAGACATTATATTAGTGTATTTAATATACCTACTCCATCGCAAAACATTTGCTATTACAGCGAAAACGATTGGTTATCATAGAATGCTCACTACCTATTTGGAAAGAAAATCACTAATTTTGGTCATGCAGAAGCGAATAATAATAGTTACTCTTGAAATATCTTCACGCTAGTAATACCCCACTACCCACACCAGCTCTCCTATTTTAAATTGTTTTTGGCATTTCTTTACGCAAACATTTTAACTCTTAATTGAAAGTTTAATGGAAATAAATGTTACATTTGAAACAAAAAATAACGGTTGGAATGACAAAATGCAGTTGTGATGAATCCGTGTCTCTAAATCCTACGAAGATTAAAAATGCAGGCAATAAAGTATTCCGTGGAATCTAGTTAAAAACAATTCAAAGCAGCGCTAAGACAACAAGGATGGAAATGGAAGTGACGTATAGACATGGAATAGCTAATTTCAATAATTAACCATGCAAGAATTCCGCGTCACGTAGCGTTTGGACTGGTAACTAGGAGAATAACTTCTCATGCTAAGCCTCCCTTCGTCACATAAGAGATCACCCACCGTGGTTATAATCATAGATTGCATATGTATTGTAGGCAACGTGCACAAAATATTTTTAATGGACGTGGTGTCACCTTGATTACGACGGGCATCTGGATTATAGCGGTTCTATATGTAAAAATATAGTTTGCCTTCCTTAATTTTCAAATTGCTATAATTCGACTCTTTTCGATAAAATTTCCGAAGAGTGCTCGGAAGATTTCACACTGCAGAATTTTTTTATTACGGACAATACACGTACACAATATGGATGAAATTGATGAGTTCGCGAAAGTTCCTTGTAAAATACGCATTCCTTGATTAAACCGCATCTCATGGTTCAACACACTAGACGCGTCTTTACTCATCCACAGATGATTTCGAGCGAGAAATCGCCCAAATATTACAATCTTCACTCAGAATGGTATGCCTCAACCTGCGTCTTTCAGAACAAACTCCTTCACACCCATCATACGGAAGCTACACACTACGCCCCATTTCATTAGAGTCGTATCTTCTTCTTCTGCTCTTATATCCATAATAGCATCGTGCGCGTCGGAATGCGGAATTCCAAAGAATTCCTACAGATGTCTTCCCCCTATTGAGACGACACCAGTCGTAATGGTTCGCAGGAGCAATTTGCAACAAAAAAAAGAAAGATGCGCTTCTTACTCAAATCGGTTACATAAATACCCCATTAGCGCGTCAAAAGTTACGCACTGCTGTAGAAAGCGAGGAAGCAGCGTTTATCACGATGCTGAGAGACCAATATTTTTCCCTCTGCATGATGAATGTTATAAAGGATATTCTGGCGCCGCACAGTCACTATCATGCCGCTTTGGCAGTGACTCCCTATTTCTTTCGATTCCTTTCACTGCATGCTGCCAAAGTGAAGGAGAAGAAATGTTCCTTCCACTGCTGGTGCCTTTGTTTCCAGCAGGGGAAGGGATTTAAGTTCTTTTCAATGGTTCGGTTCTTTTGAATTGTTTCATGGCAATGAGTCGGTTCTTTTATAATCTTTCACCATGAAAAAGTGATCACAGTTCAGAGCATTGAACCAAATCCACGAATACGAAAGAAAGAATAAATTCTATCATGACTTATACAATGACTATGCCGTTGGAGCATCAGGACATACCTTTTGGCGATAGCGTCCACAAAAACTGAAACCAAAAACATTAATTTTCTAGGCAGCCAGCCATCCACGGCCACTTTACGTGTAGCGTGTATGCTTGCACGGAGAACAAAATTTAGAAATTCTTCTAGGGTTCTTCAACGTGTCAAATTATCCATGGCGAACGTTTCGATACTCCACTTGGGCATCGAAACGTCGGCACTTTATATTTTGATCCGGTGGAAAACCCACGTAAAAAGCCTTCAACAAAGAACGATTTAGTAATGTCCTGGAGTGCCAAATGACTAAAGTACTCTTAGGTGTATCACCTAGTGAGCTGCTCCTATGCTGCTCGCTGGTCGAAACGTCGACAATAATGGAATAACTCACTCGGCAGAAGACCCGAGAGTATTTCATTCAATTCCTTCAACGATTTGAATTGATACAGGGGATTCGGTTAATTCGGTCCATTCTCATGACTCGTTCATTTTGATTTCTCCATTCGTGAACGACACGTCTCAAATCCTTACCACGCCACTGTCTCCATGGCCAACTCCATCCCCCTAGGCCACTAAAACCAACCCACCCACCCCCAAGGGGGGTTTTCCTAAAGGAAGCGGCAAACGAGGGGGAGGAGGCGGGGGTTCTGTGCGGTCCATTCACCCTCTTTTCCTACCCAGCATCCTCTGCCTCACCACATTCGCAAGCGCGCTAAGGAAACAAATGACTGCCTCGGAATTTAATGCGCACGCTTCCATCTTGCCTTGAGGAGGAACCCCGCGGCCAAGGGGGGGTGGGAGGAGGGTAGGCATATTAAGGCGAAGGAGAGGAAGGGAGACGTCACGTGACAAAAGACGCACGGAATGCGCGTGCACTCGGCGGAAGTGGGGGTGAGGGGGGCAAACCATTTCTCCTTCAGCCGGTGGCCAAATTTAAAGGCGAACTCGTTCCTTCCGCATCGCAAAGAAAAGACAATTTTGGACGTCGCACTAAAGTTGAGGTACGTTATATCGATATGGTTTAACTTTTACATTAACCGCCGCCAAAGAAGGGAGAAGTAAGGAGTGGAAGAATTCGAAATGTGGTGTTACCGAAGAATGCTAAAAATAAAATGGATTAACCGAGTAAGTAATAACCCTTGGAGCGCTATCGCGTTCCTCCTATCTCTCGCGGAAATTGCCAGGATTGTCCTGAATTGTCACTTTTATATGCTGAGAGCTCACTTATAATTCAATAGTCATCATTCATTTTATAAATAGCATCAATTACTTTCTTTAAATTATAAAAATTAACTCGTATTACAAAAAATTCGTCAATTAATACGATAAAAAGTTTAAACCACATATAATAAATATCTCCTTAAGTTTTTGAATATATACCTTTAGTCGTTTTTGAGACCTAATTTTTTCCTACCATATTGCAAAAGCAGAGAAAATGCCTCGGCGCTTTAAGCTTAGTACCCAGAAAATCGGTTGGTACTGAAAGGGTTAAGGAAGTGCTAAGAGTAGCGGGAGAAAAGAGAAGTCATCTGGAAACCGTAAGGAGATGACCGAACAATTTAGTTGACTACATTATGAGGCATGGGGGTCTGATGAATACAATCGTAGAGGTACAGGTGGAAGGAAAGAAAGGCAAGGGACAGGTCCAAATGAGTAACATAAGAGAGGTTGTAAGGGATGTGGAAAAGAAAGTGCGCAAAAACTCATCTAACCTGTGTTCGTAGATTTGAAATTGATCTTATTAACACGAAAGTCCTATAAATATTGCCCTTGTTTACACCAAAAATCTATAAATACTCTGCAAGTAGGGTAAAAGAACGAAAAATTCGATCTAGCAACGGAAAATAAGTGCACTAATTTTTATCTGCACAATGTGAGAAACAAGTGCGATTTTTATGTTTTCTATCGTCTACAGAGACAGGAAGCGCGAAAAACAATGGCAATCGTTGTAGAAAGCGTAAATTCGGGCAATACGGACGAATAATTGATGCGGAAGAACCCCTGCCTGAATTATTTTCCATATTCTTCGTAAAATCAGATTTTGGACAAGTACAGAAGGAAAAAAATAAATTTTCATCACACGAATTTTATAACGTCAGCGGTGGTTCAAAGTGGACTAGAAAAATATTTCCCACACAGTTTCAAACCGTCTCATTGTCATAATTACGCCGAAAATCTGGCACTCTACCACTATGCCAGCTCAGTCTCTGATCCCTCTGGTGCCTCATCACGAGTTTTATTAAGTCACAGGAATGAAACAGCACTCTATGATCACTAACTCAAACTGAATTTACGCAGTGGCATTAGTTGCAGTGGTATTGCGGAAAATCTATATTATTGATATTGCCAATTAACGAGAGAAAGTAATTGAAGTTCTGGAGGTGGATTTAGTATCTAGCATGAATTGCACAATTCATGTGGTAGTAAACATTGCACATATGCCATATGCATTCCCCTTTTATTATGTAGCAATGAAAATATGGTAGATGGGAATTCTGTACTTTCCGGCCTACTGGAGCTATTGAAAATACCAAAACTCCATTTCCGAACTGCGGCGAATGTGACGTCGCTCAATTCGTACTATACTTAAGTATTCTACTGTGCATTCGAATATGGACGACGCGAATTAGGGGATTTCATTTTCCATTACAGGTTCAGGTGCCGTCCGAAGAATAAGGTTCGAATTTTGAAGATCCGTGAATACTTGTATGAATACCAGGGATTCAATTGTTCGATGGACTACGTCAACAGTGTAAAGAATGAACTGAATATTTATTACACTGCGACAAGACTTGTAAGTGCTCCGTACGGATTATTCACTGTCAATTTTTTCCTATAAAGTGGCCTTAATAGCGACTTTTGAGCTGGCCTATGATGTGAGTGATATATGATGTAATGGGAAATTAAATCCCCTAAATCGCGTCATACAGTCCTCATTCGGAGGTAAATTGAAATTCAAAAATCAATCGCCTACGCCGGGACTTGAACCCAAGTCTCCGGTACACGGCGGCGTCTCGCTTCAATCTCCTGCAACCACCACCGAATTTTCTAACTCCATTTCCGTAGCATTTTCCGTTATTCCTTTTCATCCTCCCACATTATAAGGTCCGCACTCAATCACGACGGACGGCGTCATCTTGTGAGAGGGTGCCAGCTCGAGTTATGACGCCGGCGGAGGCGACGCCGTCTCTTATCGGCGTCTTCCATCGACGCCGCCGGCGACGACCACGAAAAGAAGAAGAATTCCTACATTGGTTTTTGAGAGGGGTATGGAAGGATCAAAAGTGCGATAAAGGCATCTCCTTCTCGAGACTTAATTCAATTCATTGTGGCGTTCGTGCGATGGGAGCCAAAGGCCTCTAGATGAAAACGCGAGAAATATCTTCCGCTCGCAGAAGGAAGTGGACATCCAGACGATTTGGCTCTAGACAAATTTACGGGCGTCTAAGAATTAGGCTGCGAACTTCTCAAGACTCGTAGGCAACGTAATGGGCTGAGATTTCTTAAACTGTTAAGAATAGATATATTTCAGAGCAATACGAAGAACAACATCTTAGAACATCATCATGCTTTAAGTCCGAAGAAACATAAAAACCAAGGGATATTTTTTCCACCGGATAGGTGGAAGCAATATTATTTCTCCTCCCACAACGTAGGACTATAATGAATGCTAGATGGGACTCAGTGGTAAAATATCTCCAACATGAACCATCCGCTTATCATTTTCTTTGTTTTTTCCCCTGGTTTCCTTACACCCCAACCAATAACCTATTGAAGCGGATTTCGGGTTAATACGTGCAATGTACAATTGTACATGTAGTTTAAAGGAATTCGAGGTGAAACCGTGGGAAACATTTATCACCAAAAGAGACTGACAAAAATTTAAATGGATAAAGTAAACAATTATCAGAGAAAAACTGTCAGATTTAATGATGCAATATCGCTTATACGTACACATATGTATGTGTCATCCTGAAAAACGCCCGTGATGGAAGAATTGTGATGTGGATATGAAGCCTGACTCATGCTAAGTCCTCGCTCAGAGTAAGGACGCTGGCGCGTGATTCATTGACGGAGAAGGGCTGATTGTAAATTTTAGTGTACATCCACATCATTTGAATCGGCATTTACGAAGATATTGGTACTTTGCAACTATTGAGGCCAGGAATCTATAGCTTAGCCACGGGTAAAATATGGGATGAAAATCCTTCGCGAATTCAGAGAAGAATGTTTTTCAGAAGATGCAGATTAATTTACTAGTTCTACGGTAGCAATTGTGACCTTAGGGAATTGATATTAATATATTTCAGATCGAGGTTATTTGAGCAGTATCTTTCTAAATTTAATTTAAATATTAATGTTCGATTTCTTATCTATTATTTAAATTCTTCCACCAATTGTATATCAAGTAAATATGAAAATACCTCTGATCAATTTTTTACGCACCCTAGGTAAAACTATTAACCTTCTTGGAGATGATGATAGATGACATAGGTTTGTGATGCCCAAGAACAGTACCAAATTCAACGGCTGTGATATATAGACTTATATCTTGCATATTAAAATTTGCTATCGCTTGTATGATTAAATGTGAGAACCCACTGAGATACAGAAGGTCGCAGTTAATCGCCAACAGTAGGGACAAAGGGTTCATGTACACACACGTGGCCAATCGCACGCACTACGACGTGTCTCATCCGTGGCGCCTCTCGTGGTTGTGAACGGAGACTCAAACAAGAGGCGCGCCCTCGTGGGTGAGTGATGAATTGGCCAGCGACAAAAGAAGGCGGCAATGAAGGACAGGCAGCGCTCGTCGTGGCCGGCGGGGGAGTTATCGGGCGACAGGATAGGAAAGACGGTGGCGTGGGTGTCGCCGCTGGCGGGCGGAATCCGAAACAAAGGCGAAGAGGACGCGGAGATTCGCAGTGGCCACCCCAGGGGGGGTGTCGACAACAATGAAAGGGAGGGTGCTGTCAGTGGCCATGGGGACGCCGACAATGATGATAGCGGCGAAGACATTGTTGGGGAGAGGGGCGGTGCACTCCGCGAATGCTCCAGGGCGATTTGGATGCTGTGAGAGAGATAGAATGAGACTCGTCCTGTCGCTGTGGACAAAGGGTACAGGGAAGATAGCAACACTTCTCAGCCTCAGTGGATTCTCTTCGTTCTTTTTTCAGCAAATTTGCCTCATCTGCAAAAGAACACTCGCGAAGTACTGCTCATGCATTTCATTCATAGTTTTTTATTAACTCTATACCACCGAAAAGCAACACACATTAGCCTTTAATATCGTTTTTTTTCTGAAATTTAACAATTACACTTCCAACCATGCCCGAGATAAGGGCAACTTACCCAGACGGGACTCGAACCCGCGACCTCCTGTTTGACAGGCGAGGATTCTATCTCGCCGCCACCGAGGCTGGCGGTCAAACATTTAGGTGTATTTTCCATTAAAGAAAACTAAACCACGTGATATATTCAAGGCCCTCTTGCCCTTGGAGGTGAGTTATTGCTATATGAAAATTATTGCTAGGCAACCCTCAGAAAATGTTTTCTCACAGAACCGCTGATAGCCCAGAGCTGACCGTAGCCCACCTGTCTCCACGATTATTTTACCCAAATTCCCATGCAATATTTCCACTTGCGATGAAGAATAAGAAGTACCATTAATGTAAATTATGCAAAATAATAGAATTCGCAATCATGTGACTTGAAGAATTCTCCAGGTGCTCAGGTAAAATTCCCTGGCTTTTCCGCACCTTCCCAATATCGATGGCGAAGTCCTTTAGAATAGGTTTCTGATGGATTTGAGACGGAATTACCTCGGGCCTTCCTTAAAATGATACGAGCTTTCGTTGGCGAATCCAGTTTTACTATTTCTGGGGAAATGAACGACCATCCTTTAGAAAATAAGAAAAAGATTTTTTCTCTTGATGATATTTACAACACTAATATAAGTTGTAAGCGTATATCCTCCGTTATACACAACTATGCTTTCGCTTTGACTCCAGCAACCCTGGACGAAATGCGAGGTGGCATTGGACGGGGAACGCGTTGACGCGTGAGTAAATGAATTCGCGGCCTATCGCCGCAGCGCCACAGTGTGAAGGGACGAGGGGGCGAAGGAGGGATATCTCGGGGCAACAGGCGACACACAAAACAACGGAAGAGTTAAGAGGAATGGACAACAGAAGGGGGCGATATACATGAAGAAGAAAACATTGGAGGACTTCCTCTCCATTTCAAGCAATCCCAACCTATCCTTCATATGTACCTACACATAATGGTGCGGGTGAGCCTTGATTAACATAGATTTCCCTATTATTAAATTTACGGATCTAAGGGTGAAGGTCTTTAAATTGAAATGCATTTTTTCGGCATCTCGGTTTATTTATTAACTATCATCTGGTCTTAAAATAAAAATATGTAAATATATAAGTTTGATAATACATATAAGAATATAAAATGTTGCAATAATTTTATTTACGATAAATAATCATCGTTTTCATGACACATTTTATTAAACCATTGTAAAAAATGTTTTAAACCTTTATTTGTATGTATTATCAAAATTATATATATGCACTCATTTTCGTTACAAGCCCTGATGATGATTAACAAACGTCGCCAAAAACTTAAAATTAAAAACCGACAAAAATGTCTTAATTTAATATTAAATTTGGGGTCTGAAAAAGGAAAATAAAAATTATTTTATAGGTTATCATTAGATTTGGCAATAGGCTTGAAGTGCAGGTTATTTTCAACGACGTCATCAAAGGCTGCCTATTTTGCGAGGTTATTTCTCCGAGGCCTGGTCTAAAAGTCATGGACTTTTTTACCCTGTGTACCCCGAGAGGGTATGAACTGGGAAGAAATAAGGAAAGAGGTAATCAAGGTGCATGCATTAACCCTAAGAGCTAGGTATTCACAACGAGGTCTCTGAGTCAGTTTACGTTTGGAGGGATTTGGGATAGATGAATCCCGCGCTCTTCATGGGCCATCACTAGCGAAACCAGAGGCACTGGTCCTAGAGAATGGGAAACCGCCATATAGAAGGGATAGTCTAGAAATGTTTTTCTGGAAGACATTTTCTGCGCCGTAAGTAGCGCGCCCTTATTAAAAGCGTTCAAAATCTCAATTCGAAAGGTACGGGGAAGTAAACACCTATAATGACCATTGCCAACAAAGAATACGAATATACCTGATTCGATTTCATGTCCTTGACTTAGCTGTTCCGTATCGCAGCTGTACGTAGTTTTCAAATAATTGTAACGTTAAACCGTGGAAGATTACTCCAACCAAGGTAGGGTATGCCTAATAATCAGGGGAAATCATAGTTCAAAATTAGAACTGTTTTTGACAGATTATAATAAAATCTATGAAAATTTTGACAGAAAATTAGGCAGTGAAAATGTTTGATAATGGTCTTTCGGGTTTCCAACGTCATGAGATAATCCGTCTTGTCCAACGCGTAATGACCAAACGCGTTATCGTCCTTAGAGAATTACCATCATGAATATTTCTCTTGCAGATTTACTTTCTTTACTCTTCCTTTATCTATTTATTTTAATAACCCCCGAAAAAAATCACAATTTGACCTATCACATCGGGGACTTCATCAAGAATTACCAATAGGTAACCCTACATATCCATAATCCAAATCTATTCGTTGTAATTATCGCAGACAACTCTTCCTCAATTTGTATCTGATTTTTAAAACCAGTCTCTTTCTGCATCGATAGAAAACAATGGTCAACCTTTTCAGGCGGGACTCGAACCCACGACCTTCGTTATGGTAGGCAAGAACCTAACCCCGCAGCCACCCAGGCTAACAGGGTTTACATTAGATACAACGGTTGGTGCACATTATTTTCCCAGACTTATAAGTACTCGTTCTCAACATAATTGTTGCAATTGCAACTACAAGGATATGAAACATAAAATTGCCGGGTAAGAAAAAATATTCGACGACTAATAGCCAACAGATGATAGCAATACGCGTAAGCCTACATCATCCTTACCACATCCTTATTCAGTTCCTGGGAGCGCGTAATGTGCTGGACCTCGAAACGCTGGACCAGATGGATTCTCTCACGCGGATGGGAATCCGAGAGAATTTTATTCAGGTATTTCACCGGGAAAGCACCAAATCCCTCTTCACTCAAAATATTACTGCCATCCATTGCTCTCAATCGATGAAGAAAGAGACGGGTTTTAAAAGTCGAATACTAATCCAAAAAATGGTGGGAACTGATCCGAATGCGGCCCATGCATTAACCCGAAAATGCGAGGTAATAAGTAGGCACTGCATTGAGATTAGATTGCAAGGGAGTGTGAGAGGGACCCAATGTGTGTTCGAAGGGATCTCCTTCGACCGCCAATCAGGAGAGGCGGTGCTGATAATAATCAGTCGGAGTGCACGTTACAATTAGCGGCGACAGCTTTACCTCAAAATGCGTCGGGCCCCAGACATCCATTTTCTAGAAACGAAAATCCGCGTAATGTGCTCGAAGGGATGATTCAGAAAAGGTATTCGAGATTAGTACTTGGGGTTTTCAATCAGGACGTTGAGCCAAGCGTGTGTCGAATCCCTGATTCCAAAAATAAAATTCCCATCAACAGGAAAACCTACAATGCAAAGCAATTACTTTATTCCATTAAAAAAAAACAATTTATAAAATTCTCAGTCAATAAGCAAGTTCATCTATGGTCGACTGCATTATTAATGACAGAAATTCTCTAATTGTATGCCTCTTTGAGATTAATCAAACGATAAATTTGAGCGCGTATCAGCAAAACGATTGCGCAATACTCATTTGGAGAAAAATTATTTCAGACAATTATAATCGCATATATTCGTCATATCTTAATTATTTAATGTCCTTAAAAACAGAGTATATGTTAAAATTTTTGGAAACCTGGATATTCAAGAACACCCAAAATTCAAGAGCACCCATTGCGCAGGCATAGCTCTGTATCTAAGGAGTTACAACCCATACTTATAGGATAAAAATGCATAAAATTGTCTCCCCTACCACATCCTAAAGCATTGTAGATATCTTCTCAAACACACTGTAATTTTCAGTTTAGAGGATGCAGCTATAACTATAATTAGGTGTACTTAACAGCTTCAGAGTTCACATCATGAAAGTAACTAGTATTCCTTCAATAATATACCATGTAGTTCTCCACACCATTCTTTTAATTTATCCAATAAAGGGGTGGATAATAAACTATAATATTTTCAAGGGAAAGAACTTAGCTAAACTCATTTTCATGTTATAAGGTCAAAGAGCCCTTTATTTACCAAAGATGCACGGAATGTTTACATCCTTACTATGATGCATGTACATTCAGACTTGAGCATCAAAAAATTGAACTTCTTTGTCGATAGATTTCAAAATAATGTCGTAGTTAATGATGTATGAAAAACACATAACCGGCGTAAACGTATGACAATTAAGCGACTAGTTGTCCAGATTATACTATAACGAGATGAACTTGATGATGGAATCACTACCGCCGATAGCAAGCTCGAAAGATACTCATAAATGCTATGTTCATACCATAAATTTTAATGGTAATGTTGAAAATATAGTTAATTGGCATAGTATACAATAAGAAGAACAACTTTTACTTCGAAAAACGGTATTACGCAAATGAAATGAACTTTCTGTTTTTGAACTCCATTTTATGGATCCATAAAATGGAGTTCAAAATCCATCCATACTCCACAGATCTTCAATTCTTTATTCTCTTTCGGAGCAAATTACTGCTTCCTTTGTATCCATTACCGCCGTACAATCCAAATAACATTTTTCCATTACTTTAAATCAGAGAGAGATGGAGCGCGCTACATTTTTGTGTGACAGCAAAAGACGATGTTGATTCGGAGCTGAAACGGCACGGACGTGCGGGCGAATGAATTAGGCACGAAAAAAAAAACAAAACACGCAGGTTATGCGTGAGAGAGAGGGGGCGCGGAAGGGATCAATGCAAAGAGTTTCATCTCACGGAAATGTAAACGGTCGTTCAAAAACTATTCCATTCCGGGGGCTTCACTGCCATTACGCACAATGTCGTAAAAGTGATGCAATCACGCATAAAAGTGAATGCGTGCGTTGTTGAATGAGATTGGAAATGCAAACGGGAAAAGAGCAGACTAAACACAACAGACTCGATACAACAACGAACGACTGAAGAGGAATAAAAAAATGAAAACACGCCAGCAACTTCCCATTATTTGGTTTGATTTACAAAACTAGTAGTACATGACTACTCTGCTTGCGGCAGGAGGTGAGAAGTTAGAAATATCATTAAAATATGAAAGTAAAAACTGAAAGAGGTGATGAAAATTTCATTTAAAAAATACGGGATAAAAATTTGATGGGGCTAATAAATTCCACCTTTTGAGAAGTAGAATAACTATTGATGCGAATCAACTTAGTATAGGAAATCTAGGCATATAAGTGAGGAAAAAGTTCATCAGAGCTTACATTTCGAACAAGTTTCTATTTGGCAGTCAGGCATGGGCGATGACAGGAGCATAGAAAGCAAGAATGGAGACATTATGGTAAGAAAACCAAAACTCTTAATCGTGCATATCTTGAGGCAAGTTAGCCTGAGAAGGAAAATCGCCGAGGGAATAGAGGGTGTTAAGGACTGAAAAGAAAAATCACGAGCAAAATTTGAAGGGTAACTAAAGGAGGATATGAAAAATAAGATATACTTAGTTGTGAAAATATTAGATGATAGGAAAACTGAGCCAAAAGCTGCGTCATACAATTTGTCGTAGTATTTACCAGTAATAATGATGAATAGCTCATCCCGGAATTAATAGCAACGTTTTTAAGAAAATTAAATTCAAATGAAGTTACGATCAAAGAATTCCCCAAAATGAAAAAATAACGCAATGCCGGCTTGCTCCCTAATTCAAAAATGCTGCAAGAGTTTACAAGTAAGCATTTGGTGGAAATCAACATATCAGGGTGGAATTAAATTCAATTAAATGCATAAATGTCTAGACATCATATATTTAATACTTGAGCGGAGCCCTCATAATGGTAATACATAAAAAATACCGATTATTTTATAGGGCCATTCGTAGCTTCGCCCAGAATTCGAACCCGGTACCCTTCGATCAAAAGCTAACACGCTCCCTCATTATACAATTCATGCAAGAACATAAATTCAGCATCTTTTTAATTAGTTTTAGGTTTGGAATTGGATGTCTTGTTTAGTTTCCTTACAATTGAATATTTCAATAGTTACTCGTACTCATTTTTTTCGATTATCTTCAATACTAGTCACCAAATTTTGATGCATAACAACTTAAATAGAAGCTTTTTGCAGCATAGGCTAGTAATCATAAGTCAAATGAATCTTAAATGAAAGAAATTCCCCTTCGGTATAGAAACACCTCTTCGCCGACTTAGTCTCAATTTGCAAAAAACCGAAATGTTGCGTTAATAAGTTATCACTTGGTGGATAACAATATTATGGGCAACATTAAATAATGCATATGAATGCATTCTTGTCCATTCTAGGCTAAAAATTGTGCAAAAAGGCTTTGAATAACGGAACTATTTTTTTAATGTCATAACAGTTTATGTATCCGGCATAACTCAATTGGATTTTGTAATATCCACTTTAAAATCGATAGCGATAAGTAAACATCCACAAAATTAGTTACTTGGCCAACCAAGTTTTCTGCAACCAGCAACATGATGAAGATAGCATTTTCCCTTACTTGGAGTCCACCTAATACTTGCAATACTTCAGGGGGTGGTAGGGGAGAGAATTTTAAGCAGTTTTTGAACATTAACATGGGGTCACAAATCCTTAGTTACCGAGAATACTGGAAATATGGCAACGCAAACATTTTTTTTAACACTTTGTAGTTACCTTGAAAACGATTTTTTCTTGAGTATCCAGTCTTTTCAATATTTTATTTATTTCTCTGGACTTTTAAATAATTTTAATAATTAAGGTTGGACGAAAATGTGTAATTATAATTGTTTGAAACGATTGATCTCGAAATAAGTGAGATTGCGCAATCGTATTGTTGACAGTGAGGCAGTCAACAGCAACTAATAAGAAACTGCGGCTCTACACCAATGAGGAAAAGATAAAATTTTCCCTTGTTGCCAGATTTATCCGCTTTTAAAGTTCATTTAACTCCACCCAACTTGGCCTATCCACTTGCTCCCGCATTTGTTCATTCCGGAAATGGAGGCACAAAGCCTCCGGGGCGGAAACGTAGCCACTATCCGAGAGAGGTCCTCGCAATCTTCGATTCGTCTGCTTCCAGCAATTCCGGAAATTCAACAATGAAAGCGATTCCGAAGGGAAAAATATATATGGACGCAAGTGAAGTGGAATTACATTATAATATTGAATTTGTAGATGCAATTCAACCTGAAATGTCAATAGTCTGTGTTCTGTCACATTATTCAGCCCAATCGATTCAATTATTATGACCAATCAGAATGATTAGGGGTGACTATCTCTCTTGTATCTAAGATATGAAAAGATTTATCTCTGTCATTTGAATTTGAAACTTGATGATACCAGCGAGAAAAAAAATAAGTATAAAATAAAACAGACGCACGATTTTTAATTTATTAGCTGACTAACATTCTTTGGAAGGTAATCCCTAGAAATTAAACCCGAATTTGCGAATTGATGCGTCCTAACAAATTAAAGTTCTTTGATGAGCTCTTTTTTGACGTCAGTCAGCAACTTCTTTTATTTATACTCCCCTGATAGTTGAAGTCTTCATAAAGTTTAAAGAAGCAAGCAACAAATTAGAGGTGAGTGATTTTCGAATTCTGCTGCTGCCCGCCGGCAACAAACCCACAAATATTGGCGCATAATAACATATTCCTTCACATTTATACGATTTTAATTTCTCATATGAAAGTAAATCTTAAAATACAACTCACTCACTCATTCAGTGATTCAACCATAAGGTTGGTTTGGATAGGTGAGGGTAGAGCCTACCCCGGGCTATGCAACGGGCGAGTGAACTTCATATATTCATGGTAGGAGGGCCAGTTCCTTTCCCGAGGTCATCTCGTATTTTGAGAATATTTCTTTGGGGATTCCCAAATCTTCACTCGTGATATCAACCTGGTACTACTCGATCGGCCGTCAAATTCTCTACCAGCCTCGCTCCTCTAGCATGAAAGTAAAGAAAATATTATTTCGTCCTTAAGTTATCCCTTCAAATTTGACTATGCTCCTCTAATGAGCACCTAATATAATCTAATTCAGATTATCCTGTTGTCTTCCATTATATTCTGATATTTTTAAGGACGTGCTTGCCATGAAGGTGTTCGTTGGTACTATCCCGTTACCCAAAAATTAGATAACTTTAATTAGATTAATAGACAAAATGCAATATCGCCTAATAATAGACAAGTTTCGATATCACCTAAAATTGCAGATTTTCTCGAAATATGGAAGCTATACTATCTTTGAAGCACTCAAAGGGAAACATTCTAATTGCAACTCATTTATATCCCGAAACCTGCCATTGATATGGCGAATGAAGAACTCATGAACAGATTCAAAAGTTTTTATTCTTAACTTAATGGATTTAAACGCTGTAATTGCACTCAATAGCATCGATATTGGATAATTATTTTCACTGCGATGATATTTTTCAAGCTACAAAATTTCAGACGCTGTTTGATATCTGAGGACAGTTTTGATAGAAATCCCATTAACATCTTCCTAACTGGCCTGTAGATGGCGTCGAACTCAGATCTCCGACCTCGTTGGCGGTGGGGTAAAATTCTCGCTTGCCAATGCGAAGGTCGCGGGTTCCAATCCTGCCTAGCTAAATTGCCACTGTTAAAGGAAGAAGTGCTTATAATCAGTGTATTAATAGGTATATTTAGGAGACTACTCATGGCTTTTGGTCATTGCACCATAGGAAAGGAAGGGTGGAACGAAAGACAACTACGTTGTTGTTGGTTAGATTCCTCTGCTGCAAAGGCAGTAAATACACTGCTTTCGAGGCTGTGAAATTAAATTAGATGAATACATAGATGCTGGTGGGATATCCGGGGAGACTGTTGTCATCAAAGAAGCATTAAAGAGGCCCAGAAAACAGAATAGCATCAGTTACTCAGCGCGGAAGCCTTCGAAACAATCTATTCTCACTAATTACTAAATACTAGTACAATATATCCGTTAAAATCTATCGCACAATCAAGGGATTCCTCCATTTGGTATAGAGACCTTCTCTTGTCTTTGATTGGCCGCCAGGTGGGGACATCACAGGGTCGGGTGTGTTTGAGTGGGTTGTAGCAGCGATAGGGGTGAGTTATGCGGTGCATGTGACCCAAGGTCTCGTCCCTTGATCTGGAAGGGGTAATGGGCAGGGGTTGCATGATAGGGTAAGAGAGGAGATACAGCAACCGAAGCAAAAGAAAGGGGTCGAGGAGATGAATGCGTTGGATGTGCAGTTGGCCGTGCGAGGTGAGAATACGAAACGCATCATTTGGCGCTTTTGGAAGCAAGAAGGTCTTCGCAGACCACTTGGGGCCCTCCATCCAAAGTCTCTTTCGACCCCCGGAAAGCAGAACATCACTACACGTTTGTATTCCACGCGAGTGTCGAAGGGTTTGATGGACTATGCACACGCCTCCGAGCACTTCCACCGAAAGAGATTCATAAGAGACGCTTGATGAAGCCAAATTTCTAGGAGCTAAGATAACTTCAAGCCTTGATGGTTGAGTCTTTATGACTAAAATCACTTTTGTACATGTTTGGTTTATTTTCTATTTTTAAGTTCATTTGTTGTTTGTTTTATTTCTTTGTGAGCATGATTGTTTTTATTTTGATTTCTTTTATTTCTTTGATTGAGACGATGCTATGGTGACAAAAGATAAATAATGAATTGTTAAGGAGAGAGCCATCTTGAAAAGGGTATAAAATAGGATTGGAATATAAAACAGAGTGCCATGTGATATTTACATTGAATTTAATCACTGTGATACGTTAGCCTATCGCGGGAAGTGGTAATAAATATATTCGAAAAGAACCCTAAATAGCATAAGATACGTTTAGCGTGTTTCCGGAAGGTTTTCGATTGAAAAAGTGAATGAGATGCGGTACTTTGCCCTTGAATGATATGGTAATTAGAAGGGAGAGAAATACCAACGGTAATTTGCGACTGTGTCTTTGAACAACGGGCTTATTAATTGAATTAATTCAAATAAAACGCTTCTTGAGGCATCATTAGCCATTACTTGATAACTGCGATAATTATTAAACACAAATTTATGGTACTAACAAAATATTAGCAGCCCAAAGAACTTTATATAAGGAAATGTTCATAGTAAGAACGAAGTCAAAAACAAGTAAACTAATTTCAAACACATGACAATCGCAATTCGGATGTTCTGGCCTCTAAATCTCGGAGACTACGCATGTAAATAGGTGTAAACGGGTGATGCTAGTGGAAACTTCTCAAGAGCACCTCAATCTGGCACCAATATTATTCTTAAGTTACGCGTCTACTGCTTGTATATAATTAACGTCCTGCGCTACTCGCTTGCACACTATTGTTTGCTGATAAAATATGGGGAAATTCTGGCGTCTTTCAGCGATCAATGGCAGGCATTCTCGCCAGCATACATAAATTAACACATTAGGGTGGGCCGAAAATAATTTCTTTTTCGGAATCAAATTTGCCTTATGCGGGAGTTTCTCAAGTAACGCCACTAACATTCGAAATTTTTCCAAAATCAGAAAATATAAAACATTTCCCCCACGCCCTCGTCGCCCCTCCAGCGACATTCTCGGTCACGAGGGAGACCCGGGATCGGGTAATCATGGCGTGGGGTAAAGAAAGGCCGGGATGGGAATTTTAAAACACCCGGGGGGTGCGTTTATTGGTATCAGAAAGTTACAGGGGGGTGCAGGGGGGTGCCTGCAAGGTCGGGCGAGGTCCGCGGCTACTGCTACCGCGGGGCTGGGTCCGGCTCTGTCCGGTATTGCCTCTCTGGGAATCTCCGTGGATCCACGACAGCTCTAGCGGGGTTCCGGCGTTGACGGTGGGTCCAAGCGCTATGGCGGGGTATAGGGCCACGTGCTCAGTCTGCTTCCGCGGGTGATGACCTCAGGCGGGCGGCTACGTTGAAGCACAACGCCCTACTTAAAATCTTGCGAAAATTCGGGCTAAGTTTTGAGACAAGCACCTGTGGAGAAGAAACCACGGCAACTAAGCCCATTTCTGAAGTGAACCAATGACTACTATACCTCTCCGCATAATATCTACGAAGTTTAACCCTTAAGCGGCCGCGATGGCGTTTGAAGTACGCCAATCTTCGAAAACCCAGGATTTAAACATTGCACGTACGTTCTGATCAAGAATGGCCTCGTGTATTCTTACAATGTCATTTTGACTGTCTATAGCGTGAATTTTTAAAACACAAAGTATTGTAGCATTTTTTTTAGATCGGCAAGAGGAACCCGACAACTTTACGCCGAAAATTACGCCGCGCGACCGGGCGAGTACCACCTGTATCACCTGTGTACCCGTATATCTGTATCACCTATAAATTTACAAGCTTGAACTAATTTCTACAAATAAAGATAAATTTTAACAAAAATCGAGTGTTATCATATAAATGCATATATCGTGGAAAAAGTACGCCACGCGCCCGGACGTGTAAAAATATCAGGCGCGCCCGCTCGAGGGTTAAAGTTAAACTAAAGAAATGTAGGATTTTGCGATGCGTGCGAATGATTAACAAATTGATCTAATGATAACTTTCCCTCATAGGGCAAATTTTATCTTGAAAGAAAGTAATTTTTCAGCCCACCCCAATACATAGTCTTCCTCCTGAATCGAGGCAGTAGGATTCCCGGAAACATTTCCTTCTTTATTACCCCTCTACCTACTTCTTCCCGTCGTCTGAATAACGGTGTTCAAGTCGTAAAAAAAATTCTACGAGAGTGGAATGAGTGAGGTTGTAAATAGGCTCCCCTCTAAATCCCCCTAAGACATTGGCCACAGGGGGTGGGAATGAAAAAGACAGGAGGTGATGGTGGTTACCTTCACAATGACGGGATGGGGTGGTATTCACCCACTGATGTGAAGGTGCCTTCGGCTGTCGACACGCAAGTGGATTAGTGACGGAAAAACGTCAGTCAAAATCTATTTTTCGAGCAACCGATTTTTAATCAAAACTAAAATCTCGGATTTTCAGAGAAATAGAAATTCCAACCGAAAGACCTGTTTAACCCTTTATAACCCAGAGCTGCTTAAGGGAGAAATCAAATTTCAAGATTTTTCATTCTGAAAAGATGAAAATTTTGCACTCAATCATAATTATCGAGGCAGATAAATATTTGTCATCAAAATTTACACCGTAAAATAATACGTAGTTTGGATACTTCCTAAATAGAGCTGAAAATTTATACATTTTTGCTTTGAAGCAACATTGTTATAATAGGTTAAGGAAAAAAATCGACTGTTTAAGAAAATTACAGTTTGTACAAAAACATTTTTATTATGCTTTCAAAAAAAACTCGAAGTACACATTTCAGTGACATTAAAAAAATGTCCCAAAAAAGACAATATACGTGATAGAACAATAAATAGTAAAAATTTATAAATACAAGCACATTATAGTTTTGGGATCACCGATTGGAGCCTTTCGGTTCCTCGAGAATTTCTTAGAAATATAAACTGATTGAGATGCCATCTTGAAGGTTTATTTCGTTCCTTTCCAATTTTACAGACCTCAGAGAAAAGTCTTTCCCTCGCGAGGGAAACGTAACATCCCGTGGGATGGGTGACGTTATCAAAGGCCGGGAGTCACTGCTGTGATCTGACGAAATGGTCAATATCGAAGTTGAAAAATCGATTTAGGATCGAAACTCGATGATCATGCCTAGATCTCGATTTCCTCGATCTATGACTTTATAAACTCGATTTTCGAATCTAACCTAAATCGATTTTTCCATCACTAAGGTGGATCTCTAAGTGACACTGAAAACAAATAACTCGATGGAGTATTTGTACATTAGGAAACGAATAACAATTAAAAATAAGCAACGGTCTTCAGTGGTCGCAGACAATTTGTACCACTTTTCAAGAACAAAACAATTACTGCGTTTGTATACCAGTTAAATCCAAGACAGAAACCAAGTACAGCCTCATCACCAGAATACTCCCTGTGGTGGTTTGCGCGAAATTTATCTCCTCACCAGTGACCACCACATACAACCCAAAGAGTATTTTTTGCAGGGTCTAATGGGACTACGCTTAGAATGCTAGGCTAATAACACTGGGGTTTCATGGGGTTTATGGGGCCCAGCTAGGGATGCCTAGTTATTAATAAGTCAACATCGATAAGTCAACGCAAGGTTGAAGTGATAACACCGATTGTTTACGGCTACTGGAGGTCTTTCTTTATTTTTAATTACCATAAGAGCTCACCTCATCGTAGGGAACCAAGGCAACAAAATTATTTGAGTCATTAAAAGCTCAATATTAAAACTTATGAACTTAATTCGGGCTCGCCACCGTGTAAAAATCATGAAGACAGCTGACGTTTCGGCCTTCGACTGGCCACTAATTCTCTATTTAACTATAACTTGAATATCAAGGTTAGTAATCTCATACAGACAAATTGCACATCTGTGATATTATTTATTTAGCTCATAGATTTCAGATGAGGTTTGAACTTCACTCATAAATCACTTGGATATCAGGCGACTTTTTTTTAATCTCAAAATAGACTTTTCTCTAAATCAATTAGGCGAATTTTCCCATTTAAAACAATTGGTAGACTGCCATCTTTGGAAGGACTTCAACCTGGAATTGACTCCTCCCGTCCGCTGTGCATAAACAATGTGATAAAGAAGTCTCTATCACCTTAGTACACAGCTACCAGAATTCCACTTGATTTCGGTTTAATAGGCAAACAGAACCTGTTACCTCGGCGCACGCATTTGGAACTTCAATATTGATTTTTTTGATTTGCTACCTTAAATTACATGTGAACCTCTTGGATGGGATTTATAGATTCAAATCAAGAAGATAGATAATAATAGCAGAAATATTTTAACATAACTTCGCATCTTAATGAAGCGATCATTGGAATATAATTCATACTTTTCAATCAAGTTTCCACTGTGTTAGTGGCTTTCGGACTATCAATAACTCTTTCAAAGTTCGTTTCCCGGTATTCCAACGCCATGGGATGAGAAATGCAACATCTTGGGCGTTTTCAAAGAAGCGACAAAAAATAAATTGACTTATTTAGGGTGGGAAAACGCCCTCTCATGACAATGTACAAACTACCTCCAGCAGAAGAGCGGTTATCGACGCGTAAATGAACTCGCAACTCGCTACTAAAGGTAATATTGAACTTCGATGTTCATTTTCTAAACTGAGTGATTACTTCTTGCTGTCTCCGCGGCAGGAGTTGTTTCGTAAATTATCATATGTGATCGTTATCTTTGGTCATCGAGTGAACTCAAAAGGGAGTAAACTTGATTGCTAGAGATTCAGCGCCCTCAATAATGCCGTTTAAATAATTTAAAACTAGAATAGTTCTCAGAAAAGGATGTCCCTACAAAGGTAAAAACTCACGTCATATCAAAGGTCAAGCATAAGCCAAGTTCGGCAGACTCAGCTTTATTTAGACGATTATTTATTATTTTCATTCTCCCACTTTCACCACGCGTTAAAATTCACAAAGCGAAATCTAGTGCAGATTTCTCATTGGAACGGCGAAATAATACACGTGTCTTCCATTGATTTTATAGAACACTCGCAGCTTGAAACGCGACCCACTTCGTGGGTTTTGAGACACACAGAATAACTACCACTTTCTTTGCAGTGAAGATAAAAAAAGTCCACGAGCTATGTAGGGCACCTTCAGAGAATCCAATTTTTTTAAATTAGTTCTATGCTGATGTCTAACCCAATTTCCTAATATTTTGCGCAAGAGCACTCTTTGCAATAACATTGCAAAATTAACTATTGCAATGATTCGACCGCTGCTGACTCAACTTTGTTGAATTCCGTCATTATTACGGGATAAATAATGTATGCGTTATTTTCTACGCGACTTTTATCCACCCAACCGGCATCGGTACTTAGTGTGTCACTTTCAAGAGTACCACTCACTGATAATAGTTCATAAAATCTACTAATTGGCTCAGCTATTTCCTAAATAAAATATCAAATTGTGGTGCATGAAAGAAGTGTTTACTCCAAGTTTATGGATTTTATTGAAAAGTTCATTTGCATGAGGAAACTTTTATTCTTGTGCCAGCTTTATTCTATCGCATTCATCAGCTAGATTCATAACACTTGAATGAAATTTTTAGACCAATAGTTACTTATATAGGTGGTGGCCAAGTTACGAACAATGGCATTATATTACTGGAAAATTGTTGTTGAACGGTTGATTCTCAAAGGAACGCAAGGATGAACTATTTTCGGAGTGCATGCCGAGTCAGGAGAGAAGAGCAGTTAAGATATAATGCTAACACACGAGGAGTTCCAGTGCATGTGTTTATGAGTTATGAGCATGTGCTATGAAGTTTTTTGAGAAAGATTGATAGAGAAAAAGGGACAAACAGAATCCATCGAATTAATTTAAATCATCGTTTTAATTGCTTATGAGTCACATGATTGATCAGTTTTCTCCATTCTCGCCCACGCTCGTGCATTCTCTAATTATGTCTCAAATAATCAATCTAAATAATCATTATTTACACTCTAAGCGTACATTAAGATTCATCACGTTGACAGACACATAGTTAGGGAAGGTTATGTTCTTATAGTAGGCATTATGTGTGACAAATATGTAAATTGATGCCGCGCAGAAGAAAAACACACATATATGCTTTCGCATCAGCCCACATAGTAAGAGTATCGAATCGAATTTATTATTAAGAATGGATTTTCACAAAGTAAAGCCAGAAACAATCAAGTTTAGAATCCATCGAGACGGTAAGTGCCATTAAAATGCTGCATGTACCGGGATGGGACTCACTAGGGCGGAGAAGTAAAATAAATAGGCTTTGTGTACTCTTCCGCACACTTACAGGGGAAAAAGCACAAGGGGAACTACGAGATTAGATTGAAAACCTCACCTATATAGGTAGGAAAGATCACCAGTAAAAGATGAAATGCTGGCCTCAAAGTATTAGCGTAAAAAAGACCATATCTAAACAGGACGATTAATGGTTGGAATAGACTCTCTGCAGAACTGTTTCAGCCCTATGCTAGCAGCATTAAGATTTTCAAGAAGAGGTGTAAAAAATTTATCTTGGAAAACAAATTTCATTGCTTATTTTAAATTTTCGATTCCACTGATCTAGTTTTATTCTGGAGATGCGTTTTCATCTATTCCTCTTTCGTTACACATTAACTGTTACCACATGGAAAATAGCAACTTGTAACTTGTATGATATAATAATAATAGATCAAGGCAATTCACACAATTATTACAGGATACGGTACACTATTACCAGACTCGTGACAACGAATACCCTGTACGTGTCTAAGTGAAATTCAACACAGTGCATAATACCGATAACAATTAATATCGAGTTCGGAGTATTTCATATGGCATTCTCGGTATTTGCACTAGCTTTTCGAATTCAGTTCTGTTCCTGTGTTTATGTCAATGCGTTGAAATGCGTAAGTTATGGGAAAAAATGTGAGCACTGCATTAGTACTGCACAGTACAATATACGCATCATTTTAATTGCTTATGAATCACAAGATTGATCAGTTTTCTCCATTCTCGCCCACGCTCGTACATTCTCTAATTCTGTCTCAAAGAATCAATCTAAATAATCATTATTTACACTCTAAGCGTACATTAAGATTCATCACGTTGACAGACACATCGTTAGGGAAGGTTATGTTCTTATAGTAGGCATTATGTGTGACAAATATGTAAATTGATGCCGCGCAGAAGAAAAACGCACATATATGCTTTCGCATCAGCCCACACAGTAAGAGTATCTCTAATGAAGAATGTCAGTACAAATCAAATTGGGGGTCCATTAGGAGGTATGTGGACAAAATATCCTCTCCAAGCCCTGGAGTGTATGCGCTTTGGACGGAACTTCAGGAAGGCCGTCAAATAAAAGCGCTGCCGGACCATTTGTAACCCAGAGATAGATAGAGAGAGAGAGCCCTAAGCCGGGGGGCCCAGATTAAACACGGCCATATATGCGAGTGGTGCTTAAGGGAGGGCAATATGGCGGCGGTGCGTGTTTTTGTCGTCCTCCGGCCGCAAAGCGCCCTCCTCGCCTCTTCCATTTATAATCCTCTTAGGGATCCCATTCCCTCTCCTTCCCCCTACCCCCTTTCCACACGGCAGATATATACAGTGGAAAAGGAGAGAGGGTAGGGTTTATAATCTGCAACTCGAAATGAACGTGGACTCCGGACAGTGGTCGCTTGGAATAGATGTGTATTCCTATGCATGCGAGCCGAGCGAAAGACGAGAGAGACGACTTGGAGCTTATAATCATATTTTTAAGGAGTGAGGTAGAACTTATTTGTAAATTTGGTGGAAATATACGAAAAATGTAATCATGAATACACTTAACTTTCATAAATTAGAGTTCCTTGAATATGAACCTTGAGAGTAAACTAGATTTCACCATAGGGAAAACTAAATTTCGTAAGTGTGGCGGCCAATCATCATATTTCGTGGAGTGAAGTAAAACTAATTCGAAAATTTTGGAGGGAAAACTAAATTTTTTTAATTTTGACGGCCAATAATAATATTATATGGTATGTGATAGCAGGGGCGCATCTAGGAATTAACGCTAGGAGGGGTTTTAGGCACCAATAGACCCGAGGTGTGTGGTATACCCGCCAGGATAATCCGGAGGTGCGGGGGCCCTCCCCCAGAAATTTTTTAAGATAAATGGTTCAAAATGGTGAGTTTTATGGCTTTCTGAGGGATATTTTATTAATCCTTGCATTCTTCTATAAGTATATTAATCAAATGAAGTGAAATGGATTAAACTGAAAAGTTTCTTTGAGCTCTGGTGGGGGGGGGGGGCAAATTTATCCCCCAATCCCCCCCACATTGGCCACTGTGTGGTAGTACTAATTTGAATTTTTTTGTTTAACATATCATTTTAACATATTATTTCACCATAATATATCAATTTATAATTTGTTCAAAAGTACAAAATATCATGGCCAATAAATGATATTTTAGAGTATACACTAATACACTTACGAACTGGAGGGATGTATACACCATGGTTTCGCCAAGAAATAATCATTTGGCCTAGTAAGGATTCGAACCCGGTTCCCCCAATTGGCGGTCTCATACCATTTATACCCCAAAGTCAATAGTTTTTTTGATGGTGAATTTCATCCATGATGTTCATGACTTCGCTTCTTTCTCGTGACTGCGTACAAAGTCACTCGTTCTATGCAGTGCTGAGGAACAAAAGGGGCATTGTTATATACTTCAGTAGTAAACCGTATTTCTCTCAACGAAATGGTAAACTTTGTTAAAATACTAAACAGTTGGATAATGATTGTGACGGCCTAGAATCATGCTATAGAGCGAAATATAATTAATTTGAAAATTATAGGTTGAAATTCGATTTCAACATTGTTAAAAATTGCAAAACAACCAAATTGCAGATACACGTCAAATACATATTTGAAAGAAATTGACGTTTTACCTAAGATTTTGCGCTACTAAAATGTATATTCATACGTTTACAGAATTAATTGTTTTGTTGAAGCCTTTATTGATACTATCAACGCAATTTCCTGATGAAATTTCATTTCTTTTTTTCAGCAATTTTTTGCCAGTATATCGGATATTAACATTCCCTTTTCAGAGTTTATCTTATAGATAATTTGGAGATCAAATACAGATGTGCACAGAAAATAGTGATTTCTAATATCTAGTAAGATTATTAGATTTATAACCATAATAATTTATTCAAATAAAATTAATAATCCTTAAATGTGTATTTATTTATCCAAAATGCTTCAATAAAACCTGTCAACAAAATTATGAATAGAAATACTGAAAGATCAACTATATTTTTTTAATTTATATAAATTCCTTGTATTTTTACCATTATTACACTCGCTTTTAAAGTAATTTAATCATCTACATATACTTCATGTACTTTTAACATAATTTGTTTTCTTTGTTTTCGAACGCATGGATTCAAGGTTTTCTTAATATTTGGAAAGAAAAATGCCTTTAAAAGAACTAAAGGCCTATAAGGCTCTAAGTGTTATTAATTCAAGCATTTATAGCTTTTAAAAATTTTTAGCTTGATTCTCTACCAACATTTATCCATATCGACGGTATGCTCAACAAATCCTGTAACATTGAAACGGAAGAGCGACTTTTCTCTCTTGCCGCTGATTCAATATTCTCGGATGTCGACGCAGGCAGTATTTATTTTCCTTCGATCGAACGCGGGAGGGATTTAGAATCAGGGGCAATCGCAATTTTATCACGGCCCCTGTTCGCCCCTGCCACGGCTCGTGTTGCTAAGGATCGAATTTACGGCCAAGGATCCCTTCCGCTGAGATACACCGGGAAGGAGTGAATATAATGCGGAAGGTGGAATCCCTTTCGATGTTCTTTCCGCCAAAGAAGTCTCGCCCCTTGGATATACATTCGAATCTGCCCGAAGAGAATCACACTCGGATGCATAATGCCCATATTTAGGACCGGCTTCCATGCATTCTGCCTCCCTTATAAAAAGATTATAAATGAGTTTTATTCATAACGATAAATGTACTCACCCAATAAACGATCTGTACAGACAGAAATCCGAAGTTACCGTATTTGCCAGATATTTGACTTGATCTGACGACTCAATGTTAACTCCATTCATAAAATATAGTTTTGTGTCCTACGCCAGAAATTTACCGTCGCAAGGCATAACAGACGATGAGTTAACGTTTCCTTTAGGCTTTTCCTGCATGTGGGATAGCACAAAAACAATTCGACAAACTCTAAAAATATATATGGAGATATTGCTTATGGTTAATAATGACAAAAAAATAAGAATTTTCTATCAAATACTCATATTTTTCCCTTCAAGTCCCTCACTACATATGTTTACGAATGCAAGCCAGCATGGAGAGTAATGGGTAATGTAAAAATATGAAAATCCACGAAAAATGGAGGAAAGAATGGAAATATTTAGCACAAAAATAGGAAAATATAGAGAGGCATCCTCTAAAAATGCAATAAAGTAAATAACATATCAAAATAAAGTGAAAAGTTTTGGAGCATAGCGCCGGTTCCTTCTCTAATAACAATGAATAATATAAGCAGGCACGTAATAGTTCAATATTACACATTAGGTACCGTCTAGATCTCAAGTGAGCATTAGGACCACCAAATAGTCGGAGGCACGCATTAGACTTCTTTTTGCCTTGCACGAAGCCTCTTTACACGGCGTCAAAGGAACCTGGTTTGAGCCCAGTTTAAAATCAATTATTGTTTTCTTTGGACATAATGCCTCCTGTATAGGTCAAACATGTACACTGTGGGATACAGCAGCTTCTACGACTTTGCATCTTCCTGAAGTAGGTACTATTTTATTGTATGTATGTATGTATATATTACATGCATTTATTATATACTATTATGTTAATGTATTACTACTATAACATTTAAGTTCTTTTTTGAACGTTTTAAACAATCTCGTAAACTATTGTCCCATAGAAATAATTTTTAAACTTTTGTATTTTCCACGAAAAAAACTATTTTACACTAATTGCGTTGCATGAATTTGTTGTGTCACAGGCATAATATTTTTTTATTATTGATCCTGGACATAATACGAAACGTTTAAGATATACATGTTTTTTTGTATGATATAATTAAACATATTTTTAAAAATACTGAAAATTTCAATTTTTTCCTACAAATATGAATTTCAAGGCGTTTGCGCAGTCTAACGATATTATCCGTTGAACCGAATATTTTATGCCGTTTATTCTACTGCTAGTACACAACTTTTAAGACATACACGTTTTTGATCGGACGTAAATGACTTTTTTCGGCCCACTCTTTGTACAGCCTCATTTATTATAAAGTTTTATCGTAAAAATATGCTTTTATACCAGCACTCATGTTGCATTATTAGTTGGAACGGTCTATACCTTCACGAGTCTGGGGACAACGAGGTGATTTAAAGCTAGTAATTCTGAACGCTCATACGTGGAGCCAAGAGTGTTCGAGAAATAAATCTGAGCAAATGCACGGCAATAAATTTCTATCATAGGACGCCAAACTATCCTCATGTACAAGTATATTTATGCGGGTGGAGTTCAAATTTAGTCGTCATTTCAAGTCAAATACTTGGTAGATACGATACCTTCAAAGCTATCGTGGGAAAAAATATAAAAATAGATACATGGCAGAGCATTGAAGAAGCTGGGATTGGTGAAGCTTATTGTGAGAAGGAATAGTTATGATGATGGTGAGAAAAAAGGCGGTGTACCGAAGAAGAAAAACGATCAAAATATATTCGTAGAATAAAACAGTTCATACGATATTTTGGTTAAGTGACATTAACAATTGGAGGAAGTATTACAAGAAGAAGGACAAGTGAAAAAATTATCCATCTACATCTATATATTACCCCGCTAGCCACCTCATTAGCGTGTTGCGGGTGATGTGGAGACACCAGTCGTTTACAATTGAAAATTAAATGGTCCAAGAAAATTACGACTGGCATATATCAAAGTCTTTTGAGATGAGATATGAAGTGAAACACTTTGCACTTTCCACATAAAAAATTTATTACACTAGAGTCGACATGTTTCGCTGCACTGCAGCATTATCAAGACTAACCCAAGAAATTAACCATACCAATATATATACACAAATTGCACACTCGCAACATTTGAGAAATGGGGGTGGAAGGTAGGGTGGAAAGGAGGGTCGGGAATTTTAAACTGACCGTTGGTCTGGGGTGAGGTAGGGGAGGGAGGGAAGGTGACTGTTTTCAGGTGCTCGGAGGGTTTTTTCCCCGATTAGCTGAGGGAGGTCAAGGATCGGAGAATGGAAGGGAAAAACATGGTCATTAGTAATAACATCTTTCCTACTAATGGCAGACACGATGTACAATTGTTCCCAAATATCCATTTTATCCCCTTATTAACCCGTTGCAGCATTTCTGGGATGAAGTCAGCCCGGTGTCCATCTCCATCTTCTAGGAGTGAGAAAGTATCTGCCTCATCCATCCAATTCATCAAAGTCTTTTATTGCTCGGGGGGAAAACTAATACCATACCTATTCGTTCGGAAAGATATCTCTCTCGATTTATCTTTTCTGTGGGACCTAGAAATGTAGTGGAATTCTAATATGACGTTCTCCGTGTCTACCTTAAAGACATCGATTCTATTGCATGGTTACTTTCTTCTTCTACTTTCATGGCAATCCTTTGACAAAAAATTAAGTTCCTCAATTAACTTTTTGGCATAGATTTCCTTGAAATGGTTAAGTACAAGTCATATTACAACCAATGGTGACGATTGGAAAATTTTCAAAGTGTTTAGTTTGGAACGACGCACCGAGAAAAAAACTTGAACAGCAATGAAATTGCAAATTAAAAATATATTGCTCCTAAGACAGGCGGCCTTCTACGGAGTTAATTTATCCCAAATTTTTGGATAAAAAGCTACCTGATACACAAATTTTAAGGGTGAATTCGTCCAGTTTGACTTGCGGCCTCAGTGAAGGGGGCTCCGGCGTGAGGAAAATGGAAGTAGGTAGGCCGCATAGGCGAAGAGCGAGGAGAGATTTGTGCTGTGGAAATGAAAGTCCCTTTTTTCGGGGACGTAACCGTATGTATGTGGGATAAAGAGGGGTTTCGTCGCATCTGATGCGATGGCTGCAAAGCTGATAGGAGAAGACAACATATGGAGAGAGAGAGAGAGAGAGTGAGTTTAAGTGCAATTTACGGCTATCCCCACGCGGCGCTGTTTTCCGTTTATCGCCTCCGTGGATTCTCCGCAGCCTATACTCCGCCGATACACGCCCATATATATTTCGGAATATATCCTCTCCCTTTCTATATCCCCGCACCACATTCCAAATCCCGTAGATCCCGCGAAGAGAGGGCCGCGCAAGAGATATAGATAGAGAGGGAGAAGTTTGGGGGAGTACAGCACGTAGCACATTGGCCGCTGCCAATAGAAATGAATACAAGGATACACTAATTGTTTCGCTAAGAAACAATAATATAAGATGCCCGACTTGCAGCAGCTGACAGGTAGGTACTACTGAAACCTAATAAAACCATTTAAAAATTAATAATTGTCAATCGGGATTAAAATTAGGTTTTATAAAACGTAAGTGTTGCCGATACTATAATATGGGTCTGGAGAATCGGCTTTTTGAAAAAATATCACCAAAGAAGATCATAAAAAATTATAAAAGAAGCTTGGCGAAGAATATTCGGTCCCATTTAATATGAATATACTAGGCGAATAAGAAAAAACAAAGAGTTAAGAGAATTAAACAAAGGACGATATTGGGAATCATCAGAAGCAGGAGATTAGGTTGGCTGGGCTAAGTCCATATAATGAATGAAGAGGCAATGATAAAGCAAGTTCTGAACGGTAAATCATAAGGTAAAGCAACGTTAGGAAGACAGATAATGTGCTGAAACGACAAAGTAATGAAGGATATGAGGAAGATGGGATCTCAGCTGGATAAAAGACCGTAGAATGTGGAGGTGCTTGGTTGGTGAACCCAAATACGATCTTGATTTCCAATAGCAGCAGGAGTAACTAAGTAGTTACTTAAATATAAAACAATCGAATAAATGCAAAATAATATGTGGCATTATTAATAAAGAGACGAAAGAGAAAAAAATCAAAATTAAATGAAGCTCCTTACAGTAGTCTGAGGTGACCGATAAAGTACCGCTAATGGTGTCGTTCACTTAGACCCGCATTCGTAATTCTTCAACGGGATACGATAGTTACAAGGGAAAGGTAAGTTAAGACGAATGAAATTCAACTTTCGGCCATTATTTCGTTGGCATAAAATAAAAGCCGAGAAAGTTGTCGCCCACTTGTCATCTTGTCATATCATTGTCATGATATTGATGACGCCATTAGGGCTTCGCTTTATTTAAATCACGACAAAAAAGCAATTTTTCTTATTTAGCCGTTCATTCTTATGTAAAAAATATACAAAAACGAATATTTCCACCCGCTTTTCATGAGTTGCTTCAGTTTCATGTAGCACAAGTAATGTTAAATGCAGAAACAGAATTTTTTTCATGAGTTTTTTTAGGTTCGTAGAAAACCACTTGGTGGAGACGGATATTATTCACATGAAAGTTAACAATAAGGAATTGCAAATTCAAGGAGAAGCGATGGCCAGATTACCATGATTTCGTGACGTCATCAACTTATTTGTGGGAAAGGGTTAACCCTACATTACGAAACCTGGCACCGAATCACGTATTCACTAAACCTTCCTCATTTTGACGACGTTATTTTTTCACCTTCCAATGAGATTATTTTTTGCTTCAAACCAATTAACTTAAAGTTTTATCATTGCTGCTGTATATTTTAAAGTTTAAATCATATTTATTTCCCTGAAAATCTATTTTTATAATTATTTTTGCCACGATTTATAAAAAGAAATTGTTATATGGTACTGAGGAAAAATATTTTTAAAAACCATAAAATACAATTGCATTGCATTACAAAATAATGCATTTTTTAATTACAAAATGCACTTTTTTAAACTTTGGATTTAAATTTGGCGCCTTGTAAAAATTACGAAGGTTTAGTGATCTAAGGTTAAGTCCGACGATTTTTCGCCGCGAATAGGTCGAGAAGTAGGCAATGGTAAAAAAAAGTAGAAGGCCAGGTTCCGGCGGCATGAAGCCTTTTTATTTGAGGTTCTTGTAGATTAGTATCCACTCACTAGTTGCCTTCCTCCTTATTTCATCCGGAAAAGCCAGATTGATTGTTCAAGATTTCGCCTTCACGGTACAATTTGACTTCAAACTCTATAACACAAAGATCCGTCATCTGACAGCGGGCCAGGAGGGGGGCAACATTCGCAAAAAAAAAGGAAATCCCTTCACCCTCCTATTGCGAGGAGGCTTTGCTGTATCTACTTCTCCGAGAGTCATTTACAGGTAATGTAAATCATCATCTCTGGACTGCCTTCTCTGCAAAACAAACGGAAGCGTACCCGAAGTCAAGCTAAAAGAACATCTAAATTGTTAAACGTTATTACTTCCTAAGATTTTATTTTTATTGTGAGATTCGTCTACGAATCAACTATTTTCTTCGTTACAGAGGAACAATAGATACTAATAAATGATAAAATAAACAAAAATCCCACCCAGATTTCCTGATTTAATCATCTCAGACACAGAACTCTTAATGAAGGATAGTCGAGAACACGGATTACTCAATCCTTACGATACTTTTTTACTCATCTTCCCTGGATAAGAAGTAAGTTATAATAGAAAAACTCCAGCCTTGCTTTGTTTAAGGCTCGTACAGCAGTAATGTGATACGATTGATTGTGTAAAAAGGTGACAGTTATGGGTTCTTTTAAATTACCTGTCGCTCATTTCTTGAGCTTTCGCGACGAAATATCGATAGCCTCACGAGAATAAACTAAAATGGTAACCTTCCACACAATTTTATTTGCTAAAGTACCGACCCGTTTTCGACACGTAGTGCCATTATCAAGGTACCAATTTGGCTTTCTAAGTTCTATATATACCGTCCAGCTGGAGAAAGGTGGGGTGGAAAGGATAGCAAGGGAGGGGGGTGACAGTTTGACTAAAAAGATGCGTAAGTAATAGGGAGGGTTTTTGAAGGAGGGGGGGACTAGGGATTACGTAAAGGAAGCGAATCGGGGAGGTAGGAAGAGAAGTCATACATAGATGTTTTTTATTTCTGACCTTCACCAACACTCGCTCCTCTCCTGGTTGCTATGACTTCTCTTCCTACCTCCCCGATTCACTGCCTTTACGTAATCCCTAGTCCCCCCCCCTCATTCAAATACCTTCCCTATTACGCATATTTTTAGTCAAACTTTCTCCCCCCTCCCTTGATATCCTTTCCACCCTACCTTTCGCCAGCTAGACAGTATATATACTAGAACTGGGAAAGCCAAATTGGTACCTTGATAATGACACCACGTGTCAAAACCGGCTCCGTACTTTAGTAAATCAAATTGTGTGGAAGGTTACCATTTTAGTTTATTCTCATGGTTATAAAACATTTCCACCAGATATCGCCGGACACTGTGAATTATGATCGATAGCCTCAGCCCATTTGGATATAAGTTGATGACGTCACGAATTGATGCCGACCTGGTCGCTGCTTCTACTCGGCCACATGTAATTTTTAATTGTTTACCTTTTTGTGAGCGACTTCTTCCCTCCCGGAACGAGCAGATGAACGTGAGCCAAACCATGAAAAGAGAGCGAAAACTTTCGTGTTTGCACATTTTATTTTTGTGAGAGAATGGCTGAATAGGAAATATCGTCTTTTATCGTCGCGACTTCCTTCCCCTTCCATCTACAGAATTCTCTGAATGAAATGAGTTTACGAGCCCGAATGACTGAATGTTCATTATTGTGAAAATATATTCTTTGACAGTCTTTTTTTGAGAAACATGTTGAAAATTTGCCATTAGTTGCAATTAACATGCAACAAGAAACCAAATATGCAAAAAGAAATATCAATAAATTTAACTTATATTAGTGTTTCGTAATGATGTGTGTCATGTATAAATGCCTGTATGCTCTGATCAAGCGCACATTGACATTAAGCTACCCCATCAAAGTTGAATTAATCTGGATATGCGACAGAATAAATAGAATAGAAGTCTCTCGGCGTATTTTCCGGTTAACGGTACGCTATAGAAACCTTCAGTTTCTGTTACAGGAAAATAATTAAGACGTTTGTCTTCCATGCTTCGTAATGGCCAAATATATGACTCAGAATGAAACATTTGCTTGAAGTAGAGTCCTCTAAAACGCCTCATTACACCTGCGAAGCGGAGTCGTTAATTAAAAATGAAGATAAATAGACAATTCGTCTGCAATTAACATTTCTAGTAACTCCATAAAGGAGTTTCACAAAGAACATGCATTTTTTCGACATTCCTATAGTTGTCACACTTCACATTTTTGTAGTTTGATTCTTGCTGGCTTCTGAAAATATTCCAACTCTTCCTGAATTCCCGACGATCTTTATGCGTTCAATAGACCTATAAAAAAGCATATCGTTCCATATCCAAAGAAGACTCAAGGGTGGGTCTGGCCAAACAATGGCGAACACCGCCTTTCCCACAGTGAAAGTGCGTGAGACGTCTCAATTTGGCGACGGAGTAGTGTCGAGAATGCAATCTAGAGGACTCTAAATTGAAGTGAGGTCGACCATCGCGGTCGTAGTTGTCTGCGTCGAGAGAAAGTGTACCTATCTATCACCCGGACATAGTCAGAATTGCTTAGGAAGACTCCAGCTCGTCCTCCGTAAATTCGGTGAATGGAGCTGGGTGCAGTAACGGTAATGTATTGCAGGCAAATAATTATTTACACCTATATACTGCCCCGCAAATTCACTTGAAAGGCGCGTGGTGAGTGGTGACAATGTAATAGCCATTATAGTGTGAGTGACTACTCAAGCAATAAAACAAATTGAAACGCTCGCCATGATCCGATATAATTATTATGGTAAAATGCATTTGTTTCTATCGAGGTTCTTCAAAATGCGTTTCACTTCAGATAATATTTTAAGTTGAATTAAAAATATATGGATTAAAAAAAAGCAAATCACTGCCATATGAAGCGAAATTTGTACGCTCAAACAGAATTAATTTGGAAAATAATTCAAATTTTCGTCCCTTTAGTACAATATAAATAATAAAACTCAATTAATCATGAACAACTACAAAGGTATTAAACATAAAACCAGCTATCTGCTTGGGAACCCTTTAAACAGACTTGATGTGATGACAATGGTAATGATTTTCTACCCTCAATGGCACTTTGGCGGCCCCTGCTACTGACGAAACGTTTGAAATAAATTACCACTTGCAAGTAAAAATACTTTTCCAAGCAAAGTGAAATTACTATTGAAACATACACACACTACTTCCACGAAAAGGATAAAACGGATATTATTATCAAATACTAACCCATGGAGCATTATCAACGCACTAAGTCCTCGAAGAGTATTTTCCTCAATTCTCTAATGCTGACGAAATATCCGGAACACGACAAGGAATGTTCTAAGAAGTGGATTATAAGAATTAAATGTAAGAAAGTGAATTGGATGAAAAATATCGCTGCCTATCGTATCATGTAACTGACTAAAACTACTGAATTATTTCTTAAGGTGATCGGTCCTATTTCTCACATTAATTCAAATAATTTCATTTGACACCCAATGAATCCAAAATAAGTTTCAAGTAGAGAAAGGAGATAAGAAGAGTCCTTGAACTATAAAATAGAAACTATTATGACATGTGCGCAGAGATGGACACATCAATAAATAAATTCTCGATAGAACAGCAAAGTTATAGAGGGAATTCTTTAAAAAAAAAAAAGAAGTATATTACTTACACCTGAGAATATAAGCATCGTAGTAAGGAAAAATTTCATCGGATACATATAAACGATGTTTTTATATAGGAACGAGGCGTGGACGTTGACAGCATTAGAGATGTAAAGAGTGGAAGCATTCCAAACGTGGCGCTACAGAAGAATGATGAAGATAAAATGGATCGACCCGTTGAGCAATGAGGAAGTCCTGGGAAGAGTGGAGGAAACGAACAAGTATATAAAAGGGTAATACGGGACAAATTCATCGGTCACAGAATGAGATGATGGCCTGATGATGGTAAGAGATGGACAAGTTGGCAGAAAACAGTGGCGTAGCCAGGGGGGGTCCGCAACCCCCCGCAATATAAAAACACAATTATTTTCCTTCATAAAAGAAAAATAAATATTGAAACATCATGAATTTAAAAAATATTTCTTCGACAAATTAAGTTTTTTCGATTACGAAAAGTGTTAAAATTAGTTTAAAAACCATTACTTAGTACCCTATTTTTCAAAAATTTTCCCCCCTGGTTTTGGACCCCTCCTCCCCCGAACGAAATTTCTGGCTACGCTACTGGCGGGGAATAAGGCAAAGGATGGCTTGGAATGAGTCGCATAGGGCAAGTCATTAAATTTGTGAAAGAGAATAAATATTTTATTAAAAAGGAATATCGGACAGAATAGTGGAATGGAGAGCTGGGCCAAAACGATCTTTGGATTTTTAACTTATTGTGATGATGAAAGGCCTAATGGAATTATTATCACAATATTATTCCTCATTAATAACAGCATAAAATATCCAGTCATTCAGAAATATTCATATCATTATTTCTTGTCATTTAGTAATGATGCAGACGGGAGAATGTGGCGAGAACTCACAAATTGGATTAATAAGGCTACATTTCCAAGCCAATTAAAATTTTCCCTTTTCCTGACACGGAGTTTTCTTTGGAGGTGGGATGGTAGAAAAGAGAGCACGTACTAAAGACGTCATTTGAAACATTTGAAGGAGCGCTATTTCGTTATGCGAGATTCCAAAAAAGACTTTCGTATGCAACTCCATTGAATGTTCCTTGAGTTTTATGCACCTAGCGAGTCTGCGCAAAGCGAAAAGGGAGGAAGGCGAGTACAACAGGTGCCTCTTCAAGACGTGGAAACACGAAGGAATGCGTGGGAGTGTATACAAGAACATTCCTCTCAAAAAATACTACGAGGGGGCACGAAACGTAGAGGAAAACTGAGGGAGGATTGAAATCTCGCTACCGGGACGCCTCTCGTCGTTGAAGCGGAAGAATTGAGAAGTAGAGAAAAAGGAAGAGCATCGCGCGAAGTCGGAGAATGAAAGTCTAATGAAATCTCTACATCAGCGAGTGGCATGGCGGGGAAAAAGGGTGGGAGGAGGTTCTTGAAGGGGTCTACTCTTGACTTGTCTTGCGACTGCGGAGGCTTATTAAGAGGGAAGACGTGAATATAAACCGGAGAGTAATTTAATATCCCTCCGAAACGCAAACAGGCGCTCGTGTGAGTAGGGAAGGAAAAGAGGAGAACATAATTTCTTTTCTCTTCTTTCGTAAGAGCGCACTCTATTAGCCACTCGGGTCGTTTGCCTTCGCAAAGCGGTGCCTGGAAACAGTTCACACGAGACGCGGGGATAGTTATCGTGAATCTAACTGTCTTCACCGTAGTCTTAACATCAGCACCCCATCTTACGAGCACTCAAATGTCTGAGGAAGGTGCCGGAGAGGAGAAAATAATGGCGGGAAAAACTGGCGCATGGTTCCTCTCGTTCCACCAACAGCCGGCGAATAGAAAGCATTCAATGTAAGAAGCTTTTCCCGTAATTAGAACCTGCATATTACATTTTATGTGTAAGTACAACGTAAAAGATAATCGACAACAAAATCATGCCAGACAAAGAAGTTTTGAGAAAAATATCATAATATCGTTAATAAAACTGAAGAGTATTCAAAAGTTTTGAATACAAAGCATAAATTACGACCTCAAAGTGAATATTTGCTTTTGATTGGGCAAAAAACTCCGTTCAGTTTCCACGAAGGCTGTTATCATATCCCACAGGTGTAAAACCTAGGTATACTAAGGTGTAATTCGATTACGACTAAATTTGTCAAATCGTCCTCTTTTGATAATAAAACGAAAACCTTAAAATATTATTGCAATGTAACCCATAGTTTACAAGTTACTGTAATGCTGTAAAACTAAAACGAAAGTGTATTCGCATATGCCGTCTAATTTATGGAAGATAATAATATATAAAAGCAGGAAATGGCTGATTTCAAAGGTCTTGAAATGAAAATTGAGATAAGAAATATCGAAGGCGGTAGCTACATCCAAAATGGATTCCAATTTAGATTCAATACAAAATTTGATTAATTTTTGGGCAACGCGCGAATTTTTTTGGCAAGTTTTCAACTCCATTGGCTTGTATAATTGCGGTCTCGACAACAATCGGAGTCACGCCTTTTTTTCGATATTTAAAAAAATTAAAGAAATCAAGATTGAAGAGAAGTTGAGAGGACTGCGGTAATATACCGCTTATGAATTCATTGGTTCCGATACCGACAGACGCCATTACAATACGAGTGTCTTTGTCAAAAAGATTCACCCTAGTCAGAACATCAAAGAGAATATCATCTTCTTGGTAGCATGGTATTTGGAGTAGGCGATCCACAGCTGAGGTCATTTGTGCCGTGAGGGAAGCGTAAGGAAGGGTGGAGAGCTACCCGGCGTCCTCACAAGCCTGCTCTTATCGGAAAGCGCCAAAGGGACCACGGCTTAAGGCCGGGACATAATCTACGCTAACGTGAGACGCGAGCCGTAAACGGGAATCAGTAAAAATATGGCGGAAGGGAAAGCTTATGGAAGGGACACAACCACCGTTTACGGAGAGTACGTAAACGCGAGAGATGGGCAACTTTCATCTCTTCCCGTGTCCCGTACACGGAAAGCCAATCACAGCGATACAGTGTTGTTGGCGACCATTGCTGAATATAGCAGTTGTTGTTGTCGTGCAACATGAGCTGAAGAGAAGTCAGTTAAGGTAAGCCATTACTTAATTTAATTTACGTGCATACTATCCTCGTCGATTTCGAACATTCTTCAAAACTCTTCCTACACACAAACGAAAAGACTGAAGACCACAAACAAAACCACTGCGCGGGCGTTAGTCAATTTTCTTTCCGGCCACGGGAACGTCAATTGTGACCGCACGGTAGCGTTCCCCATCTCACGTTCTCCCGGATCCCGTATACCGTCTCACGTTAGCGTTGATTGTGTCCCAGCCTATAGTGTCCCATACGACGGACAGAGTGTTGGGCTTGAATTGTCCTCCACTTAACACTCAAGCAGGGATCAAGCAGTCTCTGAAAACATTCTCTGCCACTGCCGGGATTTGAACCTGAGCCCATATTTTCATTTAAATTCATTAATTAAATTAAAAACCAAATTTTAATAAATAAAATTTAAGAATGTGGAAAAATTAGGATCTTGCTACAGAAATCCTATCCCCGCAAGATTATTACTGCTACATATTCGAACATTTTTTCTCAAAGTCTATTGTTACTGTTAACTGTTTAGGAAAAAAATTTCCAAAGATAGTGGAAATTCAGGGAATTGAAAAATTCTGCGCAAAAGCGTATCTGTAACCTGCACGGTCCTCCATCTTAAAATGAGGGAACGGTTAGGGGAGGAGGTGGAATTAAACCAGGGGGGGTCGCTCTCTTAAGGAAGGATAAGGCAATCTGAAAAGAGACTTCTGCTCGCGACAGACAGAGTCGGGACAATTTCACGCATCGCCGCACCCTGGCCGCCGGCGCGCGCTATCTAGATGCGGAGTCACATAAAACGAACGCGGACGATTAAGTAGGACCACACACAGTGGAGTGGGGAATGACTACTTTTTTCCTACCTATAATATCAATCTCTTGAAATACTGCACGTGGTATAAACTGAGCGCTATTGTTTGTTACTCACAAAGAACCTACGCGAAGTGCTACGCATTAAGACTGGAGGAAGAGTTCTCGGGCTTCCAGCCGGGTCCAAGGGTTTTTCTGCACCGACGCTTCGAAGGCTAAGTCTGCCATCGTCTTCAGGGTGAAATTCACTTAGCCTTCGAAACGTCGGTGCAGAAAAACCCTTGGACCCGGCTGGAAGCCCGAGAACTCTTCCTCCAGTCTATTCGCCGGGAAAACCTTAGAACCTTCTTTGCTACGCATTAATTTCATTAATACTTTGAAGGCATATTATCAGATGGAGCATGTTTCTCTATGGAAGCGAGGCTTGGACAGCAGCAGAGAGTTCAAGAGAGGAAGCATTCTAAATGTGGTGCTGCCGAAGAATGATAAAAATAAAAATGGATCGACCAAGTAAGTTATTAGGATGTGCTAAGGTGAGTGGGAGGATAGAAAAGTCTTTTGGAAACCTTAAGGAGAAGGCGGGACAACTTAGTTGGCACATTATGGTGTCTGATGACCTAATGAAAACAATCGTCGAACGACAGGTGGAATGGAAGTAGGGAAAGGGACGGCCCCGAAAGTTACATAGGACAGGTTATAAAGGATGTAAAAGAGAGGAGATATGTCGCTAGGAAAAGGCTAGTGGATAGGAGAGCGTAATGGAGAGCCGCTTCAAACCAATCTTAGGATTGTTGACAAATGATGATAATGAGTTTTCCAATATGTACATGAAAACAGCTTCTCCATTTTCATACCTTGTTTCAAAACCCAAGGTGTATTTGATGCAATAATGTAAAATGATGATGGGGTATATTGTCGGTAACGTGGTAGCCTATTGGATAGAGAGATTGGCTTTCGATGGAGGGGTCCCACGTTCAAATCTTGAGTGAAGCTTTCGGACACTCCCAAACAGAAAATCTGCTAATTGGAAAGTGGTCCAGGGAAAGGAACTGGCCCCACAACCTGAATTTGTTATAGTAGAATTTGAGTTTTTTCTGGCGTATGCTCTGCAGGAATAGTTCTCGATTTTCCCATCGGGTGTAGATTGGGGTCACAGGTCCCAACGAAAGTCCTTAGACATAGAAACGTTGCGACCTGTGACCCAAATATACATCCCGTAGGAAACCCGAGAACTATTTCTACAATTTATTATAGGTCTCCAAGTATTGAGCCTTATTGCTGTACTCGTCAAGCGGTCAATTCGGTTCAGTATGAAATTGGGCATTCAGACAGTAACACGATTTGAAAATGGAAGATAAGTCCTCTTCCGAATGGTCGTCCAGTACGACGGAATTAACCTGGTGAAGAACCCTAGAAGTATTCCTGAAATCCATGTTGTGTTTGCGTTATAAAAGTGCTTCTACCCGCCCGGTCTTCCCCCCTGATCATCTTGTCTCATTTCAAATTCCATTCCTCCCCCTACCATTCCAGAATTTCTGCATTTCTCCTCTTTTTATTTTTGCTAAATTTCTCGTCCTCTGTACCTTATCTCCTTCCCCCTCCCTCGCCTCCCTGGTTCCAATTTCAGCCTACCCCTGTCGCTGAGTGCGCGCGACAAATGAAGGTGCTCCGAGCATGAGGATAGAGGGGAGATAGAGAAATAAGAAAGGAAAAATGAGGACTCCGCTTCCTTTCCTCGGAAAAATCTTAAAGAAAGCGCGGTCATTTCCATCCAGCCGTGAAATTACCAACCCTCTCTCCGACTGCCGACCGCTCCGACGAATGAACCCGCCGTACATATTTCATGTTTTTTTTTATATATACTTCCTCCATTCCGCGTAAACGTTCGACGCAGCTGTGTCGTAATTCACCATAATTCAGTCTCTGCGGCATTTCTTTTGCCATATCTCGAGCGTAAAAATCGTTCGGATGAAGATTGTTTCCTATGTTGATTGATTGATGGAGTGACAGCCATTATTCACTAGGTCAGTACACATTCAATTAACTGAGGACTTAAGTAATCGTTACTATTTAAGAGTTTTGGCTACAGACAGTACGTATTAATTCACGTCTGGCGTGTGAAAGGTTGCAAAAGGCACGTTGATTGAAATAAAAAATTATCTAGGACTGGGAATCGAACTATGGACCTTTGGCTCTCTGGGGAACTGCCTTGCTCGGTTCCTTTGGGTTTCTTCCACTGGGTCCCTTTATACCTTGGCATTTTACCGAGGTTCGCTGTACTAGATGTTAGCCGATTTCGTTCTTTGACAACGCAAGGATATGGGCTTCCAAGAAACCACTACCTAAGGTGAATACCAATCCAGTGCTGACGATGTTCTTGGCAGCAATAAGACTTTTAAAAGAGAGACTTTTTTATTTATGTATCCATTACAGCTAATATGAGTATTATTTTAGGCCTACTAGGGTCCCCATTTTTAGTCTTTACGGCATCAAAACAAATTTTGACCAATATTTCTAATATGAGTTCCTAATACGCATATAAAACTTGACAGACAGCCATTCATTTCTCCCTGATAAAAGAGAGATGGTGAACTTAATAGCATTTTGCTCATAACATTCGATACAATAAGAATTGAATTTTCTTCTTTGATATATCATACGAAGAAGCCCCAAGGTCCTTGCATATATCGAGTAGATTTTTAAATGGAGTGTTTCCAGATATTTTTTATTTGCGGCAGCTGAAGAGACCACTTCAGATTTGGCGGAAGTTAAAGAATTTTTGGAATTTGCAGAGAAAGGAGAAAATGAAAGTCACCACGTCTAAGTTGGTTTATCCAACTAGAACTCTTCATCACGGATTTATATCGGAAAACCAGGAGAAGATAAGGATTCAATGGGGAATAAACCCAATATTTATACCTATGGAATGCTGGCAGATAGTCCAATTCCCCTTAACATCGCATTTTATTCCTACATTCCACAGATTACAGCTCGTTGCCAGACTGAAGGGGACGCCTACCTAGCTGGATCGGTTTTCTGGCGACGGATTTCATGTTTAAAATTGAAGCCAACATCTTGAAATAGTGTATGCCTCTATCTCAAATTTAAAAATTTGACCTCAAAATGTTCTCCGAAAGAAATTTTTTACGTTTGAGGAACACGAAAAGGTGCCTACAATCCAACCCATATACTTTTTACATACATACCTTCATAACTGAAATTTCAAGATGTGGCCAAAGGCACTGCATAGAAAAAATAACTTCGAAACTTGTCACGCACATGGGTGCAAAGTCATATGTATACATGAGTATGAAATTTGCCATGAAAAAAATCATTTGGCGTAGCAGGGATTCGAACCCGGATCTCGTGATTTACGGTCTGGTCAATTGTTCTCAGAAGTATTTTAAAATAAATATCTTCCTCTCCGCTACTTATCCTAGCAAATGAATTCGAAAATAATTACCGTGAGGTAAATCACTTGCCCACCTTTGTTTTACTCTATTTGGGCTAAAGAAGTTACCTTTTCCCGGAGCGCAAAAAAGGCTACGAAATTATGTCACAGAAACGAAATAAAAAGAAGCAATTAATGAAATGACGCAACGGGGTTTTTAGAGCAGTCGACGAGTGCAAATTGGGTCGTTAGCACGATGAAGAATGCGAGTAGCATGCAGTCTCAACCAACCTCGCGAGTGAATTTGCGCGCGTGGTTAATTAGAGCTCTCCACGAGACAACTACAGACAAGGACTAACATTTTTGACTGCGCGATTCAAAGCCGCTAACTGAAGGCCACTGCTTTTTGCTCGCCTCTTATACTCCCACCTGTATAATGTACGCACCATGAAAGAAAAAAAAACAAAATATGCATTTTTTGTAAAAATTAATTTATATTTATGTTTTCCACCGGCTAAGGTAGGATTATCTGAAGCATTTTTGTAGTTTACCCCGGTCTGTCCTTCTCCCTTCCAACTGGACTTCCCTCTTCAATTCAAAATTACACCTAGGGAAAAGTGGGGCAAAAGCGACCTGTTAAAATATTTTCATTTAAAACTTGACCTTCTGTTGTTAATATATTTTTTAATGTGGTTAATAGTAACATGTAAACACATAAGGTGTAGAATATTAATGTAAATGAATTTTATGATTGTGATTACATATATCTATGTTACCCCTTTCCCCCGCTGGGTACGCCCATGTCTCTAGCACCTCGTCTTCCCTCCTCCACATCTACTTCACCTCCTTATGTTCTTCTTTATCCACAGATATCTTAAAGGCCTTCAAACTTCTCTCGGCCTCCTTCCTATGTTTTACAGTTTCCGCACCGTAAAGCGCTAAAATCTAGATCACACTCTTCTCTAGCACTTATTGAGGCTTAATTAACAATCCTCCCACCAGCTCTTTCCTGTTCATGAACGCCTCCTTTGTGCAAGAATTCTTTCCTCATGACCACACTGCTGCATTTTTTCCTCTAGTGTGCTGCCCAAATAGTTGAACTTCCTCACTTGCTCGAGTTTGACGCCCACTTTTATCTTGAGCCTCTTATTCCTTGCTCCCAATGCTTTGCATAACCACATCATTTTTGTCCTTCGGTGATTACTTCTCAATCCAAAATCCTCGCAACGCTAGTGTAACGCAGCCACGAGAGCCTGCAGCATCTCGATGACTGGCCTCCAGTATTATCTCGTCCTTCTTCCTAAGTTTCCACATTTTTGAATCTTATAGGGCTACACTTCAGATCAGATTCCACACAGACTTTCCTTTGAACTCTCTTTTAGAAATTTTTTTCCTTTCAAAATTTGGTCACCAAATGAAAAATATTTATTTTTACTTGAGTTTCAAGTTATAACATGGCTATTTAATCTACATCTATATATTAATCCTCAAGCCACCTCAATGGATTGGACAGAGCTGTTACGACAACCCTCGTTCATCTGTAAGATACTACATATTCATTCCATGAGTAACAGTTACATGGAAGCTTCATTTCATATTCTTGCTCTTGCAATCTCAGAATTAATAATTTAACAATACAATATCAGAGGAATAACAGCAGTGTAACAATTCACCGTATTTTCAAAATGCGCCGATGCATTTTTCGACTTAATTTTTCTATTGAGACAAAGAAAAAAATTAAAAAGAAATAAATTACCAAGCTAAAAAAGGGAACGTATCCATTAAAAAAAAATACTCAACACCAGGTTCGGTAATGACTTACATAATTTTGCATCACTCAATTTTATCATTATTATCTTGAACTAAATCCCACTGTATAACTGAAAACGACATTACCTCATAAAAGATATATATTGAAAAAATGTTATCTAAGCGGGAGAGAGTCTGCACAAGATGCATTTACAAATTTCACCCACACCGCAATTCCCAACCGAGAAGTTGCATTAAAAATGAGTTTACCCGACGGAGAATTCAAATCCTTGAGCTTTCTTCAGAATGTATAATGCAGCGCAGAAATTGCTGTCTTTCCATTTGGCGCCGCGATTAATAGAGAGAACAGGAACAAGTGAGAGAGAGGGAATCTGAATCTTACCACTTGGAGGCGACACCGTTTGCCGTGTAGGCTCCCTCTTCAATTTCCATCAGAGCAGCGCCACGCGAGACGTGTGCGTTAGACTGCAAACAATTGAAATGCGATTGTTAAAAAAGTCCGTCCACGTCAAGTGTAATTTTCATTCTCCTCCTTGAGGCTGTTTGGCCGTTGCCTTGGCGACCGCGCTCTTAATAACGCATTCGCACGCAACAACTGCTGCTTTCTCGGGAATAGATGGGAACGAAATGGAAAAACAGTAATTGCCTCGCTCCAAGATTTAATTGCTCCTCTGGATCGAGTATCTACTATTTACCACTTCCTTCCCTACACAGAAAAATATATTAGTAGGATAAATAAGAAACATCTCCAAGGTCTTTCACTTTCATCAATTAGAGCACTTCAAACCTAGCACACAGCGGTCTCTCGGTAATCTTGCTGATATCATAGCACTGCTAGATTAATAGATATCACTATTAATGCCGCAAATAAACGGCAAAAGTTATGTTTCATTGTACACATTTATACCTATGTAGACAATATATTACAGCATTAGATACATCATTATAAAATATACATAAATGATAGAATTCCGATCTCGATGGCGTTGGCGTAGAGTCCTCGCCTGTTACACAAGAAACGCGGGTTCGTGTCCCACTTGGGTAGATGGTCCCTATCACGTAGAAAGCCATTATGTGCTGTTTTCGGTGGTATGGGAATAAAAATAATAAATAAATAAAAAATTGTTTTATACACTACTGAAGTGTTAACGTAAAGTAAAACTATAATAGGTAAAAATAAAACTAACATTACAGTACTATGTTATAGTACAGTCCATATCATTCCCTTGAGGTGGAGGGCTCCCCTCTCAGTAAGCTTTACTTCCCCTATTCTCTGAGTCGGACTAGGCTCACCTGCGAAATAGACTATTCGACATTACCGAGTTATCCGCTTGGTATTTGCCTGCATAAAAACGCCAGATTACTGCCAGAGCCCGAGAAGTGAAGTGCCGCATTATAAAGGGAGTACTGTGCTATTTCAGTTATGTACACCAAGAGTGCGATCCGCAATTAAAGAAGAAATAGGCAATGCTGTTAATCTTACAGGGCTAGACCAACGAGCTTCTTTATAATATTTTTAATATTCTTTGCCCCTGGGCGCAGCAAGTTGGGGGGGCGCACCGTGTTCGCCGACGAAAAAAAAATTTTAAATATCCTTTATGTTTTACGTTCATAATCGATAAAATATCTTTATTACGAAAAAATGTTTTCAATTATATTTTCAACTCTCCCGATTGCAGATATATCAATGTTATGGGGCTGGGGGGGGGCGCACGATCCCAGTTCGCCCCGGGAGTCAGATCAGCTAGCGACGGGCCTGCTTTTTGTGGTTGTGCTTTATAAATAAAGAAAACCATACTTTTTCGATCCGTCGTCTACTCCAGCTATTCGTTATGGATAATGCACGGCCTTACACCCTTTCGCAGATGACCAACGTGACCAATTCTTCCCCGCACGTCGTTCTTGCGGCCGATGGTCAACAGGCTATAGTTAATAAGCTAAATCTCTTATAACGTCAACAACTTATGACAAGTGGAGTGGACAAATTACGCTTTTCATTTATTTTTTTAATTTATGAGCAAATCAATGAGTAAAAAAATGATGTTTTGTCGGTATTAATCTTTCCCTTCCTCTCGCTGAGTTATTTTTATTAATTTAATAATTTTGGGTCCACGCGAACCATTGCCTTGATTAAATCATCTTTACACCTTCCGTAGGCGTATTTGCGCACCCATATCAAAAATATTTAGAAATATGACACCCAGAGGCGGGCTGGCCTGGTCGGCGTATTGGCCATCGTTGAGGGCCCCGAGATTAGGGGGGCCCCACAACGTTCGCATCTATCGCGAAGCGTGTAATCAAAGGTGTAATAAAAAAAAGGCTCGGATTACTTGAGCAAAGTTATTTTGCAATTATAAAAGTATACACTTTCATTAGTTACTTTATTTACAATATATTCAGTGGAAAAATATTACATAAAAATGTATAAAATAAAGGTGTCAGATGAAAAGACCTTGATACTTATTTGAAAAGGTTATTTAAAAAAACGGGGCAGTCGTGGGACTGGCCGACAGAAGTGAAAACTGAAATAATCATTATCCATTTATTTTTTATATAGATTTAATATTATTAAAGAACTAATTTTTCCAGTAACAGTCATTTTTCAACAAAAATTGAAATTATTTTTTTCAGCAAACTGTTTATTATTAAATATATATTAAAAATACGATGTGTATGAATAGAAAGTAACATCGTTTATATATTAAAATATAATATTCTTTTATTTCTTTTATTTAATATGCTTTAAACCTATAATTGTTCATTATGCACATAAAAGAAACTGCCTTAAATTGTACTGACCTGTATTTTTGAGCGTGTACACTCTTCTGCACGTTCATGCACGAGCTCATTATATTTAATGAACTTATACAAAATACACTATAGATTTTTATTTTCAATTTTAATATTTTTAAAACAATATATTAACAATATATTAACAAAGTTTATTTACTATACCTAGTCAGCCTGCGTAGTTGAAATATCCATTGTAAAAACTTTTTAATTGGGATTGAGAAAAAAATCCTCCCCAGCGGGGAATCGAATCCCGGTCTCCCGCATGACAGGCGGGGTTACTGACCACTATACTACCGAGAATGTGAATATAAGAGACGAATTTTAAGACGGAAATGTATATCTCGCAGTAGCGATCGCGGTGTCGGGTCGGTGACGCTCACGCGAATTCTATGCTTTTTCCCCATCCCGCAAAAGTGCTTAACGCCGCTAAAGAAGTTTTCACCTCAAAAATTTATTTTAGAGGTAGTTTTAAAATTAGCGCAGTTTCAAGGAACAAATTCACTAGATAGTTGATAGAACCGTACTATATCATTCAATTCATAAGTTGTGAAATTCTCACTTTTCATAGTATTTTTTCTCACAAAATTGCTTTTTTATTACATTTATCTTGTTTTTAAGAGCCATAAGAGTCTCAAAATCCATTTTCGGACATTCAATTTTCAAAACTTTCCGAAGAGGGCCGGACCCCTGACCCCGAGGTTTAAGGAGCCCCGGCCGAGGGGCCCCAATCACCCTAAACAGCCCCTGATGACACCTATGGGTGTGACTACATACGATCAGATACCTGATGATACTGTAAAGCGAAACCGGTAGTACCAATAAATTTAAAATTGTGGACATTGCTCTGCCTTCTTCATTATGTTCCGTTTCCACTCCATCTCGCCTGAAACCTCAGATTATATTAATACGTGTACTATTTATGTTTTTTTATGATGCAAAAGTATTATAATCTTAAGTCTAAAGCCTTTAGTGATATGTATATCCCTTAAAAATATCGCGCTGTTCTATTTCTTTCGCCCTGCCCTTTCTATTCTTCTCCACCCCTTGTCCTTCCCGTTTCTGTATTTGTTTCCTTAGTGTCGTCATTCTAGAGTTATGACTTTCGTCCTCCTACTCCTGGATTTTTCCGTATCTCTTTAGTGGTAAGTTTTCTTGATGTCTCCCCACTGTACATATGTTTCCCACCCCTTCCTCAAACTTGTTAAATCTTCCTCCATCTCTTCTTCAAAAATATAGGTAAATGTTATGTTGGAATTTAACATAATTTCTTGTACTAGAAATTGTCTCTCTGAGCCGATGCGCGTCGTACGCATTAAATAATTGTGATAAGTTCAAATAACTTTTATTTCAACATCTCATTTACTTCTACGAATAAGAGGAGGAAAAAATTATAGAAAATTTCAACTAACTTTTATTTCAATGTCTCATTTTAAGAACAGGAAAAATAATTGTGAAAAGTGCAACTACCTTTTATTTCAATATCTCATTTACGTCGAGTTTTTCACACGTACAATTTATGTATACCGCAATTACTTATTCAATTTTTTTATCCCTTTCAGTTGTTCCATTATTTTTTTTTCTTTTTATTCTTCGCCACTCTTGCATTCGGGGTGGGATAATTGTTCTGGGTTCCTCTATTTGGACAGTCGTCTCGTCGCCCGCAGTGGAACGTAATGATGTGGCGTTCTCTCCGAGGGAAAATGGAACCGCCAAATAATCTCTCCACCCCCTAAGAATCCCACGAGCGTTGCCTGGACGCCATTTTGCGTCGTTGACCGCGAGATAACCACTCTTTTTCTCTCTCTCTCTCCGAAATATACTGCGTGAGAGTTCTTGCGCCTTTCGTTCACGCGTTGTTCGCGCTCAGGTTTTGGGGAGAAGTACGAAATATTAATGAAAAAAGTAAAATAAATAGATGATAAGAACACGCATTTTTCAAAAAGTTCTAAATGCTCTTAAAATTAAAAATGAAGTTTTTATCATTCAGAGAACAAAGCACTGGTGACTGGTTTATTAGAAATGAGTACAGAACATCCTGATAGGTGACGAAGGATTGGCACGAAATATTAATATTTAAACCTAATCAGCACATGCTTAAATATTATAAATATAGGTATAAACCTAATCGCTTTATTCTCTGGGTTATTTAAAGATTATTTTTTTCTTTTTCACATTTCCCAGAAGAAGTACGAAATTAGAATGAATTAAAGTAAAATAAAAATATTTCAAGAACACGCATTCTTCAAAAAGTTAGAAATGCACTTAAATTAAAAATATTAACTTTTCGTCGGAGAATGAATTGCAGGTAGTGATTATGTTTATAATAAATGAGTTTAGAAGAGCCTGATTGGTGAGTAAGGATTGCCGCGCAATATTAATATCTAAACCAAATCATCACCCATGATTCCTTTTCCGAGTGATGACAAGCTTATTTTCAATGCATTTTACACTTCCTTTGGAATAAACGTGTTTTAAAATACTTTTATTTCATCCTCCTCTATTTTTTCGAGGTGAATTGTGAAACCGATTAAGAGCTGTTATGGAAAATTTCTGAAAAACACAACTATTGAGAAATATTTTAACTTTTTTTCCATAGGAAAATTTAGTTCATTAATTAGAGCACAATGAAACAAAATTTCAAATATTTAATTATTGAAAATCGATCGCATCGTTGAGATCAATTTTGGTTTGAGGGAAGGGTCCGTACAGTTCGCAATATGCTCCATGCAAACTTGAATTGACCGGTAAAATAATTCTAATGCTAAAGAGTGCCACTGCCCACTCGAAAGTTTTCAAGTAATACCATTTTCTCTTCTATAGTATTATGCTCCACGAGCAGAAGCTTGGCCATTTTGGCATGAATGCAGACTTACCTTGCGCTATACTACGCTTGATTTTTGTCGTACTTGTTTCGTCGCAGGTAATATTGTCTAGGAGTATTTCACCGCTTCTCAGATACTCCTTTGTCTTATGCATGGCTTGTTGAGATTTATTTTTTGTTCTCACTCTTAAAATCGATTCCTTCCCGCAGTAAGAGGTTCTTTCTGATCGATTGCATTTTCCAAAACTTTAATGGCGTCACCAACTTACAAAATTTTGGTGGAAACATTTGCTGTTTTTCTTTATATTTAACTTATGAGAAAATGTACACATGAGAAAGACTTTTTTCTTGTGATCACTTATCTATCTTATTCATTTCCTGGATTAATTCTCGACTATCACCTGGATTAATTCTCGACTATCACCTGGATTAATTCTCGAAGTTATGAACGAACGATTCCATTGAACTTTAAAAAAAATTGCTGTTTTTCTTTATATTTAACTTATGAGAAAATGTACACGTGAGAAAGACTTTTTTCTTGTGATCACTTATCCATCTTATTCATTTCCTGGATTAATTCTCAACTTTCACCTGGATTAACTCTCGAAGTTATGAACGGACGATTCCATTGAAAATAGAGATCAACTTTTTGCGGAGAGATATCGTGGAACAGCATTTTAAACGATATACAAAGATGTTCTCGATGCAGTCCTCTAAATTTCAATTTCACATGCCCCACTACACGTGTTTCGATTGGTTTTCAATCATCAGGTGCTAGCGTATTTCAATTCCAAAAATGTAAACATATATCATCCAAAAGGAGTGGGAGGAGAAGGATCAGAAGGGAAAGAAAATTACATCAAGCAGATCAATACAACCAACATTCCGGACTTGCGTCATGTCACAAGGTAAGACGTTTTGGGGAATGGAACGGGGTAATAAAGCAGATAGGGGACTGCATGAAAGATTGGGGAATGACTAATGCTCTCATTTTCTTTCATTAAATCAAATTTTATCCTTTTCTTTTTCACTTTTTTCCCATTGAACACAGGGTGAGAGAGAAAGAGTGTGTTTTGGTGGTGAGCGTGGAGTTACCACTCCGCAGAGGTTGGCATCCCTGCTCTCGACGAGGGCAATTCGCCCGCGCGCGGGAGAGAATGGCGCACTGTATCTATCTCACTATAGAACGTCGCGGTTTTTAATGCACCATGCAGTTTTGAGGCCACGGCCATCCCGTCTTTTGTTAGCACTCATATATCTGCCAGCCTAATCGATTCCCGGCGCGTTGTATCATTGCACTCGCTTGGTGCAATATGATTCACATCTTGGTTATATGTGCATTAAAAATTCATGAATATTAAAGCAAAATTTCTTTCGGTCGTAAAAAGGAGACCCCTACACCTGGTGGAGCAGTCGTAATTCTTGGTCTTCAAAATGAATACCATTGACCTTCAAGATTCATAAGTCATCTGGAGGCAATAGAGAAATGGAGGATTGTTAGATTTAAAAAAATAATCAAAACTGGTCATTTAAATTAAGAATCTTTTTTAGAGATTTTCGCCGCAAATAATGGAGAAAGGCAGAATGGATTTAAACAGGCTCGTATTTTAGATTAGAAAAAACACAAAGGAAAAGCCGAGCGCACATAATTGCATGAAAAATTATCTACCACCGGAAGTACGTATTCAACGAAACAACAAGTTAATGGACATCAATATAAACAAAAGAAAAACTGTGAAAACTTCAAGAGCGATATTCTATCAAAGAAAAGGCACAATAATAATGATAATTTTGTTGGAGCTCAAGCTTGTTGGATAGAGACTGAAAGATTGTCAATGAAAGGATTTAAACAGCAATAATTGCTTGTAATGCATACAATACTTCCCTAAATGAAATAAGATTCTTGAGTTGAGTTAATAAGTTAAAAAAAAACTCAAAAAGGAAGAATAATAATTTGGCAGCAATTAATGAGTGTGGATTTCACGTTTTCCCTCCAAATTCTTTCTCCCATCTTCTGTTTACTTTCTCCAAATTTCCCAATAACCATGATTGTTATTTCACTCAACTCCTTTTAGAGATCCTGTCCATTCCTCTCCTGTTTCTAACAATAGTAAAAAAACGTTCCGAAATTTTCTTTCCAAATTTGATCTGTTGAAGACACATAAATGAGCATCGTTCCCCTAAATATACAATAAGGGTGTACATTAGCACTGCTTAAAATTTTACATTATTACTTAAAATTGGATTCACAAGTAATTAAACGAGATTTTTTTGAGTTTCTAGCTATGAAAATAGGATTTTATAGTCCCTAAATTATTCGTTGGGACGATTTTGGAAATGCTGATTTTGGGAGGGGCTATTGAAGAGGAAAGGTTTTGGACAAAAGTGACAAGTGAGTGAAAAAAAGCAATGTTTTTGGAGCTCATGATAGCGCGTTCGAAGAATACGCCATATTCACTGGCTAAAATAGGCTTCTCTTTTTCTCCTGAAAAAAACTGAAAGGTATTCTCAGTCGTGAGTTTATTTCGATTCTTTTTTTGCTAAGTGTTAGCTCCAGCTAATGTTTGCTGGTAATAAAAAGACAATCAAGGCGAATTTCACCAAAAATCTTTCTATTAGAACTGGTGATTGATGATTAGAGTCGGAATTAATAACTTAATGCTGTCAAGTCACGATGCTGCGTAGAGGTTACGGTAAACTATTCCTATGTATGCGAATATCTGCACACTATTCCGTAAGGTGGATTTTAGGTCGGGATTGGTTTCTCTTGAAGGTCGTTTATATTTCGCCTCACATTTTCGCCCCCCCCCCCTAATTCTGAGAGGGACGCGAGTGTGTGTCCTGGAATATCCTGGAAGGATTCCCGATGAAGAGCAGGGAGCATTTAAGAGTGTGCGTGGTTGAAGCAGAGGTCAATGCGTTGGGGGTCAGAGGTCGGCATATGCTCCCTTTAAAATTGGTTCCTCGACCAGCAACAAAGTCTCATCAGAGGGAACTACGACGCGAAACCAAATGAGTTGACAGGGCAAATATTATGCAACTTTGCTGAAGCCTTTCCAGCTGACACCTATTAGGTGCTCTAAAATACTCATAGTCGGAATGTAATTTGAGAAAGTTTAATTTTAAAAAATAAGTGGTATAAGTAATTGTCCGATATCCAGGAGAACTTAAATTTAATAAAAATAAGTAACACAACTTTGCATATGGGTGATCAATATCATTTCGGATTAGTTACCACAAAAGATGTGGAAACACTTAACCTCCCTACATTTTCTTAGGTTGTGTGGTCAGTTAAAATTTGCACATCCTTATTGAGTAAACGTAAGAATTTTGTAGCTGGCAGCTATATAAATATCACTTTGATAGACACTAAAGATATTTTACGTCTCCTTAATGCGTGGTCATATTCGATTCCACTAAATTCTATTCTACCAAAAGGTAAATAAGTAGACCTCTTCTGAGAATTGTTGCCAGAGAGTTAAGCAGCCTTTCACAAATATTACGTAAAATCGGATTGACATATGCCCTAGTTAAAATAATAAACACCTAATTAGGGTACCCCTACTGAACCTTTCCTATCTTATATACGAATTAAGTTATGGCAAAACTCATATATTTGTAAAATTGACTAAGATTACTTAAACAATAAAAATAAATCTTCCTTAGTATCAAAGCTGGGAAATACACAATAATTCGCATTCAAATAAGACTTAACAATTACTGTATTATATCAGGCAGAATTCTATTTTTAAAGTGGTGACGAAATAATGAAAATGTAGAAGTTTGCAGCCATGTTGGCAGCCACCCCATGCCTCTTTTTTCTTTACTATGCGACAGCCACAAAAGCGAAATTCTAGGGCAATAAATTTTAGTTAAGGTATTAAGTATTACTAATAACTTCTCTTTTTCTTATTCATGCTGTTCAATTAAAAATAAATCAGTGGTTAAGGAAGCGGAAATCGACCTTTTTTGTGAATCTGCTTCGCCGTGTAATTAATCATCAGTTTTCAGCCACTCATTCCAACGCCACCATCTTTAAAATCAAGAATACTGCTTATACAAATTGTGGATTACTATTCGAGTGCCTTTACCTCCTTATCATTAGTCATGGACTTTCCTCAGCTGCAGTTAAAGCTAAAGATCAAATTTAAGACTATTATTCGCATTGGTAACAACTTTCACTAAAAGTTATTTTTGTAACTGATAGCCTCAATTCTGCGGTAGAAACAAAACACTGGTAGGGTGAAACTTTAAACAAGAACAAACGGCAACATTTTCAAAAGCAAACCCGGCAGGGTCAAATATCTTATGATAAAGCTGATTTTTTTCTGTTGGATGTGAAAGAGAAGAAATACGACGGTGTGAATAGTTAGGTAGGTGGGAAAAAATTAGCTGATAGAACTAAGTGGGAAGCTGCATCACATCATATTTAAACAAATCGTAGGATTATTGATGATTATGATACAATGCTTATTTTTTTCTGCGCATCATGAAACCACACCAAAAACTTCATCCGCACGAGCACATTTCAGAAACCGAAATTTTTTACACCGCCAGAATGCGGAATCGGTTTTTGACAGATGCCATCGAATCCAGGATAAGCAGTACAACCAGCCTCTACAGAATGGAGTACACGGGAAAGGTTGCCTGAGCCGCAGGAACAGTTCGCGGGGAAAACATGCCACGCAGTCACAGTATTGGACCTAAAGAGCATTTTCCGTCTGATGACGCATGAGTAGTCGAGAGTACAGACTGGCGCGTGGAATCCGGCTACGAGATGTGCTCTTGCTTCCCTCGTGCTGCTCAACCTTCAGCCGAAATCAGTCTGTACGTAAAATGCCTCCACTCTCCTGAACACCGACTTCAGCTTGGAAAGAATGTCAGCTCGATGCTCGGCGCATGCATACGGTTGAAGAGCCATTAGGGGAGACCGGGGTAATACCGTACGGCGGGGCAATGCCGTGAACCATAATTTTAGATCCGCTGGAGTATGTAGCGAGCACTGGGAAGTGCTGCAGGGTAGCGGAAGGAAAGCGAAATCAATAAAGACAATCTGGGAGCTTCTGTCTTTACAAAGTTGTATGTGACGAAAGTTCTTCTGTTTTACTAACTTTTCTTATAATGTTAAAGACTTGCTCAAACTAAGGTAAGTAAAACATGTTTTTAGTGACTACATTCACACTAGTGATTTTCAATAGCCCATATCATGGGCTAACTTTTAATATGAAACACAAGTCCTCTATTGTTCTTATTTTACGTTAGGGTTGAAAATGCTGCGCCATGTAGTTTTGGGGCAATCCTGCACACCTTGCATGGGGCAAAACCGTGCAAGGCGCAAGGTGTACAGTATTGCACTGTGTTGAACGATATTGCCCAATATAATATTGTAACTTTTCTTAGGAACTTTAAAATGGAAATGTTGATATTTTAAGATTTTTTATGTGAATCGTGAAGGACCTTTGAGTGGGTGAGTTGCTGATCCTTCCAAGTACAGGCAAACCTCGATATTCCGAACAAATGGTAGTCGGAACACCTCAATAATCCGAACGCCCTTTATCCGTCGTGTCGTCAGTTTGTCCGTACTAATTATGGATTTTCATATTTTGATGCTACAATAAAACATTTAATCGTGAAAAGAAACAAATTTTGGTTTTATGTTAGCTGACATTTATTTAAACTAAGATCGTGAGTTTGGTATTATTTTAATTTTTATGTAAGCTAATACAATTTATTTATTTCGATGATAGGATAAAATTTTTACTTAAATTTTCGATCTTTGATTTTTCCCTGTTGGAGTAATACCGCGCTGTGCAGTATTGCCCCGGCACTCGGGATAATACCCTGCAGTGTAAGTGTTTAGTAAGATGGATATAAAACTCAAAGTAAGTTAAGTTTCCAAAATATGAAACAAAGAATTGGTGAGAAATCAAATTTCCTTCAAAATAATATGATTGCCTCTTTAATAGAAGTTTTCAATTGAAAGATATGAACTAAAAATGCTTACGTATATGCTATTACCCTGCTCTCCTCTATTCGCGAGACAATTTTTTATTTGTGCAGAAGATCCGTGATTCAATTACCTGAGAAATTTTTCCATGCGTTTTGGGCCATTATTCCATCTATTCGCCACCGCAGTGTCACCGTCATGAGATTGTGTTCCTGTCTTTTCAACTTCTACCTGTGGTTATGCCTGAATATTGGCTTAAGGTGACGTCGATGTGAATGTGATTATATAAACTTACTTATACATACATATAAAATAAAAACAATACAAAGAAGATGGATATCTTGTATAATGTGAGGCACGATGTGGTGGAAGTTCATAATATTAGTAAAATTGGACATTGCGATATTTCCATTGAGTTATATTTTGACACTACGCGTTTCGTTGTTACAAACAGCATTAAATATAAACGAAACACGTAGTGTCAACATAAAAATCAGTCGAAGTATTGTAATGTCCAATTTTACTAAAAGAATATGGAGCTCACGGTGCAATTTTGTTCTAATTTTTGATGCGACGCTGCCCATCTTTCTCAAGATAGTAGAGGAACAGAAATCCTGCAGCGTTTTTCTCTAGAGGGACCTCTAACACGTTCCCTAATTTGACATACTATTTGTGAAAAAATCGAATGAGCATTCTGTGATACATTCAATCACTCAGTGATTCAAGCCGAATGTTTGTTTGTTTAGGTAAGGATATATCTCATCTTCACATCGATATATCTTCACAGGCACGTGAACTTCACATATTCAGGGTATGGGGGCTAGTTCCTATCCCTGGGCCACTTTGAGGCTTTAATATTTGGGTGCGCCCAAAAGCTTCAGCCGGGATTAAAACCCACGACCCCTCGATCAAAAGCTCACGTGCGCTATCCACTAGGCTACCACGCTTCCTCATTCATTCACACGACGCCTTAAGCGTAAACATTCAAATAATTTCAGAGGCAGGGAAATAAATGGATAGGAACATATAATAGAAAAAGGACGAGGACGACGGTACTGTGGTAGATGGAAAAAGCCAGAAATCAGAGGGTAAAAATGTCAGAGGGTAAAAACTCAGAACCTCCCGGTTACTGGCCGTGTGCTCTACCAGTTGCGCTACCAGGACACTTGAATTTACCATGATTTCGGGGGGGGTTTACACACATAAAATCCCCTTTGCTTTGGCCCATATGGGTAACCAATAGATGGCACTAGGATATATATTAAAGATCTTTAAAAATCCTTGAGATAGAAATTCGCAGCGGACAGTACCGCTGGAAAGATGAAGGGGAAGATGAGAAGAAGAATTGCAGTCAACGCGGGAGGAGAAGGTATAGTGCGCGCAAAAAAAACATGAAAACCCATCGATTGGAGGCATCGAGTTGTGAGGAAACTGGGGCAACGGACTAAATGCACAGCTCCGAACGGGGAGCGCGCGTTTTTATTGCTATTGTCAATTGCACTTCGGTTGGCAGGACACCAACTGGCAGGGGCACAGGGGGGTAGGGGCGAAAAAAAATAGTTGTTGAGGAGCAATGGGGATGCAGCCAGGGCCGTGAAGGGAACAGGGGCGGCCAGCAGATCCACACCTGGAAAGATTTCCAATCACTGCTCCATCGACTCTTCAGAATTTGACCCAAATGGGGAGATCCGCATCGGAAAACGCAATTTAGCCGCCGGTAAAAAGATTAAAATTCCCTTGCGGCATTGCCTAAAGGCGTTGGTAGTTTTGTAGCACATTTATTGGAAATAATTGGCCGCTTGATACTATATTGTTCGATAACCTCCACAGACACTGAGGCCGCAATCAGGTACAAAAAAACAGCAATTTTTATTTGCTTATTCTAAGCATATTCGGTGAGTAATTCGTGAGAAAACGAAGAACGTTTTTAAAGATAATGTAAGAATAAGTATTTCTAGCACAAATCAGAAAAATTCATTGTTTCATGAGTAGAAGTCGACGTCGACGAGACTTATTCCAAAGAGACTCGTGGCTCATTCCAATGAGAGACTTTTAGATATCAGTAAATAAAATAACAATAGAAATAATAAAGATATTAAATTTCACTGCCAAAAATACTATACACTAAAATACATATGAAAACAGAGAAATTAGGTACCATAGAAAAAAGTAACCTTAAGTTGCTGTAGCCATCCTATGAAATTAAAGCAATGCTCGGCAGTACATTCGGCAGTTTCACAGCATATTTTTGGAAATAAATGGCCACATGATACGAAGTTGTTCGATAACCTTCGCAGACACTGCGTTCCCGATCAGGTATCTAAAAATAGCAATTTTTATTTGTCTTATCTAAGGTCATTTGTTGAGCAATTGATGACAAAACGCCATACATTTTGAAAATATAATGTAGGAATAGCCATCCCGAACACAAAATAGAATTATCATCGTTTCAGCAGCAGTACCCGACGTCAACGTTGCTCATTCCAAGGATACTCGTTATTTTTGTACTGATATCAGTATATATAATAACAATATAAATAGAAAATACATTCATTTCACTGCCAAAAATATACGCTATAAATAGATACAATATACACTAAAAGAAACCTGTGACAAACGACCTAGTTTTAAGCGGTAGTATATCATCTTCAACATTAAGCATGATTTCGCAACACTGTAACCTAGGTCGCAATAAATTTTATACCCGTAGAAAATTTAAAGTTTTCATTTCAATATGGAAAAATTCCACTCCATCACGCTTGAATCTTCGGATTTTATAAATAGAGGTCTCTTTTGGTAGTTCCATGAGACATCATGCGGAAGTGTTTTGAGTTCTATTATTGATTTTATTCCACCTATGAGTGCTGAAGGATTAATCCTAATATGAAATAGCAATAACGATGTACCCATGTAACGTGTTCAAAGGTAATTATGCTTAATTTTAAAAATAACGCTGCTAGCCACGGTAATAACTTTACGGGAGTCACCCACAATGCACAAATTGTGCGAACAATCCACAGAAAAAAAATCATTCGCGAAAAAATCATATCCTAGTCAAGGCGAATGATTTTTTCTCTGTGGATTTTTCGCACAGTTTGTGCTTTGCAGCTGACTCCCGTAAATTTATTACCGTGGCTAGTAGCGGTATTCTTCAAATTAAGGGTAATTACCTTTGAACACGTTACATGGGTTTGAACACGTTACTTTGAACACCCACAGAGAAAAAAAACTTCGTGAAAAAATCATATCTTGTTCAAAGCGAATGATTTTTTCCCTGAGAATTTTTCGCACAAGTAATTATACTTATCAAAACTTTATCAATTAAGCTGAATATGCCGTGATGTATACATTGTACCCTCATATGATTATTTCAGTCTAGACCTGCTTTTGGAAGAAGTCCTTGCCACCCAAACCGAAGGGTCTCGGGTTCGAGTCCCGCAATGGGTAAGTTGCCCCTATCCAGGGCGTGGGTGTATGTGATCTTCGAGCGTTGTTTGTCGTTAGATATCCCAGCAGTAAATGCCTTCAATGCGCTGTTTTCGGGGCGGTAAAGATAAGTTAAACATTATCTCTATCCTCTCAGGCTCAGACTTGCAGAAGTTCCTTTAATCGTAAAACTTTTTCGTATTCAACCAATTTATTTTCTGATACTAGTACCTGGAAATATTATCTGTACCTGAAAATATTATAATTTATTTTCCCTTACTAGTACCTAAAAATAAAATGGTGGGATATGACAAAGTTTTTCTCTTCATAACGAAAAAGTAAACAATTAAGCGTTAGAATATCAACACAATTTGGCAACTTTTAGCCGGTATAAAATATTCACTCCGAAAGAAGAAAAGTTGTAAACCGATGAACCCCAGTTGGGGGGGAAGGAAGGAGTGAAGGGGATGGTTTGGGAAATTCAACCCCCCACTCCTTCCTTTATGGAATGTTTGAGAGGGGGGGTTTGGAGGGGGGGCGAGAAATTGAATATCCGGGGCGGAATAAACTACGTACGTACACCGCTTCCCAACCCCATCCACCCACCGTCTGCGCGGAATATTAAAGGAGGAAAAATTTGGGACGAGCGGAATTGATATTTCGGGATAGGAAGGAGATTTTTTTTTTAAAGACTCGCTTCCCGTTTTTCAACTTTTTTTCTCTTCCCCCCCTCCCCTCTGATGCGAATGGCGGGAGAGGAAATGGTACCAACTCCTCGCAAAAGTGCAACCGGGGTGTGTTTGGTGGTGGTAAGAAGAGGAGCAGTTTTAAAAAAATAATATCATTCGAGGGAGGAGAGTGAGAGAGAGAGTTCGCCACTTTAAGCGCCGATAACAGCGCCGCCAAGCGGACTCAAATATTACCACACCCACGGGCTTCGATTGCCTGCAACTGGCTTTGCCTCAACGGAAAGAGGGTAGATAAGAGTGGTAGTGGGAAGTGCAGCTGGAGAGACGCGAGCATACAAACAAGGAAGGCTCATTTCACGTCAAGGCAATGCAAAAAGGAAAATTTTAGACGCAATTCTCTCGGAATTCTTTAAAATTTGGTATGTATTGCGTCTTTTACAGGTGACGATAATTCCAATCAGCTGCTCTATTTCCATATTTAAACGATTGAATGTCGTCTTCGCATTGTGTACGTTAAGTAAGGAGGCTTCGAATATTTGGAGGCGCTGTTTCCGAGATTTTAGCGTGGTCAAAGTTCCGCCATTTTGGTTTTGACAATTTTTGGACTTAGCTTCCGACCGATATTTTGAGGTGGCTAAGTTTTGTTCTGAAAATGAACTACATTACTTGAAAAATTCTAGCTTAATCACTAGTATTTCGCCGAAGATTGTCATTGGATTTTTCCCACCATTCGCGACTCTTCTATTTATGTATAAACTCTGTGTCTGTTAGCCACTTTATTGTTGGGGATATCCTTAAAAATATACTTTATTACTGTAATTTTTAGATATCCGTTGGCTATCATAAAATCAATTACCGGTATAAGTGTAGGTAAATGACTAGTTTACTCTCGTAAAGTTTTATTTTCTGCTGAGCTGGTTGTAGAACGTTACCGCGGTGAATGATAATAATTTTTCCCGGAGAAAAGATGTTTGAGTCATAACTTCGCGAAGCCTACCAATGAAGTAAGATAAAAGGTTTACATTGTGCGTTCCATAAGTTATTTTATTATGTATTAACGAGTTATGGCCAAAAATGTCACCAAAAAGTATGCATTGACCCTTGTGGGATTGGTCAAAGTGAGGGTCCTACCCAAGCACCCCTATTCCGGCCACACTTCGCTCCACGCACGAAACCATGGTGCCCCCTGCAGATATTTACAACCTCCTTGATATTTATTCGCAGAGGTCTGAATAAAATTGACTGAGGCAGTCGAGATGTAGTGAAAATAATTTATATTACATATTACAATGAATCCTCCAACACATATAGCAAATGGAATAAAAACAATAATAGAACGCATAGATGGAATAAGAGGGGGGTCAGTAGGACACGTGCCCCCCCAAATGCTTAAAAATAGACAAGATTTTAATACTGTGATCATTACGTTCGTTTTGTTATGTGAATTACGGAGCCTCTATCATTTAATTTCATGCCAAAATTTTTTTAATTAAAATATTCCGTAATGGCCCTATTTGGAAATGTAACTGTTTCATTTTTTTTACCAAGAATTGGATTCATGTCATAACTGTAGCATTTGTTAAAACTAGATTCCAAAGGACTAGGTTCTTGAAATAAATACAATCCTTACAGTTGATATTTTCATAAGTTAGCATGAGTTACTGGTAATTTTGGTGGTACTGGTAAACTTCGCACTTAATAACACAATTTTAATGCCCTCCACTGATTTTGAAACACCTCTCACTAACTGAGTGATTCAACTCGAAAGTTATATTCGAGGGTAGAACTCATCTCGAAGTAATCCAAAGATTTGATAATTTCAAAAACTTCATTTGCCCGAGAGCTTCAACCGAGATTTGAACCCGAGTCCACTCAAACAGTAGCTAAGCGCTCTGCCAACACAAAAAAGCCACGCTATTTCGACGCAATAGCGTCCAACAACGCCCGACTGTAACTTTATTCATATAGGAAAAACCGGTAGGAGATACACTGTACGTATTAGGGAACATGAAAACTCATAGGCCAATGCAGATTGCAAGTATGTTTCCAAAACACTAACTGGATGATGATTGTGTTTATGATATTTATTTTTAGGTTTTATATATAGGGTAAAGATATAGTTAGTAATAATTTTAGTATCACAGTTTGAAATGCAATGAATAAGTACTTTTCTACACGTTTTTATGGTACTCTCCGGGTTTTCGACGCAATAGCGTCATATCACGGCCAGCTTTAATTTTATTACATAGTAAAAATAGCTAAGAGCTTTTCCCTTTATTCCATATATAGACGTGCTTAAACGTCAAAACATTCCACCTTTTATACCCTATATCTCTTTCTTGTTAACTGTTATGGTACTCGAAAAATTGGTACTATTTGTTACTTAAGGATCACAAAATATGCAAAACGAGCGTGCTGCGCCCGCTCCCAGCGGGCTTCCCCCGCTCTTTTCAATGCAGGTCCACAGAGGGATAGGCGCGTTTCTAATTTTAAATAGTAGAAAAAAAAGGCAGGGTCTTATGTACAAATTTAATTGGAATTTTCATGTACAAATTGAGGTCAGAGGACCTCTTTAAACACAACATTGGAAGTAATTACACTATCCTCTGTTAAACGCACACGATGATTCATACTTACGTATCAACAGGAGACTTGAATGTGGATAAGCCGCAATTTGATCAAAGTTATTTTTAAAAATGCGAGATATTGTTGCAAATGAACAAATGTATCAGTTTGTGCACCGTTAACGTCAGGAATATTTACCGGTTTTTGTTTTTTTTTGTTTTTTTTACAAATAATTTAAAAACCAATTTTCGGAAACAATAGCAATATTTAGGAAGTAAGATATGCCGTCGCATGTTCTCTGATAAATTCTGTGCATTTTAGTACCTCGTTTGTCGAGTTTGGTTACGTATAAGTTGAGAAAAAGGTATCTATACAGTAGAAATAATATAGAAGATTTGAATTAAATGGGAAAGGGTCCGATTGCGTGGTATGTCGATTACATATTTAATGGCCTGGCATGTATAGCTTTAAACTCGCACGGAAATCACTGAAATGACGAAAAACGGGGAATATCGGCAAATAAAAGATGCGGGCGGAGAATGATTGTAAACTCATGAGAAGAAGACGAAAAATGGAAAGAGTGAAATTAAAAGAAAGATGAAGCACGGCGGGTGAAAAAAGAATCAAGGCAAGAAGTGTGGCGCCAACATCGTCTGGAATGGAAACCACATGAAGAAGAAGAAAAGAAGACGATCACGGGACGAATCTTCATTTAAACCGATGACGTGTATTCGCCGAATGCAACAAGTTACGATTAATAATAAATAAAAGCGAACAAACTATATATAAATCCACCAATTTATTTTTGTGGTACTACTAGTTTCGACGCAGCGGCGTCATCATCAGGTACAAAGGCTACAAAGAAACAAACTTGACAAATACCACTTCTTGATAAATAGACTTCTTAATATCCCCCTATCGGAAGAGAACTTCAATAAGGAATTGGAAACGATCAAAGCAATAGCAGCAACGAATTGTTATAACAGATCTCTTGTGGATAAAATACTCGTAAAAAAACGCTCCCTAAGAGCACAAGAAATGTTATTCAGGCAAAGGGACTCAAAGGAGGAAAAATTTAAGTGGAGAAAGCTACCTTTCTACGGTGTTTTATCACAAAAAGTTTTATCACAAAGTTTTATCACAAAAAGCAACCTTTTCCCTAAAAACCTGTACAAGATTGCTTTTTATAACAACAATAACCTGAAAAGATTATTTAATAACACTAAGGAAAGGAGTGACCCATTGGACAATAGTGGCATTTATTTATTGGAATGTAATGATTGCACTGCAGCGTATATCGGACAAACGGGTCGCACTTTCCGAAAGAGAGCGGAGGAACACAAGAGGAGTTTTCGGACTTGTAACCTCTCCCAATCCCACTTTGCTAAGCACTTGTGGGAGGAGAACCACAACAGTGATTTCATGCCAAAAATTCTGCACAGGGAGGAAAAAGGCAGAAGAATGAACAAGCTAGAAGAGTTGGAGATTAGAAGACTCATCAAGAAACGTCCCCTTCTTAATGATATCCTTTTTGAGAACCTTTCCCCCCTCCTAATAGCCTCCCTGAACCTCACGGAAAAACCAACAACCCATAATCCTTCCCCTTCCCCCACTCCCACGGACACCCCCGTCATTACCTTAGTCACCAAAAACCTTCCGTTACTCCCGACCAACGGTCTTCCACACCCCACCCCTCTCCAACTCTCACCACCCTCCAACAACGCCCAATCACACACCTCAGATTTCCCGGCCACCCCTTCCACCTACCTTCTTCCTCCCGATACCACATGATATATAAGGATGTTTGTTTCTTTGTAGCCTTTGTACCTGATGATGACGCCGCTGCGTCGAAACTAGTAGTACCACAAAAATAAATTGGTGGATTTATACATAGTTTGTTCGCTTTTATTTATTAGAATGAACCTCCACAAAGTTGAGCCTCTTACGATAGAGATTATTAAGTTACGATTACTTGGGAGACCAGCATTCTAAGCTAGATAAAATTGAGTACGATGAGTCAAAAAGATATATTCAAGGCAAATAATGCAACACTTCTATTTCATAGGTTTAGCCACCATGATCAGCGACGAAATGCGTAAATAGTGGGTTAAAAGTCATTCTGCCTCCACATTGACAGTTTTTCTCGAAAGCAGGGTAGAATGCATGTGAAACTCTGTTACTTCTGTCAAAACAAGCATATATTTTGCATCAAAGAGTTAACTGTTAACAGTTTAAAAGCTGCATACAGTTAACTCAGCAGCAACTAGCAACTGTATGCAGCTTTGACAAGGAGATTACGAGACGTAGTAGTTACTTTGAAATATACATAACACGTTGTCAATATAAATGCAAATACATTGCAATTTCTTTGTTAAATTGATGGACGCATGCCAAACATTAGGTAAATAACTAACAAAATCCAGTGCTGAAAAACAGTTTTCAACAAGAAGTGTAATTATCTCAAATGTACTTTAACCCAGTTCTTTCTCATTAGAAGGTTATGAGCTTTTGAGTAAACTTGAGGACGTGATGTAACCAAAAACGCTACCTCATTTTCCGACTTAATCTAGAAAAATTACACTTTTACCCTTCGCTCTCAAATCACCTAAGTGCCTGACTTTGATGTCTAGGACAAAATTTAGGCTGAAGCACGTACAAACCACAGTCGAGCTATTTCTTGATATATATCGTAAGTAAAGCTTTCCACCGAATAAGAGTCGCAGGAAAATTTAATGCAGAAAACCTTTTTCATATGCAAAATGTGAAAAAAAGAAAAAGGCAGCCATGAGGAGAAGGTAAGTGACGCGTGAGTCATGTAAGTGAGACGAGCTAAGTGCAAATAGCGGGAATGTGTTGTTTCTGTGACATTCAATCCGGAGAGATAATTGTGATGGTGAAAATCACTCAGCAAATGAAGACTTAGCAGGCAAAGGCGAGTCACTATTACGACTATCCCGTTAATCGAATATTTCTTATGGTCCGCAGATTTTCGGGAGCGCACTGAATTTAGGTTCATAGTTTTCAGAGAATTAATAAGCATTTTTTCCGAGCAGTGGGCAACATGGAAAAGGTAGTAATAATTGAAATTCTATAAGATGTTCCATATGCACTGTCACTTTTGAAACAAGAAAAATTTTATATCAATAAATTGCTGCATGTTCATAATAATATGAAATTCTAAGGCAACTTAATTGTACTTGAAAAAGGTTATAATCACCAAGGGAAGAAATTCACTCCGAATATAATTTACTAATCTCGGTCGATTCGATCCTATTTAATACGTTTTCAGGTCAAGAATACTATGTCCAATATGTGTGCAATAACAGAATGTTCTGTTCATGCTACCGTTCAAATTTATAGATATTCAATTGTTCTCAAATTGTTCACGGGGACAGAACCAAGGAGAAAATTCACAGAAAAAACTGTTAAAACAAAAATTGACAACTAGCTTCAAGGAAAATTAAAACTCAAAATATGGGTATTAAATGAAGAAAAGATGATCGTAAGTCATAAAAATTTCTTCATAATTATATAAGGTCTCTCCATGGTTTCGATAAAATAGCACCCATGCGCATAATCACGAACTTGGCACTTGTTTTTAATTATCCTTGCTTTTAAATTATTCTTATTTCGATGAAGGATAATTGATGTGCAGCATATATAGATGATGATTATCCGTATGAGAACCTGCTCTTCAACAGTTGACTTATCATCCATAAAAATTTCCATTCAAAAAATTCTCAGTACCCAACCTACTGTCCTAATGATGTCCTTCAACGGTATTAATTGCGGTCTATTACATGTAAAATTTCATGCCCGCGACGAACAAACATAATATTTGTATGGGAGAATAACATGATAGCTTTAAAATAAGTAATGATTTTCGTTTTTTAATGTACTTAATCATTAACAATCATCAATCCGTTGATTGGTTTGATGAAGCTCTCCACTCATTTCTTCAATCAGCTTTTTTTATCTGCATTATACTTCTCTTACACACATCTCTATTAGGTACCCTTCAAATAGAAAGAATAATATCCTGAATATCTTAAGAAGACGTGAAAACTATTTCTATCGGACGGATCTTAAGGTAATGAAAATAAAAATATTTTAAATGGTGCAATGGCTGGAAATCAGCCTTTAATAGATAATTTGATTATTTATTCTAAGACATCGATAGATTTTCCATAATTTTATCACATATCCATGGTCACACCAACATACATATATGGTTGTGAGCAACCCTATGAGGTTTACGACGTTTTGAAAATTAAGAGAATATTCAAAACCGCATCCGAGTGGATGGGATTTTGAAAGCCATAACTGCACTCTTTTTAATTATAAGATGTTTTCAAAAAAAGCCATGTGAAATAGTTGATAAAGCTATACTGGTATAGAGTTTACAAATTAAATTTTAATACAAGTTCAACTTTCATTCTTGGATTTAGCTTCACCATATATGCCAATTAAGTGAAATTTTGAATTAGTTGATGAGTTTTTAAAGTCGAGACTTATTTTGATACTTAAAGTCGTTTATTTCACATTGCAATTCATATAGTATGTGAGTTATGAATATATTCATAAAGCATTCATATAGCTGAGTGAAAATACACACATTTTTAATCATTTTAATATTTTCTACACGGTCGAGATGAATTTACCTGTTCACGGTAAAGCAAACGCGGTCTCACTTCATCTATCAGCGTTGCAAGGTCTTGCGCCTTTTATAAATAAACCATTTCACGGCGAATCTTCAATGACGCTTAGAAGCCTTGCTATCAAGCGCAAAGGCAGTCTTCAACATTTTTCTCAAAATAATTTCGCTCCTCATTTGTCACCCAACTTTTCATTCCTTCCAGATTCAGGAGTCATTGAAGCGAGGAGACACGACGAATGCTTGCAGAATAGACGCGCTCAGTCACTCACTCACACAAACAAAAAAATTGACGAACGAAAAGAATCGAGCTCCCGAGCAGAAAATTTAAAAAAAAATACTCAAGTGTCAAAGATAGTAGTCCACAATTTCATGAAACCGCTGCTTCGAACAAGGAGATCCCGCAGTTTGACGAGAGACAGAAATAAAATACACGAGAAAAAATGCGAAGTCATGCATGCGCTCGAAAAATTTAGCTGGAAACCCGCGAGTTACTAGAAATACGTTAAAAAGTATTCGTGCCAGTGAAAAATAAAATATTGCAAAGAGTTCTGTTTCCAAGACAACGGATGAAAAACGGTGCGTCGAAACTCGCTCTCAGCAGAAATAAATAAATACAAAAGTGGTGAATCTGAGTCATTTTGGCGGTATGTACGACTATTCGCGAGTGGTTGGCTGTTTCTCCTTCCATACATTTATCGAATAGCAAAACACAACAACTAGGGTCCTATCTATGACAGTGAATATCTTTGTCTTATTTTATCTACCCAGAAAAACACTAATGAAAAGAGTGAATCATAAATGACATTCATTACGATTCTGAGGGAAATGGTATTAAATTACAAATATACTTAACCGTAACTAATCACAGATCTAACATATATATAATATGCATAAAAATCGTATATCTTATAATTAATTTTATGAGTACAAAAATTTTAAAATACATTGAGCAGCCGAAATTTCTGATACTACATTTACTTGGAAAGTCACTTAATAAAATGGTAAGCAGCCGAATTGAATTCTTCCCATGCTACGCATTGTTTATAATTATTATTAGAAGTCACTATGATACAATCTGTAAATATCCATTTAATTTCAGCAAGACAGTTGGTATTCATTGTAAAATAAATACCTCGTCCGCAGCAAACATACAACATTGTCTGATTTCTATAAGAAACTCGAATTAAATAATATTATAATTCATAGTAGTGGGCGAAACTTGGTGGAAATCGGAAAATGATCGCAGGCTTTCCCGGCGTATCGAACCGTAGAGAGGTTATTCGGGAATTCCACCGGGTCAGTTTCTCCAACTTCATCTCGGCCGACGCGACGTTTCGATGTGCGAGTTTTCTGATGGAGGACATATTGAACATCTTCAATGTAAACTTGAGAGTTCCTTAAATATATGTAAAAAGTTTCATATTCTTGTGTCTTAAAGTTTAAAAAATGTACGTAATAATTATATAATATATAATAAAATAATTATTATATATAATATAAAAAGCATAATACATATAATAATAAGTTTAGACCACAGATGTTCAATATGTCCTCCGTCAGACAACTCGTACATCGAAACGTCGGGCGAGATGTAGTTGGAGAACCTGACCCGGTGAAATTCCCGAAAAACCTTCTATCTGATGACGATGGACAACTCGTACATCAAAACGTCGGCTGAGATGGAGTAGGATAACGTGTCCCTATGGAATTCCCGAATAACCTTCGACGATTAGTGGAAGTCTCCAATCTTGGGAGTTGAAGGAATAAAAACTTTGCCTCCTCCTTATGGTGATTCATTTTGTCCTATTATAGTTTTGTCACCGCGTAATATTTTCAGGGTGAGGAGTGCAGGTGAATGACTCCCATGCACCCCACCCACACTGACGCAAACCCAAGCATCGAGCCCAACCGCCACCTCCCTCTGACCACCCTTCAGCACCCGAAAAATTGCCACTCCATTTTTAACGCAATATGCATGGTGTTTCAAAAATAATATACGCCTTACGAATGCATATATTTACCAAACTTCAAACCACACGAATATGAAACTTTGCACACATATTTACGGAACTCTCAAGTTTAGATTGCAGATGTTCAATATGTCCTCCATCAGCGACACGAGCAATATCACATCGATACTCAAATTCCTCCCATATTCTAGCAGGCACGTCCTTCGTCACTGATGTTATGGCAGTGCGGATCCGGTTCTTCACCTCATCCAGGTTTTTTAGGACTGGCGGTATACAAACGTAGTCTTTAATGAAACCCCATAGGAAAAAGTCACAGGCTGTCAAATCCTGTGACCGTGGAGCCCAGCTTACAAAAAATAGTCTCATGTCTATGCTTGTCGCAATTAAAATTAATGAAAAAGTTGACGCCGTATGATCACAATGAGGACAACAAAATAAACTGACATCGCGGAGACCCGAACCCTGATTCCCTAGGTGGTAGCCTTAAACGCTACCACTATACCACCTGACCCGCCTGATGAGTGGGGTGATATTATGAAACTATACCGGGCATGTGAAAAGTACCGCATGAAAGTTAATTAATTACAGCCAAACTAAGGCCCATTCAACGGAACCACTACTAGTTCAGGGATGTGTTCACCATTCCGAAGGCCATAAAAAGTACGGTACGGTATTGAAAAAGGCGGAGCAAGGCTCGTGGTCTCCCCTTGTTGGACATGCCAAGGCGCCAGTTCCATTACGACCAATCCAACGGTTCGGTTGAGTTTCATTCAGATATTCACGGACTCGACGACTCCTGTGAAAGGAAGTCCCGTCTTTTTGAAACATTCGATACCTCCACAGCACACACGCTCAACAAGCGTCCACCGATTCAAATCCGCTCATATTGTAGCCCTTATAGAACTAGATGAGCGGATTTGATTCGGTGGTGCCTCGTTCAGAATGCGATTATTCCATCAATCGTTGGAACTATAGTGTATTAACACAACGATGGTTAAAACCTGTGCTACCCTATACTGCTGACATATAAAATGAACGAGAAACTGACGGTTAGCATAGCTTTTGAGGTATGTAGGGTTAAGACATTGCTGTGCTTAACGTGTATTTAAGGTAAGTAAAATTCTTCTTCCACCAATATACTTTCTTGCTTGGACAAATCCATGAAAAAAATAGAGGGAACGGAGCTTTACGAACTTTTCGTCTTTCCCTTGTCGCTTCCTCTTCCGGTCTCCCAGCGCCTAACCATCATAAAAAGGCAACGTTAAGAAATACGTGAACTATTGTCCGGATATGCATTCACACTGCTAGTTCGGCCAACTATCGTTGGGACGATCGCTGGGACGATCGTAATATGAACGGGCATGGGCGATTGTTGAGCGTTTGTGCAGTGAAAGTATCGACATGAAGTTATCTTCGTGCAGCCTCGGAAACTACCGAGGCACAAGGATCGATAATTTGGACAAAACAATAGTTTTTAATACGCATATTCTTTTTAAAACGCCCTGTATATGATTAAATTAACCTGTACTCCTCACCCTGGAAGTTTTACGCGGTAACGAAACCATGGTAGGACATAATAAATCGCCAGGTGGAAAAGGCAAACATTTTATTCCTCCAACTTGCACATGATATTAAATCAATTGATTAAAGCTTTCGAGAGTCATTATAAGATAATAAGTATATAATAATGCCTGGGCTAGCGGTCAATACAAATTTATCGTGGGCATTCGTGACACGGCAAAACTTTCGAGGGGGCCCCCATAGTCCTCCCATCCCTCTCTTGCTACGGGCCTGGAGATGTGGGACAAAGGCGAAAGAGGACTGCAGATGCATTTTGAGGCGACGGCTTTCACAAAAAGAAATGAACTGCAATTTCAGAGAGAGAGATAGAAGGAGAAGAATAGCAAAAAGGCTGCACGCGAGAAAATACAGCGTCGAGAAACGAAAGTTCGTTTTGACTTTAATCTTCTGCTTTGAATCGCAGGCGTGGCATACTCACATGTAGAGGGTTGAGGGAGGAGAAATTACAAAACCGAGGAGAAACAAATGATACGTAAGGTAATGAATCCAACGCCTTCACTACTTTTTCTATCCTCTTCAGACCTGAAAATAAATTTTACGCAGGATATTTGCGTTTGCCTCATTTTCCTGGAGAAAAGGAACTGATTAATATTAATCCTCTTAAATATTACTAAGTAATTTAAAAGTGAAAAAATTCATGTATTATAAATAATACAACGGGACACTATTGAGAAAAATTATAAGGAAAGGATGTTGTGCAAAAAGGAAAAAATGCTTCCATGCATAATAAAGATGTTATGTAAGGTCACGTAGTTAATTAAAATTAAGTAAAATAGTATGAATAAATAATAAATGGTACTCACCTATTGCCACTCATTGTAGAATAATACCAAAACAGGAAGCTTTCGTAATCAACCACGTTTTAGATTCAAGCAAGAGATGAAAAACAGCCGAGTACGTTAAAGTAAATGTATAGAATACGTTACAAGCAGCGCTCAGCACTTGAATACACTCTTCGATCTGGAAATAATGAAAAAAACCAGATGTATCATATATGTTCCTCTGAAACTGAAGAGGTTAAATGCAGGCTACACTCTCTGAGCGGAAAAAAATGTATTTGCTGAATGTAAATGAGGAAGCATGGATTTTTTTAGCTTCATCGACCCGTATTTGCCCAGAAAAATATCTGCTTGCGATTTGAAGCCATTTAGGTGATATGTTCCCATGGTCATCTTAAGTTATCCTTTATAAATAATTTGGTTGTGCATTCATCAAAAATGTTTCTCAGAATAGCCGGTAGCCACTGGGCGGTAATGTGTTAAAATCTTATGAGTTCTATGAGCATTAAAAAGGATAAAATTTTCAGAGATAGCATGGTTTTGGATGAAGAAAGGTGAAAATAATCTTTTCGCTATCTTTCAATTTTTACTTCTATTACACTTTGCAACTTATTTACGGGCAATAGGCGTCAATATTGAAATTCCGAATTGCACTTGTCTCTATCAACGAGTGAAAATATTTTTACCCTCTTAAAAATAAACTGATAAACGGATAAGGTTAACAAAATATTAATGAGGATATTTTCATCAACTTGGAAGCAAAACAGTGCGCAATATACCGTCAAGAGCCCCATATGGCTCAGAATGGCAGGTTTGGCTGCGGTGGGCGGCAATGGGTTAATCAACGCGGAAATCGATTAGAAATGGTTCACAAAGAGTAGAGGTAGAGAGTCGCCAAGTGTTAAGTCTGGAGTATAGTTGACGTTACGAAAGGAGTGCAAATAGGTTTAGAACCTCTCAAGATATGGAGGACAAATGAAATGTTTAACAGGGTTAATAGAAATGAGTATGTTGTACAAATGGATTATAGATGAACGGGGTAAGCTAAATGACATTGGAAGAAAAGAAAAAGAACCGGATCGGATACTGTTTGAGAAGGGAAAGTTTATTGATAGAAGGAACGGATGGAATGGTCATATTCAATAGGGATAAGGAATAAAGATGATATCAAATGCGTGACAAATTAATGGCATTCTTTCCGCCGTTGCGTCACTTTCTTGTGCTTCCTAAAGGCGTCACAATTAGCCTAGGTCCTCTTTTTATTAAAATCCGGCTCTCGCACCCACACTTACTCGATCTTCCATAAGGTTTTTGACTCAGTGGCTACGCACCGAGCTAACCATAGAAAAAATAGAATTAAATTGTACATCCTAGAAACGAAACGATAATTTGCCGAAATATCAGACTGCGAGCGTTGATATCTCTCTATCTCTCTCTTTGGTCTCGTAGGGAGGTTTCCTTGACAAGGTGAAGATAGGAATAGTGTCGTTCACTCATAACCGAAATCGCAATTCTGGAAAAGAGGAAATAAAACGAAATTAAAATATTTGTCATTTTGCCTCTCTTACTCAGGTTTTATTTGGTGGATTTACACAATCATAATGCTGGAAGAACACACAAACTATAGTAATTTTCTACACTTCAATCCAACTAACACCGATACAGATTTCAACGAATAACGGTAATTCTCAGGGTTGTGATCTTCAATATATGTTATGGTTTTAAATTACACTTCTAAATAATATTGGTGCAAAGATTAAGGCCTAGCGAATAACGGTTGTCCGTTGAAATCCAGGTCGGTGTAAGTTTGGTTAAAGAGTGTAATATTAACAAATATTTATGCGTTCTTTCTATCATCATGACCTCTCTCGTGTATTGTAAATAAAAAGCCGCGAAAATTTTCTCTCTTTTCATCATTTGATGGCGCAGCCGAATTCTGGAGAATTTACTCTATCAGGTAGATAATTTTGGCAAGGGAGATAATATCATGCAACGGTGTAAACAACAACGAACACATTAGTCCCATGCAAAAGGTCGATTAGTAGACAAGCTGCGACACGCTCGACAACAGTTCGTGCCGTATGGTACGTTCGTACCCTCATGTGCGTTCGTACCACCAGGTGCGTTCGTACCCTAAGGTTCATTCGTACCATCTAGTGCATTCGTACCCTCCGATGCATTCGTACCCTCCGGTGCATTCGCACAATCAGGTGCATCCGTACCCTCAAGTGCGTCCGTACCCTAAGGTGCGTTCGCACCCTCTGGTGCATTCGTACCATCGAGTACATTCGTACCACCGGGTGCCATCGTAACCTCAGGTGTGTTCGTACCCTCCGGTGCATTCGTACGATCAGGTGCATTCGTACTCTCAAGTGCGTCCATACCTTAAGGTGCGTTTGTACCCTCAGGTGCATTCGCACCATCAGGTGCTTTCGTACCCTCAGGTACAATCATACCCTCAGGTGCAATTGTACCCTCAGGTGCAATAGTATCCTCTGGTGCATTCGTACCCTTCGGTGCATTCGTACCCTCAAGTGCGTCCGTACCCTCAAGTTCGTTCGTACCATCAGGTTCGTTCGTACCCTCAGGTGCGTTCGTACCCTCTGGAGCATTTGTACCACCGGGTGCGTTCGTAACCTCATGTGCGTTCGTACCATCAGGTGCTTTCATACCCTCAGGTGCAATCGTACCCTCAGGTGCATTCGTACCAACAGGTGTGAATATGGTGGAGTGTATATTTTATGGTCAAACAAAGTAGAGACTTTTTTGTGCTCCATACTGTGAGAACCTCTACCCCTATCTTCGCCAATGGTGCGCATTGCCACCAAATCTACCGCTTCTCTCTCCCTCATTGCAACCGCTATCATGTATTTCGCCGCTAGCCACAGACTTTGTTTGCTCCTCGACTAAAATCCGAAGCACAGAATCCATGATTTGGCTCAGGCAAAAAATACTAGCGAGCCTTAAGACGATTGCTAGGTATTCAGTTTCGTATCATTCAGGAACAGCATATTGGATATCCTGCATCATCGCAAGCATCCTTCTGTATCCTATAGTTAATGCACTTGTTCTCAAATATGGTGACGTCCCAGAGTTTTCATTTTTGCTCCCAGTGGAACCTAGCAGCAGCAGATCAGTCGAGCTTGTTATTTCTAGCCGTTGCTCTGCGAATATCTACCGTTTGAATCAAAGAAACAAAATAAATATTTTCACCACCTACCGCATGGTTCTATATAATATCTGAGTGACGTTAAGTTCGTTATTTTTCCGTCCTCTCACGCAAGAAAACAAAGCTATCATTGGTGACATAAGAACTAACACAAATATGAGCAAGTATAAGATTGTTTTTGAATGCGCCAATAATCTTGTTAATTTCATTTTAAGTGCACTTGAATATCAAGGATATCAATGTTATGTGGCACTTTTTGAAATAGGTCCAACAAAAAAGGCATCTAATGGTCATTGCCGCCAAGAAATAATTGATCTTTGAAATTCCACAAATACTTATAACCAATTATCGTTAACTAATGAGCGCTGCTGCCACCTACTGATGCTGGAATTGCCTCCATTGACCTCTCTTGTTTAGCGATCGCGAATGACACCATTGGAACAACTTCAAAGTGAGTTCAATGAGATCGCTATTATAGATTTTCATTTTAACTCAATTTCAAGTGTAATTGATTTATTAATTAAACACGTTTTCTAAAATATTACATTAATATATATATATTTTGGCCGGGAGTATCATATAATATCCTGTAGACTGTTTCGTGCATTCTAAGTTTGGCTTGGAAACATTTTATCGATTTCATCCTCGGATAAACTCAAGTATCATCGGGTGCTATTCGGGCTGCTATTTTTCCACTCTTCGAGCATGCATTAAAATTTTTCCTCCTCCAAATGCTCCTCTCTTCCTGCAGAAGCAATTCGCGCACCTGAAGGTGCAAGCGCACCCCAAGGTACGAATGCACCCGAGGGTACGAATGCACCTGAGGGTGCGAACGCACTCGATGGTACGAACACACCCTACGCACAGTGGGCTAGAATCGAAAAAAGCTGTCCAAAACCTCAAAAACGATTTTTTTGAGCTAGGAGGTTGAAAATTCGCATAAATATTCTCAAATAAATTGCGCATAACTTGCCAGATTATTTCTTCCCTCTATCTTCATGTTAACAACATATTTGAGGTCAAAGTTGAATAAATTAAGCGATAAACGACTACCCTCGATTTCTTCGGAAAATAGCAAACCTTATCCTCGTGCAGTGGTTTCGTTAATAGTTTTATTGACAAAAATCTTACATCATCTTAATTAGCACTCTGAAAGATGCCAATTATCATTGTAATCTATTCTACATTCATGGTTATGCCACCAGCCTTGATCCTTTGTACAAGGCTCAATACATGATTGCAAACTCGCTAGTATATTGGGACTCGAGAAAATTAAGGATCCTGTGTATCAGGTTTTAGTCGATGAGTGAACGTTATCTTTGGATGGCAGTTACGTCCATGACAGTGAGGTAGGAGTTGTAGTAGCCAGATAAAGGATCCTGTGATTCAGATTTTAGTCGAGGAGTGAACAATGTGCTCTGACTGCCAGTTACGTCGATGTCAGTGGGAGAGAGGTTGTAGATTTGGCGGCAAAGCGGGCCATTGGAGGGAGGAGAGTGGGGGGGATCACATTAAATAAAAACTCGAGCGACAAAAGAGTAGAAGGGTGGAATTGGTGGAGAGAGGGAGGGTGATGCATTCAAATAGCAGAGGGAAGGGGAAAGAGGAAGAGGCCGAGGATGGTTCCTCTTGAAGACAAAAAATAAAAATCCTCCAGTGGAAACAGCAGAAAAATCATCCCTCTCCGCCGCCATTATATCCTTGCTGAGTCCATTATGGTCACCCATTTCGCCTACATACTCACAGCAGCGCCGTGCACAGGAAGTTCGCTTGTCTGAAGAGCGGTGCGTGTTGTAACGAGCACCGGCCAAATGGGAGCGGGCCCTGCCGCGCCGGGTGCGGTAGCAGAGTCGACTGTGGTCTGCGGAACGCTTCGAGCGTGGATTCGGCGAGCCTATCGGTTGCAGGTGTGCAGGGAAGAGCTAAATGATTCATTCATGTGCTCATTATGCTGCGTATTCCAACTTAATTCATGCATGATCAAAGTGATAAGGACAGAGTAGCACCTAAGGTACCATTCTTGACTCCTCTTTTTATGTACATTTTTCCATATTATTATATTGTCACTCAAAATATAACAAAAATTCGAATATGGTAATTTAATATGCTAGTATTCAAGATGGGTGATGTCTGTCGCTTGGGGAAATGCGAGGTAAAATATATATAATATCCATTCAATATCTTTACACTGCACAGCTGACCACGTTTGATGAAAAGGCGCCTTCTCTAGTCTCTATTCCTGAGGTGAAAAGTAGAAAAATGCACTAGCTACTACGCTTTACGCTGAGACGTAAATAAACATAGAGAAAATTCGTCGGGGACTATTCATTATTATGCTGGAGAGATGATTTTGGTTGCAAACTCAAAAAGTTTTTCATCCCATACAAGTTATTTTCAGTAAGATAAGATTATGCGACATTTGCTAAATCACGCGCGCTACTGAGTATATTTTATGTTGCCGAAATTAAACTTAAGAATAATATACAACGAGAGTAGAAGCAAGTGTTTGTGGCGCCACTCCGTTTATTGGGAAACTGTTTTGATACATTGCATCTGTATATCATCGCCAAGGTAAGGGAGGTTGGGTTTGAACCAACACTAACTCTGAATAAGAATATCTCAAGCAATATGTCCTGTACTGCATTGCTTAAGGCGTTTGGACAGCCCCAGATTACTTCTCTCAAAATGAGTATTTCCGCCAAAGAAATATTTATTTAAAATTTTAAGGCAAAAAATTACCAGCACCAAAAAAGCTGTTTAAGTGTCCCCTAGAATAAGTAGATGCCGCAAACCCTTCTGGATGGATCACTTCCATTTTATTTCTACTGAACTTTAAAACATTTCATCGATCATGTAAAATCCAACATTGACAATTTTTAAAAACCCTGAATCACAATTTTTCTATCGACGCTATTGAGTTATCAAAAATTAATGGGGCGGTAATTTTTGCTTTGCCACCTCACTGCAGCCACAAACTGCAACCATTAGATAAATGTGTGTTCGGCCCTTTGAAAAAATACTAAAATACTGCTTGCCGCGAATGGCTTAAAAACCACCCAGGAGAGAGAATAGCAATGGACAGCCCCAGCCCAACAACGTGTCTGAGCTAGTGAGAATTGTATATACAAAAGTATTTCCATCTAATATTATTTCTGAGATTAGTTCAACCGGGATATGCCCTATTAGGTAACTCAAGTATTTTTAATGACCAAGACTTTGCCCCAGCCACTGTCACATATCGGTGAGTAGCACCTTTAGAATTTCACTTGGGACCCGAATAGAATCTCGAAAGCCCAGGACCGTTCCGGGGTGAAAATGCCGTTTTAGAGGGCAAAATTGTCACCTCTGTGGAAATAGGTTCTTTCCCTAAATCTATCAGGCAAATATCAAAAAATACTAGACAGAAGAAAAGATCGGAGATCCCTACAGATACACAAGTTAAAAAGAGACTTAAGATGAATATCATCAAAGGAAATGGAAACAGCCAACTCATAATAAAATGTTAATAAATGAACGTAAGGTAAAAATTTCAAGAAAGTTGAAGAGTTTCACAGTAAACGACAACGAAAAGGGATTTCAGGTGGATGAAATAGATACAATTTTAGATGAAAGTGACTAAATTTACCAAAAAGGGCAGTAGGCAGAACTTAACCCATAATATTAATAATTACAGTTTGAAGAAAAATATTGTATTCGGTGATTTAAAATTTGTGATTACATGACTAAATTTTGTCATCTGCTGATGTATCTTGAATAAAAAATTATTGTTGATTTCCATATTAATATGTTAGCATGCAAGTATATTTCAGCTATTAATGTAAATGAATGATTTTGTACCATCAATTTATTTAAACTTTGTATTTTATTAACTAATGCAAGCCTGTCCCACTCTGCCCCGAATACTGTCCCAATCTGCCCCTGCCTGGGGCAGAGTGGAACACTTCTTAAAAACTAAAGCCTTTCATCTACTGTAAGTAATTTGTAATTACTTGAGGATTTTTTATACGTTTTAGAAAATACCCTCCAAGCAATGGTACCAAAAAATTTCATTTACCAAACAAAACTAAAATACTAGGAATAAAAATGTTGGAAATAAAAAATTAATACTATAACTGTGCCACTGTTCCCCTGTCTTTTCTATTTTCGAAGTTCCAACATTTTAATTTCAATTGAAAAAATGACCTGATTTCCACTAAATTTGTTTTAAATTGTAATCCATGCTATAGACAAATTAATCAATTCAATAGTTGTCATTCCATAAGATACACTATCTACTTGATTCCCCAGATATGAATTTGGATCAGAATCGGAAAAAACATTTAAATGTGAGCTACTTTTGAATAACTATCCGAAAAAAATCGTGCAAACTAATCCTAACAGAGGGAACACCTTTTATATTTCATTCGCCCAAAGTCATTACTTGCTGTTTAAAATCGGCGAAAAAAAAGAAAACTTCGTCATGGCCAACATATCCTCCATAAAATCACCCAATCCTTATGCTATGCGTATACGGCAATTTTTTTCTATTGAATGAACCACAAAAAGGCTACTCGGAAATAATCCGAAGAGCATAACACCACCACAAATGGGAATAGAATCACGGAATAAATAGACAAAAGTGTGCTGGATAGGGGCGTGTGTTCATGCGAGGGCATCTGCTTGTATACATATTCTTTCATCCGTGAGTGCATTTTGTCCAAAAAGACGGCCCTTGTGAACCCATCGCCATCACCGTTTTAAAAAGAGATCCCGCCACCAGATGGCAGACAAAGCGAAAGAAGAGATGCAAGCAGAAGAGAAGCTTTTAGCGAGAAGGGTTGAGCGGAGCACCAGTGAGAAGAGGCGTACGGCATGACGGGAAGGGAGGAACCGACGCCCGCTCTGGAGTGGAGAGACACTGAAAGAGAGAGAAAGGGAAAAAAAGAGACAATCGCGACGCGCACTGCGAATGCCGAGTGATAAACGCTCAGCGAACAATTGCGGTTGAAGATCCGAATAATGTATTTCGATTGTTCTCTTCCAAGGGTATGGGGAAAATGTTTCTCGTCCCGGTCCTCCTCCTCCCCCATCCACTTTGTCATTACTCCCTCCCCTCCGAGCAGCAGACAAAATAATAGTAATGACGAATTGCAAATTCGGAAAGCCTCGATTACCCGTGATTCGATAAACCACATCTTGGATTATTCGCGTATTATTTTACTATCCCGTCCCCATTAATTCCTCCCAACTCTACACTACTACTCTACACTTTAACTCTACACTACATCACCCACTCAGTGATTCGACTTATATTGGTCCAAGAAAACAGGATAGCACTTTTTCCACAAGTTTTACTTCGGTACTACGCGTTTCAACCCCCTCGGTCATCATCCGGTACATACATCTATGAAAGGTCTTCTCCCTCTGAGTGGTAAATATAGGGCTCACGGACCTCTCGTAGATGTTTTCACCTGATGATGTAACGCATAGTAAATGCGTAGTGCCGGAGAAAAACTTGTGAAAAACGTGCTATCTTTTTTTCTTCAACCAATTTCACTTCACTTTCCTTCACTTTTCAATACAGCTAGCCTACCTCAGTAAATTTCATTAAACTTATGGTTATGGTGCGTGCCTCGGTGGCGGCGGAGACTTCGCCTGCCAAACCGGAGGTCGCGGGTTCGAGTCCCGCCTGGGTAGGTTACCCTTACCCAGGGAATGGTTGTGTCTGATAGTCGTAGTTTTATGTTATTTCCCCCGATGTAAAAGGCCTTAATGAGCTGTTTTCGGGGCAATAAATATATAAAAAAATAAAAATAAAAAACGGTGAAGCTCACTCCAGACCAAGCTACAGACGTGAGATTAACACTTTCAGGTTAGGATAGCCAGTTCCATACGTAGTACCACCTTCAACTTCGATTAAAATGATAATAATCGAAGCACTAATTTCGCCTACATTTTTCCGCACAGAAAACCAAAAACAACCATCAAGGAGGTACCCAGGAAGCCACGAAAATCAGAGCAGAAGAAATTAAGTGTGAAAATCAATCAAAAATAATACATTATCATGAGTCGCAAGCGCAGTTAAAAAAAAACAAGCGGCGATCGGCTAGTTCAACAAATTGACTGTCGATTTTGATTGCCTTTGAAAAATAAATAGACGTTCATTTTTCCATATCTATATGTCGTCCAGTTCTCGAGCTATTCGCGACAATAAATCAACGGCCTTGAATCTTTCACAGATATGTTTATGACGTCAAGAACTCCTCTAGAGCGTGCAACAGCTTCTCCCCTAAAGTATTTCGTTGCTGTTGATTCACTCGTCATGGTATCGTATCAGCCGAGATAAAATTTAAAAAATGAAGAAACTAATTTGATGGTAAACATGGAATATAGCAGTAAAATATAATCTTCCGCACATGGGAATCCAACGAGCCTCTTGCACTATTGGACATGAAATTTATTTTTTCAATTCAAATTTCTATTAAATTTCTTTGACGATTAAGCATATTGATTATGATGAATCATACTGAGGAATATAAATTTGCGTGACAACACAGTAACTTCCAGCTTTGGAGACGATCAGTACACAAATGATCATCTCTCTTTGCAAAACGTTTTCCAACTCAGAGCTTCATCATATACATAATTCTAACCTTAATTGACCTTTTTACCATTAATCCATCACTCATTTTTTTCACCGCACATTTTTTTCAATTTTACGATGCATTTAGGCTGGCTTTATGTTCCTTGCATTCAAAAATCTTATCACAGAACAAATCTCACAGTACCGGGGTTCAGAAATTGGATAAATAGTTTTTAGTTCCCTCAATAAGCCACCGAAATGGCGCAAATTGTAGTCGATGAGTCAAGCAGACTAGTGCGCAAGCGCCGAGCTCCGATGATAATAGAGTAGCGGCTCTAGAACAAAACGGTACTTACTTTCTGGATACAGCTCGTATATTGTGTGTGCTTACGGAAGAGAACATCTGAGGAATGCGTTGGCGCAGAAAGAAAAAAGACGCTCATATCTAAGGTCCAAAAGGATTACGAAAAGCCAAAAAAGAGAAGAGAATGCTTGCGTTGGAGTGCTAAGAGATAAGAAGGATGCTGGTGGCTTGTGTATTATCTCCCAAGAAGAACGGCGTTGGATTTCTTTCAGCGAATCTAAGTCGCTACTTGATTTAACTCTGGCCCCTGTCTTCTGCTCACCAAAGAAAAGGAATCTTCTCTTCTGCTGACAGACTCGCCCAGAGACGATATCTTTCACGTCTGAGAGCATGAAGAAGAGAAACAGCAACGCAACAGCGAGCGCACCTGATGCTCACTCCGCGGGCGGCGCCGTAATCGCCCCCGCCGTCCCCACGGCCACAATAATGGCGCCCGAGATGTTTGACTCGGTTGCCATAGACACCGCGCGAATGACGAGTCATCGCCCCGCGACCAGATTAAGAAGCGCCTTCACGGCGCGATCGTCTTTTGTCTCCGTTAACACGCTATCTCTCGCATCATCGCCTTTATTTGTTCCTTTCTCTCTCTCTCTCTGTTTGGAGAAGTATTCTATGCGTCTTTAAGAGGATTACTTGAAAGCGGGCGCTTCGACGCTTGTTACTTATTTAGCCTTCGATCCCTTTTGTGCAAAAGACGCGGCTCGTAGCGGAGAGGAGCTGAAAAGGGCCACTTAAAACCCCTTAAGTGAGACTTTGTCGAGGGCCGTGAAAGGCGCGAGACGGAGAAGAGGTCTACGGGTTCACAGTGATTACAAGATATGTTGTAGCCCGTCTTCAGATCATAGTCACCAAGTCTATAGACCCACATTTAAAGGGGTTTTAGAATAGGCAATGTTACACGGCCATTCACAGAAGAGGAAATTTGGTCAAAATGACACAACTTTTTAGCATTTTATTATTTTATGTGTAAATCGAAAATTGTTACTTCTATGTTCTGCTATTCCATCAGAAAAAATATAATTTTGTAAGTGCTCATGGTGGCTGCAAAGTAACAATAAGCTGGGAATAACATAAAAACTCACAACTTAAGAATCATAACGAAAAATAGAAATACTTACATAAACATGAAATAGTTAAAAATACATTTTATAATTTATTACATAACTTTTAACTTCTCTCTCTCTCTCTCTCTTTCTAATGAAATAGAATTCCCAATCAAAATGAAATAGATGAAGTGAAACGTTATCGCCGTAGTCGCTCAAGCTATCTAGAAATAATATTAAATTACTCTTGTTTACATTAGCTCAGCGGTGATGACCAGGCGGAGACGCTTTATATTACTTCGTGATGTAATTCATAAATTGTGCATCATAAATTAATATATGGGTATAATTATGTTTTCAAAAGCTTATGTAATTTGCCACTACTAATAAAAGTATCACAACAGAACATCATTGATACCGTCAAAAAGTCAAATGTCAAAACTACGAAATACTCGGTTAGTTAATCCTCACACCGATAGAGCGTGGGTTTGAAATTACGGAAATATTTTAGGGGAAGTAATGATAAGTAGTCGGTGGAAATTTTCTTTTTTCTTGTACCGTACTATTCTGCAATGCACTGTTTCCAAATTACCATAGCAATGAACTCATAAATGTACACTTGGCCTACTGAAGGACAGCCAAAGATATATGGTGGAATATTTCAAGATAAAATTTTTTTAAACGGGCCATAAATAAAAAATAATAATTATTCATTCAACCATCTAAACGTCTTTCAAGGTGGCTAGCGAGGTAGCACGTGGCTGTAAATTTCAATGGGTAGATCACCGCTCCCTGCTAAGCCTTTCCTCACTCCTCTGTAAATTCCCTTCTTGCGTTGGCCATCTCAAGAACGCGAAGTAAACGACTAAAGAAGTGCCGTCGCGAGTGCTTCCGTCTTGCATCAATCCGCGTCGTCAAAGGAATTTTCACTTAATCCGATTCCTCGTAGATTTACTTCAAACAATGGAATGCGAGCTTTCACATCCGCGGCTTACAGCTACGATAGCAAAAGAAGGATCACTTCCGCCACGATAATTACGAGATTCTTCCTACACGAATTTCACAATAGCCTACCATGGCCGCCTTCCCTTCTGTGTTTCACTATGAGCAACTGTGGCTGTGAGTTGAGCCGTACCTCACTCTATCGGTCGAGCAGCTTGGCGAGTGGTGAAATCCTCCGCCAAAAGGAAATGGCTTCCGATCAGTAGGGGCCTAACATTGGTGGTGGCAAATGGGCCAAAACCTATATAAAGGAATGTTTGTCCGCGAGCGGCGGGCTTTATTTTGCAAGAGCTCTTGTCGAGTGTTTGGCTATGAGGAGAGCTACTTCCGGGAGGCGACCAAAGGCACCTTTTTTTACCACCGCTACCTCTTACTGCCAAGGTAACATCCCTGTTTCCTACCTTGCCTTTTCCCCGAGTCATTTATTTGTATCGTCGCAACCACAGTTCAGTAAGGTGATTTTTTTTTGTTATTCGACCGCTTTTGTTTGTTATTAAAGTTTTGGTACTCTGTTTCACGTGCCTTTTTTTTAGCTTTACACTCCCACGCATCTACCCGGGCCTCCAAGTACGTCTCAGAGTTACTTATGAAATGATGACGACGATGCCGATGAATTGACATTTGGTATCAAAGATCTATGAGCTCATAGAGGAACGAAATTCAAATAAATCCAATACATAATTCAGTAGACTTCTACTGTGCCACTAAAAGGTAGTTCATGATAGAAGAACATAAATATGATTTAATGTCTTCAAAGAAATTTTCAGAGAAGGAATAGAGTATTCATGAATAGATGCGTTTATCTTACTTGATACAAAACGGACAGGGCACCACATAAATACTTATCCTATAAATCAGATTTCCACCATTTAATGGATTCCATTCAGATTCCATTCCATTCAGATTTTCTAACAATATTGAAAAATCTAGTAAATGTAGTTAAGCTAAAATACTCCAACCTTCCTTCCCTCTTAGAATCCATTTTCTATTTATCGCACCATTTTCTTCAATGCTAATATAGGGTAAGCATCCCACAAATATCATGCCATACCATGGCAAAGCATGCCAAAAAAATGTTCCATTCCATCTATTGGAACCGTTTAAAAAACCTGTGCCGCAAGACGAAATTTTGGGCGATATTAACAATCGAATCCATGGAGATATTGTTTGAGGAAAATTTGCAACACGTGATACGACCCCCGCGACTCCATGATGACTGAGGAAGATCCGATTGGACCGCGAAATGCACAAACCGGCCAATCAGAGAAGGCTTTATGATATATAATATATGTCAATATCGAACGATCAAACTTTCTCACAAACGCTTCACTACATTGACAAAGGAAACTTATGCGCCATTTTTTAATAAATTATGTCATTTGGCTGGTTGGGGTAAGTATCAGACTCACCAATACATGTTGGAATTGCGTCTTCAGGGCGTTCCATACTTTTCCATTGAGAACCCGAAATCAGCCCTGACGATAAGACCCGGCTCAGTTGCCGAAACGTTGGCAGCCATGTTAACATTAACCCGGTAGGAAACCCGAGTAATCTTTCATGACACTATACGCCCAGAAAACATTGCAGAAACTATTTTCATGAAACGGTATTTCATCCAATTTCAGTACATTACATTCGACATTCTTTTGGAAAATAGAAACAATTGTTACCCGAATATGTATTAAAATTATTAATAATAAGTAATAAAAATTATGGTTAGTAAAAATAAGATTGAAAACCTTAATTTAAAATTCTATACCGAAATCCCCAAGTAAGTGGCCATTTCGTGGTACCAGCAATGGCAGTCTCAGATATGTTTTACTGTTGTTCAAAACTGTAATTTTGTACCCAAGAGAAGGTGCTGGGGACACGACATAAGTCGGCAATTTGAAGAGAGGAGATGTCGACTACAACTGAAAGTATATCCTGTGAACCTCATCACCCGCGGACCAATAATGATGTGCGGGAAGCATTGTGCTCAGGCGCACATACTGCATAGAACTATTAAACATTTTCCACCTAGAATTCAGCTGCGCATAAGCAATGCCACGTACTTGCTATGGAGTCAATCTTGCCCTCTCCTTTCGACCACATTTATTTAGAAATTATTTTAATAAACTTTGTTATCACATGAAATAGAACTCTTTAAATACGTTATTATTGGCATAATTTTTTTTATTTATGTAATATATATTTTTAATTTGTGCAGGCACAAAAAGACAACATGCTACACTCATCCGCTTCATCAATGGTATTGACAAAGGAAATTAACAGAACTTAACTGCGCAGATGTAGCAGTGTCCAAAGAAAGCCAGAAACTGGAATATTCCTTTATTAGAAAATATTTTCTCTGATTTATTCGCTCATCTTACAGACATTGCTCTTCGCATAGGTAGCAGATTTTCTTTCCCGTCCGTGCAGAAAGCTAATAATTCCCTTGTTACATCTCAACATAACAACAGCAGAAAATAACTGAGAACTATAATGCAGTGAGCCGTAAATTACAGGTGCGCTGAGCGTACTATATCAATACAAAATTTTGCAACAGATAATGCCGAAAGGTATCCATGAGGAACTTTTTTCTATCCTTTATGGCAGAAGATAAGGTCAGATAAATGCAATAAATCTCATTTTTGGAAGTTCTTTCCAAAAAAAAAATAAGGAAACGTTTTCTCAGCGATACAGAATATATATAATACACAAGGGCGGTGTGTATACACCTACGTGGATTACACGTCAAAACACATAGGCGGATCTAGGGGTGGACACAGGGGCACGTGCCCCCCGGAGAGGAGAAACGACCCCCCCCCCCCCCGACTCTTAAAACATAGGCAGGATTTTTAATATGATACCGTTATCATCGCGTTCGTTTTGTATTACGGGGTATCCTTGTGCCCCCCCCCCCCCCCGAACAAAATCCTAGATACTGCCTTGCTTGTGCTTCCCCAGAAATAAATACTGGATCCGCCCCTGTCAAAACACAATATGCATCGGACTCACAGACAGAACGTTTATAAAGAGAGTACCAAAATATCATAAAACGATTTATAAAACTATTATCTCATACCCGTTTTATTTGTGAAACATTAATGCAAAAATAATCGTAGACTTGGATTCAAAGGAGAAAATCCTCAATGTGAGTGAAGGTGCGCGGTTTGCCTCCGCTCCTAATTTGATGATTTTTCTTTTTGCAAAATTTTGAACTTTATGGCAGATTCTGACGGAAATGGTTTAGAATAAAAAGCTTGGATCTGAGACCGTGGTAGAAGTCGACAACTTGCCAGTGCAGGATGAATTATTAGGGAAAATAAATTATTTTTCGGCCTAACTTAATGTCGTTACTGAGATCAAGACTGTCGTAAAAGTCATTGCATTTGTAAGAGACCTGTCGCTCAAAGATTTCATTTGCCTATCCCACACTCCCCTACCCATCACTACGCACCGAACCCACAACCTCCACTCCCACTTGGTTATATCACTAACGAACGCAATAAGCCCACCTCCTACGGTTTTCCCCATCGAACTCGTCTCACTCTTATGGTCTGGTGATGATCTTCATATTTCTTTATTGTATTTAAGTTAAGCAATATGGGTTAGCATTCAAAATTTAATATTTCTTAAATATACATGATTTTTATTTGTATTAATGATCCATTTCATATCTGAGATTGAGTGAATCTGTTCTCTCTCTGAGATTGAGAGGACACATCTACGTTTACACTTAATTAAATTAAATTAAAATTAAATTAAAACAGTTAATATCGTATAAATAATGAAAACATACCGCAGAGTTCTAATTGGCATGTTAATGCACGCTTTCTTTTTATATTCAAGTTTAATTTTTTTAATGATTTTTCATATTTCATGGATGCCGGTATTGCCTTTTAAAATAATTACTTACCACTGAAATGTGAATTCCCGCAAATTGTATTAGTATGTGATAAGCAGAATATAATGGCTCTATGAATTCAACAAATGCTCATATGACCCTATGCAGCCTCTGAGCATAATTTCAATTTTTTGTAAATAATTGCATTGAAAATACAAAATAAATTATATCGTCTCCTCTCTCATGCCCTTCAATCCAATCTCTCCTACGCCTCAAGCTTTTCCATGCCTTCCCAGGGGATGTGTGCGCGTACATATACATAAATCATGCATTTTCTTTTAAATTTACCTAAAAATGTCACACAGAGACGAAACTGCTCGCACATATAACTTCTGATCTTACGAAAAAAAATTAGGGAAATTAAGTTTTTATAACATGAGGCTTTTAGTAAAAAATTTGTGTAAACGCCAAGAAAGTCCCTAATCAAAACTAAAATTGAGGGTTCTAGAAGCCAAGGGGCACAAGAGCAATTTTTATTTTGGATACATAATAATACAAGTATATCACTGAGTCTATTGAAACATATACCTATCAGTGATTCACTTGTATTCCTTTGTTAAAACAATATTTTGTACTCCACCAAAAGTTACTTGCACTCATCTCCGAAATTATAAACATTACATCTGTACCCCTTGGCTTCTAGGGTCCTCAATTTAGCCTCATTTCTCTCATTATTCCCGTAGGAATTCACGATTTTTCGATACCATGAATTACATATTTCTCTTTATCAGAGTATTTGCCCGCCTCGGTGGCGGCGGGGTTAATTCCTCATCTATCTAACTAAGAGGTCGCGGGTTCGAGTACCGCCTGCGTAGGTTGACCCCATTCAGGGTAGGGTGGTCCGTACACGTGTAATTCTTAAATTTGTTGCACATTTTGACGTGAAATGACCAATATGTTCTGGTATCGGTGGTATGGGAATAAATCAATAAAATAAACAGCAAGTAAGTCCAAAATCTTAAGTAAAATTAACCCTTATTTCCCGTTGAAATTCCCTATTGAAATACACCGAGAGCAAACTTTCAAATCACATTAAATTTAGGCTTACTCGTAGGAGTGCAAGGTGAAATGTCTTGGTTATCCAAACATTCCTTTGGCCTATGGCATGCAGTCCCGGCTAGAGATATCGAGCGAGGACTGGGGTAGGATGCTCGTGAGAAAACGGTGGTGGCCTTGAGTTTCTTCGTTCTGCACGACGGCAGAAGTGAATACATCCATAGCAGTGGTATTTCTTCCCACTCGCTTCGGAGAGATGGAAAGGGAAGGGAGAAATGACTGTGGAGAGGGACATGGAATGGCGTCAGAAGGGGAACTCAACGCTGGGGGACGCCTTTTGTTTCTGGCTGAAAGACAGCGGAGTCCCTCTGCGGGATTTCATCGAATCGGGAAATCAGAAATAAGAGAAAAAAAGGGAGGGTAAAGGAAAAAAATAAGAAAACCGCGGCGTCCGCAATGAGAGGTCGGGCGCGGAGGCATTGGCTGCTTCAGTAACCAGGCAACGAGGATAAAAAAAAAGACGGGCGAAGGAGCGCAAAAGAGTTTCGCAAAAAAATAAAGAGAGAGAAGGAGGATGTTTGCACTGACGACGCCAAGATTCCGTCGTTAATCCGTGGCGCGAGGAGAGGAGAGAAGACATTGGAGACATATTAAAGGATTGGCGAATAATGAAAAAAGGCGATTTTTTATGAAGGAGGGAAAAAAATGAAACGCCTCAAAGTCAAAGAACGAACGGATGGTGCGCCCGCACCTTTCTAAGCCGTCGTCACGTGTTGTCATGGCATTGGAGTGGAATTAGAGTGGGAAGTAAGACTAAAATTGAGTGCGCGCTACTAGAGAGATGATTAACTCTTTGACAGACAACCAATATCATTCATTGTAGTCTACCCGAGTATTTTCAAATAAGACAGCACATGAGCATATTTTAAAAATGAGGAAAAATCGACCATTACTTTTTGGCAATATTTTGCATTTCATAGTCCTTCCATGGAAAAGAGAAGAGATAAATCTAATACATAAAGTGATTTAAATACTAGAATTCCTATGAAAATGGAATTAAAGGAAAGGTGGCAGCTGAGTATAAATCGCCCTTAATAAGGTGCCACTGACGGTGATACAATTGACGAAAAAGCGGCATGATCTAACAGTCATAGATAGGTTTCAACGTCAAAGTTAGTCATACATGATATCCGTTTACCGATAGACTTGGCAAATCATGCCGAAAAAATAAAATTATTTTAGTTTTATAAATCGCTACTTCAAAACTTAAGGTCGGAAATTCACCGTAATTTTTGAATGATATTTGCAACAATAAAACTGGTTTGCATCTTCTAGCGCGTATAACAATTCCCTCAGAGTAATAAGTGGCAAAATCCAGACAAAATGCTGCCTAGAGCACCGCGATTGTTTCCGTGGTGCTTTTGTAAGAATAACATTTTGTTCTAGGAACCCCCAAACCGCGTTGCTGGGAAAAAATAAAATTTCAAAGGCATGGAGGGCTAAAAATGAGGACTTGACACTATTTTGACACATGGTTAAAGGAAAAATATGTGCCGAAAATCTTCCTCAGTAGCAGTGGCGCCGACTCCATGGGGCCTGAGGGGGCCCGAGCCCCCTCAAAGATTCGTTAGGGGTGGCGGAGCCCCCTCAATAACTCAAGAAAATGATTGAGTTATATTATGCTTTTTGAAATCACAAATATATATTGGTATTTTCCCATGTTTGACGATAGATACCTTTTAAAACACATTCAATAATGTGTTAAAACAAATAATTTTAAGGTAGTAAGCAGGTTAACTGAAAACAAGTGGTGTGAATCATGATAGTGTTACGGTGCTGCGACACACTTTGAATATAACATCTTCCCAGGGTAATACTCCCAATATTGGCCCCCCCAATATTTTTTATTAGTCGGCACACCTGCTCAGTAGTCAAAGATATAATTTAACTAGTTTTGGCCACATGATATTTGCTATTAATTTCCAATGAGGTTAATGATATTTCTTAGCACGCTGAAATATTGTAAGTCTAGATCAAAGATATTCATTCACTAACCATAGAATAGAAACGGGATTGAAAAAAAAAGCGAGACACCCTGAATTGGAGCGATATGCGCCGATTGGCACTCAAATGTGAGCCGGTGGATATTTGCTGCTTCACTCTACATCCGAAAGAATAATGAGAGGTCCTCCAGGAGGCGAGAAGGCCCTAATTAGCACAGCCCTTTTAACGAGGCCCGCACCATTCCAGCACATCCCGCCACTTTAGCCATCGATGGATTCACACAGACAGATATCCGCCTCCGTCTCAACGGAAACGAAGCGAATGGTTAGTGCCCGATTTGCCCGTGGGTGGCTCCACGGTCGAATCAAAGAGGATCTGCTAGTCACGTGCTCCGTGGAGCGAATAGGACGCCGTGCACTCCATATATGCCAAGCTCTCACGTTTTCCCCCAGGAGGACACATCAGCGCTCAAGGTTTTTCGGATGCGCGGTCCAAAGGAGATAATACAAGAGCACCGCACCAATATGGCAACGTTGCATACGTTGTAACCACAGCTTTCTACATCGGATGGATCTCGAAACTTCAGTAGGAGTCCTAAAAAGTTCAAAGGAAACGGGCAAAAGTGCCTGTGCTGATGACCCCGTCCTAGAGCCAGCTGCTAATTAAGACGAATCCGGATGGAAATGAGTTATACAGTTTAGCCAACAAGGTGGATTTAAAAAATATAGCTAGGCAATAATTTTGAAATCCGACTCATTTAATCTCTTATTTTACAGACTTATTATTATCCCTATTATCATTATATAGAACATCATTGCTTTGTTATCAATGGCATCTGATATATTCGAGAATTGAAACAAAGATAATCACTTCCGGGTTAGTTAATAGTTATGTATGATATTCTTAAATACATTTTCACCCTTTTTCTCAATCCCCATAAGTGATAATTTAGGAATCCAAGTTTCAGCAAACACAAATTGACTCAGATTATGGTTCTCAGAATTTATGAAATTCGGGTCTGTTCAGAATAAATTACGAGGGTGGTAACAAAATAAGTCTTACTGCTCAACAAATACGAATTTTAAAATAGATTCCCCGTCAGCCACTGAGTGTGTTTTTACCCACTCCGCATTTAAATGGGTTAAAAAAAGTCGCCACTTGCGTAGCTGACGGGCAGGGTGATGCGAATTACGCGGAAAAATAAGCAAACATTAGGGTTGTTGGCCAAAATTTATATTTTTGATGGTATCAAACATCCAAGTTATGACTTTAAAATGTTATTCTTTCACGGCACGGGTCTCCAATCTTTTTAATCCTAGGGCCAAAAGTTGATTTCACATCGTCTGGAGGGTCACAATTCCCCGCGTTACTATGACCACAACATCAATAAAATATTTTTACTACATATAAATTCAAATTTACAGATCTTTAGTGGTTAAAACACTTAATATATCAATTTGGCATGCTTTGTATCGTAATTCCTTTTTAAGTTCCATTCTCAGAAGGTAGGAACTGATTATTTACACACCAAACAGACGGGTTTTTGATTAATACTAACGAACAATATTTTCTTTAGCCTCTAGGGGCCGCAAGAAATAAGCCGGCGGGCCGCATGCGGCCCGGGGGCCGTAGGTTGGAGACGCTTGCTTTACGGTATAAAATTTTTAAATAATATATTGCAAATTTTTACTATAAATAGATCGCTCTTAACTCATCACCGCACTACGAACGTTTTTGAAAGCCTATTAAAATGTAACCAAAGTGGAAACATAAATTACGAATAAATGAATTAACTATCACCGTAGCTTAACTAAGGAGACAATTATCTTGTCTCCTTGGGTTTGGATAAGAGGTAGTTTTCTATGACGACACAAGAAAAACTGTTTTTATCACGGTAGACTGTAAAAATGTACCAACCACGTTTGACATGTTCGTACACCCCACCTTCGACCCCGAGACATGAAATGAAATTTTCAGCAGCGCTGATTCCACCTTTCGCGCGACCTACCGCGGGGAAAACCAATGGCGGATCAGACATCCAGTCCAAATAGCATTCAGCCGCAAAACGACGAGCGTCGAGAGCCCTCTACAGATGCAAGGAGACGAGTGAACGGGGTATATCCACGTACATGTCTGCACATATATATATACATATTCCCGTAATATACTCCGAAATGCACAGCTGAGTTATCTTTTTTTTCCGTCAACGAAGGGGATCTTTCTCTTCGTGTCATTCACAGGCTCCGGCGGTTTTCTGGAACGGCTCCAAAAACTTTGAAGAAGGGAAGAAGCAAAAGAAATAGATATGGTATCTGGCGGAGGAAGTTTATCTCCCGCAGCATGCCCCCGTGGTCTCTTTGTGCGCAGGGGGGGCAACATGACGAGTTGGGCACTCAGGCAAAAGGATTGCAAATGGGGAGAGGGAGACGGTGGTGAAGGTTTGGCACAGCCGACCTCTTATCTCATCCCTCTCCTGCTTCTCCTTCGTGAAGCGAAACGTGGGAAGCCATGCGCGAGAAACAAAACACTCGAGAGGGCCGCGACGCTGGTTTCCTCTCGTACCACGTGTTGTGTGTTATTCAAAGTGCCTATCTCTAAAAGGGAAGGTTAAAGCAACTTGCGCAGGTACACATTTTATCACACAAATTAACAATATTTCAGTTATTGCATATAAATCTAAGCTCATTTGAACAATTTCAACGTACTGGATACCATTGTAATTGATGTTTGTTATTTCAACCGTAGGTATCAATAGATAAAATACAAATATATTCCCTTCGAGTCGCACAAACTGAACCTATTGATGCTAAAAAAAAACATACTAATGTAATTTTATCACTAATAATATCGAGTAGGCGTTGATAATTTTTAATAGATCAATATGTGAGTACTACATTAAAATTAGAGTCCTAATACGATATGAAGGGATGGATACACATTTTCTAAACTGAAACCTTTTGTAGAATTTGACAAAGATGATTTTGGTGAAAAAATCAATTGGCTGTCGAATCGGTCGATCTCCGATCGTTGGACGAAGCGCACGGGATCGCCTGTTGCCAGACCAGAAGTAACATGGCCGATGACAAATTTACTTTCAAATTCAAAACACATGAAACTGTGATTCATGCGATTCATCGTGTTTCAAACTGTGGACACAGATATTTTTAAAACACTTGAACTTTCGTTAATACCAATAAGAGTTAACGGTCAAAATTAAAATTGAGGGGGTGAGAAGCCAAGGGGTACAAGAGATTTTTTCTTAACATTAGGTACAGTTAATTGTTAAAATAAATACACATAAACTTGATTGCCAAGGGATACGATTGAGTCTCTATTCTGTACTGACATCGAGTGGAATATAAAATGCACCACTAAATATATAATTGATCTCCTCTGTTTCCTTTGCCTGATTTTTGTATCTAACTCTGCTTAGAAAACAGAAATCAATTGTAACCCTTGGCTTCTCATCCACTCAATTCAATTCGTAATATAACCTATTTGGTCCTATCCTATTGTGTCGGCATTAGCCTGCTCTTATCGAATAGCGCCAAGGGTACCGCGGCTTCACGTCCCATCCAAAGAACGGAGTGCTGTACTTGAAATGTCTTCCAAATAACACTCAAGCAGGCACGAATATTACAAAAGAGGATCTTCAAATCAGCCTCTAATTGTGTTGTCACCCACCGCACATTTTAAAGGGTTTACAAAAGTCGCCACTCGCGCCGCTGACGGATAAATTGATCCCCGTATCACTGGGAAATAAGGTACATATAATTAGGGGCAGCGGCGTAACATAGGAATATGTCTTAGAGGGATCAGATGGCGACTTCTCCCCCCTCCCCCCCCCCCCAAGCAAAATCAGGTAAAATTTTTGAATAATGAAATGCCTGGAAATACATTTTACATCATTATCGCACTAAAAATTTAACTTTAAGCATATGTAGTTATTTTATGTCAAAAGTAGACAATAGTTTTTAATATTTTATTATTTCTCTGAGGCTTTGGGGGGGAAAATATCCCCCCTTCCCTCCCATAGTTACGCCACTGATTATGGGTGTTAACAGAAATTTATACACATGAATATGTGATTTTTCGAATTCATACTATTCAATGCTTTCTCCTATTCTCACAATTGCAAACATTATTAAAATATTGGAAAAAAGCGAATCGCATTGCTCTCATCACCGTACCGCGGACATTTTTGAAAACCAATTAACATGCAAACGAAGTGGCAACAGATAACAGGCTTCTATGGGATGGAATTGAGCCTCCTCTAAGCAGTCAAGTCCCTTATAAGTAGGGATCGGATGTACATGCATTGTAAATCCCTATAATAACTAAAGTCCTCTCAATTAAAGAGAAGGCTTAGTTCAACGAATTACGTAGGAAGGGAATTACTTCAGCGGTCCTTCCCTAGATAGCCATGATGCGAAATTTCATGGCTTTATTCGGAGAAGGTGGTACCGACTTCTATCATACACCTACGCACACAGATATGAACAATTATGCCGTTTACCATGGAGAAAGTTGGCCGCAAAATCAACCCAGACCACTGGCGACAAAACGTATATGAATTTAAACCTATCGTGAGGTGCTTATGCGTGGCATGGCACTCAGCTCGTTACGCTAGGGCTACGCATGCGCAACACGACTCACGAGGCATGTGACGCTATTGGTCGATGGCAAGCTCCTCATTACTCTCCATGAAAAATGGTATGGTATTTGGAGAAGAAGGCCGATAGCTGATATCATTTGCGCCATGAGGGAATGGTAAGGAAGGAAGAGTGGAGAAATACCCGGCGTCGGCATTAGCCTGTTCTTAATAAAAGGCGCCAAGGGGAAAACATCTTAACGTCCTATGAGACGGACGGAGTGTTGCGATTGAAATTCCTATCACACATCATTCAAGCGGGGATCGGATAGCCCCTGAAAGTTCCCTTCCCACTGCGTGGGGAGGCCAACACACTAGATTCCCCTTCATGATGACGTTTGGATTTTGGGACTGTTAACATAACCTAGCAACGCATCCACATGATCGAAGGTTACTGGCAATCCATTGTATCGAGTGTACGCATGCATGATGGGTAGACACTTCCCCATTGTTGATTAATGACGACCGCTCGCGCTGGTGACCACATATTTCACAATAGAGTGGACATACACCTCAAATTCAACCCCTCTAAGACTGAATCCACCCCAAATAGATTGGGGGCCAATGGCCTGGAAATACACCTTTGGCCACATCCTTTGGGGGGCCCAAATCGGAACTCTATCCAGCATACACCCTGGCATGCACAATGGATCACTTATTGGAGGATCACCCTTACTCCCTATAGCAACCCGATTCCTCTCAATCAGTTTCGCCAACAAACCCTCAACAAGGCCAATTTCCGCACGTGCAACCATCTACATCAACATACTATCCCGCAAATTGCCTAAATAGGAATGTTGCTAGGGTGTTAAGATATCAACCGTTCGCAAAAAATAGGAATAAAGAAGGTTCCCCATGGAAATATATTAAATACGATGCCCCTCCCCGCATTTAATAAAGCTTTTATTGATCGGGGGAAACATAGCTGCAATAACTTTTTATCGGCAAAATATCTCTATTCCTTAACCGTTATTACCTGGGTTCTGTGACAATCGCCACCTCAACATCCCTTTTCACATCTTCCCAAGATTATCACTACCCCTTCACAAGTGAGTCCATCTGAAAGTTATCATTATTAAACTATTCTACCGATTAAGGTAGGTTTCCATAGAGTACTTTAGAAGAATTCTGGGAGCTTCCCCTTCCATCATGCACTTCCTTCTTCACTTCACAATACGGCCTACTCCCTTTCATTCTATCTAAAAATCCTATTATTTTACTTCCCCTCCTTCGTTTACCTACCATTCTGACCTCTAAGAATGTTTTCAATATCCCCTCCCCGCTAAGTAGATTTGCAAAATAAATATCACAATGAATCCGTCCACCATCCCCATTTAACCACATACAGGTATATCCGAATATCTTTTTAATTTACCAGAACTCACATTATTTTAAGGAGACACTAACCCCGACAGTTGAGGAAAGCTACAGCTTAAGTCATCTTACAGGAATTTACGTTTTTTGCAATAAATTATATTTTAAGAGAATTTTTGGCAACTGAAACCACCTTTACATACCTGTTATGCATCTGTGGCTTGCTTAACAATAGGATACGCGATGAATGTACATTTGGCTGATAAAATACCGTTATCAGGCCAAGAGCTGAAAAGCGGAAGATGAGGGATGCTTTGCGGGTTGCATAGTAAGTGAAAAGATTGTTACGACACCACCGGATTTTTTGTAAGCATGAAAAGAATTTAACTTCTTTTCCTTTGAATTGCCGGCTGCATTTTAGCATACGTCGATCTTTGAATTTCGAAAAAAAATATTTACGACTGCCCCTGCCTGTATAATAGAATAGTTGGATTTAGTTTTATTTTCCATCATGATTGACGAGCAAGAATATTGAGAGATGAGCTGTTCATATCATACTGAGGACTTTTGAATGGTGATGGCAATTATGATCAGTCCAATTCACTTTCATTATAAAATGATGATGACCAGCAAACACACTGTTATACGATTCGCAATTCATGAGAATGCCACTCATGATCCTCCGTCACACCTCTTTCGTATCGTCAATCTTCTTCGCCGTGGGGACATTTCGCACGAAGGGATTAACCACTTCTCATCATGACCTCTAGTTTCGCCTCATACCGTTTACATTTTTTAGCGAAAACTGTCCACTGCGTCCGCTCGCTCAAAAACACCATCCATCACTCTTGACCTCCGACGGCTTTTTCAGGAAAATTAAAAACAAACATAAGAGGGCGTCTCCTTGGTATTAATTGTCAAAACGACGGGATGGGGAGATATTAAGTTCCAAAAACACTGATATGAAAAAATTTTCCAATCGGAAAATATACAGGCACTCCTCCACTAAAGTTCCCTCGTCTGGTTCTAGAAAGCCACACAATATTACTGTATATCTATGTAAGATATTATATGTATTCATATTCAAAGGGTATAAGTTACTCAGAGTGGCAGTTTTACAGATGAAATGAAAAGCAGAATTGGGCAAGGAAAAATAGCATTGAGCAAGATTAAGGAAGTGGTGACAGCAAGGAACATCAAGATGGATATTAGGAAAGGATTTGCAAAATGATTAATGTGAAGCATCATATTGAATGGATTCGAAACTTGGACATTAAAGAAGAGATAAGAAAAGTACTTGGAAAGCTTCGAAATATGGCTATGGTGACGAATGAAGAAGATCGGATGGATTGGAATGAAGAAGATAAAACTATAATTGAAGAAGCACTTAGGAGAATAGTAGTAGAAAGAAGTATACTGAGAGAAATTAAAGAGAGAAAATCCAAATGGATAGGACATAGTTTAAGGATTTATTGCGTATAGAAGTTAAAATTAGTAGGGAAAATGGAAGGTAAGACAGAAATAGGGAGTAGGAGGCATGGAATGCTGACGGACATCAAAGAATTACTCTGAGATGAAGAGAGAGGCCCAGGACAGAGTGCTATGTACATAACACTTTCGTTGAAACCTGTCTACGGACATAGTCACCAATCATTATAATGATGATATTTACGGCCACTGCAATTCCGCACAGTAATACATCAACTTAATACCGAGAGATTTAGAACTAATTTTTTGCTACTTGCTCAATATAACAGACTAATATATCTACCACAATTACACCGCATTTCTTAATGAAGTATCGGAGGAGAAAATAATCCGTCAGTCACTTGATTCAAACCAAGGAAAGTCAATAGAGAACCACCCAGACCGTCCCGTAGAGGCGTGTTTTGTGTTACCAGTTAAGGCACATTTAAGCGGTTTTCAAAAATGTCCGCAGCACGACAACAAATTCAGAGAAATTCATTTATTGTCGATATATTCACGTTAGATTAATTCTATAGTTAACCACTCGGGGTAGCATCGAAAATTTACGAATCTATTCGATCATATTATCAAAAGTTAACATCTCGGTTAACGGGCCTAATTATTGCAAATTTCCCCATTACTAAATTTGGATTGCTCTAGCGTTAGCACCGTGACTCCTGCAAACCCATTGAAATCTACGTTGGGTGACGAAACACCTGGTGGTCATTGAAGCATCCTTTGTTGTAACGTTCGTAGTTCGAACGTACCCAAATTGTGGGACACTGACTGCTCTTGATCTTCTTTCATTCTGATCAAGGCATAAACTTTTGGTCAAAATACTTTCAAACAAAATGCGTGCGTACATGAAATTAACTTGAAAAATAATTGACTTTTTTAATTGCTGTATGTAATTCTATGACCGCGCTCATGAAGATAGAAATTCAAACACTCTAATGCTAAATGCTCTTGGATTGTTTTCAAAAAGTGCCAGTAGTCAAGCAAACAAGATTTCTAGTTCCCATGATGACTTAGCACAGCGATCTCGTACAACAAGTATAGAACAACATTCAACGGAGAAAATAACTTGTGGTTATCGCTACTTTAATAATTACGGTACTTTGAACGGTGGATTGAAAATTCGATGCTTATTTATTATATAGATGGAAGGAATACGTGGAGGATCTGTATGACGGAAGAAACAGGCCGGAGAGATTGAGCTTAGAGGAGGAAAGTGCGGTGGAGGAGGATAATCTTGGGCCGGGGATATTAGATTCGGAAAGAGAGAGAGATATGAAAGCTAGGAAAGCAGTAGGCGTGGACAATAAACCGTGTGAGCATCTGAAGAATCTAGGGAAGGAAGGCAAGAAAAAGTTTTTCGAACTAGTGCGCAGGATCTATGAGGAGGGATGTTGGCCGGAGGATTTCGTGAGGACGATTTTAATTCCGCTTCCGAAAAAGAAGAAAGCTGTGGAATGCGGAGATTATAGGACTATCAGCCTAATATCGCATGCGGCGAAAGTGGTGCTGAGGATATTGAACAGACGAATGGAGGCGAGGACAAACGAGTATTTGGGCGAATATCAGTTTGGTTTCAGAAGAGGGAAGTCAACTCGTGATGCAATAGCAATAATGAGGTCCCTCGTGGAGAGGAACCTAGAATAAGACCAGGACGTATATGCGTGTTTCGTGGATTTTGAGAAAGCGTTTGATAGAGTGAACTGGGTAAAGTTGATGCATATTCTCAAAAGAATAGGGGTAGATTGGAGGGATATACGACTGATTCGTAATCTGTATATGGCCCAGACTGCGCAAGTGAGGGTAGCGTACGGAGAATCTGGGTGGGCAAGCATTGGCCGAGGTGTGAGGCAAGGCTGTCCTCTATCACCGCTGCTCTTTAACGTGTACGCTGAAGAGATGGTAAGGGAAGCGTGGGATGAGTTAGAAGCTGGAATAAAAGTGGGAGGAATGATGTTCAAATCAGTGAGATTCGCGGATGACCAGGCGTTGATTAGCCAGTCAGCGAGGGGGCTTCAGGCTCTTGTGGATGCGTTATACGAGCGTTGCGAGGAGTATGGAATGAGGATTAATCACAAGAAAACTAAGGTTATGCGGTTTTGTAAAGCATCACGAGTGAGGAATGTGAGACTCAAGATAAAGGTGGGTGGTGAAAAACTTGAGCAGGTTGAGCAATTCAACTATTTGGGAAGCACATTAGAAGAAAACGGACACAGTAGTAAGGACATCAGGAAGAGAATTGCATTAGCGAAGGAGGCGTTCATGAACAGGAAGGAGCTGCTGAGAGGATCGTTATGTAAGAGTTTAAGGAAAAGGTTAGTGAAGAGTTTGATCTGGAGTGTAGCTCTCTACGGTGCGGAAACGTGGACACTGAGGAAAGAAGACGAGAGAAGATTGGAGGCATTCGAAATGTGGGTATGGAGAAGAATAGAGAGGGTGAAATGGACGGAGAGGAAAAGGAACGACGAAGTGCTGGACATTGTGGGCGAGGAGAGGCAGCTTTTAGATGAGATACGGAGGAGACAGAAGGTATGGATGGAGTTAGTGCTTAGCGGGGAGGGGATGTTGAAAAAGGTGTTAGAGGGTAGAATGTTTGGGGAACGAGGGAGGGGAAGGAAAAGAATAGGATTTTTAGATAGATTGAAAGAGAGTAGGCCTTACAGCGAATTGAAGAAGGCAGTGCTGGAAGGTAAGAGAGGCTCCCAGATCACTTCTTGAATACTCCATGGAAACCTACCTTAATCGGTAGAATACTATAATAAATTAATTTATTTCGACTCGACGATGACCGCTAGATGCCTCTTCGACTGGAATATTTCTAAAATTGTTAATGGAGATATTTGTCCTTCGTCACTATGTGAACTTAATTACTGGCACCTTCGAAATCGCCCGACGTGTATTTTAGTTGCCTAACTGGTGCCATAAAACTCAAAATTGAGAGTAAGAAATTTTATTTATATATCCTGTGAATAACAGGAGGAAAAATTGGTGGTATTACTTCATCATCAAATTACCGTGAACAGGCAACAAAGTAGTTTACATACAAATTGAACACTAGAAAATGTAACATGGATTCACAGTTCCATATGAGTCAGCACTTCCTTCTGAGAGAATCGCCTCTCGTCGCTAGCTTGTTCTATAAATGCATCTATGCATGATGCACCTATCTCTCGAGGCATGATTACCTCATCCTCTCCTTCATCTGCTCGGAATCAAACAAGTGGGAAGAGCGACTCCATGGAGACTCCGATCCGTCTGGCACATTCTCTCGAAAAGAGGGGTGGGTAAGATGAGGGATATGAGTATGGGAGGGGAGGAAAGGCGAGACCCCTCCTCAAAACTCCACAGAAATAAAAATAAATAACGTGAATAGCAACGAGAATTATTTCGGTTACAAAACCTGATGGTTTCCTTCAATCTTTACGCGATATCTGCTTTGATAGGAGAAGAAAGTAGAACACGAATCTGTGACATTTGTAGGCATAGGACTCATAGTATCACTGTGATTGATCTTCTGTGTATATAAGATCAAATATTAAGGAAGGTTAGAGGTAAATTGATCGCAGCGCAAGGAGGGAACACCATTTTTATGCAGCAGGCATGGATGCATACAGGTTTATCGTAAAAGAATGGTTTCATTCTCTCCTGATAATCCTGTTCTAGTAAGGAAAAATGGACGAATATCTTATGAAAAAATAGAAATTATCTGATTAGGCCCCCACTTTCAAGCGGTAAATATTTTATTGAGCCGTACTTAACTCCGTATTCTGAAAAGTAAATATCATGGAGCGATTTATTCCTTCATGCTATATATTAAATAGTTCAAATTGCTAAAGTCAATTTTTTCTTATGGGTGCAAGTTTATGAAAGGGATAAGTTAAGCCACCCAGACTTGTACCGAGTAGTTAAATTGGAAATTCCCAAATGAAAACTCTTTTACCATTGTTCAAAACCACTCCATTCTCTCATGATAACCCAGTAATAGTAAGGAAAAAAGATGGATATCTTATGAACGATAGGAATTTATCTGATGAGGACGCTGCTTTCCAGCGGTATTTTCTTGAGCCGAATTCTGAAAAGGAAATAGCATTGAGCGAATTGTTCCTTCTTGCGATAAAAAAATAGTTCAGCTTTCAAAACTCTGCTTTCAATTCTAGGCAAAACTAGTTCAAAGGGCTAAGTGAAACTACCTAGACTTGTACCGAATTGGAATGAGGGTGTAAGGATTGGAGGGGAGGAAACGTATCGTGAGAAACCTCCCCTAAAAACTGCTGCAGAAATAAAAATAAATAGCGCGAATAGAAATGGGAATTATCTCACCCACAAAATCTGTTTCTGTACTTCAACCTTAACGCGATGATCTGCTTTGCTAAAGACTGAATCACAAGATCGTTTTTTCTATCCCTTGATAGGGGAAGCTCCAGCGATGGCGGAAAAAGTACCATTTCTCATGATCATTTTCCATTAATGATGGCCTTTCTATCTCTTTTCCCATTACTTGGCATGTCCTTTTTCCGAAGTTGAAAACATAGGCTGCACCGTCCCTCAGCCAATCACAACGCGCGGCCACTAACAGCAATTGCAACGCCACGCTTGGCTTTTAACTGAATGACAGTTGTAAATCCGGAAATTGACGGAATAAGGGATGGAAAAAGGGACTGTGGATATGACCGTGTGATTCAAAAAATGATGGATTCAGATATCATTTCTTTGATCCTGGAAAAGCTATCGCTTTAGCCACCTCACAGAGAGACAGAAAATATAATACTTTGATCAGGCTTGAGAGGGGTAAGCAGAATAAGAATCTGCGGCCACTGCAGGCAAAGGGATCATAATTACACCATTATCGATTGGCTGCAGGAAAATATAAAGAAAGAAAAGAGGTAAATGAATCGTGACTCGAGGAGGGCACAAAATTTTTAAATCGGGAAAACAATGAGTCCGGATAAATACAGAGTTATCATAAAATAACGGTGTGCTTCCAGTAATTCATAGAAAGATAGTAGAAGTAGGGTGGCAGAGATTTATCAGAGGCTGCCCGATCCCGACTTCTTCAAGAGCAGCACTCCGTCCGTCGGACAGGACGTTAAGCCGTGCACCCTTGGCGGCTTTATTTAGGAGAAGGCTAATTAATGTCGAAGCTAGGTTTCTTCCTTGTCGAGCGACGAAAGGCGCACATTATTTTAAATTTATTAATCGTGTATAAAATTATTTCAGCCAAAAAATATGAAAGATAAGAAACATGAACTATAAGTTAATCTTTTTTCATTTTAAACATGGTCAAAACCTCACCATTCTTGTATGATAACCGTGTACTAGTGAATAAAAAATGGAAGGCTATCTTCCGAAAAATAAAAAAAATTATATAATGAGGTTGCCGTCTTCAAGCGGTTAATATTTTCTTGAGCCGTACTTTTCTCCGAATTCTAAGCAGAAAGTATCATTGAGCGATTTATTCCATTTTGCTATAAATAAAAGAGCTAAACTTGCTAAATTTAAGTTTTTAATCTAAGCACAACTAGTTCCAATGCTTAAGTGAAACCGCTCAGACTTGTACCGAGTAAATAAATTAGACATTTACAACTATGAACTCTTTTATTATTGACCCTATGTTCCACAACATCTTGCTTCAAATAGCAGAATCAATCCATTTCATGTTTTGCTTGAAAGATTCCACGGCTTCTTTTATCTACAGCTGTCTATTCCAGAAAATGCTGCGTCCGATTCATTTTTCACTCAACGTTTCACTCCTCATAATTTCAAGGGAGAAACTGCGGGTATAATCCCTTAAAGAGATTCCTATAACTGGGCATATTCACTGGCACGCTTTCTCATTAAAATGAAAAGACCATCTTCCATTTAACCTTCGCTGATAAATATAAAACGGTCCAAAATAATGCAATATAGACCATTTGAATCCTAAAAATTGACATTTTTTAATTCAATCAACGCGTGAATAGTCTAAAATTTGATGTGATTCTTTCTTACGGAGATATCAAAAGCTGAAAAGATGCCTAAATGCACGATCCCCAAGGGAAATTCACTCTTCCGACTGTGGTACCGTCAAGCGACGATGACAAACATCCTTCCGCAATCTTTTCAACTTTGAACGCGATGCATTTTAATCCGATTCGCGGGTTAATCCGTGGGGCATTGCGGAGCGATAGAGGAATTTACTGCTTTTTTATGAGGAGAGCAATGTTACGGTGAGGTTTTAAGGCGGGAGGCGTCAACAGGGGACCTTGGGGAACTACCCAGATAGGAAGAGGAGTGCAGCATGCAGGCAACAAGTGGGAGGTGCAAACAGAAGAAGAACGCTTTGCGGTGGTGGTATGCGTGTGGGGTGAGGTAAGGGAGAGGGAGGTGGAGTGAAGAAAGCATTGTCATCACTTGAAAGGGATCTCACCCTCAAGTATATATACTTGAGTCAGAGTATTCCGTTCAACCCTCCAGCATTTCAAAGGCTTCCTTTTAATCCTTAAGTTGTTGCTTCCTTCAGAGACTAAAGAGAGCGTTTTAATCCTCGTTGATGTGCAAGAAAACATCTCGGAACGGCAATCTATCAAAAGTGCATTCAAATACAATAGAAAACGAATATTTGACTTGCAATTGCTATTAACTTCAAAAGCTATCAACTAAATATTCAATTGTATATCGCCGAAACTTCAAAGAGCAGTAAGGGTACACAAAAATTCATGGAAATACTATTTTAAGGATTTATTTGAATTTTTTTGCTATTGTATTTCTTCTGCAGCTATTAAAATTTCTTTAAATTTCTGATAGAGAAAATTAGCTTTACAGAAGCGCTATATATTACTTATTTTTTAACTCCGACTTTAATAAATGATCACTATAATCATAGACTAGTCGTTCACCGTCGCGTCGTTGAGGTATAACAGGTTCAATACGAAAGTTAAGCTATTAAAAACACTCATTTTTCGGATTTTCATCAGCTCAGAGAATTTGTTTGACAAGTTAAAGCCTCATTTTGCTAGCAGAAGGCTCCTAGTAAGCTATCTCAGCTCAGGCTACGGAGGCTAATGAGCAAAATATCGAAGCATAGATTCGAATTCACAAGAATACTCAGATTATGCTTGATTCACGATAAAATATGTATAGTCAAGTTTCATGTTCATCACTTCAGAAGCATGTGAGCAAGTGAAATTTTGGTGTGATAATATCAAGAATACGCAAATTTAAAAAAAATTATATTGTCTTCACGGTACATTTTCCAAGGTGAATAAATAATACAAATTAAAATAGCAAGTATTTCTTCGCTATAAAGCCTTCGTTAAATAATTATGTTTGCCTAATTTTTATTTTTATTGTAAAAGGACTTCTGCTATAATCTCGCGTTGTATAGGGAGATGCAAACCAAGTGGGGGCTTACATGAGATGTACACGTGAAGGAGAATTTCTCGGGTTTTCCACCGAGTGTGGGTTTGGTTAATTGCTCCCAGCGTTTCAATGGCTGCGTCTGCCATCGCCTTCAGGGCTAAAACCTGTACGGAATTTTATTTATTTATTTATACGAGCGTGCTGCGCCCGCTCCCATCGGGCTTCCCTTGCTCTTTTCAATGCAGGTCCACAGAGGGATAGGGGCGTTTCTAATTTTAAAATGTAGAAAAAAAAGGCAGGGTATTATGTACAAATTTAATTGGAATGTTCATGTACAAATTAAGGCCAGAGGACCTCTTTAAACACAACATTGGAAGTAATTACACTATCCTCTCTTAAACGCACATGATGACTCATACTTACGTATCAACAGGAGACTTGAATGTGTAATCATGGATTTATGGTGTTATGGATTTACACGTGTTAAGTGGTCCATCAGGAAAATTCAGATCTTAAAAAAATACTTCTGGGAACCATTCTTGGGTTTCCAGCAAGGTAAATTACACCAAGGCCTCCAGCTTTTCGGCTCCAATTTTCTCTTTTTTTTCAATTACTTTGATGTATACATTTGGCGAAGTCCATGCTGCATTGGGGTGGTCCAAAATATTTTTATTTTTCTAAGTTTCAATTGCGATGAATTCTTTGGCAAAAGTTAATATGAAAAAAAATCACAGAAGAAAATCAGTTCGATCGCGCATGATATCTTCCCGCCGAATCGAACTTGAAAGTTTCGGGTTTATTTTATCTAAAACTTCTCAGAGGTAGGGAGTTTTTTTTCTGGATTCCACGGCAGACATGACAATAACCAACAAAAAACACGTTGAGCGAATGACTTCACCATTACCAATGAGAGCATTTAATAAGAATAGGTTTAAAATTTAATTTAAAAATTAGTTACTGTAACCCCACCACAATCACCATATTCTCATAGTTAATAAAATTCTCATAGTCGGAATGACTGAGTATCGTGTTTCGCGTTCATTATTAGCATGTGTTACCCCGAGAATAAGGTTTCTGGTACAAAAATTCAGCATGTTGGTGATATGACACCCCCTGCTAAATATCCTTGTAGTGGCTCGCAGGGTACAATGAAACGTACAGGTGATGAGGCATGGGGGATGATATAGGGTGCAGAGGAGAAGGTGGTACTGAAATTAAAAATTCCTTCATTTCCCTCGATGAAAAAGATCAAAACCTTTTTTTTTCGAAAATGCCATCTAAATTTAGGAACGTAATTTCGGAACCGGAGGGCACGCGTAGCTGGCGATCCCAGAGGGAAATACTCCCGATAATTATAATTGCTGGATCAATAGCTATTGGAAGATGACACGAGGCTCAAATTCCAATTATAATCATCTGTTCTGACGGCTTTTGGACATTGCTGAATCGCTGAATCCAATGAGGGACTTATACCTTCAAATTTTCAAGATCCAATTCGCTATCCGTGAACTACAAGATTGTGTTTAACAAGCATGACCGCCAATTTATGGGTCAATCTCAAAAAACGTACATTTTTAATGGCGAAATTTAAAAAAAATTAATTTTTCCTTATGTAAGAACCAAAATTGTGTTATCACAGTTTGTCAATCACACAATCTAACGACGCGACGTAAGTGGCAGTGATCTTTTGTGATATTTACACTCTTTTTTTATTTTTACTTTCGTGTTTTCCACAGACATGTGTCATTTGTCAACGAATATTATATATATGTCCACGGACACGAACAGGGGCGCCGACTTATAAAAAATATTGGGGGGGGCCATATCCGAGGTCTTGCCCCGGGAAGAGGTTAAATTCAAAGTGTGTCGTAGCACCGAAACACTATCATGATTCACACCACCTGATTCAGTTAACCTGCTTAACCTTATAATTATTTGTTTTGACACATTGTTGAATTTATTTTAAAAGGTAACTATCGTCAAACATGGGAAATAAAAATTACCAATATATTTTTGTGATTTCACAAAGCATAATATAACATAATTATTTTCTTGAATAATTGAGGGGGCTCCGCCCCCCCCCCCCCCCCCCAAACGAATCTTTGAGGGGGCTCGGGCCCCCTCAGGCCCCATGGAGTCGGCGCCACTGGACACGAACGAAGAGGAATATTATTCACGAGAAAAAGTCTGTTTTATTTATCATTGGATATTTTGTTACTTTTCATAGTGTATCATCATTGTTCTACCGATTTGATCGATAGATTTTTCTTCCTCATAGGAAAATCTACTAAAATTGGTAGCATATTAATTGCGTATTGCTTGGTTTCGCTAATAGTAGGACCTGCCCGCCTTTGTGACGGTGCAGGATTCCTCGTCCCGTCCTTCCTTCCCCGTCCTTTCCTTGGAGGCGTCGTCGGGCTCCTATCGCGGCGGCGCCTCCTTTCCCTGTTCCTTTCTGTCCTTCCCCTTCTGGCGGCGAGGAGAAAAGCTGACCGCTTATAGTCCTCGCCTCAGGAGTGTATCCAGCGAACCCGACCCAAGGGTTTCGTTTTCATTGTATCATCATTGTGGTAGTCCATAGACATAATTTTGTACGATTACGGTGGAATGACCCGAATGAGTTTCATGTGAATTTCACTGATGGTTGTTTTTTACCATGAAGCCCTAACTCTCGAAACTACACAGGAAACATTTTTATGCAGATGATGTGGCTGACAAGGAGATAGCTGGGCAAAATTCTAAATTACGTCGATCGTAGGATCGCTACGTGAAATATCTCTTTGAAGACACAATTTTAATAGAAAGCGTCTAAAATGATGTCCGTCAGTAATACGCGTCCTTTATTAAGAAGCAGTCCAAACGCAGTTCGTTCAAGTTGGTCTCCGAGCAACATCGTCATGAAAAGTTCAAATACGCCTATTTATACAACTGCATCGCGCGAGTCATCTTGGAAGTTGCCACCTTAGGGTAGATTTATAAACAAGAGATTTCGCTTTCTGCGCATGCGACTAATTTTAAGACATAAATAGAAAAATCCCAAACTTAAAGGTCCAGATTAGAGTCGAAAATGAAATAGTGTATCGAAACCAGTCATCTCATTTAATTTTTTTTAGAAAGTGGAAAATTGCTATTCTCTCAACAGTACAGTCATGGATAATTAAGATGGCGGGAACGGTTTTTTAAAACATGCAGGTTTGTACGGTATGTTTCATCTGTGTCTAAGTTTCCCATATGACTCGATAAAAGTGAAAAAATATAATTTTCCTTATTTTTTTAGGCATTATATGCTATTTTAACACGTGCTATTATGGATTAATATGTATCATTTTATTTGATTATACACGAGTTTATCTCATTCTAAGCAATTAGTGCGACAAATGGGAATGTGGAAGCTTCGAATAAAAATTAACGAAATTCATTTAGGGAAAGTATCGGATACGAATGAATCAATAGCACTTAATTCTGGCGTCACAGACCAGGAATGTGTCATGCTCCACAGAAGACAAAAATATAAAATATAATTGCTTTGTGGCATCAATTGCTGAGAGATCGGAGATTCTCAACGTGTAGTTATCATTCAATAATTGTTGCACGAACTAACTTAAACACTTAACTATTGGTATATCTTAGATACAGTTATAGTGATATTGTCTCCCAAAGAAAAACTATATCTGCTTCCACCATCTTTAAAGACTTGTGTAAAGCGATGGCTCGTATGATATTGGATTTAGTACAGCATCAATTTTCATGGATTGCCGCGTATGTCTTACTCTATATATTCTTCCACACATCTAATTCGCTTCTTTGATAATGGTGCTAAATATCCGGACCCTAGCTTATGTCATGCATGCAAGTGCTCACGAATCTTCGAATTCCAATATTTTTACAGCAAAGGAATTTGGGAATTGATTCATTTCCATATATGACCGACTGCTACCTTTAAACTACGAGTTCAAAGACTGAAGACGTATTTCCAGGTATCGACAACAGATACTGCGAAGTATTAATCGTGGTGCGTGAATAAAGAGGGCTTGAGTATGCGTGAAAATCGAAGCGAGAAGGAAAGCAAGGAAAGGAAAATTGCAGAGGAGAAGAATGAGTTTCGGATTTGATGAATGCGAGCGAAGGAGCGGGAGAATACGTTCGCTCCCTTCCCGATACGCGGCGCGCAAATCCATTCAGCGGTGCGATGAAAAACAGCGAAAAGCGAGGGAGCGTATATGCTGGCTGGCCGCGGGGCGATCATTTCGAACGAGGGAGAGAGAGAGGCGCCATCATCGGCGGAAAAGAGAGGGAGGGCAAAACAAAAGCCTATCGATTCTCCGCCACCGCATGCCACGCAAACACTTTTATTCCGCAGCGCATCTCATTGTCCGTATCCAAGGGCTGCGGGGGGCCTTAATTGTTGGCAGGCCCCAGGGAGACGGAAAGGGAGGGGGAGGCAGCTACGGAAAAGCAATACGAATGCGGAATACGGAGTGAGACCAGAGTACACCCCGATATCAGCATGAAAACATTGACGCAGCGGCGGCGCATTCGACGCGATATATGCCCGAGGAATCATTTAAAAGATGGAAAGAACGTTACGCAACGTTTAATGAGGTGGAAGATGTGATTCACTCTCTCCAACACACCAACCTTTGCGCTGAATTTGGCTAAATAATATACAAATCAATTTTCATGGCTTGCCACATATGTCTTGCAGTAGATTCTTGCACACATCTAATCCGTGTCTATGATAATGGTGCTACATATCAGGACCCTAGCTTTTACTATGCATGCAAGAATTCACGAATCTTCAAATTCCAAACCTAATTTGCACGGCGGCATTGGAAGTCCTCAATCGCCACGTCTTTAGTCCTCATTCGAAGGTACACGGAAACTCCATGCAATAACATAAAAATTGAAAATTTATTAATCTAGCTGCCTTAACTGAGGTTGGATTGTAACAGTTTTTATTTATGAGAAAGAAAACCTATTGGCTTAAAAAGTTTATGTCAATACTTTGTGGAATATGCTGAAAACTTTGAATGAATAAATTAAACTTTGTTTTTCCACAGAATTTTTCATTAAAACACTACCACCGTTTCGACTGTTAACATCATCTTCTGTGTAAAAACAAATTTTCATTTATTCATTATAAAATGCCTATTGACTTCACCGCAGCTCGAACATAAATCTTCCGAATCAAAAGCCGTATGCCGCACCCTTCAGCGCACTCGGCTACCCCGAATGTTGCCCCGGCGTGCTTACTCAAGGGCAATGATACCGCGCCATATCTTTACTTGCGATTATCTCTATAACCTGGGCCATGGGGCCGTGACACATTTTCTACCTTTCCACTATAGTTTCAGAAAATAACATTGGCATTCAGATCCAAAACATCACTCTCGCGATGTCTCCTTATCAGACTAAAGTTTCATCAACTTCGTATGTATAGGAAACTAACTTCAAATCAATGCACTTAGTATGGAGTGATTGTGATAATATTTTGTGGAGAAATTTACAAAGTGATGCGTTCACCTAAATTCTGGTCACTCATGGCTTCTCGCTCATCAAAACCTAGCGTTGCCGGAGTACAATATCACGAGTGGAACATTTTTAACGAGGGGTATTTTAAAACATGAAGCGAGGACGCGGAAATATATATAATATATAATATATATAATATATAATTTATTCCATTTACAATCAAATATTACATTTTAGAACATACTTAAATATTTTGGAATATATAGGTACCCCTTTTAGTAGTTTTGGGGCTACCATCATAAACTTTTTACATAGGTCTGGTGCTAGCACACATGAGAAGTAAAATTTCTTTGTATTCAGTTATTTGTTCTATTGCCGATTGCATTCATTATTACAAAACGTATTTCAAATATTTGGACAAATAATTTCAAATCTTGGAATGTATTGTTTGCGACCCAATTTTATTTGGGACGAAATTAATCAAGTGTAGTAACTCATGATGAAGTATGATTTGAGCGATATTTGGGGCTCGGGTGAGGTCTAGTAAAACCAACATGGTAGCAACTGAATGGAGTTTGAGTAAGGATCAAGAGTTGTGTAACGTTCTGCAATACGTCCCTTTGGGCTGGGTATTTTTTGTCGGGGTGAACGTTTATTGGGGGTGGTTTTGCATGAAGAGAAGTGGCACAGAATGGGGTCTAGCATACGAAGATAATCCCGCGTTTAAAAATAATGCTTCTTCTGTGATTTTTGGTTGAGGGCCCGCGGTGCAGTAGATGGAAAGCTGATTTCCGTCCACATTTAGTAACAATATAATCGGATTCCATCAAAAAGTAGTCACGGACCTTAAAAAGGCGACACTTCTCCTCTCACTATTACTATGCGATGGTTACATTTATTGATTATTGCAATCCCTTGTAGTGGCACTGAAACGATGATCGATTGAGTTTTTTAATATATTGAGTGTATATAAGACACGGTCTCAGGCGTTATTTTGTGGAATTGCTTCACTATAGAATAAAGTAAAATAACTTTGTTTTATTCCACACTTTATTTTTAAATAGCACGACCCGGGTTTCAGTATCTAGTGCTATCATCAGCTATGACCTAGCACTGGATGCTGAAACCCGGGTCGTGCTATTTAAAAATAAAGTGTGGAATAAAACAAAGTTATTTTATTTTATTCTATTTTGAGTGTATATATAAGTGATATTTCTTTTTTTCTTGCATGGGTTTTGATGTTCAGTTGGAATACAGGATAATCCTACTCGACCGAAGAATCAGAAATTGCCGATTATATAAGTCATATAAATATAAATACGGAAATGTAGATAATGCTTCATCCATTCACACAATGCCTTAATCGTTATCATATAATTAAATTCTTGACGTGAAAGATGACGTTCTGAGAATATGGAAGGAGAATAATGTAGCACCAGGCGTAGAAATGGGACCATCGCCGTATTTAATACAATGCTGTTTGCTGACGACCAGGTTATAGCACAAGATAAAAAGAACAAACTACAGATGGTAGTACACAGACTGCACCAATTGAGTAAATTATATAACCTTATAATTTCAAAAACCAAAACAAAGACTATAACATTTTCAGGAAGCAACCCAATACGAGCAAAAATTGTGATTAAGGATCAAGTCCTGGAGCACGTGTCGCATTTCCAATACTTAGGATGGGATATAACACATGACAAGTACAAAGATATTAAAAATAAAGTTAATACTTTCCAGAGAATATGCGGCACAATTAGAATAACTATAGAAAATAAAACGAGAAAAGAAACACAAATACAATTTTATAAAGTAATGGCAGTCCCTACTGTACCCTATGGATCAGAATTTTGGGTAACAAAAAAGAATGGATTCAGGTAGATATAATCGTTGAAATTTAAATTTTAAGATCTGTGAAAGGTTGCACATGATTGGACAAATTAAGAAATACTCAAATAAGAGGTAGGGTGTCCAGGCTGTTACTGATAAATTAAAAGAATACAAACATAGATGGAAGGAACATATACTTGGAATGCAAGATGAGAGAATTCCAAAACAAGCAATGGAATATCAACCAATTGTCAAGAGAAGTGTTGGAAGACAAAGAAAAATATGGTAATGTGGAGCCGCAACAGGCTTAGTAGTCTAATCCTGGAAGGAAGAAGAAGGAGATACAATTAAACTCACAGTAGGAGATGGAAAGAGATAGGAAAACACGACTCAAAATGGACAAAGGCAACGGTACTATATGAGATGGAAAAAGCCAAAATTTTTCCATTTTCTGTCATTTGTTCCAATCTCTTTCTTTTAAATACTGTTAATTTATATTGTATTAATATAAACAAAATAACTTTAATTTATAAATTTCATAATTGAATAAATCGAGAGGGAAATCGTTTTCAAATCACAAAATGACGCAAATTATAATATACATATGCAGCTAACAAAAAAATCGGAAATAATCTAAAAATTTACCCAATGTGCTTCTTCATCCTAGGAAAGGGGGTGGAGAATCACATTATGACAGAAAATTTTGGTCTCATCCGCAAAATTCAATGCGCGTTCTAGCATATTTCCCCTGAAATAGCAACTAGCTAGTTGCCTAGTAGGTCTTTGCCGACTGGAAAAGTCGGCAGTGCCAGAATACGCCGAGAACCTTGCATTAACTGGGAGAGCATCAAATTGCTTGCTTCCAAAGGATATCGGGGCCATCACCAAGGAGGCGGTTGAGATGCGCCTCCACAACAATAATACGAATGACAGCACTGATTGGTCTAGACTCCATCAATCAGCGGCGACCCAGTAGTATATAGCAGTAATCGTATAAACTAGGAAACACAGAAAAAGAATAAAATCAAAAGAAAATACCAAAGTTTTACAATAAATATTAAAAATCCCTAAGAATAAAAACTTTTGGGCTATGTTGCTGCGTCAATTCTTAGGTGGCCCTTGAATCCCTTGAAAAAGTGACCAGCATCGGTCGGGAAACGTTGGGGTCACCCAAGAATTGACACGGCGACATAGCCCAAATTTTTTTATTCATAATGACGAGCACCGCGAAAATTTTAACGAAGTATTAAAAATCTATCAATATAAATTTTATAAAAGCAGAGTATCAATTACCTATAATTTTATTGTGCGCAATTGATTCTTTTATGTGTTAAATTATTATTTTTAAGTTTCATATTCACACATACCACATTTTACTCCCACAACGCAAACATATGCGCCTAATAAATCATGCTTTTCCGTAAACTGGCTGTGTGTCATGAGTCTTGGACTCACTGGTACAGATTCCGAAATCGCGCCTTCGGCGTGGCCATTGGTGTTGATTACAAATCTACGAAATTTTATCTCAGCTCTGAGGATGATAGAAAATAATTCTAGCGATACGTCTGCCAACATAGACAATCTAACCCGGTATGATACCCGAGAAAAAATCATCCAAATGGCTGTTTTTTTTCGAATTTTTTCCGGCCACATTCAGGAGCAATACGGGAATGACGTGTTTCGCTCGCATTTTCGAGTATGTACTATAATATTGGAGTGGGATAGGGGATTGGTTGGGCACTGCGTCAGCATGGAAGCGCAGACTGCTCTACGGGAGACGAAGAGAGGGTTGGATGCGGGGAAGAGTGGGTGACAACAATGGAAGAGTCATGGCAACCGAACAATGGCAGCCTCCCTCTCTCATATCTGCACACGTGGGGGAGGGGGGTGGGCAATAATGGCAGAGTGATATTGATGACGAAGGCCCTCCCTCTTCGCAACCCCTTCAAACAAACACCCTCCCTAGTCACAGACCATCATGACATGGTGAGCGCAGAAGAGGAAAACGGAAGCATTTCGAATACATTAGTACATTCATTCACCAGTCTTCCTCTTGTAATACCTCAGTTGACTACGTCCGGTCCCTACTCGCTTCAACTTTATGAAACACTAAACACTTATCGTTGTTGGCCTACTGGCCTTTTATTGATAATGGTACATGCTCTATTAGTATTAATACGTTAAATCTTGGTATTTGTATGAAACACTAAACGCTTATCGTCATAGGCTTATGGGCCTTTCATTGTTAATGGTACTTACATAATCTATTAGTTAGAATACGTCGAATCTAGGTATCTGTACGAAGCATAAAACTTTTATCGTCGTAATTCTATTAACCTTTCATTTCAAATGCCACAGGTTCTATTAGTATGAATACGTTGAACCTAGGTACTAACAATTCAATTCAAAGATCATAAATTTCGTGAACTATGAAGAAGTAAAATGAAGACTTTGGAAAATTTAATAAATACATGAGGAATAAATATAAAGCTAGTAATGCAAAAGATGGAAATAAATTTGCAACGAAAACGCACTCTATGATAAATTTGGGTTGCCATGTTTACTGAAAATTGATTATTTTAATTATAACATTCCATGCTTTTTAAATAAGTCTTAATTGTACAATTTGAGTCGAATTATGGAATAATTTTCAGGCAACTATTAAGCGGCACTGGGAAGAAGAGAGAAAATAATAAAAAGATTTATCGAATTACTTCCAAACGAGCCCTCCAAGTATCTCACCAAAACTATACCGGTTATACTGATTATGACGACATTAACCTCTCCCATGATATGCCATTCCCGTCCTTAGCACTCCAACACCGCACTCAGTATCTTACTCCGCGAATGATCAGATCCAAAATCGCAGTTCAGAAAATAATTCATCGAATGGAATGGAAAGATAATTTACGACGAAAAAATATAAAGAAGACAAAGATATATAATATTATAATCATAATATATACCTGTGGAAGAAAATCTCATGCTCGAAACGTTCGTGAACTGAGTTATGTTACTTAAAGACCTACAATTCAATAAATAGTGCCTAATTAACAGTACAGAGGTCAAGAAAACTTAACTATTTCTTGAAAATAAGCGCTAAATACAGCCAATCAATCATAATTTAAAATAAGACATGCGAAATTCGCCGCCTACTTCACAAAAGTTTCTGACGCCATTAAAGCCATGATTTATTTACTCGATCAGAAAGAACATTTCAGCAAGGGGTGAGGAATCAGTAGCAAGAGTGCAAACAACGACGAACCACACCAGGCCTCATGGACAAGATCAAGGAGTAGCTGAAGCGTGTGAGCCGCTGGGTAAGAGTTAGTGACGTCATCGACGTATCTGCGAAAGGGTTCAGGCCGCGAATTTTTCGAGGTGGAAAGCCCAAGAAAGTAGGCGTGACGCGTCGGATCGAAAAACGGGAAAATAAGTACTTTTTACTATTAAAACTATTACAATGAAGAGTAAAATAGAATTTGAGACCAAGTCCATTCAGTTCATGCGGGAGGTTGCGTCTTTTATATGCGCAGGATTCAAAGTAAACGGTGAATCGGTGGTTTGTGGAATGTAAGCGTGGAATGCAGAATATACCCAACAAAGCGTCTCAGCGTAGAAACGGAATCCCAAGCCGAATTAAACTCGACGTGGAGAATCGAGTTGTGAGCCGGCTCTTTCCCGTCTTCCCTCTGTCAAAGAAGGTACGATGCCCCTTTCATAACACCCGATATGATGAATAGCACATGATGAATCTCCAAGTTGTCAACGAAAATCATAAGCATTATTCCGTCCGTGCTACCCTTCCACCCGCAACAAGAGGTTTTGTATGGAATAGTCATCATTTAGCTTGGCCAACCAAAATATAGAACTTCAAACCTATCCAAACGAATACCAATGCCAAGCAATCTTTTACTTTGAAACTCATCGGAATAACTCTTAATAAACTTATACTGTTTCTTGAAATTTATCGAAGTCACAATAGGAAACAATGATAAGTATATGAATCAAACTTTTCATCGGTAGGTCTTTGATGAACTATGCATATTTTCTAGACGTTGATAAATTTGATAACCAAATTTTATATCCAAACTGTCATAATGTTTGAAGATTTCGATCTTAAATATCATGTGCAATCAATGTTGAAAAGGTAACTGAAGGGGAAAGAATTTATTGCGCCTGTGAAATTCGAGAGACATCGTTTAATTAAATTCATCGGTACTTAACTTGTATTTGTTACGAATTTTGGCTACATAGAAACGTAACGTAAAAACTTTTCATCATCTATTCCATAAACCGTTCCCAGCCAAATTCGTGAATTTTTACGGGAATTGTGGATAGCATTTTAGTGGAAAAAAGTGCGTTATGATTTTCCAAAAATAGTCTGAGGATCGATCCATACAACGTCACAAATATTCAGGATTTCAAACCTCGCAATAAAATATCTGTTCCAAGTAGATGAGGTCCTGCCGGCCATTCAAATAATGTCTGATTTAAATGTACCAAATCATACTCTGAGTTTTGATAGGGATATTGGTGATATAATTTGATACGTATAGATGTAATAGATTACATAAGACGCTTCATAGGTAAATATTTTCGAGACAAAAAGACTGCTAGGAAGTTCGTAATGCAATAATAATAAAGATTAAAGTACAAAATTGGCACCTCCCCAATGGCCAAAATAGGCACCTCATCAATCAAAACTGAATGTGGTTAATCACCATATCCTTCTTTGATTCAGTTGCAGATCAATGGTAAAACTAGCGTCAAATCACGTTAATTAATGATACTGACAATCGGATTATTCACCTTGAATGTTTAATGAAAATTATAGCTATAGGATAGAATGAAGGTAAGAACGGCAGAGTAAGGCCTCGAGTGAGTTACGTAGAGCAAGTAAGTGATGAATGAAGAGTGATAGGAAGATTATGATGGTTTTAAAAAGTTAGTTGACACGAAAATTGAGTGGAGAGCTGGGTCAAACCAAACTTTGTATCGGTGACGGATAAAAAGCTTTAAAAAGCATTATTTATTGTTAGAATAAAATTTCAAGCTTCCAATTTTCCGCGCATCCTATCGTAACTTTTGAATGTCATTGAATTTTTATTTATAATTAATATAACTGAGTCAATGAATTTAATCAACAGATTATTACGTTTCACAGGTGCAATAAATTATTTCCCACCAAGCAATCTTTTTAACTTAGATTGCATGCGATATTTGGGATCGAACTCCTAAAACCGAACGACCGCATGAAAGTTTGGGTATAAAATTTGGCTAGTGAATTTACCATAGAATTTAATTAAATGAAAAAAGTATTGAAAAAACGCTTTAGCATAAGATGAGAAATATATTAGCTTTGAGTTTTTTTGGTGCTGATGGAACCTTGTTCGAAGATGATATCCGATAGAAACACAGAAATCTTTCGACAGCCGAATTCCCATGTTTCCTGTCTCCATGGACACTTGTGATTCGATGGCAACAATAGGGCGCTTACCACTGGACGAAACGCAAAAGCGGAAGTAATATGACGTGGATATTAAAGAGAGACAACAGGAATGAACGATGGTTGGGATGATTAAGTGATGAATCTGCTCGATTCGAATGGAAGCCGGGGATCATCGCATCCAAGAAACACGGACCGAATGGAAATAAAAATCGGAAATGTAAAAAAAAATTAAAAAACGAACGAACGTCCCCGCTCGTCTGTGATAGGTCCAACGGTGGCCATTATTAAAATCCACGGCAGCAGCCTACTGCTCTCTTGTGTGTGTATGTGTGCACGGAGCTCGAGTGGTAAGGCAGAGAAGGGCAGTCATAATGGCAAGGAACAAGTGGGCGATAAGCCCCTGGATATTGCTACCCTGTTCTCCCAGATAGACACCACGGTGTGCAAACATCAGAGATGGAAAAAAGCGCCCCTGTCGGCACAAATCGACGGCACTATCTCCCCTCTCTCACCCCACCTCCAGGGAGGAACCAATCGAAGGAGGGGGACAGGAATCCCAGTATCTCCCAGTCGAACGAAAACGGTAGAGAGATTTAGGCATTCACAATAAATATTATACTGAGTAAATATTAAGTCTTGCCCTGATTATAAAAAATTGTTACATAATAACCGTTGGACATAATAATTTACATACAAGAATTGCCACGAGAAGAATTTCCCCTGGTCCGGGAATCGAACCACCCACCTTTGGCTTTCTGGAACAATGCGCAGACCACTACGCTATCCAGGTTCTTTAATTCTCATGGCCAATTCCAAGGAGGGGGAAAGGACTTCTAAGAAGCCACAACCTGTTCCGCGTTGCCATCCTTGTTGGACCGCGAGGGCCTAACACCTAGTACCATGAGCCTCGGTATAATTGCTATGGGAATTAAAGAACCTGGATAGCGTAGTGGTCTGCGCATTGTCCCAGAAAGCCAAAGGTCCGTGGTTCCATTCTGGGACCAGGGGAAATTTTTCTCATGGGAATTCTTGTATATTTCAATGCCGTTCACGCGGCAGGGTTAGAAATATTACATATAATAATTTATATTTAAATGGTTATCCCAAGGATAGATTCATCACCATACCAGTTGCTGACGTCAAGTAACTAAAGGCTAGGATACAAGCTGCTGAGGGCAGGGGTGCAACTAGGAATTAAGGCTGGGGGGGGGGCTTAGGTGCAACCAATACTGGGGTGTGTGGGGGTATGGAATACCCACCAGGATAAGCGGTAGGTGCGAGATTAATAAATTGCGGAATTTTAAGATAAATGGTTCAAAATTGTGAGTTTAACGGCGTTCTGAGGGATATTTTATTAATCCTTACACTATTTTATTTGTAATATCAATCCAATTAAGTAAAAGGGATTAAACTTAAAAATTTCTCTGAGCTCTGGAGGGGGTTTTATCCCCCAAAAGCCCCTTCGCTACGCCACTGACTGAGGGTAATGTGATAGAAAACATGTTGAAAAACACACGGCGGGAACTGGAATACCGCTTCGACATTCTCCGAGCTGACACAGGGGCACTCGTTTAAGGTTACTAATGTAAATGGCCTTAAAAAGAACTAGTAATACTGACCTATGTAACAGTAGCAAATTTAAATTATTATATCAAACGGATATTCTGTAATAAATTTTTATACTCAGGGCAATAATTCATGCTCACTCTCTTTTTTTTGACACCAACCATGGCTCAGATACTATTGAATCGTTATCAGGGTGTAAAAGTACCAAAATCATCATTTGATCATAAAGACCTTGTTATGGTTCAGGTCGATTGGCGATGAGTTTACTTTTTACATCTATTCGAAAACCGCACTATTTACAATTGAAATCTGAACCAGATCAACGAGAAGCCTCCATTTCCGATGCTCCGTAAAGAACCAAAATGACATCAACAAAGAATCGAGGAGAATGCACTCTTTTAATTTATTTTAACATTTTTGGGAAAGATCTTGAAATTATCTTCGGGACAGTTATTCAATTCCTTTATTCCTACATGTTGGTAGGATTATTTTAAAATGTCCGTTTTTTTCCTCTTGAAATTAATTTTGTATTTGAGATCGCTTCTTCTTGTGGACGGGGTATAACAGTGTCGAAACCATGAACGGAGGAAATAAATATTCAGCGTGGAACGTAAAAAGCGAATTTTATTTCTATATTCCGTGGTTCCATAAAGTTAAGCCGTAAACCTTATACGCTTATTTCTGTAAATTTTCATCAGAGAAAACCCATGAATACACTGCAGGCGCAACAAAAACATGTACTGTTTTAGTTGATATCAGATAAATCACTATCCGGCCATCGCCATTAATTTTGCATTACTTTTATGCTCGTCATTTTATACCGTCACCATAGCTATCATCACGGAATTGCACGAATGCGTACCATCTGATTTATGACTGAAAGATATTATTATGAATATCCTGGTACTGGAACCGAAACAGAGTTTCTTTCGGAATCAACTCCACGTCTGGGTCTTACAAATGATACTCGCCGAGTTACATCCCGGAAGAAACGGCGTTTCACTTGCATCATCCCACGGGAGACTGCAGAAGGATTTCTGGCCATGGATTTCACCTCCAGTGGCAGGATGTAAACTGAGACCTTTTAAATATCCATTTACAAATTCCCTCAAGCGATAAATGGTATTACAATACTGCAGAGATTAAACTGTTGTTTTAATTTTCCTTCCTTACCCCCCAATGCTATTTAAAAATGAATTCATTCCATCATAGTACCTAGTCCATTTATAGTTCATTCATAATGCTAAAATCCTAGGATTTTTCTGTTTGTCTTGATAATGACGCTATAGCCAATGAAACTAGTCGACAGCAAATAAAAAGTTTGTGGAACAGTATTGGTTTTTTGCTTCACCGTGAATATCTCATTGTTCCTCTAAGTCACGCCAAAATCAATTGATTCCATCCAAGTTAGTTCCTTCAGTTCCCTGATTATCTTCCTCCTTGTTTCCCTCTTTGTCCTCCCCACGTACTTATCTCTTGACCTTCCTCCCTCTATTTTTTTCCTCACGCAAGTTTTAGGTCTGACGTGACCTATGCACCGGGTACTTCCTGTCGTATTGCGCTCTATAGTTCCCTTTCTTCTCCTATTCTTCGTCATATCTCCTCGTTTATCTCCCTATCTCCATTTTATCTTCAGCATGTACCACCAACTCTCGAAGGTTTCAAGTATCTTTCTGGTCAGACTTTCCAATCTGAGCTTGAGCTTTCCCCATGTTTCTGATCCTAATGTCGTAAATACCAACACGAATTATTCAAATATCGCTTTATACAAACATCATTATGCAATTTAAACATAGAAGAGGCCTTTTTGCCAGGAAGGTAGCCTTAGTTTGTGCCACGCGAGCGGCGGTTGATTTCCACTTTCCTTCTTCCATTTCAGGATATGGTACTCTCAAGATAGGTGAATATCTTATCTCTCTACAGTTCTGTCTCATAACTTGGCTTCTGATAGAAGGGTACCGGGTTGCATTCCCGGGTCAAGATTTTAGACAACCCCAAAAAGAAGACCTCGAAATCCGAGGTGAAACAAAGAAGACAACGGCACCCCCTCCCTTGAGCTTTCAAAAATGTGAAATTCACAAACCCGTGGACTAGTCTGAGGTGAGCCCTACCTTCCTCTACCTAAAACAACCTTATTAAAGCAAAACATATCGGGAATCGGTTGCATTTGTTAAAAAATGGTGCCTTATACAGTGATCACATTGAAAATCCATGAAATGACTTTGTTCAGCAATTAAGTTTGAAATATGATCTGAGATTGTTGGATGGTTGGACATTCTCTACATAAAAATGAAATTGGAAACCAACATTTTACCACTTTACTGTTATAGCTTTAAAAAAGCACGAAGAGCTCCATAAGCATTGATTTTGAATCAAAAAATGTAGAGCGGAAATCGTGTGTCACATCGGGAAACTAACATGAAGAATGGAAATCTAAGTGACGGACGTTGCCGAACGAAATGTCATCCGAGGTGAAACGGCGGAACTAATGACAACCTGGAGGATGAAATAGATGAGCAAAAAAGCGATGCAAAAGGCTATTTTTGTGACTCCAGAGGAAGACAATTTGTATAGTGCTTGCTTTCAAAGTGAACGATAGATTCGGTTACACAACACAGTTTTTTCTAATGATTGGGAGTGCCGTGGAAACAAATCACCTTGACGTTACGGAATTGACCGGGAAAGTAAATTTCTCTTCGGGGACAGTACTACAGTATGGATTTGATTTGCTTACGGCAATGATTCCATTTTACAAAAGTCCCCAACTTCAATCTTCAAACGCAAAACACTACAGCTAAAATTCCTCAATTATGAATTGAAAATCCTACAGCCTCCCTGCCACATAAAGAGGGAACACAAAAACATCTCTATTTTTTATACCGAAGATAACCAAAAAGCGTAGATTATCAGCCTTATTTTTGAGTGAATTATGCATGGCAGGAATCGATTAAGGCTAAATTACAAACGCAGAAAATGAAAGAAAATGCACAAACAGGTAGTTCATATTGGATCGTCTTATTTTGACTTGCATTCAATAATATTAAGGAGATTTATTTATCACCGATTTACATAAACGGAGTGAAGAGTAAAATGATGTCACTACGTAAGCAAGTGAATTTCTTCATTGAAATTTAATGTTCGGTTTACATTACATTTCTCAGTAGCATGAAGTTCATTTATAAAGAGATCAAAAAAGGAAAATAAATAAAATGAAGAAAGGAAATCTTACGGGGCACTGAATCCGGCATGACAACTTAATAGAGAATATTATGATGGAGATAGTATTAAAAAAAGACAGAATACGATAGAGAACGTCATATGTAAAAGTATTGGCAATGAAAATGGAAATTACCATTGTCGGAAGAGAAAATCTGAATGTAGAGTTTGTTGAAAGTCATAGCTGCGGCAACAAGAGCATCCTTTAAAAGAGTTGCAGAAAATTGCCTAAATTACATGCAATATCTCGATACCTACCCACGTTATTGATTAAATTGCATTTGATAATTTACTCTCATGAAAATTTCCTATTCAATCCAGCTAATTACATACATTTTTAATGAACCTAAGTAACTCAGATAAATCAATACCTTTCACATTGATATGGAATAAAATATGTAGCCTAGGGTTTAAACTAATATGGTTCTCAAACAGTGGCGAGCAAAATGAACTGGAGCATGAAATTCAGATTTGATCAAGACAACGATTGAAAAATGTGGCTATGATGGCGATCGCTGCATAGCTCAACCGTAAATTCTTATTCCAAGAAATTGGTTGATCATTACAGCTATTGAATGAATCAGTAACATAACCGAATATTTCATTTTTTTATTCATCTTATTTTCATCTTAGATTCCAAACCATGGAATGAAACTTTTTACTGGTTGATCCAAAAATAGAACCACTCGAAATTGGTCGAACGTGTCAACGGAGAGACCCTAAATTAGTTCCGCAAGAAGCATCCCGAGAAATTGCCTCATGCGACTGGCACGCCTCTCTCGGAGTATTTTTGTATCAAATCAGAAGGAAAAAATGCGAGGCGAGATATTAGGATTCGTCTCTAGTCTCTAATGTGCAAGGGGAAATACATCAAGGAGAAAAGGCACCAGTCAGTATTTATTGCCACTTTGGGTGCATTTAAACCCATTTTCACCCAGAAAAACGTCTGCTTGCGATTGCGTTTCTACAGTCACCATCAGTACTTCTTTTAAATATTTTTGTGATGCATTAATCAAACAGTATTTTTCAGAATGACCAATGTCCACATGGCTAAACTGAGCGGTAACGGTGTCAAAATTTTATGTGATCTATTTCCCACCGGCATAAAAAAGTAAGAAATCTCCACGGAAAGCATATTTTAGACGAAGGAAAGTAAAACTCATCTTTAAATTTCCCTTCCACTTTTACTTCGATTATATTAAAAAGATTATATTTTCATTTCATCTTTTTATTGTCCTTTTATTTTTACTTCGATTATATTGTTTTTATAACATCGATTATATCAATGAATCATCTTTAAATTCGATTAAACTTGGATCTTATTCACAGACTTTAGGCGCCCATTTTGAAATTCCGATTTCTTTCCGCAAGTGGGACTATGTTTACCACTTTCAAAAATAAAGTAATAGATGGTTAAGGTTTACAAAGCCTTAAGCAGCATACTTGTGACACTTTTTAACAAAATAATACACATTTTTCATCAAGAGCTCCATTTGCTTAGAATTGTAGGGTGTAGCCACGTGACTACCGTGGGAGATATTGGCTTGATCGGTTTTCGAAAATGTCCGCGGAGTGGCGATGAAGCGAGAGCGATCAATTAATTGCCTATGTTTAATACACAATATTAATAATCGGAATGAAATGTTAATAATTTAATAAAACGCATCATCGTGAATATAAATTTCGGCCAACAGTACTAATTATACCTTATTTTTTCGCGAAATTCGGGTCGCTCTGCCTACCAGCGATGCAAGAGACCACAGGTTTTTTGTAATACCATTTTAATGCGCAGAGGAGAGCAGTGCATCCAGAGGGCGACTGGAGATTCCTGTATTGTAACATTCAATTTGCATGGGATTAGAATGAGCAACTCAAGAGCGGAGCCAGCGCAGGAAACGGAAGAAATGTGGAGTACGGCTCTCGATTCTACTCTATTAAAACCTCTAAATGGTTTTTAAAAAAATGTGAAAATCTCTTCCTTTGCCACAAGTGGAGAATTTTCTTTTAACCCTAATACGGGCAAGGTGAGTCTCTTGGACTCATCGCATCACATTTTTGAGAATTTTATCATGTTGTTGAAATGTCAGCATGTTGTAAATTTTTCACTTCTTCTAATTGTATATTTCCTATAAATTAGAATTATTCAAACTTCTTTCGGAATTAAAGTAACTTAAAAAATAATTTTTTCCCTGAATTCCCACAAATCCGGGCAAGGTGAGTCTATTTGCACGAAATGTAAAAAGTAATGTCCATTTTACAAATATTTGGTTTGAATTGTCAAAATAATGTAAAATTATCACTATGTACCTACATGTAACGATAAATATTTGGTGTTTAATGTAGTGAAAACAGAAAGAATTAGTCAAAAGAGTCCACTGTACTCGCTGTTTGACTATGTATGAAATTAATAGGTAATGTAAAACTTTTGTTAAACAAAAAGTAATCAATTTCATGTTAAATGATTCTATAGTGCATATATATGCGCAAATTGATGTGAAAAGTAATATTTTTCACTGTTTAATAGTTTAAATTAAAAGCATAAGTTAAAACAGTCCATTGGACTCACCTTGCCCGATTACGTTGAAAAATATGTTGCCCGTATCAGGGTTAAATCGATTCCCTTAATTAAGTTATCCGATCACTGAAAGTTTGTACATAAGCAGACGTTGGATAACTCTTCCGTCAAAATATGGGCAGCCATGGGCCACATCACACGGACTGTAGCTGCATAACTGTTCTGCAGGAAAATTCATCAGTAAAAAGTATCATTGTTCTATTTCCAACAATTCAGCCACAAATCATCCAGACAAACTAAGTGATCTCGATCATAAAGTGTCCCAGCAAATAACATAATAAAATAATCTATTATGTCAACACACAAGCAAAGTTGATAAAGAATGCAGAGGTTCTTCCTCCTGTAATGAAGCACTACAGTGTACGGTAGATCGGTGCATGTAACTTTTTGTTGGATATGGAATTCTATACCGAAGTAATACATATTCCGAAATGTAAATTATTCAAAAAGATGCTAATTAATCACCTGATGTATTAAGCAAAATCGTAAAATAATCTTAAATATTAAATAGCAACAATATGTTTTATTTACAAATCATATTTTCGCGAATAAATTACTTAAATAACCGTCTGTATAAACGTGAACTAAGCTCTATTTTTTAGGGTAAATGTTTTCAATATCTTTTCATTTAAAATATCACTGCTGATATCGATATTCTTTTTTTTTAGGTTATAATATACACGTTCCAATGAAAATCAATTCCCAGAACTTAAAGAAATGTAAACCCATCCTAAGCGCAGTACGTACAGATGGATTAGTTGATCTTTTTTCGAGCCTTTCCGGTAGTACTGAAATATGCGAAGTACAGATGTGACCGTCCCCACATTGGATTCCAGGGGAAACTCCCCAAGGGCCTTTTCCTCATTCCATCCCCCCTGGTAACTGCCACAACAAAGCCGGCCTCGAATTATAATAATAATATTTCTGCCGGAGACGCATTCTTCCTCTCGGAGCATACGCCATTGGGAACAGAAGAAGCTCACGAAAAAACAAACAATGTCTCGTGGCCGCAAGAAATGCGGTGTGTGGGTATGGGGGTAGGAAGAGGAGGGGGAGTTTAAAACAATAGAGAGGAGGAAAGCGCTGCTGGATGGAGGGAATTCCAGTTGAGGGAAGGGACGGAAATAGGAGGGATAGGCTTCGTTGGAGAAATATAAAATAAGAGGAGTTTCAGCTTAACTTAAGGTAGTTAGAGGGGCATCAACTGAAGTCAAGTGATCTGCTCAAGCTACCAATTATTTACGCAAAAGTCACCAAAATTTTTAACAGAAGAAAACATAATTAGAAATGGAAAACCTCAGTTTAATGCAAACGTCAAAAATTATTTTTTAAAGTTATATACAGTAGTCAGCGTGGCTAGTTTCCACACTGCCTAGAACCTTTGCACACTGAACTATTGTCGACACTTTTGACAAAATATTCTTAAGGTAAGTGGTAAATCCTAAATGAATATATTTTTTTCTAAACAAAAGATATGTATGACGTACCTATGTAAAATCCAGTGAACTTAATATACTTGCGTAATTTAGGCGAAGTTGGTGTAGTGGTTTCCGTTTTGCGATGTTGGTTCCCAGCCGCATTACCTGTTTCAGGTAGTTTTTCGCAAATATCTTTATTATTTTGCCATTGACATATACTTTCCATACATATTTAGATTTTCCACAAAATGTTGCTTATAATGAGTGCCGTCTCAACGACACCTTATTACAAACAGCTTCGTTAACTCGAAAAAACTTATTTCTCCACATGAGCCCATGTTAAATTATCTTAATTTTTCCGTCGAATATATCGAAAACGGCTCATGGGAATCCCTTTTTCTTTGGATCGCCGAAAGTTCGTCTTTCAAAGAATATGTGTCCAAAGTTTCATCAAATTCTCTTTACCTTTACCAAGATCTTTTACCTTAATCTTAGTATGTTACAAATCCTCCTGCTTAATCGGTTCTTTTCGGTGACTTACAGCTTCCGCTGTACTTTTGAAATTTCCAGGTCATGTGAAGTAGACCCTGAAGGCATAATTTCACTTTACTTCAAATTTAAGAAAATACTCGGAAAATATTTATCCATATATTTTCCGATTGTTTATTCAGGTGTAAAAATATTACGTTTCGGATGCAGGCAATGAATTTCAAAGACCTAGTCTACTTGCTCTGAAAACATAATTATCATACGGTGAAGAATTTATGCCACCAATTCGTACATAGTATTAACCCTTTCTATCCCATAGCTGCTTCTGGGAAAAATTAAATTTCAATATTTTTCATCACTTGAAAATTTTGCACTCAATCATAATTATCGTGGCAGCTAAACATTTCGTCATTACAATTTACACCACAAGATAATGCGCAAATTAGATATTTCCTTAATAGTGCAGACAATTTATACATTGTTGATGTTGCTTAGGAGAAACATTGGGTTACAATGGCCGTTACCAACCTGCATCTCAAGTTTGAACATTTCATCTTATCATTATTTTCTGAGATTTAAAGGAATGGTCTTCGAGTTTCTCACCGATTTTTCCACGGCTAATCTGCCAAATTCTTCAGGAAAGGAACTCAGTAATGTCCCCTGAAGACGACACTGCGTGTTGAAATCCTGGTCGCGTTAAGCCCAAATTATAGTAATAATTGAAACAGCTGCAGTAATTTTCCACACTTTTTCAATCTTTCTCGACAGGTTTCAATACTTACTCATCATTTTCAAGAGCTGTCTGAAAATGATACGTAAGCATTGAAACCGGTCGAGAAAGATTGAAAAAAGTGGAAAATTATTACAGATGTTTCAATTATTGCTGTCCTTGGACTTCCACAAAGTCAACTCGTCGACAATCAGCCAAATTTTATAATGAAATTCGAATTTTTGTCTATTTCCAAAACGGGAAAATTCCACACAATAACCCGTAAATCGTTCGATTTTTAGGTTTAATAAAGATATAAAGTGATTCGAAAATGATTAGTTATAAACTGCATGGAAAAATTACCAAACATATATACGCGTAATAGGTTGTGGAAAATTCAATACTTGACTTCAGGAGAATTTTTTTTTCCAGGGTTTCAAATAATTTTCCTATAAGTACCACGACAACTCGTATACATTTATATGTCATTTTGACTTTCTCTGGAGTCATAGTAACTAGCCTCGGTGAATTTCATTTCTCTGAAAAAATCTAAATGTGTCTCTGAAACTTAATTTTGTCATAATCCGACGATTAAAATAATCGTACTATCCAGCTCGGCACAAATATACACAACTTCGTAATTTGTATTACTTCACTAAGTAAAAATGTTGTGTTTACTCAAGATCAGAGTGCAAAAAAAGTAAAATAACATAATAATCATTTTGACCGATCGAGAGTCAGAACAATCTTTTCAAATCAACATAAAAGATCAACTAAAAGATCTCGTAAAATTAATTTACCGCCAAATTCATGCCAAAAGAGATTCATTGAATGTAATTAATATTCGCACAACGTACTGCAAACCTAAGATTTGTGGAGAGCAGCCTGCCATTTCTCCAAATCCCCTTAGTAAGGCATCATATATTTATGGATGAAACCATTTGGTGAATTATCTGGTGTCCTTTTCCCACAACACAACGGAAGCGATGCCACTTTAGATTTACATTGACTTATTTAGTGTTAGAAAAATGTTTGTCGAAATCGACTTTTCGAGCGATCGATTTTTAATCGAAATTAAAAATCTCGGCTTTTCAACAAAAGTCGAAGTTTGATCCAAAAGATCGATTAATCAAAAAATCGACGGGTGATTTGAAAAAAAAACTGCTTTTACAAAAACATGATTGCTATTCATTCGAAAAATCCTCAAAATAGATACATGAGTAATGGCAAAAAATCAACAAAGTTACAAGCTTTAATTATTAATAGTAAAAATTTTAAATGTACGAACATTAAAATTTTGGTATCGCCGCTTGAAACCATTCAATAAAATTTTTAAGAAAGACGAACTGATTGAGAAGCTTTCTTGATGATCGTGGTCGTTCCTTTCCAATTTTACCAGCCTTGGATAAAAGCCTTTGATAGAGCGGGGGGTTGACGTTATCATGGGTCGGCAGAGACGTTGCTGAGATCAAACGAAATGATTAAGATCGAAGTTTAAAAATCAAGTTTGGATAAAAACTCTTTGGATAAACGATCATGGCTCGATCTTAATTTCCTCGATTTTTGGCCATTAAATATTGATTTTTTTATACAATCTAAATCGTTTTCTTCCATCGTGAAATGTAATCTAGAACAAGATATCAAATTCAGGTGTAAAGTGAGCGTAAATTACGGGATAACGAATGAAATAGACGTGAAGAAGAGAGGGGGTGGGGAATTTAAACAAACCTCACCCCATGCCATACCTCCCGTCCCTCGGAATGCGTCGTCGCCCGGCAACCTGCATTCCTCCCACCCTTATTTCCCCTCGCGATTCTCCGGAAGTGACGCCGCACAAAAGCACACTTATAAGCGCCGGCGCTTCCGTCGTCCTACACACACAACCAGTCGCGTCACAGCTTCCATTCCACGAAGGAAAATATCAGAATGCCTCTCAACTTCCCGACCAAAAGGAAACTTTTTTAATATAATGTGGCCACCAAACGACGCTATTTCCGCTTGAATAAAACTTAATTTCGAACAAATTTTTAAAATAAACTCTCTTATGACAACGAGACGAATATGAAAAACGAAAAGTTTTAACCCCGTGCGAAATAGGAAGCGAAATTCCATCTCATCCTGAAAATAGCAGTTAAAAAGCATCCGGATTTTTTCCCTTTTCACAGTGGATTATTCCAGCCATGAAATTATTGAAATAAAATAAATTATGGTAGAGGCAAGGTTTCCAGTGGCAATAAAATCTGGTCTAGCATCTCTGCAACAAATAATTCAACCTAGAATGCTCTTAATTGAAAAGAAAATCGAATATTTGCCGAGTATTATTAAAATTTGCATGAAAACACAACTTTTTTCAATGAATGATGTAAGTCTCCAAGGGCAGATTTAAATCTGGCAAGTTTACGCAGTTACTCTCAAATCTTGATCAGCAGAATACTTGATAATGTCAGCCTAACATCCTATGTAATACAAAAAATTAAATGAATTGTGCGCAATTTCATTCACTCCATCTGAACTGATTACTGTAAAATAGTTTTGGCATTGAAAATAACTTTCGCAACGAAACATCTCCTTGAGTCAATATTATTGAAAAAAAATATCATTACAACTTACTCATGAGCCAATTGACGTGAAATACCACAACGTGTGCACATTTACATATAAATTGTTAACGCCTATTGTCCTTGAACCCTCCTCCACACGCCTATTGAGGCGGCTTGCAAGGTAGTATGTAGATGCATATATAGAGGTTTTTCTCTCCTGCTATTTTGTATCATAAAGGAAACTCTGCTGAAAATGTCCTCATTATCCTGCATAATACCATTCTCTCGATTGGAGGAAAAACTATATTATTCACAGAATGATAGGGCGGAGGAAACGTGAAGAAAATAAACCCTAAGTAAAATCATCATTTGATAGCTACTTCTCACGTACGACGAGCTCTCATTTTATGTGAGGAGTGTCGCAGTCTTTAGTTCCTTCGTGGATATAGGCGAAGGAACGCAAGAACATCGAAATGCGGCTTCCTTCTTCTTTCAATTAAAACACTTCGAGGAGTTATGGAAGAAGGCGCACAAGCACACTATAGCATTTGGGTCAAAGCGTCCTGGCGAGGCGCCAGGCGCCTCTACTCACCCCCCCCCCCCCCTCGTCTCCTCTAAACATTCCCCCATTAAATACCCCCATCGGATTTCTCTTCGCTATTCGGTCTCTCTCTTTCCTTTTAACGTCTCCGATCATCGGGAGCTCTTAGCATGGCGCCTCCTGCCACCCCACCGTCTCCTCTGACGCGTGTTTGTTATCGCTATAGCCAAGAAGGATGCGATATACTGGATGAGGCGAAACTCGTTCTAAGCATGGAGCAAAGCTATTTCGATGGTATGGTCGCGAATATTACAAAAGTGGATCCACAAGTCGGCCTCTAAATGTGTTGTCAACCACCGCGCATTTAAATGGGTTTACAAAAGTCACAACTGACGGACAAATTGATCCGATTTTCACGGAGAAATAAGGTGTAAACAGCGGTTTTAACAGATATTAATACATATGCGTGATAATGTGATCTACAAAATTCATAAAAGCTCAATGCTACTCCTCGCAATCACAAACATTATGCTGCAAAATATTGTAAAATAAATTGGATCGCATTGCACTCATCACCGCGCCGGGGGCATTTTTGAAACCGATTAGCTTTACTGCCATTCGACCGAAGTGGCTACAGAAACCAGTCATCTATAGAATCGAATTGGACCTCCTCTATGCAGTCCCCTTTTAGATGGTATTTGGAGGAGGCGACCGACAGCTGAGGTCATTTTCGCCTTGCGGGATGGGTATGGAAGAAAGGGTGGAGAGAAACCTGGCGTCAACATTAGCCTGCTCTTAACGAAAGGCGCCAAGGGGGCCACGGCTTAACGTCCCATCCGACGGACGGAGTGTTGCGCTTGAAATGTTCTCCACGCATTATTCAAGTAGGGATCAGGTAGTCTCTGAAAAATCTCTGCCACTGCAGGGATTTGAACCCTAGCCCACGGAGTGGGAAACCAACTATCTAGCCACCACAGCAACCCGATTCTATTTGGAGGAGGCTAGCGACTTTAGTGCCATAATAATAATAATGACGATAATAATAATTTTGTCTTTATTTATCCTCCGAATCCAGGAATGTAGTCCTATCTTACAATTAGGTTGATGGGCACACACATGCATCCATGCCCCGGATGGAAGAAAATACACCCAGGCAGAATTCGAACCCACCACCCTTGGATTAGCAAGCACGGACTTTACCCCGCCTTCACCGAGCCTGGGAAAGGAAATTGTCAGAAGTGGGATAGAGATTTGAGGGAAGGGTAGAGAGAAACCCGGCGTCATCATTAGGCTGCTCTTAACGGAAAGCGCTTAGGGGATCACAAGTTAACGTCCAATTCGACGGACGGAGTGGAAAAGCCCTCCTCAAAGCGGCGATTAAGGGACTGGGCAAAGACTGGATTGTAGCGGCCGGGCCTAGATTACTCTACATTACCATAAACTAACTACGAACTGTATGAAAATGTCACATTTATAGAAATAATGAATTTATCGTTGTACTTCGATTATTTTTATTTTTTTGAGGAAAAAATCACAATAAGCTGACAACGTGCAATTGATTCCTATAAAATAACTTGATTATGAAAAGAACTACTCCATTTCAGTCACATCTAAATGTATGATGTATATTATGAAAATGGGATTGTAAGGTCAATTGTAGAGTCCACCACTGGTTGGTGCATTACGGGCTATGTTGAAACATAGGCGTCGAGACGTGAGGAGCTAATTAATTCTCAATTTTATAATTGAAAATCAATAGAAATAGACAAGTCGTCAGACAATTGTTACGACGCGTTGTCATCGCAGAGCCATAATTTGGTACAAGACTTGGTCTATCCTGTATCATCTTGTGCAAGGTCTTGTAACAGATGATGACTCTGTGACCCGAATCGCCTCGTGGGAATTAAATTATTATGGAAAATAGCAACTACCATGTCAATATTAACCCTTTCTAACCCAGAGCTGTTTCTGGGAGAAATCAAATTTTAAGATTTTTCATTTTGAAAACTTAAAAATTTTACTCTCAATGGTAATTATCCTGGCGCCTAAATATTTCGTCATTTTAAATTTACACTACAAAATAATATTTAGTTAAGATATCTCGTAAATAGAGCTAAAAGTTTAAACATTTTTAAGTTGTTGCTTAGAAGCAACATTGGGTTATAAAGGGTTAAGGAAAAAAGTAATATCTCGTACGGAACTTATTGATTGCATATATTTGCGTTTTTTCCATAGATAATATTAAAAATATAAAAACTTGGGTCACCCGCGCATCATCGTGTACGACGCGCACATTGTTCTTGACAACGCTAAAAAGGAAATATAGGTGTACGTGACACTTGAGAAAATGCTATTTCACGTAAAATAGTCAATTTATGCCTTTGAAAACACTGCTCCACATTATATGCCCCTTACAATTGAACTTCCTCAAAGAAATCCTGAGTGTTCAATCTAGAACGCCTAAAAAAATTGAACACTCGCGCTTCCTGAATACCGATGGATGGAAACCAAAAATAGCAAAAACTTGAACCAAAGTGAGTGTCTCATTAATCCCCGTTCTCCATAGATGGAGGAAAAGCTTTTCTTGAAAATAAATCCTTTAACTTGGTAAGGTTCCCATGGTAGCATAAAAATAACAGCATTGTCATTTGAGGTAAAAGGCTTTTTGCAATGGAAACATTATTGGCTCTATCGTTGAGGGCTAAAATTGGCAAAGCGGAGACTAATGGAGTGTAAAATCCGTGTCAAAGGAGCAGTAAAATATCACATTTGCACTGATTGGAAATTTCTCGTTGCAATCCTATTATTTTTCATTTTTTTCAGGAAAAAATCACAAAAAGCTGTAAAACATACCATTACTTTTTATAAAAGCACTTTTTATGCAAATTCTGCAAATAGCTTCTTCAAGCTCAGTTACATCGATGTACCTAAATAAAAAAATTTAACAGTAAAGTCAAAGCAAAATTTGATTGGGCAACTTAAGTCATCAGTAGTATCTTAGCTATCTTACACATACAGAAATAGGATTCAGAGGAAGGAATAAAAACGAAAATATGTGGAAAATATAACTTATTATACGCAAGCACGCTAATAGATTTTCCAGGTATAAATTAGGCAAAAAACCGAGATAAAAAATTAAGCACAGGTTATATTAAGATGCAATAACACACCTTCTGTGCTAAAGACTACGGTTGCATTTCCCTTACTCATTCACTCAGTAATTCAACCCGAAGCGAAGGTTGGTTTGGATTAAGGGAAAGCTCACCCCATCCGTTTATTAGCTGCAGTTGCTCCTCTCAATAACTGCGAATACTAAATATTAACGTCAGCAAAAATTTTATGGGAAAAATTTTATGGAAAAAATGTGAGCTTTTTTGATTAATTATTGCCCATTATAGACCTCAATAATGGATCCAATTATGTTTCGATTGCAAAATGCCTTATAGTTCAAGTGACACTGTTTTTATTCTCACGCTACAACGGAAAACTTTTTTTTCTTTTTTGGTTTAATCCATCCTACGACTTTATTATTTCCAGAAGATTAACTTTCGGAATGGACGGCTGATTACCTAACCTTCAATCTTCTTCAAATATTATTTTGCACCTTTATTGTACCTGCTTCGCAATTTTGATAGGTTGTAGTTTTGAAAAAATTAGACCTAATACCATTTTCATTTCGAAGAATATTATGTATATATATATATATGCCATGTTATTTACGGTGAGCGTGCGCATTGTTCTTGGACAATGAAAATCATTGAAATGGGAAATGATGGAAAAAGAACAGCATTTACTCAGGTGAGTGAATTTCACACATTCCGATTTGGAGTGCCAGCTCCTTCCGCTGTGCCACGTCGCAGTTCTAGGATTTTTTGGGGGGGCGTCCGAAGGCTTCATCCTGGATACGAGCCTGGGATCATTCGATCTACAGGCAAGAAGACAGACAGATAAGCGTTCTACCCACTAAGCTACCCAGCTCTCCCGTTCCTTCACTCATATATTTTGGAACTTCCTCACTATTGAAACTTCTTTGTGAGTTTCATAAGAGTTGCTTTAGTGAATAAATGGATTTTAAAGCTTTAAGGGTCATTAATTTCGTTCCCGGTTGGTAGAATATCGGAGAAGCGCAGGGTCTACTTCCCACAGTTGGTTATATGGCTGAACATGAAAGTCCCGCTTGCAGTTGGTAAAATTTAAAATTCACTTATCATATTTTGGCGTAATAATCGATTTTCGTAAAAGTAATGCTGGGTGCATGCTTATCAACATCGCTCGCTATAAAAATTGGTAGCGGCGGATTTCAGTACCTCCTGAAAGTTATGGACGCCAATAAAAAGCTATGGATCGCTGACGCAGACTAAATTTAGGATATGCAAAATGATACTTTGCGCTTGCGGAGGATGTAAGTACATCCTCCTTTCCGTGAACTTCTCTCATCTACTATTCTACTGATAACTTCTTCATGCATAGAATGCACTGGAAAAAAAATGGTGCCTCCACGTGAAAACGTAACCTGATAGGGGAATTCAGTGGAGAGTTGTGTAACACCAATATCAGGATTAGATGATCTCCGTATTCTATTCGGGTTTTCACCGCGTCCGTTGTGTTTTGGCGACAACAGTTTAGCTGACATTGCAGTCAGCGCCTCCACCTTCGACCTGAAGACGCTGACTGCAATTTCAGCGAAACTGTTGTCGCCAAAACACAACGGACGCGGTGAAAACCCGAATAGAATGCAGAGATCATCTAATCAACGCCGCGAAAATCTTCGAACCTACAATATCAGGATTATTCACTGAAGATGACAATGAAACAAAAGTTGGCTATTTAACTTAATTCTCCACATAATACATGTAACTCATAAAACTGATCGCATTGCATCGTACTCCAGCATATCCTACACGAAATTTCCGCGTCATCATTTGTTTAAATCGATCGGTTTGTTCCGTTCGATTACGTATCACGGTTTTCTTTCAAGAGGACATTTTTCCCCTAGCGTCAGAGCATCCTCCAACGCCGGCCAAGAAATCATTACTGCCGATGAAATAAAGAGGCGGACGGCACATGTACGTGCCCTGCAATTGAGACGGTAAACAGCGAGGAATCGTTAACGATTTCCCTCCGAAATGAGAGATTGGAACACGGTCTTTGTCAAGAGAGCTCACGCCACTCTTCCTTAGTTCGGATAAAAAAAAACGCTTCAGATGATGGGAATGCGAGAGTGAAGGCGAGGAAATTGCGAAAAGGAAAATCAATCAGCAACTTCTTTCCCTTCCGATCATCTCCGCCATTTTGAATGGTAAATCACGCTCCGAATAATCACTGTGGAGACGATATAATCATGTCGATTTGGGATATCCCAGCTTCCATGTTCTCCATTTCACACACGTGATATCTCTGTTTATGAGGAGTGTTGCTCATTCCCACAAAATCCGTACTTCTACTTCGGTATCTCCAATGCAAAAACGTTCAACAGTCGCCTACTGTATCAAATCTGCTCATCTGGTAGCCCTAATCGCACTAGATGAGTGGATTTGATTTGGTGGGCGACTGTTGAGCGTTAATGCAGTGAAGGTATCGACTTATAATAAAAATTTATTATCGTGGACTTCTGAGTCCGATATTGAGGGAAAGCTGAGACGTTGATACATGTACAAAAATATTATAAAACAATAAAGCAAGGGCAACATTAAGTAGAGTGAATGAGAGTAAAATGATACAGATAATACAACAATCAATTCCTATTTTCATGTTATCATGCTCTTTATTACGTTGAAAATTTTTCTGATAAACCTTCCAAGGATTTACTAGTTTTCAACTTCAAACTTATCGCTACGTGCGTGGTTGCACAAACAACTATTCCTACCTCCGGAACACTTTCAACACATTTATCTCCCTAAAAATGTATACACAGTAACATGAAAGTCGTTCTCAAACGCACCATTTCCCGGATCCTCCTTGTTGATTTTCCACCAATAACTTCGTTGCCATGGCTCTCGATGATTCCTCCGCTACATTATTACATCTCTATGAACTCGACTTAGACATAGGTGTTATGTTCAGTTAAAATTGATGAAGGAACTTCCACCGCGGCTGTGAGATCAAAACAAACATTTTTGCTCAAATATGAGTTTTTGTATCGCATAAGTGCAAAGACCAAGCTCGACTGGTAGAATTGTTCAATTATATTTCACAATAATTATTTTTTTTCTTCTTACTATACTCCGAGAACTATTTCACCATTAATTTTATCTTACGAAATTATTTGCAATTTTCCATTCTTTTATGACATTTAAATGATCTTTTTTCATCAACTGGCTCCAGCAAAGTAATTAATATTAGCTTATTATTACGTTCGAGATTTGGAAATAGAGTTAAAAGCAATTCGCCCTCACACTGCTGTTATGGGTTATATTTTACGGTGAAATTCATGGCTGAGGATCATAAGAAACAGAGAAAATTTTTACAAAATGTTCAAAGATAATGGAAATAAATTAAAAAAATATGCAATGTGAAAGCATGTTCTGCGACGCAACACCAATGCAATGAAGTCAAACAATAAAATGGCGATGACGGTTCCGCAAAAACAAATGAAGAAAGGCACAATCGCATGCCGTGGCGCCTGGAAAGGAGAAAAACAGGAGGATGAATCACACATCACCACTCTGAAAACGTGATGCCGCAGCGCCATAATCCTTAACAACAAAGTCCACGGGAGAGCCAATGGGAGGAGAGGAAACAATGGAAGAGTTAGCGGGCAGAGTGCCTTATGGGAAGAATTCAGGCGGGAGAGAAACGTACCGGCGGAAGAATAAATAATTCAGCCAATCCGGAATGAGGGTTCGGGGTGGAGAACGGAGAGGAACATAGCGGGAAAAGCACCATACCACTCCAAAGTAGACCACCCTAAATTTTCAAGTGTAACTCGTGCGTTATCCACGGTTTTCGCAGAATATTCGAAAATATTAAATGCACGTTAAGCATTAAGCAAAAGAGACCGCGTCATGTATAATAATGACTTGGTAGGTACTTAATAATGAATATCTTTTTTAATGTCAATCACTCGAAAGACAAAGATAAGTGGGCAAAAACTTGAGTGGTTTCAGCTATTCAACTACATGTTTGGGCAGCACGTTAGAGGAAAACGGATACAGCAGCAAGGGAATCAGGAAGATAATTGCTTTAGCATAGGAGACGTTCATGGGCAGGAAGGAGCTTATGAGAGGATCGCTATACAAATATAAAGATATCGTTACGTTATATAAACAAATGTATCTTTTTGATTAGTATAACGGTATTATTTTTTAAATACAGTCCCTTTTCAACAATCCCCTCACCCCCAAACAAAACAAAATCTAGGCAAAAAAAATAAATGTTTTAAGTCTTCACGCACAACCCGCCAATACATAAAACACATCAACATAAAAGAGCTTATACTCAGACATTACACCGTAAACATTCAAATATTGAATCAGTGTTATTTTTATTTAATTAATAAAATATTTGTAACTAAGTTCTAACGGTTATAATTGGTAATTCAGAGTTTGTAACTATGATGCTCATTATTGGCAGTCAAGCTGTCCGTTGGTAGAAGTTGGAAAATACAGCAAAAATATTCATAATAGTGCCTTTTTCAATTTACTGCAGAAGTGCAGGTTATGATCTCTTCGGGTTACGCCTTGATACATTGAAAATATTTAATCTTTTAACAAATGCTATATTAATTTTACTCTACAATAACGATCACGTATTGGATATTGACTTAATTTAGTGAATCAGAAGATGAGCATTGATTAATCGTTAGGCTAAATTAATGTAGAATAAATTGGATGAGAATGGACTTAGAAATTGGGGTTCGTTCTAAGGATGGGAGTCGGGATCAAAAATGGATATGATCATCACGACTGCGAATGTGGGCCATCTGCAATGGCAAGTGGGCCCCAAAGGACGGTGGGGGCCCGAAATAATGGATGAAGGTGGGCAGGAATGGGGCAGCTCGGCGAGGAAGATAGGTCTGCCCTCTGACGGCGGAGCGAGAAGTTGACGGGGTCGAAGATGGATCACCATCAGCGAACTCTAAAACAATGGAATGCTGATAACTTCTCCCCAAGCAAAGCCGAGAAATTGCGCGTCTGGTCATCTTGAGAAAGGCCTTTAGGATTGAACTCAACTAAAATGCATGGGAAATCAAGAAACTCTGAATTTTTATCTGAGCTAATGGAATTCGGCGTTAGACAAGCGTTTCGAAAAGGATGGCATGAAGATTTATCACAATAATATCAAGGTTATGCGGTTTTGTAAATCAGAATAGGAATAGAATTGTTGTTTAGACAATAAAATACAATTCGACCACTTTTTATTACCTCATCCACTTTTTCCTATTCTACCTTTTTCTCCGGTGACCACGAGCTACTTCAAGATTCAGACCAAAGGGTCTCGCTTATATTTATTCCTACTAGCTACTAGGAGTCTCTTCAGTCTGCTGTTGCCGTTAGTTACTATCCTTTCTTCCACTGAATTCCCTATTCCTTTTAGTCCTATACCCCTCCCTCTCCATCCCTTACAAATTGGCCAGTGACAAAAGCCGTCTTATTCATTTTATTTCCATGGCCAAAAGAGGAGTCCCTATACGCTCTCTGCAAGTCTTGTGAGAGAGGAATGTTTAGTTGGCATCGCTGCCGGGCAACCACGCACTGGACGCCGGGAAACGCTCGTCCTCAGGGTAATCCCCTCGAAACGGACGTGGTAGGCTTTGACGGTCGTTTCGAACGGGCATTCTCTGCCTCCTCGTATCTCTTACTTCACATTCCGATGCTCGATTCACGTATCCCTCAAAACCTTAAAGCACTGCGGAGAGCAACAACGTCGGCTTGAATCTCCAAGTCAGAGGGTACGTGATGCCGCTGCAACATACGATAACCAATGCTTAACCTCACTCAGACCTTAAATAGTAATGTATTAAAGTAATTCAGTAGATGGAAGGGGAAAAAATTACGACGAAAACAATTCCCTTTCGTCCATGGTTTAAAATGAGAAAACGCGAAAATTTCCGCCCACTTATAGTGAGTTCGTGACTTCATCAGAGTTATGCTCCATTTAATCGATCAAAAAGCTTGTAATGATGGAAGAAATCCCTTACCAGTTTAAATTATAATGAACCATGCGAGACCCTTGGTTGAGGAGTAGCAGAGAAGCGCAAACTAGCGCAGGACAGGGAACGGAGGTTCTCGTAGCGGTTGTTGCCGCGCTTTCCATCGGAACTACAGCTTATTCACGATTGACGCGGGATTTTCAAAGCAAGGTTTTTTCTTACCATGTCACCAGTAAACCATATAATCGTGAAAGTTACTCGGGAATTCCACCGGGTCAGGTTCTCGAACTCCATCTCGGCTGACGTTTCGATGAACAAGTTGTCCATCGTCATCACGGCATGATGAAGATGGACAACTCGTACATCGAAACGTCGGCCAAGATGGAGTTGAACAACCTAATCCGGTGGAATTTCCGAGTAACCTTCCACTATTCTATACGCCGGGCAAGCCTAAGATCATTCTTATAACCAAATGATCCATCAAAAGTATCATTTTCAAGGAAAAATTTATACATAGACTAAAACGTATGCAATTGCCTTAAAATGCTATCCGCTACGATTGAGATTTGGATGGATAGTGTGCTAATCAGTTTTATAAAACGAATCATCTAATGAATGTGTGCTCTCGTAACAGGTATATGCACAAATAAAATCGAGATGATAAAAGAAAGATTTTAGAGTTATTTATTGTTTTGTATTGTATTTAATTATAAATGGAAAGGGGAGATTGGCCACATAGTAAGACGCGGGGAAAATATAATGGAAGGAAAAATTGATTGGAAAGTCCCAAAAGGAAGGCCAAGCGGCTATAACCTAGGACAGATCAAGAAGGATTCAGGGAATAACAGCCTCACGGAGTTAAAAGACCTAGTTAGGGATAGAGAGAAATGGGTGGCTGCAGCACACTAATATTGGGATCGCAAAACTACGTATTTATATATCTACAAGCGAAAAGATTAGCTCATTAGAAAATTGAGTTAAGATCTGCGCCATGACAATCTTCGGATTATGATTGGATGCTTTCCCGGCGAATGATGTGGGTCAACTCTTCTCGGAATTCCCACCGGATTATTTTTTCCATAATGGCCAACGTTTCAAGCTCCGACTCGGAGCTCATCCTCAGGGATAAATGTCGCCTCATTTTATTATTGTGAAAAAATTAGACTGAATTTGGATCTTAAAAAAAACTATTTAGGTAATTACATTCCTATTAACTTGTTAATCCATGAAATATTTTTTAATCAATGAGACCCTTTGAAAAAAAACCATTTGAAGCTTTAAGTTAATGTGATTTATACATTTTTCATCTGATACCCGTAATTATTTTTCCTGAGTCTGAGAATATTAATGTATGCAGCGGTGAATTAATTTGGCTTAATCTTATATATAAAAATGAATCGCAAAATGTGTTGGTAAGCGCATAACTCAGCAACGCCTGGACCAATTTGGCCAATTCTTTTTTTAAAATGTTCGTTGAAGTCCAAGGATGGTTCTTACGGCGAGAAAAAATCGAATAATTGCAGGGAAAACCCTAAAAACAGCCCTTTTCTTTTTCACATGCAAACGTTTTCTAACTAAAACGTAGAATCAATTTGAGCTTTATTGCTATTATATAAAGTTCATATTAAATTACAAGCAATCACTGTTATCTAAGAAATGTAGGTGTGTAATATAACATTTTAATTACTAAATATATTCAAAATATTAATTAAATTGAAATTACATTTTAAAAATTTAATTCGAGCTGATTGTAAGCCCAGCCGTGGCCCAGCTCGAGTTGACACTACACTACCGTGTTTGTAAACAAATCTCCAAGCAATTGTTGACAAACGGTAATGTCCGTGTTCCTGTCGAGGAATCGAGTAGTTTTAACTCATTTCCTTGGGATGATTGCAAATTAGTTTCAGCGGGAGGTGAGCTCATCAACAAAGAGTTCCAGAATATGATTGATCACCAAAAGAATCAAAGATGGTTGATTTAGCGAGCAAGAACGAAGATGTGGATGACTAAAACGAGGTAAATTCAAATAGTTCGTACTCTGCATGGATTCGAATCTTTTAAATGTGTAACAAACGAAGACGAAATCACCAACTATCTATCTGAATATTTTAAGTCCTTGGACGTACCTGGCTTACCAAGGCACGATTAACAGAAAAATGTAGTTTCTGTGCTCATGATCTTTCGAAGCCTAAACCAACCATAACTATCCAACGGAACGTGTTTGGTCATTAAAAAAATTGGTGATGAATGTGATTCACGCAACTTTACTCAAAGGAAAATTCAAAGGTTAGGAAGTCCTCATTCCGTAGATTCCATGATCTCAACTCATATGCCCTTTTGAGCTTAAACGTATTCAATTTACAATTCGTGTTGCATTCGTGATAACGATTAAAAAATCGCATGGTCATTTTTTAAGTTTTTGGGTTATTTGTGCTCATGTGCTAATGAAAACCCATGATTTTCTCATGGTCAATTTAGCGTGCTATGTTCACGAGTCGATAAACCATCCTCTGTATTTCTTCCTTCGCTTCAAGGGCATAGCTAGGATAGGGGTTTTTTGGTGCAGCTAATACCACGGGTCTGTAGGGTATAGAAAACTCGCTAAGGTAAGCGGGAAGTGTTGGGGCACTTCCACCAGACATTTTTTAAGATAAATGGTTCAAAATAGTGGGTTTTGTGGCTGTGTGAATAGTTAAATATGTTTTGTTTGTTAGTCATCCGTCCCCCTAATATTAATAAGATAATCTTTCATAAAAAAATTCTCTAAGCTCTTGGGGGGGGGGGGGGGGCTTTATCCCCCAAAACCTCCCCTCGCTGCGTCACTGCTTTGCTTCGCTATATTTATTTAGCTTCATCCGCTTCATCTTGCGCCTGATAACAAAACAAAAACCGTTGTTTCTCAGAAGGTGCTTGACGCAAGACATTAAACCCGAATGTGTAGGGCTCACCGTGTTGCGTTTACGCATGCAGTACGTTTACGCATGCAGTACGTTTACGCAGTGCATTTTTTCCAAGCAGAGATACTAAAACTGGCGCGCCTAAAGTCATTTAATGCGAATGCTGCTTCATAGGGGTTTTTCTTGCACGATTTTGAGCATCAGTCAAGCGTCGGTCTGGGGTCGTGTCAACCTGCCCCCTGAATGGGCCAAGTGTATGAAACAGACTTGGACCTAAAAACATTTTTTTACAGCTAATAACGCAAATAGCCAACAACTGAATGCGTATAATTTTTATTTCATGAACTGCTTTATTAAACCACAATGCCCAAAATTTCTTAAGCTAAAACGTAAGAAAATTTGTTGAAAAAAATCCGCGTAAACGTGCTCCGATTCACCCTATGTAGATTCGATAAAGAAAATTTCTTTCTGACAAGCAATTTTGGTTCTCATTTACGTAGTTTTATTGAATTTGTATCCTTATTTTATTAAAATAAATTAAACATGATTAAAAACGATGCAGCCGCTCTTGATTTATAAATGGTGTAAGTAAACTGCAAGTTCATTGATTGTTAGGCGGTACGAAGTTCGCCGGGTCAGCTAGTAAATTATAAAATTACATGGAAGTGCATTCATGTGGTACTTCAAAGGATTTATGATTTTTTTCTCTCAGTAACTACGAAACCTACATTGTACGATAAATATGTGCTATGCATTCTTCTTTTGCGTATACCCGCGGTAATGATTAAAAATATGTCCCAAACGTTTCGCCGCCGCAGCTAAAGACTTCTTTAAGGTAACGTTGCAACGTTACCTTAAAGAAGTAATGTAAATCTGTAAATCAAAGTAGAACTGAGGGTAGCTAGATCTTCCCGTGGAAATAGAAGTATGGTCTTCGATCGTATCCAAAGAAAACGAAATGAACTTCGATGAAATGTGCAATTACATCGCATGAAAAACCTCCACTGTCTTCACCATAGACCATTTGAGAATCGGTGTCTTGAAGCAAAACATAAAAACGGTGAATGCTGAGCGCTAAAACCCATACAGCTTCAATAACCTTACCGCGTCGCGGCTAATCCAACTCCCGACGCGCGGAGACGAACCCGGCCGCGCGATCGAAAAATCAATGTGATTTCCGGCGACGCAAACTTATTTCAAAGAAAACTGCATAAACACCTCAAGAAATCTTCAAAGAATGCTCTCATATAAGTTACTCTGCGCGACCTTGCCGAAAACCTATTTGAAACTCTACCTAAATGTAAAACTTCGTCGAAAAACAGTATCCGCGATTTTGTTACTGCACGGTAAGAATTTATGGACTGTATTCTTTAAGATTACGGAAAAATAAAGAAAAAACACCATGCCAACAGATTACGTGGTTTTTTATTCGGCAAGAATCCACCCATAACTTCACTATCCACTTACTTTGAAAGATTTTCAGAGAAAATTGAAGACGGGCGTTTTTATGGAAATTTGCTCACGTTTGAGCCTCTGTATCTCAGAAACGGGTAAAATATATGTCAAATGAAGTACATATCAATTAATTTCAATCATTTTTTAGTATACCTGCGACGTTTCAAGCTTATAACTCAAAAAAAGCCATTTTGTAATTTTGTCCGGCTTTTTCCGATTTCCGCCCACTGTGCACCGGTTCCAATACTTTTTGTATTAGCTTAAGGTCCGACAGATAAAACCGACAAAATGTATTGAAACCGGCCATTTAGTGAGCTGAAATTACTTGTGGAAAATTTGAAGTAACTTTTGATTCAATAATATGCAAATATTCCACCAGATTAAGCATAAAACAACTCTCTACCAATAGATAAGGGCAAATTGGAAACAATTTTTCAGTACCTGCCCAATCCCAACTCTGATGAAACATATACATTTGTACAAGGCGCGCGAGAATCGGACGATTTCCCTCAACTATTCCTAAATATTGGCAGACAGTATATTGAAAATGAGTAGCGAGAGAGAAGACAAGGATATCGATTCCGGAGGTATTCGGAAAGGCGTGAGTTCACGGTCGGTCACATCAGGAGTCATTTTGAGGGGGTACGTGGGGGTCAGAGGTCGAGGAACCAGACGGGGTAGCTCTTCAAACCACTGGCATCTTCCAAGCAACAGCGACACGTCTTCAACACTTTAACTATGGAAGTAGCCAGCGAGGGATAGGAGGGGGCAACTGCCCCACCCTCTAGAAGCAACAATCGCAAAGTTCTGTCAGGAAAATAATATTTTTTCATGCAAATAATTTTAAAAATTAATAAAGAGGTGTAACAGTTTCCTTAAAATTTTGATTTCATTCACCTTTTCCATGCTTAAATCTTACCTACAACTTGAACAACCATAGCTTTCCCCACCCCCGAACCCCTAGTTTTCATCCTGGGTACGCCCTTGACTTGAACTACGTAATCGTTAAAACATTACATGTGACAGTTGAATGAATGCATGTTCAGGTGAGTGACAACATCTTGGAGATGAGTGGTGAGCGATAGTCGAGAAGACAAGGATATCGATTTGTGAGGCATTCGGAAAGGGGTGAGTTCACGATCGGTCACATCGCGAATCACTTATTACAACGATTGAGAAAAAAGTTGTTTTTTTTCAGATACACCTTTGAAAACGTCAAACGTTTTTTAGATGTCGAAACTTCGCAACGTTTTTCATTGAAATAAAGTGCGAAAAATCCACAGAGAAAAATAACATTAGCCTTTACCGGAATTCGAACTCGGAACCCCCGATTTCCGGTCGAGTGCTCAAGCCAGCTAAACTATCTCTATGCCTGTTCTTCCTGGGGGCATTTGGGCGTCAAAACGTCGGTGGTAAAGAGGAATTTGAATATCGCGGAGACGCTTGTTAATGGCACCAAAGTCATTGTGGCTGCCATTAGTTTACACCTTGTGGCAGTCAGAAATCCTAGAAGCCAAAAACTCTTTGTCATTCCTGGAATTCAATTAAGTAGGTTCGATGTCTCCGAAAATAACCTTCCTTGGGGAACAGACGGCAAACAAAAATTGAAAGAATTGGCAGATTGACCAGGAAAGACCGCGGGCCTTTTCCGGGGGGGTATGAGGGGGCAGCGCCCCCGACGAGCGAAAGCATGTACTATAATGTAGGCACCGTCGCAACAAGATGCTGATATAGTGATCTTTATACATCAACAATCGTCATAAAAATGAAAATCGTCCAAGTCAACGAACAACTTTTTATGTCATTGGTAAATCGACGCTTGAATTGAAGTCAAATCACGTTCGTAGCATAAAATGGCGCTGCAATGGGCTAATATAAAAGGGAATATTATGTGCTTAATATATAGAAATAAATTTTAAACTCTTCTTTAGACATTATATAGGGCATTTAAAAAAATATTTGTTTTGAATCACGCACACACGATCCAACTACCTTGAACTCAAAGAAATATTTTATTTATCCTTAACAAAGCCTTGGGAAGCTCTTCCCCTATTAAACTGCACTGCGACGCGTCAGTAGAAATACATTTCAGGATAAAACTTTAAGGCGCAACAAAGGCGCAGTAAGAAAGCATCTGCAGAAAAATTCTAATTAATATCAAAGGAATGCTCCATAATTAAAACACGCCCTAGTTCAAAATATTACAGACCAGATAGAGGATAAGGCCCGGATCTTAAACGGATTCCCACGACGTAGAACATAATCTCATGCGCCGTAAACAAGCCCCGTGCGAGCCGACGGGAAACACCAAGAGGGCCTATTTTCCGAATAAGTCGTTGTGTTCGCCGCATTCCGTGGAGTCTTTACCTTAATCCCGTTCGGCCTCTTGCGTTATAATCCCTTGGCAGGGCGCCTCTACGCGTCGGCGGGGTAGAAGTGAAGCCTTATGCAGCGCCGCCGTGGGGAATCATGGGAAGGATGAATGGGAGGAGACGCCGAACGCCATTGTGGCGATATCTCGGGCAAGGGGATAAGTGGGAAAGAAAAGCTACGAAGGAGCTGCTATTACGAAAGTGATGGCGAAAATACGTTAATGCCAAAACCAATGTGAATCACTGAAAATGTTTATATGATACTGATAAGAATTTAAAAAAAAAAATATCCATAACGCAAACAAAAATGTTGAGAAATGAAGTCATTATTAATGTTAAAAATTATTCGATCTATATCGAAGTATTTTAATTATCAGCATTATCATTATAATCATCATCACTATCAACGATCAATCATGGTCAACAATCATAAGATTGGTTTGACGCAGCTCACCACTCAATTTTTCTGTCATCTAGTCTTTTCACACCTACGTATTCCTTCTCTTTCACATTCTTAATTATCTGTGTCCATATATTTTGTTCGAGGACTTTCTTTTCCATTCTTGCCACCCATTTGCTCTCCGACGATTGTCTTCATCAGGCCAAAGATAAAGCCAAAATATGGTTATGTCTTCTTATCAAGGTTTTCATGAGGGCTCTCTCGTTCTTTTGTTATAATTGAGTCAGAACTACATATTTACCTCGAATATCATAATCAAATCTAAAATAAATTTCAAAAAACATTTTTAAAACCCTTTATGAAAACATTTTTTCTAATTTTTCTAGCTGATGAAATATTTCATTCCATACATTCATCGATTTAGGGATATTGATGTTGTAGATGGTGTAACGTAATTCAATTTCCTGTTCAACTGAAATTGCTCTTACATTTTTGTAAATTGTACCACTCTACTTTTGGTACCAGCTTGGTTATTTTGAGCAATTCAAGCATGGGAGATCATTTGAGTAAATTTAAGCGAGAATATAAAAACTTTTATCAATAGCCGAATGATTTTGTCAAAATAAATAATGCCAATTAGATATCACCAAACCCTCTAAGTTACGATGCTTGAGGAAACATTTAAATTTCATCTTTTGTCATTGAATATCAAAAATAATTAGTCATTCGTAATATGCTAGTGTTCGACCATTCAAGTTGTCCATCTATACCAGGGGTTCCCAAACTTTTTTGTACCACGCCCCCCCCCCCCCTGCTACACATATCAGCTTTCCATTTTGCAATACCCTATTTCCACGGTGCCGTTCATACCAACTCCTACTTGTACAAGTACTTGTACTCGTACAAGTATGTGCCTACTTGATTCGGTGAGTAGGTAGATTTTTTTTGTTCACTGTTGAATGCGGTAACGCAGAATGGAAAGATTCAATAATTTTACGCATGATGAAAATTAAAACAAGTATTACATGAAAAACGAATATAATTACTGATACAAAATTTAACATTGTAACACAGATACATTTTCAATTTAAGGATGGTGAATATGCTTCATTTTTGTAAGCAGATGTATTGAAAATAAAAAGATCTTTTTATCTTACAATGAATATGATCTATCGAGGTAAGTATCACACTCCTATTGCACTATCAATTGCTGTTTTTTATATTTTTTTGTTTTCAAGTTTCGAAAAAAATGGAGAAATCTTCAAAAATTTATTGATAAAATGTTTGTAATTTTTTTATTTATATCATTTGGGTGTCACCTCTCCCTGGACTTTCTCCACGCCCTCCCAGGGGGGCGCGCCCCCCAGTTTGGGAACCCCTGATCCATACCCATTCCGTGAACACACTAGCATATAAGTCAATCGGAATTCGTATAGAAACAAATGACCGGAAAATATGAATACACTGTTTGACAGAGTGTAAGTCCAAACGTAAGGCACTCAGAGACAGAATCGTTAGAAGTTGTAGCACTTAACGTGGTAGCCCAAATACATGAAAGACTCCGCCAAAGGATGATATAAACGACCGGCAAGAAGACCATCGTCTTTGCAAAGCACAGAAACAAAGGGATCGTCTCTTGAGTGTTGTCGCGCGATTTTCACACTGCCCTGTAGGCGCTAAATGAGGAAGAGGGAAATGGCAACTTCTGAGCGGTCACAAAACCAAAAGGTACCTTTATCACTTACCACGATGTTGACGCTTTAAATTCCTCATATTCTCAGAGCAATAACGGCTACTCTCTCGGCAGGCCTCTTGAGGACAAAGACTGTTATCAAAGGAGGATATACACGTCTTCCTAAGGTCCCTTTGATCCCTGGCGTCTTCAAAAGGAAGTACCGCATGTACTACCCACTTAAACCTTCTTCTGAGAGGAAAGTACTTGAACGTGGGCACCCATGACTCTCAGAAAAACGTGCTTACACGTTGGACCCTCTCATCTTACCTGATCTTCCATTACCTTGCTATTTATGTAGAAAAAACTCTTCTTTCTTCAATCGTAAGGGTAACGATAGGTTCGTTCACCACTTTTTTTATTATGGCCAATTGCGACCAAGGTTGAAACAAAAAATATTACAACGTTTTTAATACATATTTTATAAAAAACGTTTTTTCGCTAACTAAAAAGAATTTTTTTTTAATTCTATGAGCGCGATAGCCTCTAATTAAACGCATCACACACGACGAAAAACGATGGACGTATGTTCCACAATAAACTCAATTGATACTTAACACCAATAAAAATGAATGAAGTTTAAATTGAGTGCTATAGAGGAACATGCGCCCACGGTTTTTCGTTGAGTATGAAGCAATTATGTAGATCACAGAAATTTTATTTGGCTCTTCGTAGTTTCTCATTTAAGTTGTAATTTACTTTGTTCTTTTGTTATTTTAAGTTCTGCTAAAACTTTTTTTGTAAAAAGTTATTTTTATATAGCATTACTATTTATAGATTATATTATATAGTTTATCATCATTTTTCTTCATTTTAAATTCAGATACAATCTTGCAATCGATCAATATCTCATAATCAGAAACACATTGCGTAATGCAATAATCTAAAGTATTTTGATAATTAAAGCAGAAATTTCAGTATAACAAACGATTTTAAACAAATTGAAATGGTTTCATTTTCTGATTTATTTCACCAAATTCAGATCACTGCTCAATTTAGCGGAAAGATGCGATGTATGTTTAGTTCAATCAATTTTCACTAATTTTGATGTGAGCAGATTTTTTGTTGTAATTTTCTAGTTCACCTTCCTTTCAATGATTACTGCGCCGCCATCGAATTTAGGCGGCCTTTTTTTGAACTGATCTCTACGTCTAATTTCTAAATTCTGAATAAAAATCGAGAGACAGCTTCAATAATAATAGAAATGTTAGAATAGTGTAATTCATTACCTGTTCCTGTGTTATCCTGAAAAATTTCAGCTTCATAGATTGTGGGAAAGTGGGTTAAAATTCAGTTGCAAGTTTTGACCTGGATCAGTCGACAAACAACAAAGCAGGTTAATAAAAACGTTGTAAAATACAGATGGTCTTCGAAAATTTAACAACTGTATTAATGCTAACATCACAAGGCTCGATATACGCTTTAACTGAAACGAACTATTATTTGTCCGCTACGTATATTGGAAAAATATTTCACCATTTCTAACCCAGAGCTGCTTCTTGGATAAATTAAATGACAAGACATCTCGTTTTAAAAAATGTGAAAATTTTCTGCTCAATCATAGATATTGTGGCAGCTACATATTTCGCCATTAAACTTTATAAGCACATAATAACACGTAGTTTAAATCTATACTGAAAAAAGCTGAAAAAGTATATTTTTTATGAAAACATATGATTTTGATGCTACTTAGAAGCAAAATTGGGTTATAATGGGTTAAAACGACCAAATGTTATAAACTATTGAGCACCCAATAGCATTCTGAGTAAGAGCCTCAAGGCTTTACCTTTGGTCCAGAAGAATACTGACGTTCATCTTCACGTGAAATACATACTCATATAGCCAATAAATCCCTTTCAAGGACGTAAGCAATTCAGTCCCTTCGCTGAAGGAATATTCGCCAGGTGGGATTTCTCTTGGGAATTCACCGCATGGGTTGTCGCAATTTCCCTAGGTTGGCACTCTTGGAGTCTTGTCTAGAGTCAGCGCGTTTCCGGGGGTGTGTGGAGGGGGGAGAGAGGAGGAGGAGGGGGAGGATGGGGGAGTGTGCGGATTGCGCGTCCTCTGTCGGGAGAATGTGTGAGTTGCACGGAAAACCATTAATCGGCCAAGACACGGCGCCGTCTCCCGCTCCCTTGAAGCCAGTCGTCACTCACGTCGACAAAGGAAAGAAGAGGAAAAGGCGTCCTGAACGTAGAGAACGGTTCCAATCTGGTTTCCTCCCAGAGTATGCGGAGCCGATATCACCACCCCTTCCACCCGATGGCTAGGGGGCGTCCCAACCCCAGATTTAAGCAGCCCCCTTTCAACTAGGATCTCCGAACGCAAAACAAAGCGTTTGCTCATAGTCTTCAGAGAACGCGTACTTTCACCTTGATTAGTACTCTTTGGTGACGAATGAATTAAAATATAAAAATAACAATAAACTGATATACATATTCTACACTGGGACCGATCGATACTTAACAGATAAACCATGGTTTAAATAGACCTTATATTTTATTGATCCACAAATCGGAATAAAAAAATACATTGTTGGTGAAGCCACTGAATCACAACTTTGAGTACACGGGAAGAGAGAAAATCTAAAAATGTCCTAATTTAGCCGGTGAAATAAAAATTACTTGGAAATTGATAGAAGTCAGTATTCACCCATTAATAATCTATGAGGAGGGAGTGTTATCAAAAAGGTTTAACAAAGAAATTGAAAACTCGGGAATTCAAAAAACACCTTATCAATCTCTTGCAAAAGGCTGATTTATTACAGACTTGCCAAATTGAGAGAAGATTCCTGGGCCTGGTATGATCGGACAGTTTAGGATAGGGTGAATTTTCTTCCTTAATATCCAAGCCTAATTCTAATTTACCTTTAGGACAAATGAATATTTCCATTTGGTGAAAACCAGCTGAGAAAGTACAAAAATTCGAAAATAATGATGATAACTTCATTACAAAAAGTTGTAGTTGCTTTACCACTCTCCAATAGTAAAATAATATAATCAATTTTGGGCCAGCAGAGTCTCTACAATTGGCTTGTCGGCTCGTGCCTCGTCGCATCGGTCGCATCATTCAATCATCTCGTCATTACTCATTTGTTTCCAGCATTATAAAACTTTTTACTCATAAAAAACATCACAAATGTTACAATACTGAAATTTTCAGCAAAACCTACATTTTGCTAATGACTTAACGCTTTTTCCTAGAAACACTTTTAAAACTCTTGACATTTTTCCGTCATTCACCGAGGTCTAATAAAAATAATAAATACAGCCCTTCACCACAGAAACCCAACTCTTAGATTGTCTAAAACGGCTGAAAGTGCTTCTCAGAATCTTCTCTTACCTGATACCACTTAAGCTGGCCGAAAAAATATACGCATAAAATGGAACAAAGATTTTAACTGCTTCATCATGCGCACGTATTACAAAATCACAAAAATAGAATCAGACATGTCAGCATATCGTTCAAGAAATGCAATACTGTCATAAAATGTCTCAGAGCACCGCAATAAAAAAAGCAGAATATGTATTGGCTCCTGCGCGTCATGGCTGATAATGCCAGAGACTTTTATTCTGATATAAATATAAAGTAAATAAACAGAGAACTTGTGATTAAAATCACATTTAAAATTTACCTAAGAAGTGATCGCTGAGAGCTCCTAATAGGGTAGTTTCCTTCATCAAAGAAAACGAAAGGCATTGATTGCAATTCATTACCCGCCATTAGTGTATTCATAATTTACAAATTATTTGGTTTTAGAAATCCCAGTTTAGACGAATGTTAATGGTTAATTATAACCTCATTTGAAAAAGGTCAGATTGGCGCCCATGCGATGCCACTCCACGTGACGTCACAGGGACCTAGTTTCTATACGATTAGATAGGAGTTTTACATTCTCTGAGATTACCAATGGATGCATGAGGCACAGAGCTCGGGGAAAAGTTTCTTATTAATCACCTATTAAAACTGCCTAAGGTCGGAAAGTTTCCTCCGTTTGATAAAGTATTAATAATCCTTATTTAAGCCAAGCGCTACCTGTTAGGAGGGTACTTTGCTACCTGCTAGCATCCTGCGTCGTATCAGCGCTCAAAGCCTCTCCCCAAGGTCACCTCACTTGCGGCAGCGGGAACTAGAACAACGTCACTCGGGGTTTTCCCAGCATTCATACTTAGCCGTCGCGTTTTCGCGCGCTTGAAAATTTTCCCTTTTCATTTAATCGCCATAAATTGATATCGCCATTTAAAAATCTAAAAGCGTGAAATACGTACTCCATGAGCAATAATCTTTCGATTTAGGCAATAAAAAAATAGTATGAAACCACCCAATTCTAGAATATTCATCCCATGCAGTTGTATGTAATAAGAATGTTGCATTGTAATAATAATTATAGCATAAAAATGTAATAATAAAATAATAATAAACACATTCGGTGGTCTACTCAAATGTTGCTTGGAATAGGTGAGGGAAGAGCTAACCCTTATCCAAGATAGAGCCGTGTGAATTATATACAATAAGTGTAGGGGACCCTATCCCTGCGCCACCTGCGCACTTCGAGGACTTTGTTTGGGGGTATCAGAGGACATCGGCCGGGATTTGAACCTGGGGCCTCTCGATCAGTCGCCTAGAGCTCTACCCACCAGACTACCACGCCCTGTAAATTACGTAGGATACAACAATAATAACAAAAATAATAATATACATGAACGTAATTATAATAATCTTAAAATATATTTTTACACAAAACTTGTACACTCGTCTAGAAATTTCATGTTATAATAAATGGACTTCGGTAAATATTTCCATGTAGCTAAAATTTGAAATTTGTAGGTGTGTTCTACTTATTCTAAAAATTTAAAGGTGATTTCGTAAGTTGAAAACAAATAATACGCCACCAAAATAGAGAAAATACGATCGATTAAGAGGGAAGTATGCAACCCCTTAACTGGAATTCAAAGGTGTCCGGAAATTTTTTTTCTTTTACACCATACTTCTCATGTTTCTCCATCAATTGACACACATAGTTTACTGAAATATTCAATAGGTTATCTATGGAGATTTGGTACTAGTAAAATGCTGCTTTAATTCAAATACTGTAAATAACGCAAATATACAATATGCATCGTTAGAGAGAGTTGGCAATAAGTAGAAATATTAGAAGCATATGTTGGTAAAAATTATAAGAATCAGGATTTAGGTTAAATTTATCTTTGAGTATTCTATATTTCATCTTTTTTAACGTAAGTATTATCCTTGCGTATTTTATCTTTATGTATTTTAAGTATAGATACTTTATTTCCGCACTTAAACCAATTGCTGTGACATAATATAAAGTTTTGGGATTTCGATGTAGGTTTCAGCTTTTAGTTGCAGTACAGAAACCTTGAGCGCACTTTCGAACATATGTATTTACTCTGAGGGTTGAGCATCACTTTTCACCGACTCTCTAAGTAAGCAGCTGGCAGCATTGAAGTAAGTGGGCGGGGAAGGAGCTTTCATTTCCCGCCACCGCAACTACACCCTCGCTCTCGCAAGTTCGCGGTGCGTCGGCCGATCTCATTTGTCACCGTCGTCAAGGAATGTTTATCGACAGACATCCCTCTCTTCCTCCAACCAACCAACCAATAGCTAGCGACCGCACTCTACCCATCCCAGCCACCAAGGAGAGTCAGTGTGCTCCTGGGAGAGACGCACAGGACGACTCTTGATGATGAAGGATATACAGTTTGTAGTTGCTACGCGCTCAGCTGTTTGCCACCACAATCTTCCCAGCTAATTATTCCTTCGAATCTCGCTCTAATACGTCTTCACAACCAATGAATTCAATAGCAATGGAATTCTGATATCCCTCACTAATTGAAGCCAATAAATCACAAATCTGGCCAATTTTGGAAGCAGGTAAGAATTCCGCTCGATTTAAATGAATAGGAAATCATGCAACTTTGGCATTTTTTTCTCTACTCATATACGAGGTGTGTTCTAACTATAACGGAAACTAACTTTCTTGTTTGTTTTTTTTTAGTTTGGTTTGTCTGATTTTAATTTTTTTATAATTGTTGGTGTACATATATTGTTTCTGAGGTAAGACAACATTTTCATATGTATTCATTGTTTATTTTGTCCGTGGCAGCCGCTAAGGTTAGATGTATGTTTATGATATTTTCAGCTCACGATCAATTGCTTGTTCGTGATTTCTTGATCGAAAACAATACAGCAGCGATTCTCCAACCTTAATTTCGCCAGACGTGGTTCCATGTGACTTTTATCTATATCCTAAAGTAAAGAGAACCTTTTAGGGCCATAGTTTTACAAGCATAGATGACATTAAAAGTAATCGCTGACGGAGCTAAAGTTTATCCCAAAGAGGAAATTTGAGAAGTGTTTTGAAAAGGGCATAATATCTAATGGAACTATTTTGAAGGCGACAACATTAATGTAGAGGAATAAATTTTTTTTATATCAACAAACTAAAATTCCCGTTTTTTTCTGAGCTCACCTCATAGTTCGAATTTGATTGCATCTCGCAAGATAAATTACTTGGATCCTAAACAAAAGTTAAGGGGGGCTATCTTCACGAATGAATGCTGCCTGTACTCTATTCATTTAACTTGGTAGCTTGAGATAATAAAAATTCCCAGACTGGCTTCAAATCATCCCGTGTGGGGTATGTGGGGATCATCGTTCTATGGTTTTTAGTTCGGTACTTTAACGACCTTAACCGCGATCTCGAGCAATGCCTGAGGTACTTCATCATTTCCCTTTCAAAGGATATCTTGATGAAACTCTTGAAAACGGCCAAAGGAGGAGTAATGCTCATGCTAAAGCTTCAGTAATAAAATATATATGATGCCACAAAATACATACAGAATGTATTAACTCCTCTCATTTGAGAGAAAATGTACCAAACTTAGGCCTGCGTCTGTTCCCATCTTCCACAGAAATTAATTGTATTTTTTGCTTAATTAAATGTATATCTGAGGAAAAAACAAGAAAACTTTTACTAGGCGTTACCTTTTTCTATGCACCCTTTCGTTATCTAGTTATTATTAATAAAACTTCAGCTCACACAGATTGTGTGCTAACTTTGGTATGACTGTTTTCGATTAACTTTCGATATTTTATCTTTTACCAAGCATAAATAATTATGCTTAAGTTAATCGAGAGTCTACGAAACGAAACAAAAATGAGGATACTTGTAAGAGCGGTTTAGAAGAATTTTCGTTCCAATTTTAAAAAAAGTCGTCATAATAGGGATTTAAATATTTATCGGATGCACAAAACATTGGATCATGAATGGAGGATTTTCAATGATTGAGGCTCTTTCACCTTATTGGCCAATGGGATATGAGAGGAACAGGATAAAAGTCGGCTCGGATCACACATCTATCGAGCCGGTAGCCGATAATCCCACCCCGTGCATTCAAAGCTCTTTTCAGTAGACCACAGCGCGAATCGCAAAAGAGGGAGAAGCGAATCTGCCGGAATTATTATTTAGATAATCGATTCAGATGAATGAAGAAGATTATCCCTGATTCATGGCGAATACATTCGTTCATTGCTGGAGTGATTGCATTTTTTCCACGTCCTCGACGGAAAGTGATATTCGTTCTAATTGACGGATTTGCAAACAAACGGATTCCATTAAAAATGGAGGATCATAAAGAGGATCACGGAGGAAAAGGGGGAATCACGATCGAATCATGTGTTAATTTCGACCCAAGTGGCTTTTGGAGTTAGGCCGAGAGGAGGAATGAGAACTCGCAAAGAGCAAAAACGCAATGGAAATAACAACCCCTGGAAAATAAAAAAACTACCTACCTACCTACCACGGCTTACATCTGTGACAAATGTACTGAAAATAGACAATCACAAAAACCAATAGGAAGTTTTTATGCACATATTCCTCTAAAAATAAAGGTCCTCTTGTTCTTTATATGTGTGAAACAATTTTCCCCTCTCATTTAAGGATAAAAGAAAGACTACTGCAATTTTGGATTCTAAATGGTCCCTTAATAAGCGGGAAATCGAAAGCTGTCGTCAAGGAAGCAGTAGGTTTAGTTGTTGTAGCTGAGTTATGCTAAAGAACATTCTATTGGAGACCACAAGGATGAAATCGATGACTTTCGCATATTTAGAGCAATCGCGATTTAATCATGTTTCGATTTCGACCTGAGTGGCTTTTGATCCGAGAGAATGAGAACTCGCAAAGAGAAAGGAAATAACAACCCCCTTTGAAATCCGAAATTACCTTCCTACACGACCTATAGCCGTAGATAAAGTTCGTGTCAATGTATTGGAAATAGTCAATCACAAAAACCGGTAGGGACTTTTTTTGCATGCATACATTTTAAAATAATCTAATAAAATATTCTTTTCGTATGCGAAACATTTTTATCTTCTCAGTTAAGGACAAGAAAAGGTATATTGAAATTCGGTGGCGGCAGGGTAAAGTCCTCGCCTGCCAAACAGGAGGTCGCGGGTTCGAGTCCCGCCTGGGAAAGTTACCCCTATACAGGGCATGGCTGTGTGTGTACATTAAACTGTTAGCATGTACTACATGACCCCAATGTAAAAGGCCGTATAAATCTGTTTTCGGTGGTATGGAAAATAATTTGGCCTTAAATTGGTCCCTTTATGAGCGGGAATTCAAAAAACTGTCGATTAGTTTGGTGTAAGTATAGTTTTTGTTACTAAATTATGTAAAATAATATTCTCTAAGATACCATTAGGATCAAACTGATATATTTAACATACTTAGATAACTCACGATTTAATCGTGAGTTGATTTTGACCCGAGTGAATATCGGAATTTGGTCGAGTTGAGGGATGAGCAGGAATACCATCTCTAGCATAGATATACATAAATGAAATGATCCCTGGATAATCAAAATTGCTAGTGGAAATATTTGCAAGGCTTTCAAAAACAATGAATCCGCGACATGCATCACAGGTCCTAGAGAGAACAAAAAAGAGAATTTATCTTTGAGCTTAATTAAATGTGAGCTTTGAGCGAATACCAACAATACGATGGCGAAATCTCATTCATTTTGAGATTGATTGGTTCAGACATTTAAAATCGCATACTTTCGTCAAACCTTAATTATAAAATAAGGGCGTCAAACCTTAATTATAAAATGGCCGTAAGGCGAATAGGATGAAATTCCGCGTATGGCCTTTTAATGTCCTTATGGCCAAGCATTTAATAAAATGTCAAAGCTGGATACCCAAGAAAAATCGTTTTCATGGTAACTGCTTAGTGCATCAAAAACAATTTTTGCGATGCCACAGCCTTTTAGCTAGGGAGTTGCTAACTCATGTTCATGGACAAAAATTTTTTAACATTGGCACCCCTATTGCAGATTCCTCAGCAACACCTCATGGTGATAATTTTTATGATATTTACCTGATAAATAAATAATGGACTTAAATGTGACTTTAACTAAAATTCTTATACTTCTACTCATACTTCTAATCCTTAAACCTCTACTTATTACCAGCCCATACTTCTTCTCCTTATATTTCTGATTATTTCCAACTCTCTTGAAAAAATAAACATGCATATTGTAAATATCACTATGTCATTTACGGTATTTCGAATTATGAGCAGCATTTAACCTGGACTAAATAACCATATATAGCCTATAAAATATTTCAGTAAACTATGTAGGTAAATTAGAAGAATGGTGTAAAATTAAGAAATAATACCGGACATTGATGTATTTATTTAACGAGAATGCCTTCAACGTTCCTAATTAGGATATACAATGTAAACGGATAACCGGTGAATTAACATATGATTCGAACACTCTCCTCCCTTGTTCAAAACGCCTTCTGCTGGAACGGAGCGAAATGCCAACACACGTAGCTAGTAATTTATTTGAAAGTTTCCGTGGACTCCTCCGCCGGCCGACGCTCATCACATCCCCGGCAAACTTTTCAAATATCCAGACGTGTAATTTAGGACTTAACCGACAGATGGGAGAAGATCTGCAGACGCCATCCGAAAGTTATAAGCGAAATATTTATCTTACGAGGACAACAAGGCGTGTTCTACTCATGCAATCTGAGACACAAGTTCTTTTAAAATCGCAAGCTGAGGTAAGAGTTGCAACATCCAAAAACTTATAATTACTCGTTTCACTATGTGATGAAAGATCGTAGGATATAAATTACTACCGCTATAGTGGCAGCAAGCCACAGAAATGAATTCCCAGAAACAAAATCTTCATGCAGAAAATCGGGTAAAGCGAGCATTTTCACCGGAGAACGAAATCTTAAGTAAATGGAATCATTCACTTACCTATCGGTAAATTATAATATATTTACTACATAATCAACAGAAAAACAGCAGTAAATGAGTTTTGATGTGTCACATATATAATCTACACAACAAAAACTTCAAAGACGTAGATTACATGCACTAAGTATTACATGTTCTACATGTTGCATGATTACATGTTCTAAGTATCCCAACGCCATGACTAAATTCCTCAAATTTGAGCCAGCAGCGCTTAAATAACATCACATTTTAGAATTTAAAAGATGTTTTACTGATCGTAACGAATTAAATTTTTTAATATAAACCCCTTCTGCGTCTTACAATAACACTTACTACGCCTTATACTCCTCCCCTGGAATATGCCATACCCACAATAGCTATTATAATTCCTGGCATAGAAAAGTCATGTGACACTTTCCATAAAACGTATCAGGCGATACGTAATGGCTAGCGTTTTTGCAAAAAATATTACGTAAAAAAATCACAAAATAAATTTTGTTAAGCTAATTGAGGTTCCAACAAAACATTTATCTTGCCTTGCATGATGTAGTGGAAGTTCATAAAATAAGTTGAATAAGACATAGCAATATTTCCACAGGGTTTTTTCGAACACGTCACGTTTCGTTGTTGCAACGCGTTTTCGTAGTTGCGTTGTTTCACTTGATAATGTTGTTGTAACGACAAAACTCGTCGTGTTCGAATAAATCTTGTGAAAACATTAAAATGTTTCTTTTAGCTAATATTATTAATCTTGCCGATTGCATGGGGCCGGAAAGCCGTTCTGGCACTGGTTAAGAAAAGACATAATAGCCAAATAACACTTTCATCAATTCGGTGCCTCAAAATTTCATTCGAAGCTAAAAAAAGTATTTCGATTAGTTTATTCTATATTCGCTGAAAAAATTGCTTGTTGGGTACATATATTAGATGAATCGTTGTATTGCACGAAAACCAGAGTGTACGGTCACTGCGCGAAAACCAGACTGTTGTTCTAAGAAACTTACCCACCTCAAATCTTCCAAACATGGCCGAATATGAGCAAACAATTACCAAATTCGGGATTAATCTTAATTAAACAAAGGCTTATACATTTGAAATAATATGCAGGCGTAACATATGATAAAAAAACACACAGCAATATTTCAATTGTAAAAAAAAAGTTAAGGAAAGGACGATCCGGCACTGCTAATTTTGCCATGACAACACTGATTGCAATGATTTTCTGAAATCTGCGTCTGTAAAATAAAAGTTTGTGTGGAATTTTTTTCACACAACAATGTAACGAGTGTTAGTTGCCCTGGGCAGCAGTACTCTCCCCTTCCCCCCCTTCCCTCTCCTCATTTCTTCCTTCAAAGCATTCTCTCTCTTTCTTCTTTTGCCTCTTCCCCTCGAGATTCCCATCCCATATATCCCAATCCTCCTTTTTTTCTCACATCCTGCTCCCACAGAAACTTTAAATTTCTTCACGAGCCTTTGTGGTTCACGTTTTTTCATTAATGCATGCATGTATATATATTACGAATCCAACTTCAGTCAAAAGCCAAATTCCCTCATATCATCCCACTCGGACACATTCCAAATCCGAAAAGTTTTTTTTTTTTGTAATTTCCGTCCGGATTTACGTGCCTGCTATTTTCCCTTCAAGCTTCCACTAACTCAGGTGCGAGGTTGAAGTTTGTTCACCATGTCACACTCACTCCTACACATCCTCGGAGTAATTCCGAAATTCCAAATTTGAGCTCAAATTAGGATGCGTTACTAATTTATCCAAATACGGCCATCGTTTGGAAGTCCAATAAATGACCGTTTGATACACGCAAGTGACAACTAAGAGCTCACTTTCACGTTACCGGTTCGTTTCCATCGTGCCATCGTCGACCCGAGCGACTCTTGAGCAGAAAGACTTAGCTCTAAAATTAAATTTTCTATCAATACGCGCAGTTTGATTGTATTCTGGTGGGTAACGAGTTATATACGTATATTGTTGAAGTTATTATGTTACAATCAAGTTGAATTCCTAAGTTTATTGTTTGATGCAGAGATGGCGCTGCGACGCCGATTTTGTAGTTATGTACGTTACTAAGAGAGTCAACAAACAGAGAGAACCTAGAAAAAGGAAAAGACTAGTATCTGCAGCTAAAACAGGGTTATTGTAATGTTTCTTTAATAAATTAATGTGCTCAAGTATATAAATTTCAATATATATGCGTATTATACTTCATATATCATGCATATTATTATAAATCAATTATTAAATTCAGGTTTTAATTAAAATAACCGACGCTTGCGATATGACTCACATCTTTTCCTACAGTTAATAATTTTCATGCAAAATTTCTATTTAAGTACTTAAAATTATTTTTTTATACTCACATCAATTATATCTTTATGAGATAAAAAATAGGGCATTTCTTGGGGTGGGCGTCCATATTTCATCCCCCGTGCGAGACTTAAGGCAAGAGAATGAGGCTGAGCACATTATGAATGCCCCCTTTACTTCAGTGCGTGTTGGTGGAGACGCCCCGAGCCGGTGACTCTGTTCCACGCGACTGCCATTCGCAAGGGGAGGGGATGGAAAAAAAATATAACAGTGAAAAGGGCAAAAAATGGGTGAGGAAAAAAAAGAAGCAACTCGGCGAGCGAACAAATGAATGAGAGAATGAATGAATGAATTCTTCCTCCCTTTTCATTCCTCTCTCTCTCTCGACCCGATATTATCCGCCATGCGCCACACGACAGCAATAAAAATAGTCATAACGGAGAAAAAAACATGGCCGCCGCGCGCAAAACCGCAGGCGAGGGCGCGCGGAGGAATGCCGGGGAGGAAGACTGGCTGACTCTCGGACGGGTCGAGCCTTTTGTGCGGGTCGCCTGCCACCCCGCGGTGCTCTCCCGAACCAAACCTCTCCCTCCCCGTCGTCACGGTAACAAAGGCATATAAGAGCAACAATGGGAGATGGGCTGCTCATTGTTGGGAGCCCCAGACCCCCCTCCACGTCCCCATTGGGTTGGCAAGGAGAGGAGGGGATAGGGATTCTTCTTCTCCAGATGCAGATGACGCCGTGGGGGTGAGAAGAAGTGTAAGGAAAATAATAAGGAGATAAAAATGAAAAGGAAGAACGTTGAGAGAGAGGCTAAGGAGAAGTTTTCTGGCCACGGCACACGAGGATAAGTGACGCTCCTCGGGGGGGGGGGGGGGCGTGGTAATGAGGCGGGGAATTCATTGCCCTAGTGACAGTTGACGGGCGACTGATGGGAGTTGCCGTGAGTGCCAATTCAACCTTCTGGTAACGCGGAGCAGTGGCACAGCGAGGGTGGGTTTTAGTGGATAAACACCCCCCCCCCCAGAGCTCAGAGTAATTTTTAAGTTTAATGCATTTTAATTAATTAGATTGATATTACTAATAGAATAGCGTAAGTATTAATAAAATATCCCTCAGAAAGCCGTAAAACTCACCATTTTGAACCATTTGTATTATAATTCCGCAATTTACTAACCTCGCACCTACCGCTTATCCTGGTGGGTATACCAAATCCCCAAGCACCCCGGTATTAGTTGCACCTAAACCTCCCCCACCCATAATTCCTGGCTGCGCCCCTGACGCGGAGAGTGCAATGCTTAAGTGAATGCTGAATTTCAGTACTCATAAAGCAGTGGTATTGGTTTTCAGAAGACGATTTTATTAACTTTCATGAAAACTTTCGGTACAAACGTCAAGAGCTTTTAAGGTATGTGCTCAGCGCTGCTTACAATTAGACCAGTTTTCGGTCTGATACCGTTCGAAAAACATTTGTTTCAGATAATAGGTTAGAAATAAAGAGAATCAACAAGTTAAATCAAAGAAAATCCAATCCGTTTTGATAGGTGCAGGGGAAGGGGAAGATGATAGTTGGAACATTGGCCCTATTGACCTGACTTTCCTTGAACTTCCAAATCCTACCACTTTAGCAGAAAAAATGCATGAGTCAGCATTGTTTTCATGTTAGCATGCTCCGATGAAAGAGCAGTAACAGCAGAGGCACAGAGTGATAAGAAGAAAATTACCATCAATATGGATAGGACAATGGCGAGGTATAAGTGGTGTAAGCTGAAAATCAATGCAGAAAAAGACAAGATATTGGCCTTCAGTGGCAGAGAAATGACGAGGACCACTCCATGCTAGAAAACCATGAACTCGAGGAGGGAAAGGAATTCTGCGACTTAAGAAGCCGAAGAGGCAGCCATTGAAGAGGCAGGAAGGCAATGGCCAAGTGAAGAGGGCATTCCTGAAAAAGAGGAATCTCCTAACAGCTGAGAATATAACCCTAGTTAGGAAGCATTTCACTTGGAGCATGCTTCTTTATGAAAGTGAGGAATAAAAATGATGAAGCGGAGAAATCAAGGTTGGATGCTTTCGGAAATTGGTTTTACAGAAGAATGCTGAAGGTAAAAGGAATAGATCTTGTTGAGCAATGTGAAATTTCTTAGAATTATTTTAAATACTTTGGGAGGAAAACGAGACAACTTAATCCATCACATCATGAGAGACGATGGTCCGATAAAAATTATCATTGAAGGACAGGTGGTGGGGAGGTAAGGCAAAGGGAGGCCTTAGAGCAGCAGATTACAATGGAGTACGTGCGACAGAAGAATTATCATCATCACTGATCTATTAAGGTTGGTTGGATGCATCTCTTCACTCAATTATTCTATCAGCTAATCTTTACACACCAACGTATCTCTCCTATATCCTTCTGTATCCGTTCCATATATTTTATCTAAGGTCTTTCTTTTCCGTTCTTGCTACCTACTTGTCCTTTGACGATAGTTCTAAAGGGGCCATCATGTCTCAAGATAGTGCCAAATAGGTTGTTCCGTCTTCTTATCAAGGTGTTCACGATGCTTCTTTTCTCTCCTAGTCCTCTTAGGATTTCCTCGTTACTAACTCGGTCAATCTATTTGATATTCATTATTCATCTATATATTATAAAACCCCCTAACGACCACTCATTCATTCATTCATTCACTCACTCATACAAATGTTTGGGGTGAACGAGACGAGATACGACAAAAAGTCTTATGAAGACCCCCTCTAAAATTGTCTGAAACCCCAGGAAAAATTATGAAAACTATAAATTTCCAATTATTTATCTGTCTATTCATATAAAATTGAGTATGAGGATTAGTTAAAAAAAATGGCCACCAAATTCCAATGGCGGCGCGGCAGTGATACAAACGAACAATCATAGCAACATATTTGTTTATGCAAACAAGAGGAGCGAAATTGGGAAAGAAGATAAAGGAATTAAAAAGAAAAAAACTGATAAATATAAGGAAGGAAATTAAGAAAGTAATATTTGAAGTGTCTATTTCTTTGCGTCTTCTTTCCGCAAGAACAAACATCTGTTTAAATAAAAGCGCATTCAAATGAAAAGCGGAGAAGTATAAGGTAGGAAACTAGTTGTTGTTTTTGTATATTACATCGAAAGTGTGGTGGTTATTAATTTCCAAGTTAACAAGTGCACTAAATGCCAATTTAGAAATATGATTCGTGCTGTTGACTATAGTTCGTATCTTGTTGGCGATACACGATTGTAGTAGAAAGACTTTTAAACAAGTCTTACATAATATAGGTAGATAAAAAAGATTTTATTTTTTCATTTTTTGTGATGGTGATAATTTTTTATTTTTGTTTACGTTCTTTTTTCCGTTAATGTCCTTTTTAATGCACAATGTTATCCGTGAGCTGCAGGAGTGAATAGGCAGTGAATAATACAATATGGAAGATAAGTGCAAATAAAGGTATTTCTTATTCAATTACTTGTCTTGCGAAAATCACGTTTCCTTGAGTGACTAAGTTATTCAACTGTGAAAATTATCGAAATCTTGACATTCACAATTTCTTGTACACCAAAGGCTGTGATCCGTTACTCACCAGATTTATTGCGCATTGCGTTGGATATTAAAGCTGAGATATTTGTGTATCTCGATTCATTAAGACTTTAAATAGAGGTATTTCTGAAGTGAAATCATTCGCGATCACGATAAATAATATTTGAATAAATTCGTCATACTAGCCGCAATTCATGCTAAGGCGCATTTGTTTCTAGATATTGATATTCAGTACCTACGTAATTCGCTTACGAAGGGGAACAGCTGTTACATTTTATTCGTATATCAAGAATTTGGTTGCGTTTTGTGGAAAATAATTAATAAACGTGTTTTTCGTTGTAATTCGTAAAGTCGTTATGTTATGATATTAGGTATGCATTGGGTGTTATAGTGGAACGTTTTTTGTATTTGAATTGAATAAGTTAGAGAAACTCGTAGAAATTTATTTTACATTTTTAGCCCCTCAGAAAAACGTTTCTCTTTATAAATATTTACATAACTTACTTACATAGCTTACAATACATTCATATTGTAGCCTACGTACCATGCGCTCCTTTTACGTGAAAGTGGAAATATTGCTTATACCTAAGCTAGCCAGCTTAAAAGTAAACGATCCTTAAGTAACAAGTAGCAAACAAAAAGTTTAAGACCTCCCACAGTGAGCATAACAGGCCGCAGGCCTTTTTCGGGGGGGCCTAGGGGGGGCAGAGCCCCCCCAGCGAGCATAGCGAGTCTGTACATAAGCGTGCCCAGCGAGGGGCTGAAGGGGGCAGCTGCATAGGCGCTGACTCCATGGGGCCTGAGGGGGCTCGAGCCCCCTCAATAATTCGTTTGGGGGGGGGCGGAGCCCCCCCCCCAATAATTCAAGAAATTAATTCAGTTATATTATGCAGTGGCGCCGACTCCATGGGGCCTGAAGGGTCCCGATCCCCCTCAAAAATTCGTTATGGGTGTAAGGAAATAATGTGTCAGGCTTGTCGATTTTCCCCGGAGTGTTCAGATATCGAGATTCGAGTTATCAGTGTTCTAATGTTGATCATATGACTCTTCTAAAATGCTTAAAAAACTTAAAACTCACTACTCATAAAATTTCCCAGGGCAAGATCCCCGGTTAGGGCCCCCCCAATATTTTTTGTGTCGGCGCGCCTGGGCAGCTGCCCCCCTAGAAGCTAAAATAGCAAATATCTTTAAGAAAAATAATATTTTTTAAACAAATAATTTTAATAAACTTACTTAAAAACTACTAAAGATCGGTTACAGTTTCCTTAAAATGCTGGTTTCATTCACCATTGCCATGCTTAAATCTTACCTACTACTTGAACAACCATGGCTTGCCCTCCCCCCCCCCCCCCTAGTTTTCATCTTGGGTACGCTCTTGCTTCTGTAGCGCCACTTTTGGAATGCTTCCCTCCCTGATTCGTCCGGAGCAGTCATTGTCCATGTCTCACTTTCGAAGAGAAGCACGCACTCTAAAGCTAGGTTTACACCTGCGAGAAAAGTTGCGACATAAGTTGCGCGAGTGGTGTCGCATAGTGTAAACTCACAGATGCAATTTTTCCCGAGAGTTGGACGCGAGTTGTTTTGCGAGCTCTCGCGCGAGCCAGTGTCACTGTTAGTTGCGACAGTTGGTATGAAATCCGTTTACATGTGACAGCATTCGGTGCAATTTCAACTCGCGGAAGTGGTCCCTCCCGTACCGCGGTCAGTAGCTTTTTACAATGCCACGAAGTAGACGTGCGCAAACTGCCGCTACAATAGTGTTACTTTATTACTGGCATAGAGTACGTAAACAGAAAATAAGGAAGAGGAGTATCTGGGTTAAGGAATGGATTGATAGAAGGCAACATTTGAGAGCTTTCACGACTTTAAGTAAATGAGTTACAAATAGACGACTCTCTAGGAATTTCATCAGGATGTCTGCTACAGAGCTGGAGAATCTGCTCTACTTTGTTGGGCCATAAGTCCAAAAACAGGACATAGTTTTGAGGGAATCGATATGAGCGAGTCAGCGGCTGATAGTTATAACCCCACGTTTTCTTGCCTCTGATAAGTATAATAGTTTTAATTCGTTATATTGGCCTGTTTACGTATGTGCAAATATCCACAGTAACCAAACGGATGGCACAGTGGTTCCAATTGCGAATCTAGCGGGACAAAATTATTTTTCTCAAAAAACTTAGATCTTTTGTCGTGAAAACATTCAGAAATGCCAAATTATAGACAAAAACACAAAATATCACTATCACAGGTCTTTTAAAGGTGGTTTTTATGAAAAAAATTAATTCAATTTGCAAAATAATTTCATGTTACTAAACAATTGAGAAATATGAAGAAAATCATAAAAAATTGTATAATAATGCGCTTTTCTTAATTTAATGAACTAATTAAGTTAAAAATATGCTCTTAAACACAGGATTTAAACGTAAAAGCGTTTTTCACAGAAAGTGAACTGCGAAACGTTAGTCACCTTCATAATTATTACTCTCCCAACTCTCTTCATCTCCGACATTTACCGACTCCACGTCCTCCAACTCTTTAACATTACTCATTTCATTAGGCGCAGGTAATATTGGTTCCCTGAGAAGCTGCCTGGCATCCATCGAGAGGGAATAACAATGCCTTGGGTGCAACGAACTAATACTGAAAACATAAGGTCGGATGTGACTAATTGTAGGTTAAAAACATCTCTCATTGTGTCCTTTCTGGAGTATTTTAGCGCGTGATTTTCTTTGAATTTCCGAATATGATTATTCCTTGCTTCTTGGGCCTCTTTGGAAAGCAATGCAATGGGGGCAATCAATCACTTTTGTCCCATGAATTATATTTTAAGTATCGTGAAAGGCATGTAATACCATGAGTATGACGCATGTACATTTCTTCTGTTTTTTTAGCATACTTCTCATATTCACTTGTACTTATGGAGAAACCACAGGAAAGTGCGCTAAGAATTGTTCCAAACCAATGAGATAATTCCACCTCTACTCAACTAATGCCTGTTGAAATGTCAGGATTCTTTTAACGTCAAAATTGTGATACTTTGTACAATTTCTTCCCGTTTATTTCGATGACCAAGGGCATCAGTGGAGATATCTGTGCCTTTATCTTTTTCACTTCTTTCCCAGTTACCTCATAACTTTCATCTTCCAGAAATAATTTAATGGGTCTACAATACCTGATCGAAGACGGCCTGGTATTCTGCCATAAGATGTTGTTTTTATCATTTGATTTTAGCGGAAGAGGTAACATAGAAATGGAAAACATATAGGAATCATCCACTGAACCTGATTTCTTCCGAAATACAAATCTCAGCTTATACTGCTTGTGGCCACTACTTCCATGTTAACTCCACTTAATTATCATCGTATATTTGAATTCATTACCAGACCGAAGGAAGTTATGAATGTTTAATTATAATTTTCTTCAAATTTTATAAGAATAGCTAATACTAGTAAAGTAGTAAAATTGTCCATCCCAATCTACTTGAGAGAAAATTTGTGCCACTGAAGTGATACCATGCATAGCTATATGTTTGGCGCTGTACTATCTTCGTCATACAATCTCTATTTTTAGGTGACTCTTATCATTCTCTGATGTATTCATTCTTCTTGCTAATGTCACGCAAAGATACCTGATTTTTCACTCGGTTTCTGTAATCTTTCAGGGTCACATTCCACCATATTTCGCTTTCTTCATATAACGTAATAAGTTTTTCTGTCTCCCAGTCCGACCATTTGTAACTACTTTGCAAAAGGGGATTTTCCATCCTTTTCCCTTCATCCATCAACAAAACAACATGGCACAAAAAACAAACAAAAAACAACAAATTACAGGAGACTCGAGAGACAACACAACTGCACTTCAGCCCAACTTCCGCAAAAGTGTCGGGAAATATCTCCCGCGGTTTGATCAGACGACAGTGCGAGCGCGAGAAATTGCTAGAGCTAAGTTTCATGTTTAGACCTGCGAGTCGAAGTGTCAGACACTCCGCCGCCCAGCTCGCGACACTGCTCGCGACAACTGTCGCGACACTGCTCGCCGACCCGTTTACACTTGCAATTTTGACTGTCAGACAGTAAACTCGCGCAATTTCTCGCAAGTGTAAACCTAGCTTAATAGTGAGTTCTTTTCAATTGCTATCTAAGAATTATGTAGACGTTGAAAGACCAGCTAATGGGAGAATTGAGTGGAGAGTTGCGTCAAACCAATCATTGGATTAATGACTGTTTATGATGGTGAATAAATATTAAAATATAAAAGCGATTTTTCGGCATTTGATAGCGATAGGGGTTGAAAATAAAGCGCTGATAAAATAAAAAGATCGATTTAAAATGAGACGGGAGGGCTAATCAGGACGTTTATTAACACAATAGTACAAAATAGATATTGATCTATTAATCAGCATTACACAAAGGATGAGGAAAGTCTGTAGGATATCTAAAAAACTTTTATTTTACGAAATAGTGACACTTTTGGGCAAGCATTTGCCCTTAGTCAACGGTGACTTTGGAAGGAGTCATCCTTGAGAAAAAAATGTATGAAAGACCACAGAGAGGGGAATCATTTGCCCGGTTAGGCCTAACTCGATGCTGGTGGATATTGGAAAGCATATTCATGTTAATATTTGAATCGGAGACCACTGCATGATACGTCACCAATCCCCTTCCGTTCATCTGCTGATCCCAAGAGCAAGAGAGATGAAGTTAGCGCAGTATGCACAATCGCAACTTAGAGAGACTCTGGCGAGGAATATGGACTGGCGAACAATGGGCTAACTCTTCGGGCTGTGACGTGTGCACAAAAAAAGTAAAAGGAGACGCCAGGTTTTTTTTATTTGCAGAGGACGACCTCAATGTGTGCATTTGTTCGCGGCAAGGAACAGCGCATGAAAGAGGCGACGAGAACAGTGGCGCCTCGGGTGGTGGGTGACGGAGGCGTAGCCAACAGCAGCTCGTTATAACGGGCCCTAAGGAAAAGAGTTAGTGGTCGCCGTCTATCGGTGCGAAGACATCTCAACTGCGAAGGAAGTATAAGAGGAGGGGATAGGAAGGAGATAGGAGAGCTAACTAAGGCGCACCAGATGATTAAATGAAAATAAAAAGAGAGAATGCTAGGAAACCTTGGCGACCGCAAATTCACTCACGTGCAATAGTTGAAAAATATTTTACATCAGTTGGAAGTGGCGCCAGATATGTTCAAGGACGATTTTTCATTTCCTTTATTAAGATTCTAGCTGACATGGCGAACTTCGTACCGCCTTACAATCAATGAACTTACAGTTTAGTTACACCATTTATAAGTCAAGAATGGCTGTATCGTTTTTAACCATGTTTAATTGGTTATAATGAAATAAGGATACAAATTCAATAAAACTATGTAAATGAGCATCAAAATTGCTTGTCAGAAAGAGATTTTCTTTATTGAATCCACATAGGGTGGATCGGAGCACGTTTACGCGGATTTTTTCAATGAATTTTCTTACGTTTTAGCTTAAGAAATTTTGGGCATTGTGGTTTTATAAAGCAGTTAATGAAATAAAAATTATACCGATTCAGTTTGTTGGCTATTTGTGTTATTAACCGTAAAAAAATGTGCTTAGGTCCAAGTCCGTTGCGTAAACTTGGCCCGTTCACGGGGCAGGTTAACAGAACGCCAGACCGACGCTTGACTGATGCTCAAAAGCGTGTAAGAGAAGAAAATGAAGCAGCATTCGTATCAAATGACTTTAGGCGCGCCAGGTATAGTATCTCTGTCAGGAAAAAATGCACTGCGTAAACGTGCTGCATGCGTAAACGCACCATGGTGTGCCCTACACATTCGGGTTTAATGTCTTGCGTCAAGCACCTTCTGATAAACAACAGTTTTTGTTTTGTTATCAGGCGCAAGATAAATTCCAAGCCCACGCCCACAAAAATCGAAACTCTAACACCGTTATGTTTACTTGTTACTAATCGTTGTTAATTCCTAAGCCGAAAACACGCGTTCACCACTTCAGAAGAGCAATTGATTGAAATGAAATAGAAAACATGGAGAATTCCACTCTCACTACCCAATATTTTTAATAAAAAGAAAGTAAATACCCACACCCGTTACTACGTTAATCTCCTCAGTAAACAAACTCATCGAACACCTATCGTGAAATAGGTGAGCTAAGGCGGTATTTTGGCAACAAAGTAAACTCCTTCATATCATATAAGATTTGGTGGGTTGATTAATGAGATTACTAGAGCATACCGTAAAATATTCACGAAATCTTGAAATACTTTCTAAGGTTACATGCCTTACAAAGCACTGGTGTCACAACTTATTTTGTTTCCATTGGTATTATGCTCGTCGTATTGAACGACTCCTACTTCATTTCAGCCTTCAGGACATAAGCTTTGCCTTCATACATATTCGCCGCGACTCGAGAGCCCGCAGAGTAATGAGATGAGAATCGGAGATTTCAAAGAGGAGAAAAAGAAAAAAAACGCGCAGAGGCGTGCGTGCGAATGAAGGCAGGCGAGAAAACTTCGCGGGGCCGCAAGTATATCGGGCCGAAAGGGGTAGAGGTAAGAGGACAGAGGGCGCGCAGGACGAGACTCAGAACAATTGAAAGGCAGACGGCGTGAAGGCGAGGAGCGAAACCTCGAAGCGAAACGTAAGGGAGAGGAGTTCACTGTTGGGGACACATTGTTGAGGACACATTGTTGCGTGATGCCCCCACGCTCACCCGATATTACTCCTCCCCACTCCCCATAGCAAGTCTCCTTCTGCCCTTCTTTTATTTCAGCGAGCGCCACCCTGCCTCGAGCGGTCAAGTCTTGAAACTCTCTCAAGCCAACTGTCAGAGAAAACTTTTACGAACAGAGCGCTCAAGGTGGCCGCTCGTTGAACACCACAATACAAAAAAATGTCGAAGTCATCATTGAAAAATGAAGAAGTTGAGGCCTTCACAATACGCTCTATTGTAATCGGGTATATTTTAATACTGATGCCTCTCCTCTTTTGCGACATATATATTAGCTTAAGATGACCTAACCAACCGCATCAATTCAAACAATACCCTTGTAAGAATCAAATAAGCCAATCAGCCATCTTCCCAGACGCGGGTGTCCATAAAATAGGCGGAGGTCCATGTTGCCTTGACGGACAGATAATGGGAATTTGGGACTCACTAACATCTCCTAGCAGATAGCGTAGCTCGTCACACGTAAATTCAGTGAGAGCGAAGAGAAATAACACCAAATTCAAAAGTTGGAATCGGAAATTGAAAAAATATCCCCGCCGGATCTATCCTTCCAACAATGACAACTTGTTTGATTGAGTTGAGTATATTTTTCCAGTCTCAAACTCGTCCATTGAGCAAACCCGTACGCTTCCGCGAACTCTGTGATGATAATTCTAAGTCGATGGTTGAAAATGGTAAATCGATTTAGCCATCCAGGAATCTATATATGTACTATTAAAAACCATTTCCGACTACATACTGACCAACTCACTGATACAAACTTTTGGGGTGAATGAGACGAAATACAACAAAAGTTATAGAATCGACCCCTCTAAAATCGTCTGAAACCATAGGAAAAATTGTCTAGACACTTAACTTTCTATCTAAAACAGTTTTGTCAACCAGTGGCGCAGCGAGGGGGGGTTTTGGGGGATAAGACCCCCCCCCAAAGCTCAGAGGAATTTTTAAGTTCAATCCATTTAACTTAATTGGATTGATAATACTGATAGAATAGTGTAAGGATTGATAAAATATCCCTCAGAAAGCCGTAAAACTCACCATTTTGAACAGTTTATCTCGAAATTCCGCAACTTATTAATCTCGCACTCTACCGCTTATCCTGGTGGGTATTCCATACCCTCACACACCCCGGTATTTGTTGCACCTAAGCCCCCCATCCTTAATTCCTAGCTGCGCCGCTGTTGTCAACTACCATAGGCGGATCTAGGGGGAGGCACGGGGGCACGTGACCCCCCCCCCAGCCCCTTAAAAATATGCAATATTTTTAATACGTTCCCATTATCATTGCGTTCGTTTCGTATTACGAGGTATCCTTGTGCCCCCCCAGAACAAAATCCTGGATACGGCTATGCTTGTGCCCACCCCCCCCCAGAAAGAAATACTGGATCCGCCCCTGTCAACTACCTCTACTTTTTTGGGACACTTGGGAGTCAAAAAGTATATTTTTCAAAAATGTCATCTTTCTATCAAATCTAGACCACGTGATACGCCGAGAAACCAGTTTTCAGACCGATCGGAGCACCTTTAATTTTGGCCAGATTGTGCAACTTCACTATTTCGTGAATTATTATCTCAACAACCGAGATCGGTGTCGGTCGGATCGGAATCGGTGTTTTGCCGTGGGGTTAGTAAGGAGGGAGATATGGTGTAGCGTCATAGAGAGTGATCCGAAAAGGCCGCAGGCCTTCTCTGGGGGGAGTCTGTTGAGGCACATCCTCCCCCTCCATATTCTAATTCTTTCGAGGCAACAGGTGGGCCATCGGATACTGTCTAAATGGTTGGCTGTCTAAAGGAATCGAGTTCAACTCGCAAATGTAAGTTCACGCTAAGGAACATCCAAGAGAAATGAGTTCGTTCACTGAAATGAGCTCGTTCACTCACACCCGAAATGTAATTCACAAAGAGAATTCGGTGGCTGGAGGCGAGAGATAATTAATAAGGAGATAAAAGATGAGTAACGACGAACATAACATATACCACATTCAATCATTCTCCAGTAAGTTAAAAAAAAAAAACACTAAAAATGCCGCCAAGTTTTCTTTAGTTGGTGACGACATTAGAATTTTGACCTGTTTACTCGTTTTGAGTGAATCTTCCTTCCAGGGAAAGAATTGTTCACAAGAGTGTAAACGGCAAATAACAATGTGCAGTTAATGGGGATTGTTCAAGAGAGATGGAAGGATACTCTTTTGGAATATATTTCGTTGTTCTGGTTAAAAGAAATAAATTTTTCTTAAATCTGTTACATGTGATCGGCGTCAGTAGCGCAGGGAGGGAGGGTTTTGCGGGATAAACTCCCCCCCCCCCCCCCAGAGCTCAGAGAAATGTTTAAGTTTACCCATTTTACTTAATTGGATTGATATTACTAATAGAATAGTGTAAGGATTAATAAAATATCCCTCAGAAAGCCGTAAACTTCTCCATTTTGAACCATTTATCTTTAAAATTCCGCAATTCACGCTCATACCGATTGTCCTAGTGGGTATACCATACCCCACACACCCCGTGTTAGTTGCACCTAAACCCCCCCCCCCCCCAGCCTTTATTCCTAGCTGCGCCCCTGATCGACGTACACGCCCCTTCAAAGGAAATCATGGGAACATCACATCGCGCGGGAATCTATCGAATAGAAGGAGATTTTTAGCTACGTCTTCTCAATTAAAAAACATTTAGAAGTAAAAATACAATGGACACTTGTCACAGCTTTCACAGCAAATGTAACAAAAATTGCATAGAGAGTAGTCAAAATCACACGATGCATTTACCCGCGCGTATAGATTCCTGAACATATTCACCATCAAAATTGCACCACGAAAACGCCCAAAATGGTGCAAATGCACGAATGCTTGTCCAGGAAATAGCCCCTGTTCTAGCATCCCGAATCCACCCGAGCATTTCTCCAGCCACGAACTTGCACAGTTAAATGCATCGTATAAACGCGGCTGTGAGAATGGTAAAGAGAGATGTGGAGAAAATGGCGTGGGGGTCCTCAAAGGGTGACTGATGGCTTGACCCCGGACACATGTCGGCCGCACGCCGCTCCGGAAATAAATGATGACCCTCTCCCCCACGCAATGCGACTCCTGCGACCGAAAGGGCGGTCATTAAAAGGACATTTTTGACGACTTTCCCTTCGCCATCATCACATTCGCCGCAGAGAGAGGGCAGGGCAGTCGCTGTGCGCCGGAGAGAGTCGAAGACCACAACGTCTCGCCTAATTCCCTAGTCCACCGCGGCGTGGCGTGACCTCTGAGAGGGCGATGCACAGATAATTATAGCAAGGGGAATACCACGAATATTACGAAAGAGGATCCTCAAGACGGCCTTTAAATGTGTTGTCAGCCACCACGCATTTAAATAGGTTCACATAAGTGGCCACTCGCGTCGCTGTCATACAAAGTGATCCGATTTTCACCGGGAAATAAGGTATAATTAGGGGTGTCAGTGGCGCAGCGAGGGTGGGGGTTAAAAGCCCCCCCCCCCCCCCCAGATCTGAGAGCAATTTTAATTTTAATCTATTTTACTTAATTGGATTGATATTACTAATAGAATAGTGTAAGGATTAATAAAATATTCCTCAGAAAGCCGTAAAACTCACCATTTTGAACCATTTATCTTAAAATTCCACAATTTACTAATCTCGCACCTACCGCTTATCCTGGTGGGTATTCCATACCCCCACACATCCCAGTATTGGTTGCACCTTAACCATCCTAGCTGCGCCAGCCTTCCTAGCTGCGCCCCTGAGGGGCGTTAACCGAAATTCATATACATGATGTTGTGCGATAACAAATTCATAACTTTTCAATGCTATTTCTTGCAATTGAAAACACTTTACTGCAAAATATTGGAAAAAGTGGATCGCATTGAACTTGTCATCTCGGTGCGGACATTTTTGAAAACCAATTAAAATGCGACCGAAAAGGCAACAGAAATCGGCCTACAATGGGAAGATTTGAGCCTCCTCTATGTAGTCCCCTTGGGGAATAGATACACAGCGGAATCCATATTACATCCAATATCAGAGTCCTCTGGAAGGCTATTCCCAAAATTACAATTCACCAAGCGAACAGAAAGATATAGTCTATAGATTTCCAACGACAACACAGCCATCATGCTCGAGCCCTCCAAGTATATATGCAAATCCACGGAAATTTTTTTCGTTACATGCTATTAAATGCTCAAATAGTTACCATAAAGTATTAACTATCGTACTAGAAAACTATACTTAACATTCTTTATAAACACACGATAGAAAACACCACATTTTATCATGATCAAAAATGCTGATCGTAGTCTGAGTAAATGAACCGATTGTGTATGTCACGAAAAATACCAAAGAGGATCCTCAAGTTATCCTGCAGACTTTTGTGGGGAAATAACGTATAATTAGTGGTATTGACCGAAATTTACATTCATAATGATGTGATGTATCAAATCCATTACTTTTCTGATTCCAATGCACCGGGACTAGCCACGTTGATAACAATACGGATGCACCCTCAATGCACAAACGTGCAAAATTCCATAGAGGAAAAATCATTCGTCTTGACCGGGATTCGAACCCAGATTCCTCTTTAGCCAGTTAAGCTACCGTGGCGTCAATTTCCTCTACAAGAATTTGTGTGCTTTTCCGGACTAGATTTACCAGTGGCATATATGCTCAGCAGTCCAGGCAATCATATAAATATCAGGATTGATCAAATTAGCTTAACTGGCTAAAGCACTCGGCCGGAAATCAAGGAATCCGCGTTCGAATCCGGGTCAAGGCGAATTATTTTCCTCTGTGCAATTACGCTCACAAATTTCCAATACTATTCCTCGCAAATGCAAGCACAATTCTCCAAAATATCGGAAAAAAAAGTCTATCGCTCTGCAGTCATCACCATGCTGCGGGCATTGTTGAAAACTGATTAAAATGCGACCGAGTGGCAACAAAAACCCACCTCCTATGGGATGGAATGGGGCCTACACTACGCAGTCCCCTTGCCGTGTATACTGTAATGCCTTGTTTTCGAGTCTCTAATTCATTGCCCACATTTTTTTATTCATTCCTTCATAGTCCACTTGTTTGTTCCACTGTAGCTCCAAAATATTCACTCTTGCAATACTACTTGACGAGGCATCTCATGCGTTTTAACCGGACGATTTCAATGGTTATCCCGATCTATCTTGAATGGCAATTGCAAATGACTGATAGAAAATTCAGTGTGGCTAAGAGCAAGGAAGGGAAGAAATATATCTTACGTAATAGGTATCACCCATCTATTATCTATGTTGCTGCCCTATTATATACCCATCACCTTCCTTTCACAATGGTTCCCCGAATTTCTCTTTAACGTGTACTAAGCACTTGACTCTGGTTCTTGGAAATGCCATTGTGAAATGCCGGAGGCAAATTTTTCAACGGAGTTGGGCTTCGTTGAGTTGCATATATCTACGCAGATATTAGCTAAAAAATTACAACTTTATTCTGCAATGCAAATATCAGGCATATTAAACGTCTGAGATTATACGGAATATTTGAATATCTCTTGAACTTCTTAAATTAACAGCAATGCAAAACTTTCTGAAAATTCTTAATCACTGATGATGCGAATATTCAATAAGGAAACGCGGGCAGGATAATTGGTTGGTTTAAGAAAAGTATTGATACTGACCTTTTGAGTTATCCCTACTAACTTATAAGATACATTATGTGGTTAGTTATTTGCTTCAATAAACTCCGAAAGGATGCAAAAATAATGCAATGGTATAGAACGGGCGAATCGTTGTAGACCGAGAAATCACTACATTAATACAAATACATATCAGGATACATCAAATCTTACAATTAATCTGCCTTTTAATGACATTACAAAATTAATTATTCTTGCTTATTTGATGCCAACGCAACCAATGACGTAGCTCTGCGATTGACACTCAGCTCAGAATAAAAGACAGTGTCCAATTAAAACCCTAGACAGGACTTCGCCTTGAGAGATACAATTCTAAGATTTGTCTAATAGATATGAAACCCTCATTTAGATTTTTACCAAATTATGGATCCAGTTTCACCAAGAAAACATAATTAATTGCGACCAATTCTTGAATTTCGCCAAAGATCGTTTCTTTTTTCCGCCACTTTTTATGTTCTTGAAGCAACACAAAGGATTTTCGTTAAATTAATTTTAAACGATACAATAAAAATAGCGATAAAACAAATAGAAATGATACAATTAGCTTTAATGCTGAGAGAAGCTTGTTATGGAGCAACTCGAGCGCGCATAGTTATTTATCCGATATTTATCAGCAACATCCCTAATTTGGCCTCTTCCTCGACCAAAATGTTGTCAATACAATTCGCATTAAGAGGGACGGGGCATATTAAGAGGGACGGGGCATTCTTCGATTCACCATATTCGAGAGCGATTGTCTCTTGTTTCCACTTAAGCCACGCGCTCAGGCATTCATTTGTCTCCGTTCCGATAATGAACACCGCCCGAGCAGGCTGTTTTAAACGCCATCTCGTGCGAATCAAGGTAAAAGGCCCCCTCCAGCATGCTTGATGGTCGGATGATAAATTGAAACAAGAGTACAACGCTGGATAAAGAAGGGTATAAATGGCCAGTGGGGTTGCACGGTGAGCGGAGGATCATGGGAAGGGATGGCCGAGGTAGCGAGAAAGAGAAAGAGAGAAGATTAGATTGAACGGACGAAAAGGGATTTCGTAGAACGCACACGAGTTCAGGACGAGTTTAAATTTTCAGGAAATCCAATAATATCGGCATAATACTAATAATCCGTCCCTCCCACTAACAGGACCCTCCGCATATTCTACCCTCGGTTGCCTTGGCGATGAGTAATGGCGCCACAGAGGCGCCGGGGAAATTTTTTCCCCGTCGGTTAATTGCGGGGGAGGAAGTTTTCTCACCGATATTTTTTTAAAACTTGGAATTTAAGGATTCTGAGGGCTCGGAATGAGTACACGATTTAGTTTCCCATCTCCAATCTCCTCTACAAATCCCTACCAATAAACCCTACCTCTTCCGAAAACCCAGAGACAGCATTTTCCATCTCCCGGTCCGCTCGAACATCTGCTGATTTACCCAAACACACGACAACTTCCTTCGCGCCGTGGAAAATCCTGTTCAGAGAATTCGTTCTTTAGTAAGAGCAGATGGGACGTGAGTATGCATTGCATGCAGTGTGCAATGGGGTGGATAGTAAAAACATATAAAATAGCGTCCTTTGTAACGTCACAATACAAGATCGTTTATGTTGATGTGTTTTATCAGGGCCGAATTTAGATGAAAAGAGGCCCATTGCGTATTCTACTTATGAGGCCCTTTCAACTCCCATTTTTAAGTCTCTAAATTAAAATAAGACATTATAAAATGCATAATTACAGTGGTGTACATCAGTATGTTAAATGAAACATATTGTAATTGGTAGTAACCGTAGCAGTGCCATAACGATCAGTGAACCTATAAACTCTACTTTGAAACAATTTAGTATTTGCAAAAGAACAGACTAAATTAACCAAACGCGTTCATACAACCAGGTTTTTATGTTTGTTTATTAGTCATATTCGTAGAATTTCTCCCCAATTTTGGTTCAGTGTTAGTGTCCGCTGTTTTTAGAATGGTGTGATTTAAAATTTGCTAACAATTGGAATGTAGGCCCCTCTTCATCTTTTCCTATTGGCGAGCCTAGTTAGCCTATAGGAAAATCTGGATCCGTTGTTTTATGCATTGATGGGGTTGAGTTTAAACACAATGCAACTTGTGTAAGTTGTGTTACCCAGGTTATGCTTAGACTGGGAGGAGAGGATTGTTGAAAAGAGATGGAAGGATAATCTTTCGAAAAAATAATGGCATCACCCACAGTTATAATGCATATCATATACTCCTAGAATAACGACAATACTTATATAAATGAATACCACTTATATCGCCAACGATTCATTTTTAAGAGGAATTGAAGTTTACATCAACAACATATGGATACGAGCGCTAAGCGAACAGATGTATTCAGGGCATATGGACCAGATATTCACAACCACCTTTCCCCCCGTGGTCTCCAAATTATCATGGCATAGCCCCTGCTTTTCACCTCATAGGGAAATTCTGTGACCTCACATCAGTAAACCCATCTATCATCTGAGCATACCTAATTTTATAGTATCTTTGTTCCATCCCTCTGACATTCTAATGGAACCTTTCACCCTGTTCCAAATTTACTGTTTCCAAGATATATAGCAGTAATAACAAATTTTAATGTAATTAATTCCTGATGTGTGCATTTTCTGCAAAAACGGTGGATGATGCGATGTTTTGTGTATCATTTTCGAATTAAGCATATCGAAATACTTGAAGAACGCCTAGTTTTTCGAAAAAAAATACAATCTTATTTGTTGTACAGTGTAATACATATGTGAATCAAATTACCTCTGGACTACATATCTGTTGTGCTAAAAATAAATACGGAAATATGAAGAGATTACAAGGACAATTAGGAGAGAAATCCATCGTTGTATTCATTTGCCTGCTGCCAAAGGGAAATACAGGATTATGACGAACAGCCATAAGGAAAAGCGAAGAGATTCATCCATCTATCTGTGTGGTGGAGGTCGTGTGACATTATAGTATCATCCTTCTCCCGTTCCTCGTGTGATTTCGAAGAGAGTCCGCCAAGGCATCCACTCGGACTCACTCATTTTCCTCCACCCCTCAACTTGATTGGTTGATTGATTGAAACCTCTCTCCTCTCCCTAAACGATTATCACGCCCTACCCCCTTCAGAAAACATCTGCGACCACCCCTACCTCACTTCCCCGATGAAGCAACAACAAAACAAACCTATTCTCATCCCATTTTACCAAGCTACGTAGAATTTGTCTGCAGCATTTGTATGTAGATGTATAATAACAAATTAAAACAAAATCATTTAACAAAAATAATATAATATTTATTAGCTGTGGGTAATACCCATGAGAGCACAAAGACTTACAAACTATTCTACGACAGAGTTCTTTTTCAGTGTCACAATTTCAAGTATCAAATAAATATAAACAAAGATATTCAGTTATGTATAACCAAACAGGAGAAAAATCAATGATAAACTATATAGCAAAAATCATATTACATGCTGAAACTACACCTAACGAGTGATAAAAATATTTAAATACGCATGCATACCTTGAAGTATCTCAGACTTAATAACCATTGCATGGGAAGGAATATACGGAAAATAAACCCCAAATACCAAGACAATAAATTGCAACATTATGGATTCGGACAATTCCTAAAACTATATTACATATTACATGAAGATGCAGACGAAGACAAAAATTCTAGTTGACACGGTAGGCGACAATGAAGCGTGGATAATTTTTATGGAGATTTACCACACAAAAGAGAGAATATTTTTAATTAGCCGGCAAAATAAAATCGAATGGAAGGTGCTCACAAGAAATAGGTACCAAAATACTTCGGGGAAATATACCTTTCAAAACCAACAACAAAAGAAATTTTTCCCTTCCAACTCCATCAATATCCTGCTAAAGAAAAAGCTAGTTAAGAGCTTTGTGTAGCGTTTTCGAAGAGTCGATGAGCTACAGGACAACGGTAACACTTATTGAAAGTCATTGGCTGCAATATTCTTCGAAGAGGGCATCATATAGCTTACCAAAGGGTACGACCAATATATCAATCGCCTAGGCGATTACGTCAAAAAGTAGTCAAGAGTGTGCATAATTATTTGCTATCAAATAATTTTAATCATTCACTATTTTTTATATATACATCGGAGGTTGAGAAATACTGCTCGCGTATGTAATCATTACATATGTCTTTGGTTTTCACTCTCAACACCGAACACTACGTATTCAAGTGGAGTCGTTGCAAACTCTTCCACTATACGAAAGGCGGTGACCGCCATTGAGACTCATATAGATATTGGTAAATATATTTTTTTCTACTTTTAAAATTCTACGAGCATTAAAGAAGAGTTGGGGTGTTTCCTGAGCCCTTAATATTCGAGCTAAAACAATTGAAACGAAGAAAACGCTGGAAATAAAGTGAAAACCCTGTTAACTCATCTCTGGAGCTGGCTCGTTGTTTTCCGTAGCGCTCTGGATTCGTGAATTTTTCAAGTTTCCGGGCTTTCGCCGCGTTGGCTGCAGATGTTGACGACAGTTTCGCCGGAATTCCACCAGGCATCTTTAGGTTGAAGTACAGATAGTGCCATTTTAAATAAAATCTGTATAAAGTCAACCGAAATGCCGATACCGGAATGCCCCTGATGAAATCGCGGCAAAACTGTCGTCAACCTCTGACATCAACACGGCAAAAACCTGGATTATGGAGATCTCCACGAATTATCTCCGGAGTAATTAGAAATTGTGGTTGCTGACAAATTGTGAATTTCAATTAAAATGTGTAATTATCAATTATAAAATTGTAAATTAATGAACTCCACACGTTTCGACGTCTATGTTTCAATACAAACCGCCATTAGTGATTTGTCAAACAATGATGGGCTGCGATGACTTTACTTCGTAGTTATTACATGGCAATCTAGAGGGCTCCGATCTCGCAGTGCTTTGAGTGCCATCCGGCGGGAGAAAGGTGGAACTGTTTGTTTGACGTTTGGAGCAAGAAAAGAGGAGTTGGGCGGAAAGGGATTAAGATGGATGGCGATAAAGGGATTACGGAAAAGGACCTTTCTATCGCTCAGGACGATAAGAGACAGCAGCGACGCTGGTGGTGGTAGAGTGAGTAAGGAGGGAACACTTTATTAATGAAACAAGTTAAGCGATCAATCGCCCCTACCGTTTGTCCCAAGTTCGTCGTTGTCGATCGTCGACTCACCCCGTGAGAGTGTCTACCCCATACCCCTCTCTCCCTCACACCTTCCCACCTTTCCCCAATCATTGACGAGAAAGGAACAATAAAGGTGAATTCGCAACATGACCATATTTCTATCAATCAACCGTGTGCTCGCATTACTTCAGGAATAAATTTACATTACTTACTTCGTTATTATTGGTACTGTTAGAAATTCGTAGCTCATTCATAAACTCTGCGATGACCGCTAGATGTCTCCTCCGTTAGAAGTAGTTCGTAAATTGCCATATGACATCGTTGTTCTCTTCACGAATACCACCAAGAGGAACACGGCTCAACGTCTCATCCTACGGACGAAGCGTTGTAGCTTAGGGCTGCTATTCTGGATAAGCGTTGCAAAAAATAGCATATGCTATTCTGCGGGTCATTATTGCAACGACCCCGTATTCAGAATGAAGCGTAGTAATAATTTTGTTCGGAATAGCAGCATGCTATTCCTTGCGCGAGCTATTTGGAAGCTCCGCCCCTTCCCGTATGAAAAACTTTCTGAACAGTTTGCGCAGCCAATGAGGGAGAAGATATTTTATATATTTTTCTGTATTTTATGGAATATTGACTTGCAATTACAAATAATTGCTTCATTTGCATTTAAAAATTATATTAAACCGTGGATTTATATAATACGCTTTGAAAATCTCGTTTAGGAAATCAGCTGATTGTTGTTGTTTTGATAATATCACAATGGCTTCAGACAGGTGGGTTAGGTCATAATTTTACTGTTATAATGATGATTTATTGGGCATAAATATTGAATCATTTACCTATATCCGATCGGTCCTTTATCGTGAGATATATGTTTTGCGAAATAATCATTGAAAGCTAAATATGTTTGATTTTCTTCGTAATTGTCTTAGGCTTCGAAGTCTGTCTGTTCGTTACATGTCAAAATAAATATGTACCAACTTTTATTGCTTTGATCGTGACGATATAGCTTTACTGTATGAACTAGAAGCTTTCGTTTCTAATACTAGCTTTATATTATATGACTCCCTAATTTCAGTATTCATTCTCTGTTTAGGAAATGAAGTAGGTGGCAACGTCACCGCTGTGCTTTCATGTAATATGATGGAATAGTATCGATATTTCAGCTGCAGATTTGGAAAAAGCAGAGGGATGTGATGGTGAATTTGAGGATGGATGGAACAACTGTGAAAAAGTGAATCTAACAATAGTGAATCGTGTGGAAAGTGCTGTTGTGTCACTTATTATTGTTTTCGTATCAGCTGATTTTAATATGCTCACTGAAATTTTCGATAGACCCTGAACTGTGCCGATATACTGAAACTTAATTGTGTGAATAACTTACTTGCCTATAGAGGAAACAATTTGTATTGAATTCCACATGATATATGTTGCATTAATGATGTACATGGATATTCCATTAAACGTTTGTGGCGAATCATATTTGTTCGGAAACTTTATTGGTGTTCGGAGAAATCCTTTGTTTTCAAGCAAGTAGTTCAAGTCGACTGCCCGTGTTATAAGTTTGTAAATTTTAAGTTTTAATTGTAGAAGGTAGCGAATAGTGGGGAAAATAATTTCGACTCGTTGCATGTATTTGTATATACTGTCCAATTGAGGAAATGAACGGCTGATCAAAGTATATGGTATTATTATGGTAATATATGGTTTTCATTGAAAGCTATAACTATTATTATATTTGGCGAGTTAGTGTGTTAACACAAGCTTGAAAATTTTCAAGAATCGACCTGATAGCCTACATTGAGGATATTTTTAGTAGCAAGTCAAGTGATGAAATAAAATTATGAGTTGTAAATATGAATAAAACACGGAAAATTTGGGCTAATCGTAGTAATTCTTTGCATTAATTGTTATTGTTTTCGTACTGTCGATGAAGCAAGCTTGAGCTTCATATATTAAGCTCGAATGCTAATTTCTAACCAATTCACTTAACTAGTTAAATATTCATCACTTATGCTACTATTATTTAATTAAAATAAAGCAGATAACATTTTATTTTTGGCTATTATTCCATTTTTCAATGCTTGATTATGTTACTTTAACCGTCTTTAACCTCAGAAAAACAATTCGACATCGCAATGCGCACGATTTCAGGGTTGCAATACCAAATAGCTCAGCCTCGAAGACCGCGTAATATTATAGCAAGCCTGCCGGTTGCAATTCGCCGTTCAGAATAGTGAATTGCTACGGGCCTATGCTATTCTGAGAATTACGTCTTCCGGTGTAGTAAAAACACGAATTGCAACCGTTCTGAATACCAAATAGCATAGGCGTTGCAATACGCTATATTATAGCAACATCGGTTGCAATATCGAAGAATAGCATAATGCTATTCCATCCAGAATAGCAGCCTAGGTGTCCTCCACAAAACACTTAAGAATCTTGCAGTCACTGTAACATTTCAGCCACTCTCAGCCATCTCTCGAGAGGTGTGGAGTTGATCTTCAAATTTCCAAAGGAAAATTAAGAGAAATTGGTGATACGTTAGCAATTAGTATTCCACAAATGAGTAATTCTTAGGTAAAACTCTAGCGGCTGCTCGTCATGGTAGTTTTAAAACTTTTCGGGCTATTTGATGAGTCAATGTTTGGGTGGCGCCAACGTTTGCAGACCGATGCTGGTCGCCTTATCAAGGAAATCTCCGTTTTAAGAAGGTAATCTGCTAAATTCCCTTGGTAAAATGACCAGTATCGCTCGGAAAATGTTGGGGCCAAACAAAAATTGCTGCGGAGACAGCCAAAAATGTTTTTTAAATACCGTAAATGAGTTTCAGGATTGTCACTTTATTGAAAACATTAACACAATTATAACACTTCTATTTTTGCAGTTTGATTCTTAATGAGTACGGAAAATATTTCAATTGTGATTGTTTTTCGGGTTCATTCCGCGTTGACTCATATTTTGCGGACGACAGTTTCGTGCGCGTTCCATCTCCCGTCTTCTGGCCCTCTCAAGAGATGGCGCCACCCAAAAATTGACTCAGCAAATAGCCCAAAAAGTTTTTAAACTACCATGACGAGCAGCCGCTAAAGTTTTACCGAAGAATTATTAATTTGTGTAATTATTAGGATTACTAGTTGCTAACGTATCACCAACGCGGAACGAACCCGAAAAACAGTCACCAATCAACTCACCGCGGAAGCCTCTGTAATAATATTTCAAATGTTCTTTTAAATTAAGCCCGTCAAAACTCATGCACCATACAGACACTAATTATCCGCGCCGCAGGCGCGACTACAAGGGCTGTACCGGTGAGTCAATCTCACCACAACCAGCCTTTTAACAGACGCCATTTAAAATGGCGCATGTGTAATAAAAGTGACAGAGTAAAATGTTGCTTGCGTGAAAATAAGAAACAAGTTAAAAATTATTTGGTTCTCTTTTTTTTCCTTTGGATTCATGAGATATTTTATATTTATTATTTTTTTGGACATTGGACAATCTGTCATGTGATCTTTTGATATTTATGCTTTTTTTATTTTAGATTTGCATTAAATTAGTTGATGAGTTCAACAAACCTTATTTATAACATGTTATCTGTCCATTTCCCGATGAGACTCTAGGGAGCGTTAAGACTAGCAATGGCGGACACAGCCATTCCTATAGTGGAAATGTTGGTGACGAATCGACTCGGTGATGGAGTAGAGTCAAGGGTACAATATAGAAGACTGTTCATTCTCGCAGTGGCCCACCCTTCAAGGGTAGAGGCGGTGCGTAAGGGAGAGTGCACAGCCACCTTTCATTACAAACACCCTCGTCTCTTCCACCAATCGCCAATTTGCAATGACCCTACCACGAAGTCTCCCTTTTTCATACCCCATTCTCCCACGAACGCAAAAAAAATCCTTTCGACCCTCCAGGGTCGTTTTTTTATGGAATCGTCTGAAAGGAGCAAACCCTCTTCAGTGGCTTACAACCACCTCTGAACAAACGGGTTGGGATGGGAGCAGAAAAGGATTGTGGGAAGGCAAGACGACTGCAGTAGCCGCATTTTGGACCCCACGATGGGTTGCAGGAACAGAGATATACTCGGAATGGACAGAGTAAAACTTTTACGAGCGATCCCCGTGACACGACTGTGAGATCTTAAAAAGATTTCATGCGCTCGAGGAAGGTGAATATTTCAGTTTCTCAGACGATGAAAATGGAAGGTTGAAACAAAGGACAAAATCATGAGATGGACGAACACAAAATTCCTATTTCAGGATGGTAGAGTGTTGTGGCGTTTTTTGGCACTATCGTAAGCCATTCCCTAGTAAAACTATTCAGGGTATAACTTTTAAACAGTAAGTTACATTTATTAGTGTATTTATTTATGCTTATGCATTTATACAATACTAGCCGGCCACCCGGCTTTGCTAGGAAAGGATAGTACGTAGATAAGTGGGAAACTTGGAATTTGGAATTCATGGTCACATAGCAGGATTTTTATGTAATATCTTTCAGATTGTCAAAAGGGTTGCCTGCCCTGCAGGATGTCAAACCGCAGACGTTTTATGACGTTACGTCATCACCATTTGTTACGTAACGTAACAAATGGTAATGAGAATACGACACAAAGGATGCGTCTGATGTAACCGAAAGTAGCACTACAAGGTTTGTGAGTTTAATATGCACCTATGTACTAACTTTGGTCGAAATCCGTGCAGCAGTATGGAAACGCATAGCAAACAGACAAAGAGACATCCTCTTTTATGCACATAGATTGTAACGTGTGAACTCAACGAAATTGGGAATATGTATGAGAGCGTGCTTCTGTGCATTGTGCCGCGATTGAAAACCTGCATCACGTGTTAAATCTGATAGGTCTGATTGGCTATCTACGAAGAGGTCGTTTGTTTTCATTCTTCTTGATACAATAATTAATTTTATTTTAATTAAATTTTATATTCGTGATGAAGGAAAATAATCAGCATTCTGATATAATATGTTTATGGATATACATTTTGAGGGTTATTTTACCTTAATTATCATAATACCAAAACGTATGTACATCAGCAAATTTTAATAGGAAATGAAATTAAGGTATATATTTGATAAATTATGATATGATATTTTAAAGCAATTTCTCAAGATATCATATAAATATAATGGGTAACACCAATGATAAAATTTGGTTACTAAATATTCTGATACATACTTAATTACCAGGTTAGCACGAATTGGATTTTATAGGTTAGTACAACTCTACAGAAATAATTTTTAGTTCCATACAGTAGGAATTAATTAATACAGCAGCGGACATTCATATGAAGTGAAACTTACAAATTTATTTGTACAAAATAATAAAATATATTTATAAATAATTTGCCAAAAAAAAAGGATGGATTTCATTGGAATGCAAATCATCGAAAGAAATGGGACCAGCATTACGGGACAAAATTAAGGGACCAACCGTTCACGCATCTTTAAATCATCCACCCCAGCTTACAAAACTTATCAATAATTGGTCCTTTTTCGTAACTACACTTTGGGGCTCACTTCCTAAAGATGTTCCATTCTTGCGGCACAATAAATAGCTGCAATAACATTTTTTTAAATTAAGTATCATAATTTAGCTTTCTCTCCTTATTTTAATCCCTATGATTATACGTTTTTTTCAACGGCAGAAAGTGTGCCATTCACCCGAGTGCCCAACAGGTTCCTTTAATGAGATCGCAAACACAAATTTAGAGTGTAACAAGTACTACGTACGAAATAGGGTTTTCATAAATATGTTGATTATCTCTAAAAATTAACGATTAACGATGCAGATCAAAACACGCAGCGAATTAATGATTATTACTCGCGCGGAAAAGAGAGCTTTTTCGAAATGTGTCTCTTGTAGATAACATAAAATCCTCCCGCTACCCCAAAATGGAACATTTTTCACCGAATCGATGAAAGCAAAGGCGAAGCTAAAGGGTGTTATCGGAAGAGCGTTGATGAGTAGGTCGCCATTTTGCATCCGAATTCGATTATTATCGAATGAATATTCATATTCATGCACACGCTCGCTCGCGGCAGCGGCGGTTAAATTAAATTAACGGAAAATATGCGATCGACCAATCAGGGATGGGCTTCACGCACACTTCTTCCTCTAAGAACCTATCGGAAGAGAAAACCAGAAAAATATATCCACCCACACCAATTGTGTGAATTCGATTTTTTTAACATAACTACGAAATTCCAGTGACCAAATTGTCAGACGTGGAAGCTGACTGCTAGAGTAGCTGACTATTCGGACTCGTCTCATACATTCGGACAACAACTGCAAAGCACTGCAAAAAGAGTAAAAATTGATTGAGGTCTTGATTCGATCAATTAGGGAAGTTGAAGGAGTTCAACTTTGAGTGCGATAGGAGATGAAAGCTATGGATTCAGCTATGGAAGCGGCAACTGTTGATTTAACTACGCAGAAATAGATTATTGTCATAATAGGGTAGTTTCCTTCATAAAAGAAAACGAAAGGCATTGACTGCGATTCGTTACCTACCATTAGTGTATTCATAATATACAAATTATTTGGTTTTAGAAATCACAGTTTAGACGAATGTTAATGGTCAATCTTAACCTCATTTGAAAAATGCCAGATTGGCGCCCATGCGATTCCACTCCACGTGACGTCACAGGGACCTAGTTTCCATACGAGTAGATAGGAGTTCTGCATCTACTGAGATTACCAATGCATGCATGAGGCACCGGGCTCAGGGAAACATCTCTTAATAATCACCTATTAAAATTGCCTATGGTCGGAAAGTTTCCCTCGTTTGATAGGGCATAAATAATCCTTATTTCAGCCAAGCGCTACCTGCTAACAGGGTACTCTGCTACCTGCTAGCAGCCTGCATCGTAGCGGCGCTCATAGCCTCGCACCAAGGTGGTTTCACACGGCGCGTCGCGGCGGCAGCCGGAACCAGAATGACGTCACATGAGCTTTTCCCAGCATTTATACTTATCCGTCGCGTTTTCGCGCGCGTGAACATTTTATAAATATCGCGAAAAATAGATATCGTCATTTAAAAATCTAAAAGCGTGAAATACATACTCCAGGAATAATAATCTTTCGATTTAGGCAATTAAAAAAAATATGAAACCACCCTATTCTTCGTTAAAATTGTACGCGGGTGCTCCTCATGGTAGTTAAAAACTTTTTGGGCTATGTCGCCGCGTTAATAAAATAAATCTTGATAAAGCGACCAGAATCGCTCCGGAAACGTGACCGACCTAAAATTGACGCGGCGACATAGCCCAAAAAGTTTTGACTACGAACATTATCAGATTTTTTTCAATTTGTTTCTTGTCAGCGATAGAGGGTAAGCCAAAAACTGATTTAATTTTCTCGCAAAGAAGAGAAAATTGGAGGAGAAATTATTTCGCCATTGCAAATGCCACTTTTCTTGTTTTTCTACCTTTGCCATCACGAAGCGTATTAGTGTGTTAGTGGAAGCGTATTAGTGTATTAGTGTGTATTAGTAACTAGCAGAGTGGTATATAGATGTGTAAATTTTAAATCAATAAATCAGCAGCAATTCCAGAGGGAAAAAGAGAAGGGGCATGGGATTGTCAGGCCTCGCAAGAAGGCAGGTGACCAAGCCAGCGGTGGAATGTGTAAAAAAAAGGCTTCGGATTATGATCATTTCTTTTTTGTGCAATGGTGAATATCCGATAAGCCGCACCAGGGGCAATAATTTCCGATCTCAGCCTATAAAATACCCTGCGGGACTCTTAAAATTGAAAATATGTTATGTATCACGGACAGGGATGAAACCACATCATACCTATTGGGGCGAATTGGATCGATATCTTCATCAAAGTCAGAATGACATAAGTTGGACCCAGTAAAGTGAAAAAGATCTCGCAGTATCGAACAATTTTACTGATTCGATGAGTGAAAAAATACCTTGGGGAATGCCACAGTGAGGACGACGTGTATTTTTCTATCAGAAAATATAAATAAAAAGGTCATTATAACACTTATTGTTAGTTTTATAGTTCATCCAAAGGTGTTTTTCATTTATCCATCATGGATAACCCCAAATAAATATCGCCGGATATTCCATGAATGAATTCTACTTCACTCAGATATAATTAATGTCAAATTTCTGAAATAAAGGAGATAAAAATACCAAAATAACAATGGTTATATAACGGTGTATATAAATAAGGTAGCATTCGCAAACCCTGACGAATAAAGTGAATTGATTTTGGGGTGATGTACAATAGTTATGCGATCAAAAAAATTCAATGCTTATTTGGAAAATTCAAATCACGAACTCTTAACATCTCGTTACTTCAAGTTATGAACTCTTATGTGATTAAATTTTTTCTCGGTGAAATTATGAGGAAATTCTTCACGGGTTTTCCACCAAGTCAGGTCTTTCCACCTATTCATTCCTCCGTCATGGAGGACGAATGGTAAGTTATCCATCGCAGTCTTATCTAAACCCAGGACAAAGCACATATCCAGAAATTTGCTTCGGGAGGGTACCTCTGTGGAATTCGGGTTACCTGTACTGCCGATTGGTTGCTATTCGCACGAATCAAAAAACCATGTTCATGCTGTGGATGGCATTAACATAAAGGCAGCAGACCAAGTGAAGTATCTGGGAGTTACGATAACCTCGAACATCTCATGGGGAACAATTATAAGGAATATTTGCGGCATAGCCCTGAAGAAATTAGAATTCGTCAATCGTATTGTGGGAATGTTTTCGGATGGAAAGTAAAATAAAGGTACTACTATTTCGCACTCTTCCGAGCGCACCTTGAATATGCAGCGAGCGTCTGGGATCCGGTGCAGAAAGACTAAATCCGCGAACTGAATAAAATACAAAGGAAGGCTACGCGGTCCGTCAAAAACTGCTACGGACATGCAGACAGCGTTACCTAGATGGTAAGCGAATGAAGCCGGAAGCCGTTGGAGACTCGGAGGCTGCGCACTAGGCGACACGGAAAACATAATCTTAGAGCCTTACTATATTTCCAGGTCCGTCAGAAGCGATAAATTAAGAGAGATATCTAGCCGAACGGATAGATATGGGAATTGTTTTTTCCTAAACCATAAAAGACTACAAAAAATATAAATTGGCAAATTTCTACTTAAATTTTTGTATAAAGAAATATATTATATTCAGGTTTATAGATTCATAGAACACAGAAACAGTAAAAAAAAAACAATAGAAATATAGTAAGAATATGAACTACGAACTCTTACTCTACTTTTTATAAATGCTAGTCGTAATTTCCTGAGAGCACTTCCTTTTTATTTGAAACGGCTGGTGTCCTAACACCCCCTGCCACACGCCTTTTAGGCGGCTTGCGGGGTTATTATATAGATGTACATGAACCACGAAATTCGTAAAACGAGCTAAAAATTTTCGATTATATAGCGTAGAAGTTTTAAAGTTTTTACAAAGGTATATTAGGGATTGGTCTCCATATGCGTTTGTTCCAGAACTTCAATTGATTTTTCGCGAAATTTTACAATTTTAGTAATATTACTTGTTCCACTTTCACAGAGTTGTATTCTCCTACAAACGATAAATGAAAAACGGAAAATAGGCACTCACGGGGAATAAAGAATACCTGTGGTGGGTTTGCCTATAAACAAAATTTAACTAGCGGTGACAGAAAACAGTTACAACAGCAGTAGATTATTATGAGATAAAATAAATTTTTCTACAATAGTGTGTTCAGTATAAAAATACTTTACCAGACAGAAAAGGAGCTATCAATTTAAATTTTTTCACAGTAAAATCTATTACATTCAGGATTATGGATTCATAGCACTCAGAAACAGTAAGCAACAACAGGTATAGAGTATGAATATGAACTACGAACTCCTATGGGCTTCAGTAATCGATATTTTTCATCAAAATTTATAATTCCAAATATTATGAAATGTAACTTCATCGAAAAACGGAATGTCAGAGGAGAGGTTCCCTTTGGTTATTGGCCTCCTCATCAAATGTGTCGCGGGTAGTCTCTAGGAGGAGCTAACACAAATCTCGGAGGAGGGAATGGGCTGAAGCTCCAAATCCCCCTAGCTACGTGCTCGTCCGGGGCCGCTGCAAAGCTCTTTCCGAACGAATTTGATACACAGCATACGTGATTCGAAACGCATCTATCTTCCTCCGTGAATCCTTGAAGCCCACGGTTAGTGCTAAACCTACGACTCTTCCCGGGAGTTGTAGTGAATGGCATTGAGAATACATAGCCCGAAAATGAAATACAACGTCTCTCGTAATAAGTCCCGGAAAATACCGGTTGTTTCAGATTAAACAGCGGGGTTCAAACGCTTTCTATTATTTATTACTCTAAACTTACGGCTAAAAATCAAATGAAAGAGCAACTCAAGCAGTTCAACATAAAAGCCTACAAGTGTTCAACGTGTGCACCATTCGTCACGCGGCACACGTTAAGACGAGTTCTTCCCAAACGTTGATTAGTGTTTCTCGAGAAGTCGTTGCTACAGCTGCTTCAATGCTTTTGCTTTATTCGCAAAGGTCAGCTGGTAGTGCAGGCACGGAAATTATTATCACTTGGAGGATCAGAACCGATCTTAATTCGGATTGCACGTTGTACAGGCACTACAGATTCTGTTATTACAAACTGTAAACTGATAAATACTTCGCGAGATATGCCCTATTTCACTGCAAAGATAGTTTGTAGTGTAGAATTCAGAAAAGCTATATATATATAAAGGCTCTCTACGTTTTTTATTGCGGTTGAATATAAATAAATATAATAAATATTCCAATGAACTTCGTCTACTATTGTAAATCGTGCGTCGTCTGTTTTCAATACGATACAGAAACTAATTTCTTTTTCGCAACACAGGTTACATTGAAGTATCAAAACGCGTTTTTTATTCATTAGTAAACAGGTTTTTTATTAAATAGATATGGAAGGCAATAGATTATCTTTTAAGTGAAAATCTCTTTGGAACAACCCATCTCATTTTGCTTCAACGGAAGGGACTCATGAACCAGCGCCTCTCATTGGTCGTAGATTTAAATATCCAGATGATCTAATCCATAAGCCACAGTATAGCAATCCTTTAAGCTTCTAAACGACGCTATTCCTTTGCATGTTCCCTTTATTATCTCCTCTGTGGAGTCACCAATTCAATTAATTTTCGGTTCTTCCGAGGTATATACGTTACCATATGGAACCACAGTGCCACCTTCATCTCTGATGAATTACCGGGTGTTTCCAAATGAATAGCGGGTTTTTAACGCTTTATAATATTTATTTCGCTTAAATTACAGCTATAAATAATACATCAAATGAAAGAGCAACTCAAAGAGTTTTTTGAGTTGGCAACAAATGCGCAATACAAATGCGCATGTATCCCCTAAGTCACCTGACCCTATTAATTTCCTTATAGCCATAATATTCACCTCTGCATCTTCTCATCCCACTTTCAATACACTATTTGACTTTTTTATGGATATAATAGCATGAACATCATCCATATATAATCGAGAAGGCACGTTGAAAAAGCCTGTTGAAAAGTATCCGTATCAGAACGACGTTAAAAACGATAAGAGGAAAATGACTAAACATATAATAGCCTATCCAAGTGGCGTCATTCTCGGGTCCTTTCTTCGCGTGGGGGATCGAAAGATGGTTTCCATGATAAAAAAATAATAACAATTCCCCGCCGCCTCCAGAACGTCCTCACATGTGGGAGAAGGGGGTAATCTGAGGTAGAAGCTGCAGCTATCACACCCTTCCCATCCGAAGCAAACACATCAATTGGGACTCCATCCACTCCCCAAAGCCCTTGATCGAAGGAGAGGCCTGGAACCGTCTGAAAAGATATCCTTTGGGATGCGGATATCACGAGGTATTTACGGACATACTACAGCAACTAATTATGTACCGTAAACACTGGTAGTAATCCTTACGAAAGCCTTGGGCGGAGTGCATAAAACGATTATCAGTTCTAGCGGCACCATCCAAAACTAATATTACCACATAAAAAACGTCTCATTTTTACAAAAAAAAAGACCTTTTCTTAAAAGGAAGGAAATAACGGCCTTAAATTTTCCAAACATGTTTGATGAGAAAGTTTTAAGTGTCAGAAGAACACTTCAGATATCAAAAACGGAAAACGTGTCGAAAAACCAAGGCAACTAATCACGTACCGTAAACATGTGTAATAATCCTTACGAAAGCTTTTTGCGCAGTACAGTAAACGATTACCATTCCTGGCGGCACTAGCCAAAAATACTGTAACAACATAAAAAATATTATTAATAAAAAACACGTTTCATTAAATAGAGGATAAATAACGGCCTTAAATTATTGAAATTTTCCAATATGTTCGATGAGAAAGTTAACAATGAGTTTAAGAAGAAGATTTCAGTTATCAAAAACAGAAAACGTATTGTGCAAGTAAGATAATAAAATTAATACTTGCTGGTCAATAGATGTTATCTTTGTCTATTAGCGAAAGCGAATATATTTATCGCTTTTTAGAAAAAAAATGAGGAAATGGCTGAGAGAAGATTTTTTCCTTGATATTTATATTCCCCTCCTATCCACAGAATGCTTGTAATGGACTAATAATTTAGCTCAAAATTTTTCCAAAAACAGGTTTTCCGATTTGAAATTTTTAAATTTTAATAACCCTGAAGCTGGAAATTTATTATAAGGAATTTCTGGTGAGCTATACAGAAACTGCTGAGGATTTATGCAAAGCTCTCCAAAAACTGAAAGGAATTCTCTGGATATTCCTTTTAAAAGTGATTCAATATTTTAAAGAACTTCCGCACAGGTTCAGGGAACTGTGTGGAAAAAGTTTTCAGGAATTCGTACAAGTTTTTCTAGCAGGGTAACGATTTCGTGTGTGAGCAAACTGACCTCGTTCTGATTTTAGATAGCCAATTTTGTTCCCGATTGTTTCCTTCTTGCCAGCGTGAACTCCAAAGGATTGCAGGGTGTTAGGATGACTTTGGTGTCGAACCAGAGGAGTGACAGGAAGTGACGAAAAAAGGAACACTTCCTCTGTTATGAATCGTTGAAGCGACGCCGTAAAAGAGGGCGAGGAAGGTGTTTCAACACGAGAGATGAATATTAAAGAGATTCGTTCACAAAAGAACGTCGTTCGTTCTCTAGACTATCATCTTCCTTCCCTCCATCATTCATCCTCGGCACCATTTAGTTTCACGGCGATATTTTCCAATCATCGCAAGATGACTGCTGGTGTACCTACTCTCATCCTACACCCCAACATTTTCCCATTCATCCCCAATACCACCCTGTGCACCAAATATATTCCTCCGAACCCATCTATCTACATTGACATTACGTCAGTTTATTCACCCCTCGCCATTCTGAAATTCTTCTCACTTTCTGCCGATTAGCACGAACATTCTTACCGTAGAAGCAATCATGTGAAAAATACCCTCGATGCGAAAAATATCACTTGTTTACAGTTTCACAAAGTAAGATGGGATTACGAGAAGATAAAGGAAACATTCACTGCAAAAAAAATAAATTTGAAATTCCACGCATTACTCGTGCTATGTGAGATACCAGCGATTTCTCGATAAATAAAAGTAATGGTTTCACTTATTATAACGACTCATTCACATGTTCACTCTTTTCATTTGTGCCTTTTTGTTCTCACTGAATTTTCTATTTATTTTTATTTATCTTCGTAATATCATTTATGAGCATTTTTGGCCAGTTATTCTCCGCGGTAAACACTTTGTACCGTTCCAGCTATACATGGATACTAACTACCCAGTGGGGAAAGTTTGTGCAGAATTAAGCTTGAAGTGCTTCAAAGTATGTGAAGAGTTGCATTAATTCAGATTGAATGTACTCAGAACGTTCATAGAACGTGCAGGGGTCGTTCCTTGCTGCACTAAATTTGAACATGTGCAAGGTGAACATTCTAAGCATATTCACTGAACTAAGTAAGAGAACTACGGCAAAGATAGTTGATTTAGCACATTATTTGACTGATGTCCGCAGGTTGCACAATCCAAGATGCAAACGGAGAGCGGAAAACACCTCCAGATTCATATGAACTTCAAAGATTATTTTATATTCTCCTTCCAAATGTCTACTAAAAATGAGAACGACGTTCGCATGTATGCTAATGCCTTCATTCCTTATTTCACGGAAATTGTAAATGCGAAGTCTTTAAAAAAAAATTGGGACCGCAATACTATACTAAGCTACGTTTCATTTTTTTTTTTAATTTTTATCTCTGTAAAAAAAGTTTATTTTGCTTAACAAAATATTCAAAAAAAAAAAGGCGGTAGGATTTGAATGTATACTAACAGTTTGCAAGCTTTGGCATTCAATGGGAGTGTATTTTTGCCGTTCGCTATGGTTGTATGGAGTGAAGCGCGCTTGGTGGGAGCTTATAACAGCTGCAATTATGCGCACGTCTTTTTTTCTGTTATTGTTTGCTTTTTTATGACCGTGTGATGTGCATGAGGTGTCACCGCCTGCCAAACGTCATAGAGATGGCTCGCAGGGTATTATATAGAAGTAGGAGTACAAGATTTATTGTATTGTATGGAATGTTTGGAATTGAGTTATGGGGGTCATAGTTCAATTGTTATTTGTATGATAAGAATTTATTATTTTTTTACTATAGGTGTCTTTTCTGTTTCTTACTTTGTAAGTTATTCGATTGTTATATTTGCTATTCATGCATGTAAATCAAATGCTGCCACCAGGTAATTGCCTACTTGCAGCAATATGTAATAATAATAATAAGGCATACATACACTTGAAGGCTGAACGTGCTTGCACAATGAATGTCGCAATAAAAGATATTATTAATAATTACAAGGGTAGGAAAATTTGCTTTCTCTTCGCCCAACAAGAAATCATTATGAGAATAACTGCCCTTTGCCTAATTAAAACGACGCAATGTCATGAAAATGTAACAAAGAAAACTTGGTACGCAATCTTGGCAAAATGTTTTTGGGAAGAAAAATAATGAAATCGTTAAACTTGACGGAAAAAATCAATTTTGGATATAGTTTTTTTTACTCCACCCTTTAAAATGTAAGTAGTAGCTCTTACATGGTGAATTAAATAACTTTATAATTAATACCGAAGAGTCAGTAAGGCCAATTATATTGACGAAGAAAAAATTATCATACGACAAATAAATGCACTTTTTCATTTCATTTTTTCCTGGCAAGCGTCTCATGAAAAATCAATAATAATTTCGATTTTGTGCTAGCAAAAATTCCTATGTAACCGGTTCACATTAAAGAAAGATGGAATTGAAGTCCACTAAATTCCTATGTGAAATCTCGTGACGCTCGTTTAAAAGCATAAAAAAACGATTTGAACTGTTTGAATAGGCGGTTGTTTGGAAGGGCACGTTCAAAGATTATCATATCCAATGCAGCAAGATTTGTCAACAGTTTAGTCCTGAGTTTACTATAATTTACTAATACTATTTACTATAATATTTGTCAAATTTTTATGAGTCACTTTTTTATCCAAATGCATAAGGCCAACGGAAATTATAAGGGAACTGCCACCACAAAGTTCTCACTTCTCAATCGACCGAAATAAATCTTCTATAGTCTTACCAACAAGCATTTTCGAAGAAATTTTTTTTCAATTGTATTCGGCCAACGGATATGTACGAGTATTGTTTTTTTAAGTCGCATTTTATGCTAAAATTTGAGTATTTGCCTTGCTAAAATAAAGAAATCGACCAGTACACGGCGAGTTGGACCACATTTGACCGTACGTTCAACAGCCTGATGTGAAATTCGGCATCTCAAATGATCGAAGCGCCATTGTTAAGGCTTCGCACAGAAGCTCTGAAGCGTGTGCCTACGTGAGAAACTTAGTGATAGTCGACGATGCAAGTAATTGTTTCTCTGCATATTCAATTTCTTGCGGAATATCCAAAAAATTACCAATATTGAGGGTTCGCCACTTCGAGCAATACCATTAGTAAATAATAAATAAAAAGCACGTCAATTACAGTAGAATATAGACAGCAATTTTCGTAATGAAATTACGTCTCTTTTTATTCCAATTAAATGCTTAGAAAGGTGGACAAGGGGCTGCCGTTTAAAGACTTCGAGAGAAAATCACGATTACTTGCGAAAATTGAGTAAATTCGACCTCATGGAAAATTTTAATGAATGGTAACTAAGACAAAAAGCTTCCTTCATCGTATTCAGATGTATTTTGAGAAATTAAGTCTTATGTTTTGGCAAGAAAAAATAATTTTTGACCTTTGGTCAGCTCTTTCAACCATTTTAGCCCACAGTGCGCCGTCAAGAAAATTTCCTCAATAGTGAAAATCACTTCCACGGTCAAATGTCAGACACCTATTCAAAGAAAACGCTTAACGTCGTGGGAGGGGTTCTCAGCTCTCTCCTAGCTTCGCTTCATCCATTGCACCCAAACGACTGAGGCTCAGAAATGCCAGACATACCGTAGTGCAAAGAGGTGTCCGCCACGAGATCCGCCGCTTCGGTTGACCCCTGAGGGTCGACCACAAATCACCCTCAAAGGACAGATTCCCGACAACAATCAAGCAACAATGCGTCACACACGACGAGAGCACCCTTGCTTCCTCCACCTTCACATTGTGACGTAACTTGCATGGACGCTTCCGTACTCCGCCACTTACTAGTTGCGAGCGTTTGTGGATAGGTGGTGCTGCTGAAGCAGGAATGCGCAAGAAGACCCGTTCCCCTTCTATCATCACCTCTCTAGTCATCGGAATTCACGAATTGCATCGCGGGAATGCTTTGTGTTCAAGGAAGATTCCATCGCCCCCTCAACTCGGCGCACCAACAGTGACGTCATGGGTCGTGCAGCTCTCTTCCGTGGACCTCGGGCGCCATCTTCAAGTCAAAAAGTTGGGAGAGCGCTCACACTGGTGATTGTTGGCACGTTCCGATAAACAAGATTCTCCTCTAAATTCAAGGTATCAAGCGGCGAATGGCCCGAGCCAAGTCAGAATTCATGGCGATAAGGCTATCAACCCAGCCATAATTGTATACGTAAGACTTGAGACAAGGAGAATGCCCGAAGACAGGAAAATCCGAATGCCAATTAATATCGGAAAAAATAAATACCTGCGAAATTGTTTTTTTAATGACTAGGCAACCATCAATTGTCAGGAGGCGGTGACTCGTCGAGAGGTATGAATGAATGAATGAAAGATTATTAATACTCTGGGTTTCCCCACAAGAGTAAATACAAACACATGCAACAATTTCTGCTGAAACGACAAAAATAAAAATATATCTTGACAATTTTCTTGGCGACAAAAAAAACAGAAAAAATACACCGAAGCATAAATTATCCCTAGTATATAATGGGAACATACAGAAACAAACAGGTGGAAGATAAAAATCAGGAAAAAACTTTCCGACTAACTTATGACATCACAACATAAAAATAAATATAATTTACGGACGTTATTGAGCGCCGAGATAATAATTAAATAGTTTTTCTAGGAAAATGGATAGAGAAGAGGAATCTTTTATAAATAACGGCAGGGAATTCCCGGGATTAAAATAAGATGTGAGATAAAATTTGAGACAAATATTTGTCCGTTTTTTTTTAGTTTAAGGTATACAGGGACTAGCCGCGGTGATAACTTTTACGGGAGTCACCCGCAATGCACAATCGCGCGAAATATCCACAGAGAAAAATCATTCGCCTTGACCGGGATGACAAAAAAAATATTTGTCCATTGTATGGGACTAGGAGGTAGGAAGGGTTAGTTCCTTTGGTTCTAGAAACAAAGGCTGATTTTTGTTTGAAAATGGAAAAAAGATATGCTGGATATTGAGTTTTAAAGGTGGTGAAAAGAAATAATTCTAGTAAATATTTCTTCCGATAAGAGGTTATAAGTCATGGCAAATTGAAGAGGGGATGAGAGATGAGATCGTCTTTACGAAGGTCAAGGAAAAATCTAGCACAGGAATTTAAGAGTCGCTGAATTTTTTTTCACTAATTTCAATGGAAGATCATCAAAGACTAAGTCGCAGTAATTATGTGATGGGAAAACAAGCGCTGAAATAAGCGGTAGGCTAAGAACTCATAACCTAACTCTCTGCTCTCTTTTTCTGACGATTTTACAATCATCTACGGGGATAGGAAAAGGTATCCCTTAGCGGCCACTTTTTCACAAAGTCCAAGAGATTGATATATAAGTAAAGGTGGGATTTAATATTAAAAGTTACTGTTGTTGCCGCATACTATTAACATCTAGTACGGTCGACTCATATATGTTGATAGTGAGAAGGAAGCAATATGAGACTACATTTTTTGCCTACCTAGTTACATCAACGTCACCGCTTCCATGTACCCAATCACATCGATTCCTTCTGCGTTCAAAATTGAACTGCTTCTAATTCGCTTATACATCGAATCAACATCGACCACTTCGTCGATCGATTCGTACTCTCTCCGAAGTCACTGCCCGTACGGACGAAATAGTTTTCAACAGCCGACTTCGAAACCCAGCTATTCAGACCACACACACAATGGAGCCCATGCAGCCAGCGAATGTTATTGGCTGCTGCAATGATTTGGCATTTATTGTGATAATGGCCAGGCCTTTTCGCATCCCAAGTGCCTCCAGTAATTTCGTGGTCACCGCTTCACACAATAGGATGATAATTCGCGGACGAGGTATTCTCAACGGCCCTTAGAAGAAGAAAGGATACGGTCAACACGCTGCGGTACATGCGTCCATTCATGTATGGACAACAATGCAACAAAGAGCGATCCAATCCCTTGCCGTGAGCTCGCTCATTGGTTGGAGAACAAAAGTGGTTTGTGGCGTTCATATACATTGAAACGGGTGCAAAGGAGACACAAGATATATGCACATGTGCATACCGCTGATGGTGGAGCGATTGTCTCCCAAAAAGAAGTAATCGAAGGCGAAATGATGAAGAAGGTCGAAAGAAATGGAAGGAGATTGGGGGAGGGCGCCTATAATTCACTCTTTGGACGCCATCTAGCGATAGAGGTGGTGCAGTGCGCGAGTGAGTGGTCGGTCGTATGGAATCATCATTGCTGTGTTCAATGGGACTGTATAAAGGAAGCATCAGTCACAGACATTTGGGAGTACGATCCAAGTATGTATCCCCAGGGGCGCAGCTAGGAATTAAGGCTAGGGGGGGTTTCAGGCGCAACTAATACTAGGGGACTTGGGGGTATTGCATGCCCGCCAGGGTAAGTGGTAGGTGCGTAGGCCTTCCGCCGGAAAAAAATTAAGATAAATGGTTCAAAATGATAATTTTTACGGTCTTCTGAGGGATATTTTATTAATCCTCACACTATTCTATAAGCAATATTAATCCAATGAAGTAAAATAGATTTAACTTAAAAATTTCTGTGAGCTCTTGGGGGGGGGGACGGGGTTTTATCCCCCAAAACCCCCTCGCTACGCCACTGTGTACCCCAACTACCTACACTGTCTCAACAAATTATTCTTCTATGAGTTTTCTAAGTCTTAACCTCCATCAAATCATAGGTTTTATTTACAAATGTTTTGTTCATAACCTCAAAAAAATTAAAAGTAAAACAATTGCAAAAAAATAAAAAATGATAAAAGAACCATCTAATTCGACGATGCAAATTTATTATTTTTTTAAATCGTAACATAATCAAACAATATTTCACAGTTTGATTAAATCATATGAATTAAATTATTAAATCATATAAATAATTATCTTTGAATTTACCAAGTTTTCAAGTGTAACAACAATTAATTAGTTTTAAGCCTCCTTTTCATGCAAACAGCACTACAAACGGAAACGGTACATATGCGCCATTTCATTTTAATTGAAATTGTAAACTGACTGATTGAAATGAGTAAGGACTCACCGGAACAGTAGAACTGTACGCGCCTTCGGCGCGATCATCAATCGTGAGGAATCCCGTTGCCCGCAGGGCGGCTGTGAAGTGAGAGAGATCCATTAATGTACAAAAGTTACTGTACAATATGAAGGATAGCATTGAAAAGTAATGTATTTAATAGATCGCACCATCAGCAGGGGCGGATTCAGCATCAAATTTGGGGGGTCAGAACCTGAGTCCGGAGACCATGGACTACCCCCCGAGAGAGAGGGAGGTTTTAAAAGTAGGGAGTGCTACGCTCTACGATAGATACATCTCAAACTTATCTCACCTTTGGGACTTGTAGCCATGCTTCCTCAAAAATGAAGGAAGGTCATCCTATTCAGATCCCTCAGATACGGTACTATTTTCTTACAATTACCTTGGGTGAATAATGTCAGCAGTCAATTGTGAAAAAAATATTCTAAACTATTACCTAGGGTAAACTAAATATTCTAAAAATATTCTAAAAAAATATTCTAAACTATTACCTACGGTATGGACAGCAGTTTATCTCGAAATTTCAATCGTAAGAATTGCATTTTTTAAACGTTTTTGGCCAGTGACAAATAGTAAGATGAGTCCTCCCTAAGTCAAAAAATTAGAAGGCAAAAGAAGATCTGCATGAGATACATATATTTCATCATGAAGGTTAAATCCTAAATTAATTATGAAAACATAGCGAAAAATGTAATACTCTGCAAATATCCAACATGGTATATTCACCATAATTACCGCAAACATGATCTTCCTGTATCAATGTTTAATTGCCATTGAGTTCAGAGTGAAATTTAAATTAATTATAGCCCATGGTTGGCTGTAGAGAGCTTTTGGAATCAGTGGCTTTGTTGACAAAAAAAATCGAAAATTATGACTTCCCACGCGTCCAAAAATTAGAGGTCGTTAAAATATCTTCCGGGGCAGTAATGCCTAGATAAATATGTGCGACATGATCCCAGGAAGGCAATTATGGGGGTCGGAGGGTTGGAATGGAGAGGTTGGAATATTCAAGGGGGTTATTACTCGTCGGCAGCAGGGGTGGTTGTAAAGGAAAGGGTGGGGACACAAACAGTCGGTCGGCTTCTTATTCTTTGGCTCTGAATTCTCACCCTTCTTTCCATGGATTTTCTCCCAATTTCCTTTTGAAAAAATTTGACTTTTTGCAACTTATCGCCCTTAAGTAGTGAAAATATTGCTGTCCAGACTCATGTAAAAAAACAAATGATAATGTTAGAGCGTAGGTTTCCGCGGCGATGGTTTGATCTCTGCATTTCTCCAGGGTTTTCTTCCGCGTCAGATTGTTGGTTGACAACAGTTTCGCTGGCTATCCTGCCAGCGTCTTCAGGTCGAAGGTGAATCCTTCGACCTGAAGACGCTGGCAGGATAGCCAGCGAAACTGTTGTCAACCAACAATCTGACGCGGAAGAAAACCCTGGAGAAATGCAGAGATCAACAAATGATAACTTTCCACAAACTTAAATTGAGCAGTTATCTAAATAACTGCCATTGTTTCAACTCCTCCATATGCAATATAATCCCGGCGGTGGCGGAGAATTTTCAGATGTCGCCAGATACCTGCTTAAACGTTGTGTGGAGTACACTTCAACCTCTCATGCCGACGCCGAGTTTCTCTCCGCTCTGCCTTCCTAACCCTTCCGACAAGGCGCAAATGAGCTCAGACATCGGTCACTTCCTCCAAATTCAATATACCATACGACCAAACATTATATTGCAAAAGTGAGAGAAAATACACGTGCAAGGCAGCGGGTCAATTTGTATCCAGCGGAAAAGACTTCTCAGAAACAGGTTCACCCCAACTACTGATACTTATTAGGCGAGCAAAATCTCAGGCGCTTTCAGATGGTCTGGCCCACTGCGGTACGTGACTTGGGATGATTTTTCCAAAGGGACACCAACCCCTCCAGGATGATAAGCAATTAACAGCGCTCATTAGGGAATTGCCGTAAATCGTAGCAGAGCTGGAGGATTATACTCAACGGATCCGGAATATTAAAATCAAGAAGTCCTCCAACATACAATGTAGTAGCCCTAATTAAAACCGTTGAGCGGAATTTTTTTTTTTTTGATGTAACAGACTCTTTCTTTACGGTTTTTTCGGTTGCTTAACATTCAAAACAGGCACAGTCAAAGATTCAAAATTACTTGTGACACGGCTTATGGGAACGAGTGGACATAACTCGCTTGTTTATTACGCGACGCCCTCATTTTCCCTTGAGAGCGTCGCGTCGTCCACGTAGCTCTAATTCGCTTGCTAAGCCTTAATTACCTCTCCGTATGCCTTTAACCATGACTCAGACCCATCGAATAGCTTACATACACGTCCACACGCAATAACGGACTTACTTTCGAACGACTCAATTCAGTATCAACTGTTACCCGCGCAATGAAGACCTATTTCGCCTGGTTTGGCTTGGTTATTAATAATATTTACCTGAGAGAATTCCATGATGTCTTATTAATTAAAATTAGAGAATCTGCGACTCCTTGGGGTAATAATGTGGTGGTTTCCCTTGCCTTCCACATCTCAGTACTACAGTCCTTAAAGCATTGTTACCACGCCCTCCGTGAAATGAGACTCGCTGCACAGACCACAGTGGTTTACACCTTCACGCTCATGAAGAAGAGCTGCTGCACTCTCCTCCAGGTAATGGGAGGCATATTTGTAGGTGGCCTCCCCTTACCAAGTCAATGCATCTTCACAGGCTAATCATTTATATGGCCTCTGTTAATCACTTCTAAAAACTTGAAGGAGAAGACGGGACAAATTAGTTGGCCAAATTATGAGGCATGATGGCCTGATGAAGACAATCCTAGGAAGGACATGAGGATGAGAAGAAGAGTAAGAGACGGCCATGAAGGAGAGAAAAAATACGTCGCTATGAAAAGGTTAGCAGAATGGAGAGCTGTGTCAAATCAATCTCAGGACTGTTGAATAATAATGATGATAATAATTATTATTATTATTATTATTTCGTCATCGGACGTTTGATTTCAGATAGATATTAAGCGTAGAACATTTAAAAGATTTAAGGCCGGTTTGTAGAAAAAGTTATCAATAAATAATCCTTATTATGCACTTATTGTTAGCGTAATATTCCATTTCACATACGTCAATGACGGGGTTCATAGAAAATTTTATTATGGACCCTGGCTAAATAAGCAAGAATTTCCAGCGTCGTGATCGCGGACATCACAGTACATATAGGATTATCCAATCGCCCACTAAACGTGTTCTCACCCACCGCGCATTTGAATGGACTGCTCGCCATGCGTCGCCGACGCCAGAGCGATCCGAATTTCACGGATAAATAAACCATGATATTGAAATTTATATTTGTGATGGTATCTGAGCCCAACTGCAAAGACGCAAAAATAGCGAAAGGGATGAGACAAGAGTGTACTTTGTCTCCTCATAATTTTTACCACGTTTTTAATGTCTGCATCGAGAAAGCCATCCATGATTTCAAAGGAAAGGCTTCAATATTCATGGAGTAAGAATTGGTATGTAGCGATTTGTAGACGACATTTTAGAAGTCATAGCCGAGACAGGAAATGATTAGCAGAAGATTGATAAATATGGAAATGATTATGCCCAGATATGAGTTGAAAATCGGCAATAAGAAAACTAAAATACACCTAAAAAGGAGTGAGAGTTTTGTTATCAAGGAAGCCGATTAATCAGCGATGGGTGAAGAAAGAAATAGTAGATCACAGCCGAAGAGGGCATTCAACTAATAGAAGCATTCACTAATATTGAGAAAACAGGTAGTATTTAAGTAAGGAAATAAATCATCAGATACTGCATAAGGATTATATCGCCGACTATCGAGGACATCGCTAAATTTTAATAAATGAATACCAGTCGCCACCGCGTGATTCATATGACCGATTGCTACCGATCACCTCTCCGCTGGCGATGGTGCTGCCATCATTGGCCTCTATTCGCGAATATCATTCAATTGAATTGTATTTGGATGAGACGACCGTCATATAAGGTAATTTGAGCAATCACGGGAGGGTATGGAAAAAAGTGGTGAAACCTGGCAACGGCATAACCCTCGCTATACCGAAGGGGCCAAGAATACGAACGTCCCACCCGAAGGACGGAGTGCTGTAATTAAAGAGCCCTAAAGAACAAAAAACCCAAGCAGGGATAGGGCAATCTAAAAAAAATCTGCCACCCCTGAGCTTAGAACCCCGGGCCTGCGGGGAGGGAAGCCAACACTCAAACCACCACTCTAACCCGATCTCATTCACTCGTAACGCCAGTCGCACAATAAGGACAAAGGTTTACATGGTTCACTATTCCTCGGACAAACGTTCAAAAAATGTTATCAAATACATTATACATTAGCAGGAATATCAATGCGTTCACTTACCTATCTTTCAGCAGCAGCTATTCTAAACAAAGGAGGATGACGTTTCCAAGTGAGCAACCACGGTCCAAGCGAGTTGCTGATGTTGCGAGCTTCACGAATAAATTGGAATATGCATCCGAGAACAAGCACTCCAAAATTGGCCGATATTCATAGAAGATCACGATTGGGAGTGATTTATATTTCTTAACACAGGCTCCCCATGATTATTAGCAAAATAGACTATGAGATGCAGTGCATCTTCATTTATTCTGCCTTTACAGTAAATTAAACGCAAAAAGTAAGGTTTACATGGTCTGCACCAAAGATCACGGGGGAATGCAATGGATATAAGAGGCACGCACACTGGTAGCGGATAACGACACTAATGCTCACAATAAACCGAACGAACTGACTTCGGTATTAAAGACCACGACACATAGCGGCACTAATCTCACGCAAAGAGAGAACGCGCAATTAAGAAATTTATGCCTAGACGTGTTGCTAGAAAACAAAAAGCCACCGAGCCAACACAAACGGATACTTCCGATTCCTCCGAACGCACACTTCGCCTGTGGCATGAAAAATGAGTGCTGATGGGTAAAACAAATGGCGAACTTAATAGAAATCTCGCTATTTTTTGGGGGGAATGCCTTGTCTACACTACACACTTAAGTGACTTCACTTAAATATAATCTTAAATGTGGTGCTGTAGCTACACTTGAGCTTTAAGTCGACTTCAGCACCGTGATTGTCTATATCGGGAAACAGTTATGTTGACAGATGAAGGTCTAGGAGAGCAATTAGTGATTCTTTGATCCAAAGCGACTGTTATTTGAAATAAACTTCCAAACTCCGTGAATTAACCATTTTGGATTCAGAAGGTTAAAAGGAAAGACCGATTTCAGTTCCTGAGGGAACGCTATATGGCGAGAGGTGATGGAGCCAGAGGAATTTAGAATTACTAAGCGTGACTTCGTGGAATGACATATTCATAACGTAAACAAAAACACTTATTGCTAGTCAAATTCCACTGCTTTATTAAAACCATTGATGTTAAATTCAACCATTAATTCCTCCCACGTCCAATGAAATCGCCACATCTTATCTCCCTCGGCATCCCTAGGACTAACATTAAAGCCCTATGCAATAGTTTCAATAACAGTGTGTGGGAAGTTACTGAGTGCATTCGTTTACGTTATTTTCGATTATGACACCATGGAAAATAAACTGTTTTACCGGATCCTCTGCCGTCGTCTCATTGTCAGTCTTAATATTCCTTAAAACGTTTCTAAGTTTTATAAATCGAGTTTCACCGTGAGCAACAGGCATAGCAATTAGTTTTCACGGAAATAAAACCAACAATAAGATGAGAAACACTACAAAATAAATTCGTCGAATTAATATCCCCAACACTAGAAATTAACTAACGAAATAGAACGCTCAATAACCACAACATACAATACAGCACAACTTAGAACATAATCAACGGGATGATGTGAGATGGGTATTATGTGCCATTTACAACACTTGAAGAGCTTCAACCGTGCGGAAACAGTTGCCTACGCAATTTAAGTTGGGTTCTAAGATGACTTAAGTGGAGGTGTACTTAAATGAAGCTGGTGACACCTACACTACCAACTTAAGTACAGAGCCAACTTAAGTAGTCACTTAAGTTACTAGTGTAGACCCGGCAAAGGCGACCGCGTACGCCCGTAATCTCCAGAAAAAATCGAAAGACGGTAATATTTCAGGCTGCTATCCAATGAAATTTTTGTCCCACAAGCCAAGCGATCTGCATTTAAAAATAATAAATGAATATCTGAAAGCGACAAGTCTGCGCACATCCGACCATGGACGCATAATACCTGTGAGGCATTTCTTACCAGCGCCGAGGAAGGTAATGATCCGCCCCCAACGGCTTCCCAGAAAATGTTGACAAATCTAAAAATCAATAATTTCATTATCGTACAAAAATGCCATTCTAAATTAGGTTTAATATAAGTTTTAAAGAGGTTATTTTTTTAATTACCGGGGGAAAAACACTACCTCTTGAAGTGGGGGTACCCCCGGGAGGATGGCTAGTCCTGGGATGGTCTGCCATATTGGTGTACCCCGCCAAATTTCCTAGCAACGCCCATGGACAGGCATGTAGCAGAAGAGGAAGGCTTCAGGCTCCCATCGCGAAATATTTTCCCTAGTAGCGATTGTCCACCAGTCATCCACTAAGGACACAACTAGCCCAGGAGCACGTATACTCAGATTTTCTCTTACTAGTCTAACCGTTATAAGTAGGCACTTGGGCATTAACCCTGCGACCAACAAGATGCTGTCTCCCGGGTGGCGCGCCACAGCGCATGGGGTCAAATATCGCCGAAATTCTGGCCAAAACCCTAATTAAATAATTATAAATAAAGTAAAGTAAACCCTAATTAAAAATAAAGTAATAATTATAACCTGCCCTTATATAGATAATAATAATAACCTACACGTAATTTCGGAAAATTAATTCATAATACGCTTAAATATTACTTAAAAACTCGATATGACCCTCATGCGAACCAGTGGTAAGGAAGTGGTCAAAGGAAGCGTAAGGTATTACCGAATCGATCTCTTTTACGTGAGGTTATTGAAAGGCAGTTTCAAAGCAATAATATTGTTCGTGTAAAGACATTCGCTCACTGAAATTGAGAACAAATATAGCCGTATAGAGTTCAGTAAAAACTCATAACATTTGCAACTTTGCAATTTGAAAGTGATTTTTAAAAATGAGGTAACTCATAAATGAAATATATTTAAGCAAGGAAAAATAACAAGCTTTGGAGCGTTAGTCGAGTCGCGCGTTTGTCTGGTTGGAGGCTGAGCAATCGAGTGTGAGCCGTGCTACTTGTGGCGTTCGCGCAACCGTTTTAAATATTGCGTAGGGTTAAGCCATATTTTATGCAGAGTTTTCCCCTAATCCCCAAGTAATATGGGGGAGATTCTGTTTGACGCCACTCCCCCAACTGCCCCACGTAATTAATACTACCCTCCTAGCAAAAAGTGGAGATACCCGAGTTTGAAGTGCTGCATCTCGATAACTATGATCCTTTTCGAGTATCTTTGTGACTGGCCCATTCGTGCAAGCTCGGAATAATTCGAACCGTTTCGCGGCATGAGGTGGGACCTACAACAATAGACTTGTGGGATGGGAAGAGAGAGAGGCGGGGGTTGCCATGTTTTCTCAAAAGACTATGCCAGTGAATGGAAAGAAAAGACTCATAGGCGGATTTAGGGGGGTGGGCACAGGGGCATGCGTCAGTGACTAGAAAAACTATGTCAGTGGATGGAATGGAAAGACTCAAAGGCGGATTTAGGGGGGGCACGTACCCATTCGCTTTCGCAGGGGCCCCTCCCATTCGCTTAAAAAAAAATTTTACTAATATTAGGGGGACGGATGACTCACAAACAAAACATGAAACTATTCACACAGCCGTAAAATTCACCATTTTGAACCATTTAACATGTAAAGTTTCCAAGAGGAGGGCCCCTGCACCTCCCGCTTACCCTGGCAGGTATTTCATGCCCTCCAGACTCCCCAGTATTAGTTGCCCCTGAACCCCCACTAGACTTCATTCCTACCTGTGCCCCTGATATCACCACCAAAACCGAATTTGCTGTACCAAGGGAAATGGAGGCTAGCTCAATAAAGAAGAATGTCCCAAATATTTTTCTCTAGATGCTGTGATGAGACAGGATGAACCAGGAAAAAAATACAAAAGGGGATGATAGGGATTTGTGGTCTCTTCATTAACCCTCTGGTGGGCGAGTCCATGGCAACATGCTACATATTTTGGTTTCTAAGCAGTGCTGTAGTTGGGGAAAAAAATTAGACGGTACTCACCAAAAATTCCAACAGGTGAACATGTATTATATATCTGGCCGCGAAGGTATTTTAACCGTTACGCTTATAATGAGTTTGGATTTTAGGGGGTATGCCGTACCGGCCCAACTACAGCACTATTTCTAAACTCTTCATTTGGAGGTGCCTTAATTTAATGTTTGTGTTCCCAGGTATGCAATTTGAATTTATAATGAAAGGGCAGAATTTCTTATATCCAGATCAATTACCTACTGATTGTTTGAGTTGTTACATATGAAGTATTGAAGAGTCAGATAGAATAACATAAATTTCACTTGTTTACAGCAGATGCCATAATGGATGGTATGCATTATATATCTCACAAACACATTCACAGTATAAAAGTAGTGGGCCAAAGTTTTCCTGACAAAAAGTAAAAATCAATGTAAACAAGAGGCATTGTCCTCAAAAGTCAACATTAATTAAACATTGCATAAATTGCAGATAAAAGCATAGAAAAATTGCTTAGCCCTAGTGCCCAACTTGACCATGTTTACAAAACTGAAGGACAATCATGCAGCAAAGTCAAGGTTAACTGGCATAAAAACTAAAGCATAGGTTCATGATTGTTTTCATACAATGTGAAATTTTGAAGTTAAAATTTTGAGAGGTCAGAAAGTCAAAGTTGATAAATTCTTTTAATTAAGGCCTTTAAGTTAACTAATTGCTAGTCTTAAAGCTTAACATTAGTGTGGTTTTCTGATATAATCAAGTTAAGGTAATGTCTGTTCCAAATTATGGTTAATACTAACCAGGCATAATAAAACTGGCATGTATTCTAATGGAAACATGGCCATTGATACCCGCATATCTCTCTAGATATCCCGCATAGAACTCCACCACAGAGGCATTTCAAGGGCTGGAGTACCATGCATTATAGCAACTAGGAAAGGGACTAGCATTCCAATGATAGTGGTTGCAATAAGTTGGAGAATGACCATGCGCAGGAAATGCATCCATATGGGTACACAATAAGGAGTAAAATGCTTAAGTACTACATACTAGGGAAGGCCTCATAACAGTGGTGGATATAGATGGGGGGCACAGGGGGCAAGCACCCCCCCTTGCGAGGCCACCCATATTACCAAACATTGCAGAACCACAACAGTAATTTTTTTTACATCATAAGATGGCATTGTCTTGAATACGTGTATAATCACTTTAATTAAAAATTTCTGAAGATCTGGATGTGACTTGATTATTATATTTTATTACCATAAAAGCAATAGTAACCCAAGATCTCTTTTGCACCCTTCCCTTGACTTTTCTCTGTATCTACTACTGCCTCATAAGGCTCTGACGTAAAACAAGAAAGCACTACTACACATAACTAACTTTTCAGATCTTCCCACTTCATCGGTATCACATCATCTTCCATCACTGGATATTACAATTTCCAGAGCTTGGGCCGGTGGCATTTAGGGAATAGATTTCAGAAAAGAACCAGGTTTTCCCTCTACTGTTCCTGTGCACTATTGAGAACTATGAGGGCTGTCCAAAAAGTAACAGACATTTCAATATTTTAAAAAAATTTAAAAATGAAAATAAAATTTTTTATCATAAACATTTTGAAGTTTCACCATCTTTCGCTACTCTTGTCCATCATTGCTATGTAAATTAAGGCAGATATCATAAGGTGGTACAAGCTTTTCAATACCTTCCCTGCAGAAATCAGCCACCTGCAAGTTCAACCACTGGTTTAGTTACACCTGCATGCAGTTCAGCGTCAAACCATTGCATACCAAGACACTTCTTCATCGCTAGGAACAGGAGGTAGTCCTGGTAGTTCCCTAGTGCCAAATCCAGGCTGCATGGCGGATAATTGAAAACTTCCCATCCAAGAGCTCTCGAGTTTGATTGGTCGTGAGTGGACGAGGGTTTTCGTTGAGAAACAAAACTTTCTTTCTGAGTTTTCCCCAACACTTGTTTTGTATTGTGCACGTTTATTTTCCGAGTGATAATTCCTTGACCACATATATCATAAAAATGGCCATAAATTTCAATTGCTTTTTGTGATTTGTTGCCAAATAACCTTATCACAGCTCACACTAGACAACAGTTAGGATTTTCAATTACAGACTAATTTTAACACTCCTCTGTATAAGCACGATGTGCAAGGTACCCTGGCTGGAAGCGTACGAGGTGTAGGAACGCACTGATGCCAAAATAGCAGCCCTAGTCCCGACCACTGCTGTGCCATGACAAAACGTTTTACTTCCTGTACAGTAGGGCGGATCGCAAAAATCGATTTTTTTCAAATCCATCTGGCCCAATGAAAAAAAGTTGTGGGACCGATCAAAAATAAGGCCTGAAAAATTTGAGACCTGTACGTGAACCCCTGACCCTCGCTCAAATGCAATTTAGGGGGGGAGGGTCAAAATTCGAAAAATACAATATTTTATGGTCATTCCCTATAGATTTTGCCGAGTTATTGCCCTTCTAGGGCAAAAATTTCGTGCATTTTGACGTATCTTCCACCGTTTAGCCACAAAATGCCTAATTTGAGTCCGCGTCCGCGAAGAAAATATTCCAACGCCCACGCAGCGTCGCGGATACCAGTGCCGCAGGCCGATCCCTTCCCCTCCACGCTCGCTTCTCCCCCTCCCACGCCTCTAATACAGCAAAATTCATCCCGCGCATGCTGCTAGGAGGTCGTTTATCTTTGATAATATAAATCAGAAGATGGTAGAAGGTAAAAAGCGATGCGTAGTGAGACGACTTGTCCCTTATTTGGCGCCTCGGCGGCGTTAAACAAATCGATGTTACCAACTTTTAGAGAAGTTATGAAATAATTTTAGACCTGCGCACGCAGGAAAGGAGACTACGGTCTTGAAGACGCCTCTCGAGTGGCTATGAGGGTTTGGGAACTTAGGTTATGCATTTCTATTCCGCTATTGTCCGACAGCTGTGACTAAATTGATGAATAAGGGTGAAGGCCGCCGGCGTTCCCTCCCCGCTCTAGAGGGTAAAAAGCGATGCGTAGTGAGACGACTTGTCCCTCATTTGGCGCCTCGTCGGCGTTAAACAAATCGATGTTACCAACTTTTAGACATGTGATGAAATAATTTTAGACCTGCGCACGCAGGAAAGGAAACTACGGTCAATCAAGACGCCTCTCGAGTGGCTATGAAGGTGTGCGAACTATGGTGACGCGCTTCTCTTCCCTTTTGAATGTGACTAACTGGATTTAGCGGTACCACAGGAAGTACTAAAACTTACGGAAAATGGTAATAGGCCAAAAGTGGGTTTTATTGAAGTTTAATTCTCAAACAATTTTAAAGGAACATTTTAAATTATGCGATATTTTTGCGTGTAAGTGCATGGAGGAGCATAAGGTTCCCCCAATGAAAAGTATTTTGAGAGACAATCTGACGAAAAGAAAGATGATGGCTGCTGGATTGAACCCTAAAGAAACTCGACAACTGAGGGAAAAAGGGAATCAAAGGAGAGTGTTGAGTCGACATCGTCAATTCTTGTACGGGAAAATAGTATCAAAAATTTTCTTCATCAATTCATCCGAAGAGAATTAAACTGGCGAGAAATTAGCCGATTTGTATCTCTACTTTCCTCATGAAATAAACATTAAGGACTTTAACCTCAAATTGGAACTTCTTCGGGGAAAATGCGTCTGCCAACTGTGATAGAGGTATATGCAAGAACCAAGCAACAGCAATGCTCGTTCCCGCAACTTTAGCTAACGCGAAAGTCATAACTTCGTAAGATATATCAAAGCTAGCGTACCAGAATTAGTTACGTATACAGAAAAAGATGCTAATTCCTGTAAATAAGAAAAGAGGGGTGTAATCAAAGGGTTCCATTTTATTGGAATGAAAGACTATACTCTTGTCTGATGAAAAAAGGCGAGAGGACTTATCAATACAAGTTTAGAGGGGAATGTGTGGTGTTAGTTGAAGAAACAGGGTCCCACTTTTGGAAGTTTGCCTCCCCCGTCGGAGGATTAACAAAAGTTATAAAATCTGCGATTATCGATTCCTTTCCGAGTGAAAATTAGATACACAGAATTAAAAAGGATTTGATTATGATGGTACCAAGCGAATACCACCCAAAAAGCATAATTCCAACATCCCTTGCAGTGTGGGTAGACTCTTCTCGGTATTCCCACCGGGTTAATTTTTCCATAATGGCCAACATTTCAAGCTCCGACTGGGGGCTCATCCTAAGGGATAAATTTTGTTGAACCCCGAAAAGAGTTTACCCACATCATTCGCCGGGAAAGCATCAAATCGTATTTCATCCCTTACTGTGGTCTTTTTGCTAATTACACTATGTTGACTTGGATTTTCGACATAAACGTTGGGAGGGTAATCTAGGGACCCAATTTGCGTTTCTGCAAGGATGCGTTTGGCGACCAATCCGAGATTTTTTTAATTGCTGGATTTCAATATCGACATAAAGGCTGATGATATATTGGAGAGAGACTCCGGTTCCTTCGGCTATATCTGAGCTTAGCGCTGTGGAATTTAAAAATCTATTGATGAAAGTTCAAATTTAAATTTCAATATTCCTTTTATTATACATACGGACGAGAGATTCGCGAAAGAATTTACCAAAACTTTGTTGACAGCAGCAAAAGACGAGGAATGACACTAACATAAGAAATACAGACTGGAAAGCAGGTAATTGAGTAATTCCTTCGTGATTGTTCCTCACTGGACGATGCTGATACATCAAATAATAGTAAGACTAACGAAGAAAGACGCACTTGGTGTGAATTTTGTTGCATCTGGGGCGTTCGAGAGGAGAGCAGGGAGGGTACGCCGGCGGCCTTCACCCTTATTCATCAATTTAGTCACAGCTGTCGGACAATAGCGGAATAGAAATGCATAACCTAAGTTCCCAAACCCTCATAGCCACTCGAGAGGCGTCTTCAAGACCGTAGTCTCCTTTCCTGCGTGCGCAGGTCTAAAATTATTTCATAACTTCTCTAAAAGTTGGTAACATCGATTTGTTTAACGCCGCCGAGGCGCCAAATAAGGGACAAGTCGTCTCACTACGCATCGCTTTTTACCTTCTACCATCTTCTGATTTATATTATCAAAGATAAACGACCTCCTAGCAGCATGCGCGGGATGAATTTTGCTGTATTAGAGGCGTGGGAGGGGGAGAAGCGAGCGTGGAGGGGAAGGGATCGGCCTGCGGCACTGGTATCCGCGACGCTGCGTGGGCGTTGGAATATTTTCTTCGCGGACGCGGACTCAAATTAGGCATTTTGTGGCTAAACGGTGGAAGATACGTCAAAATGCACGAAATTTTTGCCCTAGAAGGGCAATAACTCGGCAAAATCTATAGGGAATGACCATAAAATATTGTATTTTTCGAATTTTGACCCTCCCCCCCTAAATTGCATTTGAGCGAGGGTCAGGGGTTCACGTACAGGTCTCAAATTTTTCAGGCCTTATTTTTGATCGGTCCCACAACTTTTTTTCATTGGGCCAGATGGATTTGAAAAAAATCGATTTTTGCGATCCGCCCTACTGTACAGTCCTCATACATTGAGTAAGTCATCGAAATCACTGTAACATGTAATAAATAAATACCTAGGCTTAGTCTTACTGTATCTCTTTGCAATCATTCAAGTCACTGTTCATGAAACTTCACATTTGTTATTTACACTCAACCTCCTTCAGATCAACACTGTCTACGGTTGGCCATGTAAAGTTTCTTCTCCAATCGATCCAGCACTTCAGGGGCTCTTTTTGAAAGTGAAATCATTCCACTATACCTATTTACACAAATTGCTCCTGGAGCTGTTCACCCAGTGTTTCACTGAAGAATTTGCACAGAACAAAAAAGCATTTATAGACTATTACCTCCAGCTACCCTCATTATATATGTACATAAGTTCATAAGTGTAGCACAAGTGAATAATGTCTCATTTGTGTCCATGGTTACAATGTTCGTGCTTGCCCTAACCAAGAGTAGAGCCAGTGCAATGCCCATGGCAATAGCAAATTATGAAAGCGATGACTCCCACCTCTGCATGGAATTAAGGCTTACCCACTGTCTGGTAAAATCCATAAAATAGATGCTACCCAAGGTTGGAATTATTGGATAGCATATGGTACTGGCAACTAAAATCCAAATTATTTTAAATGGATTCAGTTTGGCAATATCAACTTAACTTTTATCACAGGGATGTCGCCAACCCCAACAGAGCTCAATATCGAACAAATGAGTTCTAAATCATCACATTATTGAAAACGATATCAGGCATAATTACACTACATATTTCTCATTTCAGAACACCTTCCAAGATATCAAGTGTACCAACATCAAACCTAGTCCAACTGTGCACAGGCTCACACAAGATAGTGTGAGCCTGTGCACAGTTGTGCACAGTAACTTACATCTAAAAAAACATCTCCAATTTAAAAAAATGTCCATTATCAAGAGAAATGTGGGCTAACGAAGAGAACAAAATTCCAGAAATGATAAATATAATGGATATTATCGATCAAACCACACTCCAGAAATCATGATGGATCACTTTGGTGTTAAAAGCTAAGCCTATCAATGAAGACTCTGATGGCTGCTTGGAGTAAATAAATGCATTCCTACGAGAAGTCACTCTCAATTGAACACCCTTCAGTTGAATCACTACCCCAGTCATACAAAGCAAAATGTCTAACTATGCTAATCTATTCACATGTAAATCAATTTTAGACGTACTACACTGCTTGTCTGCTGACAGAAATGTCGCACTTTCCATGGAGTAAGCCAACAGTCTTCAATTAAGGATTATTTTAAGCAGCGTAGCCCCACCCACATATCGTAATTAAATCCAATTATTTCATTTAAATGTTTTACATTTCCTGATTTTGGGTGAATATATTTTACCAAAAGCATACGATAAGTTTATATTCTGCATTTATTCCAAAGAAGTTTGAAAAACTGTATTTTTTTTTAATTTTGAGTTTTGAAGAAAAACTATTTACCAATATTATTTAAGACTAAACTGGTGTCCAAGAATACAGGAATATTTTTTAATAAAATTTTGTTTTCATTCCGTAGATTTCTTTCTGAAACCCTGATACCTTAAAGTGGAATAAAATTGTTGGTCATTTCAGATTACCTTGAAATAATGGTAAATAGGTTTCCTAAAGTATGACTTCTCACTTCCAACATCCTCTTGCTTGAAGTATCAACGATCCTCTTGCTTTGGATCAGGAATGCCAAACTACTGAGGATCCACTGTAATGTGCTACTTGTTCTCAGTGCTATACTGACTACAAATTTTATAAGTTGATCAGCTGAAATTACAAAATCAACACACATCATTTGTCAAATTTGTTTGTGAATTATGAAAAATAATAGATAACCTTAAAGTGAAAATCTTTTTGGCACTACGCATACCACTCTACAGTATGAGTGTTGTAATGGTTCAAACACCATTATGCTATGCCACCTTAATCGGCGCGTTCGTTTCCCTACCCGCTCTATGCTGATAACCTTTCCCACCCCCTAGACCACGGCCCGTGAAGGAAAGTGTGTGTGCGTAATGGGAATGAATGCAGAATACATAAGGTTGTGTGTGTTTGGAGGACGGGAACTCGGATTTTTTCCCGTTGAATAACGTGTTCCCCCTCCCCTTTGTGTTACCTCACCCCAAGACAGGGGAATATAAAAGGTTGTGCGTGTTTCTAAAAAAGGTAGATTGATTTGAATGTTGGAAGAAGCCTATGCCCAAGTCAGGTGCGATGAAAACCTAGACAAGGCAGTGAAGAAGAGGGGCGGATCAACCCAGCATCGGGTTGATTTTTTAAGATAAGGTCTGAAATAAGAGACCCCCCCCCTTTCCGGAGTCGGAAGGAATGAGTTTGCTAGATCACACCTGGTCTAACCACGGACAACCGTCAAGTAAGATCGTAACCATTTCCCCCCCCCCCCCCCCACAAGCCCCTTCTTTTCACCTGCCCGATTTCAAGACAGACAGTCATGAAATACGTCAGTTATCCAGTGGAAGTGAATGTTGATTACCAAATTCAAAATTAACACTCATGGGATGGACTATTATTTACCTCCCCAACATTACATAACTAAAGCAAATTGTATCATTAATTGCGTGTTAACAATCAAGCTATTTTGTTGTTATTGTTTTCATTTCAATTCTATCATCTCGCAAATCAGTTTATATTGTTGTATCTTCTCATTGATGTCTCATAAATTGTTTTCATCCACTCATACGTCATTAGTTCATAAGAGGGTTATTTTTTATGCTATGCTATTATTTAAATTATACTTTGGTTGAATGAAAGTTTTGAGTAAGTGTTTTTTCAATTTCTTCATGGGTCACCTCAAATATCCCTAGCCGTTCCTTTTGTCCCAGTAATTTTCCTTTTTGAATTCCTTGTGTAGGATGGCATAAGCATCAGAACGTTACCCTTTAGGTCAGATTGGAGACCTCCCACCCGCAATTATCTCTTAGGAAAGGGAATATTTTCATTTATTGTCAATTGTACGATGGGAGTGACATAGGTTTGTCCCATAGATCTTCTGCGAGAGGGATCATTGCAGATTTTGATATTTTTTTGTTTTGTGAGACATCTTCCCCCGGTTCAATCTAAATATCCGGGCCAGCCACGGGTGGGATGCAACAGTATGTATGTGACGTTTACCTCGATTCAACAGGTTTATGAACCAGCACTTCCCATATGTCATAGGTTTAAATGTCCATAATATCTGTTAAGAGTTATTTCGCTTCTTCAAGAAAATACAGAGAATGATAGTAAAAGGTGCTATAAATTAAAATTGGCAAGGAAATCTAGGAAAGAATTGCGAATCTGGGTTTTCAAAATTCAGGAAGATTGATATTTTCAACCTCACAATATATGATGCAAACATGAAATGGACAAGGAACTTAATACCACACTTAAAAATTCCACTCGGAAGACTTGAGTAATTTTTAGAACCAACTTTTAATATCACTCGATGTTAAAAAATGCAAAACAGAAATTACACTTATGTTCATGCACCACCAACTGCTGAGATATAAACCACAACTCTTTTAATGCATCAAAATCCTTCAAGCGACAGGGTGGATAGTGTGAGGACATGGATTCAAGGAATGTTGGCCAGGTAGTCCTTAATGTTGGAGGGACTCAGTTTCCGAAAGCCCTTCTCATCACAGATCCCAACTTCAATGTTGTCTGCGGTCATCTGCCCCTCAAAGCCTTCCTTAAGAGTAAGAATGGCAGTGTGCACCGCATCATCTAGCTCCAGATCTTCATTGTACCTGCGGAAAGAAGGGGGCATCAGGTATGCACAAAAACTATTTTACCTTCTTCAGGACAAACAGTAAACCACCCAAAATGAGCCTTGTTTGAGCACCTGCAGGTGCACTTAACATTATTTTGTATATAGTCACAAAGGTAAATTGAGCATAAAACCATCAAAAACCAGGATAATTGAATTCTCAATCTACAATGGGAACTCGATAAAATGATTTCTCACAGTGCCCAAATAAACCCTCACCATGGTAAATTATTGTCTTATCAGGAGTGAAGCAAATGATGTCCAAGAAAATGCCAACACCTTTTTAGGAATAGGGTTGGTAAGCAGGTGAAAATACTTTCATAAATGGGGCTTATAATATCCCTGATAAATGAGAGCAACGTTCTTCAAATAAATTATTGATGATGACTACTATTTTACACTCTACCACTTTTGCATCATATTTCAATTTGATGCCTGCTATCGACTAACTTTACAAAAGTTTACACTCTCCAATCAATACTCACTCTAATTCCACATACTTATAATACTTCCTTTGAATACATATTGAGAAAAAAATGTCAGATATTCGTATTGTAACAATAGACGATTGAAGTTTTGAAATCTTTTTGAGATCTTTTGAAATGAACTGTAAAAATAGATAACAATGAATTCAGCAAACTATACAGTATGATAGTAGCTAGCTGGCACCAAAAATTATAGCAGTCCTGATTAACTGGCAATTGCCAACCATTGGTCCCATACGAGGAGACCAATCCAAGTCAAAAGGAACCTTGCTCACAGAACTCACCTCTTTTCCAGGAATGTCTTTCCATTGATGAAGTTCTTGCCCATTGCGGTCGCTTTCCATGCGAAGTAGGCTCCTGAGGGGTCACACTGGAAGAGGTAAGGACGGCCATAGTCCCAGCCGCAAATCAACAGTGACACTCCAAATGGACGTACACCCCTGCAAGTCATATAGAATGCATCATTAGCTTACACAATCTCCAATTTCCAGCAAGGTACAGTCATCCCAACTCTCCGAAGCACAGCATAACATCATAAATGGACTATTGAGGATAATAGTTTCAACAAACAAAAACTGACAAACAAACAAACGACTAAAATCAGTTTCATTTCTCAAGGCATGTTATATGTAGGACCAATTCACAACATCTGAAATCCAAACATCCCACTTTGTCATCACCTTTTTTTCCACACCAGCTCATACAAAATATGTACCTGCGGTTTGACATAATCATTAAGTTATGTTCACTTCCTTGAAATGTGTGGAAAATATTAATTTCCATCAATTTCTCCAAGACAAAAGAATGTGGAAACATGGGAAGAAATATTGGCTGGATTTAAATGGATCATTTCAAGGGCATTCAATGATGAATATCAAACATGCCACCATTCTGGTAATCACTGCATATTATACTCGCACTCAAGGTACCAGAGTTTCACCTCCACTTGAAAATACAAAATAGAGATGTGTTTGAACTTCTCTCACCTTGGATTCACCCTAAAAGAAAACATGCCATCAGAAACAATACTGATTTTTTTACAATGATAATAGCAGCACAAACTCTGCCACCATTCTTTTTTCCCTTAGTAGAGTGCATAAATGAATAGGACAGATTAGGCTGAAATTAAGTCATTTAGGGAATTAATTCATGCTCCTAAGATGCTAATCTTGGAAAGTTACTAGTCAATCAACATCTCTCTGCTATATCAAAAATTGCTTAGAAAACACTATTTCTCTGTCTAAAACAGATATAAATCTTTAAGAGCACAAGAATTTATAAAGGAACCCCATTCATCCCCATGGTGCACATCAGGGCTTCCACCTGGGATTCCCAAGGGCCACTTTAGAACAATATGGACTGCTATAGTGCTCTCAGAGTCTCTGTGCACTAAAGAGTTTCGCCGAGCCCACTTGCCCATGGTAGAGGAACTCTGATTGGCAGTCAGCGACCAATCCTGTTTACCGGTTCTTGACTCAGTGCATGCCGGGTACAAACCTTCAAAAGTGGCAATGCAAAAGAATTGCCGAAAGCCAACCGTTAACACAGAAATTCTGTGGACGAGTAACTACAATAGATATCGAGTCTAAAGTTACCGTAATTGCAATATTCATCGTTGGGGGTTACGAAGGTTATCCCCATTGGCACGCCTCAATAATTACGCAAACTAATTAAAACAAACCTCAAAACTTCTTCACCGACCTATCAAAAAATTTGATAATACAGTAGATTCCGGTTAATTGGGACACATCGGGACAGGCACACTTTGCCCCAATTAAGCGGCTGCCCCAATTAAGCGAACTATCCCATACATGTTCATAAACAAACTTTGAAATGATAGAAAGAAGACTAAAGAATGGTTATAATGCAAACAATGTTTATTAAACTATTAATTTGTTTAATAAATCAGCGAGATTAGTTAATTTATTAACATTTTTAAGAATGATAGTAATCTTAGTTGAAAATATTTTTCACAGTCTCAGGCGATGCTGGATGAAAGTCATTTATTAACTTCTATTTAAGACAAATTCACGGTTAATTAGTTAATAATATGTGATTCCATAAATTCCTAAACATGCAAGTACTTTCATTTCAAATCGTATCTCCTCGCTCAAGGAATTTTTCTAATGTTCTCTGCAGCATTCTCGTCATCCTCGTCGTACGACCCAAGTCGGCACAGAAATCCAATGACGACCTTGGGCTATCTTCATTGCCTTTCACATGAAGAAGAGTCGCAAACCCTCAATGAACCTTCTTGCATCCAGAGTTATCACTTAGCTACGTTCAGGTGCGATTTCATCTCCATCACCATCCTCACCTTCAGCTTCAATGTTGCCTGTGTAATATGGTTTCAGCAATATCAAGTTCACAGTTTTCATTGGTCCAAATTGCAGTGAATATAATCGAGCTCTTCATGGCTTGTTATGTGGCACAGTTTTGAGTTGAATACATTTTCAGATTCTGCTGTAATGTTGTACACTGCACTGAAACTTTAGAAATCGCAATGAAAAAACAATGTTGAATTTTTTGACATTTGACATCGGGCCATCTTTTAGCCAGAAACAATATTGCTTGCTGAATGTTCACCTTTGAGCTTAGCGCGTTGGCGGTGGATGATGATATCAGAAGGTTATATTCTATAGATTCTAGAATATTATCTACTTATTTCCCACGGTAAAGTGTTCTCAAATTTTTTATGATCCCCATATCCATTGGTTGCTCTAAGGACGTTATGTTTCCAAGCAGAAATTCCAACTGATAATTTTTTAACACACATTTTGGCAATTAGCATGTGCCGTACAGTTTTCAAGTACAAGAGGAACCTTTCTTGATTTCCATGCTAATTCTATATCCCCACTGGTCAATCATTGCGTAAAGAGACTCACTGTCATCGCTACCTTGCTATTGGCTTGGCACTCTGATGGTAAACTGCTTATTCTTAACCCTTTAAAGCATTGAGGCTTAGCACTTTCCAGAATTGCCAGAAGAGTTTTTTGTCAGTTCCCGAAACATTTAAACAATACTAAACAGTGACGCGATTCATCGATTTTTTGAAGCCCTTTGGTCCTACATGACTGTAATAAGAAGAGCCATTTGGTGTTGCTCGGTATTACAGCCCCGTTTCATTGGCATTGTAAATGCCATCAGCACAAAAATTCAGGAGTAACTTGGGCAGTTTGTTCAATTTCCACTCCTCTGCACTCACGACATTAGCACTTTTTTCTCCGTTAGCTCTCTTGAATTTTATTTCGTTTTTGGTCTTCCATCGAGATGCCAACCATCTGTTGCCTTAAAATGGTCATGACCAAGTTTCAAAGCTAGTTCCTCCGACTTCTTATTTAATATTGGACCGCTTACACAAATCCCTCGATTGCTTACAATGGAATACCATTGATCAAAAGCGTCCTCAACATCTGGATCCTTACGTTGACGCTTGCGTTTCATAGACGATGCTTGCTTTCCTTTTTGACTCCATTCCTCTCTTAGTTTAACCTGTTGCTTCAATAACTGAGCTATCGTCAATTTTGGCCTCCCGGTAATCTCAGCCAAATGGAGATGACTGGATTGAGGATAATCTTTATTTCTGCCGCGTACCTATTGCAAATTTCAGCGAGTAAAAGGTCTTAACGTGGCATATTGTTCAAGAAATGGAGCGTCACTGAATCTCAGAACTAAAAAAATATCACTTATCCTAGGTTCACTTAGATCGTAGAGCACGAGATAAATCCCACCAAATATGCGCACCATTTAAACTGGTTTTAGACTGTTAGTTCACAGATGACTAGGTACAAGTGAAGAGAAAAGTATCTTTTGTGGATGCATAGACTACTGGGAGAGTGATGGGAAAAAGAGAAAGGAACGAAGAAACGTAATTTTCCAATAGTGACTACTCAGTTGTATAGAGGAAAAGGAATTAAAAGGATAGATTTCATGAGTAAGTTGAATTTTGTTCAAGATGCTGCAAACAAAAAGCTCTTTGTAAGCGAAATTGTTCGCCTCGTACCGTCTCCTATATTCAAAAACAGCCAGTAATTCCTAGAAATTGGCCCGTACTCGCTCTTACACCCTCACCACGGGTGTCATTAGTTCTTTCTAACTATCCCGGGCTCATTCTATTACCTATAGCCTGCCACAGGAGTCCTCTCCTCTTGAACACATCACTACGTTGAATGAGGTTTCATGGTCGGGGAACGGAATCCGATTCCTCACACGGATGATATAAGAACAAGAGTTTTAAGATTAAGGCAAGAATAGGTACACTTGAGAAAAATACGACTAAATTAAAGAAGGAGAATATAAAAAACAGTATTCTGATACGAAAAAATTTTAATTTCGTCGCGAGCATAGAGTCAATGTCGCCGACTCATGGCCCAATAAAGCGGCATGCTGTCCCAATTAAGCGGAGAAAACTCTGGGATATTCTTCAATTGGATTCGGTTCTTCAAGATTTGCCCCAATTAAGCGGCTGCCCCAAGTAACCGGTGGACCCATTAACCGGAATCTACTGTACCAGCTGAATTTCGGCACCGGAAAAAGAATTAACCGCACAAGAGTCAATTCTAATGATAAGGCTAGCTAAAAGTTACACGGTTAAGATAAGAAAAATTGTACTCTAGCATAATATTTTATCAAGTCAATTCCGCCACATGTCTCTCTGATTTAGGTGGTTCGGATTTTAATGAAAGCAGCATTATTGTTCAGGGAAGATATCTTGCAGATATTTTCTGATACACACAGCTCTAGTTTTCAGTCTTCGTCACACATTATATCACTTGATTCATCAACAAGGGGAATATTAAACCTCAACAGAGGGTGTGTAAATTGATTCCAAGGATTTTATAGTGCTTATTACTCAGCACTTCATCTAAACACAGTCCTTCAAAATCTACAACGGAATTGTCACTCAAGAGTATCAGGGTGAGTTGCCTTCACTATCTCCCTGCAAATGCATTGGTAAATGCTAATAACGTGTTTCCTAAGCTATGCAGAAAATTTCTTAAACAAGCAAACACCAGAGAATAACACAAGACCACTAAAGATGAGATTTGCTCCATAGATTTCAATGGACTGACACCAGCAATGGTTTAGCTGTAGCTCATCTTCCGAAGGCCCAGAAAGCTCATTAAAAGTTTTTGTGGTAACCCAAAACTCTATTGAATAAAAAAATGACCTCGAAAGAGGACTGGTTGGTTTCCGAAAACTAGGGTCAGAACGGATTATCTTCATTTTGAAGCCCTTGTGTGGCACCCCATAGCCTTCGTTCACAGTCATACGCTAATATGTTTAGGCTTCATGCCCACAGCAGCTGAAAATACCTGCTAATGGGTTTTTCCCAGAATTTGAAGTGCTGGAGATTCATGCAACAATGGAATAAGGCCACTTCTCAGAAGAATTATATTTGTGGTGGTACTACGGCTACAAAAAATTGCCATGGTAGAATTTCTGTTGTATGGATTTTCCTTCAAAACCCTAACTTCAGACCATTTAGCAGTGGAATGCATGTATTCGAACCAGTCTTGAAAGTTTATAATCAATGAACCTCAGGTGAAAATAAATAGTGATAGGAAAATGTAAAAGAAGTTCATTTTGGTATTGTGAGCTACATCCGTTTTAGAACTTCATAGGATTTGGAAATGAGTATTTATTTAATAGCTATAATTACAATTTATACAACCAAAAATACGGTTACCATTACCAATAAAAAAAAGGGAAATTACAAGGGCAATTTTTTTTCAACCTCCCCTAGCTCAGCAAAAACAACATACACCCATGTCTCGCATAGCGCAATTTCGATATAGCGCAAATTCGTTCCTCGGGGAAACATTGCAACGCAGTGTAGCCTAATCAAAAATTTTAAACGCTCTCGTGATAAAACGTGAACTTGCGCTAAGTACACACGTAATTTCTATCAATTTACGCATATTAATATTATTTCTTGCCTCAAATCTTCTTTTTTGTTTATATATTAATCGAAATTCATTGCTGTGCAATTGCCAAAAGTATTACTCGTCACTGGGTCCAGATAGCCGGCCTACCGAAGATTTATCTCGTCTCCTTAACAGAAAGATAATAAATAATTTAGATCGTTAATTAAGTGTGGGGCTAGTGGAAATGAGTTTTTTTTCAGCAATATGGTTTGAGACGTATTTTTGCCGTCGTAGGTTACCGGGCGATTGACTTCCAGGTAGAGGGTCTACGCTAAAGCCTTCAAGGTCATCGGTATTCACGGGGGAGAAATGGAGCGGTGGCCGAGTTGCGCATGAATAGCATCAACACATAAAAGGGTCCGCTATAGAGTCTCAAACACAATGGCTTCGTTCCCTCCCCGCAGTCATAGGCCTTCTGCGTCTCAGGAATACAGTTCAGCAGAAGGTGATTTAGATAGAGCCATACAGAGTAAAAACCAAGAGAATATGGCAAAAAATAGGAATGCGTGTAGAAAAATCAAGAATTTATCAAGAAAAACCATAAACCTAGAAGAGGACTTGAGAGAGGTCAATTGCTTTGAAAATGGAGAGCGTCAAAGCGATATTGCGCAGAAGTTTAAACTCACGATGCCTTATTCTGAATAAAGACGAAGCTAAAATATCAGTGACCTCAGCCGCACCAACTTCAACCAAGCGGTCTACACATACGGAAAGTTCATGGTGAATCAGTACAAAAAGACGAGAGTGGTAATCGCTCCGAGACATTTAGTGAAAGCGGTTGGTTCCAGAATTTAAACGGCAAGCAGGTATTTTCAGTGCGGCGATATCAGGTGAATCTGCAAGTGTTGATAGCCCAGCCACCACAACATTTTCTGATGAACTCCAAGCTGTTATTGAAAGTGGCTCCTATCCCCCTCAACTAGATCTAGTGTTGACGAGACGATATTCTTTTGGAAAAGAATGCATTTTCGTTCATTCATTTTCAGGGAAGGAAAACCTGGGTCAGGTTTCAAGGCATTTAAAGACTGTTTCACGTAGCTGCTAATGACTCGGAGGACTTCAAATTAAAATGATTTATCATTCATAAACTTCGCTAGCTATGAAATGGCATTTAAAGTAGCATTTTCCTGTCATTTCGATGAGCTACAAAAGGGCCTGGGTGACACAACAGTTGTTTTTAGACTACATAGTTTGAAAAATCGTCAACTGCCGGCAACGCATTACGATCCCCTGAGATAGCAGATGTTAGCCCACCCGCACGACAGGATGGAATTTCGAAAGCACGTAAGAATTTTTTTTAACGTGAATAAAAGTCTTTGAATGCGTGAATACTATCTTTAAAGATGTTTTAAACTATAAATATTTATAGAAATAATGTTTTCTAAGGCTTTTTATGGGAATATAGATGTTTTAGTGGAAATTCAATACCAAAGACCTATGCTACCAGGAACGCATCCCTATCTTCCCTATGTTAAAACGCTCTCGTATAACGCAAATTCGTATAGCGCAAAGAGCCCAAGGAACACATCCCTTGCGCTTTACGAGACATGGGTGTACAAGTGACAGGCCGGTACTGCGCAGATAGGGTACCTGTGCATCCTCCGTGCCACATGCTCAAGTCATTTCTGATCGTAAGTCGTAAGTTTAAGATTTGTGGCAATCTCATCAAGTAAAATGCATCAACTTGATTCTCCCGGCAAGTGTGCACTGCGGAGCAATAGCCAAAAAACTCGCCGAATGGCTTCAGAATTGACAATTGACCTTTATGTCGATGAAAGAGAACTTTTTTATGCAATGTGGCTACGGATGAGACAGATTAAAGGCAGCACTTAAAAATCATAGCAAAAATTGCAACCATAGATGCACCAAAAATCACCAGTCAAACAAAGAAAATTCAGGCAATACTTCCAATAATCGAATAGGTTATGCTACCATGTTTTTTTTTTTCAAAAAGGTGCATTGCTAATGGGTTTCATTTCACTGGTGACAACGCTAATGCAGTTGCTTGCTGTGAAACATTATGCCCATTCCCATTCAAAACAAAAGAAGAGACATGCTGACTTCTGGAAGTGTTCTGATCCATGACAATGCCCATCATCTCAGTGCTGATTCTGCCCAACTGCTCCTTGAGCAATTTTGATGGGAAATTTTCAATCACCTGCCTCACAATGCCAACCTTATGCCATGTGATTTCCATCTTTATGCTTATAATAAGATGTGGCTACTAGGGACACATTTTCAACAGGCAATGAGCTTCAGGAGTTAGGAAAAATTCATTGGAAGTCATTGTTGGCAACATCCTATGAAGAAGGTATAATAAAGCTTGTCCACAGCCTTGACCAATTCCTAAATCGCCAAGGCTATTATGTTGAAAGGACACAAGTCAATACTAAGCCATAAAATAATTTTTAATTAATCATTCCATCTTTTGTTCATGGCCCTTTGGAGCTTGAAAAAAATACTGCCCTCCTAAATACTGCAATAGATTTATCGAATGGCTTTGAAATTCAATTTGGTACCACACTTAGTTCACTTTAAATGATTATAATATGAGTGATAAGCCGTCTTCACTGAATTTAATATAGCTCTATGAATTCTAACTAGACAAAAACTAGCCTGCCATAATTTTACAAGGTATCCAACATATTATCCTCTCATTCCAGGCACATGACCACATTTTCCAACATCAATTAATAATCCACCAAATATCTAGTGATGTATCTCCCACACCATTAAGCTTTTACATTAACTTTTATGAACAACCATACTTTCAGAAGAAGCTGCAAACCTAGACTGAGTCATCTGCAAGAGCATCAAGTCTTCAAGATACAAAATTAATTCCTAAGTTCCAAGCTAACAATATTTCCTCTACAAATTTGAGTATTTTAAGGACAAACAATGTCAAATAATTCATTAATATCATCCACATTCTATTTTTATAAAATGACTAATACCTCTTAACACCCAGACAAGTCACTCACCCTGATTGCGTATATTCCTGCATCACTGTGGCGACTCTTTGCACAAGCTGTGCAGTTGGTATGGGCTCCTGGTACACCAAATAATACTGCTGTGCCATCTTTCTCGCCCTCTTCACAAGAAGCCTGTAGTCAGGACCCATGCCTAAACATCAAACCAACAACCATTATAACAATTGCCCATTATAATTGTAGCAATTACTAGCCGAGCACCTTACAATGTGAGAGGAAGGAAAAGTGAATTTGCTCAAGGAACAACTTCAACATTGGATCTTTAAATGCAACATAAATATACATTATTTCTTCATTCTGTCATTACCACTCATATATAATCTGGGTTATGGAAACAATTGAACATAATTTGCCCAAAAGAAAAGGAAATATAAGCCAGCTTCTGAACTCATCATCCCTCTCCCTGAAAACCTTTTCATTCTACAAACAATACTAGGGTTGGTATTCAGTTCATAACCATTTTAGTGCAAAAACTGAATATTCTCAACAGGAATGCAAAGTTTAGTAGATAAACGAAATTTAATATGAAATGGATCAGAATTAAATCGATGCTATTAAAAATGCAATAATCAAGAAAGTGAGAGACAATTAAACACACTCAAATGAACCAGTTTCAAGTGACCTTTTGCTACTGCAATACTAGTGCACAAACTATGATAAAATGTATTCTCCAGGCTACCCAAGCAGTACATTGTGATGGTCGCATACAAGGTTTTACAGTGAAAAATACAACAGTTTGTGTCAAAGGAATGTTTTCACTCCTAGTGATCATTGCCACAAGTTTCTCAGAGTACAGTGACTATGAAATGTTCAGTTGATGAAAACCACCAATCCCTCACAATGCACAATATTTATTTATTTATCACATCCCCCGTAAACAGCACATAACGGCCTTTTACAAGGAGGGTTTCCAATATTAACAAAGTCCAACACAAACACCCATGCCCTGGATAGGGATCACCTACCCAGGCGGGATTCGAACCCACGACCTACGGTTTGGCAGGCGAGGACTTTACCCCTCCGCCACCGAGGCCGGCAATATGAACCTTTCAAGATCAAACATAAACAGCTATAATAGTCACCATCCTGAGCTTTTTCAAATGTGGTTAAATTTGACCTTTGATTACCCAGAAAAGCAGAATTTCTCAATTCATGTCAATTTCACATAATTAGCACATTAATGGTCGGGCACATGCTGTAAAAAAAATGGATTTCGATTTATTTGATGAAGGAGAAATGAATACAGAAGAAAGATAATATTGCATTTACTTGCATATTCTGCAAACCCCTATTTTTCATCAGGCTCGTGAGGAAATATTATTTTTATCAAAGAATTAAACAAATGTATGCAAAAGAGGCGACCAATTATGTGCTAAGCATTGCTACAGGTTCATGATACCATAACAAACTTTAATGCGATTTTGAAAAATCTTCAGGAGCCACAGCCCCTCGCCTCAGCTTTCAGGATAGAATGAAGACACAGATTTGAAAACACATCAGTCCTACAGTGTATTACTTATGTACAATCATTATATGCAAAGTAGTTTATTGTGTGATGTTTCCGACACAGGTTTTCCGCAAGTACTGTAGTATACTCAGACATTGATAAACAATGACGATTATTTCCAATAAGATCAAAATATTCCACCAATTTGCTACCACACTTAATAATTCACATTGATAAGTTCACTAAATCAAAACTTGAGAAATAGGAAACAAACGATAGGAATCTGAGGAAAAATGGTTTGCGGCCTGGAGGTTTCTATTGTGATTGTAAGCCACGCACCCCCCTTTTACAACCAATATTTCCAGAAAAAAGGTGCACTGCTTACAACAGAATTTAAGGCATGAAGAAATGGAAAAGGTTTCAGAAGGGGAGAGGTATATGGAATGCACACCAAAATAAAGCCACTATCAGGATCATAAAGAGGACAAACAATAATGAAAAATTTAAGTTTCGGGTGAACGGATATTAACAGGAAAAGGTTCAAAATATGGGGAACGAATATGTGTAGGATATAGGTTCGAAGATTTTTGCGGCGTTGATTAGATGATCTTTCCATTCTATTCGGGTTTTCACCGTGTTCGTTGTGTTTTAGTGACAACGGTTTCCTTCGACCTGAAGATGCTGACTGCAATGTCAGCAAAACCAGCAGCAGGAACATGACAGAGATATACAACATTATGAAATGCAATGAGTGATGATGATGAGACTGGGGATCCTAGATGTGGAAATCATGAGGTGCCTTAGGGATATGAAGGCTAGGGAAGCCAAGGACTAGGATGCAGAGTGAGCTTTTGAAGAATTTTGAGAAGGCTGCAAGGAGGGTTTTTTTTTTAAACTATACATGAGAGCTACTAGTGCGTAAGCCTTCATGGTTAGGAAAGAGCTGACCTTTACATAAGATTTAAAAAGAATGAGTGTGAACTGGAGTGTAACACTTGGTGCAGAGACAAGTACACTGAGAAAAGAGGAAGAGACAACACTGGAGACACTCAAAATATTGGTGAGAATGAGAGTACAGAAGGATAAGTGGTCCGAGAAGAAGAGCAATAATGAAGTTCTGAGCATTTAGTGAGGATACATATGTGTTTTAAGTTTACTGGACTAGCCACAGTGAAAACTTTACAGAGTCACCCAAAAGGTGATCCCATCCTGGTCTAGGGGAATGAATTTTTCTCTGACAAATTTTCGCACATGGAAACAGATGGTTTAGAGGACTAAGTGAGGAAGTTGTGCTCAAAGGATTAGAGTTACATAAGCAGGAAAGGGGTAGGAAGGGAATAGGATTTAAACATAGAATGAAAGGGAAAGTGCATAGCTGGAAATTGATAGATGAAGTTTAATTCAAGAAAGAGGAAAAATTGAAGTAGCTAAATAGTGAAATGAACTGGATGTAAACGTAGCTTGGCCTCAAAGATAGCACTAACAAAAATAATCGGGATATAAAAATGAATGAAAGGAGTTTTCACACTATTAAACCACTGGAAATGAACAATACATAAAGTACAGAAAGCAAATATGCTGGCTTTGAAATAAAGCCACCATCAACGACTTATGCCAATGGATAACTATCAATGAGCTCCCCTATGATTATATAAAATTGTGGAGCTCATAATTACGTCAATTACTATCCATTAAAACATAATACAATACACCTAATTACCCACCCAATGATTCAACCTTAACAGAGACTGTCCATTATATTTTTTTTATAAACAAAGAGACTGATTGAATCTGTCAATCGATCAACCATCTAACTATAACTTTTTGACTCATTCCCCAAAACTCCCTCTCCCACCCTCCTCTATTCACTCTTTCAAACCCTTACCAATTCAAATCAACTCTTTCATCAATAAATAGGGTGTGAAGATGCCCAAAACTCTTAAACGATGTAGAAATTTAAAAAAATTGTCACAAATTAATTATCCGTTAGAACTTTATCCTCTGTAAGGATGAATAATCAAAATACTACTGGAGAAGTCATACTTTTAATCCCACTCGTACCCACTGTAGAAATTCGTGAATGCATCAATAATTCACGAAGCGTATCCCTTTCTCTCGTGGCTATAGACAGTAAGTGAAAGGAGCTCAAAGGCCACTTAAGTAATACCCATCAATTGGAGTTAAAACCAGTACCATCAATCCACCACGCATTCCAGGTTTATATGAACAATTTTGTACACCATTCTATGATACTTAAGCAAAAATCAAAGGGTAATTGCACAATTACAGGATGATAATTAAACACTTACCGCTGTACACCATGCCAATGTGATTTGTGATCATTGCTACTTTGCTAACACTATGTTCCTCATAGAGAATTGATTTGTGCTTATTTTCCGTAGCCAGTACCACGCCATTTGATGCTAGGGAGAAAAGAACAGAATGAAATGAGGGTGGAAACTAGTTTGATACGGCTATCACAAATAAAAAAATGACAAAAATTGAAATTTGTAAATCCCACCTTTGATACCAACGGAAGGTGCACCTGCGGCAACAGCAGCTAAAGCATATTCAATCTGAACTAATTTGCCGGATGGGCTGAAAACATAAATTATTCGTCAAAATAAATGATTTCTATTGCAAAACACAAGCTAGCAACACAGATGGTCTCCTCCGCCATCAGAACTATTAAAAAAAGCATTAATTTTAGCATAACATCATGAAATTACCTGAAAGTTGTCAGCGAAAAACTGTACCTCTCGGAGGCCATGATTACCAAGCATTCAACAAAATTTGTCAGTCATTTACGTTAGTCAATTGTTAACGAATTTGATAACGATGCTCCCTGGTGGTAAACGCGCTGAGCTATAACATTGCCCGAGCGGGATTTTCAATTCGAATTATATGTGGATACGTTCGAGAGGGCGCTATCTATTACAAGACAATCGAAGAAAGACGATTTACGCGCATGAAATTTCTTAAAACAAATTCATCAGTTTGGCCGGTCGAAATTTTCGTATCGCATCGCGGAATCATGGCCGCTATCGGTTCTAATTTCGGGAGGGTATAGCGTGCAAAGTGACCCGACCATGCAAAATGGGAGTAGGCCTGCTTCTGTTACTTCAGAAAAAAATTGTACACATTAGGTATTTCTGAATACTGATTACAGCCTTAAGGAATTCGAATTTGAGGTTTTCACCGCAAAATTCTAAGACTTCCTCGTCCAGAGACTTCCATTCATTCCCACCCAAGCAGCGCCAATGCACGTATTGAACGCGCATTATGAGGGCTTATTGCCGCATTTTTTGTGGAAGCACATTGATTGTGCAAATACAAGGCAACAGCCACCATATCGGCATTTGCCTCACGTGGTTAGATGTTGTTTCATTTACTTAGGGGGACTTCACGAAATGTAAAGTGATAGATGAAGCTGAACTTTGATGAGGTCAGCAACCAGAGGCGCCAACTCCATGGGGCCTGAGGGGGCCCGAGCCCCCTCAATAATTCGTTATGGGTGTGAGGAAAAAATGTGTCAGGCTTGTCGATTTTCCCCGGAGTGTCCAGATATCGAGATTCGAGTTATCACGGTTCTAATGTTGATCATATGACTCTTCTATAATGCTTAAAAAACTTAAAACTCACTACATATAAAATTTCCTGGGGCAACATCCCCGGTTTGGGCCCCACAATATTTTTTGTGAGTCGGCATCCCGGTCAGCAACTCATGAAAGGTGGCTGGCAATTCTTGTAATTTAAATTTAACGAGGGAATTACTGAAAGGGAAAGATTTTATTCGCCGCAACTTATCCTTTCGTTCATCTACTAATTTATTTGAATAAAGAGAGATTTCGGATCGGAGCAAACAACCCCATTGTAATCAATAATTTAATCGAGTTCGCGTCGTAATCTGCGAGAGATAAAGTCATTGATCACCATTTGCGATCCGATGCCATTCCTCCTGCAGAAGTCAGGTATTATCTTATCGGTCAGTCACGCCTTCGTAAAGGTCGTCATCAGTTGAGCGACTAACTCAGCCATGGAAGGACAGGCGATTGTGTTGGACGCCGGGAGCGGCTGGTTTAAGGCAGGTTTCTCGGGCGAGGAAGAACCCAGAGCAGTATTCCCGACAGCGGTGGCAAAGGAGATAGACAACACAGAAGGGACTCTAGGTAGATGTGGATACAGCTGAACGTACGGAGGCTGATTTAGCCGCTAAAGTAGCGATCTATTTCAAGATTTTTACGATTTATTTTAGCAATGAGAGAAAAACTGCCAGAGATAACATTGTATTCTTAAATCCCAGCTTTTTCGCGTTTATTTTCAGTCACATTGTTTAATACTTCCATGTCGCATGTTGGTATTAGGTACCTCATAGCATCAGTGTTTACCACCCACTGAAACTCAATAGGATAATGTAAAAAAAGCGAAAAAAAAATCCCCCGGCAGGCGTATAGTAAGAATATTCGTCACAATATGGCGTTCAAAATACAATTTAAATCGTGTGTTGCTATAAAAATAGATCATACAAAGCTGTCAAATTCAGAACATAAAGCTGTTATGCCAAAATTTTTTATTTGCCATTGATTCCAAAATAAATATATATACTCTGTTGCACGTATTGATGAGTCCATTGTGTGTTAACGCTCTTATAGATACATACTTTTGAAAATTGTCCCTATTTTTTTACTGATAAAGATCAAACGACGCATCTCATATTATTTGGTGAACATGATGCTCCATAAATATTTCACAATATGGTTCAGAGGCGGTCTGGCCTGGCCTGGAACCGCCGAGGGCCCCGAGCTTAGGGGCCCCCCACAACGCCTAATGGCAAGTGTGCATTAGAGGTATAATAAAAATGAATCCGTTTACTTGAACCAAAGATTTTCGCAATTATAAAACTCTACGCTTTTATTAGTTGCTTTATTTGCAACACAAAAAAGTTAAAATATCATATTAAAAAATAAATTAAATAAAGGTGTAAGAAGATATAAGAGAACCTGATGCTTTTTGTAGTTTTTTTTTTAGATTTCAGTGCATTTTCAAGGAACAAATTCACTAAATAGGTGATAGAACCGTAGTACATTATTGATTTTTATGAGCTACGAAATTCTCACTTTTTATTGTATTTCTTCTTACGAAATTTGCAATTACCTAAAATTGTCTGGGGCGGACCCTCAAAACCCCCGTTAAGGAGGGCCTCACCATGAGCGCCAGCCGAGGGCTCCCAATCACCCTGCACCGCCCCATGATAAGGCTTCGCCATCACCGCCAAGAAGTGTCTGAAAATGCTCGTGTTCATTCAAGGAGGCATAGATATGTACAGACAATGCATCCGTTGAACAGGGCGCGGACACAGCGACAATGCGTACGCCGGGGAGCCGTTGCATGGAGACGTGGTGCGGCGGGGCGTGGTGGTCGACTGGGACGCCATGGAAACTGTGTGGCGCCACGCCTTTGAGAGGGAGCTGAGCGCCGCGCCTGAGGAACACCGGGTGTTGCTCACGGAAGCGCCACTCGCCGGCACCAAGGAGAAGATGCTGGAGGTAACAGAGGAAAATCGATAGTCTATAGAATCAGATCCCAAATTTGAGATCACCCGTACATCAGAAACACAATGCATCCCAAACGCATACTTACTAGCAGGCAACTACGTGCACTATATCACATTTTAGTCTGCTAATGTAATTACATACTGTTTTATTTGTTTCCGTGAGACGAATTATAACCCGCTTATGATTACGTAATCCAAAAATCTCAGCAATCAACGCAAAACGGTTAACAACATTTTAAATCTTTGGCAGCGATAGGGTGGTTTCCTATTTTTTTTAATTGCCTATATCGAAAGATTATTACTCCTGGAGTACGTATTTCACGCTTTTAGATTTTTAAATGACGATATCTATTTTTCGCGATAAAATGAAAAGTGAAAATTTTCAAGCGCGCGAAAACGCGACGGGTAAGTATGAATGCCGGGAAAACTCCCGTGTGGCGTCGTTCTGGTTCCCGTTTGGCTTAAATAAGGATAATTAATACCTTATCAAACGAGGAAAACTTTCCGACCTTAGCCAGTTTTAATAGGTGATTATTAAGACATGTTTCCCTGAGGTCTGTGCCTCATGCATGCATTGGTATCCTCAGACGATGTAAAACTCCTATCTACTCGTATAGAAACTAGGTCCTTGTGACGTCACGTGGAGTGGCATCGCATGGGCGCCAATCTGGCCTTTTTCAAATGAGGTTAAAATTGAGCATTAACATTCGTCTCAACCCTCCAACCCTCAATTCTCCGATTCTCAACCCTCAAGATTCTACAGCGAAAACGGTCGTTTTATGACATCGCGGAGCGGATCATTTCACGGGCTTATCGGGTATTTCCTGTCCACCAACTGTCTTTCTTTCTGTGGTGGTTCTGCCCAAAACTTTAGTTTATGGAGTCTTATGGAGTATATCATAGAAAAAAAATTTTAATATTCTCCACATTTGTTTACTAACATAGATGCAAACGAGCCATCTCATTTTATTTTGTTGGTGAAAGTGATACTGCATAAAATTTTCACAATAAGGCTTCGCAATCACTGGATAAAAAGTGTCCGATGCAAATTTCAGCATAAGATTTACCTATTTACCCCAATAAATATCTGTTTTATTCTTCACAACTCATTTTTTATTAACACACCCACTCCCTGACCGATTTTAAGCCTGCCTATACAGCTCGGTGGGTAGCGAGTTATGGTAACGACGGTGTGCTGTAAATACCAGGAGAGAAAGCGCAGAAAAAAATATAGCATTAAGTTTAGCCATGAGAAAAAAATTTCAGATCTCTGATTTTGTTGAGTTGGAAGCGCTGAGTGCGGCACGTTCTCATTAATAAAGAGGATGATTCTCGATTATTTTTCAGCTCTCATTGTCATTGTACTGCGCTCAATTTTACTTATTTTAACTATGCATAAATATAATATTCATATGATGTATTGCCCAAAGAACGAAAAATTAGTATCTCTTTCAGCTGCCCATCTCTGGTACATCTTTTTGCGTCGTATCACAGTCATGAGCCAAGTAGCCCCTCTTGTTTTACCATTTTCTGTCATGGCGGCGTTCGGCCCATATAGCTTCAAAGATGGCGGCCGGTCTGTGTCTCTATATTTACTCGGAGCAGCACAATGACTTCAATTTTACAGATAGCACATCAGATATGAACAAGTGACTGTTGTGAGAGAGGCTGACGCTATTTTGTAAGCGCCAATATGTGCCGTTTGCCAATATATGTTTGTCTTTATTTTATTGTACAAATGATTTCCATACTTAAAAATAATATCACTTATGTACACACATATATCCATTATTATGCACCATATTTTGAATTTGGAAATCTATCTATTTGGTATCACATAAGCATTTAAACCACGTGACGGCAATGAAAACAAATATCGCCAACACCGAATCTTAATAATCCCATCGTTGATTTTCCCTACCATCATGACCGAGCCAAAAATCATTTCGTCACGTTGCTCTCATTTCTGTTGGCATCCTTCACGATTCAATTTCCGTCGATCTTTCGCAGCTCCTCATGAAGGTACGTGTCTTTACTCCAATAGGTGATGTTCGAGAAGTTTCGCGTCCCGGCAGCATATGTCACCAGTGATGCGCTGCTGTCTCTCTACGCCGCTGGCAAGCTGAGTGGTTTGGTAGTGGAATGTGGTCATGGCGTCGCCAGCGCCACGCCCGTGCACAACGGTAACTAACATTAGTAAAATGGGTCCAAATAACAACGAATACGTCATACCCTGAAAATCTGCTTCTGCTGGGAAAAATCGAAACGTCAAATGCCCCGAAAGGTTTAACTGTTATGACCTATGTGTAAATACGAACAAGATCAGCTTCTGCACATACCACAAAGACTAAAATGGAAAAATCCTTAGTCACGTGATCTCAGGTGAGGTTGATTGGCTGATCCCGGCCAGGAATTTCGTCCGGGGGGCGGTCAAAAGTTAAGGCGAAATTTTTTGAAAAACAGGTTACTAAGTAGAGGGGTTTAAACTAATTTTAACACTTTTCATATCAAAAGAAACTTCATTTGTCAAAGAAATATTTTGTAAATTCATGATTTTTCAATATTTTGTATTCTTTTATGAAGCAAAGTAATTGTGTTTTTCTTCTTCGAGGGGGGGATCCGGACGCCCCACAGTGGGGCCAAATGCTTAAAAGATGGTCATAATTATTAAAAATCATGTAATCTGTGTGAAATTTGGAATATAAGTTTTCGAGGTCGCTAATTCCGAATATGACATTGAAATATAATTAAAAATTATATTTTGCCGAAAAAAATTGTAATTTTTGCTAAAATAGGACAGTAATTGTTCATTATTTCCTGTAAAAAGGGGGAATATTTTCTTGATATTAGTTTACGAATATGAAACTGATTTTTAATTATTATTTCCTGAAATACATATGCAAAGCTTTAAGGCAATCGATTAATAATTTTATGAATTATTTTAAATAATAGCATCGTTTTATGTCTATTTTTAACTATCAAACATTCTAAACGAATTACTTTTCGATATTGTTAGATGTATCTAAACCCACTCGTAATACGTATCTACTTACTTATGGCTTAAAAATGTATGCTGGAACATAATAAGGCAGCCAAGAAATTTACATAAAACATTATTGTGTACCAGTCAATCTGCGTAGAATATGAACAGGCCCGCGACCACTCTTAGACAAACGCAAAAATGATCTAAGCACAACTGCATTATATGAATAAACCCACTTATTTTTTTAATCTTATATGTAAACTAAAAAATTAACTTAAAACTTGACTTAAAAATCTTTACATGAAAATATAAAAAGCAAACAAACACATTCACATAACACATCATATAGTAGGTTTTCTAAGTTGAATATGAACAGAGCCGCGCACTCAGACTTAGAAACGTAAACACTAATTTCAATCTGACTCCGTTCCATCCAAAGAATCATCTTCCGATTCCGGTGAAGATACTGATTCTGTCAGGTAGGATTCATACAAAATATTTATGGCCTCGGAACATAAAACTTACGATGCCTTGGAACGCATCACAGTCTGACTTAGAATAATGGAGTCGGAATGTAACATCATTCTCACGAACAAGTACACTACAGTTTTTTTTTCCTCGAGCACTTTCGGGTAAAATCTTCCCTGAAATTCCTCAACAATTTGTTGTACGCTTCCTGTGCTTCCTCTGACATTTGTCCGATTGGTAACAATGAATTTTGTATGACATCCCTTTTGTGCAACAATATTAAGGGTAATCATTGTTGGCACAGTACCAGGGATATAATTCAACAATAGCCGTGCTGTTCAGATGGAATACTCTTCGCAGATATCTATATTTATTCTATAGCCAGAAGACAGAACTTGTAAAACAGTATGAAATCACTGAAGAAGCCCCAAATTAAGGCCTGTTATACTGGCGGAAATTTCCGAGTTCTCGAGCTGTGTTGCCGTCATTACTACTACCATACTCCTGCTTTAGCCGGTCAAGTATTACATTAAGCTACCTTTTAAATCATTCCCGTATCCTCTTCATAGGCTCCTCCACCAAATCTTTAGATTTTGTATTGCAGATCTGCCAGGTTTTAACTTCCATTCTGAAAGCCACTTGCAAGCAGCATTCGAAAACTCGAATCCGTGCATGCAACGTGCTCAAACCACATTAGGCGTATCATCCTTTACTGGACGAGATATTATAGCATAAACTTTGTAAATACTTTGTCTTGAGTCTTTGCTGCGCCAATTTATTGGGAGAGAACTTAATTTTTTACGCTGATTATAAAGTAAGTGCTCCCTTCTGCAAGTAACGTGTCAATTAGCTGCGCGCTTCCGCGTCCATACGGTTGGAGGTTACTTACGTATTTCTTCAACAACTCACGAAGGTGCGGGTTGGAACGGTCAATTTTTGTTTGTTTTCATAGCCGAGAGTTGTGGTTGCAATAATATATGTATACAAAAGCGCTGCAGGGCACTGCTATATAACTTAATGATGTTCGTATTTTTCTTTTTTAACAAAAAATGTGTAATTTACTGGTTAATATTTATGTTAACAATAATTTTAATATTGTCTTAATGTTTAAGTAAAAAAAGCATTTAAAATCTATTGACATTGCTGCATCGATTCTATTTTTTAAATTTAGCTAATTGGGTAGCTGTCGAGCAGTCTTGAAAATCGGAATACTTCGAAGCGAGAGGGAGTCTATGCAAATCAACAGCGCACCTGTCACTTTGCACGTGATTTTTACGAAGAGGTCCTTACTTAATTGCTTTTCAAATTAATTTCTCAAAGGCTCAAAGAAGTGTCCTCCCAACCATGATATGAAAAATCAAAACCTCGAACTTTTATTTTTCTAATTATGACCACATATTATGGATTTGGCCCCACTGTGCGCCCCCTTCCCTCCCTGGGCGCAGGCTGCCCCATTGATCCCGGCAATAGTTATTGTTTGCGTGCTGTTTGTTTCGATTAGGGATTTCATCGGCTTTGAACACAATACTCTCGAAGAAGAAAAAATCAGGATTATTAATTAATGTATTTGTAAACATCTTATTCGCATGATTTCTGCCATTTCCTGTCATTAAATTGAATTTGGGGGCTCAAAAGTAATGAAATATATGAAAAAGAGTGCAATGCGCATGACGATGGCTTTTGCTTCCTTGTTTCAATATGGATTGGAAATTTTAACACTGACGAAAACGGAAAATTATAAGGATTATTTTAAAATCTATTTTAACGACATTCTGCCCCGCAATCCGCCTCAACGGCCGTGCGGCGTGGTGTATTTGGACACTAGCCGCAAAAAATGAAAAAAAAGGATAAGGAAGCGCATACTCGTTCCACATAGCATTCATTTCAGTCCTTTATTGTTACAAGGAAAATCGATTTCTATGCCTAAGCATCCAGCAAAATATCTTTCTTAATTTACCATTTATGCCGGTCCTAGAAATATAGAGATGTTCTAGTGATAAAGAAGTTATTCCTCAAACTCAATGATAAAAATTATCTACTGACTGCTTGACGCTAGTACTAATGACTAATATTATGTATTTTTCTCACCGCAACGAAAAATAAAAGGTTACTGTCAATAATGATTGTAAATCTACGAAAAGTATCGCCCATAATATTGAAAGATGAGAAAAATACGAAAATATGTATTTGGAGGTTGCATATTACAATGTCTGGGGTGGGAATATCGCCATTAGAAATTTTAGTTGATAAATATGATGTTCTCCGTGTTGCACTGAAAAATATCTATTTAAAAGTATTTACGAAGATCCGAAGCAAGCATGGTTATTTGGAGCGAAACCATAATATCGCCAATTGCTCGTCCATAGGAACAATCATAGAAGAAGCAACAGTGAGGGTTGAGTTCGCTGGAGTCGACCTGACTGAGTATCTGCTTGGTCGCCTGCATGACATGAGTTACGTGGGAGTGGACGCAGCGATGGCTCGGCGCATCAAGGAAAAGCTGTGTCATGTGGCCCTCGACTTCGAGAAAGAGATGTCACTGCGGGAATTCGGCCCTCCTTACGAGCTACCCGACGGCAAGGTGAATCCAAACATCACTATCTATCATTACTGTTGGTTGATTGGGTCGATCCCAGGCCAACTACAACTTCCTCTCCAACTTACAACTAGCCAGTCTATTATCAGTGACATATCTTCCTTTGAGCACATACTAAACAGTTAACACGTCTTAAGGCCGCTGTACACGGTGAATGATCACGTGATCATTCACAGGATCATGCGAGTAAAATAGAACATGTTCTAAGTTTCACTGACAATGAATGATCATGCACATGACGATTCATTCGCGAATATTTCTGTCGTACACGGCGAATGATTTCTTTCGCATGATCATTCACCGTGTACAGCGGCCTTGTGGGCTGGTACGAACGTCGTTTAAACGCAAGCCGTAAGAAATCCCTTGGAGCTCTGGGAGAGCGTAAATGTTTAAATATTTTATAAATTACTCCTTATATAAGTTGCCTTTTAATTTTATTTTTGCAATAGCAAAGTAGAAGTGTTTAGATTATAAAATAAAAGCGTGGGCCGATTCTGAGATGGAGTACTTGAGAAAAGTTAGTTAAGAATAGTTTAAACATTCAAAAATAAAGATAATAGGAAAAGGTATCTAATGAAGTTTTCATTCATTCATTGTCTTAAGGCCGTTTTACACGGTACACGGAATTGCGCAATCTGACGTACGTGCGAAGGCGCAATCAAAATTGCGCCGTGTAAAGCGGTGAATAGGGTGGTTTCCTATTATTTTTTTATTGCCTAAATCGAAAGATTATTACTCCTGGAGTACGTATTTCACGCTCTTAGATTTTTACATGACGATATCTATTTTTCGCGATTGAATGAAAAGTGAAAAATTTCAAGCGCGCGAAAACGCGACGCGTAAGTATGAATGCCGGGAAATCTCTCCGTGTGACGTGTTTCTGGTTCCCGCTGCCGCCCTGTGAGATGACCTTAAGGCGAGTTGAGCGCTGATACGACGCAGGCATGCCTTATCAAACGAAGAAAATTTTCCGACCTTAGCCAGTTTTAATAAGTGATTATTAAGACATGTTTCCCTGAGCTCTGCGCCTCATGCATGCATTGGTAACCTCAGACGACGTATAACTCCTATCTTCTCGTATAGAAACTAGGTCCCTGTGACGTCACGTGGAGTGGCATCGCATGGGCGCCAATCTGGCCCTTTTCAAATGAGGATAAAAATGGACCATTGCCATTCGTCTAAACCGGTATTTCTAAAACGAAATAATTTGTATATTATGAATACAGTAATGGTGGGTAACGAATCGCAATCGATGTCTTTCGTTTTTTTTGATGAAGGAAACTACCCTATTGCTAGAACACATGCGAGAATGCGTGGATACGAGACGGCAAAATAGCCCGTTCTAATTTCGTTCATGCATTCGCGCAGTTCCACGCCATTTTAGAAATTAATGCAGCTCTAACCTGCGCAATTCCGTGCCCCGTGTAAAACGGCCTTTAGACAATTTTTTATAAATAAATTAAGCCATAAATTATGGCTATATGAAAATTTGGTGGTGATATTAGATGGAATTATAATTCAAGGCACGTTTTCTTACAATAATGCGAAAAAAATAAAATGCGCTTGAAACGCACAAAATTTTAATTTCGCAAAACGGCCTCGAAGTATTTAGTTGGAAGTGGATATACTAATCGCTGGCAAATTTTAGTTTATAATTTGAGTGTATAGATGCCATAGTCTCGGATTACACGGAGCGATGTTACACTTGATGGGACTCGCACCACCAGAATGTGTATGCGACATTTTTAATAATATATAATTCTTATGACAGATTAGTGGATGCTAACTAATGCTTTGTTGCCGACTGGTCTTCAAGAGTATTATTTAGATGTTTATATCAAAAGTTTCTTTATGCCATTTTTTGACGCTCGAATGTTCTCCGCAGAAATTGTCCATCGGCGAAGAGACGATTCGTTGTCCCGAGATGCTCTTCCGGCCTTTTCCTGACCTGGGAAAAAGCACGCCTGGCATCCATGAGATGGCATTCCGATCCTTGGACAAATGCGACACCAAGCTGCGCAGCCTGCTGCTCGGCAACGTCGTCGTGTGCGGTGGCACGACGCTTATGAGCGGATTCGCCGAGAGGATGCAGAAGCTGATGGCAGAGGGTGCGCAGACGCGAGGAGTAGGGAAGGCGAAGGTGGTGAGCACACAGGACAAGCGGTACGCAGCGTGGGCCGGAGGCTCAATGCTCGCCGCGATGCCCTCCTTCCAAGCGCAGTGGATCTCAAGGAGAGAGTACGAGGAACGAGGCAGCTCCACTTCAGCACAGAAGTAGCATCCACGCAGATAACGCCTGCACTGAGAGTGCGAAGCAATGCGACGGAAGAAATATGAAGCCACTGCGCGCATCTTATAGTTGAACGCGATTCCGGGGCCTTAGTTCATGATGAAAGTGGGAATCGATTATATTTTTAGCCATTTTTGAAAGGTTTCTCAGTAATTGAACATACGCATGGCAGCAAGCGAAAAATGTTTCCTATTATGATGCAAATAAATACCATAAGGTCTTATTTGCTTTTTACAAATTTGTCTGTAGTGGAACATTAAAAATTTTAATAAAAAATGTGCCTTCAATTAGCGGCTATATCAATACAGGAGCGCGATATGCAATACGAGCGTGCACATACAATGTTACATATAAAAAATCATCTTTCAATCGAGACAAAAATGAATAGGTCATACATGGGCGTTTTGACGTCATAGCACCACAGTAAGAAATGACGGGAGTCACAGGATAGAAAGACAGGGATAGCACGGGAAAGGTATGTTTGAGTACTTTGATGAATGCTTACGTCAGTGGCGCAGCGAGGGGGGGGTTTTAGGGGTTAAACCCCCCCAGAGCTCAGAGAAATATTTAAGTTTAATCCATTTTACTTAATTGGATTGATATAACTAATAGAATAGAGTAAGGATTAATAAAATATCTCTCAAAAAGCCGTAAAACTCACTATTTTGAACTTATTTTTTATCTATGCTTAATTTTTTAAAAAGTTTATCTTAATTCTGCAATTTATTAATCTGGCACCTACCGCTTATCCTGGTGGGTATTACATACCCCCACACACCCCGGTATTATTTGCACCTAAACTCCCCCCAGCCTTCATTCCTGGCTACGCCCCTGGCAAAAATGACCCAGATTATGTAATGAAATTACTAAATATACTATTCCAAATCTGTCTGACAATCGTCAATTAAATTAGCAACTATAGTTTAAATTATATAATACATGCAGTACTGCTCCAGCCCATTTTCATGCAAGTGCTTCACCTGCATTCTTGCCCGAGACCACCGCCAAATGAATTGATCACAGACTGTTCCCGCATAAAAGCATGCATCCATGATTTTCAAATTTGGAGATATTTGATGATTTAAGAAAGGGCTCCGAAGTCAATCTGTGTAACAAACATTCAGTTCAGCCACTTCAAAGATCATTTGGAGTATGGTTTTGAGTCGTCGGGTGGCAGCTGGTTAGAAAAGGCCTTGTTGGTTGAACCCAATTTATCAGAAAAGGAGGATGATGGGCGAGTACAACCATTAGCATAAGTATTTAGCAAATGTTATGGGATTCACAGCACGAAGCCACTTGTGATGCGTGAGCACGTAGCCGGTCCCAGTGTATGACCACCTCTTCAGAGTGTAACCCTGCAGGCCCACCCTGGACACCTTGATTCATGTGCAAGAGCCATGAGAGAAATTACTACTTCCCTCACGTTCTCTGCTAGACTTATGGAGGTACAGGTATTTGATTATGATCACAAACCTGACTCACAAAGTCTACAAAACAAATATGAAACCAGAAATCGAACCACGGTTTGTCCATCTATTTTATCAATGACATGACTTTCTAAGCCTCTCTTCCACTGGAATAAATTCTAATGGGGTCTTCACAGACCCAAAATCACGATTGAATACAAGAATTAGGAAGATGAAAGGTTGAAAAAATTCCCGCTATTCCACCACTCTCTGGTAAGTTTGAAAAAAGGAAATGCAAAATGGACATCCAGTTTACACGAGTTGGTGATATAACAACGGTTCTTGTTCATCTATTTGATCAGGAAAAACATTTCATTGCAGGAAGGAATAACAAGTGTGTAAACAAAAACAAACTAGGTGAGGTGTATTCACAAGGCCAAGGAGTAGCTGATAAGTGTAAACATGCTTTGAATGAGCTCCTGACATCAACTTATTTTCAAAAGGATAAAGATAATTGATTTTTTGCCATGAACACCTCAAGAAGAAGGTGACTCATGGGAATATGGAACAACGCGTTTGTCTGAAATGTTGAAGCACTATCACCAACTGGCAATAAAATACATATGACAATAAAATACATATGCAAAGAAAGTCAATTGTGAGATCCTAAATATTTCCAAGCCACTACTACCATGGTTATACCATAGTTGTCATATGTCATTCCTGTGAACACTAACTAAGATGAAATGTAAAGTAAGGGACTACCAGCAACCAGCTACATCCCACATTAAAAGAATAAAAAGCTGAGTATTGGACTCAGCAGATAAAGAAGCTGTTAGCACAGACCATTCCAGCAAAATAACAAGGATGCTGGCAAGAGATGAGAGGTCAGCCAGTCAGTCACTAACTCAGTGATTTCACTCCAGGCTTAAAATGGGGTAGAGCTGAGAGTAGGGCCTAAAATAGACTTAGCCACCAGCATGTGGATTTCCACACATTAAGGGGGGAAAGCAAGTTTGTTTCCCTACAGCACCTCTAACTTCAATGATTTAGTTCTGGGGTATTCCAAGGGTTCACTCGGAATATGAGCCCAGGACCCCTTGGTCAGCAGCGAAGCACTCTTAACCACTAAGTACTCTACCACACAGCCCCTAGCCTGACCTTCCAGAAGTAGATACAAAGAAAAATGCACTCACCCACATCCACGTACAGCAACCACACACTTTTGCTGCATTAAGGCACTTAAAATGCAATTACTCTCATACACTGAGACCCCAATATGCATACCACAAACTACATTTATCTCTAGAGTAAAAGTTAGGAGGTACAACAAATTCCAGGAAATTAACCGCAGACAAGCTAGAAGTAGTAACCAGAGATAAGTTCTGCAAGTGCAACAAGAGCAAAAATTCATGCTCGTGAAAATTTTAAATTCAAATAAAATATGAACGTCAAAACAAACAAAATTACCTTAATTTATCAAATATAATGACAAATTTATGGAGTAAAGGTGAAAGGATCAGAAAAATATCTCATAGTTAAGTTAGGGTTAGTGGAAAACTGACCAATTCATTAACTTTTGCCTTAGAAAAAGTTTCCATTGACAAATTCCCAATCTTCCCTTATATTTCTCAGTTCTTCCTAGATTTTGAAATATTTTCACTCAAATGGAGACGGAAGACAGGGGAAGAACAGATGATCCAGGTTTACGCAGACAAATTTTCCTCGGGAGAATTTTTGCAGGAGGTTCAACCCACCTTGAAATACTCCAAGAAGGCAATCCTGTGACATTAATTTACAATTAAGAACCTTCAAAGTGAGAAGGGCGGATCCCCAATGGTAAATGCAAAAGTGAATGCGAGGAGTACTGAAGTACTTGGACAAAAACCAGTCATTTATAAATGACACCTGCTCCCCTTCACACAACACTAAGGATAACGTAAAAGATGGAGAGATTACAGTGCAACACAAAAAATTCACTGATTGGTACCAATGGGTCCTTTATTCTTCTGAGCCTTTACTTTGAAGAACTGGCGTGAATATAATAATTTATAGAGTCACAAAAGGCAAGTCTTTGAAGATTAGTGGAATATGCATTCTTGCCATCATCATCATCATCACCATTGTTCTGAAGTTGAGTGAACATCACTGACTTAATAACTTAATACACCACCTGATTTGGGATTTCAGGCCTGAAATACAAGATTAATGGCTTAATCAAGTAGCCATGCATCATATTAATAAAAACTAAACATAATTACAGAGTTGAGCAAACACTTTGCTCATCACATCAATAGGCACTGGGATACAATTTTTGCTTCTTTCACAAGCATCAAATATGTACAGTTTGTATTTACCATGAAATCATTGCCTTCTTTCGATTATTGTATTCTACCATGGAAAAGATACCAGCTGGGACAAACAGCATAACAGGAAATTATCCCTGCCATGCCCCAAACTTTCCACACTCAAGGCTCCCTACATTTACACATTTGGCAAAGTGCTTTCAAGCGCAAAATATTTGCCAACATCCTCAATCTTCAAAGGATTATTGCAGAATGTTAAAGCTTACCACAGCAAAATATCAGATGACAGTAAGACATTCAATAGACAAGCATAGGCACTGGCTAACATGCATGTGGCATCTTCATTGCATGATTTCACTACACACAAACATCAGCTCACTACTTTGGCATCATTAACATTCACCAGAGGCTCTCTTTAGGATGTAACAGCAGGCCTAAGGTCATACTCTCAAAGTCAAATTACAGGGGAACATCATCTTAGGGCACAACAAATTTAACAATACAAATTTTCTAAACATACCGGACAAAATTGAAAGAATAATTGTTGTAAATATCACAACACTTCCATGAATTTATCATTAAAACAATACAATAAATAACTCACAGCAGTCGGAGAGTACACAAAAGAGAATTTTGATTAGAAAATATAAATCAATGCCCCAGTAGCCTTTCACTAAATGGGCTATTCTCTATCTGCTACATTTACACAACTCAACCCCAGATGGCAATACAATCCTGCATTTCTAGACCCTTCAGATGATGCGGCACCAGCTCCTTCCAGAATTAATGTAAATGCTCTTTCACATAACAGTAACCAGCAGCTTCTGTACAGGAGTAACGAGCCAAGAGTACAAAAAGTTACAACAGGGGCAATCAAAAACAAGCATGGGTTTGTTCTCAATTTCAACAACAGAACAACAAGGCTTATCACAGCATTTTCCTATGACAATTAAAATGCCCTGCAGTAGCATTCTCTCTAACAACCTTCACTTATTTTATTGCAACCTATAACTGTGTAAGATATGAGGAGGTGGGAGAGTTCCAAAGGTAAATCTTAAAATACGAACATGGCTTCCCTTTGGTTCACTGGCGTTTGCTATGTGGAGGGGCAATTCCTGCATTCATTTGCTACATGGAATCAGGAACATGACAGGTGAATGATACAAAAGAAGCATTATGAGCACCTGGCTCACCACCAAATCAACACAACTACCCATTCCATTTCATTAGCTTGCCTACAACTTTGCTACCATGCCGAAAATCTGAATAATATAACCCTTGCAATTCAGCATATGCAACAGGACTCTCATCACTCCTGGGGTATTTCTTAACCATAGAAGCACCCCTTCATCTCCAGTACCTACACAAGTTTAAAAACAATCAAAACCTTCCAATCAGCTTAGAGCACTGTTCAAGTATAACCAATGTCATAATGTAATTTGAACATATTTATCAATACAACCTAGCCATAATGAGTTCCTTTCAGAGGATTTAACAAAATGGATTGATGGTTTCACCTATTTCATTGAATGCTTCACCATTGAAGCATTCACCACGCCAATTTCAACAATCCATACTTCCCAACCTAGCATTCTGACAGAAAGGAGTAAGGCAAAATTTTGCAATAGTTAAGGAAAAAATTTACAGTATAATCAATACTTCTCGACCTTCACTCTTCCCCACAAGGCATTTTCATGATTCCATTGTGCCAGCAACACAATCCCTACTGCACACGGCTCCCCTACTTGCTTACCCCTGCACTCCTGCTGTTTACGCAACAGAAGAGAGGTACGAGTGAATGGCATCCTTGTCTCTCTGCAGCCACGCTGCATTCAGCCGGATTGTCTCCACACTCTGCTGCACAGTGCGCTCCGTCCCTGGTGATGGGTGCTCTCGGAAGAAGGCTTCCAGCTCCTGCGCCTTCTCCTCACTTGCAAAGTTCTCCGTTGTGGACTTGACCAGCCTCGCGATGAGGAACCCACCCTGTCACAGAGAAATAACGCATTGATTATAGCCAACAGAGTACGAGAAATGGGCTTCGACGCCAATTAGATTCACATTTCTCCTCTTAAAATTTAATTCCCAGTATTGATTATCAAATAATGTTTATAAAATTCCAAAAGCATATAAAATCTGAATTTCAACCAGTGTCTGTATTTAATGACTCATAATTTTACAATGAAATAAAAATCAAAAGAAAGGCCAGTGCATATAAACAATAAATATAAATTTGATTTTTAAAAATATTAGCTTCACAGCTTCAAGGGAAAAATTATCATGGACTGGAAACTAAATAATCACCATTTTCCGTCAGAACTATAACAGCAAACTGCCGCACATAAGTATGTAAAACTTTGTAAGAGTGTTTCTTTCAGGAATCATCGTTAAAAAAACATATCTTGCCGAAATTCCTTGTCTCTTCAATGTCCTATACTTATACCCCGACTGCTGAATAGCTTCAGAGTATGATATACCCGATTAAATCATGTACATATACAGTAAGTCTTTGACATTCAAACAAAATACATTCTGAGAGCTTGGTCACTGATAAACCTAATTAAGGCATCAAAAAATTGGGGTTATCCTGCAGAATGCAACACTGCATTAAAATTTTGAGTTACTCAAGATTGTGACGAACTATTGTAATAGCACTTGCGACACGGATGGAGTCCAATAAAATGCACTGTCCACGGGAAGGAAGAATGAGCGAAACACTGAACAGTTACTGACTTCACAACAGATTTAAATGACACTGTTCACACAGTGCCCTAAGTGCGAGTTCCTTTATGCCACACTGAGTTGCACCGGCCAACACCAAAGGCACTAAATTTGAAATTTTGGGCACTGGAATTTTTCGAATTTTCACATCTCTGAAAGTTCGTAAATCGAATTTTTATAAGACGAGGACGTACTGTTTGTAATTTACAAGTGGTAATGAGTGGTGATTTCCATTTCCATGATTCCACAGGAATGAAACATATTATGCACACGATGTTGTGTGGATACTGAGGTATCTCCAACTGAAGAAAGGTCTATTATTGATGCTCTTGGCCACAGAGCGCAATGAGAACTTAAATGTACCTTAATGATTATGATGTAGTGTAGTGTATATCCACCTTTAAAAACAAAGTTAGTTGGCTATAAAATGCCATTGGCAAGTGTATAAATGCCGCTGCTAATCCGTGTAACTTCATTAATAAGTTCACTTCTTCCGAAACCGGAACTGATGTTAGTAATTTGGTAATAACAAAAACTTCACAGTAACGTTTCTTTTACTATAGCTTGGAATAGCCTTTTCGTCAGGACCAATGATGTGCTTTGTAAAAATGAGAACTTTGTGATAACGCTGTTTGTATTAACGAGATTCTACTGTAACAAAACTCTAATGTAAAGCACATGCAAAAAAAATGAAGCAAGGCAAATTTCAAATTCCATGCTAATTATTTTATGAAGGCTACAATCGGCACATAGATACTGGAGTCTCATATTCTTTGGAAGGATAATTTTTCACATAATTTTAAATGTAGAAAAAAATAAGGTACATTTTGAAGTGATTTGCTTTGCCATTACAAATTCATAACACATGTACCTCAGTTACTTCAAAAGCTACACTTAACTTAGTAGCACAATTTAAGCTCTAAGTAGCTTTCAGCGCATCTTCTCTAGGAGTACTTTCTTCTCCTCTGAATCAGACAACTTCCAATTTTATTGACAAATGACACTGAATATGAAGTGGAACTAACCTGGTAACGCTCAAGCAGCACCTGCCAATTCTCTCTGAGGAAACTCCAAGCCAGTTCACGGCCAACCTTGGTCATCGCAACAGAAATAATGACAAACACTGTGTCCTGGGACCTCACCTCATCCTGAAAAGGGAAATACAATCCATAAGTGACATCTCCGTTCCACAATCTGGGGGAAATGGGTAACATAAAAAAATTCTTATGCAAGGAAGAAAATGAGGGCTAAACTAAACTCCTGTGAGTGCCTACAATGTCGAAAAATTAGACACAGGAAATATCATTTGCATTTATCAAGATTCAAATCCAATTCTCAAGAATTCACTATCGGTGGTCCTACGTTGACCACCATGATGTTTTAGCACATATTTCCTGTGATGCCACAAGTGTCTTTTTCATCAGTTATGCGTATAGTTGAATCATGCCATGTTGAGATATCATTACAATCAATCGAAAACGAATTTCACTCTATTATGAGGTAATTTGGCCATAATGCCCACTTCAGGCATGGTACATGCCATATCAATCTCTACTGGTAACCCTTGGCATCAGGAATACCCTGGGATTCAGTCGCTTTGTGGCTGGCCACATGACTGGCACGGCAAGTAGGGAAGTTTCATTGTCGGTCATGGTGACCAACAATGGCAACCAGTGGTCAACGTGTTAACATTTCAGGGGCCATGTTAATCACTAACCACAAATGTTCTCCTGTAAAGCCAAGGGTAAAGCTAGTACCTGAAACATTCTACCATCAATATGAAAACTAACTTAAGTTTGACCTTGTTCATGATTCAGACATTTTGTAATAACAAAGCCTCTGTATGCTTTTACCTGAAAATTTTATTATGATGACAGAAAACTGCTAATTTTTGCCAAATTTTGTTAAAAATCCATGTTCATCATACTGCAGTTCCTCTGTACACATTTATGGCCAAGAATTGAACTTCAAATGGTAAGAAAGGAAACATAATGAAGACACACTTTTGCATGTTCCACAGGAGTTTTAATTACCGACCCAGGTTTCAACAGTGCACTATGTCATTATCAACGTGTAATAATATAAGGACATAGTGTACTGTAGAAACCTGGGTCGGTAATTTAAACTCCCGTGGAACATGCAAAAGTGTGTCTTCATTATGTTTCCTGTCACCAAGTTCCACCAACAGGGCTATTCTGCAACAGATAGCGGCTGCGCTATCACAACGAAGATGCTATTTTTGGCGCAATATTATGCCCCCCTGATTCACTATCTCAAAATAGCGGCCCCCAAGCGGAATTTTGGGCTGCTTTATAGCATCGACAATAACGCCTGCATTTGGCTGGCGTTATTCCGACAGCGGAGTTTTGTACACGTCCAATCATATTTCTCGATTCTTTGCAATAAACAAATGAGACACTCCGAAACGCAGCAGGATACTCGGCAGCCCGGGAAGAAGTTAAAAATACGATGTGGCTTGTGTTTGGAGATTTTGCTCTTTTTCTATCGGATATTTTCTAGCCTAAGTAAATAAGCGTCTATATTCAAGGGTTCAACAGTCGTCGATGGAAGAATATCGCCAATTTTTGAAATTAATATATCGGAATTTACAAGTATAATTGTCTTGAAGAGGACTTTGTCTGCTACGCACTATTCGTTCACCTACGCCTATAATGATTATACTCTTATGATTAGTGGTGACGAAATTATTTTTACTAGTACGTTCATCTTCAGCCACAGCTTGTTTACATTGTTTGCCTCATTGCTCACAGTAATTCTACGATGTCCACAGTTAATCCACAGTTGTCCACAAGGGTAATTATTTAATTATAAAACATTTTTGTCACTTGAAATCACATTTTAGGCCATTTAAAATACATTCATTGAGGAAAACAGCTGTTTTCTAGATTACGCGGATGTCATGGAAGGCATCATCGCGAATGTTGTGATTGTGAACTCGTGTGACATACTTTACGGTTTCTAATACCAATTTCTCGAGCAATGATTATGGAAGTGTTAGCATGTTTGCATTTTGATACAATTTCCATGTTACTTCAAACAACTTAGCGTTGATCTGAGTCGGACTAAATATACTGGGAGTGTAAATTTGTGATATGCCGCTGGAGGAATGATGTTGAAATGAAATATATGCAGTTTTATGATGAATAATTCATTAAATGTTTCCTTGTTTCGAGCAATCATTCTGTTTATTTGCCCCTTGGAAATCACGGTGCGTACTTATTAGTATATATTAGTATGCATTTTCAATTGCAGCAGTGCTGTCTGTGCTGTGTGATAGAATGCTCGCAAGGGCATTTATTAAGGTAGGAGAGATATTTTCATGTTAAATCCCATTCTCTGCTGATGAGCTTGATCATAAATACTGTAAGAAATTTTCGTCGTCTGCAATTTCGTCTTGGATTTGCAGGTAATATCATAAAACCTAAAATTGGCTTTCGCTGACCGCTAGATAACGATGGAATAATAAAAAAAAAAGATATTTTAATCATTATTATGTCTAATAATTAGATATTTATAAATAACTTAATGAGTTACTCGACTTGTATTATTTGCCCTACACTAATTTTCATACCGACTACAGATTTCATGGGGGCGATATATTACGCCCCCAAAATCGGCATAATATAACGCGATGCAATTTGCAGAATCAAAATCGATGCCATTTGAAAGAGGGAAATAGCGGCGGCACAATAATGCGCCCCCAAGATACAGAATAGCCCTGCAAGTATCGCCTTCCAGCCTCAAGTTGTTCAAATGCTAAGCCTCATCACAGCTACTATAGGTTCATAATGTGCCAAGATAAGAGCGGGTGCACAGAATTTATCTCTGGAGATTAACATTTAGATTTATAGACAATTTAGAACATGAAAACAGACCAAATCTGTTTCCACCCCAGCCTGGTCAATTCCAACTCACCGACATGGCAAACTCGAGAACTCGCTTCAGCAGGGCCTCATCTTTAATGGCCCCTAGGGCCCTTGATATCCGGTCCTTTTCTTCGTGGAGATCTGCCTCCCGGTAGAGCTGAAAATAGAGCGCAACATCATAAGTCAAATTTTAATTAAGGAGATCATGAGTTAGGGCTATAGAAATACAGGTTCGACTTTTATCAGGGTTGCATTTAGAAGATTTCGTAATACATCAAAGAGGTTATAAGTCTGGAATAACATGTGCTGCTGCCACAAAACATACAATCAAAAACAAACTAACTCAGAAATGTAGCTTTTTTTTGTTACAAGAAAGCTAATTTTATTTAAAACTAATAAAAATTACTAAAATTTTGCATTACCCACTTCTTCACAAATGTATAATGAAAAAATCTGCAAAAAAATGGAAGCGTTAACTACGCACAGTGAAAACTTTGGCTGCATGGATGTCAAAGCATCAGTGTTGACGCAGTTTCTCATTGGAAGGGGAATTAATAATAATAATAGTCTTTATTGTCATGTTGTTCAGCCAGTTTAACAATTGGCATTCTGTCCCAGCCCACGGGCCAGTTCTTGTCAAAAGTACGAATGATATTTTAAATTTCATTTGGGTGTCAGAGAGCAAGAAATAACTTCTGTATTAAAAATCCTCAAAAAAACATAATTTGATATTAGGAAGTGTAAATTTTTTGGTCCTGATGACTTTGTATCATCAACAGTTTACAGTGCCACCATCTTTACCACCAATAATTTTCATCTCAAATAGGGTGTTCCCCCAATCAAAGCAGAAAAATGCATGCAAAATTGGTGGTTTTCCAGGGAAATTGTACAAAATTCCACATTAATCTTATGTGATTACCGAGATAGATAAAAATTTTTAAAACACCCAAAATTACTTCAATAGTTTTAAATATTATTATACTTATGTATTATTTTACGTTCGTAATACAGTAGACTCTCATTAAAACGAAGAACATTATTAAGAATGTCCTCGTTATTACGAATCAAATCATTGGTCCCGACAAAAAGGCATGTCCATAATTTAATCGCATTTATTATATATGTATACGGTTATTTCAACGATGCCTAAAAGAAACCTTCATACGAACCTCCGGTTTTTCTGCCACATGAACTTCGTAATAACAAGAGTCTACTGTACATATATGTATAAACATAATTCAGATTTATTCCATACAAGCCATGAAGCTGCTTCGACCGAATAAGTAAATGTTGACTTCACCTGGCATTCTATTCTTCATCTTTTTGAATGCTAATTGAGTCAAGAGTGCTAGAAATTTCAATTCTGATGTCTTGTCTGACATTCCACATTTTGATGCGCATGTAAAAATTCTATTTAGTTACGGCACTTAAAATTACCAAAAACACATTTTAGGCCAGAAAATGGGTTTTGAACAAGAAGAGTTGTGAAATGAATTTGCAATAAAAGATTTCGAAATTCCAGTTTCAGGCAAAAATTCACGCATAATTCCTGATTCTACTGCTTTTCCCAGTTGCTGGACCTGTCAAACTACTTTACTATCCTTCAGCAAGACTTCAAATCAACTTACTAATAACTTATTTTCAAAGTACAATCTAAGAGTGCCAACACCATTCAAAATGATGAGAGCTTATGATAAAAGGAATAACTGAGCAAACCTTAAGCATGGTGTCATAAGTGGTCTGGTCCCCAGAAGAGAGAACTAATTTGTACACAGGTGCCCTGAGATCAGCAGGAATCAGTTTTTCGCCTGATGCATGGCTCTTGAACCGTCGATTCGCTTCTGCAATCGTGCCCTCGTCTCCATACCAGCCGAGTCTTCCAAGAACGAGGGAACGGAGGAGTGTGTCCAAGTGACCTGCAAACAAAACAGCATTACACATAGACTGCTATTGACACATAAATGTATATAAAACAGTAAAACCACGGACAAGGGAAGTACAGATTAAGGATCAGCAGCACTAATAAAAGCATCAATAATCATGTTAGCTTGAGTAATAATTCACTTGATGAAGGAAAACAATCTCCTCAGTAATTTTTGAAATACAGCAGATTCCCGATTATCCGGTTGCGGTATATCCCTGTTGCAGATTATCCATGCATTATTTTCACTCTCGCTCAATATTTTTGGCGATCTTCATAAAAAAATAAAATTGGATGCAAAACCACCGGAGTTACTGCATTAATGCTAATTGTAAGATACACCGGGCTTATTATTTCCCTAAGAATCCTATTCGTAAAACGGAAGCAATCGCGCGCTAGCTGCATTCATGGGAGCACTGTGTTCCTGTTTTATAAGCCTTGCAGCACGCGACCGTGCTCCGTGATCACGGATAAACGTCCTGCAGCAGTTGCAAACTGGGCAACTTGCGTGAGAAGCGACTACGTGGCGTGGTACCTGACAGTGTAGTTTTTGACATCGAGCAGTGGTTTCGAAGCATTCATGCAAACCACTTTTCTGTATCCCCGATCACAAAGCCACGGATATGTGTGGTTTTCGAAACCAGGTCTTACATGGTGCATTAATAATACGTTTAAAACCATGTTATCGCCGCTAAAAAGATCGCGAACTGGAGAAGAAAGCTCTCAATGAGTCCGGGAAGCACTCTAAAATAACAGAATAACAGCATAAGTAATAATATATTGTTTGTTTTACGTAAATTATGAACATTACAAGACATAAAAGTGAAGTTTGGGTTATCCATGTTTTCTGATTATTCGTGCCGTCTCTCCCCATCACTAGCCTGGATAATCGGGAGTGTGCTGTACCTCCAATGGAAGAGACGTCTATCAGTCATTGTTTAGTTTTAAAAACTTGAGATCAAGTCAATATGAATTGAAGTTAACTTGAATATTGGCACTTTTGAAAATGGCTTAAATGTACAACTATGAATGAATAAATTTGTCTTCTTCAAGTCACCACAAATAGGATTTAGTTAGCAATAGCACAAAAATAGGATAGGGGACACACTCACTCTCGTCAGGCCTCTGGTCCCATCCAAGGCGGGCTGCAACATTGCCCAGCAGGCGACGGCCATATGCATAGAAGAGAGGCTGGAAGTCCGTGTGCGACAGAAGCACTCCCAGCTTGCCGAGACAGTTGCTGATGCTGCTCCACACGGTAAAGTTGTCTTCCTCAGCACCAAAAGCCTCCATCAGTCGCAGCACCTCCACGGTAGGTGTCTGGCCTGCCTGAACCTGTAGGCAAAAAACAAATCAAAACTTTAACAAAAAGACTCCCTTGACTGACATTAACAGGGCAAGAATAGCTACAGGAACCCTGCAACAAACCTATAAAATGAATTTCCTCAGAAAATGGAGTGGTGCCACAATTGATTTCATTGAAAATTCTGCTTCATCTCTCTCGCCATACTATTCCTAAGCCTCATTATGACGACAGAAATTTAATAAGTGAATGTTAAACAGTCGCTGTATCTATTATACTTATAAATCTGCTAGGGAGTTAGATAATTTGGCCATTGAAAAATCAGCCAATCAATGAAGACCTCAGATGCCAGTTGGATGAAAGCGGATAAGGTATCACAGGGACCCCTTACGAAACAAATATGTTTACATCAAGTGATTGGGTCAGCATAGATAAGCTTACAATGATTTATTAAGAATACCTGAAGATTTCATCAATAATTTGTTGATACAGTCTTTAATTGCAGAAGAAATGAACTTCGAATACTTCTGCTTCCTGTACATGACAGCTTTTAAATTCAGAAATCCAGAATAACATCTACTGAAGACAACGGTCTTTGGTTTGGGATTTCTATTTGCTTTTATTCATTCTGCAGCCTGGTAAAATGCTCCAGGAAATGAGTACATATTTGCAAAGTATGGCTTACTAAAATATTAACACATTCCCTGAAATAAAAATCCCTGACATTTTGCATTTTCCCTGAAAGGTGACTTATTTTCCCTCACATTTCCCTGATTTCTTTTAAACGTGGCCACCCAGTTATTCCAGAGTTTAAATGTGGCTGGCTTTCCATTCCTCCAGCCTTTCTCCTTCAAATCAATGAATCTTTCCACCTTCCTCATCTCCTTTCATTTCAATAGGGTAGTTTCCTTCATCAAAGAAAACAAAAGGCAATAATTGCGATTCGTTACCCACCATTAGTGTATTCATAATATACAAATTATTTCATTTTATAAATGCCGGTGTAGACGAATGGCAATGGTCCATTTTTATCCTCATTTGAAAAGGGCCAGATTGGCGCCCATGCGATGCCACTCCACGTGACGTCACAGGGACCTAGTTTCTATAGGAGAAGATAGGAGTTATACGTCGTCTGAGGTTACCAATGCATGCATGAGGCGCAGAGCTCAGGGAAACATGTCTTAATAATCACTTATTAAAACTGGCTAAGGTCGGAAAGTTTTCCTCGTTTGATAAGGTATTAATAATCCTTATTTAAGCCAAGCGCTACCAGGCGGCAGGGCACTAGGCTACCCGCTGGCAGCCTGCGACGTATCAGCGCTAAGCCTCGCCTCAAGGTCACCTCACCGGGCGGAGGGGGAACCAGAAATACGACGTACGGAGAGATTTCCCATCATTCCTACTAACGCGTCGCATTTTCGCGCGCTTGAAAATTTTCACTTTTCATTTAATCGCGAAAAATAGATATTATCATTTAAAAATCTAAAAGCGTGAAATACGTACTCCAGGAGTAATAATCTTTCGATTAAGGCAATAAAAAAATAATAGGAAACCACCCTATTATTAGCAACATTGACTCCTTTGATGTCAGCACCAATGTGCGTCATCCATTCTGCAACACATAAGTTTTATGGACATATCATGGATATATAACCTGATTATAGGAACACTACATAACCCCTTTTCCAAAACAGAAGTATATTCATGCATTCTTCTACATAAATAAGTTGCAGGCCTTCATACGAATATCACCAAATAAATACAATAATGAACTAATACATTTCTAATTGGAATCCACAGGAGAAACTAAAATATTTATAGAAGGAAAATGGACCCAGAAATAAGAGATAATAGGAAGATTTGCCCAGATAGGCTCTTACCAAAGCAAACAGGTCGTCTAAGAGGCCGAGTCGGTCAAGAGGGGGAAGACTTCGATCACGAATGGCAGGCACAAACTGGGCAAGCATTTCTGATGGGTATTGTGTTCTGTAGAAGCCAACTGTGCCAGGATTGACCTAAAGATTGATAAAAAAAGTCAGTCTTTCTCATCCATGGTGCAACACACAATGATAACTTTCCTGAACAAACATGACATAATAGTAATAAAAATAAAGCAGCTGACATGGATTACTCTCTACTTAACCTTGCAGGTAAAAATTACCAGAGGCATCTCACAAAAATAGCCCTCCAGAAACAGGTATCAATATCTACTTAAATGGAATATTTCCATCAGTTATGCAGGAATATTGGGTCAATAAACACACATCATAACAATGGCTGAAAGACTGTTGTGGGAAACTACTGAGCTGCTATGCAATGGTCCCATTCAGGGGGATATTCCACAGCTGTTGCGGTAGTGGGCCGAGTACTCACTCCCCCTGATTGCACCCATTACTATTATTATTATTATTGGTAAATACAAACTAGTTGACAGACAAATGACGATAATGAGCATACCTTGACCCACTCGTCATTAGAGACATTCTCAAGTACGACATCAGCAGTTCTGCCTTCGAGCACCATTTGGTGGGCCACTTTGTCGGGGCACTTGGATGTGCTGAAGGTCAAAGGCACCATCCACAGAGGGGAGTCACCTGAGTGAAACAAGAAACAACACTTCAATTTACACCATAGGGTATAAGCATCATAAAGATACCAATTACATGACTTTATAGAGAAAATCTTGATTTAATAAGTTCATCTACAGCAACAAGAAACTCTGAAAACCACTTCAATCCGTGAACATGTTGACCGCCATGCCGGTCGTATTGACCGGCAATGAAACTTCCTGCTTTGCCATGTTGCCCACAGTGACTGGCCAACAATGCGACTGAATCCCAGGGTATTTATTATACCTAAGGTTACCCAGAGAGATGGTTGACCATGACTGAAGAGAACGTCATGGCCAAATTACTTCAAAATTAGAGAAAACTTCATTTTATACTACACCCGCGCCTCCCTTAGTGCAAGTGATGTGTTCCTTGGGGTCTTTGCGATCATCAAATTAGCATTATTTGAGACCTTTTTTTAACATTGGGAAGATAGGGATGCGTTCCCAGTAGCATAGGTGTTGGGTACCGAATTTCCTATGAACCATATGAAATTTTTCATCTTAAGTTTTAAGTTAAGCTTTTCTCTTAATCATTTCTGTTGGACCTGTGTTTTTCAGAATGATGATATTTGTTGGGGCCACCCAGTGGTCAACCTGTTGCCATCCATCTGACCCTTATCTAAAGCCTTCCACAACAACATGCTCAAAAGTGGGCGTGGAACCAGACAACTGAATGTATCCACTACAATTTCCACTTTCTAGAATGGATGTAGTCATGGGTTCTATGATTATTCTTGTTATATGGCATATACTCTGGTTTTATAATTTACAGTAGTTCTACAATTAATTTCAGCAATTCAATTATCTTTTGCACAGTTAGGATAGTTAGCAGAAGAACTAGATTTCACACAATTTTGTGGAAAAATTATGGGAAATCTAATTTTACAAGTAACGCTAGGCATGCCAATAAGGATTTTATAATTAAGAGGCCCACCTTTGGTGGATCCGTCCGCACAAAACTTGTGCTGTACAAGTGTAAGGCGCCTCCGTGATGGCCCCTCCTGACACTGCTCAGCCACTCGCACTGTCGGGAAGCCCATCTGCTTGGTCCATGTTGACATGACGGCGCCCACTGGCTTGCAGCTCGCCTCCTCAAGGGCCGCCCACAGGTCTTCCGTGAACGTGTTGCCATACTGGTGACGGGTCAAATACGTGTTCATCCCCCTGCGGAAGTCCTGGCAAGAGATGAGAGGAATGTTGAGACAAGGGAAGTAGCTTTTTACGAAATTGCCAGGGGGGACTCAACTCTAGACAAGGTCATTCCATGTGGGTTCAGCGGCAGTCCAGGAATTCGATATGGACAAAGACTTGGAACTGACGAACAGAACCTACCCATTCCTACAATTCAAAATTAATAAAGCAATAAGGGGTAGCAAAGCAATGGATAATGTAGTTACATCAGAAAGTAAGTTTTGAATTGAAGTTTGAAGACTACTAGGGCATTAAGTGGGTTGGATGCTAACATGACATTCCATTAAGATTATAAAACCAGGTGCTAGACATGATAAAGGTAATTATGATCATTGCAAAATATTCTAATTGAGAACAGAAATTCATTAATAATTTAAGGGAATTTTCCAGCAGACAGTATTCAAGAACGAAAAGGGAGAATATTCAAATGAAAGTGGACCACTCACAACGTCAATTAAAATTCCTTAACTTTTCCAGACAACTTTCACATATTTCTAGACTCTTTCAAAACACATATTATACAGCAAATATATAAAGTTAAAGATGATAAAGATATGACAGTGGGATATTAAAAGATGAACACCATGGACACTCCATAACCCACCAAGGCCTCTTACAGATGTGGTGTAAATTGCCTACCTCATCTCCAATGTACCGGTGCAGCATTCGGATAACAGAAGCACCCTTGTTGTATGATATGTCATCAAAGATTTCGTCAATCTCGGATGGATGGCCAACTGGGACCTGAAATCAGAAAAAATGAGGGCTACAGAAAGATAGACCATGTATTGTAACTAAAACACCTCAATATGCAATTTTTTTCCTCTTAGAATCAGGATGCATCAAATAACACACTACTCTTCTTGTCATTTTTCATATTGGCTGTACCACTTGTGTCTAAGCAATCTAATCTGGACATAGTTTGTGACCCATCAGGGGATAATAATAATAGTTTTATAGGACATTAAACAAATTTCAATTTGCAATAGTCTTTGTCATATACATAGGAATACAAGATTGAGCGATTCTAATTTTTTTACACATTGCTGAAATTATGCAAATAAATGAACAAATACACAAAATACATATGGCAAAATCAATAGGATTATGCATCTGTAAAGGACAACACAATTTCACATTCGAAAAACTCATTTATGGAGTAAAAGGCTTTTTTAATAGCCAGTCATCTACAACCTTTTTAAACTTCGATACACTCACATCTTTAGCTTCTGGGGGCAATCTGTTTAAAAAACGAATTTTTAATAGGTTGAATGATTTGCTATTTTTGCTTAACCTGCAATAAGGGATATCTAAGGTGTCACTGTTCCTTGTGTAAGATTATGAAAATTTGACCCCTTTTCCAAGGAGCACAGATTTTCTTTGACATTGCAAAGGCAATTATATATGAACAAGCTGTAGAGAGTCATAATACGAAGCTTGCAGAATACAGGCTTGCAGCGATCCCTTGGGTGAGAAAATGAGATTATCCTTACCGCCTTTTTTTGCATTTAAAATAAACTATTGGTGGATGCTGAGTGGCTCCAAAGTTCAATACCATAATTTATGTGACAATGAAACAAAGCAATGTATATATGATTAAGGTACTCTTTTGGTATCAAGTATTTGAGTTTATGTAGCATGTAAACTGCCTTGGACAATTTTCCAAGAGTGCCTACAGCATGTGGCTCCCAAGTCAATTTTTGGTCAAGTTCAAATCCCAGCAACTTAATGGTGGTCTGGGGATTATCAGAAGTACTCAAAGAGATGACGAGTGACTGAGTTTTATAATTGTTTAGAACCAAACCGTTTGCAAAAAACAAGTTTGAGGCTTCAGTAAAAAACAAGTTAGAAGTCAGATGATTAGTCTTGTGAATAAAAGTAGTGTCACCAGCAGAGAGTATGGACTTGCATGAGACGTTACAGGGTAAGTCATTGATTATAATTAGTGATGGGTCGGTTCGATTCCTCGATTCTTCGATTCCTCGTTTCTCGGCCAAGAACCGGAATCGAAAACGAGTACTTGCCAAGGCGAAAAATCGATTCCGATTCCAGCAGTACTTCAAACAACAAAATATACGACCCCATTTCCAATAGTCATTTGAATTTTCGCGCCACGTAACCGTAATAACAAAACACATATCTTCTTGGGATGTGCGAGTACTCGAAAATTCAAGTCGATCGAGTAGTTGGTACTCGACTCGAGCGTTTCGAGTAGCATTACGGATGTCGAGTCGAATAGTTAAGGTTACAGAGCATTCGAGGCTAGTAGGTCCAGCAATCTGCCGACAGGAAGCGCTATCATGAAACTCATGTTATAATGCAGTTTTTAAAGCCGATAAGTCATTCTAATGCCTTGGCCTGGTAGTTTCAGTGGTTTCAGCTTGCCGAATACACTATTGTTGTTGTCGACGTGGGCGCCGAATACCTTTACGCCAGCCGCGGCGGCCGATCGTCTTCCTACCCCGCGCACACTGGTCCGAAATCGGAAAAAGCTGGAATAAAGTCCAAAATGACCTTTTTGGGGATAGAGACTTGAAACTCAGCGTAAATACTCATAAATCATTACCAAATATTGATTTATATGCCATTTTACATAAATGCGAACCTTTAGTTAGATACAGAGGCCCAAACATGACCAATTTTTCAAATGCCACACGAGATATCGTTTTTCCTCAAAAAATTTTTGAATTTATCCCAGTGGTTTTGCGTTGGTATGAGTTTTGTGGAATAAAAAACGCAATATTCCTTTCATCTGGTGCTTTGCCTATACTTTCAATGACTTTTGAAGATTCTGGCTCTCATCTGTCTGGTTTTACAACGCAAAATGGCCGACCCGTTTTTCACGTGAAATTTGACATTACGTAGACATTATCTTTCGTTTACGAAAAATATAACTTGGAAAATTTGAACCACAATATTAAGTAGAAATTTCTAAAGAGTACTAAGTAGAAGTCTTGAAAAAAAAGTTTGCGACGAAGGAAATAAGAGCGATTTTTCAATCGCGCGTCAAGGCTGACCTACACGCCGCGGACCTCTGAGGCTCGGTAACTGAGGCCGATTTTTCAAGTTTTTAAAAACATTAGTCCTGAAAATCGTCATTTAAAGCATGGATAATCATCTTCATTGACTTAAAACACTAAACTGAGGATGTTAAAAAGGATTATGTATAGATCGACTAGACCATTTAGCGCATTACTCGAGTGAAAATACTAAGGATTGGATATTTTTCGGAACCATCCCGGGCGTAAGAAATATGCCTCGGGTATTGAAGTAAAGTGAAGAGATTAAGTCAGCATGCTTAAGAGAGAGAAAAATGAACTGTTTCCGTGAAAGGCAACAAGCGATACCCTTTTTCCCTTTCCACTCTCGCCGAGGTGAGTCGCGCGGTAGGGGAAGTTTTCACACCACAAGGCTCTTTCAGCCTTTTCTATTAATGCGTCCGTCCGATGTCATATTCATTTGTAGCGTTTAGTTTCTTTCTTGAACTTAAAAAAGCAAGAGATTTAAAGGTTGATTGAATGACGTGAGAAGTATAGCATTTTTTTTGGCTCTACAAAACTAAAGTTTAGTTCTATAGTTGTTCGCTTCGTCCACTTGAATTCCATTAAGATTCAAGATCCAACAAATCGTTGATATAATTTTTAATAAAAATTCCAAAGTCTTCGAAATCTTGCAATTTTGGTGGGAAAGTACTTGCCCAATAACACACATGTGTAGCAAAAGGCAATTTTCTGCAGGCAGTAATACTGTAACATGGAGACGTCAAAACCTGCTGGCTGAGCATGTAGAATAATTGGATTTTCTGCTTGAGAATTTGAAAGGGCCAAATATTACATGATTCATACACGTAGTATGTAATCTTTATTACAGCTATGAAAATTCCTGTACTCAGGGCTCTCCCTTGTAGTTTGGATATGTATATATATATTGTCGACATATTATGAGTGCCAATATTCTAAAGTAATACCTATTATGTAACACCACTTTTCAGGTATGTTCTGTTTTGAAATTTAGCTATTATATTTTAATTACATATTAATGATATGAAAGATTCCTTTGTCAACTGACTCTTTCACAGAGTAATATTTTTAAAAGTAGTTTTCTTGTTGCCTGGAATTAAGTGATATTTTTCTTGGAGCCTATGGCATCAGAATCGATGGAATCGGTATCGGTAGAATCGGAATCGAAATGTCAGAATCGGAATCGGGATCGGAATCGATAAAATTTTGGAATCGACCCATCACTAATTATAATATAAGGAATAAAAGAAGCCCAAGGACTGAGCCTTGAGGAACTCCATAATTTAATTTCTGGAGGAGAGGAAAGGTTATTAGTTATGAAAACATACTGGGATTGATTGGTGAGATAGGATTCGAAGAGTTGCAGTTCAAGATTACTGAAACCATAATAATGAAATTTTTGAAAAAGAATCGGATAAGAAACATAGTAAAATTTAGATAGGTCGCATGCAGTTAAAGCAATGGAGGATTAATGGGAAAAAGCATTTAGAATTTCATCAATGGCAGACTTAACAGCTGAAGTGGTGGAAAACCCTTTGCGAAATCAAAATTGTGAAGGAGAAAATAAGTTGTTAACTTGAAAGTGTTCATATACCTGAATCTTAATGGCCTTTACAAAATTTTTTCCAAAAACTGGTATTATAGAGATTGGCCTACAAATGTAAGGTAAGGTTTTATCACCTTTTTTAGAAATAGATATTGTTTTTGAAAATTTGAAAGCATTAGGAAAGATGCCTGATTGAAAACATGAGTTCATGATTAATGCCAGGGGTTCATCAATAATATTTACCAGATGTTTGATTAAATTTACTGATAGTCCATAAACATCACTGCACTTTGAATATTTTAAATTGAAGGTTCCATTTTTTAATAACTCCAAAGCAATTTAAATAACCAAAGGGTCTCCCTAACAATTTCTATTTTTTTAATGAGATTAATGCTAACTCTTCTAAAATGAAAGTAAAAATTATTCACCACTGGTATAAGGAATCCCTGCTATTGACATCATATGTATGATCAACTCCATGGATTTGAAATGGTTCGACTGAAACCTTCAATACATTCCTGTCCCATCTTTATGAATTACATAAGCTATTGGATCAATACATCATCTTGGATGGCAAGCATGGTAGAGCCATTCCAAGATGCTGCACAGCAGGAAATAATCCCAGAATAACTGACCATTGCATGAAACATTGAAGTCAGTTAATCAATGGTACCGTTATGTCCTGGGTTGATGAACATAACAATTGATGACATCAAAGTCACCATAAGTGGGAATCCAGGCATAAAACTGAGTGAACAACCAACAATGAGGGCGCAGACACAATATTATTGTAATGAACAGACAATAAATACAACATTACAGCATGAACCCAGATGCAATAATTGGCCATTTTGCGAGCCAGTTGCCTCTTTTTGATATTCAGTATGAATTCTTAGCCAACAGAGTAGCAAATAATAAAGTGTTTAAAAAATTACATTTTATATTTATGAACATTTTGACTTTAATGCCTGAAAAGATGGAATGATTAAGTTATGAGTCATGCAACTTGTAAAATGTTCACACAAAAGGTCAGTTTTTACCTTTGTCAATCAAAACCTTTAAGCAATATGAAAATAGATCCAAATAACTCAAATTTGGACTCATTCAAAGTTAGAGCTTAAAGAACATGAGATTTCAAAGTGTACACTCTTTCTGTTACTGGTAACTCTCATTGTTTATTGTATCCTGTTGTTTAAAATCCATTAAAATTGCAACTTTAACTTTTTGGCTCCATATCAAGAATTTCGATGATTTTTCCTCGCTGAGAGAGTTAAATACAATGCAAGGAGAATGCTCACACAGACAGAGGAATTACTCACTTCGATCGGGTGGCTGTTCTTCAAGCAATCCAGCTCCAGTGCCCTGATGTACGTTTCTGTTACAAACTGCGTCCAGATGTCATACTCTGGAAAGAGGTGTTCCACACAAAGAAATTCGACAAACGAAGCATAGCCTTCATTGAGCCACAAGTGTGTCCACCATTCCTGCAAAGAAGACAACTTGCCATTAATAATATCCTGCAACCATCTTGCTTTCAGCAAAATACAGAAGACAAGCTCAAGTGTAACAACTTGAAGTAAGCTTACAACCACCCCGTGATTTAAGTTTAGCATGATATTATCCTGAGTGTTATGCATCATGGACAACATATGTTGCAAAATGGACTCCAAATAGAGCTAGCACAAAAATGAGCACTCGTTATAGGCGGATGCATATGCTTTTCTACAGAGAGCAACCAATGCAAAAAATCACCATAGTGCTACCCTCCCCATAGGCCATACTTATTACAGTGAAAACACCAATATGTATCACCATATTTCATAATTATTAATTAGGTACTTTCTGTGGATTAGTTCCCCACCTAATTCAACAGCATCTTAACTCCACCAAAACAAATTTTCTTGTGGCATCTCAAATTTGACAAATCTCAACTTTATAATGCACAATGAGGAACTTGCATGGGTCGTAGATTGCTCTAAAAACTATTTTGAATAAGTCAAATGGATACATTAGGTCGCAAAAATACCTTCAGTTCCTCCATTCAACATCAAAAGAAATAAAAAAATTGCATTTAAAATCGAGAAAAATTTCTCTGAGCCGACCACTGCGCGAAGACACCCGAGCGTTGCCGAGGCCAGGCGTGACGTCATAGGTGCCTAAACAACCGTAGGGAGTAGGGAAATACGCTGAGCGCATGGTGTAAAATTTGTTTTGAGGGAGTATTTAGCCGCTCATCGTCATTTTATTTTGTTCTGTTATTCTTGGGCAAGTTTTCCTATTGCTATTGTGCCTAGATTATTTCTTGGGATATTAATAATGCGGCATCGCGATGATGAAGTACAAGCGTTTCACTTCGTTTGTTTTGGTTATCAGAAAAATGGATGATAACGTTGCCACTCGTTCGAATAGTACACCTGAAATTCATCTACGTCTACATAATACCCCGCAAGCCGCCTAAAAGGCGTGTGGCATGGGGTGTTAGGACACCAGCCTTTTTTTAGGACACCAAAAATTGATGCCACGACCCTCATGGAATTTGTTGAGACAAATTATTGCTATACGTCGGCGGCAAATCGAGTTGTAAAAGAAACTTGTAATACTGGAGGATAACGATCGTAAGCTGTGCTGTTGAATTTGGCAACGCCGGATTAACGGAGAAGGTAGTCCTATCCGTCCTACGGTACGAATTCACAGCAAAACAGTCTGCACACAATCCACATGTGAGATCGCGAATCGGTTCCGCTGCCAACACACACACACAAGCTACAACCTATTTCAATAATATAGGTAAATCCATAAACAATATTTTAGCATATACCATAAAAATATAGTGGGGAATAGGCAAATACTCTTATCAAAAACTGGATGTCACTATCACATTCTTATATTCATCACGTACAACTTACAATAACAGAACTCGTTATGATGAATACAACTATTTATTCACTGATTTAAACCCTTAAATTAGCCCACACAAGTGACATTTCTCACTACTATTCGTTGAAATAATGGAATAACAAACTTCACACACAGTTTTTATTTCAATAGCGTGATCGTGAAATGTCATATCTACGGTGAACAACGGAGATTAGCACGCCACTGACAATTTTTACACTACTGTTAGACATTTATCGATAGCGTAATAGCACTTTTTACAATTCAATCACGATGGAACACTGATAACTCTTGGCCGATATTTTTCAACCTTGTCAAACTTTGTGCATTACAACCACTGGCACTGTGATTATTAGCAGTAGCTTAACGGGAGATGTCACGTTGAAAATAACACTATTTTGGCACAAAAATGTTCCAAGATGTCTCCAATCAGCGAGTAAAAGTTGCATTGACTGGAATTCACCCCATAATACAAGCACAGACAGTCCTAAACCACGAATTCTCCGGTACCTACGAATAAACGGATGAAGTTATTGTATATAAAAGCTAAGCGGACATCAGTAAACATCAAAATCGTTCTAATTACATACTTAAATGAATGATATGCCGTCGATAACATCAACTTACAATTAACGTATCCCCCTTCCAATGGCCGTGGCTCAGACTCCTACAACGATGTTATTTAGGTATTATCAAATTTTTGGTTTAACTGCTCCAGTTTTATATTTTATGCCCTTACTCAGATATTAATATTATAAATAGTGCAAAATACGAGGGCTTCCAAGCCTCTATCGTCGGATATTTATCTTTAAATATGAAATAATCAACACGTCTAACAAACGAAGCTCTCACAACTGCTGGCAACTATTACAAACAATCACAACAATAGCTTCGCGTGATGTTTAGGCACCTTTGACGTCATCGAGGCTTCGTCGGCAGTGGCTTGGGGGGTGAGGGAGTTTTTCCCGCGCTTTAAAATTCGTTATATTTATCATTAAATATCTCGCGAACGAAAACTCACATTTACATGCAGTTTTCTTTGTTGTATTCAGAAAATAATTTTCTGTCCGCCTATGAAATAAAAAAAATTCATGCAAGTTCCCCATTGTGATTACTCCAATAATATAACCTAAAAGTTTCATGTTCCAAAGAAATTTAGCCACTGTATTAAGAAAATTTTGTCTCACATTTTGAACGTTTGACAAGCATTATTCTCCTGCCACGCAGTTATCAGCTTCACTGCTGCTCAACTGCAGTTCCAATTTCCCCATTCAAAGGTACATAGATAATTCAACCACAGCCAAAATCTCCATACCATCAGCCGTGGGTACAACAATGAATGCACAGTTATGACCTTCAATGCAATGCATGGCATTGATTCATTATGCACTATATTCCCTTGGATTCTGTCCCACCTTTACAAACTAGTCAAACAAAGGGAGTGGTATGAAATTTTTTAGGCTAATTCTCATAGCAGTCTGTAGACAAATGCATGCCACCTGCAAAACATGAATAAAGTTGACCTTTAACACATCACTCTGGTTGGCAAAGCTCAAAAATTTAGATCCCTTGGTACTTAGAAGTTCTACAGCAAGTATTCTACCATTATGGGACACTACTTGTATCATATATTGGAAAATGGGATGTTCAGCTATCTTAATAAACCTATGAGTAAGTGGATGAGGAAAAGTCAATGTGAGACTTTTAAAAGAGGTAAATATGATTTCACTTTTTGCGATTTTCCCTGGCATTTCACGACTTTTCGAACACAATAAAATTCCAAGACTTATCAGGTTTTTCAGAAGCTTGGCCGCCCTACGAAGACGCAACTATTGTCATGCCTTCATTCAAACTACATCATTGTACCCCATTTACCCAATCACAAACTATTACAATGGCCAAAAACAACTAAGCTGTAAACAACTAGAGGAAGCTGAAGACTGACAAAAATTTAGTAAATTCCTCCATTACACACCAAACACAAACTTTTTTTACCTCTACGCTCCTAGATACCTGCAAGAAGTTTGTTTTTACTATTCCACTCCTGAGAAAGTCCAAGTGATAAAGAACTTAAAACAATGACTTCTGACAAAAGTAAGAAAAGAAATGAAGGAAGAAAGTGGAGACGTACCATGGTGACTAAGTTGCCAAACCACTGATGGGCGAGCTCATGTCCCACAACCAGCGCAATCCACTGCTTCCGCACAGCCGATGTGTTCTCAGGGTCCACGAGCAGGCACGTCTCTCGGTATGTCACCAAGCCCCAGTTCTCCATAGCACCTGGATAAGAACAAAGTCATTACATGTGCATAGCATATTCCCCACAGTAAGGCTGCTGGTCAAAAATCAAAATGAAATGAATATATGAACAGTGCTCACCTGCCGAAAAATCTGCTATGGCAATGAGGTCTATTTTTGGAAGTGGATATGCAATTTGGAAATAGTCTTTGTAGTAAGGGAGAACCTGAAATGAAAATAGTGAATGAGAGCATCTGGCCAGAATAGGTTTCATGCAAAAAATGAACTTCTATTTTCTCACTTCAATTTCCCACCACACAAAAGAAAGAAGAAACAATAATAACCAAGGAGAATAAATACTTCAAAAGTGCTCCGAGGGAAGTGCCAATGAAGAAAAAGGTACTAAATGGCTATATACTTTCAAAACACATGATCTAAAAAATTCTCATCAACAATGAATTCTTCACCAATCCTAGAATTCATACTTGTACATGTAAATGTATTGTGTAAACAGGCCTTGATATTGGATCACACACTCCATACCAAATGTACATTGAGAACACACTCCATGCCAAATATACTTCATTAGTAAGTACACGCCATTTCTCCTTCACTGAAAACAATCACACTAAGGCAGCAGACTTACCTTGGAGGCCACATCAAGAGCAAATTGCCCCTGCTCTGCCTTCCCAACAGGTGTGTACACTCGCACCAAAACGCCATCCCCAGATTTAGTCTCGATGCTGTCAAACTCGCCGACTACCACAGCCACGAGGTAGGTGGACATGACGGGTGTGCGCGAAAAGCGTAGCTCACGCAACTGCATCTCCTCACCCCCTCCTCCGCCTCCCTCTCCCTCATCTTTCCCCCCACCCTCCACCACAAGCGCCCTACCCTCCTCCGGTGTCAACTCCCGCTCCGACACCACCGGCTGCAGCAAAAGAGAGAGATAGAAGTTCAGAGATACACCGTTCCAACAGCAGATGTACATAGGAGTCACTCTATTCTAAAGGAGATTCCAAAGAATCTTATATTGGAAAATTACCACATCATTAAACTTACTTATCCCAAACTTACAACAATAGGGTCATTCACTGAGACTGTAAGTACAACTGACAATAAGTATTCGGTAGATGGAAGAGGCAGGTAAGTTATGAAAAAAATGTCCTCATTCAGTTGTTCTCTCTCAAGTAAAAGATAAAAATGCACATGTTCCCAACCATTGTTCATGAGTTTAAGTCATTAGTTTTTTTTGTTAACAATAAGAAAAGTTTTTTTAGCTACGGAGAAACTTCCAAATGCACACTGGGGTATTGGGTTACTGTAGCCCATGGCATTAGGTCTTCACCAACCATCAGATCACATCCTGGCAATGGTGGAGATTTTTCGGAGATTGTCATACAACTGCATGAATGCTATGTGGAGGGAACTTTCAGTACAATAGAGTAAATCCTTAATGATAAAACCCCCTTCTGGACAACCAATTGTACAACATATTCTATTGTACAATGAGTCACCATGCACCGGATGAGAAAACAGTTTTAAGAGCATGCAAGTCCATTTTAGTGCATTAAAAATGTACTTCATAAACAAATAAGACATTGAACTTCATGATTGATAAAATATTGTGCAAGTAAAAATAATATTGGCAAAATGAGATTTTTTTTACAGTACACACAAAATCAAATATTGGTCAAAAATGGCATATTTTCTAGCATGAATCCTCCTTGGAGAATCAATTTAATTTCCTTGCCTGTATAAATTCTATAGCTCAAAATAAACCTATACCATTAAATTATAAAGGCAATAATGTAGGTCTAATGACAGTGACCGTGAAAGCACCCACCATGTTGGAGAGGGCAACTTTCTTGAGAGGCACACGCAATGCAATGTCAAAAGTGGCCTTCAATGCCGGCTCGTCCCAACAAGGAAAGCACCGACGGGCATCCGTGGCCTCAAACTGAGTGACCCCTGCATAGCGCTCCTCACCAGAAGGGCTGTAATTTTGGAAAAGGTATAGCAAGGGATGAAAATACAGGTATGAAATACAAAAATATCTCCTTAAAAACACTGTAGAATAAAATTAATTGTTTGAGGCGTAACTTGGTGAAAGCGATTCATAATTAAATTAAGAAAGAAGAACTTTGTACTTTCACATTAATATTTATTCACGACCATGGTTTCAACGTTAGACGTCATCCTCAGGTGAACTCTACAGAGGTCCATCACATCCTTTTATACCAGGCAAGGAGGGGTAGGGAGGAAGGTAATTAGGTTGAACGGATTGGTTAACAGAGAAGAGGGAGGGGGGAAAAAACCTTGGTCATGTGGTATGGAAGAAGTTAGGGGGAGGAGGCTCCCTTATGGGGGGCACGGCAGGTGGAGGGGGGGGGGGGGTTCAGGTGAGAGAGAGAGAGAGGCCGAAGAGTTCGTCATGTCATTAGCTCAGGAATTTAGGAGTGGGAGGCTTAAAAGAGGGGAATGGTAGTCATACAAAAATTCGTTTACAATGTTGTCATTGGAACGTACGTGCTGCAAAATTTCCATTTGTTCCCTTGTCGCGTTCGGGATCCATAAATTTCTCCCACTGCTTGTTTTTTTAATTGTTTCCGATATAAGCTATCAATTAACTGTTCGTTGTATCCGTTATTTTTAGCAATTAGTTTAATTGTGTTTAATTCCTCATTGAACTTGGCAGGGGACATCGGAATATGCAGCAACCTATGTAACATGCTGTGAAAGGCTGATAACTTGTGGGAAAAACAATGTCTTGAACTGGAGTGGATCACTTGGTCCGTATAGGAGTTTTTCCGAAAGACTGAAAACTCGAGGTGATTGTTGACCTTAGTGACTTTAAGATCTAGGAAGTTGAGAGAGTTATTTTCTTCTATTTCGTAAGTGAAATTCAAATTGCGGTCCAAAGAATTCAAAAAAGATAGGAACATTTTTAGTTGTCTTATTGAGCCAGTCCAAATACAAAACACATCGTCCACATATCGATGCCAGGATAGCACATTTTTGGTCTGTGGATTATTGGGGGAAAACAGGTTCCTTTCGAAAAAGTCCATATATATGTCCGCCAGGAGAGGGGATGAAGGAGAGCCCATGGCCAATCCATTGGGCTGTTCATAAAATACACCGTTAAATTTGAAATAATTTTGAGACACACAAATCTTCAATAGATCACACAAGTCACTTATAATGGGAGCTGCCACACGTTTCTGGACGAGAATAGATTCTGCTATGTCTACGGCTTCTTTGGGTGGGACACAAGTGAAGAGATTGCACACATCAAAAGACGCTAACAAGCACTTATTGGGGATATCAATTTTAGAGATAAGTGCTTGTTAGTGTCTTTTGATTCAACTCAAGCTCAACATTTAGCTTTGGAATTGCTCCTTTTGTATACTCTTGAAATATGAATAGACATGGCCAGTCACTAGGTTCTAGAGAGATTGGACCTTGAGAATTTGCATACTGTCTACCATTTCCTGAGTGTTTCAAATCCCATTTAGTTAGGATTTGAGCCCACGACCCTCAAATCAGCAATCTGCCAGGACTTCACCCAGCCACCAAAATGGTCAGAGGGTAAAGCTGACACTCCGTTCAACTAGGTGTGCAAATAGTCCCACATCAAAAGTAAGCCAAAAGTAACTACGTACAGCACTATTGTAACTACCGTATTTCCCGGCCTATAAGACGCACCGGCGCATAAGACGCACCTGGATTTTTCAGGTTAGAATTTACGAAAAAAACTAAAATACTTGGATAATACAAAAAAGAATTTTAATGATAACATTTTACATAAAAACGGAACTTCTTATATTAAAAAATTTTAAAATTATTAATGAGCAAATATATCAGAGTTTATTCATCATAGAACCCCAGAAATTCCTCATCACTGCTGCTAAAATCATTCGCGTGGATATTTTCTCGGGAGTCGTCACTTTCCTCATACAAAATGTCATCTTCACTTCCATCTAGCGCATTGCTGATTCCACACTTTTTGAAAGACTTTATGATAGTCTCAGTTTTTACTTTCTGCCAGGACTTTTTCACCCACTCACAAACGGTAGAAATTGACGGCCGTTTCATTCTTCCGGTCGGTGTGAAATCGTGAGTTGGTGCCTCAATCCACTTTATCAATTCTTCATGCATAAATCCCTTGAATGGTTTATTGATTGAAACATCCAAAGGCTGCAGTTGAGAAGTCAATCCACCAGGAATCACAGCAAGATGCGTCTTCAGTTCTGTAGCAAGGATTTTTGCGGACTCCGTTATATGGGCCTTAAACTGATCGCACACTAACAAAGACGATTTCTTCAGAAGTCCACCTGGACGCCGGGACCACACCCTCTGCAACCACAGTTTCATATCCTCTCCATCCATCCATCCCTTAGGATGTACATGAATATAAATTCCATGTGAAATTGTACACTTAGGCAGCGTTTTTCGTTTAAAGATCAACAAAGGAGGGAGTTTTGAACCATCAGCACAACACGCAAGGACAACAGTATAGCGTGTTTTTTCGTTGCCGGAAGTCTTTATCGTAACTGGGTCATTCCATGTCAGTTCACCCAGGCATGGCACCCACCGACTCGGATTTTAATGAAATTTTTATCACTAACTACTATCACCTATCTAATGACCCATGTAAAATATTTCCTCTCTCACTCTCATAGTTTGCAAGATATGAGGAGTCAAAGTTTGATATGTTTGCTCAGAAGTGGCGCTAGTGGGAGTCAAATTCCAGAGTGCAGGGCACAGCGTAAAAATTCATAACTCAGAAACCACTTAATATATTTGAATGAAATTTTGACCCCTTGTCTATCCAAGTGCATAGCTTCCATAGTAATGTCTTTTATTCCCCTTGCATTGTTATGTTAGCCAAAATGATGTCAACAGTTGTTAATTAACCGATTTTTTTAGCTCAAAAACATTACTTCATATTTTCAGAATTATCACCAAAAGGCAGAGCAGTTAACTCATCCAATTTTTTTTTAAATTGAAGGTTAATATGTGCTCCAATATACTGTGAAATAAAAATGGTGGTGTTTTGACTGCCACTATGAGTATTTCAGGTTTTACTTTTTTTTCTGCCCCCGTGAGAGGGATTTTGGACACGTACTGTAAGACAATAAGTATAAGTGTATCCATACCTTCATGAGGATATATTTGAAATATTGGTCAGTAAATCTAAGACCAAACATGTAGTCTAGTGAATGTGGCTCTTGTTCATACAATTTTTTAAATAACAATACTTGGCTTGTGGCAGCTGAGGGGGAAAAGAGTCCAAATGGCTCAGAAATGTGAAATGATGCTTTTTCCTGGAATTTACCCATTTTTTCAAGTGTTTAGCATAGGGACAAATTGGTATCAACATACATGAGACTCTTACTGTGCATTAAGAGGATAAATGGAAATACTAATTTAAATAAAATTATTTAAATAATACACTTCAATGTGTTTAAGGCATCTCCCGAACATCTCTGGAGGCTCTCTCGGGCAACTAAACGCTTTACAATACCACCAATTCCATCACATGGGGATTTTCCATATGGGTGCATAAATTTCACTTTCACATCATGTTCTTCCTCGTGTTTAGAAATCACTAATCCAAAAAACCAGTGGTCATCATAAGCACATGCAATGTTCAAGTTTGTTAAGATCTGTGAAAAAGTGATTAAATGAGTCCCACTGAACTGGAGTTGTACAAAGTTAGCCTCACTTTCACAGAAGAAGTATGGTCTTCCAAACCCTTGGTGATGGAAGAGCTGGCAGAGCAATTGTATTACTTATAGGTATGCAGCAGGTTGTCATCAATATCCACATTCCTTGATGGCAACTGGAGTATTAAATTTCTATTTCACTGGGAGAGATAATGCTGACATTATGTGCCACATTGTTTTCTTCCCTGCCTCACATATGATTGTATTACATGACAAACTTGAGAAGGTAATACAATCCCACCTATTCAGCATCACTTTTCAGTGTTATTCCATCTCCCCAAGGAATAAGAGAATTAAGTGCAACCTCTACATTAGGAAGAATAAAATGTTACAATGTATCACAGTGAGGGCATGATAAATCAAAATAGATTCTAGGGTACCACTTATAGTCTTCTGCCAAATCTTCTTGTGTGAAGATGCTCCATGGGTGTCCAAGTTTATTCTGTGTGTACGATCCGTGAATTTTTACCTGTACATTAATTGTGTGTGCAATGAGTTAGGCGAAGCTGCTCATTGTGAACTTCAACATTAAAAAAGGTTGGTGTCTCCACTATGCTTCAAAATGAGCAAATTTTTTAACTGTGCAGCATCGAAAAGTAACTGCATCTGATTGCCTCAAAAAAACCTACACACCAGTGGTGCAACTGAACAAAATTGAGATCATTAGTATACTTGAAAAACAGCTGTTATCTCTCAGAAGTGGTGTACCTGGGGAAGTCCTATCCAATGTCTGCGAACATCACAGAATATACTATTTGAAAAAGTATGAAACCTACCAAATATATTGTCTTGATCCTTTTAACAGCAACAAGAAGAAAATATCAAAATCACTGAGAAATGTAAGTCTTGAATTTGCAGAAAAGGCCTGTAAAATCCCAATTCTTCGGAAATTAGTGCAAGGAATGAAAATATGCCAGCCATGTAGGGAGGAAGTACAGAAACACTCCAGGTTTGGAAATGAGCTTTCCGATGTTGAAGAAGTAGATAGTGACAGCAATGATAGTATTTTGAATTTTGAAACAACAGTATCCCAAGAAAAATCAACTGAGCTACTTAACAGAACGCTGCAAGATAGAGAGGAGTCACCTTTAAAATTTCATGGCATATCATCTCACAGAAGGTCAACCTACGCTAAAAGGAAAGTAGAGTCAGCATGCAGTAATTTTAAAAGGAAAGTTAAAAGAGTCCTTGATAAAGAATTATCTCCAGAAAAGGATGACCCAAAACTGCCAAAAGAACTACTTCAGGAAGTTCATGATATGGATGTGCTCATAGACTTAATCAAACAAAAAGTTGACACATCAAGCACTCATCAAGGAAAGGTACATCTGTTATCATTGGTACCAACTTCATGGAGCAGGAAGAAAGTAATGGAAGAGTTTCATGTGAGTGAGTACACTGCCCGCCAAGCAAGAGAACTTTTCAGAGACAATGGAAAATTGGCTGCACCTGAATTGAGAAAAGGGAAGGCAAATATAAAACATTACAATTAGTTAGGACTTTCTATAAAAGTCAAGAGTACTCCAGAATGATACCTGGAAAGAAAGATTCCATTAGTATCTCCAAAAATGTACATGTTCAGAAGAGATTATTACTTGCTAACTTGAAGGAATTGTATTCCACTTTTAAATTTGACTTCCCCAGCATTAAAATTGGCTTTTCTAACTTCTGCAACCTAGGTCCAAAATGGTTTGTGGTAGCAGGTTCTCCTGGAACGCATTCAGTGTGTGTTTGCACAATTCATTAAAATGTCAACTTACTGCTTAATGCCTGTAATATAGAGGAAACAAGCCAGGACCTAATTGGTTATTTAGTGTGCTCTAGAAAAAATAGGGACTGTATACTGCGACATTGCTCTCAGTGTCCTTCACATGAAAAGTTGAAAAGCTTACTGCTGAAAAAGCTCGAAGAATGTGACCCCGGAGATGAAGTTTCATACAGTCAGTGGGTTTCCCGTGACAGATCTCAACTGGTGAACTTCACTGCGACATTTGATGAGTACCGATTAACTTTAATTGAATGAGTGGAAAAACTGGTGCCCCATTCATTTATTACGAAGGTACAGGCAAACTACCTTAAGCAAATGAAAGAAAATCTTGGACCCCATGATGCAGTTGTTCTCCTTGACTTCAATGAGAACTACTCATATGTTATCAAAGATGAGGCACAAGGGTATCACTGGACAAGGGATAGTTGTACGGTACACCCTGTTGTGATTTATACTCGAGATCACCTGACTAAACAGCTTATTATTTCCAGTTTATGCATCTTGTCAGATGATTTGGAGCATGATGTAGCTTTTGTTTATGAAACCCAAAGAATAATATTTTGCTTTGTGAAGGAAAATTTTACGTTAGTCAAAAAATTGAGTTACTTTAGTGATGGTTGTGCAGGACGGTACAAAACTGCAAAAAATTTCTCAATCTTTGCAAACATTACCAGGATTTCTCTTTAATGGCATCATGGACATTCTTTGCTACAAGCCATGTAAAATCCCCATGTGATGGAATTGGTGGTATTGTAAAATGTTTAGTTGCCCGAGAGAGCCTCCAGAGATGTTCGGGAGATGCCTTAAACACATTGAAGTGTATTATTTAAATAATTTTATTTAAATTAGTATTTCCATTTATCCTCTTAATGCACAGTAAGAGTCTCATGTATGTTGATACCAATTTGTCCCTATGCTAAACACTTGAAAAAATGGGTAAATTCCAGGAAAAAGCATCATTTCACATTTCTGAGCCATTTGGACTCTTTTCCCCCTCAGCTGCCACAAGCCAAGTATTGTTATTTAAAAAATTGTATGAACAAGAGCCACATTCACTAGACTACATGTTTGGTCTTAGATTTACTGACCAATATTTCAAATATATCCTCATGAAGGTATGGATACACTTATACTTATTGTCTTACAGTACGTGTCCAAAATCCCTCTCACGGGGGCAGAAAAAAAAAGTAAAACCTGAAATACTCATAGTGGCAGTCAAAACACCACCATTTTTATTTCACAGTATATTGGAGCACATATTAACCTTCAATTTAAAAAAAAATTGGATGAGTTAACTGCTCTGCCTTTTGGTGATAATTCTGAAAATATGAAGTAATGTTTTTGAGCTAAAAAAATCGGTTAATTAACAACTGTTGACATCATTTTGGCTAACATAACAATGCAAGGGGAATAAAAGACATTACTATGGAAGCTATGCACTTGGATAGACAAGGGGTCAAAATTTCATTCAAATATATTAAGTGGTTTCTGAGTTATGAATTTTTACGCTGTGCCCTGCACTCTGGAATTTGACTCCCACTAGCGCCACTTCTGAGCAAACATATCAAACTTTGACTCCTCATATCTTGCAGACTATGAGAGTGAGAGAGGAAATATCTTACATGGGTCATTAGATAGGTGATAGTAGCTAGTGACAAAAATGTCATTAAAATCCGAGTCGGTGGGTGTCATTTTGAAAATTTCTGGGTGATTTGACGTGGAATGACCCAACTGTCTTTGCACCTTTAACGTCCACAGTTCTATTTGATCGCACATCAAATGTCTAGGGAACCTCATCCATATTTCCTATCTGTCCTATTTCAAAACACTTCATTTTTCTCAGGTTAAGTACGTATTTATGGAATTCGATAATTTTTCTTTCGTATTCGGGTGGCAGTTTTTGTGCTATTGTGGTTTTAGTACGCATGCACAGACCATTTCTCTTCATAAATCTTTCACACCACGACGTTGTCCCAGAAAAATCGGCAATAGACATATCTATCGCCAACTTTCTCGCTTCTATTAAAATCATTTTTGTTGAAACAGTGATCCCGTTCTTCCTGTGATTTATTATCCAGGTCTTAACGTGCTCCTCAAGCTTTGGCCATTTCGGAGAACATGAACGTAAAGTTTTCCTACTCTTATTTGCATTCATTAAATCTACCTTCTGCTTCCGCCATTCTCGTATCATCTTCTCGGTTGGAGGTGGGCCGAAACGCCTTGCAGCTGCCCGGTTGCCGTGTTCCGAAGCATATTTCACGACTTCAAGTTTAAACGCAATACTGTACGACAATCTTCTCTCTTTAGATCCCATTAGGTTATTCCAATTTTGACTTTTTATACAGAAATTACCAAGTTTCTGTGCTTAGAAGCACATGTGCAGACTAAATAGAAAGATACGTATTACGCCTTAACTGACTGAACACCGAGCTCATACATTGTTACCTAAGGTTGAGTGCCGGTGGTGCCGGTAGACTCGTGAGTTTATCATGAGAGATACAATGTATTAGCATATAGATGACATCTCCTTTGGCTCAATGTATGTAAGTTTTGCAGCAGCACCCATTGCAAGATTAAACTAAACATGCTACATTGTATGCATTTCTGATTTATCCGGGAATTTTTTTAAGGGAGTTCGACATCGACGTATTAAAACTTTATTTCTAACAACCTGCTCAAAAGAGTGCTATTATCAAAATTTTTAATGAATTGAACTATTTTCAATGCCTGATACACTAAAAAATACTTAATGGTAATTATTTATCCTGTCAAAACGGTTGCTTATTATAGGACGAAGTTATACCCGTGATATCCGTATACCATCGGCGCATAAGACGCAGGCAAATTTTACAGCACATTTAGGAGAAAAAAAGTGCGTCTTATCGGCCGGGAAATATGGTATATATTGAAGCTGAAATAATTGCCACATCTGTAGCAGCACCCACGCAAACCTACTGATCATTTTAAATGATTAAAAGGCATATAACCTCTGCAACAATTATGTAGCTTAAACCAAAATAGAATCATATAGCACATTTCTAAGCTTATAGTATCCATTTCAGAAAAAAAGAAGTCGCTTGCACTTGAATATAATCCCTCCCATTAGTTTTCTCCTCAGGATTTAGGGCAAGAACAAATGATAAGCAGGAGTAATAACACAATTAACACTAAAACAAAGAAGAAATACGAAGCAGCACTACTAAACCCATTATTGTCTTAAGAAAACATATCTAATAATATTTTATGCTTAGGTCCTATAAGCCAGAAGGTAGTGGCGTAGGCAAGGGGAAGTTATACCCCCCACACTCCAACCCCTGGAGCCTTTAAAAGGTTTTACCTCATCCAATTTATGTACTTAATTTTAATATATTCTCATACAAAATGACTGTTTTTGAGTCCTAAAAATCACGTTTTCAACACCAAAAATCCCAAAATATACGGGAAGAACCCCGGCACCCCTTTTGCCCTGGGTGTTTTTCATACGCCCCGGAAGGGCCCCGAAATCTCCGGTGAATCCCCCCCCCCCATTTCAAAATCCTGGCTCAGTGACTGCTATTAATCATAAACTTGAAAAAACTCCTTTTAGTTTTAGTCTGCCCCAGATTCTAATACATATGATTTTTGTTGCGTTTTTTTAAGCCTCAAATAAGAGACATAGTTAGTCATCAATTGGGTACTTCATTAAAAAATATGTTTTCCAAGACAAGAAAATGCAATTCATAATGCCCAGGGACTGGAATCCATGAGACTCAATGAAAGGTTGGTCTCTATATTGGCAGATGGTGTTTGAAGTGTTAAGAGCAAGAGGAAAAATTAAAATCAAACATCTAATTAACCCCATAGCTGTGAGGTATCATTAAAACACCCCAGGTAGCAATTAAAGCCAGGTCACACCCCTTAACATTCAACTGAAAAACAAAATACTTGGATAAATTCACCAATGGATGAAGTTCGCCATGAAAAAATATTTGACTTAGCCGGGATTCGAACCCGGATCTCCCGATTGCCAGTCAGGTGTTGCCAGTCAGGTCAGGTCATTAGCCAGTTACACCACCAAGCCATTTTCTCAAGGCAAACTTTGGGATGGGTTTTCATTTAACTTTGCACCCATGCGCGTGACTGCGTACAAAGTCACACTTGTTCCTGCAGTGCTTTAAAATACTTGAATGGCTACTCGTTACTAACATGGACTTTACTTGAATGGTTCACCCAATCACCTGGTGTACTTGCTCCTGTAGAACCCCTTCATCTTGTCATTAAGCTCTCCTGTGAACACGAGAGTGAGCTTCCCTTCCCCCACAGGCAGAGCACTCGAGAAGCACAGTGTGAGTGTCTCATTCTCTGCTGACAGCACCACACTAACAGGCTTTAGGGATCCATCGGCACAAACATACTCCGCTTGTTTAATGGACAGGTCCAAGGCATTCAGGACGATTTTGTCCGTAGGCTCCTTCACCTACACAAACAGAGAAAGTAACACCTAATAAAAACCCACCGAGGATGAAACTTGCATTGATACTGGCAACAGAAAGAAACATAATTTGGTACAATTCATTTAAATTCTAGCATGAGAAATTATCCACAGTAAGTATGAGAGTGAAAAATCTGCACTAAAACACAAAATTTAAGGTAAGGACGATAAAGTCACTACATGATTCAACAATAATTCCAGCTCAGGAATTGTCAAAAACGCTCTAACAATCGGCTGTCTTAAGAATGCCTTCAACTTCACAACAACAGCGAGTGCTTTTCACTCAAAACATTGACTAAGTTTCCATAATGCTTAAGTAGAATTCTGCAATGTTAACATAGATGATAGTGTCTGACAGCCAACACTATTATGACATACAATTCTCCATAGACAAATCAACTTTGAAACTTCTATTAAAAATTATGAATACCGGTAACTTTTCTGCGCTCAAAAAATAGATCAAAAACTAAAAATTAAAAGTTTACACGGGATCCCTGATAAAACCCTTAAAATAACAAAGTGACATCACAAAAAAGTCATACTGAAACTTCTAATGCTTGTCAGAAATGTCTTCATGAAATTTGTCAAAAATAATATATCATCAAAATCACCATAACAAATTATCAAAGTGATATCCACATGGCTTCATACGTAAAGACAATGTTTAAGCATATTTAATCTTGATGTAACCCAGGCAAAACAAATCCTCGAAAACGGTTGTGTCAAGTTTATTTTTTTACAATCCGTGGCCACCTTAAACATATATTTGCCGAGTAATAAAATATGTTGCCAACACACCGTAAACCTACAAAATTAATGAATCATAGAAAATTTCTCATATCGCACTCAGGTTCGGCTACCTAACTTTGGATTAGAAACACACGCCTTTTCAGGCAAAATCTAACTTAAGTTCCATGCACGTATTTCTTTAATTATGCCAAATCCATTGATTACTGCATACCAAGCTAAATATATTTATCTAAAATTACGGATTAACAATCCGTAAATAATTCTAACAAGTTGTTAATGAATAATGGATTACACAATACACAGAACTCTTTTCATGACTACTACATAAAAATACTCAATAACCACGTGTAAACATTACTTTCACTATCTGTTTCTACTTTCCCCTCCTCAGATCTGTAAACAAGCCATTAGCCGCTCTTTAACACATTTTTCGGGACACTTGCTGCATTTTCTTTCGAACACCTTAACTTTGCACGAAAATGTAGCACACTAAACACTTTTTTCCTACATTAAGAAGTAGCGATTAAGCACTTCACACATCACATTCTTAGGATGATTTACTTAAAAAAAAAAACTGGTGGATCTCATACCTCAACTTGCACTGTTTCTTTTCCATGAAAAACGAATGTTTTCAGATTAGGCTGCAACAAAAGCTCATAGTGCCGGGGTACTACACTTTTCGGCAATCTCTCAAATGGTTCGCATGTCGGCATATTTCCCGTGTGTTTTTCACTTGGAGCACCAGACTGGGTATAGGCAGTTGAAAGGCTGCACAATTCACTGAAGAGAGTAAAAGGGATACGGTATCGAAGTACCGATGCTTGTCGAACAGATAACAACTTTTCTCTCACGCTAGGCCAACTGGAAAAATGTCTCCTCTGATTACCGCTTTGGCTTAGTATCTGCTGCACTGTTACACTGACACGTATATCAACTGGCACGGGCCGTGCGAGCCTACTTTCCCGTTCCCACAGAAAATAACGGGACCCGTACGAACGGCCGTGTCCACGAAGAACCGGTTCTGGGGCTCTGATACGTGCACTGCAAAGACACGCTGCTCGAAATAGCATAAATTTTGCTCAGCAATGGACCGCGAGATCAGCTCTTTCAAACTATTTCAATAAATAGCACGTCTTGAACATAAAAAGTGACTTATCACACGTGATATCTATGGAAAAATTCTGCGAAATCAGGCAGGCACCAGTGGCTTCGGCAACTAAGCGAGCATTCGGCTGTCTTTGTGATTAGAGAAAGTACCGCTAGTTCGCGCCATTTCAGTTGCGTTTTTCCGTTCAAATTTCATTTTTGTGTGACTTTTCATTTGAAAGAACCAGTGGGTTAGCCAGGAATTTCGTTTGGGGGAGGTCTAAAGCCAGACTGGAAAATTTTGAAAAACAGGTTTCTAAGTACAAGGTTTTAAACCAATTTTAATACTTCTCATAATCGAAAAAACTTCATTAATCAAAGAAATCTTTTGTAAGTTCATTATATTTCAATATTTTGTTTTCTTTAATGAAGGAAATAAATTTTGTTTTTATATTTCGGGGGAGGAAGGGTTCGGACCCCCCATGGCTAAGCCACTGGAAAGAACGTATAAAAATAATATTTGCATGAAACGGTGTGCAATTCATATCTCTATAAATTAATTTATCATTAATATTCATCAAAGAAGGGCATTAAATTATAATCGGATGCTGCAGAATTACGAACAGGTGCAGTAAGCCACACCACTGGCAGAAAAATTGAGGTATTTTATTTTGAAATTGAAATTGACCGAGGTCACTTAGGGAGCATCTACTACTATCCATCTAATCTCAAACAGGTCAGTGGATCTGGGAGAACGTTCACCAGCCGATCAAGCCAGCTCGGGTCTACTTTCTATGAAAAAATGCAAGACACTCAAGTTCGAGTAGTTCTATTATCTAAACGAAGAATCCAACTTTTAAGGAGCGAAGACCGTTAGAATGGCTGTTTATTTCTACGTCAGGCGATATACTTTCAAGATTCTCAACCTCTTCGTATTTTTGTGCTCATGAGTTTTCTAAAAAAAACACATTTTTCCCAAAGTAGAGTACTTGGTATTCCTTGAATTTTAGTTCTAAAACTGTCAATTTCAATGCGAAGAAGCAAGATCCGTTTCCAACAATACGAGGAAAACATATCGTCCATGCCTCTAAAATTGAAGATTTTGCGGTAGATAACTTAAACCTCCGCCAACTTCGAACCCCTTGACCATCTGGAAATTTTGTTGATAATGTTGTTGGCAGAAAAAAATTTAAGAAGTACATGTAGGCAGTTGCGGATCTATGGGGGAGGCTAAAGGGACCCCCCCCCCCAATTGGGTCGAAACACACACTGGATATAACCGAAATTTTTGGGACTTGCCACAATGTACAACATTATTTAGTCACATTTTCCGAATTATTTACCTGCTTGAAGTAAAATACAAATTAGCTCCAAAATAAGGGCCTATTTACACGTTTTTGGTATGCTACAATCCAGTGGCAGATCTAGAGAGGGGTAAGGGGGGCTATAGCGCCGCTAGGTATCTGGGCATTCAATTTAAACTATGGTAATAGAATGGTAATAATATTTGGACCCCCCACTACTGCTGGGAGGCTACCCCTCACTCAGCCTCCTCCTTTGTCTCTATCCTGGATCCGCCTTGTATGTAGGTATGTACTAAGAATATTGAAGTTCAATGTAATGGCTCATTCAATAGCGGTTGCAATTAATTTATATTTAGAGCAACGTATAACTATTCTTTCTGACAACAAGCGAGGTAAACCAAAACAAATAACAGAAAATATGAAGTTCATCCGTACCGTAAGTTGCCCCAATCTGCACTACTACGTTAGTACGCTGGCCGCTTATGAGCCATGCAATGGTGAGTTGTGACAATTACGCCGACAATTCCTCCATCTCCCGCACCGGAGCTGACGGTACATTACAGAACATTCAGATAAAATAACAAACGGTATTGGCCATACTAACAGTGTTTAATTTAAATTTTCAAAGGACCAGCTTGTTTACAATCCACACCACGAAAGAGAACTCAATCAATTGTCAATTATGTCATTTTTTTCGAAGTTTGTGGAGGTTTGAGTTGTTTGCTAGAACTTCTTCATTTTTAATGCTATAAAAATATATTTTCTGCATTCAGTTATGAATGGATCTAGTTTTCTAGCATCAATGTCGTTATTCACTGGAACAAAAACAAAAGTAATACTAAGCGCTCAAATATGGGATACACGATTTTACACTCAACTGTTAATTTAATTTCGACCTGTCTGTGTTTTGGCAGCTCGGCGACATTTCCTCAATTAATTTTTAAATGATAGCAATTAACGAACCTTTAGTCACCCTTTTAAGAAAAATGAGACTAGTAATGTAAGAACTCTTTCAAAATGCGACTGTTTTACATCAAGTTTACTGCACGAATTTTTTTACCAGCATTTTATTGTGTGGTTTTCGCTCATACGGCCGGTGTTTTCACATGGGAAAGTAAAACTCATATTTCAAGCATCTAACTGGCTCGCGCTGCAACTGGAATCACGTAAAACTTTCCGAATATTTGGTGTCTATTCACGTAGAGATATTTTTTAAGAAAAAAAATCGACACTTACGCACAGCTTAACTATGCACCCACTCAATTCAAAGAATTTCATGGAAAATTTTCATAATTTTTTCACTTTTCTTTGGAGAAATGATATAAAAATGAAGGAATTCCATTTTTTATCTTTATAATAGCAGCGATTTTATAGAAATTAAATTTATTATAAATTAAAACCATGGTGCCATCTGGTTCACATATCGAGACTTGGGCCAGTCTCGTAAGTCTGAACTCAAGTATCGTCTTGATACTCGTCCCGTGAACCCGTCTTGTCTTGGTTTCAAGTCTCGTTTCTCTGAAAATTAATTATGTACAGAAAAAAAGCCGTAACCTTTACTTTTGCGATCGTTGTATCAGTATACTCGAAATATCAATCAAATTCATGAACTTAAAAAAAATGCATATTAACCCATTAACGGCCAAGGCTAATATTCGGTAGAAATATTTGAATTTATCATCATATTTAGTCTTAATAGATACTAGAAAAGAAATTTTGAAAAATTTGAGGCTCTAAAAAATTTATTTATACAAAAAAAATAATGGTGCGTTTTCGCACCTTTGGCGGAATGTGGGTACTTCGGTTAACATACCGTGAAAAACTAAAATCTTTTTCTTTTCCACCTTTTTAATTTTTAAACACATATAAACGCATGATTTAGTATTTAAAATCATTAAGTAACCGTTCATACTCTAACAAATCCCTTTTATTAATGAAAATTATTTTAATATAAGGCACATTACATTTTACCCAAAAATATACATTGAGCCTATTACATTACCTACACCTTTCCTTGTTACCTTTTTCTCGATATTATGACCTGCATTAACTTCTTTAGTGTCTGCTAGTAAGGAATTACGAGGAGGTTTGTCTTTTTTCGGATTTGATGGTCCTTCTGCATGTATTTCTTAGTGATTGCCATAACTGAATCGGTCACCTTTGATTGACGTTAGCGCGTCATATGATCTTTGAGAAATCAATTGGAGACATTTTGAGCCAACTGGCCCTCCTATAGAATTTCAATGAAGTAGTTAACACACTTTCCATTAAATTGGTAAACAATGTCCACCACCAATTTTTCCCTCTGATTTTGATTCTATAATTCGCGTTTGCATTATCGTGATGTATAATCCACCGGTTGGATTATTGGAATGGCAGAAGCTGGGGAATAGTTATGCCTTTTCTTTCAAATGGTAAATTAACTATTTGTTGCTGGCCACAATTGCAACAGAGGTTTCATTCCATTTGACCGCGAACAATTCAGATTCCTCGTCAAAAGCATGATCAATTTTCAGAGGTTTTTTCGAAAAGCTTTAGAGTCTTCAAGCGGGCACTTTCCAGTTACCCGAGTGGTTCAAGTTGCAAAGGATCGTCTTTCCTTCAGTGTTTGGAACAAGGAACATGTATAAGAGAAGTTTTCAATAAATAACCGATGCTGAGTAATATCGGGAATTATTTTCAAGAGATGTGAAACAACGATAGCTCCTAATCCTACCTTCACTCCATTACAGTTTGATTGATTTAGCCCCTGTATACGAAGACAAATTGGATGAGGTAAAGAGCAAAGGCACCATAATTTTAACCCTAATAAAACCGGTTTATTTTGTATCAGCATTTTCGCTGAGTGGCATCCAAAATACGGAACCATATGCTCATCCATAGGAGGGTTATGAGAAAAAATTCCAAACTGCAAAAAATTAGCATTCAGCATAGTAAATATTGGTCTTAGCTTTGCACATTTGTCCGTTTTGTCGAGAGAAAAGGTGGATATTTTCATTTATCTCTTTCTACTCATAGTTTGACGAACTAATTCAACCCATTAATCTTTATAATATCTTTAGACAAGTCCTGCTGCAGGAGCACATGATACCTAGAGAGAATCAAAATCTCAAGACACTTCTCAAGTCTACAATACTAATTGTAACTGATTCCATCTGCTATAAGTAACATATATTACTTTTTTTGAAAAATATACCATTCCCTCCCAAACCTCGTCATCAAGAAATCGGAGGAAAATGTCAGATGGAGACATACCTCCAAATTCACGTCTTATTTTTTCGTCATATTCCTTCTCTTTTGATATTGGACGGCACAAAAACTTAGCATCAATATCCTTTTTCCATTTTGGAAAATTAGTGCCTTTTATCAGACGACTGGATATCTTTTTTGGTACTCTGATGGCTTTCCTTCTTCTTCTTGCGCACTCAGCCGGTGCTCCACTATGCCATCGCCTCGATGCGTTTGCAATGTTACCGCGATGTCATTGTTAATCGGCTTCGCAGTTCAAATGTTATCATCGACGTCTTCTTCATCAGTCAAGTTCTTAACGTCTGGCGGTATTTAGACAACATCCGTGGCGTCATTCACAGAATCCAGGGTTTCCTCTAAAGTGGTCAAGATATATTGGGTGGACATACACCTTTTATTATCCACCTACAGTAGTCTCGGAAAATCTGATGAAATGAAAAAGATAATTTATTTCACTCCCACGTCGCCTGAAACGTTAATATTGAAGATGTAGAATCACCCATTTACACCCGTCATACCTAACGAATGCGAATAGACCAATGACACTAACTTCTTGAAGCTTTCTTCTAGTGTTTGAAGGTAAGATCCATTGAACTATACATAGCAGTGATCCGTTTCTGAATGACCAGCGCTGTTCGAGAAACAGTACTTTACACACAGCTGAAAACCGATAGGGCTCGTGGCGGGGAATCGAGCTGCCCATTAGTACACAATGGCTAAAAGAAGCCACATTTTAGAAGACGACAGCTGTGAGACCAATAAGATGAGAAAGTACATTTCATGATATTTACAACCCAACAGGGATCAAATTGATTCACCGAATAATTACAGGGCGGCGTACAATATTAGTGACCAAGGTTTGCTACATTTGTCTCTCGGTACGGTGCCTCAGTCCTAATCCGCCATACCCCCAAACGCCAAAGGTGCGAAAACGCACCATTATATACAAGTGTCAAAATTGTACATCTCTAAATATATTATTTGGTTTTAAAAAATCTGAGTAATTAAGCATTATTAGTACACTTATAATACTAGTATTAGGATTCATAAATATTCTTAGTGCACTCGTAAAAAAATATTAAGTAGATAGCCCTCGATGAGCTAGAAATTTAGTAAACTTGAAAAATTATAACTAAATAATCACGTCAAAATTATTAAAGAAAATGGTTTTAAAAATAAGTTTACCATCTAAAGGCTAATTTACCATGGAAAAACTATTAAATATCGGTGTAAATATTTTTTCACGAACTAATTAAAAAATGGTGCGTTTTCGCACCTTTGGCCGTAAATGGGTTAACTTTGATACAGATTACATCAAACTGCATTTAATATCAATGGTTTAAATGATACTACACTCGTAACGAGATACATAAAATTTATGATTGTGACAAGGTAGCCACAATATTTAATAGAAAAAATCTACTCAAGGTTAAAAACTATGACAGAAGTCAATACAATAATTTGAATATGAGATAGCACATTTTGTTTCAAAATTTATAATGAAATTTTTAAGTTTAAAACGGTAATATCAAGTTGATATTTCTCCTTGATTGACCAAATTGCTCGTTATTCAAAAGGTCAAACAGAGTTAAACGGAGATAAGGATTCGTGGCGTAAGCAGTTTCCCTGCATTCTGATCGTCAATGCTGCTCGTGAGAACAAGCTTTCCGCAGGAACAGATTTAGTGAAATGCTGTGGAAATCTCTCCCCATTTTTGCCATCCCTGGGAAAGTTGACTCCATCACCTTCCACTCAAGTCAGTATTTTTTCATTACTTGAGTCCTCGGCTGCTGAAGATGGTCTTTACGTTCTTTCCTCCAGCCTCCATAGTGAGATGACAGAACAGGGGTACTTTTACAAAACTATTACCTGATAAATGAATAAGGCATGAAAACTCTATTTAAAACAACAAAATCAGAAATTAAATTAATTTCATTCATCTCGTAAGTCTAGTGAAATTAGTTAAAATATATTATCGTAATCCTCAGGGGGTTAATAAAAGGGAAAGCGTAGCTAATAGAATATGCCTCTCAGTTCTAATGCATGCCTATTTGGACAGAGTGTACAAATCGAGTAAGTCCTCCTCATTGCTTTCTACCAGCAGATTCTCTTCCTTCGTTGAATGAGTGGCCTGCATTTGAGTGGAATACTTGTCGTGATAGACTTTAAAATTTCTTCAAATCTGGTTACGGACTAACCCTGTATTTCCTTTCATTATGGCGTCATGGAGAATGTTTCCATTTACAATGAGTATCTAATATTAACACCGCGCACTGAATCCAGTTCGTCTGGTCGTAGTACTTCAACATCTAATCCCACGCAGCTTGATAACCAATCAACAGTTTTTCATCGCCGTCATTTCTGTCTGGCCTGTTTTCCAATGGTTCCACCATTGTTTTTTGCTTATCAAACAACAAGCTAAATGGAACAGTAAAGGGTTACAGGGTTAAGCAATTTTCTCCTCCTAATTTATTCGTCAAAATTTATTTTTTTTAAGACGGAGTACTTTTTCTAGCACTCCCTATTCTGTTCAAAAACTTGTACGTCGTATCATGTTGCTGATACTATCGCATATGATGAAAATTCCTCTCTTCTTACAGTGTTCGGTAATGGTTTACTTGAAGCTTCGCAGACGCTATGTCATGTATTTGACAACATTTTTATCTTTTTAACATTCTGTAGGAAGTTGATAACGAAGTAACATCTCGAGGGAGAGGAAGAAAGAGAATAGGATTTTTAGATAGATTGAAAGGGAGTAGGCCTTACAGTGAATTGAAGAAGGCAGTGCTGGAAGGAAAGGGAGGCTACCAGATTACTTCTTTAGTACTCCATGGAAACCTACCTGAATCGATAAAATACTATAAAAATACGGGTTGAATAGTGAAGATGTTTAAATATGGTGAATCTCCGCCTCTTTTAAGCAACGTTTCAAAACTGGAGCACGGACTTCGAGGAAAAAGTAATGAGAGAAACGTGAGGGCGCTGTCCTATGATATGTAACTCGGCGACAGAAATTAAGGCTATTTTAATTATGGAAAAGGTTCGACTGCCATTGTTAAAAATGAATATATTATATGGTACTTTGGAATAACCCTGTCCATAAAGTGGTTTTAGGCCGCGATTTTTTTGTCCATAAACTACGCTTTTAAATCACCTCCTCATGAAGACAATACCTTGAAATTTCTCTATTATCTTCCCATGAATAACTGAAACCGCACCATTTTTTAATGATAACCCTGTAAAATACTTACATATATAGGCATTAGACATTACGTCGTAAAATCTTCAATACGAGTTGGTTGGGTTGCCTGTCCCTCAGGATGCAAATGAATCTTTTTTTTTGATCGGCCAATCCATCACAGCCGTAAGTTGAGCCCGAAGAAAAGACGTATAAAGGAGATAGTACGGAAGTATCGACCCATTGCATTCCGCCTTGCACCACTGAAAATTCGCTGCAGCAATCTTCCTCGGAGCAACCTCGTAATTCACTTGACCTCCATAGGAGAGATTTCTCCGAGTGCGTACACTTTAAAAGGCTTGTATGAAAACACGCGCCAGTTCCGTAAGTAGGGTGAGATTAGTCATTCTCAATGCTACAACACGTAACTTTCGTTAAATCAGTTTACGGGACACCACGAGAGCCAGCACCACCGTGTTTGACAATGGTGTTTACCCCGCTCACACTACGACATATAGTTGTAGATGCTACTATATTTGCACGCGCACGTATTTGACAGGGCTTACCCCGCACAAAATAATAAATGATATTCATTCCCTTGAAAAAAAAACAAATGGACTCATCCAGAAGCAAATCTAGGAGGGGGAGCTAAGGGAGTATTCATTCCCCCTTGGATATCCAATATGCACTACAATTTTTAGTAGATAGAATGTTGATTTTTTTCAGACCCCCAATTAGTTCTCCCCCCCCCCCCCCCCTTGTACCTATCCTGGATCCGCCATTGGACTTTTCGGGGCTACGTGAATCTGGAGAATAACAATGACATGCAAAAAAGAGACCCATGAAAGTCCGAAAGGAATTCCAGAAGAAAGCCTGAATCACACGGTCATTTTTTTCATCCCTTACGAGGGACAGCTCCAGCGACCGCTCCAATGATGGCAGAAAAAAATGACCGTTTCACGCGATCATTTTCGCGATAGCTCGAGGGTTGATAATCTCACCCCTTATTTTCACCTCCTGGCACGTTCCTTTTTCCGTCGGTTAAACCATCGCTGGCATCATCCTTTAGCGAAGCAGTACGTAAGGCCGCTAATAGCGATTACAATGCCACGCTTGAATTTTAATTGAATGACAGTGGTGAATACGGAAAGTGAGGGAAGAAGGGATGGAGAAAGGGAGGGTGGGAATAATAGTGTGATTCAGAAATGATGGGTCGCGCGATCATTTATTTTATCCCTTAAAACCTATCGCTTGAGCTATCATTGTGAGGGACGGAAAAAATTGTCGTGTGATACAGGCTTGAGAAATGAAAAAAATAAGAAAAATCATGGATGATGATCGAGAATCTCAAAGATGGGAGACTGTGATCGTTTGGAGACGTCCAACAGATGGAAGAAGATATAATTCGAAAAGGTATTCTCAAATGGATACCGGAAGGCTGAAGGAAAAGAGGAATACCCAAGAAGTCGCAGTGGGAGGGAGAAAGGAAGGAAATGGATAGGAGAGGGGAGGGGTATGTGGGAGAGGTATTTGATAGGGATGGGTGGAGAATTGGGATTGGATGATGAACTCGAGGGGAATTTGAAGGACTTATTATTTTGGAAGATGAATATACTGTTTGGTAAGGGAAAACTATAATAAAATGGAAAATCCCAATAAAAAATGAACGCCCCAGGATATTAGCTATTACAGAATTTTCAGTATAGAATGCAGTAAACCTTCATTGCCATAAGCGCCTCACAACATTTGGACATGCACAAAGTTTGGTGCCATGTATACATGGGTAGCTTTGATTTCCTCAGATCGGGATTGAAACGCTTAAGTAAATAACAGACGATCGCAATGCAAACGTCACAAAGATCAAACGTAATTGGTAGAAGGCAACTAGGTCTAGGTTGAACCAAGAATTAAACTAGGACTGTGCCAATGATAAGACCTAGTGTACCATCAAAGGTGATCCACATTGAAAAATGTACATCATGCTAGTTCTGCATCACACGATACTTGAACTCCAAGCATACTCGTTTCAATGTAGAGGTAGGGTGAACAATAACTTTCCAGTATCGGTAACAGCAAATACTGATACATTTCAGTATCAAGTACTGAGTATCGATTACAAATGTTCCCGTGATTCCCAGCTGTATTCACTTCCATTGATGAATCCTTGAACTCGCGATTCTTAGTTTTATTTACTCACAGGCAGGATACTGTCAGTAATCGCGGTTACTTTGTACACGATACTGTCGCTTTTAAGTATCTAAGTACACGTGAAAAGACGATTACCTATTCCTTTGTAGCGGTTACAATTACTTGGATACGCATCTACAAGCATACTCAAACTAGCGCACCGAGCGATCCAGGCGTTGGTGGCGACGTCGTCAACCCTATCTGCCGACTATCTTCGTTGATACAAGGATGTAACTTATCTCACGAGAGTCACTCATCTTCCGGTAGCGTGACAGAGCCACGTGATAAGAGAGGAGATGCAAAAGAGTTGGAGATGGTAGAAAAGGAATTAAATTTCTTCATACTCAGGCGGTCATGAGTGTGAATTAAAGCTTCAATCTATCGAGATAGTTGCCGATGGTAAGGCAACCATTCGCTTCAAATAACATGGAATAGGTGAAAAGACATACAAAAAAACAATAATAGCTAACAGTTAAATAAATTAGATTTGGTTATCATTAAAATGCCTAACGTAGCAGAGTTCCCTGTCGAATGCTTTGCTGGGTAGACGGTGTCATAGGACTTTTTCCACATTCGAAAATGATATCCGAAGCACTAAATTTATTTATAGACTTGTAAACTTTATTAATTTCAGGTTAAGTCCAGCTGAAGACAGCTTTGGATCCGCTAGACTTTCGCTTTTTTTCGACAATATACACGTATAATTCACATAAAAATCTTTTCTGCATTAAGATTTCCTGAAATATTGAAAGTTGACTAAAATATTCCATGTACTGCCAAAGTAAGTTGACTTGTCTGCGTACAAAGGATTACTCCGAATAGCAATTACTTTCTATCTGCACTTAATCTTATTGCTATACCTAAAGTTCAACGCAACGTAACTCAATTCAGGCTCTCATTTTGATTCTTAAAGCCGTTTTACACGGCGCACGTAATTGTGCAATGTAACGTATGTACGAAGGCGCAGTAAGAATTGCGTCATTTGAAGTGGCAAATTACGAGAATGTATGGATGCAAGATGACAAAATCTAATTTTGTTCGAGAATTCGCGCAATTTCAAGCTAGATTGAGAAAGAAATGCAATTAAACCTGCGCAGTAACGCTCCCCGTGTAAAACGGCCTTAAAGTTTTTTCAAGCTTGTATTTACGTATCGACATACTCGCGAAATAAAAAAGTTTAAACTTTTATTAAAAGTACGATTTCAATTCAATTTCCGAGGTAGACATAATGATTTTTCTGGCTAGGTATATGGTGTATGAATTAAAACTGAGCTATAATTGAGTAGATCAAAGGAACGGGCTAATCAGAGGTAAAAGTTCACGGAAAACCCCGCAAGTACACTCAAAGTGGGAAATTTCTACAGGGGAAAATCATTTGCCCTCTCCTGGAATTGAACCGGGATCACCTTAATTCGTGCCGATTAACAACCCGCGATCCATGGTTTCTTTAGATAAAATAACGTATTGTTCTGTTAATTTAGAGCCAATTGAACTTTAAACGTTGATTATACACCATTGAAATACTATATTTCAAAAATTGCCATTCATACGTTCTCCGTAACTTCTAAACTACAATTCCTACGCTAAAATAAGGACCTTATCGTAGCACATTTTATGCAGTGAAAATATATATTCTTATAACGTTTCGTTGTAGGAAAACGGCTCTCCATTCATTCACGAAAAACCGTGGATAAATCTCATTTAGGGGATGGTGGATGATCCCCCTCACACCTCGGGTGTTAGGGATTTTAGCGGGTTATTCATGAGGCTTTGCTCTACCGCTGGACAAAAATTAGACAATACTCGATTTTTTTCCTCTATTTGGCCATTTTCGACGTCCGTAGACTGAACTACCTACTCATCTTAATACCTACATCTAGGTACTACCACGCAAGCCGTCTAAAACGTGTGGCAGGGGGTGTTAGAACACCAGCTATTTACATATAAAAATCAAACGTGCAAGAAAAATTACGGTCCGTATTTGTTGAAGTCCTTGATGGTTCGGGGGAAAAACGAATTCCTAAATCTATCTGTTCGGCAAAATATCTCTCCTAAATTACCACTTTTGTCGGACCTGAAAATATAGTGGGGCTCTAAGATGATGTACCCCGTGTCGCTCCCAAAGATATCTATTCTCGAATGCACAAGCAAGCCGAGCGCACAACCTACGAGTCCCAGCTTAGTTCGCTTAAGATCTGGGTAACGCAGTCTGTATGCCCTTAGCAGTTTTTGACGGATCGCCCAGCTTTCCTTTGTATTTTATCCAGTTCACGGATTGAGTCTTTCTGCACCGGATCCCATATGCTTGCTGCATATTCAAGGTGTGGTCGGCCGAATGCGAAATAGCACCGTTCTTTTACTTTCTCATCCGAAAAGCTTCCCTTAATACACTTGACGAATCCTAACTTCTTCAGGGATCTACCATAAATATTCCTTGTGTAAACACCATTGAAATAAGATTATTTTAAATTGCCAATTACACCTCCTTAATGCATGAGAGATCGCTGCTGAGGCGGGTGATCGAGGTTTAAGCGGTTGCGCCAGGCGCCATCATGGTGGGCACGAGAGCCGTGTCCTAGCGCAAACCAGTTTCCGCTGCCGGGGCGACCTTGAATGTTATTATTGGCGGCCGAGAGGGAGGGCAGTTCTCCCCCCCTTCCCACCCTCCCGCAGCTAAAGAATGAACGGACGTATACACATCATACCCCCCCGATTGTAGGACGAGCGAAAAGCTGAGTTTGCTGAAGTGTATGCCGCAACAGGGCGGACACGGGTAGAGATCTTCCAGCCACTCCTAAAGCATATGTTCATGTGATTACCATTCGCACACGCAAATCATGCATTAACTCATACCACCGCGATAAAAAGTGTGCTGCTCCAGGGCACCAAAGAGCGGAGCTCGAGGAACTGGGTACCAATGGATATTGGAAAGAAACATGGTTGATGGTGGTTAAAAAGGTAATCGCTCGTCTCTTTGAGCCCATATTAACAATTACGTCCTGAAAATAACGGTCGAAACTTTTGACACAGCTCCAACATTTTTTATTCAATCCGAAGGTAAGTTGGTTAGAATAGGTAAGGCTAATCCCCCCACCCCAGACTTAGCAACAAACGAGCGAATATCACACATGCAGGGTAATAAGTCCAACTCCCTTCTCTGGGCTATCTCGAACTTCGAAGATTCTAACGACGGTTGTCCCAGGGATTCACCCGGGATTTGAACCAGGGATCCTTCCTCCAACAGAAAATCGTTCTACCCTCTCCGATACCACGCTCCCTCTCGTTGCAAGAAATGGTTGAAGACATATCCACTTATTCCTACACCTGCACTGCGCCAATGACAGATTGGTGTTCGCGCGGGAAGGTTTGATTGGGGGCAGTGCGTGGGATTTTTCGTCGAAGAAGAGTAGTTGTTTTAGATTAGACGGTCACTAGCAGAGTGTGCTGTACAGAGGTGAAGAACAGGAGTAAGGAGAGTGAGGTAGATGCAACTGTTGTTAGCTGGTGTGGAGGAGTACAGACAACTATAGTTTCGAACAACTTTGCATTCGGACAGCAAAGAATTTTGACATTTAGGAGGCTGAGGGCTAGAGATTCTCGAAGAAGACCTGAATTGCCAGGCTGGGCTCACGCACTTAATGTACTAGTCGATTGTGAGAGAATTTGAAAAATTAAGACCCGCATTTTCCCGATCCATCGCCTGCTTCTCGAGCTATTCTCGACGAAAACTAAACGTAATTCACCCTTTCAGAGATAAGGTGATGGCGTCATTAACTCGTGTCGAGAATTCCTCAACTTCTCCACCACTACTCCGGCCTTGTGTATTGGCCTCGCGTGGTCCATTGTTGTTCGTACACTCCTAAGCGATTCCTTCCATTGTCATCGACAGGGTCTTCTCGATCCAATCAAGTACCCAGGACTTTAATGACGTCACCAACTAAAAGTAACTAAGGAAGGCGAGATTTGATGGAATGACATCTTCATTTTAATGACACAGAGAGGTGAAAAAAATTCCACATATTCATTTAAAAAGTTAAATATGCTTGAAATTGACCTGAAGGTCGAAATGTGTCGTACATAACTAAATAAATTTGTGGAAAATTTTCGATCTCTCTTTTTCATTAAAATGTCACCAACTCGTGGGAAGTAGACGGCATATTTCGCAGAGTTACTCAATTTAAACTTGACTGCGAGATTACTAAATGGAGAATATTTTTTTCGCCACAAATTATCTTTCATTTATATCCATTGAATTCTTCTGAAAAATCGTAACTAAGGAACGACCCCGTTTTTACGTTAGGAAGCGATCTCATTTTTAAAACTCACAGTCAGCTAACACCAGTAATCTTTAATACATTATGTTATCATTGAAAATGGCAAAGTATTCATCCCTAATTATCAACGTGAGGAACTAAAACTCCAACCGATTGATATTTAGCACGTATTTCAACACAGTGACGACGAGTTGCCAATTGCCAATTGAAGCCTTCCGTGGCGCATACGGTCTGTAGTGCTGTTTTTTGTACCGTGGGTTGCATAAATATAGGCTTTTACAATAGTTCTTTCTTTCGCTCAAGTCTCCAAAACTAGAACCCATCGGAGGCTCAAGCAAAACATCCTTTCTCTTAAAATTTCATTTTCTACCACACTTTCAGGTCTGAGCGCGACCTGACGTGGCACTTGGGTTTCTTACCACGCTAGGTATTTTCAATGTTTCTTTTTTTCCTATCACACGACTGAAACACACATGATTTATTTTCTCTTTGCATGTCAACCGCTTATTCATTTGAAGAGAAAATACGTGGGTATCTTTTTTATCTCACGAGCATGGACACATACACATAATTAATAAAATTGTTCTATTCTACTTGAGTCACTAAGGATGTTTCGGCACTAGACGCAATTCAAGTATATTGAACTTTTTATATTATGATTTTTCCCACGTTTTCTATTAATTTCTATTTCAGCTTTTCGTTGCTTTATTTGAATAATGTATTGCTAACCCAACATGAAAAACATAGTTATAGGCACTCGGAATATTAAACCTTCAAATCAGTCTCGGCAGTCAATACTGGCCGAATATAGCAATCATAAAAACTAGGGTTGGGTCGGTTCGGTTCTTCGGGTCTTGGTTCCAAAGACTCTTCAGGTCAGAACCGGAACTGGCGCAAAATGACTTGGTACCAAAATAATTGGCCGGAAAAGAATTTTTCACACCGTCACATTCATTTCCAGTTGAGGAACTTCTACAAATCCATGATATTAAAACCTTGGCACATTAAAGTTTCGACTGAAAACCCAAAATGAGCACATGAACACGCTACACTAAAAATTTTTAAGACGGATGTTTTTCCTACATAATGCTCATATTCACGATAACATAAAACTACATCAATTGATCACCTAATTAGTGGAAAAATCATCCCAGAGACAATGGTTCCAGGCACCGGTTTTCGGTTCCTTGATAAGCACTTCCATGCGCTAAATTAAAAATAACTAAAGCCGATTTCATGCCTGAATTTTAATTCTGCCTTCGATAACATCAATCAATTAACTCAATCGATCATTTAATTAGCAAATAATCATGTTAAATACACCGGTTCCAAGCACCCGTTCTCGGTTCAATGAATTGTAACTTCATTTAATTAGCTCTCATCTATTTAAGTCATTAATTAGCTCGCATCATAAATTTGGAGTAAAAAAACAAAAGACACCAGATCTCGGTTCCTACTTCATTTTTGGCGTATGAATACGCTTCAATAACAATTGATTAAGTCGACTTCTTCGCCTGAGTGTTGATTTTTCCTCTTATGACATCAATTTCATTTAATTGATGATCTGATTAACAATATTAACATCACACCAAAAACACCAGTTTTCGGTTCTTGTTCTATTAATAGCTAAATAGACAATTTCATAAGGCGATTTGTTTACCTGAATGTTAATCTTGCCCACGAAAGCAAATTTCATTAGATTGACTATCAATTTTTTTAATCGCCCAATAGACATCGTTGCTGAGCACCACAAAAAAGATCTACTCAAACCAGGAAATTTAGGCATAGAAGTAAGGATAACATTTATTATAAATTAAATTTGGAGTTAGCTTCTACATGGAAGGGAGGCATGGAAAATGACTGCAGCAGATAAATCAAGGATGGATGCTTTCGAAATATGGTGACACAAAAGAAATATTGAAATCAAATGGATCGACCGAGTGAGTAATGAGGAAGTCTAAAGTAAGGTAAGAGATAAGAAAGGCGCTCTGAAAACATGGTAAGAAGACGAAACAACCTTAATGAAGACAACCGTCGAGGGAAGAGGAGATAGCAAGAGCAGAAGATGAAGACCTCAAATAAAAAAACATTGAAATGGTTGGACGATAAATAGAATAAATACGTAGATGTGGATATATTATATTTGCTGATAGGAGAACAGAGCGGAGAGTGAGATCATTCAGGGGCGCAGCTAGGAATAAAGGCTAGGGGGGTTTCTGGCGCAGCTAATACTGGGGAGCCAGGGGGTTTGGCATACCCGCCAGGGTAATTGAGAGGTGCGGAGGCCCTCCGCCAAAAAAAATTAAAATAAATGGTTCAAAATGGTGTTTCACGGCCTTCTGAGGGATATTTTATTAATCCTCTCACTAATCATATTAATATTATCATAATATATCATATCATAATAATATTAATACAATTAAATAAAATATATTTAACTTAAAAATTTCCGTGAGCTATATGGGGGGGGGATTTATCCCCCAAACCCTCCCCCCCCCCTGTCTGCGCCACTGAGATCATTACTTACCGCTGTGCCTTGATGGTATGCAATAACTTTCAGCGATAATGCGTCTGAGGTCTTACGATCGTACACAAGTAGCAGTTAGATATTCATCTATGACTTTCAGTCATTTTTCTATAATCTTGAGAAACAAAATAATCATTGGAGAATCACCTTAGAGACGACCATATTTTCAATTATTCCAAAAATTACGCGGGGATATCCGCACACCCCGCCCCTTTTAATTCACCACCAGTGCCACCACCTCCAGTGCCAGTGTCTCTCTCCGAAATGACGGCGGGCGCGCGATGACTGCGCCCTGGTGGCGATGGGCGGCACCGGCAGGAAGGTGTTATGGCTCAGCTTCGCGCCCACGGCAGCTGCACCGCCGAGTCCCCAGGAGGGCGCTCATTGCGCATTCAGCGCACGCAATCTCCACACGTTCCGCGCGATTCCAGCTCGCCACGCGCCTTCGCCAACGATACGACGCCGCCGCAGCGGGATAACACACTTGGAACATAACGGTGCTATGGGAGCACGTGTATCTACACCCACTCAGACCAGAGTCCTTTGGATTGGTGATAATGCAATATCAAGTATATTTGTACAGGGTCATCATAAAAGAATGGTGCGGTTTGGAGCATGGTCCGAATGAATGCAGAATAAAATATAGTTTATTTTTTATTTTTTTAATTTGTCGTCTCAATCATTTTTGTTGAACAAAATTTTAAAAAATTCAATGTGTGCCCCCTTAGTGGCTCGATAAAAGAGAAACCGGGCGTCGACATAAGCCTTCTCCCAACGAAAGGCGCCAAGGGGTCCACGGCTTAACGTCCCATCCGACGGACGTAGTGCTGCACGTGAAGTGCCCTTCTCAAGGCACTCCATTAGGGATCGGGAAGCCTATGAAAATTCTCTGACACCCTATTCCTACCATCATCCAAGGAATTACTGAAACCAAACAATCCTTTCATGATAATCCTGCATTTTGAGCATGACTCAGGATAGAGAATTCTAATTATTTTGGAGGAGTATACCACCTCATATAAATTTTAGGTTGTTCACTTGAATGGTATTAGCATTCTTGTAGTCGACCCCATATGCAGAAATTCTAAAATTCTTCCCGAGGATTGTTCTTTTCCTTGCAGATCAACCGTCAACGATGAAAAACATTGAACCAAAGACGACTGACTGTCCTGTGAGACCTATTTCATATCCTCAATGGAAAACTTCTTCCAAACATGCTTCTGTAACAAAAGGTTTTTTTTAAATTAAGCTGTCCATTGTCATCTGAAGACTCAATTAGTTTTATTTAGGGTAAATACTACTTTTTAGTGATACATATCAGATTGCTTATATGCTGATAAATTTTCTTTTTTGTAAGTTATTTGTTTAATTTTGAAGTCTTATGTTCATGTATAACGCTGAATTTTACATGTTATATTGTAAATGGCTAGGGTACCAAATGACGGTAATAAATTTCAATTTTTACCTCATAACATTCTTGATTTTAAGTTTTATTTTGTCATTTGTCTGGGAGATTTTATGTTGAAAAGAGTCGTATTAAATGTAATGAAGTTTAACATTTGTATCTCGCTAATCTCTAGAATTGAGATCAGCTAGAACCCATGTATTCTACCAATATATGCAGCCTAATTGCTGTTGCGTGATAGTTTCAACAAATAAGTTTAAAATATGTAGAGCTACCATTATCCACCATCGACTGATTCCACCTGATAGAATCACACAGAGTGTGCGGCAATAGTTTTTTTTTAAGCGTTTCAAAATACAGGGCAATAGTTTTTTTTAAGCGTTCCAAAATACAGGGCATTTTTCTACGTTCAATTCGTGATACGAGTGTATTTTATGATGTACGATGTATGAATTATAGGAACGTGAACTCTAGTCTGATGATGAAAAGGTTTTCAATTTCAATCTATTTGTTTATCTTTCACATAGTTGGCAGTAAAAGTCAAGTATTCATAAAATACCTGGCAAATATGAAAAATGGTGTTTTCTTTTGATATGCCTACAGCATAATGCAATACAGACTACTTTACTTTCATGAATCGTGCGATCTTCCAATGGCTTGATGTTTCCCAATCAAAATCAATTTGTAATCAATTTCTCAGGGCATGCACGAGCCATTTTCCAACGATAAATATAAATTTACCTTTTTTAGGCTGTGTAGTCTTTTTCCGGGCTTTGAAGGAAAGGCAGAAGTTTGTAATCGGCGCGCATAAGTAAACAGCTTCACATGAATTACCTTCTCGGCCATTCTATTCATAACCATCGGCATAATTTCCTGCGCATATTTCCCAGTTTATTTTGCATTTTGATATGAAAGCGGGCCTTATTGTAGACATGGCACCAATTCTTTATTCGCAATATTACTAAAAGTCTTAGGGTCTGACATGGAAATTAGTTTGTAGAGTATACGGAAACTAAATAATTAATAAATTTCGCACGACCCTAGCTTCACAGTCCGTTTTTATAATTAGAGTGCCCAATTCTAATTAATTGGCCCGTCAATGGTTTTGGTAGTGAAAATTAGTTTAAATCGTAAATATTCCAACTTATGTATGTGGAAAAACATAAGATAGTACCTATAGAAGTGGGAAACTTGCATTTCATAAATATATAGGATTTCAATATTTCCTCTTTCAGAATGTCAAGGGGCGTGCCTACCCGGCAGGATATCCACCCGCAGATGTTGTCTGACGTGACGCAACAAATAGTAATGACACAAAAAACGCGTCCGACGCAACCGAAGGTAACACTACGGGGTTCGGGAGAATGAGATACACCAACTTTGGTAGCAGTGCGTGCAGTCGTATGGACAGACAAACAGACATCCTCTTATAGAAGATACTTTAATAAACACTAAGGATGAAAGCAACCAATAGGTACAAATTTATATATACCTGGGTCATATAAATTTGCACCCGTGCGTGTCACAGCGCACAAAGTTACTTATTTCAAGCAGTGCTTAGTTATTGAAACGAAAATGTAACAAAAAATCTTGTATGCTCGTATTTACATTTCTTCACATGATATGATATTTACCACGTGTAATACTTAATGATGTAGAGCTATTAATAATGCATAAAAAAATAATTTTTGGTGAGACTAGCATTGCAATAGATTTAAGGATAGTTGCTTCCACACTGGTGTGTTAACCACTAATGCTACCTTAAGTTTTTTTATCTTAAAAAAGGCTTATATTTTGACTCCATTTTTGTCACTTAAGTTACATTCAAGAAATTTGGAGTATAAAGGTGTTATTTATTAAAAAATATGTGGACCCTCCTCCCCTCCCCAAATACAAAATTCCTTTCAAATCGAACCCCCAAAAAATGGTTCTGGATACGGCCTTGAAAAGTTTACGCTGCAATGGCTTCTTACGCTATGAGTTACGTCGCGTCGTGCATGTTGGCTAAAGAAATGACCCGCTGCCAAACATTGTGGAAGCGGCTGTTAAAAGTATAATCCCCGATCTCGTAAAAATATACAGCTAGTTGCTATTCGCGGGCACGCGATCAGTTGAAACCAGACTGAAATCAATCCAGGGCTTCAAACATCACGTATTTTACACTGAAAAATGGAAAAAAAATTAAGTTGAGGATTCAGCTTGCTTCGTTCATCGTAAAAAAATATCGCACTGCATAAAATTAGAACTTCTTCATCCCCTCAAATTTATAGGCACGACCCGGGTTTCATTGCATAGTCATTTACAGTTACACAATTAGGTCAAATTTGCGCGATCTACCATGCATTCAACTTGAAAGCAATTCTGGAGGATCTTCCCAAGATGCCAAGATGAGTAATTTCAAAGACGGCCATGACACACTCGGGTGCGGACACGCATAATAAGTGGGTGGCTAGGGGGATGTTAGAGATAGAGACTCAAATGGCAGTATCATCATCATCATCAACAGTCATCAATCTTAAGATTGGTTTAATAAATAATTGGTATGAATGGCGCGTGCGTGTTTCCCACGCGAATTTTTTTCCTTAGAGTAAATCCGCGAGGGACGTGAGCGTGAATGTGTATTTCTTAATTTTATTTATATTTTGCCAATTTTATTAGAATGAAAGGGTCACTTGCTTAAGCAAAGCTTCGAAAACCTGCAAGTATTTTGCACTTGTATGAGTTACTAATTCAAGATTAACAACATTTGTTACCGTAACAGACTAGTTCTATTGGAGAACAAAAGTTATTTGCAATGCTTAGTGATAGATTTGTCTCTACGAGGCAGCAAATGCGTATTTGTACCCAGAACAAATAAATTTCTTTCCATGTGAGTCATAGTGTGATTGGGACCCGAAATTCGTTCCCTTGGTAAATCTGCTGGCTGAGTGAGTGAGCTTGCACGTTTGTTTGCATAATTGTGTTTCCAGTTTAAATTACTACATTTCATTCTATTGGCATCCTTTCTAACTTCTCAAACCGCTTTATCCTTCCCCTTCCAGTTCCCTTTTTTTCATCCAGTGAAGAGTACTGCCTTGGGTAATTAGTTTTTTCGATCCCTAAGGTCTGTTTACACGATACATTGACACTTACGACTTAATGCCTATTTGTATGCACGATTTTCATGCAAAGGAACGTGCGAATGCATGAACCAAAGTAGAACAGGTTCTATTTTCAGTACATGAAATCGCAAGAGTTGGTGCATTTTCGTGTTCATTCATGCGTTCATACATTTAGACATTTACTCGTATGGGATAATGTACCTTGTAAACAGGCCTTATTGGTTTGGAGTTATAATTCCACTCAATTATACACCAGGCTGATCATTTAACAACTAAACAATTCTTCCGCTCATCACCTGCTAAATGCATATCATCCGTGGCCTAATTCTGCCGTTCTTCTCTTCCACCTGTCCTTCAACAATAATTTCATTATTCCATCGCGTCTTTTGATGCGGCCGATTAAATTATCCCGTGCATACGCAAGGTTTTCGAAAGATTTCTCTCCTAGTCTTCTTAGAACTTCCGCATTACTCACGATCACGATTTTTCCGTTTGATCTCCCTCATTGCTCCATTACACCACATTTAGAAAGCTTTCATCCTCGATTTCTCCGTTGCTATCAAAGGCCACGCCTAACTACCATAGACAAGCATGCTCCAGAGGTAAGTCCTAATAACTTGTGTTCTAACTTCAACTCTTATATTTTCGCATGTAAGAAAAGACCTTTTTTTGAGGAATCCGTTTGCTTGGATTATTTATTGAACTTAACCCATTAAAAGTCCAGACATCTCTAGATACGTCATACTTTAAAACTTCATTAATAATCTCTAATTTGTTTTTTATCCAATTTATTTACCAAATACGACAGAAGAAAGCTGCAATATAGTAAAATTGTGATTTAGATTATTTTATAAAATTTCAAAATGTTCCTGCGTATTGAATACATAATAATACTTTCTCAACATTATATTATTTCATTCATAAAAATTCATATTTTACTATTAAAAACTACTGATGAAGACTAGTGATAAATAATTAAGCAAAAACTTGCATTCAATTCAATGATGGCGTACATTTTTGACCCCTCAAGTGCCAAGATGTAACTTAAAATACATATAGGATTAAGTACTATGCAAATGCTAGAAATTTGTTTACATTTTTTACATTTTAAAACATTTTTCCTAGCATTAGATATGGTATCTAATCATGTTGTAAGCGACAAAAGTAAAATGTATTGAAAAAAATCTTCTGGGCATTAATGGGTTAATATGTCTTCCTTGCTCCGTCCATCGTTGATCACTTTGCTATCTAAGAATAGAACTTCTTCACCTCCTAAATATATGGTTTCCTGGTTTCAGACTGGTCATCACCACTTCCCTTCCACCGCAGACCAACTAATACTTCCGTCATCTTTGTCGTATGGTTACCGCATTCGGTTATGACCTTTAAATGAATTGGTAACAACCACTAAATTGTATTTCGTGCGGAATTCCAATAATATTTCTCTTCTTCCATTTATTTCACCTAATCCATTTTGTCCGGTGAAAAAGTTCCGTCTCCAAGTTCTTAAGCGTACCTCAAGTACATCGCGATCTCACATTTGAAGGTGCAGATAGGCTATCGGTTCCGCGTGAAAACTTTTCTGATTTATAGTTTCCTTTAGATTTTGCTTAAATAATGTTGGGAACATTTAGTTCATCGTAACTTTTTCGTGAATTTTTCAGTGATACCAGGTCACATTCGGAGATTTTATTTCCAGACACTCATTCAATGCTTCTTTTAATTGTTTTTGACACTAATTTGAAGGCCCTTCGAATATGACTTCATCTACGTATTCATCTCGTATTTGACAAAAGGGCAAAGAGACGTATTATACGAGGAACACTCCAAAACCAATGCATACAAATTTCCCGACAGCGCAATTGTCATTCTAGGCACTTCTAATTGTTAGAGTTCAAAGAAGCATTCTTCCCCCTTCCACTTGAATTTAGTTGAACGCGTTATTGCCCATGGTGTGGAAGTAGCAGTTCTTCAAGATGGCAGCTGCACTTGATGTCCGTCAAAATCAACGGGCTGTAATTGAGTGCCTTTGCTGTGAGAATGAGACGGTCGGAAACAATCAGAAGAGGTTAAAGAGGGTGCGTGGATATGATGCTATCGATCGCAGTACTGTAAGGCAGTGGGCACAACGAGTATCTGGTGAGAACGGGCACGCAAATATTGACGATCGTCAATGTAGCGGTAGACCCTATATTGCAAAAACACCTCTCATTGTTCAGCGCCTTAACACCTTCATTAGGGACGACGTATATGTGTTACTGTGAGACAAATTTCATCGATATTGGGAATTGGGGGAGGAAGTGTGTGCAGGAACTATTGAATTGAAACTATTGTACACTGAAAACTTTGGGAATGAAAAAAGTTTGTTCCTGATGGGTTCCGAGAATGTTTACGGATATCCACAAAAGCTCCCGAAAAACTGTGTGCAGCGAACTCTTGGCTCAGTACGAATATGGTAGTGATGACTTCCTTGCAAGAATTGTGACAGGAGATGAAACCTGGCAGTACCATTTTGAACCAGAAACTAAGCGTCAATCAATGATATGGCATCATAAGGACTCGTCAAGGAAACAGAAATTCAGGAGTGAACCCTCATTAGGAACAACTATGGGTTCCGTGTTTTGGGATTCGGAAGGAGTCCTCCTCGTGGACGTAATGGAGCGCGTTGAAACCATCAATTCCACCGCTGATGTGAAAACATTAAAGAAGCGACTGAGAAGTGTTCGACCGCATAGGCAAAAGGAGGATGTGTTGTTGTAGCACGACAACGCAAGGCCTCATGTCAGTCGTCAAACCTCAGATGAGATTTGGAAACTTGGATAGATGGTACTACAACACCCACCTTACAGTCCTGAACTGGCACCCCATGATTACCATCTCTTTCGTCCGCTCAAGGACGATCTTTGTGGAACAAGATTTGACAACAATGATGACCTAGTGACAGCCGCGAAACAGTGGCTAAAACTTGTTGGGTCAGAGTTTTACCGAACAGGAATACACCCTTAGTTCCAAGGTGGCGTAAGGCTATTGAAAAGGAGGAAGATTATGTTGAAAATCGACATGGTGTTCCCAAAGAATGGGTTAATACACTGCAAACATTTAAATTGCCTAGAATAAGAGTTGCGGTATCCAGGAATTTGTGTGCATTACTTATGGAGTTACTCTCGTATGTATCATCAATAAAAATGTTCTGCTACACCTCTGATCTAAGTCGAAGGAGTAATACCAGTGATATCCTGTTTTTTGAAGGTTCATATTTGGTACGGCGATGTTGTTTTTGGGAGCTTGAAATTTAACTCTAAGGCCGGGAACACGCTCCGCATTTGTTTTTTTTGTGATTTCGTCTCATCAAAAGCAGACGCACTCAACACCAATATCACTTTTAAGAGATGGGAAACTCCAAGTAAACTACAACAAGAGAAGAGATGTCATTCTTATGACAACTTCTCACGTGGATAAGTAAAAGCTGCCAGCCGATAGTAAGGAACCACTTCAAGGGGCAGAGCGCAAGATGCGCCATATCATTAAGAGTAAGAACGGCGATCTCCTGACTGAAAATGAAGACAAATTGAAGATAAAGAAGGAGTTCGAGTACCTGGGAGAATTCTTCTGATTTCCTCTCATCAAAATCAGACGCACTAACACCAATGTCACTTTGAAGAGAAAAGTAATTCTACGGAAGAAAAATCCAACAAGAGAAGATATGATATTTACAAAAATCTTATTATAGCCCGGTCAAAATAGACATTGACCCTTGCATAAATTGCCAACAAGCTGAAAATTTGCATGAACCTCAAGGATACCACTCTAATGAAATCCTGAAAAGTCCCCAACGATCCCGTGTGTGCAAAAAATTTTATTCAAGGACAAAGGTCACAAAAATGAGTTTTTTGCATTTTTTGGCCAAACGGTTAGTTTTATGATAAAAATTTCTCAGATCAAAATTGTAGATTAGAAAATTATCTACAATATTGTTATTTCTATTTTTCTCCAAGATTTACCGTTTCTGAGAAAAAGCCTTTCGAATGTAGGCTGGAGCTGTACTCTCCGTAATATGTTTGACTATATTGTTGCGTTCTCCGAACATTATTGGAACATTATTCATTATTATTTAAAAGGTTTTTTCTCAGAAACGATAAATCTTAGAGAAAAAATAGAAATGACAATTTTGTAGATAATTTTCTGATCTACAATTTTGATCTGAGCAATTTTTATCATAAAACTAACCGTTAGGCCAAAAAATGCAAAAAACTCATTTTTGTGACCTTTGACCTTAAATAAAATTTTTTGCACACACGGGATCGATGGGGACTTTTCAGGATTTCATAAGAGTGGTATCCTTGAGGTTCATGAGAATTTTCAGCTTGTTGGCAATTTTTGCAAGGGTACCCCTATTTTTTGGGCTAATAGGGTGGTTTCCTATTATTTTTTTATCGCTTTAATCGAAAGATTATTACTCCTGGAGTACGTATTTCACGCTTTTAGATTTTTAAATGACAACATCTATTTTTCGCGATCAAATGAAAAGTGAAAATGTTCAAGCGCGCGAAAACGCGACGCTTAAGTATGAATGCCGGGAAATATCTCCGTACGTCGTATTTCTGGTTCCCCCTCCCGCCCGGTGAGGTGACCTTGAGGCGAGGCTTAGCGCTGACACGTCGCAGGATGCTAGCGGATAGCTGAGTACCTTGCTGGATGGTAGCGCTTGGCTTAAAAAAGGTTTATTAATACCTTATCAAACGAAGAAAACTTTCCGACCTTAGCCAGTTTTAATAGGTGATTATTAAGACATGTTTCCCTGAGCTCTGCGCCTCATGCATGCATTGGTAACCTCAGACGATGTATAACTCCTATCTTCTCGTATAGAAACTAGGTCCCTGTGACGTCACGTGGAGTGGCCTCGCATGGGCGCCAATCTGGCCGTTTTCAAATGAGGATAAAAATGGACCATTGCCATTCGTCTAAACCGGTATTTCTAAATCGAAATAATTTGTATATTATGAATACAGTAATGGTGGGTAACGAATCGCAATCAATGCCTTTCGTTTTCTTTGATGAAGGAAACTACCCTATTTGACCGGGCTATTAGCCTGATGCCTTGTATATCTAAGACTGTTGCGCATGAAGCACCGTCGCTTTAGGGATTTACTCCGTGAAGAAATACAAAAAGAAAAATTAATTGTGTGAAATGAGTGCTTGTCAGGGTTGCATAATGTAATTAATCGCCCCGCCTATAAAACGAATTAAAGCGTGCATATCATTACTCAATATATATGTTTTTCTCGAAAAGTATGTTTTTCAACATGCGATACCGCTCGGGTCAGTGCACTTATTGTTAGGACACAAGTCGTTCTCATCTAAAAAGCAAGTGCTCAAACGGAATTACGACTAGCATTTAATTAAGACCTTCACTACTAGGGGGGAAAACGAATTCCCATACCTATCCGTTAGGCAAAATATCTCTTTTAATTTATCGTTTCTGTCGGACCTGGAATTATAGTGGGGTTCTGAAATGATGTTATCCGTGCAGTTCTTAAAGATATCCATTCTCAATTGCTCAAGCTATCTAAGCCAAGCGCGCAGCCTCCGAGTCCCTAGCTGCCCTCAGCCTATTTCGCTTAATATCTGCATACCCAACCAATTAGAGTATACAAGAGGCTCCTTGTGAACTAGATTAAGTCATTCGGGAAGATGTATTTAGTGAGCAACAAGATATGTTGAGAGCCAGAGAAGGCCCGCATACATGTTCGCCGTTTGAGTCGTCTGCGGTGGTACCCCGCCCCCTGTGCTGGCCCCAGGGCCATTGGTGGCCTCAATGGGCCACGGCAGCCAAGCCCCGATAAATCAGTCCCATCGATCATCGAAGGAATGGAGGTGGTTTTAAGACCCGCCGGCACACGGAAGGTTAAAATATCCAACTGTGATTCGCAATGAAGCGATCTCCACGAAGTATCTTCCTTATCTAATAATTGAATTTCTGTTCGGTAATCCGAAGATAGGTTCGATGCAGCTCTTCGCTCAATTTTCCTCCAGCAACTTCTTATTCATGTATACATACTCTTTTGCATCCTTAATACTTTGACCTACATAACTCACTCGCCGTCTTCCTTCGCTTTTCTTCCTATCCACTTGTCCTTCTACGATTGTCTTCATAAGGCCATCGTGCCTCATGATGCGGCCGATTAAGTTGTCTCGTCTTTTTTCATCATGAGAGACTTCACTGTTCCAAACACTTCCTCGTTAATTACACGGTCGATCCACTTTATCCTCATCATTCCCCTTTAGCACCACATTTGCTACCACTTTCGACTTCTGTGACGGTGCCTCCGTCCATGCCTCGCTCACATGTAGAAATATACTTACTTAAAATGTACAGTGTAATGAATTTTTCTTACCTCCATGCTATTATTCTGTAAGTAGCTGCTTATTTCCGTAGATTAGCTCTTCGGCTGTCCAATTTTCATATCAAATACACCCACGGTGGGCTAATAAGAGCCCAGTGAGTAAGGGCACTAGGTGCCTGACCAAAGGGTCCTGGGTTCGAATCCCGACGGACATCCTTTTAAAATTATTGAAGGGCGAAATGAATCAGGGAAAGAAACTTGCTCCAATGCGTGAAAATCTGATATCCACAAACTCTTTCTTCAGTCAATAAGACCTCTATCCTCACCCACCCTTACCAAACCTCAAGTCTAACTAGGTAGCAGTGAAAACACGAATGATTTCAAAGCGCGAAAACATCACCAAAATGTAAAAATATAACGCAAAACAATTTCAATTTGTGCAAAAAACCGACGAAAAAACCAATCCCCCTTCCAATTGAATTATGTCCAATCGCGACGAATTCACAGTACTCGAGTAAATTTCATTCCTTGTAACGGAAACAAACCATCCTGTGGTAACATAGCAAATGTTTATTGAGGGTGAAGTATGATGCCAATAGAGGTTTTCAAATAGAAAGAAATTGTTATACTTGAAACTCACTCACCAGTAACTGATTATAGCCACAAAAATATTTACCATTTAACTGGAAATCTGCTATTGTCGATTTCAAGGAAAAACTGAGTTTTTTTAAAAGATATTTTCAGAAAATTACGAATATTTAAAAGAAGACAGTCAAAATTTCGCTTCACAAATATGTCGACATTACTGGGGTAACAATGCGGACGAGAACCCAAAATATCAGGGCCTCTAATACCCAAACTCTCAATTCGTAAAACCAATTCGGTAGACGGAAGGAAAAGATAACGACGAAGCGACGAGAAAATATCTTGCTCATTTAGCTATTTTCTCTCTAGTTTGAAATCCTATAACTCGTAAGTTGCCGCCCACTTTTTACGAGTCACTGACGTCATAAGAGTTGCGGTTCATTCACGCGTTCAGGAAGAAGCTTTCTTTAAGGAAAGAACTCACTCGCAAGATTGACTACTACCACAAACCACGAAAGGTCCGCGAGTTAACGCGAGGGGTAGCTGAGAAGCGGTAATCCGCCCGGCATAAGTTGGTGACGTCGTCAAGTAATCTGTGACCACCGTCGACTTTTCGTCGCGGATAGCTCGAGAAGTAGGCGATGGATCGAGGAACGGAAAAATGCAGATCTCTTCATTATTCGGACTATAACACAATAAAAAAAATGTTGAACGAGCTCAGCCGAAGTAGCTTCCAGACGCAGGGAGGGCGGGGCAAGCGGGGGAGGGGAGGGGATTATTCCGATTCTGAGGGTGTTCCCCTTCCCCGCATTCACATACGGAAGAGAGGGAAGGAGCAGGAGTATAAAAGGGCGATCGAATGGGAGGCGGAGAGGCAGAACTACCCAACCCAACACGCGGGGAAAGAGAGGGAAGGAGGAAAACAGCTTCCTCCCTCGCGGACAGCGGCAACAGCCTTCACCAATTGGGTGAGTGTTTTCACCATTTCAACTTTCCGATTAACATGCCTCAAATTCACTCCCACGCTACGTGACAATTTCACCACAAATATAAATTGCATTCCTTTCCTTATGGTGGAGTTATTTTCAGATTAAAAGGGCTGATGAAGGCGTTGCATGCAGCATTTTTTACACTAAAATTATGTTCATAATCACCGTTGTTCATAATTACGTTCCGTTTACCTTCGCCTATGATTTACATTGTCTCTTGACGACCATGACTATTGTTTACATTTTTTAACGTCTTTCGCATACATTTTTGAACCACTATTTTCATAATCACCGTTGTTCATAATTAGGTTCCGTTTACTTTCGCCTCTGATTTAAATTGCCTCTTGACGACCATGACTATTGTTTACATTTTTTCACGTCTCTCGTATACAATTTTTGAACCGCTATTTTCATGCTGTGAAAGTAGCAGTTACAATTATTTACAAAATAATATATCATAACATCAGAAATAAACAAGTGAATGCGTCTTCTCCTATTTAAATCATCAAACCGACGTCAAAGTCTCTTCGAATTCACAAAGCTACCGAGGAGTTCGGAGCATAAAGGTATCCAAAGGGTATTTGGAGTATTCAAGACTAAATCCAAGGTAAACAGGCATCAATTGCAATCTCGAGCCCACCTGAGAGTCAAGGATCGTCTCATTTCATCAAATTTACAGAATAATAATGGTGCCGTCCAATCATACCAATTACAATAATTCGTTAGGGTGTAAGGGAAAGGAAATTTAACATGAAAACTAAAATTCAGCTATTCTCCCGTAATTTTAAAGTAAAAAAAACTCGGTAGTGTCCACCCTTTTTTCATGAGCTGGTGACGTCATTCGAGTTACGTTTAATTAGTTCGTTCCCAGAGAATCACTCATTGAAGAAACGAATCGCCAGCAAGAGTATAAACAACATACAACCAATCACGCGTGGTCACGTGAGGCCAATGCACGAAGCTGAAGTGTGGCTGAGACGCGGGGACGCGCTCCTATGGAGTTTGTGACGTCACAAATTACCTACGACATATTGAACTCCGTCGATATTTCACCGTGAATAGCTATTCAAGTGGGTAAAGATCTAAAAAATGGAAAATAAAGGTCTGTTCATTTTTCAAACAGACTCGACAGTGAAAAAATTGTAAACAAGCACTTATTCGGTGCACTTGCTAACTATGCCATAAATAAAAATCACACATTCAATTTTTGTAACACCAAAATTTTGGATACAGAGTGTAATTAATCGAAAAGGTTATTTAAAGAAATGGTTTATACAATCAAAATACAAAAATAAATGTAATAAAAGAATTGACGTAGATGGTTCAAGCAAAATTTAGCGTAATTATAACCAAAATTTATGTAAATATAAATATAATTTTATCACAAACATTTAACAAAAGAAACTATTACATAAAAGGTATGTCACATAAAGACTTCAATTAGTTTTGTTTAGTTTAAATCTATTAATTAAATATTTTATTTGATATTTTTGCACCGCAAAATTAATTTTTAATGCTTGACCAGCAATTGCACCTATTTATTGTACCTCTCATCTTTTTATATTATAAGCCTTGAAAATGAAAATATATTTCCGAAACATATGTTCATCTATGAAAGGCCCTAAACCTCAAGAATTCGTAATCATAAAAATTAAATCAGGAGGTCAAGAACAAAATAAATATATTTAGTAAAATTATATTTATATTGCCTTTATAAAAGTATAACTAACAAAGGTGTTGATTTCCAGCTGAAGATAGCTTTTGTCTCCACGGTGTATACTTCGGTTGAAATGAACTTTCACGAAGACGGAAATGTATCAGGATTTACAAAAATTGCATAAGTATTTAGTTATCAGTTTTCATTTCCTATAACAATAAAGACATTGGGGTTTCGATATTGGCCTCTGTTTTTGACAACTACATGTTCATCTTGTGAATATTTATTTTTCAGGCTAGTAGTAATTATGGTTACCTCGCAACTTACAAATAAAAGGCTGACAGTGACGTCAAACAAGTACCCATCACCTACGCTAGTCGCGTGCTTCCTTAACGCCACTAGACAATTCAACCATTTTAAATGGTTTCAAAACTCGCATTTGACCATTCACATAGCCACAATGTTTACAAGATTTTGTTTTTCCCCCAAAAAAATAAATTCAAAGAATTTACCGTGGTTAACTTTCAATTTTCATATTATAATTACTCGATTATCATGGAAAAAATAGGTCTGTGGCCTACATGTGTTAGTGAAGATTTCACGCAGATAGTTTGGCCCACCTCTCTTCATGAGGTAAAATCGTAAACGAGCCTTTCCTAAACGAACCTTTCGCCTAAAGCTGCAAGTGTTTCCCAGCCTCTAGATACCAGAAAATATTTATTTGAATCCATGGTAGGCCACCTTGAGACATCTTGAATGTTAAACAAAGATATCGTTCCTCCCACTTAACTTTATTTCACAACTCTACTTCACGTGTTTCGATTGGCTTGCAACTCATCATCTCATGTGATTGCAAGCCAATCGAAATACGTGTAGCAGAGTTGTGAAATACAATTAAGTGGGCAGTACGATATCTTTTGTATCCTTTAATATACTGTTCCTCGATATCTCACCGGAAAAACTTGACTTTATTGATATAGTATTTTGTATGATATGTGGCATGATAGAGTGGAAGTTTACAGTTAAATGACACAGTTCAGTATGAAATTCACATTTCACCTGAATTTTTAAGGGCATGAGACGTTTCGTTGCTATAGCAATATACCCATTCTAAATAAACGTAAAAGTAAATTATGTTAGTTACGTGGAACATGCAGTATTTCCACTGAATTTATTATAGCACGACACATACCTTTGTTACAACAACATTCTCATTGTCCCCTCAAGTGTACCTTGAGATAATACCTATCACTATGGACTGGTAAAAAGTAAAAATGGCGCACAACGTCCACTTCCGGAAACCTTGATAACTTCGAGACGCGTTTCCCCATACACAAAAATGCTCTGCGTATACCTGAAGCAAATTTGTTGTATACTATATTAAGAATAAAACATGAATATACGATGAATGCTATATAGTTGCATGATGTATACTATGAATGTTAAATAGTAATATACACTCTATGTCTTGAAGGAAGGCTGAAGCCGTTCCGATCCTCCAAATATGGCTGCCAGGTATTTTAAATGGGAAAATGCGAAAATTCGGTTGAAAAAATAGCGCATTTAGAGGTGGAAAAACTGCCGTGCAAGATCCAAGCAATTTATCTTCCAAATCGTTATTTTATCCGAAAATTATGAGATGAGAAAAAAAATTTAGATGGCGCGATTTCCCATGCAAATAAACGGAGCGCAAGTCTGGGGGTCCTTCCCTTGATAGCCGGATGCGCAATTTCTTGGATTTTCCTGGGGAGGGGGTATCATCATCTATATACTATAAAACCCACCTCCAACCACTCATTTATTCTAATTTTGGGGTGCAGGAGACGAAATCGACAAAAAGGCATACAATCGACCCCTTCTGGGATCGTCTGGAACCCTGTGAAAAATTGTAGTGACACTAAAATTACTGTTTTCTTTCGATGAAATCAATGCAATCAATCCATTTCTCTAGTTTTTGGGGCATTTGCGTTGAACGACACAAGATATGACAACAAGTCATTGAATCGACCCCCTCTATAACCGTCAAAAACCATAGGAAAAAATGTCGAAAGATTTAATTTTATATATAATAAAGTGTTTCCCACTGCCACTACTTTTTGGGGCCAAAAATCGATTTTTCAAAACTGTCATTTTTCGAATCTAGACCATTTGATATGTTGAGAAACCAATTTTTATTACCATTGGAGCACTTTCAATTCTGGCCAAATCTTGAAATTCACTATTTCGCTAATTATTATCTCAACAACGAGGGAGATATGGTGTTGCGTCACAGGGTTCAAGTAAAATAGTAAAAACACTCATAGCGACCGGGCCGCAAGCCTTTTACGGGTGATCTGAGATGGGCAGAGCCTCTCAACATAAGCGCGGGCGAGTTCCACTATTTAGAGTTTAGTGCCGTATGCAAATAAACGATACATATCGAATCGTAACACTTGGCAAGCTTGTTACTTACAGTCATAGCGGTCGTGCATCGTTATTTGAGGATTATTTCGACAAGTCTCCAGCTAGGAGGGAAACGATTGCGAATAGAATTTACACGAAAATTCAAAAATTCATAATTCAGCATTCTCCCCTCCTTTTGTTCTCCTCTTACGCTACACTTCCAGTACATTAAATTTAAAAGTACATTCATACTCATGAAACAATACTTTTCGAGATGTAAGCGACGATAAATACCAGAAACGCCTAAACGTCTGCAACCCGCAGCGCAATCATAGATAGACCCTTATTCTCCATTGCTACGACGTAGAGCACCTACACCGTATTTTTGTGCCGTGGGTCGCATTTTAGCCGTTTTCCGTCGCTAATATCTCGATAAGTACTGAGCATTGGCGGCTGAAACAAAAACTACACCTCAATGGTATCCATTTTCTATCACCTATCAACATTTGAACGAGATTTGGTGGTGAGACTTGAGGGAATTCCCTTATCAGTCTCTTTTATCTCCCTCTCTGACTATAAATTCGTCGAAGTCAACTTATTTTTTTCGCGAACGAGGTCCGGCCGTTGACACGAAAACTGAGCCAGAAACATTCGCGTGAGGAACGGCGAGCTTCAAGTTCAAGGAATCAGGTCATGCGTTCGCATATGTGTCTCGGAGACCTACCATGAATGAGTATTAGAGAGGGAAAAGAGGACAATCAAGATGGCAGTGAAGCGACATACCCTTCCTTTCCCACACCCTGTGTTTGCACGACTTGAGGCGGTAATTTAAATATGTGAGCCAGCAATATGCAAAGAAAACTCAATTGGCCGTATAATGTCTCCCACTTTTCGTTCGCACCTTGCAAAAAGTAAACACTGTGTTGGTGTTCGGGAATGGGGATAGTTTCAGGACGAAACCTCTGCCTCTAAAACAGAATTTCCTAACTCACTTGCAAATCACGTGCACACCCAATCCAATAAGCTTTGTTAAACACGCCATGTATACCTACGAGGGGCGTTCAACAAGTAATGCCACACATTTATTTCTGAAACAAGGGTTGTTTTATTCATCATTCAAATACACCATGCTATTCATCATTCAAATACACCATGCTATTCCCCATTCTTTCAGTTACACGACACTATTTTTCAACGCAATCTCCATTAAATGCTGCGGCTTGACGCCACCTTGAAAGCAGGGCCTGTATTCCTTCATTGTACCATTCCACTGGTCGATGTCGGAGTCAACGTCGCACTGCATCAACAACTTCGTAGCGGCAATGATGAAACACGCGTTGCCCAAGGACTCACAGAGCTTTTGCCCTTTGCCAGATCACTGTAGACATGCTACAAGTGCCTATGAACATCTGATATACCCTGGTTTTCCGCCCAAAGAAACTCAATCATTGCCCGTTGATTGGAACGCATCTCCGCTACAGACGTCATTTAAACAGCTCAGTATAGCACGATCACTTATCGGAAGTAAATGCAACTGTACGAGACGAAGCGGGGATGTTAGAAAATGTTCCACAAGAAATGCCAAATTTTTTCAACCAAAATTCGCCGTGAAAAAATACGTTGTTTTTCTCACTGAACTCACCTCACGGCGTTCGATAAGGGAGAAAGAGAAGACGAAAACTTCATAAAACCCTTAAGAAGAAAACTAAGAAAAAGGCTATAGAGTGAGCACGCGTTTTACGGCGCAGGCAAAAAAAAAGTTTTTCATTAAAACGAGGGCTTTGGGAAGGAAAATGATCATTTTACAAAATGGATTACTCGTTATCGACGATGTAATAGAAAGGGGGGCGGAATGACATTAGACAGAAGGGAACTCCTCATGCGCGGGGGTACTAAGGACCCAAGGTTGCGGTAACCAGCCCCTTTGGCTGGTCCATCCTACGCGTCGGTAACGCCCAGATAGAAATGTTAATAGATTGAAATAAAGTCATAAAAGTGAACTAAGTGGAAGGAGGACTTTCCTTGAGCGTTCAAAAACCGCCCACATAATAATGATAACAACAACACACCCAATCAGGCATACGAGCAACCAAAACATATACCTAACAAACGATGTCGAAAGCATAGTTTCATCTACATCTTCATACTACCCTGCACGCTGCCTCAATAGGCATGTAGCGGGTGTAAGGACCGTTTACAAATAAAAAGAAAATTCTGTAAAGAGAATATGCTTAGCATTTATTCAAATCCTTCATTGTTCGGTGAAAAACTAAATCCCATATCTATCTGTTCGGCAAAATATCTCTCTTAAATTACCTCTTCTGTCGGAACTGGAAATATAGTGGGGCTCTAATTTTATGTTCTCCGTGTCGCTCTTAAAATAAATCAATTATCAATTGTTCAAGCAATCTAAGCCTACTGCGCAGCCTTCGAGGCTCTAGCGACTCCCAGCCAAATTGGCTTCACATCTGTGTAACGCTGTCTTTACGCCCATAGCCGTTTTTGACGAATCACGCGGATTTCCGTAGTATTTGATTGAGTCAACGAATTCATTCTTTCTGCAGCAGATCCCGTATGATCGCTCAAGGTGAGACCGGACGAGTGCAACATAGTACCTCCCTTTGACTTTTTCGTCCGAAAATCTTCCCACAATACGCTTGACGAATATGAGCTTCTTTATTTTTTCTTCCTCCATAGATGTCACAAATAACACACATGCATCAAGTTTCTCTATTTCAAATAGATGTCTAGAAAGCACCCCTCAGCATGCGCGGGATCCGATTCGAAGCAGACGACGCCAGAAAATACCTCGCCACCAGCTATACGCTATACCTACGTTACATTACGAATGTGCTTACGTTTGCTGCAACGAACGTGTCCCAAAAAATGACGCGATCAACGCATGAAGCAACCAACGAAACTAGCAGTTACTGACATTGCTGATTGACAGCGGTTGGCGCAGCTGCTGCGTCTAGAAAAAATCCATCAATAGACAAACGGCCGGAAAAAGTAATAATGAACTTCACTTTATCCTAAAAAGAAACCACATGGCATATAAAATCTGCTCGATCGTTTTCAAATTAACCGAAAATGCGTGCGAAGTTGTGCCTACCAGCTGCGGGCAGCCTGAACGATAATACGCAATCAAAATATGTAAGACAACGAGAGTGTATTTATTCCCCCACCCCCATATTTTGGCTAACAAAGCGGCTAATACGTTTTGGAAGAATCATCCGAAATTGCTGCTGATATAAACAACTAGAGTGCGAGAGAAGACTGCTGTATACAAATCAAATACACGGCGGCCTATTTCACTGTGACAGCGCCATTGTCGCCCATTGATTCGATTTCTTGATCGGCATTATTACTCTGTAAGTCTCAAAGTAATGAAACGCACTAAACAGCTTAGGAGGAATGCACTGTAAACAGAAACAATATTCGTCCATGCACTCGAGAGATGAATGATTACGTTAACTTATGATTATTCGTTGATTATGTAGATTCACAGATTAACTTCCGACAGATGGCCTTTATACTCGTAGTTGCAACGGTTCCATTGTGATCGCATCTTACTATTGAACAGTGATAAGTACGGCGGTATAGTGCCGCTAATAAGTCCCTCGATAATAAAATGAGAATAACAGAAACAGTTGAGGTTGCAAGGCAGCATCATTCCTGGCACACTTCTAAGCTCCTCCTTATCAGCTCTGTACTACTTCAATCCTCTGTATTAGCGCTGTCGGGAGACTCCACCGACAGTAGTGAGAAACACTGACACTACATTATAAACGCATTAAAAACAATAATTTGCTTGGATATACCTATTGGATTTCTGTACTTTTAAACCGTTGCCTGTAACATACAAATTTCATTTTAAATGTATGACCTTTTAAAGTTGGAATTTTATTTATTTTTACATCGCGAAATGAGCTCTACGGCCTCGATAATTTAAAAATTAAAGAAAGGATCTCCAGTGGGCGTAAGATTTGGCACCACTCGTCATACCAAACCCAAATTGGCGCCAAATTTTATGGCCATTGGATGCCCTTTCTTTAACTGTTAATTTTATTTATATGGCTGATAATCGACAATGAGTCACGTGACAGTCGCGAAACAAGTGCAACGAACAACGAACTTCAAGAGTGAATAAATAATAATCCGCCCTCGGCATCATCACGTCATCCAAAAACCCTTCCATTAAGTCTGTCTCGTTTCGTTTATATCATCCGACCTACATGACGTCTCAACACTAGTGTCATGTCGAAGTCATGCCACTGCACCTTGAGCTTGAGAGAGTAGCTTTCTAGTAATAAGACGCCAGTGGGGCTTGCTCCGAAATCGCTCGCCTAGCGACCATTGGTACGCCACTCCACCGCGCCCAGGGGAAATGGGGCGGACGGAAAAGAATAAATATTCATGGCCGCTTGGAATTCGTAGACGATGGATGGAGGTCGAGAGATGCTCACAATACTAATAGAAAGGTTATGAAGAGAAAGGTTATGAAGAGATTGGGAAATATCTTTCTTCTTTTCCGCATAAAACCACACAATAGTCTGCTGTTAAGGTGCAAGTTAATAGGCCGAATCATGATGCACGATGGTTCTATGAAAATTATCGTTGAAGGACAAAAACTGCAGAGGAAGGCCTTGTATGATAAACATGGAGCAGGTGACGATGGTTGTAAAACAGAAGAATTGTGAAATCATTTAAAGATATGCTGACGGGAGAAATGAATGGAGAAATGGGTCAAACTAATCTAAGGTTCGCTAATTGATGATGATAAAACCTTTCTTTGGGAGCTTATATCATTACTTACGATAAAGATAATCCTCAACGAGAAAGTAGCTAATTGAGTAGCGTATCGACGGAGAATGGATTCAAAGGCGTCAATCCAATTAACGAGGAAGATCGAGAGGGTCCAGTATTCCACCGCTACACTTCGGCCCTACATTAGTTATCATGCCTGAAATATCATTCCTACGTTCCTTCACTCAACCTTCCCACATATTTCACCCCCATTGTTCATCTACATGATATACAGCGTGCCAGATATAGGATGCGTATTTTTCCACAAAATTCACTCGGCTACATATTAGTGCTAAAACAATAATACGTGCAACAACATGGGAGACGTTAGGCCTCGTAAAGCATATACCATTCGTACCTTTACCTGAGACAACATTAACGCCCAGAGCTAAATGTATCACTAACTTAAGAGTGTACTAGAAATGCTTAGCACATGTTTACATCTGGGTGAATTCTGTCGTAGTCTACTATCATTCTCGATAAGAATGAATTTTGGAACCTCGTCTTTCTCGAATCTACTTTCCTGGTTTTGCATCCATCGTCCAAACTTGGGACAGTCAAAATATCTTTGACTTCGTCTCCACACGCTTCATCCTAAAACTTATTTAAGAGATTTATTGAGGACCCTAGGAGCCAAGGGGTACCAGTCCAATTTTTATAATTTTGGAGATGAGTGCAGATAATAGTTTGTGGGGTACACAATATTGTTGTAGCAAAGATATACAAGTCAATCACTGATAATTATATGTTTATAGATGCATACGATTATAAATTTATAGCCTATTCAATGCAACATACGATTTTCCGATGCATAGTTATTGACAATAAAACTACCGTGAAGGCAACCCGTATACAACCCCAATACCCTAGAAGCAAAAGTCTGGCTACAAGCCTGGTAGTTTCCATGGTCGACCATAAGCACAACTCGTTTCACTGCAAAGTAAATATACGCAAAGAAAAAATTTAATTAGGTTTTGTTTACAAAGAAATCGTATATCTCCCTCTATTTTACCGCTGCACGATCGCTTGATTACCAAAAGTTCAGCCGGTGTAGTGTCAGGTGTAATCTTATACGGTACTTTTCGTGAGATATTGACCTAGACCTTGATACGGAAAAACCGGCGAGCAGGAGTAGTTGCAGTAGTTTTGATTTTTAGGGTGCGTTGACATCTGAGGTCATTTTCCACCGCACCGTATCTTATGTTAATTTTTTTGGCATCACCTCATACATTCGATAAAATTCGATATTGCTGATTTTCTCAATTTGGATATTAAAAGAGAAAAAAAATTTGCAACGCGAATTGTATACTTAGATTTTGTTCAGAAGACCAGTTATTTTCAAAAATATCGGTAAAAATGACCCGTCTGAGACACTCATGGTCATTACGCAGCATGTCCTTTAATCCTTCTACAAGGCCCACCCTATTACGCCATACCCGATACAATTCACACCCTGTCCGGTAGTGTCCGCAAATGTCCGCGCCTCGGTAGCTTAACTGGCTAAAACACTCGACCGGAAATCGGGGGATCCAGGTTCGAATCCCGGTCAAGGCGAATGATTTTTTTTCTCTGTGGATCTTTCGCACCCTGTCAGGAAATGTCTCACACTGATTACAGAGCCACATTCGTGACGATGAGCCGGGATTTTCTCTTCCATGGAGTGAGAAGAATGGTGCAGTGTCCTATCCTCAATCGTGTGATGACTGCCTCCTCTCTCCGCGTACTGACAGAAGAGGCCAACACTAATCAGGAGAGCTGGAACATTGAGGTCCGAATAAACGAGGCTCCACTGTAAATCGAAAAATGGATTGGATGATATAAAGCCCATGGGCTAGCGGTCTCCTCAGCGGATGCATCGCGGGTAGTCGCTAGAATGTGAAACTATCGTGTGGTGGGAAGGGCTTGAGGCCAAAAGCCCTGCCTATGTGCCTCGCGAGAGGGCTTGATACACAGGAGGTGCTGTTCTTATTCCCCGGAGCGACTTTGTTTTTTTTAATTTAACATGAACCGGCAGGTCGGTTCCAAGAAAACCCGAAACCGAAACACCGTGAAAACCGCACAGCCTTCGGCATGGATCTTCAGTGAGTGGTCCACTGACCCATTGCAAGAGAGAAACTCCTCTTTTCCTTGAAGAGTGGGCGTGGTCCCCACTTGATGTGAACACGTGTGGCATTCTCCAGAATGCAGACAGCGCTTATAGGTACTTAAACCTATGGAATATATCGGGGTGAGCAACGGTATATCGAATCATCTAATCAACGGCGCCACTTACTAGGGTTACTCGTTGTATGCTATTCTTTTAACACGTGTATTTTTTGTTCATACCATTTTCTCCTTTTTTCTTTTTCTTCATCTTTGACGTCTTTGGAAATTTCGCAAACCTTGTAATTGAAAATTTGGATCATTTTTTTCTGTAATAGCACCTTCCATCGAGTTTCGTAAATCTTTCGACACCTGAGATATCAACATTCTCTTATCTAAATTGGAGATGATTTGGGTTAGGGGACATATTTTGTTATGGCTTAAAAGTTATCAATGCAATAGAAGGATGAGAATAAATGTGGTTCCTCAAACGTAAAATATGTGGTTCCTCAAAGATATCCTTGAGCATCTCCCGTTTTATAAGCATGACATATCTTCAGTTTTTAATTATAGTTAAACCGTAATGTATGCCGGTGAAATTATGTTAATAATTACTCATTAAAATTGAAAGGCGCCATGAAAGGAAGGCTTTAAACAGGTTAAATTTACGGTATGATAATAATTTAGCCATTACTGAAGAAAAAAAAATCAAATGAGCATATAATCTTAATTAACATGACGAAAAAGAAGATAAATATAAAACCTGATTCCCACACCGATATTCACGATAATAGCATTGTTTTTATGCCTACAGTTGTCCAGTACCAAGCCGTCTAGAAAAATATAATTATCTTCGTGTGATAATAGATGATCATTTAAATTTCCCTTTTCATATGGACAATAATAGATAATTTAAGCTTAAAAAATATCTGCGATGAAGGTAAGATTAATAATTTCTCAGAATATGGTTGAGAGTATTCTGAAAATGAGGAATTGAATCACATTTAGGGAAATGGCGTATGATATACTATAAACAACTATAATGAGAAACCAAAAGAGGATTCCGAAAGTCTTTCATCTGAATGGATTCTTATACTGTAGCCTAAAACAGCAATGTGAAAAATATAGATAAATTATTAAAATGTTTAAGCATAGCAGACATTTTTTGTAGAAAAGAATACAAAATTTCGTGTAAGAATACACATTGTATGATTTTAAGAAATGTTTCACTGCTGAAAACTTATGATTACTATCATTAATATTGAAGTGGTTGCTCAAACAATTAAAAGTGGTTGAATAAACTACTTATAATTGTATTCCTAAGCACTTATTCAATTTTAAATGATTTCCAGCAATTCAGGCAGAAGTTAAAGATTGGTTTATTGGCAAAATTAGGAATTTATAATTCCTTATACTTCTGCTGATGTATTTAGGATTATTTTTTACTTATGTAAGAATGTAAAATTTACAATACCCACTATTAGATGTGTTTATAACTTGAAGCTGTGTAAGAAAAATGTGGAACATTCTGACAAGCCATGTGGCTTCAAAGACCAAGGATATCTACATACGATAAAAGCATATTAATTAATTTAAAAAACTATCTTTAAACAATGTTTGACCAGCGTTCCTTTGTGATAACCTACTTTGCTTTGTTCTAACCTTGCATGGATATACTTGTACTATATTAATAACAATCCATAGGCATGAGAGTGTACACTGTGCTGTGGTCTCGGGTTGAATGCAGCCATTCACGCTTGGATGGAGTTCACATGAATCCACCTCCATGACTGTGCACGCATTTATTGTCTTTGTTACCACCTGTGCGTGTTTTTACAACTGTGCGGTGTGCAAGTGGGCATACAGTTACATGCTGTAGGCTGGCGATTGATACCCCCCCCCCCCTGCCAAACACCCGAGAGGTGGCTCGCTAGGTATAATGTAGATGTAGCCTACAATATACAATGGGCCTGTTAACTCATTTTTCATTATTGTCGATCATGATAGTTTGAAAAATTAAGGGTACCATATTATTTTTTTCCCTCTTCTTTTCTTGACCTTGTTTAATACATTTAATAATATTTCTTGGAGTTTTAGGTCACTGTAAAACAAGTTATAGCCAACGTTTCGATTTATTTAAAATCATCCTCAGGGCTATGAAAGAGAAAACATGAACAATATAAAATACAAAGATGACAACGATATACAATATTTTTACATAAAAATGTTACGATCGCGTTTTTTATACAGTAATATAATTTAAAGTATAGTCACCGCTTCACGCCTATAAAGGTACTCGTACTTATAGTACTCGTACTTACCTTCGTGCATGGACTTTTCGCGGTTCATTGTTCACACCCTCGTGAGCGATAACTTCCCTCTATAAAAAGTACTCCCTGAACGAGTTAATGAACCATAATTTTAATGAAGTCAGTAATTTTAAAGTAATTTAAAACTTAGGCGGCAGCTTTTACATTTTTCGTATTTTAAACCAAGATGACCAGATGGCGGAGGTCCCATTCCATCCCATAAAATGTTGATTTCCGTTGCCACCTTGGTCGCTTTTTAATCTGTTCTCAAAAATGCCCGCAGCGTGGCATTGAGTACAGAGCCATCCACTTTTTTCCAATATAGTATTTATTATTCGTGATAGTTATAGTATCGCATTTATATTTTTAATTACGAGGAATAGCATTTAAAAGTTATGAATTTCATAGATCACATCATCAGAAATAGAAAGTTTAGTAAACAGCCGTGATTTTAGCTTATTTTTCCGAGGAATTCGGATTGGCTTGGGACAATATAGTATTTATTATTTGTAACGGTGATGGTATAGTATTTATATTTGTAATTGCGAGGAATAGCATTTAAAAGTTATGAATTTGATAGATCACATCATCAGAAATACAAAGTTTAGTAAACAGCCGTGATTTTAGCTTATTTTTCCGAGAAATTCTGATTGGCTTGGGACAATATAGCATTTATTATTTGTAACGGTGATAGTATAGTATTTATAGTTTTGTAATTGCGAGTAATAGCATTTAAAAGTTATGAATTTGATAGATCACATCATCAGAAATACAAAGTTTAGTAAACAGCCGTGATTTTAGCTTATTTTTCCGAGAAATTCGGATTGGCTTGGGACAATATAGTATTTATTATTTGTAACGGTGATAGTATAGTATTTATAGTTTTGTAATTGCGAGGAATAGCATTTAAAAGTTATGAATTTGATAGATCACATCATCAGAAATACAAAGTTTAGTAAACAGCCGTGATTTTTGCTTATTTTTCCGAGAAATTCGGATTGGTTTTGCAGTCAAAGACATGAGTGGCGACTTTTTAAAATACATTTTCATGCAAGGTGGGTTTAAACTGGTCTGGAGGCTGACTTGAGGATCCTCAATAGTAAAATTCTTGTTTTAAACTTTCGATAGAAGGGCTAAATGGGGAAGATTCTTTATAGTCGTAACTTTTTTTTTCTATCAAGCGAATTCTATTAGGGGATCGGGTTGGTATGGTGGCTAGAGTGTTGGATTCCCACCAAGCGGTGGCAGGAAATTTTTAGACTGCCCGATCCCTGCTTGAATGTTGTGTGGAGGATATTCCAAGCGCAACGCTCCGTCCGTCGGATGGGACGTTATGCCGTGGTCCCCTTGACGCCTTTCGTTAAAAGCAGGCTAGTGCCGACGCTGGGTTTCTCTCCACCCTTCCCTCATAGCGCAAATGACCTCAGCTGTCGGTCGCCTCCTCCAAATTCTATACCATACGAATTCTTTTAATGATAAACCATTTCGGATCTGAGTGAAGGGCCCCATCCCAGTTCTGCCATCAGCAATGCTGCCGCCCTAGTGAGTACTACTCATCTCTGGTTCCAGCTATCCACGCATTACTTCGACAAAAGATAAGAGCACCTATAAATTTTCATGTTCCTCACTTAATTGGCTTTACTCCCGCCCAAAAGATCGGCATCAGACAGTCAAGGACGTGAACGGGAACACATCGAAATGGAATGCCGTCCACTGAGTTTTCCTGCAGGGCTCTCTTTTTTCTATCTGAACAGTCTTGACCTTTCTAAGTGTATAAAAAAACAGCAAATACATGATGATGACCTCCAAATTTTCCGCCACTGCCCCTTAAATGAAATATGTGATGCAATATTTTTTAAGTTAATCACGGGTCGTCCATTAATCACGTGAGATGATTTTGGTGATTTTTGGACCCCCCCTGTCCCCTAGTTAGATATCGTTAGATGTAGTTCGACCCCCTTCCCTCTCCCTGTCATCTCACATGAGATTGTTAAAAATGCGTATTTTCAGTGTAAATATCCTAATATATGCTTCATTTCGAAGGATTTATTGGAAAAACAATTTGTTTAATTATTTTCTCAATTCATCCCAGAGTTGTCGCAATTTTACACTGTTTCCAGCGGAAAAAACTACGTGATACTTGCCAGGACCACCCCCACACCCCACCCAATGTGAGATTGGGTGAGAATTAGTTTGACCTCCTTCCCCCCAAATGGCTCATGTAATTAATGGATACCCCTTAAATATACATAAGCCACTAATTCATGGGTTTCAAATAATGATTCTGTAATAAACTGTTGCGCGAATAAATCAATGAAGCTAGTTACCTGAGATCTACTTGGGTTTAGTATGTACTAATAAAAGATTGGTCTAGCCATGTGCAGTCAAGTCGTTATGGTAACGGGCGGTGTGACTCCGTCATGTCGGCGGAACGGTAACTCCACCTTAAGGAATCCCGACAACCCCATTTCCGTAATAGAGCGCTCATCCAAAGCACTCCAATCGCACTGACCACAGTGGGCTTAAATCGAACAAAGTTAGACAAAATCTTGTAACGTTTATATTCCTCCGTAACTTCACAAATTTAATTTACACATAAATATTAAACACAAATATTATAAAGAAAATCGGGCGACAACACAAGCAGCAATTTTTCAAATTTAATTACCACGAATTTCAAACACACTTGTCTATGGCAGGTACTCACGACGAAGACCGGGAGCAACGATGCGTTCTATTACCTCGGGAGTGACGACACGTACATCCGCACGCCACAATTTTCGTTACAATACTCCTCTATTCTCTCTTCCGTGCCGTCAACAACCACTGATGTCCATTATCGCTTGAACAATCTCCGATATCGTCGACAACCTCATAAAATGTTTTTTTAAAGCATGGAATTGGAAACATTGCATAATTGTTGTCAATACATAAGTGCATGTATTGAAGCCAAACTTTTTTCGAAAAATTATATGGCCTAAAAGTTGAACAAATTGTGCAAATATTTCTTTTTGATTTTTAAAATTCTGCATGTTAAAACAAATTCCACGCCTCTTGTAGTAATTAAACAGCAACAGAAATTTACAATATTATGAAAAGGTTTATTGTTGTTAATTCTCATCAAATTCTACGAATTCGTTGTAACACTTGTGGCCGATACGATAGAAAATGATGGACCCTGTTTTTCGTCAACATTTTACGTTTACGTAGGATCATTAAAAGGATTACCGAGTTACCTCGAGATATTTACACCACATATAAAACAAAGCCTGTCGATTGTGATGCGTAGAGATGAATTGTGACCGCCTGTGCCGCCGAAATTAAGATCGATTTTGAGAACGTGCGGTACCGTCTGGTGGCCGTGCTCAGTGGATGTTGGAAAGTTGATCATATAAAGTGAATTGCACGAGAGCTATAATATATTACATCCGCATTTCTTTTCCATATCTTATGACCTGATTTATTCAATGTGTCATAATATTTATCGTCGATACGTTGCAAAAGGGAGTACCATGTTTTTAGTCGAATTTTTATGTTTATGTAGAATTATAAAAAAAGGATCAACGAGTTAACTAGGGATATTTACACCAAACCTTTTAAAAGGTCCATTCAAAGAAACCATCTGTTACTTTAGCAACAAACAAAATAAAATGCATGTTCTTACCGTGCCGCGAAGTCCCCGACTGCTCCCTGGGCTTATGGAATACCGTGACGTTACCTAACATTACAAAAAATTGCTATGTATGTATAGTCTCTGTTGCGGTTATATTTAGTCTCATTATTTACTTAATAGAATGCACATACTTAAGCTTTTTTTCTCAGCCTCTCCATTTCCATAAAAGATTGACAATGAATAGCTAGATGGCTGTTGGATATACCGCAGGTGTAATTGCATTACCCCGATTCGGTATAACTGTCCGTTTCGCTCACATGCAGCAGTATTTCCCGCTAATCGTCATTTAATAAGAGTAAAACCATTTTTGAGTTTTTTTCCACTTTTTTCGATTTCAGTCAACAGTGCGACGCGACGCATCAAGACGGCCGAGGCAACGCATAGCCGAACCAACGCACAGTGGGGCCAAATCCATAAAAGGTGGCCATAATTAGAAAAAAATAAGTTTGGGGTTATGATTTATTATTACAAGGCTAGGTAGACATTTATTAGAGCCGCTGAGGAATAAGTTCGAAAAGCAAGTAAAAATTTAAAAAATGCTGCTTTACCATAAGATTGAAACAAAATTAAAATTATTGTTAACATAAATATTAACGAATAAATTTCACAACTTTTGTTCTAAAACAAAAATACGAACATTATTAAATTATATAGCAGCGCTCGGCAGTGTTTTTTATAGTTATATTATTGTAGCCACAACTCTCGGCTATCAAATAAAAAACATTGACCCAACCTCCCCAACCCGCCCCTTCGTGATTTATTGAAGAAATACGTGAATAACGCCTAACCGTATGGATGCCGAAGCGCACCGCTAGTTGACACGTTGGCACTTACTTTGTATTTCAATATCATATTCGGAATTTGCGACCTCTAAAACTATTTAATTTTTTACTAAACTAAATTTAACTTTAATTTAACTAAAACTGTTAAAAAATTATAATCAAGATTTCAAAAAGATTACATGATATTTACTAATTATGACCACCTTTAAGGCACTTGGCCCCACTGTGCAACGCACGTCCCCATCAATGCATCGACGCACTGCCGCAATGACGCGCGACCGCACGGTAGAGAGGGCGTGTCCACTCTTCGCTAGTCTTCCTACTTCTCCGCCACTCGTGCGCAATGATAACCCGGTTTGAAAGCTTTCGGGCGCGGAAGCCACGAAACATAGTTGCCGATGACGATTGCCCATTCTACCTTGGGGCATGCGATCTGCGAAGGGCACCCGCTCTGATCATTGCAATGCATTGTGGGATGTGAATGATGACGTATGGGAATGGGATGGGCGTGAACTTGACCGTGAGCGGCGAGGGAAGGTCGCCCACACGATGTGTACACGCGATGCCTCGGAAACATTCATGAAAGTTGGCACAGTGCTGCCGCCGCTGTTGTGTCCGTGAAACTCGGTCGCTGTTGCTGCTAAGGGCTGGAGAAAGGACGGCTGAAATCTCGTGCATAACTACATCTCCTAACTAAACTAGATAGGTTCATAAACGTATGGTAACTCATACCTTCCGCTCGGGCAGTCTTTTACGGCGCCGGATTAAGGCCGGCTTGTGGAAAAACTAGCATTATTTTTACCCGTAGGGAGCGCTAATCGTGAATTACAGGACCCATCCGTCGATGGCGGCGTTCATAGAAATTTTTGGAGCAGAACCTGGAGACATTATCGCGAAAAATATCGCGCGGGGTTTGGTCGATGATAGCGGCCGCAGGACGTGCTTCGCCCGCCATGCACTGCACTACACCACACTCCAAAACCGCGTTTACTAACGTTCGTACTGCTCAGTCTATGTTCTAACGATCTGATCGTTGGATTATTCTTCCTCATAGAATAATCCTCCAAGATCGTTAGAACATTAAAGGCATGCCTGGTTTCGCTAATAGTAGGGCCCTCTTCGCTTCTATATCGTTGAGGTGTTTTTCCCTCTCCCGTACCTTCCGCACCTTTCCTCTCCCAGAGGCGTCGTCGGGCTCCTACCGCGGCGGCGCCTCTTTCCTTTCTCCTTCCTCTCCAGCCCCTCCCCGGGTGATCGGGCGTATAAGCCACTGGCTTGGTTCCTGCCCCGGTGCGTTATATCCTCGCAGGGTTCGCCCTGAATCCTCATACTCTTTGCTCAGTCTATGTGTCGTACGGTTGAGTGACAATGTCAATCAGCAAGGAAAGTCATTGGCACCTTTATTAATTGAGTGTGTGTGTGATAGCAAGCCTCGGGAAATAAAACGAAAGATTTGTTGTAAACTGTCTGTTTAAGAACTCCTGTGATTTTATTAACCACAAACAGCCATTACTTCTGTATGTTTCGATAAAGTTCGGCGAGAAATGTACTGACATTGATGCGTTAGAGTCAGTCTTGATTCCAGAAAAACTGCACGGTCAGAAACAACTCCCAAAAACGTAGTCACAACTGACTTATCACCACAATTACTCTCGCACTCTTCCACTAACGACCGTGTAAGGGCCGCATTAGATTTACCAGGAAATGTTTGGAACTCGCACCGTCGCCAGAGCCGGATTTTCCCAGAGGCTCAGAAGGCTCATTTATTGACATTGAGTCGCGAGGTTTCTCAGTTGTCTCGGTGTCTTTTCCGCAGTTAACTTCTCCATTCTGTGTTAACCACTTCCAATTCGATTAATTTTCCGAATATCGTGCTGCTATTCTGCAATTATTCTTCATGTGGTTCTCTTTTAAATGGCAGGTAATGAAATAATATTTTGTAATCTGTAATAAACGTAGAACCGTGAAATAAATTGTGATTATTAAACATGGAGAACACAGCTATCGAACTCGAATAAAAACTCATTTGAATCCTTCCAATGTATCATGTTTCATAAAATATATGAATTATTCATTTATACTAACAAGGGGAGACCACGAAAGTTGCTCCGCCTTTTTCAATGCCGTATTTTTTATGGCCTTCGGAATGGTGAACACATCCCTGAACTAGTAGTGGTTCCGTTGAATGGGCCTTAGTTTGGCTGTAATTAATTAATCTTTATGCGGTACTTTTCACAAGCCGCTATAGTTTTATAATATCACACCTTTCTTCAGGAGGGTCAGGTGGGGTAGTGGTAAGCGTTTACGGCTGCCACACGGGAGACCAGGGTTCAAGGCTCCGCGATGGCTTTATATTTTCTTGTCTCCATTGTGATCGCTAAACGCTAACCACTACCCCACCTGACCCTCCTGCTGAAGGATGCGATATCATGAAACTATAGCGGCTTGTGAAAAGTACCGCATGAAAATTAATTAATTACCGCCAAACTAAGGCCCATTCAACGGAACCACTACTAGTTCAGGGATGTGTTCACCATTCCGAAGGCCATAAAAAATACGGCATTGAAAAAGGCGGAGCAACTTTCGTGGTCTCCCCTTGTAAGTATGTTTTAACATTATTAAGCTTTCAAAATAATTATATTGTTCCTCTAAATAGTGCTAAAATTATGAAAATCCGATGACAAGCTACACTCGTCATTGCGCGGTTCGGCGTCGAAAGTTCATGACGAGCTAGACTCGTCATCACAGCGCAAGGGGTTAAATCCATGTCATTTTCATCCTAAACGTATTCTACCATACTTCACGTTTCAAATTTACAAAACGCAGGAAAAAGCGCATAATTACTTCAAGAAATGGATAAGATACTGTGCGTTCCTGAAATTTCACGCTTATTTTCCCTTAGAATCAGAACCGACCAAACCCCACGCTACGTGAACCACACGAACGCCACCAATGACGCAAGGGTACTGGAATCTCACGCAAAGAGTTCCCTACTATTAATAATTATGCTATCGCTCATTCATTGTTACTGCATGCCGCGAATGGAACAACATTGACATACCTCTACGTAAATCATCATCACTCGCCTCCTTCAAAAAGGCACTACACGAAAAACTTCTTCGAGAACAACAACGAGACATGTAAAATCATGGGAACAGTAGGAATGATTCATCACTTATCTCCTACGGCTTCATCTAATTTTCTTTCTCTTTACAGGTACTGGGAGACATTTTCCATGTAATTTATTGTATTGTAGATACCTAGGTTTACATTAGCTCTCAGTTGCAAACAGACACGTTATTCTATACGTCTTCCTGTTGGACAACTTTTCTTGATAAATACTCGGAAATAATCAGATCAAGAATGAAAATCACAGACATTAATATCATCATTATCTGAGAGAGTCGAGTGCATGATTAGATTGACTGGCCGGCAGGCAGGTAGCGTAGTGGCGGAAAAAGCTCCACGTAAGGCTCATCGGCGTGGCTCATTAAGTGTGGCGAGAAATCCGTCTTCAGAAAATTTTCCCTCATAAGGTTCTTATACAATCGGGAATATTCAAGCTTCATTCCTTTTGTCCGGGTAAAATCCAATCATATGCATCGCTATAAGACCCAAACACGAATTATTCATCCAATATTTCCGAACTATGTCTAAGACCACGTCTCACTTGGACTGGTGTTCATTTGTTCGGCGTATCCAAAAACGCAGCCGACATAATAGGTATAGAAAATGACAAAATGGCAAAATCATCTGCCTTTATGCCCAAGGCTTTAGGCTCTTCCTTCATCAAACCTTAGCTATGGTTATTGGGATGATGCACTCATAGTATGGACCGTTTTTCTAGTGATTCAACTTTCGCAAATCAAAAAAGTGTAGGTCTCAAAGGATAATATTCTACGACTGAAATTGCGACGTTATACTTAAAAAGGTATAGCAATTCAACTGTTTGGGCAGCACATTAGACGAAAACGGACTCAGCAGTAAGGACATCATGAAGAGAATTGTGTTAGTGGAGGAGGCGATCAAGGAGCGTATGAGATGATCGTTATGTAAGAGTTTATAAAAGGTTATTGAAGAGTCTGAACTGGAGTGTGTCGTTTTTCGGTGGGAAAATATGGGTTCTTAGGAAGGAGGACGAGAGAAGACTGGAGGCCTTCGAGATGTGGGTCCGGAGAGGTTGAAGAGGACGGAGAGGTGGTGGAACGCGACGAAGTGCTGGACATGGTAGGTGAAGAGAGACTTAAACTAGAGGATGTTGAAAACAGTGTTAAGAGGGTAGAATGTTAGGTAAACAAGGGAGTGGAGGGAAGAAAATAGGAATTTCGATAGAATAAAAGGGAGTAGGCCTTATTATGAATTATATAGGGAAGTATGAGAAGGGGAGGCTACCATAGAAGTTCTTAAATACTCCATGGAAGCCAACCTTCGATTAGTAGAATACTTTATTAATAATAATACTTGATAAAAATATATCCTACTATGCATAGCCATTCGCACAGTAGACGGAACCGTACAATTTGTCTGTGAGGTTGCAACACTGAACTTGACTCTGAGATTACAAAAGGGAACTAGCCAATCGCTTTTACAGTTGCTGACATTCAGTTAGCCAAATGCTCATATTCTATTTTGAATGCGGGCGTCGACATGTTTCCGCTTAGTGAGGGATTAAATGAACCTTCCATGACAGCTGCCACAAAGAGAATGTGCGAAGCATGTTTCAAGTCGGCGCTAAAGATTAATTGGACCGCGGATTTACTTAGAAGAGAGGAATTCTAATCTCCTCTCTCGCTGTTACATTCTCTGTTTGCACTGATTATCTCTTCGCAGCCGCAGGACTCTCAACAGAGGAGAATTAGACGCCGTCGCTATCTCAGAGTGACTTTTCAGACACCTCGCTAGCAGCATCTCTCTCGACAGAAGACCTCGTCACACAAGCTGATGGCAAGCGGGAAGGTAAGTTCCCCTACCCCTCTCTAGTGACACTCTCCGAGGAGACGTCAATTATGGCCCTGGGCACAGTCGTTTCCACGCAATTAAAACTGTTAGATGAATTATTTTTCAGTATTTGCCATGGTGACCATAGTATTTGTTGAATGCTTAGCTTATTAATTAGTGCTGTGCGAGAGTCCCGTCTCGGCGGTCGAGACGAGACTTTAATTTCTCGGCATTGTCGGGACGAGACTCGAGAAGTCACGAACCATCTAGAATTTTCGAAACCCGTCGAATCTCTCGGGAAAGGCTAGAATTTCAAATTAGGATCAACATCAGTTGAGAATAGAGTTTACAATGGTATCCTTTACGAATTTCTTCACAAAATAAAAATATTTCGTTCAATGAGTATTGTTATGCATCCATTATTTTAGTGCGCCATCCAGTTATAACAATATCCTCATAGGTGACCTTCCGATCAAATTTAAATAGACTCTCATCGAGTAACAATTTAAATTGAATCGGAAGTTCACCTATGAGGATATCCTTTTGGCGAGTGGTTTTCAGAGGAAGCGGTGAGTTTGACTTCAGTAGAGGGAAAAGTGCTGCATGGATTCCGGTGGCTTTCTGGACGGTTTGATGGATATGTTTTGACCACGTTAATTTGCAGTCCATTTCAACGTTTAAGTATCGTGTGGAGCCCTTGGTGTTCTTTTATTTCCGGAGGAAAGACGAGGTCCAAGTCCTGCTCTACGTCGCCTGGAGAAGACGATGTGGGAGCACCTCTCTGCATTTACTGATAGTTTCCATTGGTCTGCCCAATCTCTGTAGTCATCAAGGTGCGACTGAAGAATTTATTTAGATACCAAATAAAAGATTATTTAATATTTATCTAGAAAAATTTAATCTGCGAAATGGAGGAGCAAATGCGAGACTGTTTAAACCATATCGTAAGGGGCTAACTATATGGTTGGTGGGAGATGCAACAAACAAAAAAAGTCCTTTAAAAATAGTTTCATAACGTAACGTAATTATTAAACTTGAAAAAACTAAAGTATCCATTATTGCCTCCCTCCCTCCCACCGTCTCCGCCCTCAACCTCCACACCCTCGAATTGGCTTGCATTTGGCACTTTCAAGCCAATAGCTTTCCAGGTCTGAACGTCGCATCCTAACCCCTATTCCTAACTCCCCCTCCCCATACACCTCTCCCCTTTCCCCTCTTCTCCCTCTTCCAACCCTCTCCTTTCCTCACCATTCATACTTCAGCTGACGAAGAAGCCTGAAGTGCTTCGATAGCTTCGAGTTTATTTATTCAATGTGAGTGGAGCGCATGCAATGAACCAGTTGCTCATAGACATGAGGACGGCGCCCAATCTATCGCCAGATTTCATTGGCATAATCAATTAAAGCATTCAAATTCCGCTCGTTGGCGTTCTGCCATTCCCTCACCATAATGCTCCAAAGGTGTTCCATTGTGTTTACATCTGGAGAGTTAGGTGGCCACGGCAGAACGTGGATTCGAGGATTGTCCCTAAAAAAATTCCTTAACAATATTAGCCCTATTTATAGGGCAATTATCGTGGATAAATATGATATCCTCTCCGGATGGCACGATGCGGTCTGCATATATTAAGAGATGCTCCATCAGAATGCCGACGTTTTGCTCTGCGTTCATCACCAATTGGCCTGGATCAGCAGCCGTCATAGCTCCGCAAAAACTTTTGCTGAGGCTTCCGCTTGATTACATACTGAGGATGTGCCGCTGGTTGCGTCTTTTAGCGATAAATTTAAGATTGCTTACGAAAAGTGGTTCCCCTATTTAAAAAACGACATAAATTAAATACATTTTTAACTACCGCGTATTTCTTGTCCTTCATAACTCTAGCCTTCCCTGCTGGTCGCTACGGTAGGTCTTTACGCTAGAAAAAATACCCAGGTACCAAAATATCCGGTCATTTACAAGGTTGTTTCGTACAAAATTCATCCTTGACACTTTCTGCTCCTCGGTGAAGAGAGGCTTCTGTTCCGGTTGGTGGTGGAGAGAGCCACCCTCCATCACCCGCCTTCTCATTGTCTGGTAGAGAAAATCCTCCGAGTGGTACGGGCCTATCCTCAATCATCACTAGAACCCTCTGATCCTCCACTGGAGTGGACGCCCGTGGGCTTACACTTCGACGGCTGTCATTTAGCAACTCGTCACCCTCGCTGTACCGGTTAAACCAATTTTAAATTGTCCTACTAGACACATTTAGAATGCCAGCTATTTCTCTGACTGTTCTACCACCTACCACTAACCCTATAATTTGCATCTGCTATTCTGTATCGCAGATTAAAAGCAGGAATGAAGTATCTACGGTTTTGTTTGTATTTATGAGAGGCCCTTGCTCACGTACCGATTTGGACAGCCGTTAAAATATCACTGTTCCACATGGCGATAGTGTAAGATGGAAGGGTATGGGAGCTTGCAAACTGACTGTCTACGCACCAGAACCGATAAGTCAGTTGGCAGCCGACCATTACCACTGTGGATCACCGGCAGGCACCATACCACCGGTAAAATATCGGCCGATATTATAACCAGCTACAGCTGCATCTCATCGACGGACTGGGACGCCAAGAAGAAGTCGTCGGCATAAGCCAAAGCTCCAATCATAATCCTCTCTAGCCGGTAGTTAACCTCACTGTGCAGCTCCACAATCACATCATCCAGGACCAAGATCTGAAGAGGTGATAATGTATCTCCTCGGCGATTCCCGCGTCGGACAGAAACCTGCGAACTAATGGCTTCCCGGCGCAGGAGTCTGGTTTCCGCTCCAGTGTTGAGCGACCCGACGTTGTGACGAGTGTTGCCCGATGTATCTCTGGAAATGAAGATGGAATACCTCCTAGGATAGCACTCCAGATTTGGCTGACGGACTAGAAAGCTTTACGGAAATACGCATCTCCTATTGTTGGGCCTTGTGGATAGCGACCAGTGCCGGTTCCATTGTTTATCCGAGGATTGTTTTCTTCTATGAGCGATGCACGGTGACGGGCGGGATTTTGATTGCCCCTCGTCCCCTAGCTTCGCCAACTTATTCCATCAGCTACAGCCGAAGCGACACCGGTACGCACCACGCGGAGTTGGGGTCCTCTTGCAGGCGATGGAAACTGGTCAAACTAGCAGTATATGTTACTGAGAGCCTTCCGCTTTCAGAATCAAATTAATTTCATAGAACGAATAGTTTACTCATAAGAAACTTAATTTAAGTTATCTTCCACATTGGGGTGCAGCCTTCATTAGAATTATCCCATAGCAGCACCCTCTGGTAATGCTTCTCCTAAAAAAATATGATACCTCCTCCATCAATGATATATCTCCGTAAACATAACATAATTTATTACTTCCCGATTTCAACCACCTTTTGCTCTCTCTTATCGCAGGTGTTCAAGATGGCCTCGACGAACGTCGCTATGAAAAAGGAAAGGATTTCGGCGATCGTCTTGATATGCGCGATAATCGCGACCACCTCAGCCCAACGGTAAGTTAAAACTACTAGTAATGAAGGTTCAGTTCCATGGATTTTAATATTCAAATGCCGTAAACTATGATGAAGAATTTAAATTGCACAGCAACAACGGCAGGGTAAAATCAGACCACGAAGCTCCGTTTTTTTTAGATAAGTAAATCGTCCCTAGTTATAAATAGTGCAGTACTTCGGAATTCAAGGAGCAAATAATGCAATTACCAGCTATGGAAGAAAGAATAAATAAATCATGAGCAAAATAGACCGGGCGAAGATGGAATTCCACAAAAATAAGGATCAACTTACTGCAGGAAATTTGAGCATGGAGGTAAGAAAACAATTCATCAGAACTTTCAAGGGGTATCTGATTCTGTGCGTTAGTGATGCATATACGATTTCAGCAGCATGGAAAATAGGGTGGAAGAATTAGGAATGTGGCGCAGCAGGAGATTGATGAAAATTAAATGGTTGGAACTAGCGAGCAATAAAGAGTAAAATAAAAAAAAACCTTAATAAGACGCCTAACAACTTGCTCGGTCACATATTGTCGGCATTATGAAGACAAACGCCGAAGGACAATTAATCAGTAATAATGGAAAAGCTTTCCTCGCAGTATGAAAGAAATGAGCGCGAACACTCACGCCTCCACAGATTTCACACGCTGATAGTTAATAGATAGGAAGGAGCATGCATCAGAAGGGCCACTCGAAACGATAACAGAGTAAAAACGCCCGCAGTCTCGTGACTAAAGTGACCACTATCGGATTTGAGTTCTGATATTATATTCGCGTATACGTATCGTATAGATAGCGACGGTCGTCAATTAACCCTGATCTAGTCAGTCCACCATATAGACGTTACAGTTGTAATTTATTCTTTATAGTACCCAAAGTTTGGGGTTTTAAAATGATGTAAGATTGTTTTTTTCCATTCCCATAAACATAAGAAATTTCATTCTCACAGGCATATTCGATAGTTTTTCTATCTATATTTTTTTTAATTATAGTAACTCCATAGGGCGAAATTAGATTTGTTGTTTAGACTCACATTTGGGGCCAATATAGTAAAATATTGTTTACCCAGGGCAAAACATACTTTTCTGATGTGAATGCCACATTTCACCAAATTTGCACTATTTTAACTGCCTACAATAAGATATCAACAAAGACACACGATTAAGGGGAAGTCGAAGTTGGTTTGGTCAATGTTATCTTTTGCTTTTTAATCACTTCACTATTGCAGTCATACTGAGCGCTCTTCCGTTTATATATCTCTTTTCTGGGTGGAAACAAGGGAATGACACGTGGTGCCAATGACGGGGCGCCACCCGCGAGGGCAATCAGGCGATACAAACCCCACGTGCGACACGTACACGCGCGCACATCAGGGCATTGCAGTTCCGATCGACTGTGAGATGTGACGCAGAGACAGTGGAAAATTATTTCTCTCTCACCGCATCGCATACACGCACTCGCGCCGTTTCTTGCGACACTGCGAGCGAATGGTGGAATGAATTACTTGGAGATTTCTCGCGGGGATAGTGATTAATCAGCGTCAATCCATGTTATGGTGAGAAATAAATTGCCCCAAGCAAAGTAGAATTTAAAATGCTTCTTCTTCCCCCGCGGAGTTATGTTGACTTCAAAGTTGATGCATTTTATGCAAAGGAGGTATATGCATTTTGATATGCTCAGGGGTCTACAACTCCCCCCTCGAAATATTTTCCATATGACGACTTCCCCCGATTTGTACGCTTTCTTTAGCTTGGGGTAGCCTTCGAGTGTCTAACATGGATAAAATAATAAGTAAATTTGGATAAAATAGTAAAGGCTACAGTATAGAATTACATTTGGTGCATTGCAAAAAGTAAGTATGGAACTACAATTGCAACCGGGTTCTACGAGCTCCTTACCATATCACCTTTGAACGTGTGAATAGAGGAAGAAGAGGCCGTCATAAATACTTCCAGCTCAAAAAGTAGGAGACTAAACATTGGCAGTAATAGAATCAGAGCTTTACCCCATCTGGACGGCATTTCTTTTTCTCACTGCGCCGGAATAAGACGTGGGTGAATAGGAGGCTATAAAAGATTTGACATTTTCCGTCGTTTTTAAGCCATTTTTTATTAAAAATTTATGAAGTAGCGCGAGAGGAGTTTTCCGAATAAATGGGGGCCTTAAGAGTTTTCCCATGAGTATACTAGTAAAATTTAGCTACGGGAAATTGTCTACTTTTCACTAAAACCCGTTGATCTGTGAAGAGTTGCGATTTATTCCACTCAAGCCTATCATCATCATATTCAGCATGAGTCAACAACCCTAAGATTGGTTTGCAGCAACTATTCATTCCGCTCTCCAATCCGCCAGCAACGGATTCCTCACCCTTTACATTCTTCATAAGCTGTCCAATGACTCTTTCTGGGCTGTCCCTTGCCCTTTTTCCCTTCCACCTGTTCTTCTACGATTTTTTTCATCAGGCCATCATGTATCATAATGTGGCCAGCTAAGTTGTGTCTAAAGGTTTTAAGAAGGCTTCTCTTTTTTTCCTTTCTTCTTAGCACTTCCTCACTACTTACTCGGTCGATCCATTTTATATTCATCATTATTTGGTTGAAGCATATTTCGAATGATTCTACTTTTTACTTCTCTGCACGTGTCAACGTCCAAGCTTCGCTCACATGGAGAAACATGCTCCATATGCAGAATCGAATGAAGTGTTCACTTATTTCTGCCCTTGAATTTTCAGCTGTAAGTAGATTCTTCTTTTCGTTGATAGCCCTCCTCGCCTGTGCTATTCTACGATTAGTTTCTTTCTTTCTTCGTCCATCGTTGGTATTTCGGCTTCCTAGGAAACAAAATTCTTAAAACCCTTCAAGCTTCTGTTTTCCTAGTTTAATGCATGCCCTAGTATCGTATATTGCTCCATAATGATGCTTTAGTCTTCTTTTAATTGATTTCCAGCTTGTATCTATCCATTGTCCACACCATATTTGTCAAATTCTTCCCAAAATCATTCTCCGTCTCGACTGTAACTGCTTCGTCGTCAGCAAACTGCAGCATGTTCTAATTATTTCTCCGTACATATGGATACCATTAGCCTTTTCTTTGATTTAATTGACGGTTTTCCTGATGTTAACATCAAAACGGGGGAGAGTGGACACTGGACACCCTTGTTTCACTATTTTTTATTATTCTTGCTTCTTTAGAGTTGGTTCCAGATTTTATCACAAATACTTGGTTTCATACATAGCACTCCCATTATTTCAGGATTCTTACCATTGTATTTGATTCCTCATCGTCAAAGGCCCTCTCTAAGTCGACAAATTCTGTGAAAATTTGTTTTCTTATCCATTCTCCTCTCTCTGAGCAGCCTAAGAGGCAAGATTGCTTCTCATGTGCCCTTGTTTTTCCTAAATCCGAATTAGACCCCGATCCAGGAATTCTTCTGCAATTTGTTTTATGTTCCTGTAGATCATTCTTGTCAGTATCTTCGATGCATATGTCGTCAAGCTTTTAGTCCTAAAATATTCACACGTCTTTGTTGCCTCCTTGTTTATAAAATGAATTATGATGTTCTTCTCGAAGTTACTTGGTATATCTCCTGTTGACTAGATTTCGTAAATGGGTTTATACACCTAAGTTTACGTCAGCTCTGCTAGAATTCCATGTATTCTTGGTGCCATATTCTTCCTCTGGTATCTTATTGTAACGTCAAATTCCGATTTTAAGACGCGGGCTCCGATGTCCCCTTTCCCTTTGAAATTTTAACCCAGAGTCTGCTTTCGTTGAAAGAAAATTCTAAAGTTTAAAATAAGACACACAAGGAGTAAGAGTGCAGCAAGTGTATCTCAAGACTCAGGCTTTTTAGACTTGTCGTTTGAGAACGTTTGCCTGGCTTCTACTCCCGGATCAAGAGCAAGGTCTCTGGCAAGGAGGATTAGTTGAAGGGGAAGAGGGAATTCTGCTTCAGAGGAAGGTCTTGCTCCAGTTAGGCTCGGAAAGCTGTCTTTTAGGTTCCCTAAGGAAAAAGGATTGAGGTCTCCGTTTGGGGAAGTTCCAAGCTTGCTAAGCATTAATCTATGTACCCAAGAGCTTACAACAATAGCAGGTCCTAGTCATCAAGATTTAAATTTCGAAGGAGAAGAAGTATCAGACATCAATACCGGCACATCTAGAGGGCAAGGCTCAGCAGCAAATAAGCCTACGGTAATAAGCTTCGAGACCCAGAAAGCAAGGCTATTGTTAACCTCACAGCATTTTACGTTAATCACAAGACTGTATTCACAAATTTAGTCGCACACAATGAAATGTTGACTAATTATCTTAACAAAGGTAAGGAATTACGGACTAAGTTCAACTCTGCCAAGAACAAGAATGTTGCCATGGTTAGTTTTCCTGGTATACCAACCCCTGTTATGGTGAAAACTGATTATAAGCCAAATGACCTGACACTCAACAGGATTTATGCAACTATCTTTGGATTGTCAAGTAATTATATCGAAAGTCCTGTTTGTGCATTAGCTGTAAATATTAGAACTGCTGCAAACCTTGGAAATTATGAGAAAAGGATTTTAAATTTGGTCGGTCCTGGCTACTCACTTCATGGGTATGCTATGGCAACAAACGAACAAAAGTAGTAGTAGATTTGAGATAAAGGGTGCGTCGACGGCAAGGTCATTTTGCACCACTACTCAATCGTTTGATTCAACACTCATTATAAATGGACCTTTACTACGCAATTTTTAACATAAAATAGAGGGAAGTTTTTAAATTTTGTTGAAAAGACCTATTTCCTTGAGAAACAAAATTGTACTACTTAGATTGGTGGGGTGGTCTCCTAGAATAGATTCTAGGTCCCCATATAGATTGAACCGTGTCCGCGCATCACGGTATTTGTCGCACTCTGTCAAGATATGTCGGATGCTTAAAGGGCACCTACACTCGTCACATTGAGGAGCTTGCTTCTCTTCGGTAAAAAGAAAGGCATGAGTCAGAGGGCAGTGCCCTATCCTCAAACGAGTGATAACTACTTCCTCCCTTCGATTGATCCTGGTAGAAGAAGGCCAAGCTGACGTTGTATGTTTGATGCTTCGCAGTTTATTGTTATTCAAAGCCCTCCACGACTCCCTCCACTGTTCAAGTACAACATTTTTTAGTGACCCTCTTAGGTCTTCGTACGGAACTAACGTTGATTTAATCTCTTCGTTAGTAAGAGCTTCCTTGGCCAACAAATCTGCTTTTTCGTTTCCACGTATCCCCGCATGTCCCGGAACCCAAAGAAAGCAAACACTTATTCCCTTGTTCATGAGAGTCCGCAGCGTGGCTTGAATGTGTTGAACAACTGGATGCATGGGTAAGAAGCCAGAAATGGATTGTAAGGAGCTACGGGAGTCGGTGCATATGACAAACGAGCCATTTTCGTCACTCAAGGCGTCCAAAGCCATTTTAATTGCGAAGAGTTCCGCCGTATAAATGCTGCACAGCGGATGCAGCTTCGCCTTAATGGCTCCATGTAGAGGAGAGAACGCTGCACATGCACAGGCAGAGTTACATTTCGATCCGTCCGTGTAAATGGGGATTAAATTGGGGTGGTTCCACCGAAACTTAAAATACTCACGTTGGTATTCCAAGGGAGTAGTGGAGGATTTTGGCCGAGATAGTAAAAACGTATTAACCGTAGGAGTGGGAGTCAACCAAGGTGCGTAAGTTGAGTACGCAACAGGGTATACGTCTGGTAGTTTAAAATCACATCCGAGGATAAAATCATTAAAACGAATACTTAGAGGTCTCGTTGCCCTAGACCTTCGATTAAAAACATTTAAAAGCCGAGGTTTAAAAAGTATGTCGTAGCATGGGTGACTCGTCATAGATAAAATTTTGGATACGTAACTGCAAAGCAGCCAAGTCCTACGGTAGTACAAGGGAGGTTCTCCTGCGTCAGAGTGGATGCTTGGAACTGGGCTGGTTCGAAAGGCCCCAGTGCAGAGTCGTAGCGCGGCGTTGTGCAAAGAATTTAACGCTCGTAGATACGATGGGCGGGCAGATGCATAAACAAAGGAGCCGTAGTCTATTCTAGACCGCACCAATGTGCGATATAGTAGGAGTAGGGTGGTACGGTCTGCTCCCCACGATATGTGACTCAAAAACTTTAAAATATTTATAGACTTAAAACAACTTGCCTTCAGATTATTGATGTGATCTCGCCAGTTGAGTCTTTGATCCAATGTTAGCCCCAGAAAACGGATTGACTCCACAAATGGGAGATTTCTTCCGCTAAGACGAAGTGTAGGAGGAAGGTGGACGCCTCTGACACGGTGGAAGTGAACGCATTTGGTTTTCTCAGTTGAAAATCTAAAACCGCTACTATGGGTCCATTGGTCTAATTTGTTCAACGTGAGTTGGATCAATCTCGATATGTTGGCCACTCTAGATGACCTGCAGAATATCGCCAGGTCATCAACGAATAGAGTGGCCATTATCGGCGTCTGGATGTATTTAGCTACGTCGTTGATCGCAATAGCGAAAAGCGTCACGCTCAAGACGGACCCCTGGGGGACTCCGTTGTCGAGAGGGTAGGGACGCGTTAGGAACTGCCCCGTCCTTACTTTAAAAATACGGTTTGTTAAAAAATTTTGAATAAAAGTTGGTAAGTTACCCCTAAAACCCCAATCATGCAGAGTGCGTAAGATTTTTCTGCGCCAAACCCGATCGTAGGCCTTCTCTATGTCGAAGAAAACCCCAACCACGTGTTGGCGGAGGATGAAGGCTTCAACAAACGAACAAAAGATGTACAACTGAAACACAAGGGAGAAGGTTGTCATTGGAACCTGGTTTGGACTTGCATTTATACTAGATTATCAAAATTTACTAGCTAAGACACATGAAGAACCTAACCGTGATGGATTTGAAAGGTTCGGGTGCATTAATGATTGTGAAACAATGATTGCTTGTTGCTTAAACTACAAAGCATCAGGAGCTACCATACAACAAGATGAACAGCAGTATATTGCAAACATTTGGTTACGCTTTTACATAGGAAGCAAGAGGACAGGGCTAATGCTGTTAAAGCTGTCTTTGAGAGAAGTGATTTTTATTTATAATAACTAGACTCATTTTTCTGTCTTTTCTTATTCATTGTAATATGTTTATTAGTTATAGATTTAATTTGAATTTAATTTTAAAATAAAAAAAATAAAAGACAAAATTGTGGCTTATGGCTTTCTTAGGGTATTCAAGGAGGGAGAATGAAGCAGCAATGCTTTTAAATATGTAAAATCATGTAGTCACGTCAAAGGTAACTTTGATTCATTTTTAGATTAGCTTTACTTTTTTACGTTTTTTGTTTAATAAAATAAAGGGGCCGCTCACTAATTATGGACTTAAAACGTTGAAAATAACCACAAAATCGTTCCTTTTTTAAACTTTTTAATACTTTAGTACAAATTTGCCTCAATGATTAACTTAGCCATTCCGAGCAATGACGTATTCGTTAAATATAATACTATTGAAGATTTACAGAGGTTATGACGGCGAACATTTAAGTTTCTTACCCTATAAGAGAAAAGATGGTGGATTTTAGGAACATTTTAAAAACTTATGGACACATGACTCGAAAACACGTGACACCACCATATATCTCCTTACCCTTTAAAACCAGCTTGAAGAATTCAAGCGCCAAAATACTCGATGTCTTTAATCCCAAAGTATTTAAATCCAGAATATCTATCCATATACTATTTAAGTAATCCTTGATAGAGGATAAATTCATGCCGATAACATCGTATACTAGAGAAAATAAAACAAACCAATTTTAACCCTGCTTCACGATTAATATAAATAATTTGTAAAATTTATGAATAATAAAACGCTATGATTAATAATTCATAGCTATAATAAATTACAGATTTCAAAGTGAAATTATAATGGGGCAGGATAGTATTTGTCAGTACTTTCCCCATATATGACTTGCACCTACGTGCTTCCCATTACAGTGACAACGGCCCTCAGTGGTCTTGGGCTTGCGATCAAAGCGCGGGGCTTTGCCGACGGTTGGGATCGGGGGATGTAGGCGGCGTGGGGCTGGAGGCGTGCCGCCTCTCTTGTGGGCCTGGTGGAGCGCTGTGGCCCCTGCCCACGGGTCCCGTGGCACTGGGAACCCGCCTGGTGGCCCTCAACCCCGAGACCGTGGCCTTCACATACGCCGGGACCTCGCAAACCACCGCCTCTCTCCTCGCCGACGCCGTCAACATTTTCCAGGGCAACCTGAGGGCACTGCTGCCGCCGAAGGCCCGCCGCCGCCCTTGGAGGGCCCCTGCTGGCAGTAGCGACCTCTCCATCGCCTTCTCCATAGATTCATCTTCCTCGCCACTTGAAGAAGACTTGCTCATGTGGGACACGGACGAGGGTTATTCGTTGGAGGTGAAGAGCAGTGGCGGTGGATATGTAGACGCAGTGGTGAACGCGAGCTCCTTCTTCGGCGCCCGTCACGCCCTCGAGACGCTCTCGCAAATGGCGGCGTGGGACGCCGGAGTCATCAAGATGGTGGCCGACGCCTCCGTGCTTGACGACAGGCCGTTCTATCCACACAGGTGAGTGAGTCCTGTAACGTTTGATAATCTACTGAAAATCGTACGGTTTTTTCCATAGGAAAATATTTCCTTTCCGTAGAAACATTAAATTGTGGTTTCGGTATTAGTGGCCCACACCGCCCCAATGACGCCGTTGGGATTTCCCCATCCACTCCCTTCTAAACCTATCTTCACCCAGAAGGAGTTGGAGGCCTCCCTATCACGACGGCATTCTTTCCTTTTTCCTTCCCCACCAAACCCCTCCCCGGGATGATTGGCGAATAAGTTAGGTTACAAGGTTCCCGGCCCCTTTGATTGTATACTTCTAAGGGCCTACCCTGGGTCTTCATCCGCTGTAACGTTTGATATTCAATTATTAATATTGCCGGGGTGTTATTGATGGGAGGTGAGGGGAGAAAAAATGGAGTTGCTCGAAGTATTGAGGCAAATAGAAAGTGAATAATCAAGAAAATAAAGAATATTTGGAATAAAACAAATATCTAACGTTCAGCCGTAGCGACATCCCCTTAACCTTGATGTTCTCGTAGTGTAACTAGAAAAATACGTAAAATTTACGAGAAATTAAAAGTAAGTGAGCGTTAAAGTGATTTATATTCCGCGAGCACACGAGCATTTATTTCAATCCTTTATTTTTCGGCGTGAACACGACTTCCTATATGATTAACTATTCGTCTGGAAAAATCACTATAATTTTACCGTCGGGCCTTGTATCATAGTAAGGCTCTGAGGTTATGTTCATTTTGTCATTCGAAAAATAGCTGTAGTTAATTGCTAAGCCTAGCACGTAGCCTCCGAGTATCTAGATGTTCTCAGCCCAATTCGTGTTCGCTGTACGCTTAAAACGAATCCTACATCCTTCTTGAGATGCTCCATATATATTATTCGAGGTCTTCCTTTTCCGTTCATGACACTAACTTGTTGGTCCACGATTGTCTTCATATAAAGTCACTCACTCTTCCTATGAGTCACCTCAAAGTTGATTTTCACATGTGACCGTAGAGCTAACCCGGACCATACCACTGACAGGAGAGCTGCGTCAAACCAGTTTTAGGACTGTGGACCAGTGATGATAATGATGACGAGCAAGCACAGATAAATCCCAAGCAGCTTCTTTTGCTACCAAGGGTCTTTGCACTGTTACAGAGGCCTCCTGGTGGATCCGGCCCGCAACTTCCTGCCCCTGCCCGCTCTCTACCGCCAGTTGGACGCCATGGCCGCCTGCAAGTTGAACGTGCTCCACCTCCATCTCACCGACTCGCAGAGCTTCGCGTACGCCTCCAAGCGGGTTCCCATCCTATCCAAGTGGGGCGCACAGCAGCCGGGACTCGCCTACACGGCCGAAGACGTGGCTGCCCTCGCCCGATACGCCCTGCGTCGCGGCATCCGCCTTCTCCCTGAGCTGGACGCGCCGGCTCACGCCGCCGCCGGCTGGGGCGCGGCCTCGGACCAGCTCGGCCTCGGGCCCTTGGCCGTCTGCGTCCGCCGACAGCCGTGGCGCGCCTTCTGCATTGAGCCGCCCTGTGGTCAGCTCAACCCCGCCAACCCGAACCTCTACCCGATCCTGGGGGAGCTATTTACGGACATGAACGAGGACTTCGGGGCTCGAGAGAGGACTGCGACTGGGGAGTTGGGTTCCCTGGTGCACATGGGGGGCGACGAGGTTCACTTCGGCTGCTGGAACGCTTCAGACGAGGTGGTGTCGTGGATGGAGTCGAGGGGATACCCTCGCACCAAGGAGGGCTTCGTGCGCGCTTGGGCCGAGTTCCAGGATCGGGCCCTGTCATTTGGGCCTTCCACAGCCATCCTGTGGACGAGCGATCTGACCGGCTCGGGGGCCGTGGAAGAGTACTTGGACAAGGGGCGTTACGTGATCCAGGCGTGGATGCCAGCCGGGGATCCGATGCCCACCGATCTACTGGCCAAGGGATACCGGGTGATCTTCTCCACCAAAGATGCCTGGTACCTGGACCATGGGTACGGCAACTGGAAGGGGTCCTCCACGTCCGGATATCCTTTCCATCCGTGGCAGGTAGGCTGGGCATTTGTGGAAAGGGAAGTGCAGATGTCCTGAGGTGACCTTAGGAGTGCGTTGCCCGTATTTGGAATTCTCATGGCTAATATGTGAGCACGTAGAGCTAAGTGGTAATTAAAATGGGTTAAACAGAGTGTCGACAAGTGAGGTATGAGCACCACTTACAATCTGAAACATCATTATTTAACACTTTCAATGCTGACCAGGTAAAACTCAAAATCGACCCCCGGTGCGGCTGTCGTTTTTTAATGCAAAACGCATGCATGGGTGCCAAAAGAGCTGGGAAAAATAATGAAAAAATTTTCTTGGCCCTAATTTGTTAGCTATGAGTTTTTTTATTTATGACGTGATATCACGTCACCCGCACAGCGGGATATTAACGCAATGCGGGTTGCATACTGTCGGATTTTTCCCCGCACCACCGTTTTCTTTCAATTTTTTTTCTGCGCTATGTATCCAAAAAAATACGAGGAAAATGAATTTGTTATGCTCTACTGGTATCGCCATTGGTATTTTGCCACTGCCATAGGGAAATTTTTGGCTTAGACGGATGTAATGCAAGTTATAAGTACAAGGAATCGCCGTGAACAGCTGTTTGATTGTGATGGTAATTCTGCACAAGATATTTCGGCGTATTCCTTGTACTAGTAATCCTGAGTATCGGGGTAGGGTTCGATAATATTGAATAATTTCTACATTTTCTTCTGAAGCCACTATTCTCGTCACAAATTCCTTCACTCGTTTCATGTTTTCAGCTCCAATTCCTTTCTTCCCATACGACCACCCGTAAGCATCAGATATTTAACAAAAATGGTTTTCACATACCATTATGTATTCCCTTCACTGCACGTGCTTGAGATGAGTGGCACTCTGCTTTCGAGATTATTTTCCGACGGTGTATTAGGGTGTTTCTTGACGTGCACCACTCCTGCCGGCTGTTCTAAGGTTGGAGGGGGTACGGAGATGAAGCGAGGGGTGATAGTAAGATTTAGTCGGTCCACTTGTGAGAACTAGGAATAACCTTCTTGGAAGTGCTATCGGCACATCAAAAAGATGGGGAAGGTATGGGGAAATATTTTGCTGATGCGTGTCCTTTTAGGGTTATTGGAGTATAGGCTCCGTTGCCGAAATAAAAATGGATGTGGAAACAAAAATAATCAACCTATATTTTCCTCATTACTATCTTCTGAACTCAAGCCAATAACATATTTTTCAATATGATGTTACCGAGTTAGAAATTAATGCATAAAAACTGGAACTAATAGTATTTGCAAGCAAACATCTTACAAGTAATCTTCATTTAGGCCACGTATCGCGGTTCTTACTATGAATATTCTGCGAAAATCTGAAAATGATGTAAATTTTTACCGCAATAATATTTTTTCATTTGGTGCATAATAATATCAATTCGAGTAAACCATTCAATAATACGTATTGCTAGGAATAGATTTGCAGCATCTATGCCCCTTATTACTTACCCGATTACCGAAAGCAACGATACGTTTTCTTTCTAATTACACGAGGGAAAGAGTAATTCCATCGCGCTAGGAAATCTCTAGTTACTTCTTATTTATGTAAGATCCCTAGACTATTGAAAAAAGGAGCACATAACATGAAAAAAAATATTTTATTTACCCAAAACAAATTCAATACAATCGAAATGATGACCATTTTTAAATTATATATTATATACCACTACGTACAGTCATGTATGTTTTACCTGTGTAGGAAATACCTCTCTCACAAATTTTATAACAATATAACAACCTACAATACTATTGCAATATAACAAAGCAACTAAACAAGGCAACCTATAATACTATTGCAATATATGATACAAAAATATATAATACTATTTATGCCTTCTTATGAAAGAAAGAAAAAAGCTCGGGACAGAGTAGAGGAGACCTAGCAGCCAATGTAGATATCTGCAGTCTCTTTCCTACGCCCAAGAGTGCTTGCACCGCAATAGTGCAATACTTGCACCATCGATTTTTCTTTCTGCCACCTTCCTCTTGGATGAGTTCAGGGAAGTGAGATTGATATATTGATGGTAAAAGTGGCTTGGGATAAGGAATGTGGGATGGAAGAATAAAGGACCTAATGACAGAAAGACGGAATTTATAAGGGAAATCTTTCCGGCGGGTTCACGATAAATGAAAAAGCGTGCATAGCTTTCGGGAAGGAATTATTAGGGAATCAATGGAGGAGTGAAATGAATCTAAAAGGAACGGATTTTTTTAGAGGAAATACTCAAGGCTCTGCATCGTTTGGGCCGGTATTCGCTGAAAAATGTAGGGCTTGAAGAATGCTAAAGAATCCATCACGACTCATGTATATCCGAAAGCAAAGCAGGTCAAACAAGATAGCAATGCTCCATAAGTCGGATATATTGGTAATAGGAATACTTACCTTGTGAAATATTAGGCCTATGAAGGTAAAACTCTTCATAGGTCAATTGTTTCCAATTCCTAACCTATTCTTTCGAAGATTATGAGAAAGTATGTCTGTATACGAAAGAGGGTGTCTGGGAAAAGGAGACGCAAAAAACACTTGGGTCCTTGGAAGGGGGTGGAATGGTGAGAGCTGGGTTTTCTATGAAAGTGATATTTTGAGGGGTCACTGAACTAAGGGTCCACCGCAAAGGACGGACGGTATTGTTATAGGGTTCAGGAAAGAATAGGACAAAGGGAATGGGCCAGTGATTGACACAAAGGGATCTGGCGTAGAAGGAGGCAACGCAGTACCTGACTGTGAGGGTTCAACCTCCTCCCCACCCTCCTCCTCTCTAATTTCTAGCTCGGAGTCTTCAGAGAATGCCTGATCCCGCTCTCTTCCAGGAGCTCCCCCTTCTTCGTGTACATTCTTCTAGAGAAGGCAGAGAGCTAAGAAGGAAATGTTTGTGCCCTTGCGGAGGTTTCCTCCCTCGACGTCGATGGCTGCAGGTCCTGATGGAAGGTCGAAGACTACTGATCATCTACAAAAGCTGATGAATAGAGAATTTCACCTCTTTCAGGCGGCATCGACTACCGGCCAGCATGAAACATTTTCCGTTTTACTTCTCCCTTCCGTACCATCTGCAATAAATACATTGTATTTTTTTAAATTCCGATAAATAACAGGATCAAAGTAAACACTCTCGGTGAAATAGGCCAAAGCTGAAATGCTACAAACAGCTTTACTAATGTAAAACTATGTTTAGGAACTAAATATTCACAATGGCGAGACAAAGAATTGAAAGCACCCATAAGCCATTGATTTCATGGTTATCGAGAAAATAAAAGCATTTTTATAAAGTAACTCCTAAGCACTTTTTCGCCAATCCATGGGATAATGTGCAAACAGTTATTTGCAATTGTAATAAGAATGTTTATAAGTGCATAATATACATATATCAACAATAAATATTATAAATAACTTACACTTTTTCCGTAAATAACTTCCTTCACTCTCGTAATATTGCCGCTTGTCGATCCCCTCACTGCTCAGGAGTTACACTGACAAACAAAGAAAGGGTGCAAAAGTTAGAGATATGTTACGTTGCATAAAAAAATGTAATGGCATTTTCAAATTTACATTAAAGTTTAACTAATCACAGTACTGCATGTATTAATTGAATAAAACTTATTAACATCAGACAATAAAGGTTCGAAAAATGAAAGGCTCGCAAGAAGAAAAAAGGAAGGATGGAAAAAATCTATATTCTCGCTAAGCATTATTAAAACAATAAAAAATTAATAAACACACATAAGTAAGTTCCAGTTAGTAAATACTTTTGATTTGTAAAATAAAACTCAAATAAAATTTGTCATACTCACGCATTAATAGAAATAAATAAAAATAATAGCATAAAATACAGGGGAGAAAATGAATGGAAATTGGCTTACCTTAAGATAAAAGAAAAAATTATATCCCAATCCTCCCAGGAAAGGTTGCTTGAAACGGCGTCCACAAATGCACTCCTAGATCCCTGCTGAACAACTTAGGGGGGTAAAATGTCATAAAAGAACTGAACCGAGCTCTTACGGAGGGCCGGAACACTCGGGGTACACATGACGTGATATCACGTCATCAGCACCAGGGGATAGCTTACCATGACGTGATATCACGTCATGCCGCACTCAAGGTGTTAAATTATACACAAAACACAAAAAAAAAACAAAATGCGTAGTCAATGAAAACTAACTTTTACTGGAATTCATGAGAGAAGATAGATTTAAAATGAAACGGAAACGATATGAAACGGTTGAGGATAAGATAAATATCAACACCCATGACACTTCGTACTAGTAAACCGATGATACACTCCGTTAGTATCAAGTCTCTACAACACGTGTTCGCTACTTTTCTTCAGGAGATGCTGCACAGCAAGAGAGCAGTCACACTCATAACAGTGGGATAAAATTTCCTACGCAGCGCAGAGGGCGCGTGCTATGAAGACCATAAAACTATGCCTAAGGTCGATGTGATAACTTTCCTAGGGTTAGAACTTTTGTCACAAGAAAGGTGGGAGTAAATCTAAATCCTGACTCCGAATGCGAATCGCAAATTGTATCTTGAGTGACGATCGTAGCCGTGTTATACATTTTCATACATTAATCATACCAGCTTCATAAATATAAAAATATTTGAATGCTTGAGCACACAATTTTTATCGATCAATAAAAACAGTATCAATTGAAATTATAATTAAGCAGTAGATAAAGCGTGCTGATAATGACGTTGGCGCAGGCAACGCACCTTTAACTCTGAAACTAATTAACTAGCTCTACAGCCGTGTGTGCTAATCTAACTTCATTGTGGACCAATAAAAAACCACCGATTATTATAGGTACAAAAATCTTGAGCAATGCGCTTAAATAGGTAGAATTTTATGTCTTCAAAGATTTTCAAGAGTCTACGAACACCCAAAATATAAAGCTGTCGGTGAGCGATTATCATGTCAAGTGAAAAATCCCTCGCCATGATTTATGTTATTCTCAGTCTTTTGCCTGACAATGTCTATTTTTATTTGCTCATCCTATGACAGTACCACCTGATTCCATTATCTCATTGTCCAATTTATTATTCATTAATAACTTTTTGTGAACCAAGTTTCAGCTGAGTTACACTTTGTTTTCACGGAGCAAGGAATTTCATCAGGACATTATATGGTAAACTGTAATGTTTTGCAGGTGGGTTACGACAATGCTCTGCCCCAACGTCGTTGGCGCAGCGGGGGCGAGGTCCTCGGGGGCGAAGTGGCCATTTGGGGCGAGATGGTGGACGAAAGCTCCCTCGACGCTAAGACGTGGCCCCGTGCGGCCGCAGCGGCCGAACGACTCTGGAGCAACCCGATGACTGGGGCGAGGGGCGGCGCCAAGGGATCGTGGATCAAGGCCAGGCGCCGCATGATGACGCATCGCGAGCGGTTGGTTGGGAGGGGCGTGGGGGCGGACGCTCTACAACCCAAGTGGTGCTTCTTCAACGAAGGGGAGTGCGACTGATCGGAAACACTCTTTCAACGTATGAAAATTTTAAGTTTTCCTTTTCATTTTCGACTCCTTTCTTTGTAACATCGAACTCCTTCTATTGTAACTTCGACAATCGGAGCCGAAGTGACGTCTCATTCGAAGAGGTTCCCGATTGTTGCGACCACGTAAGCAATTCATTCCGAACTTCAAATCGAACTTCGGCATGCGAATTTGAAGGGGTTTGAGGCTTCGAATTCTCAGTGCCGAATTTGGATTCTCGATTCAAGGTTTGGCGAGAATTCTTATATCGTAATTTTTGTGTCCTCTGCTGTTAACCACGATGCTTAAATGATGTTACTATTTAGTTTAATTAATTTTAAGAATGGCACAATAACAAAATCCGTTCACAGGCTTCGAATTGTAGATTTTTGAATCAATTCCCGGTTGTGGGTTTTGGCCAAGATGATGACTTCGTGTATCGTATTATGTTGATAATAGTTACGTTGAGGTATGAGTAAGAAATTGAATGTATCTTAGATCCTGAAGTTTCCTTTGAGGTCATGAAATAGTCAAGTTTTCAAATTAAAATTCCCAAGTTATCTTAATGTACAAATTTACTTCATGCGAGTCGGTATGCAACTAATCAATTCGCGTTGTTTGGGCCGACATATTCACCATTAATATGGAATTTTTAAGCTGCATCGGTAAGTAATCATCGTCATTACTAACATTTCCATGATGCTATAGCCAATCGTTTATTTCAAAAAACCTCCAATATGGACAATCAACGAACATTGATAAAGCTAGGTTGGATTATTAATTTGTTTTTATTAGCCTTTTAATTAATTAGCATTTTCAATGAATTCGTTAATTTATTTCCTAAATATTTCAATTTTGGATGTTGCAAAAGTGATACTTCATGAACTTTCATATTTGAGGCTAATATAACGTAATGGGAGCTACAATTCGAATGGTGAAAAGGATTTGTGGTAATTGCCATTTAGAATAATTATGATATTTTATTCTCCATGTTATTTCTGTTAACATAAAAATATTATCATTGATTGATCTGTGATGCATAACGAAACTCGAACTAAAGCTATGGATTAGATATGGGGACTCAACTTTTTGAGAAGAAGGCAAAGGGGGAGAGAGTGCAAAAATATTGCATACAATCGCGCTAGGTTGCGTGGAATCAGGGATTTCTCAGACCTTTTTGCCGTGGACGAGCTTTTCTTCAAGGGGCTCTACCGCCTGACAAAAGATATGGTGCGTGGACGTATGGCAGAATTGTGACCACACATGGCAGTAGCACGGAGGAGCACGGCCATACCCATTGAGTTAAAAGTAAGCTTAAATAAATTAAGGCTAAGAAAATTATCTCTGCATGTGACTCATATGTTACTGACTTATTCAAATTACTTACGTAGGTGCTCTATGCACTTCACTTTTATGGCCAGGGGAGCTACCAAAAAAGTACCGGAACCGATAGTAATCTCTGACTCTGCCGAAGTAACGTGTCCAATTCCATTAAGGAATTAACAGAAGCTCTCAACTCAAACGAAATCCTTGCTAAATAGATCCACTATCATTGAGGAAAGAGGAAATGAGCAGGATCTCTCGCAAGCATGGAGACATTATATTTTTAATTCTTGATTTATTTATCATTAACATTACCAAGTTATTAATTCATTTAATAAATTAAAATATACATTTACTTTATTTAAAAAACAATTTGGTTCACATGAAAAACTATAATTAAAAATATTAAAGTTAATGCCTTCTCAGGTACTCGATCAATCTATGAAAGAGATAAATCGAGAATTAATAATAAAATATACTTTCTCTTCACCCAGGAATTACCTTGCCACACAAATAACTGGCACCATAGGCTATGTTGATGGAACTTATGTAGTCATCAAAGCACCAAAAGAGCAGGAAAACTTATTTTTAAATAGAAAATCATATCATTCCATCAATGCTATGATAGTAAGTGGAAAAATATTGAAATACTATTTTTCAAATGAACCCAATGGGGAACTTGCATGATTTTTTTTATTACATAGGCGGACAGAAAATTATTTTCTGAATACAACAAAGAAAACCGCATGTAAATCTGAGTTTTCCTTCGCGAGTTATTTAATGATAGGTAAATATAACGAATTTTAAAGCGCGGGAAAAACTCCCTCACCCCCCAAGCCACTGCCGACGAAGCCTCGATGACGTCAAAGGTGCCTAAACATCACGCGAAGCTATTGTTGTGATTGTTTGTAATAGTTGCCAGCAGTTGTGAGAGCTTCGTTTGTTAGACGTGTTGATTATTTTATATTTAAAGATAAATGTCCGACGAAAGAGGCTTGGAAGCCCTCATATTTTGCATTATTTATAATATTAATATCTGAGTAAGGGCATAAAATATAAAACTGGAGCAGTTAAACCAAAAATTTGATAATACCTAAATAACATCGTTGTAGGAGTCTGAGCCACGGCCATTGGAAGGGGGATACGTCAATTGTAAGTTGATGTTATCGACGGCATATCATTCATTTAAGTATGTAATTAGAACGATTTTGATGTTTACTAATGTCCGCTTAGCTTTTATATACAATGACTTCATCCGTTTATTCGTAGGTACCGGAGAATTCGTCGTTTAGGACTGTCTGTGCTTGTATTAAGGGGTGAATTCCAGTCAATGCAACTTTTGCTCGCTGATTGGAGACATCTAGGAACATTTTGGTGCCAAAATAGTGTTATTTTCAACGTGACATCTCCCGTTAAGCTACTGCTAATAATCACAGTGCCAGTGGTTGTAATGCACAAAGTTTGACAAGGTTGAAAAATATCGGCCAAGAGTTATCAGTGTTCCATCGTGATTGAATTGTAAAAAGCGCTATTACGCTATCGATAAATGTCTAACAGTAGTGTAAAAATTGTCAGTGGCGTGCTAATCTCCGTTGTTCACCGTAGATATGACATTTCACGATCACGCTATTGAAATAAAAACTGGGTGTGAAGTTTGTTATTCCATTATTTCAACGAATAGTAGTGAGAAATGTCACTTGTGTGGGCTAATTTAATGGTTTAAATCAGTGAATAAATAGTTCTATTCATCATAACGAGTTCTGTTATTGTAAGTTGTACGTGATGAATATAAGAATGTGATAGTGACATCCAGTTTTTGATAAGAGTATTTGCCTATTTCCCACTATATTTTTATGGTATATGCTAGTATATTGTTTATGGATTTACCTATATCATTGAAATAGGTTGTAGCTTGTGTGTGTGTTGGCAGCGGAACCGATTCGCGATCTCACATGTGGATTGTGTGCAGACTGTTTTGCTGTGAATTCGTACCGTAGGACGGATAGGACTACCTTCTCCGTTAATCCGGCGTTGCCAAATTCAACAGCACAGCTTACTCTAATGTCAACAGCACAGCTTACGATCGTTATCCTCCAGTATTACAAGTTTCTTTTACAACTCGATTTGCCGCCGACGTATAGCAATAATTTGTCTTAACAAATTCCATGAGGGTCGTAGCATCAATTTTTGGTGTCCTAAAAAAAGGCTGGTGTCCTAACACCCCATGCCACACGCCTTTTAGGCGGCTTGCGGGGTATTATGTTGACGTAGATGAATTTCAGGTGTACTATTCGAACGAGTGGCAACGTTGTCATCCATTTTTCTGATAACCAAAACACACGAAGTGAAACGCTTGTACTTCATCATCCCGATGCCGCATTATTAATATCCCAAGTAATAATCTAGGCACAATAGCAATAGGAAAACTTGCCCAAGAATAACAGAACAAAATAAAGTGACGATTAGCGGCTAAATACTCCCTCAAAACAAATTTTACTCCAAGCGCTCAGCGTATTTCCCTACTCCCCACGGTTGTTTAGGCACCTATGACGTCACGCCTGGCCTCGGCAACGCTCGGGTGTCTTCGCGCAGTGGTCGGCTCAGAGAAATTTTTCTCGATTTTAAATGCAATTTTTTTATTTCTTTTGATGTTGAATGGAGAAACTGAAGGTATTTTTGCGACCTAATGTATCCATTTGACTTATTCAAAATAGTTTTTAGGGCAATCTACGACCCATGCAAGTTCCTCATTCAAAAAAAGTAACAAGCAAATACGCAATGACATCAAATTTACACCGATTTTGCAAATTTTAAAAACAGCTCTGACGAATTTCCAATATTCTTTCAAGAAAACAAATAATAGACTTTAAGAAAATCTTTGGGACTATGCAATTCCTCAAAAATCTGCGTATAGTACCTCTAAATGTGCCCTAAACCCATCCCCTATTCCTTTCCCTTCCTAACCCCCGCAATGTCTTGACAGAAATCTTCACTCCATCAGCTCACCATAGTATATGAAACCAACCCCGTTCCTGATTCGCCGAGAAGACAGCCCATTGGCTGGGAACTTGGACGACAGCTATAAAAGAAAACTCCGCTTGGAATTATTTTTGAGAAGTTATTTGGTAGTTCCATTTCAATTCATGCAGGCCTCAAGACCGTATAAAAGATAGTCAAAGTTCTAAAAATATTGTGATTTTGAAGCAATTATGTTATTCATATTACTTAACTTGCCCGTTCACCTTAAAAGCTATTTTCCGAATAAATAAATGAAAACAATGAGAAGTCACTTTAATATTGTATAAAACGAAGATGGTGATACGGTTTTAGTTGTCCAATCAAGCACTTTCTGCACGAATATGAATTCCAGAAGGTCCTTGATTCCAAAATAGAATTCAACTAAATTATGTATTATCCGTATCAAGCTCTCTTTTCTTTCATTGTAGGCAGATGGACTGAGAGGCGCAGTGGAGTACAAACAACACTCGAAGAGAGTGAAGCTGGACGTATTACGAATGCCATCGCAGAGGGTTACGTTCAAGCTTCACAAACTGCGGTGCCTTTAATTTTCAAGACAGTTTTCCTTTTCCTGCCAAGTATGGAATGGGAAGTGCCAAGTGATATCTGCCACCAGTGGAGTGATATAAGTGGTCAAACCTTTCACTATGAGCACACACTACGAGCAAAAGAAATACAACTGCGACGCGTGTCAAACAGTGCAATTGTGACTGCCTCGTACCTTTAATCCCTTTTGTATATTACCACAAAAATAAGAAAAAACTGTGCCCCTATTCGGGACAATGCAATATCCTGATATATTTATACCAGTTGTTTTAATATACCATTAAAAATAGTGTTCACAAACATTGTCTACAGGATATATATGCACGGATTGCTCCAGAGGGCTTCAACACTCAACAGCCGGCGACAAACAACGGTGACGGAGAAGTATTAAATCTGACGATTCTAGCAATCTGGGAGTGGATATTGGTATGATAACATACAATTTTCCAAAAAATAATAACTTTTAATTGTAACTACGTAATCGTTCCTATAATAGGGAAAGAGAAAGCACTTTAAAGATTTGTGACTATTCCATCAACTTTTAAATACTACTATGAAAACAAGCACTAGGCAACTATTTATTGATTAAATCTTTGACGGTCTAAAGTGATAAATACACTTACGGGCATCTGCCGCGTGATCCAGCACGAGATTTGACCCGACGATCCAAGATCCCCTTCTGGCTACTTGGGAAATGACAATACTTGGCGATGTTGGCATTTATTTATATTGAGTGGGAGAGGCAGAAGGGGATTGGGAGTTATAACTGAAAGAAAGATATTGAGAAATGTTTCAGACTTCTGGGTTCCATAGAATTATGTGCTTTACTTCCATTTACTCGAGCTCCTGTGCTTCCCCTAAGTCACTGAAATCTCCTAATATAGCACGAGGTTTAGGAAGATGACAGGCAGGTCGATTCTGAAGATATCATACAGCCGTCACAAACGGATTTCGTCAATTTATTGACGGCTACGGCGCTGGAGCGATTTTGAAACTTTTTAGTGACGTCACTCTGACTACCTCATAGGTGGAAGTAAAGGGGACTCCATTATAGAGGCTCATGTTGGGCGAAGGCTATACCTTTTACCTAATGACGCTTGGCGGGCATTTTATTCTATCGCCAACATTGACCGCATAGCGGCGCCACAAGACAAATCGATCCACCTTAGTTGATCTCCACCTCAGATCACCATAAAGCGTAGTTGAGGTGGTTTCGCGTGCTCCGTCTTTAATCGGTTTTTGCAGTACTTTTCGTAGTGAGTGTCGTACATTCAGTTTTATTCGGCTTTCACAATGGGGCCTAACAGTCCTTGCTGTGTACCTGGGTGCAAAGGAGGCTACGCGGTAGGCAAAAGAGACGTAATAAGGAGCTGGGCATGCGCAACGAAAACCCTTCCAAGCAAAGGTAAGTAATTCACCTATTTTAGGTAGATTTTGGCAATTATTTAAAATTGAATCAATTACTAATTACCGGACTCGAGATAAACTCCCCGAGTCCAATAAGTAATTGTACCGCGTAGCTTTTGGCAGAAATGCAATGCAACGATTTGTCTTGGTCGCAATGCCGATATGATTGCAAAATTCCTTTAAAAATGTACATTCAACGACTAAGCGAACGTAAAGAAATTCGTGTTATCTCTAAAATAAAAAGCTGTGATCATAGTGTTAAAAAGCCTATTATGAGGAATTGTCATGTTAAAACCCACGTGGTCTCGATTCTGCCATTCGTACTATGCAAATGGCGTCGTTGGTCGTGCTACGTTGTAGCAGGGTTATAAGCAATTTGCACGTGACCTTCGGAGTTATGCATTTCTATTATATAATCGGAGCTGCAAATGGATTTTTCTTCAGAATGTTGCCCAAATGCAGAAATGGCGCCGGGTGATTCCACGTTTGGACACGGAGTTCTCTGAACGAGATGTTGTATAGGAGGATCGCTTTCCTGAGGGTTCAATTGCGCGGGACACCGAAATAAACTTGAAGACGGTTCCATCGTTACGTAGCCGAGGGGGATACCTGAACTTAAGCCAGACGATATTCCCTAATTGCCCGAAGTACTTGACTAGAAGGTCACCGTTCGGAAGCCTCCGAAGGAAAGGCCATCTACCGCAGTGCTTCATCCAAGGGATACCTGCGGGAATGATGGTTCTGACGTGTGCGTAACCCTGTTTGATGGTGTGCCTTTGCTGGTTGAAGAAGCTGAAAAAAAGATACCATTAAATGTCTCATTGGGAGCGGTGCCTTTCGAAAATTGGCAGATTCACTTCTCGCCCTCTCCGAAACTGTGGATGGGATTAGGGGTATACCACTTCCTGGGCCAAACTGGGCGACTGCTGTTCTCAGCAACTGTGCCGTATTCCCAAATGCGTGTCAGTTAACGGATGGCGACGGACGAGTATTAGGAATTTATAATTTTGGTAATCTACGGCCTTCTATTCAGGCCTGAACTTTGTTTTACGATCCTAGGGCTGAGATGCAGAAATAACACGCCCTTTTTCCTTTCCTTGTACGGAAAACTTTCGCACTTGGTTAAAATTCATTTTTTTTCTCTCGCATTTGTCGAGCTTAATCAAAGATTTTTCTTGTCTTGAAAAATAAGAGAAAATTTTTGATTTAATTGCGGGGGCAATGTGGCGATAATGCTCGCCAGCATGTTTGTTTTTTTGTTATAAATTAATTTCATATCAAGATTTGTTTATTTTAAAATGACCATGAGTTTATTTTTCCCTAATGTCTGTTTCAATTGATGATTTATTTGTATTTTGTAATTTTTGATGTGTATGAGTGTGTGTTGTTGTTTTTAAAAGTGATTCAAAAAGTGTGCGATAAAAAAAAGAAGGAAGAAACGGTAATGAAGTATTTAGAAAAGCAGGTGGCGCTGATGTAATACACCACGTGTAGGTTTCCCTTCCCCCCTCCCTTGTCCCGAGAAGACGGGCAGGAGCGATCGAGAAGCGGTCGGAAGGAGTCAGGAAAAAGAGTCGGAAGAAGCAGGCGACAGCAGGCGAAGTATAGACGCCGAATGAGCTGTCATCGTGGAGGCGAGGCGAGACCGGAGCCAAGGACGAGCCGTGGCGATCTGCTCGCCAGTCAATGGCCAGATTATCCTTATTCCTCGAGAGCCTGATATCTGGGTTTACGCGAGAATTGCTGAAGGAAGGGCAGGCCAAGCCATCCACTGCCAGACAACCCATTTCCGGATCCTGGAAGTTGTCTGCTAGCCTGCGCCGCACCTTTCGACGAGGCCCACGAGCAACCCCCACGCTTTTGCCTGCATCATCAACTCCTAAATTAAGATAGGAGACGACACTCTCACTCAACGACCCCCCGATTTTCCCCTTCGTTTCCCATCAGCGCACACGTATTATTTTTCAAGAAGAAACACATAACTTTCGTAATGCCATGTCATTTTGTGAAAATAATTCTCAGGGTCACCTATATTTAAGTAATTTACGCGGAAGAGACTAAAAATTGCCAAAAAAGGTTAGTTGTGTTGTGGAATTGATTGAAAATTTAACTTTCATCATTTTTCTTTGACAAGTTGTTTTTTGTTGATTTCTTTACGTTCACATATTTCATTGATGCAGATATTTTCTCAATAGAGATAAGTCCCCTTACTAACCATTTCATGAATAAATCTTGCTTACTAAAGTATAAATGTGTTTTGGGATTTAAAATTCGAGAACGGAGGTTTCCTGGTTTCCTATCAACCGCTTCATTAGTTGTATGGACGCGCTTATTTTTACATCGTCCAGCCTTGAGGTATCGTGCTCTAGCTTCCGGCTGTCGCGTATTCGGCTCGCAACGCGCGGTTAGTTAGTTATTGTTATTTTTAGGGTGCGTCGACATCTTAGGTCATTTTGAACCGCATCATTCCATTCGTAAAAATTCATTTTGGGAGGATCACGTCATAAACCTGAACCTGAAGGAATCTGGATATTTACTTCCTCGGAATATAAAATAATAGGTGAGAAAGGTGAGTGCGTGAATACACATTGTGTAACGAGGTTAGATTTCATTCAGCAGACCAATAGTTTTCAGAAATTTTATTACCCGACTAAGACGTTCAGGGTCGTCACGAAGCATATCGTTTAGTCCTCCAACAAGGTTCATCCTATATCGCAATACCCGATATAGGTCACATTCCGTCAGGATATGTCTCACACTGATTATAGAGTCATATTCCTCACAATTAGGCGGGATTTTCTCTTCTGTGAATAGATAGGAGTGAGTCATGGCGCAGTGCCCTATCCTCAGTCGTGTGATGACTACCTCCTCTCTCCGAGTATTCCTGACCAAAGAGGCCCACTCTGACACGTCAGGTTTCACACTACGGAGTTTGTTTCCCGTTTGGGAACACCAGCGTTCTTTCCACTGATTTAGAACGATTCTCTTCCACGCTACCTGGAGATCACCTGCAGGTACTGGAAGTGTATTGCGTTCTATATCGGATAGAGCCTCCTTCGCCGCTCTGTCTGCCTTTTCGTTTCCGCGTATACCCATATGCCCTGGTATCCACATGAAACTGATTTTCACACCCCTCATTTGGAGAGAGTGGAGGGCAACATGAATTTCGTTTGCAATGGGATGCGACGGAGAGAATCGGAGTATGGTTTGCAGAGAGCTCATTGAGTCAGTCCAGATGACATAAGGTGTGTCATTTTGATGGATTCCCTGAAGGGCCATCCACAGAGCAATCAATTCAGCCGTGAAAATACCACACAGAGGGCTGAGCTTCCGCTTGATGACACCGTGGTGATTTGAGACCACGGCACATGCACACGCCGAATCAGTTTTCGACCCGTCCGTGTACACGGGAATTAACTCTTGGTTGAGGGCTAAGAATTCGTTGAAGAGCTGCTTGTATTCGGCGGCCGAAGTGGAACTCTTGAGACGTCTGTGGAGTTGCGTATCGCATAACGGTCTCGTCTTCTCCCATGGAGGTAGTCTAGAAGTAGTAGCGGGGAATAATACGGGAACGTTGAACGGACATTCGTCTAAAAAGTTTCTTAGCCGTACGCTTACTGGTGTGGTGGCTTTCCGTCGTCGGTTAAATATTTCTAAAAATCGTGGTTTGAAAATGACATTATGCGCTGGGTGATTTCTCGTCGCTAAAACCGTAAAATATTTAAAATCTTCAGACATCTCTCCCTCAAGTCTTTCGTGTGTTCACGCCAGTTTAGCCGTCGGTCAAATATCATCCCCAAGAAGCGATATGACTCAACGAAAGGGAGTACAGCATTGCCCAGGCGAAGGTTTGGTGGGAAATGAATCCCACGCATACGGTGGAAATGCAGGCACTTAGATTTCTCCGCAGAGAATCGAAATCCGTTTCGCTTGGACCACACGTTCAGCCTGTTGAGAGTAATTTGCAACTGCCGTCCTGCTGTTGCAACTCTAGACGAACGGCAAAAAATCGCCAAGTCGTCTACAAATAGAGATCCCATCACCGGTTCCTGAATACAGTCGACTACGTCGTCAATAGCAATGGCGAAGAGAGTCACGCTTAAAACTGAGCCCTGGGGTATGCCATTGTCAAGTGAATAAAATTGTGAGAGATGCCTTCCTGTTCGTACCTTAAAAACTCGGTCGGTTAAAACGTTTTGAATAAAAATCGGCAAGTTCCCCCTAAAACCCCACGCATGAAGCCTGTCTAAAATTCTCCTCCGCCAGACTCTGTCATACGCCTTTTCTAGGTCGAAAAAGACTGCTACGACATGCTGTCGAAGGAGGAAGGCTTCCTGAATAAAATTTTCTGCACGGACGAGGTGATCTAATGTGGATCGACCTCGGCGGAAGCCACATTGAATGTTTGAGAGAAGCTTTTGCTTTTCCAGCCACCACATGAGTCTCCGATTTATCATTCTCTCCATGACTTTACATAGGCAGCTTGTGAGGGAAATGGGTCTGTAATTATTCGGGTCAGCTTTTTCTTTTCCTTGTTTAGGGATAGGTACCACTATTGACTCCCGCCATGACGATGGAAAATCCCTATCAACCCAAAGTTGGTTTAAAGTGAGCAGAACTTCGTCCAATGCCTTTTCCGGAATATTACGGAGGAATGCATTATGTACCTCGTCCAACCCTGGCGAGGTGTTCCTGGTGTCTTCGATGGCGGAGGTGAGTTCCCACAGGGTGAACGGGTCGTTGTACGGAGCATCTGTATCTCCTACTAAGAAGGAAAGGCGAGAGGCTTCGTGTTGGCGTTTACGGTGGAGAAAGGAGCCGTGGAAGTTATCATCACTGCTTGTGTTGGCTAGGACCTGCCCAAAAGCTTCCGAAATGGTCGCAACGCGCGGCCTGAAGCCGAATGTAACAATACAGATTTTTCATTTTTCAGCTGATGTATGCTGAATAGGTGTACACATACGATAAAAAAACTTTTCCCCTTGTATTCCAACAAACGTTGTGTCATTTACACTTTAAAAAATCTTTATTTACGTCATCTTTCGTAAGAACCCATATTCCTTTTTGAACTACACCATCTGGCGCTCTGTTATGAGTGGTATCATAAGAGGTCAGGATGCCTGCCGTCGGAGCGAGTTTGACAACACCGTTCTCTCTCCATAGGGCCCGAGCTGTTAACTAAATGTGGAACGCACTCTATCCACTTTTCTACCAAGAGCAACTTACTAGTGTTTCTTGCTCTTCGGTTCTCGCGTTTAAGTTCGCTTGCAGATTTGTATTGACATAAATTTTAATGGTGACACTTAAACTGTGATGATACCCGTAATATTACGACTTAATTCGTGATAACTAAGTCACTAAGTAACAGTATCCATAACTTTAACGTAAATATTTATCATATGAGTTATAAAAGCAACAAATGGAAACAAGCTCAATTTTAATAATTAACAGAAAACGCGAATTAAAACTAAATATCAACAGCGGAATTATATGTACGTGGAGTCTTAGCTAGTATATATTACTTAAATTATCCATTAAGTTCATCGTTAAGTACTCATAAGAATTATAAGATAGAAGTAACAAAAGAGAGCAAAAATTTGTATCATGAAAACCTATAAACTTAAAACTATGAAAAAATGTAGAGAAGACGACCCAACTCAAAAATTGCGCTAATAAATATTACTAGAAGCAAATTCAATACCGATGAATGAAAAGTAATCGTCAGTTAATACAGACAAACATTTGATTTCCACCCCGAGAATCTACTTCCATTAAAATTATTGACATACGGCCCGAATTTTCAACATTATTTTAAGATATACCTCAGAAATGTAATTCATAAACCTCACACAAGCAAATGTATAGCTAACTGACATAACTACATTGGCAAAATTTAAATAAACTGTATAAACATTGATAAAATCAGGAATCCGCTTTTGATTTTATCATTTCCACGATAGAACAAAAACATCAATAACAAGTGCGTTTTGTCAAAGAAATGGAGGACTGATTACTGCTTGGAATGTACCTAAATTTAACTACAGCTATTTATGCTTACGTTTTAAACCTTAGGTACCCTAGAAGTTACGGCAGTTAAATAATGAATCATGAATATTCATTAGTCACTATTGGCCAAAAATCAATACGAAGAAATATGATCTCGAGGTTAAGTAGGTTAAATAATAATAGTAGAGAAAATAGTTCTTCTCTTAAAATAAGGGCGGCATTGGAAATAATGATACGAATACCGATAGTTACCGAGGCGTGGACACTTTTACTTAGGGTAAACCTACGAATCATGCATACAAACTTTTGGCCAATTACTGTTCCAAACACTCTTACTTCATTCTCATTTACCTAATTTCTGCAACAGTATCCCGTCCATTATACTATATTATGAATGAGGTCACACATCAGAAAAGCGCGAGTGGAACAAAGCGCCGTGGGCGGATAGGAATCTTTCCGCGGGCGGATCTAGTAGGGAGGATCGGAAAAATCGATTTTTTAATCCATCTGGCCCATAGAAAAAAATTGTGGGACCGACCAAAAAATGGCATGAAATTTTTTAGACCTGTAGGTGAACCCCTGACCCTCGCTCAAATGATATTAAGGAGGGAGGGTCAAAATTCGAAAAATATAATATTTAATGGTCACTCCCAATAGATTTTTCCGAGTTTCTACCCCTTTAACACGAAAATTTCGTGCACTCTGACGTATCTGCCACCGTTTAGCCCCAAAATGCCTAATTTAAGTCCGCGTACGCGAAGAAAATATTCCAACGCCCACGCAGCTTCGCGGATACAAGAACTGCAGACAGATCCTGTCCCCTCCCCGCTCGCATCTCATCCCCGCACGCCTCGAATACACCTAAATTCATCCTGCGTGTCTAGCTAGGAGGGCGTTCATCATAGATAATATAAAACGGAAGATGGTAGACGGTAAAATATGATGAGTAGTGTGACGACTTGTATCCCATTTGCCGCCTCGCCGGCGTTAAAAAAATCGATGTTACCAACTTTTAAAGAAGTGATGAAATATTAATATATCCGAGAACGCAGGGAAGGTGCCTATGGTCAACGAAAAGGCCTCTCGAGTGGCAATAAAGGCGTGCAAACTATGGTGACGCGCTTTTCTTCCATTATGTGTGTGACTAAATGGATTTAGTGGTACCACAGGACGTACTAAAACTTACGGAAAATGCGAATAGGCCAAAAGTAGGGTTTTATTGAATTACAAAACTCAAAAACTCTTGAAGGAACGTTTGAAATAATGCGATATTTTTGCGTATGTGAAAGAAGGAGCATAAGGTTCCCCCTACTGAAGAAGCATCATGAGAGACATTCGGAAGAATTTTAATGAAGATGGTAGAAGGTAAAATATGATGAGTAGTGAGACTACTTGTTTCTATTCGCAGCATTTCCGGCGTTAAACAAATCGAAGTTACCAACATTTAGAGAAGTGATGAAATATTTATAGATCCGAGAACGCAGGAAAGGAGCCTAAGGTCTACGGAAAGGCCTCTCGAGTGGCTATAAAGGCGTGCGAACTATGGTGACGCGCTTTTCTTCCATTATGTGTGACTTCATGGATTTAGTGGTACCACAGGACGTACTAAAACTTACGGAAAATGCGAATACGCCAAAATTAGGGTTTTATTGAAGTACAAAACTGAACACTCTTAAAGGAACGTTATGAAATAATGCGATATTTTTGCGTATGTGAAAGAAGGAGCATAAGGTTCCCCCTACTGAAGAAGCATTTTGAGAGACAAGCGGTAGCATTTTTAATGAAGATGGTAGAAGGTAAAATGTGATGAGTAGTGAGACTACTTGTTTCCCATTCGCTGCATTGCCGGCGTAAAAAAAATCGAAGTTACCAACTTTTAGGGAAGTTATGAAATATTAACAGATCCGAGAACGCAGGAAAGAAGCCTAAGGTCTACGGAAAGGCCTCTCGAGTGGCTATAAAAGTGTGCGAACTATGGTGACGCGCTTTTCTTCCATTATGTGTGTGACTATATGGATTTAGTTGTACCACAGGAAGTACTAAAACTTATGGAAACTGCGAATAGGCCAAAAGTAGAGTTTTATTGAAGCACAAAACTCAAAACACTCTCAAAGGAACATTTGAAATAATGCGAAAAATTTTCTAATGTGAAAGAAGGAGCATAAGGTTCCCCCTACTGTAGAAGCATTTTGAGAGACAAGCGGTAGCATTTTTAATGAAGGTGGTAGAAGGTAAAATATGATGAGTAGTGAGACTACTTGTTTCCTATTCGCTGCATTGCCGGCGTTAAACAAATTGAAGTTATCAACTTTTAGAGATGTTGAAGCACGGACGCGAGGTTACGGTTCCAGCGCCTCACGCCGTCTGCTGCAGCCCAACGCGCATGCGCGGGAATACTTGAGGCGCCCTCTCTCGCCGCTCCGGCCTCAATTCTCGTCCGCGCACTGACGCTCTCTCTCTTACTACAACCTCTACGGCGTGCGGACCTGATCCAACTGCATCAGCCGAGCACTATCAACGAGCGCAGCCTGCCTCATCCAGAATATTTTTAGTTGTGTATCTTTGTCCTTATTTCAATTTTCAATACACAATTAGCAAAGATAAGCCAGGAAATTTTAATTTACTCCTGCAATAACCATTTGGTGACCCCGACGTGATACTTTGCATGAATCAACCACGTGGCTGCGATCGGTTTCCGAGTCGTATTTCTTCACGAGAGAGCAGTCTTCAACGAGAAGGAGCTTACTTCGACTGCTGCGCGACCGCATGTGCAGTTTTCCCGACGAGCGTCATCACGCCTGTGGAAACCACGCCGGTGGAACGACGGAGCGAGCGGCTGTTCTGCCGATTCTACCTTTCCTGTCGACGATTGCCGTCTCTGGTGAGTGTAATCATTTTTGGTTCTGGCTCTTCCTTCTCCCATTGTAATCCTCAGTATCCTTTGATGCAATAAGTTACCAAGCTAACATGAGTGAGGATCTTAAAAAATTAATTCATAAGCGGGGTCTAATAAAATCTCGCCTCGCGAGGTTTAAGGCGTACTTGGACGACGAAGAACGAAACCTCGCGGAGTTTCAGTTATCAAGCCGTTTGTCAAGGCTGCGAGAGTGCTGGTCGGAATTTGATTCTATTCAAACAGAAATTGAATTATTACCATCAGAATCTAAATCTGTAAGCGAAGCTCTTGCCGAAAGAGAAGCTTTTGAAGATACTTATTTTGAGTTGGAGACCCGTTTTGAAGAGCTTATCAAAAGTGGAACTTCAACTTCGTCAAATTCGCCTCCAAACGTCAATGCCTCAATCGCCGGACTCCAGCTGCCCGCGTTAAATTTGCCATCTTTCACTGGAGCATACGAGGAATGGGTTCCATTTCATGACACTTTTCAGTCTCTAATTCATGATAATGCATCGCTCTCTCCCATTCAAAAACTCCATTATCTTAAATCATTTTTAAAGGGAGCGGCTTCTCAATTACTGGATAGTTTAGAGATTTCTGCCACTAACTACCAAGTGGCTTGGCAACTATTAAAGGACCGCTATGAGAATAAAAGAATAATCATAAACAAGCACGTACAAGAGATTATGAATTTCCCTCCGATAGCCAAGGAATCGGTGGCAGCGTTAAGGCGTCTCTTGGACGAAACTCTGAAGCACGTTAGAGCCTTGAAGGCTTTGGGTCAACCCACAGAGCAATGGGATACCCTATTAATTCACATAGTTTTCCATAAATTGGACTCGACAACAAAGAGAGCATGGGAATTAACATTGAGTTCAAATGAACTACCAGTTTTCGAGGACTTAATTTCATTTTTATCCCAGCGTTGCAAAATCTTGGAGGCATCTGAAAATGATCAGTGCGCTCACCAGAGGTCCATTCAGTATGTACCCCCGGGGAACTCTACAGTGCATTCTCGTCTACCGGGGGAATATTCTCGCAAGTCAAGCGTTCATGTTGCCGCGCAACCCTCCTCTTGCGCGTTCTGTGAGAAGGCTCATCAGCTATTCCAATGCAGCGCTTTCCAGAAGTTACCGACTTCTGAGAAGATAAATAAATGCAGAAATCTAAAGTTATGTAAGAATTGCCTGCGCCGGGGCCACATGACAATTAATTGCAAATCGACTTAATGCAAGAAATGTGGGAAGAGGCATAACACATTATTGCATTTGGAGCAACCCATTCACGATTCTTCCGCCTCCTCCACTCAACAGCCTCAAACGGCAGGAAACGAGTTTTGCCTCCACAACAGCGATGAATCTCAACAAATCATTTTGGCCACTGCCATCATCAACATCGCGGATTCACGAGGCCATTTGCATAGTTGCAGAGCATTGTTGGACTCTGGTTCTCAATCGAATCTCATGACAAAATCACTTTCTCGATCCTTGGGACTTAAAAGAATTAAGGCTTCCAAACCTATTATGGGCATCAATCAAAATATATCCCGAGCATCTCATTATGTTACTACTAGCATCAAATCAAGGATAAATGCTTTCACATCGGAACTAGATTTCATAGTTCTGCCCCGTATTACCGGGGATTTACCATCAACAACAGTGCGTCGTTCGTCATTTCATGCACCCAAGAATATTCAACTCGCTGATCCCTGCTTCTATCGCCCCAGTAGAATAGACTCACTTCTTGGTGCCGAGATATTCTGGCGTCTGATGTGTGTTGGCCAAATCCGAATTTCTGATAACTTACCTACCCTACAGAAAACTATTTTAGGATGGGTGGTATCAGGAAAAATTACAACTAACGTTTGCTCACCTCATTCATTACCACCAAGTGTCTGTAATCTTAGCACACTAGGGGACAGCTTGGAGGATACTATGCAGAGATTTTGGGAAATTGAACAAGTAAATAAGAGGGAAAATTTCTCTCAGAAGAAGAAAAGGCTGTCGAAGAACATTTCAAACGCCACTTCAGTCGCAGTTTGGGAGGAAGATTTTCAGTTAGACTTCCGTTTCGCCATGATCCACACCTGTTAGGTGACTCAAAACCAATGCACTTCCACGATTTAAAAAATTTGAAAGGCGATTTACGGCCGATCAACAATTAAAAGTGGAATACGGCAATTTTCTTAATGAATATTTAGAACTGGATCACATGGATTTGTTAGATGAATCTGATTCTGAGAACCATACATCAAAAACAGTGTTTTATTTACCCCATCATGCGGTCATAAAACAAACCAATGCCGCTAAAAAATTAAGAGTTGTATTCGACGGTTCAGCGAAGAGTTCAACTGGAATTTCTTTGAACGATATTCTGATGGTCGGTCCAGTGGTCCAAAGGGACTTGTTCTCAATTCTTCTTACCTTCAGGTCATACGCTTTTGCCGTCACCACGGACATTCAGCACATGTATCGGCAAATTAAGCTTCAATCACCTGACACCGACATGCAGTTAATTTTGTGGAGGGATTCCGTGAAGGAGGAATTGAGGACCTATCGCCTAAACACCGTTACCTATGGATTATCGTCCTCATCTTTTTTAGCCACCAGATGCCTCTTGCAGCTAGCCATCGATGGACGAGTGGAATTTCCTTTGGCATCAGCAGCTTTGGAAAACAACTGTTACATGGATGACATCATGTCAGGAGCTAATACACTCGAGGAGGCCTTAGAATTGCAAGCAGAATTGAAGAAATTGCTTGAATCTGCTCAATTTAAACTTCATAAATGGTGCGCAAACCATCCATCTATCCTAGAAAGGATCCCGATTGAAGATCAAGAAACATTGTATCAACTCCCAAATGAATCTGAAAATACCATCAGGACTCTAGGGATGCAGTGGCAACCAATGATGGATCATTTTTCTTTTATTGTTCCTCCCATCGATAATCAAGTTCAATTTTCAAAACGCAGCATTTTGTCTGATATATCTAAATTATTCGATCCATTGGAGCTCTTAGGACCAATAATCGCAAAGGCCAAATTAATAATGCAGAAACTTTGGCAACTCAAGCTGCAATGGGACGAATCTATTCCTACCCATATCCACACTGAATGGTTGGAATTCCGACGGCAGCTTGCAGAAATCCATCGGATACAGATACCCAGAAGTATTATAAATGGCGGTGGAAACCACAACGATGACCAGCTGCATGGATTCTGTGATGCTTCCGAAGCTGCGTACGGCGCCTGTATTTACGTACGTTCCGTTAACGACAAGGGAAAAATAAAAGTGACATTATTGTGTGCAAAATCCCGAGTCGCTCCATTAAAACAAATGACTATTCCGCGACTGGAACTTTGTGCTGCATTATTATTAGCGCAATTAGCTTCAAAGGTATCAAGTCATCTCAAGTGTCAGCGTTATTTTCTTTGAACGGACTCGAAGATAGTTTTAGCTTGGCTTTCATCCCCATCTTAAACTTGGAAAACATTCATTGCTAACCGGGTTGCATGAATACAGGAGCTAACTGATAACATGGAGTGGGGCCACGTTCCCTCTTCTGAGAATCCGGCCGATGTATTATCCCGAGGTTCCTTTCCGCTTCAACTTCTTCACTGCAACTTATGGTGGTCCGGGCCACCGGGACACAGTTGATAGCACTACGCAGATTATTCCAATCACAGCAGCATCAATACGAGGTCTCTCGCTCTTTATCAGAATACAATGTGGCGTGGTATTTCATACCACCCAGGTCTCCGCATTTCGGGGGTCTCTGGGAAACAGGCGTCAAATCTGCAAAACGCCATCTTCTACGAGTGATCGGCAAGGCTATCCTTACGTATGAAGAATTAACTACACTGTTAGCGCAAATTGAAGCTTGCATCAACTCACGCCCTATCACCCCCATGTCTAACGATCCTAATGACCTAATGCCTCTCACTCCCGGCCACTTCCTAATTGGCCAACCCTTAACCTCAATGCCATGGAAAAAGCCATGGAAACCTCATCGCACGACGGCCCCGGGACACCAGATCCAACCAGGATCCGGCCACCCTTCAATTACTCAAGACACTTAGATGAGACTATATCTGATGACAAACTATCATTTAATTCGAAGCATCCGCAGATGTGGGAGAAGAGGTATCCCAAGATTCCCTCCGGCGCAGTGCACGGGATCCCTGATGGGATACATGGTGGAGTCACCATCATGAGCTGGATAGCTGATCTTATCAAATCCAGGTGCCCAGAATGGTCTTACTCGGTTCAACAAATGTGGGAAAGAGTCGTGTGTTGTGCATCCACGAGTATCCGAGTTCAGGCATCAAGTATGAGACAATTCCAACTACTTGGACCTTGAATCCTTCGATGGCATGGTCACGAGAGTTGATAATTCCCCAGATTGTGCATTCTCATTCAGGGTAAAACTTCACATAATGGCTATTCATGAGTGCTTAGAAACCCTGACTGGAACCACCCCTGATGGAGGGTCTCTGGAACCGTTATTGCCATTTATTCTGGATAGAGATATTGTTTATACGCCTACTTTCCCTGGCGGTCAGTTGTGCATCCCTTATTCTATGTTAGTTTGTGTTCTGGACAAAGTAGAATCGGAGTTTTCCTACCATGTGTATATGACCTCCAGATACAATAGTGCTATTCCAAGAGAAGCAGAACTTAAGAGTTTTGGCGATTGGTTGTACATATTACTGGATGATGTTTATCGCGCATTTGGAAATAAGGCAGTCAACCTTTTTAAATCTTTAGAAGCAATCTTCTGTGGGGTGATACTGAGACACCTCCCTGAGGACACCCATGATCACAAATTTCTTGATGAGATTATGGAAGGGATTGCAGGTGATCATCCCGATCTTAGATCTGCAGCCCAAGAGGTTGTTGACAAGGCGAGTTACATCATAGGTAAATGGGGTGATATAATAATCCCTGATATCATTGAGCGGTATGGTCAGGAAAAGATGCATTTCTTTCCGATAGTTAATCTAGAATCTGGGTTAGTCAACATGTATTCTTATGGAACTATTTGGAACAGGGGACATCCCGTATAGCAAGAGGGTAGCAGGGGCCTTTGTCAGGTCGTATATACTGGGTTACTACGAGAAGGAGGGATGTCTTCCACCAATAGTTCCAAGCTTGACGTATCATCAAGGGATTCAGGTGATAGTAGCAAGTGGAGAACCAGGGAACAATGACAACATGAGAAAGGTCCCAGATAAATACTGGGCTGATGTAGTTTTTAAGCCCCACAAGAAGTTCAACTACTATCCTGATCCTACAGAGCTACTAGAAGATAAGGCGATAACCCCTCACAGAAGTGAGGTTTACAATCTCTTTGCGGGTGATGCCCTTAAGGCCATAGGAAAGAAATGGCCATGGAAGAAATCCAACACACGTCTAATACTAGAGATCCTTGGCCGAGAAGACATAAACATAAGGGGTAAGATGGAAGATGGGACTTTCTAGTCCCAATCTCGCCCAATAAAGACGTATTATTATCATTATTAATGCCAGAGCCAGATTTGATTGCTCTCCAGGTCAACCGACTGTCGCGGTGGCAACATGTGCAGCAGCTCTTCCAGGCCTTCTGGAGGAGATGGTCGACGGAGTATTTGTCCAGTCTTCAGTAGCGGACCAAGTGGACAGTTAAGTCGGAGAATCTAAGAGTTGGGACTCTGGTGCTGCTCGTCGAGGAAAACCAGCCCCCTCTTCAGTGGAGGACCGGAAGAGTGTTGGAGCTTCATCCAGGGGGAGATGGCTTATGCCGGGTCGTTACCGTAAAAACCTCCACGGGTGTTTTTAAAAGAGCTATTAACAAGCTGTGCATTCTACCAATTGAGAATTAAGAATGTTTTGTGTTTTCATGTATTATTTTTATATCATTTATTTCAAAGCAGAATCTGTTTCATTTTTAGATTTTTATTATGCTCTTTTTTTTCATTCCAATTGTTTATTTTTGCATGTCATTGAAAGCGCCTGCTTTCAAGGTGGGCGGTATGTTGAAGCACGGACGCGAGGTTACGGTTCCAGCGCCTCACGCCGTCTGTTGCAGCCCAACGCGCATGCGCGGGAATACTATCTTCAAGAGATTTTCAATATTTTCCCAATTGAAGAGGGTCATCGCCTATTGCCTCCGATTTGTAAATAACAGTAGGCTACCGAAACGTCAACGAAAAATAGGAATACTAACTTTGGGCGAAATTCAAGATGCTCTGTTTCATTCAATTAAGGTCATTCAATCTCAGCATTTCGGTCCAGAATTAGAAGCTTTGAGGAAGGAAAAGGTGGTGCCCCCTAGAAGCAACCTGAGATCCTTAAACCCTTTTCTGGATGACAAGGGTGTGATCAGGGTGGGCGGCAGACTTGAAAATTCACGACTAAATTATGACCGGAAGCATCCAATTGTTTTGCCAAAAAATGAGAATTTTACTGAATTGATAGTAAAAGAATTTCATATATTATCCTTACATTCAGGACCTCAAGCGCTCTTATGTGAGGTTCGACAATTTTACTGGCCTATTCATGGCAGAAAACTAGCCCACAAGGTAGTAAGCAAATGTTTAAATTGCTTTAAAGTGTACCCTTCCACTTCTAAGCAACTCATGGGACAACTTCCACCTCCAAGAGTGGCACCCAGCAGAGCCTTTAGCAACACTGGCATCGATTATTTTGGTCCTGTGTGGTTTCGACGGGTGCAACAGAGGCGCAGTCCACCCGTTAAGGGCTACGCGGCTCTTTTCATATGCCTTCCCACAAAGGCTATCCATCTGGAGCTCGTCAGCGATCTTACTACTGCTTCTTTTTTGGCAGCTTTGACACGCTTTATGGCACGCAGAGGGAGACCGCATGACTTTTACAGCGACAACGCTACCAATTTCGTGGGAACATGAAACGAGTTGATAGCACTACGCAGATTATTCCAATCACAGCAGCATCAATACGAGGTCTCTCGCTCTTTATCAGAATACAATGTGGCGTGGCATTTCATACCACCCAGGTCTCCGCATTTCGGGGGTCTCTGGGAAACAGGCGTCAAATCTGCAAAACGCCATCTTCTACGAGTGATCGGCAAGGCTATCCTTACGTATGAAGAATTAACTACACTGTTAGCGCAAATTGAAGCTTGCATCAAGTCACGCCCTATCACCCCCATGTCTAACGATCCTAATGACCTAATGCCTCTCACTCCCGGCCACTTCCTAATTGGCCAACCCTTAATCTCAATGCCATGGAAAAAGCCATGGAAACCTCATCGCACGACGGCCCCGGGACACCAGATCCAACCAGGATCCGGCCACCCTTCAATTACTCAAGACACTTAGATGAGACTATATCTGATGACAAAAATCATTTTATTCGAAGCATCCGCAGATGTGGGAGAAGAGGTATCCCAAGATTCCCTCCGGCGCAGTGCGCGGGATCCCTGATGGGAAACATGGTGGAGTCACCATCATGAGCTGGATAGCTGATCTTATCAAATCCAGGTGCCCAGAATGGTCTTACTCGGTTCAACAAATGTGGGAAAGAGTCGTGTGTTGTGCATCCACGAGTATCCGAGTTCAGGCATCAAGTATGAGACAATTCCAACTACTTGGACCTTGAATCCTTCGATGGCATGGTCACGAGAGTTGATAATTCCCCAGATTGTCCATTCTCATTCAGGGTAAAACTTCACATAATGGCTATTCATGAGTGCTTAGAAACCCTGACTGGAACCACCCCTGATGGAGGGTCTCTGGAACCGTTATTGCCATTAATTCTGGAGAGAGATATTGTTTATACGCCTACTTTCCCTGGCGGTCAGTTGTGCATCCCTTATTCTATGTTAGTTTGTGTTCTGGACAAAGTAGAATCGGAGTTTTCCTACCATGTGTATATGACCTCCAGATACAATAGTGCTATTCCAAGAGAAGCAGAACTTAAGAGTTTTGGCGATTGGTTGTACATATTACTGGATGATGTTTATCGCGCATTTGGAAATAAGGCAGTCAACCTTTTTAAATCTTTAGAAGCAATCTTCTGTGGGGTGATACTGAGACACCTCCCTGAGGACACCCATGATCACAAATTTCTTGATGAGATTATGGAAGGGATTGCAGGTGATCATCCCGATCTTAGATCTGCAGCCCAAGAGGTTGTTGACAAGGCGAGTTACCTCATAGGTAAATGGGGTGATATAATAATCCCTGATATCATTGAGCAGTACGGTCAGGAAAAGATGCATTTCTTTCCGATAGTTAATCTAGAATCTGGGTTAGTCAACATGTATTCTTATGGAACTATTTGGAACAGGGGACATCCCGTATAGCAAGAGGGTAGCAGGGGCCTTTGTCAGGTCGTATATACTGGGTTACTACGAGAAGGAGGGATGTCTTCCACCAATAGTTCCAAGCTTGACGTATCATCAAGGGATTCAGGTGATAGTAGCAAGTGGAGAACCAGGGAACAATGACAACATGAGAAAGGTTCCAGATAAATACTGGGCTGATGTAGTTTTTAAGCCCCACAAGAAGTTCAACTACTATCCTGATCCTACAGAGCTACTAGAAGATAAGGCGATAACCCCTCACAGAAGTGAGGTTTACAATCTCTTTGCGGGTGATGCCCTTAAGGCCATAGGAAAGAAATGGCCATGGAAGAAATCCAACACACGTCTAATAATAGAGATCCTTGGCCGAAAAGACATAAACATTAGGGGTTAGATGGAAGATGGGACTTTCTAGTCCGAATCTCGCCCAATAAAGACTATTATTATTATTATTATTTATGCCAAAGCCAAATTTGATTGCTCTCCAGGTCAACCGACTGTCGCGGTGGCAACATGTGCAGCAGCTCTTCCAGGCCTTCTGGAGGAGATGGTCGACGGAGTATTTGTCCAGTCTTCAGTAGCGGACCAAGTGGACTGTTAAGTCGGAGAATCTAAGAGTTGGGACTCTGGTGCTGCTCGTCGAGGAAAACCAGCCCCCTCTTCAGTGGAGGACCGGAAGAGTGTTGGAGCTTCATCCAGGGGGAGATGGCTTATGCCGGGTCGTTACCGTAAAAACCTCCACGGGTGATTTAAGAGAGCTATTAACAAGCTGTGCATTCTACCAATTGAGAATTAAGAATTTTTTGTTTTCATGTATTATTTTTATATCATTTATTTCAAAGCAGAATCTGTTTCATTTTTAGATTTTTATTATGCTCTTTTTTTTCATTCCAATTGTTTAATTTTGCATGTCATTGAAAGCGCCTGCTTTCAAGGTGGGCGGTATGTTGAAGCACGGACGCGAGGTTACGGTTCCAGCGCCTCACGCCGTCTGCTGCAGCCCAACGCGCATGCGCGGGAATACTATCTTCAAGAGATTTTCATCATTTTCCCAATTGAAGAGGGTCATCGCCTATTGCCTCCGATTTGTAAATAACAGTAGGCTACCGAAACGTCAACGAAAAATAGGAATACTAACTTTGGGCGAAATTCAAGATGCTCTGTTTCATTCAATTAAGGTCATTCAATCTCAGCATTTCGGTCCAGAATTAGAAGCTTTGAGGAAGGAAAAGGAGGTGCCCCCTAGAAGCAATCTGAGATCCTTAAACCCTTTTCTGGATGACAAGGGTATGATCAGGGTGGGCGGCAGACTTGAAAATTCACGACTAAATTATGACCGGAAGCATCCAATTGTTTTGCCAAAAAATGAGCATTTTACTGAATTGATAGTAAAAGAATTTCATATATTATCCTTACATTCAGGACCTCAAGCGCTCTTATGTGAGGTTCGACAATTTTGCTGGCCTATTCATGGCAGAAAACTAGCCCACAAGGTAGTAAGCAAATGTTTAAATTGCTTTAAAGTGTACCCTTCCACTTCTAAGAAACTCATGGGACAACTTCCACCTCCAAGAGTGCCACCCAGCAGAGCCTTTAGCAACACTGGCATCGATTATTTTGGTCCTGTGTGGTTTCGACGGGTACAACAGAGGCGCAGTCCACCCGTTAAGGGCTACGCGGCTCTTTTCATATGCCTTTCCACAAAGGCTATCCATCTGGAGCTCGTCAGCGATCTTACTACTGCTTCTTTTTTGGCAGCTTTGAGACGCTTTATGGCACGCAGAGGGAGACCGCATGACTTTTACAGCGACAACGCTACCAATTTCGTGGGAACATGAAACGAGTTGATAGCACTACGCAGATTATTCCAATCACAGCAGCATCAATACGAGGTCTCTCGCTCTTTATCAGAATACAATGTGGCGTGGCATTTCATACCACCCAGGTCTCCGCATTTCGGGGGTCTCTGGGAAACAGGCGTCAAATCTGCAAAACGCCATCTTCTACGAGTGATCGGCAAGGCTATCCTTACGTATGAAGAATTAACTACACTGTTAGCGCAAATTGAAGCTTGCATCAACTCACGCCCTATCACCCCCATGTCTAACGATCCTAATGACCTAATGCCTCTCACTCCCGGCCACTTCCTAATTGGCCAACCCTTAACCTCAATGCCATGGAAAAAGCCATGGAAACCTCATCGCACGACGGCCCCGGGACACCAGATCCAACCAGGATCCGGCCACCCTTCAATTACTCAAGACACTTAGATGAGACTATATCTGATGACAAACTATCATTTTATTCGAAGCATCCGCAGATGTGGGAGAAGAGGTATCCCAAGATTCCCTCCGGCGCAGTGCACGGGATCCCTGATGGGATACATGGTGGAGTCACCATCATGAGCTGGATAGCTGATCTTATCAAATCCAGGTGCCCAGAATGGTCTTACTCGGTTCAACAAATGTGGGAAAGAGTCGTGTGTTGTGCATCGACGAGTATCCGAGTTCAGGCATCAAGTATGAGCAGCAATTCCAACTACTTGGACCTTGAATCCTTCGATGGCATGGTCACGAGAGTTGATAATTCCCCAGATTGTGCATTCTCATTCAGGGTAAAACTTCACATAATGGCTATTCATGAGTGCTTAGAAACCCTGACTGGAACCACCCCTGATGGAGGGTCTCTGGAACCGTTATTGCCATTTATTCTGGATAGAGATATTGTTTATACGCCTACTTTCCCTGGCGGTCAGTTGTGCATCCCTTATTCTATGTTAGTTTGTGTTCTGGACAAAGTAGAATCGGAGTTTTCCTACCATGTGTATATGACCTCCAGATACAATAGTGCTATTCCAAGAGAAGCAGAACTTAAGAGTTTTGGCGATTGGTTGTACATATTACTGGATGATGTTTATCGCGCATTTGGAAATAAGGCAGTCAACCTTTTTAAATCTTTAGAAGCAATCTTCTGTGGGGTGATACTGAGACACCTCCCTGAGGACACCCATGATCACAAATTTCTTGATGAGATTATGGAAGGGATTGCAGGTGATCATCCCGATCTTAGATCTGCAGCCCAAGAGGTTGTTGACAAGGCGAGTTACCTCATAGGAAAATGGGGTGATATAATAATCCCTGATATCATTGAGCAGTTGGGTCAGGAAATGATGCATTTCTTTCCGATAGTTAATCTAGAATCTGGGTTAGTCAAGATGTACTCTTATGAAACTCAATTTGGAAGAGGGGACATCCCGTATAGCAAGAGGGTAGCAGGGGCCTTTGTCAGGTCGTATATACTGGGTTACTACGAGAAGGAGGGATGTCTTCCACCAATAGTTCCAAGCTTGACGTATCATCAAGGGATTCAGGTGATAGTAGCAAGTCGAGAACCAGGGAACAATGACAACATGAGAAAGGTCCCAGATAAATACTGGGCTGATGTAGTTTTTAAGCCCCACAAGAAGTTCAACTACTATCCTGATCCTACAGAGCTACTAGAAGATAAGGCGATAACCCCTCACAGAAGTGAGGTTTACAATCTCTTTGCGGGTGATGCCCTTAAGGCCATAGGAAAGAAATGGCCATGGAAGAAATCCAACACACGTCTAATACTAGAGATCCTTGGCCGAGAAGACATAAACATTAGGGGTTAGATGGAAGATGGGACTTTCTAGTCCCAATCTCGCCCAATAAAGACGTATTATTATCATTATTAATGCCAGAGCCAGATTTGATTGCTCTCCAGGTCAACCGACTGTCGCGGTGGCAACATGTGCAGCAGCTCTTCCAGGCCTTCTGGAGGAGATGGTCGACGGAGTATTTGTCCAGTCTTCAGTAGCGGACCAAGTGGACGGTTAAGTCGGAGAATCTAAGAGTTGGGACTCTGGTGCTGCTCGTCGAGGAAAACCAGCCCCCTCTTCAGTGGAGGACCGGAAGAGTGTTGGAGCTTCATCCAGGGGGAGATGGCTTATGCCGGGTCGTTACCGTAAAAACCTCCACGGGTGTTTTTAAGAGAGCTATTAACAAGCTGTGCATTCTACCAATTGAGAATTAAGAATGTTTTGTGTTTTCATGTATTATTTTTATATCATTTATTTCAAAGCAGAATCTGTTTCATTTTTAGATTTTTATTATGCTCTTTTTTTTCATTCCAATTGTTTATTTTTGCATGTCATTGAAAGCGCCTGCTTTCAAGGTGGGCGGTATGTTGAAGCACGGACGCGAGGTTACGGTTCCAGCGCCTCACGCCGTCTGCTGCAGCCCAACGCGCATGCGCGGGAATACTATCTTCAAGAGATTTTCATCATTTTCCCAATTGAAGAGGGTCATCGCCTATTGCCTCCGATTTGTAAATAACAGTAGGCTACCGAAACGTCAACGAAAAATAGGAATACTAACTTTGGGCGAAATTCAAGATGCTCTGTTTCATTCAATTAAGGTCATTCAATCTCAGCATTTCGGTCCAGAATTAGAAGCTTTGAGGAAGGAAAAGGAGGTGCCCCCTAGAAGCAACCTGAGATCCTTAAACCCTTTTCTGGATGACAAGGGTGTGATCAGGGTGGGCGGCAGACTTGAAAATTCACGACTAAATTATGACCGGAAGCATCCAATTGTATTGCCAAAAAATGAGCATTTTACTGAATTGATAGTAAAAGAATTTCATATATTATCCTTACATTCAGGACCTCAAGCGCTCTTATGTGAGGTTCGACAATTTTGCTGGCCTATTCATGGCAGAAAACTAGCCCACAAGGTAGTAAGCAAATGTTTAAATTGCTTTAAAGTGTACCCTTCCACTTCTAAGCAACTCATGGGACAACTTCCACCTCCAAGAATGGCACCCAGCAGAGCCTTTAGCAACACTGGCATCGATTATTTTGGTCCTGTGTGGTTTCGACGGGTGCAACAGAGGCGCAGTCCACCCGTTAAGGGCTACGCGGCTCTTTTCATATGCCTTTCCACAAAGGCTATCCATCTGGAGCTCGTCAGCGATCTTACTACTGCTTCTTTTTTGGCAGCTTTGAGACGCTTTATGGCACGCAGAGGGAGACCGCATGACTTTTACAGCGACAACGCTACCAATTTCGTGGGAACATGAAACGAGTTGATAGCACTACGCAGATTATTCCAATCACAGCAGCATCAATACGAGGTCTCTCGCTCTTTATCAGAATACAATGTGGCGTGGCATTTCATACCACCCAGGTCTCCGCATTTCGGGGGTCTCTGGGAAACAGGCGTCAAATCTGCAAAACGCCATCTTCTACGAGTGATCGGCAAGGCTATCCTTACGTATGAAGAATTAACTACACTGTTAGCGCAAATTGAAGCTTGCATCAACTCACGCCCTATCACCCCCATGTCTAACGATCCTAATGACCTAATGCCTCTCACTCCCGGCCACTTCCTAATTGGCCAACCCTTAACCTCAATGCCATGGAAAAAGCCATGGAAACCTCATCGCACGACGGCCCCGGGACACCAGATCCAACCAGGATCCGGCCACCCTTCTATTACTCAAGACACTTAGATGAGACTATATCTGATGACAAACTATAATTTTATTCGAAGCATCCGCAGATGTGGGAGAAGAGGTATCCCAAGATTCCCTCCGGCGCAGTGCACGGGATCCCTGATGGGATACATGGTGGAGTCACCATCATGAGCTGGATAGCTGATCTTATCAAATCCAGGTGCCCAGAATGGTCTTACTCGGTTCAACAAATGTGGGAAAGAGTCGTGTGTTGTGCATCGACGAGTATCCGAGTTCAGGCATCAAGTATGAGCAGCAATTCCAACTACTTGGACCTTGAATCCTTCGATGGCATGGTCACGAGAGTTGATAATTCCCCAGATTGTGCATTCTCATTCAGGGTAAAACTTCACATAATGGCTATTCATGAGTGCTTAGAAACCCTGACTGGAACCACCCCTGATGGAGGGTCTCTGGAACCGTTATTGCCATTTATTCTGGATAGAGATATTGTTTATATGCCTACTTTCCCTGGCGGTCAGTTGTGCATCCCTTATTCTATGTTAGTTTGTGTTCTGGACAAAGTAGAATCGGAGTTTTCTTACCATGTGTATATGACCTCCAGATACAATAGTGCTATTCCAAGAGAAGCAGAACTTAAAGAGTTTTGGCGATTGGTTGTACATATTACTGGATGATGTTTATCGCGCATTTGGAAATAAGGCAGTCAACCTTTTTAAATCTTTAGAAGCAATCTTCTGTGGGGTGATACTGAGACACCTCCCTGAGGACACCCATGATCACAAATTTCTTGATGAGATTATGGAAGGGATTGCAGGTGATCATCCCGATCTTAGATCTGCAGCCCAAGAGGTTGTTGACAAGGCGAGTTACCTCATAGGAAAATGGGGTGATATAATAATCCCTGATATCATTGAGCAGTACGGTCAGGAAAAGATGCATTTCTTTCCGATAGTTAATCTAGAATCTGGGTTAGTCAAGATGTACTCTTATGGAACTCAATTTGGAACAGGGGACATCCCGTATAGCAAGAGGGTAGCAGGGGCCTTTGTCAGGTCGTATATACTGGGTTACTACGAGAAGGAGGGCTGTCTTCCTCCAATAGTTCCAAGCTTGACGTATCATCAAGGGATTCAGGTGATAGTAGCAAGTCGAGAACCAGGGAACAATGACAACATGAGAAAGGTCCCAGATAAATACTGGGCTGATGTAGTTTTTAAGCCCCACAAGAAGTTCAACTACTATCCTGATCCTACAGAGCTACTAGAAGATAAGGCGATAACCCCTCACAGAAGTGAGGTTTACAATCTCTTTGCGGGTGATGCCCTTAAGGCCATAGGAAAGAAATGGCCATGGAAGAAATCCAACACACGTCTAATACTAGAGATCCTTGGCCGAGAAGACATAAACATTAGGGGTTAGATGGAAGATGGGACTTTCTAGTCCCAATCTCGCCCAATAAAGACATATTTTTATTATTATTATTAATGCCAGAGCCAGATTTGATTGCTCTCCAGGTCAACCGACTGTCGCGGTGGCAACATGTGCAGCAGCTCTTCCAGGCTTTCTGGAGGAGATGGTCGACGGAGTATTTGTCCAGTCTTCAGTAGCGGACCAAGTGTACGGTTAAGTCGGAGAATCTAAGAGTTGGGACTCTGGTGCTGCTCGTCGAGGAAAACCAGCCCCCTCTTCAGTGGAGGACCGGAAGAGTGTTGGAGCTTCATCCAGGGGGAGATGGCTTATGCCGGGTCGTTACCGTAAAAACCTCCACGGGTGTTTTTAAGAGAGCTATTAACAAGCTGTGCATTCTACCAATTGAGAATTAAGAATGTTTTGTGTTTTCATGTATTATTTTTATATCATTTATTTCAAAGCAGAATCTGTTTCATTTTTAGATTTTTATTATGCTCTTTTTTTTCATTCCAATTGTTTATTTTTGCATGTCATTGAAAGCGCCTGCTTTCAAGGTGGGCGGTATGTTGAAGCACGGACGCGAGGTTAAGGTTCCAGCGCCTCACGCCGTCTGCTGCAGCCCAACGCGCATGCGCGGGAATACTATCTTCAAGAGATTTTCATCATTTTCCCAATTGAAGAGGGTCATCGCCTATTGCCTCCGATTTGTAAATAACAGTAGGCTACCGAAACGTCAACGAAAAATAGGAATACTAACTTTGGGCGAAATTCAAGATGCTCTGTTTCATTCAATTAAGGTCATTCAATCTCAGCATTTCGGTCCAGAATTAGAAGCTTTGAGGAAGGAAAAGGAGGTGCCCCCTAGAAGCAACCTGAGATCCTTAAACCCTTTTCTGGATGACAAGGGTGTGATCAGGGTGGGCGGCAGACTTGAAAATTCACGACTAAATTATGACCGGAAGCATCCAATTGTTTTGCCAAAAAATGAGCATTTTACTGAATTGATAGTAAAAGAATTTCATATATTATCCTTACATTCAGGACCTCAAGCGCTCTTATGTGAGGTTCGACAATTTTGCTGGCCTATTCATGGCAGAAAACTAGCCCACAAGGTAGTAAGCAAATGTTTAAATTGCTTTAAAGTGTACCCTTCCACTTCTAAGCAACTCATGGGACAACTTCCACCTCCAAGAATGGCACCCAGCAGAGCCTTTAGCAACACTGGCATCGATTATTTTGGTCCTGTGTGGTTTCGACGGGTGCAACAGAGGCGCAGTCCACCCGTTAAGGGCTACGCGGCTCTTTTCATATGCCTTTCCACAAAGGCTATCCATCTGGAGCTCGTCAGCGATCTTACTACTGCTTCTTTTTTGGCAGCTTTGAGACGCTTTATGGCACGCAGAGGGAGACCGCATGACTTTTACAGCGACAACGCTACCAATTTCGTGGGAACATGAAACGAGTTGATAGCACTACGCAGATTATTCCAATCACAGCAGCATCAATACGAGGTCTCTCGCTCTTTATCAGAATACAATGTGGCGTGGCATTTCATACCACCCAGGTCTCCGCATTTCGGGGGTCTCTGGGAAACAGGCGTCAAATCTGCAAAACGCCATCTTCTACGAGTGATCGGCAAGGCTATCCTTACGTATGAAGAATTAACTACACTGTTAGCGCAAATTGAAGCTTGCATCAACTCACGCCCTATCACCCCCATGTCTAACGATCCTAATGACCTAATGCCTCTCACTCCCGGCCACTTCCTAATTGGCCAACCCTTAATCTCAATGCCATGGAAAAAGCCATGGAAACCTCATCGCACGACGGCCCCGGGACACCAGATCCAACCAGGATCCGGCCACCCTTCTATTACTCAAGACACTTAGATGAGACTATATCTGATGACAAACTATCATTTTATTCGAAGCATCCGCAGATGTGGGAGAAGAGGTATCCCAAGATTCCCTCCGGCGCAGTGCACGGGATCCCTGATGGGATACATGGTGGAGTCACCATCATGAGCTGGATAGCTGATCTTATCAAATCCAGGTGCCCAGAATGGTCTTACTCGGTTCAACAAATGTGGGAAAGAGTCGTGTGTTGTGCATCGACGAGTATCCGAGTTCAGGCATCAAGTATGAGCAGCAATTCCAACTACTTGGACCTTGAATCCTTCGATGGCATGGTCACGAGAGTTGATAATTCCCCAGATTGTGCATTCTCATTCAGGGTAAAACTTCACATAATGGCTATTCATGAGTGCTTAGAAACCCTGACTGGAACCACCCCTGATGGAGGGTCTCTGGAACCGTTATTGCCATTTATTCTGGATAGAGATATTGTTTATATGCCTACTTTCCCTGGCGGTCAGTTGTGCATCCCTTATTCTATGTTAGTTTGTGTTCTGGACAAAGTAGAATCGGAGTTTTCTTACCATGTGTATATGACCTCCAGATACAATAGTGCTATTCCAAGAGAAGCAGAACTTAAAGAGTTTTGGCGATTGGTTGTACATATTACTGGATGATGTTTATCGCGCATTTGGAAATAAGGCAGTCAACCTTTTTAAATCTTTAGAAGCAATCTTCTGTGGGGTGATACTGAGACACCTCCCTGAGGACACCCATGATCACAAATTTCTTGATGAGATTATGGAAGGGATTGCAGGTGATCATCCCGATCTTAGATCTGCAGCCCAAGAGGTTGTTGACAAGGCGAGTTACCTCATAGGAAAATGGGGTGATATAATAATCCCTGATATCATTGAGCAGTACGGTCAGGAAAAGATGCATTTCTTTCCGATAGTTAATCTAGAATCTGGGTTAGTCAAGATGTACTCTTATGGAACTCAATTTGGAACAGGGGACATCCCGTATAGCAAGAGGGTAGCAGGGGCCTTTGTCAGGTCGTATATACTGGGTTACTACGAGAAGGAGGGCTGTCTTCCTCCAATTGTTCCAAGCTTGACGTATCATCAAGGGATTCAGGTGATAGTAGCAAGTCGAGAACCAGGGAACAATGACAACATGAGAAAGGTCCCAGATAAATACTGGGCTGATGTAGTTTTTAAGCCCCACAAGAAGTTCAACTACTATCCTGATCCTACAGAGCTACTAGAAGATAAGGCGATAACCCCTCACAGAAGTGAGGTTTACAATCTCTTTGCGGGTGATGCCCTTAAGGCCATAGGAAAGAAATGGCCATGGAAGAAATCCAACACACGTCTAATACTAGAGATCCTTGGCCGAGAAGACATAAACATTAGGGGTTAGATGGAAGATGGGACTTTCTAGTCCCAATCTCGCCCAATAAAGACATATTATTATTATTATTATTATTAATGCCAGAGCCAGATTTGATTGCTCTCCAGGTCAACCGACTGTCGCGGTGGCAACATGTGCAGCAGCTCTTCCAGGCTTTCTGGAGGAGATGGTCGACGGAGTATTTGTCCAGTCTTCAGTAGCGGACCAAGTGTACGGTTAAGTCGGAGAATCTAAGAGTTGGGACTCTGGTGCTGCTCGTCGAGGAAAACCAGCCCCCTCTTCAGTGGAGGACCGGAAGAGTGTTGGAGCTTCATCCAGGGGGAGATGGCTTATGCCGGGTCGTTACCGTAAAAACCTCCACGGGTGTTTTTAAGAGAGCTATTAACAAGCTGTGCATTCTACCAATTGAGAATTAAGAATGTTTTGTGTTTTCATGTATTATTTTTATATCATTTATTTCAAAGCAGAATCTGTTTCATTTTTAGATTTTTATTATGCTCTTTTTTTTCATTCCAATTGTTTATTTTTGCATGTCATTGAAAGCGCCTGCTTTCAAGGTGGGCGGTATGTTGAAGCACGGACGCGAGGTTAAGGTTCCAGCGCCTCACGCCGTCTGCTGCAGCCCAACGCGCATGCGCGGGAATACTATCTTCAAGAGATTTTCATCATTTTCCCAATTGAAGAGGGTCATCGCCTATTGCCTCCGATTTGTAAATAACAGTAGGCTACCGAAACGTCAACGAAAAATAGGAATACTAACTTTGGGCGAAATTCAAGATGCTCTGTTTCATTCAATTAAGGTCATTCAATCTCAGCATTTCGGTCCAGAATTAGAAGCTTTGAGGAAGGAAAAGGAGGTGCCCCCTAGAAGCAACCTGAGATCCTTAAACCCTTTTCTGGATGACAAGGGTGTGATCAGGGTGGGCGGCAGACTTGAAAATTCACGACTAAATTATGACCGGAAGCATCCAATTGTTTTGCCAAAAAATGAGCATTTTACTGAATTGCTAGTAAAAGAATTTCATATATTATCCTTACATTCAGGACCTCAAGCGCTCTTATGTGAGGTTCGACAATTTTGCTGGCCTATTCATGGCAGAAAACTAGCCCACAAGGTAGTAAGCAAATGTTTAAATTGCTTTAAAGTGTACCCTTCCACTTCTAAGCAACTCATGGGACAACTTCCACCTCCAAGAATGGCACCCAGCAGAGCCTTTAGCAACACTGGCATCGATTATTTTGGTCCTGTGTGGTTTCGACGGGTGCAACAGAGGCGCAGTCCACCCGTTAAGGGCTACGCGGCTCTTTTCATATGCCTTTCCACAAAGGCTATCCATCTGGAGCTCGTCAGCGATCTTACTACTGCTTCTTTTTTGGCAGCTTTGAGACGCTTTATGGCACGCAGAGGGAGACCGCATGACTTTTACAGCGACAACGCTACCAATTTCGTGGGAACATGAAACGAGTTGATAGCACTACGCAGATTATTCCAATCACAGCAGCATCAATACGAGGTCTCTCGCTCTTTATCAGAATACAATGTGGCGTGGCATTTCATACCACCCAGGTCTCCGCATTTCGGGGGTCTCTGGGAAACAGGCGTCAAATCTGCAAAACGCCATCTTCTACGAGTGATCGGCAAGGCTATCCTTACGTATGAAGAATTAACTACACTGTTAGCGCAAATTGAAGCTTGCATCAACTCACGCCCTATCACCCCCATGTCTAACGATCCTAATGACCTAATGCCTCTCACTCCCGGCCACTTCCTAATTGGCCAACCCTTAATCTCAATGCCATGGAAAAAGCCATGGAAACCTCATCGCACGACGGCCCCGGGACACCAGATCCAACCAGGATCCGGCCACCCTTCTATTACTCAAGACACTTAGATGAGACTATATCTGATGACAAACTATCATTTTATTCGAAGCATCCGCAGATGTGGGAGAAGAGGTATCCCAAGATTCCCTCCGGCGCAGTGCACGGGATCCCTGATGGGATACATGGTGGAGTCACCATCATGAGCTGGATAGCTGATCTTATCAAATCCAGGTGCCCAGAATGGTCTTACTCGGTTCAACAAATGTGGGAAAGAGTCGTGTGTTGTGCATCGACGAGTATCCGAGTTCAGGCATCAAGTATGAGCAGCAATTCCAACTACTTGGACCTTGAATCCTTCGATGGCATGGTCACGAGAGTTGATAATTCCCCAGATTGTGCATTCTCATTCAGGGTAAAACTTCACATAATGGCTATTCATGAGTGCTTAGAAACCCTGACTGGAACCACCCCTGATGGAGGGTCTCTGGAACCGTTATTGCCATTTATTCTGGATAGAGATATTGTTTATATGCCTACTTTCCCTGGCGGTCAGTTGTGCATCCCTTATTCTATGTTAGTTTGTGTTCTGGACAAAGTAGAATCGGAGTTTTCTTACCATGTGTATATGACCTCCAGATACAATAGTGCTATTCCAAGAGAAGCAGAACTTAAAGAGTTTTGGCGATTGGTTGTACATATTACTGGATGATGTTTATCGCGCATTTGGAAATAAGGCAGTCAACCTTTTTAAATCTTTAGAAGCAATCTTCTGTGGGGTGATACTGAGACACCTCCCTGAGGACACCCATGATCACAAATTTCTTGATGAGATTATGGAAGGGATTGCAGGTGATCATCCCGATCTTAGATCTGCAGCCCAAGAGGTTGTTGACAAGGCGAGTTACCTCATAGGAAAATGGGGTGATATAATAATCCCTGATATCATTGAGCAGTACGGTCAGGAAAAGATGCATTTCTTTCCGATAGTTAATCTAGAATCTGGGTTAGTCAAGATGTACTCTTATGGAACTCAATTTGGAACAGGGGACATCCCGTATAGCAAGAGGGTAGCAGGGGCCTTTGTCAGGTCGTATATACTGGGTTACTACGAGAAGGAGGGCTGTCTTCCTCCAATTGTTCCAAGCTTGACGTATCATCAAGGGATTCAGGTGATAGTAGCAAGTGGAGAACCAGGGAACAATGACAACATGAGAAAGGTCCCAGATAAATACTGGGCTGATGTAGTTTTTAAGCCCCACAAGAAGTTCAACTACTATCCTGATCCTACAGAGCTACTAGAAGATAAGGCGATAACCCCTCACAGAAGTGAGGTTTACAATCTCTTTGCGGGTGATGCCCTTAAGGCCATAGGAAAGAAATGGCCATGGAAGAAATCCAACACACGTCTAATACTAGAGATCCTTGGCCGAGAAGACATAAACATTAGGGGTTAGATGGAAGATGGGACTTTCTAGTCCCAATCTCGCCCAATAAAGACATATTATTATTATTATTATTAATGCCAGAGCCAGATTTGATTGCTCTCCAGGTCAACCGACTGTCGCGGTGGCAACATGTGCAGCAGCTCTTCCAGGCTTTCTGGAGGAGATGGTCGACGGAGTATTTGTCCAGTCTTCAGTAGCGGACCAAGTGTACGGTTAAGTCGGAGAATCTAAGAGTTGGGACTCTGGTGCTGCTCGTCGAGGAAAACCAGCCCCCTCTTCAGTGGAGGACCGGAAGAGTGTTGGAGCTTCATCCAGGGGGAGATGGCTTATGCCGGGTCGTTACCGTAAAAACCTCCACGGGTGTTTTTAAGAGAGCTATTAACAAGCTGTGCATTCTACCAATTGAGAATTAAGAATGTTTTGTGTTTTCATGTATTATTTTTATATCATTTATTTCAAAGCAGAATCTGTTTCATTTTTAGATTTTTATTATGCTCTTTTTTTTCATTCCAATTGTTTATTTTTGCATGTCATTGAAAGCGCCTGCTTTCAAGGTGGGCGGTATGTTGAAGCACGGACGCGAGGTTAAGGTTCCAGCGCCTCACGCCGTCTGCTGCAGCCCAACGCGCATGCGCGGGAATACTATCTTCAAGAGATTTTCATCATTTTCCCAATTGAAGAGGGTCATCGCCTATTGCCTCCGATTTGTAAATAACAGTAGGCTACCGAAACGTCAACGAAAAATAGGAATACTAACTTTGGGCGAAATTCAAGATGCTCTGTTTCATTCAATTAAGGTCATTCAATCTCAGCATTTCGGTCCAGAATTAGAAGCTTTGAGGAAGGAAAAGGAGGTGCCCCCTAGAAGCAACCTGAGATCCTTAAACCCTTTTCTGGATGACAAGGGTGTGATCAGGGTGGGCGGCAGACTTGAAAATTCACGACTAAATTATGACCGGAAGCATCCAATTGTTTTGCCAAAAAATGAGCATTTTACTGAATTGCTAGTAAAAGAATTTCATATATTATCCTTACATTCAGGACCTCAAGCGCTCTTATGTGAGGTTCGACAATTTTGCTGGCCTATTCATGGCAGAAAACTAGCCCACAAGGTAGTAAGCAAATGTTTAAATTGCTTTAAAGTGTACCCTTCCACTTCTAAGCAACTCATGGGACAACTTCCACCTCCAAGAATGGCACCCAGCAGAGCCTTTAGCAACACTGGCATCGATTATTTTGGTCCTGTGTGGTTTCGACGGGTGCAACAGAGGCGCAGTCCACCCGTTAAGGGCTACGCGGCTCTTTTCATATGCCTTTCCACAAAGGCTATCCATCTGGAGCTCGTCAGCGATCTTACTACTGCTTCTTTTTTGGCAGCTTTGAGACGCTTTATGGCACGCAGAGGGAGACCGCATGACTTTTACAGCGACAACGCTACCAATTTCGTGGGAACATGAAACGAGTTGATAGCACTACGCAGATTATTCCAATCACAGCAGCATCAATACGAGGTCTCTCGCTCTTTATCAGAATACAATGTGGCGTGGCATTTCATACCACCCAGGTCTCCGCATTTCGGGGGTCTCTGGGAAACAGGCGTCAAATCTGCAAAACGCCATCTTCTACGAGTGATCGGCAAGGCTATCCTTACGTATGAAGAATTAACTACACTGTTAGCGCAAATTGAAGCTTGCATCAACTCACGCCCTATCACCCCCATGTCTAACGATCCTAATGACCTAATGCCTCTCACTCCCGGCCACTTCCTAATTGGCCAACCCTTAATCTCAATGCCATGGAAAAAGCCATGGAAACCTCATCGCACGACGGCCCCGGGACACCAGATCCAACCAGGATCCGGCCACCCTTCAATTACTCAAGACACTTAGATGAGACTATATCTGATGACAAAAATCATTTTATTCGAAGCATCCGCAGATGTGGGAGAAGAGGTATCCCAAGATTCCCTCCGGCGCAGTGCGCGGGATCCCTGATGGGAAACATGGTGGAGTCACCATCATGAGCTGGATAGCTGATCTTATCAAATCCAGGTGCCCAGAATGGTCTTACTCGGTTCAACAAATGTGGGAAAGAGTCGTGTGTTGTGCATCCACGAGTATCCGAGTTCAGGCATCAAGTATGAGACAATTCCAACTACTTGGACCTTGAATCCTTCGATGGCATGGTCACGAGAGTTGATAATTCCCCAGATTGTCCATTCTCATTCAGGGTAAAACTTCACATAATGGCTATTCATGAGTGCTTAGAAACCCTGACTGGAACCACCCCTGATGGAGGGTCTCTGGAACCGTTATTGCCATTAATTCTGGAGAGAGATATTGTTTATACGCCTACTTTCCCTGGCGGTCAGTTGTGCATCCCTTATTCTATGTTAGTTTGTGTTCTGGACAAAGTAGAATCGGAGTTTTCCTACCATGTGTATATGACCTCCAGATACAATAGTGCTATTCCAAGAGAAGCAGAACTTAAGAGTTTTGGCGATTGGTTGTACATATTACTGGATGATGTTTATCGCGCATTTGGAAATAAGGCAGTCAACCTTTTTAAATCTTTAGAAGCAATCTTCTGTGGGGTGATACTGAGACACCTCCCTGAGGACACCCATGATCACAAATTTCTTGATGAGATTATGGAAGGGATTGCAGGTGATCATCCCGATCTTAGATCTGCAGCCCAAGAGGTTGTTGACAAGGCGAGTTACCTCATAGGTAAATGGGGTGATATAATAATCCCTGATATCATTGAGCACTACGGTCAGGAAAAGATGCATTTCTTTCCGATAGTTAATCTAGAATCTGGGTTAGTCAACATGTATTCTTATGGAACTATTTGGAACAGGGGACATCCCGTATAGCGAGAGGGTAGCAGGGGCCTTTGTCAGGTCGTATATACTGGGTTACTACGAGACGGAGGGATGTCTTCCACCAATAGTTCCAAGCTTGACGTATCATCAAGGGATTCAGGTGATAGTAGCAAGTGGAGAACCAGGGAACAATGACAACATGAGAAAGGTCCCAGATAAATACTGGGCTGATGTAGTTTTTAAGCCCCACAAGAAGTTCAACTACTATCCTGATCCTACAGAGCTACTAGAAGATAAGGCGATAACCCCTCACAGAAGTGAGGTTTACAATCTCTTTGCGGGTGATGCCCTTAAGGCCATAGGAAAGAAATGGCTATGGAAGAACTCCAACACACGTCTAATAATAGAGATCCTTGGCCGAAAAGACATAAACATTAGGGGTTAGATGGAAGATGGGACTTTCTAGTCCGAATCTCGCCCAATAAAGACGTATTATTATTATTATTATTTATGCCAAAGCCAAATTTGATTGCTCTCCAGGTCAACCGACTGTCGCGGTGGCAACATGTGCAGCAGCTCTTCCAGGCCTTCTGGAGGAGATGGTCGACGGAGTATTTGTCCAGTCTTCAGTAGCGGACCAAGTGGACAGTTAAGTCGGAGAATCTAAGAGTTGGGACTCTGGTGCTGCTCGTCGAGGAAAACCAGCCCCCTCTTCAGTGGAGGACCGGAAGAGTGTTGGAGCTTCATCCAGGGGGAGATGGCTTATGCCGGGTCGTTACCGTAAAAACCTCCACGGGTGATTTAAGAGAGCTATTAACAAGCTGTGCATTCTACCAATTGAGAATTAAGAATTTTTGTTTTCATGTATTATTTTTATATCATTTATTTCAAAGCAGAATCTGTTTCATTTTTAGATTTTTATTATGCTCTTTTTTTTCATTCCAATTGTTCATTTTTGCATGTCATTGAAAGCGCCTGCTTTCAAGGTGGGCGGTATGTTGAAGCACGGACGCGAGGTTACGGTTCCAGCGCCTCACGCCGTCTGCTGCAGCCCAACGCGCATGCGCGGGAATACTATCTTCAAGAGATTTTCATCATTTTCCCAATTGAAGAGGGTCATCGCCTATTGCCTCCGATTTGTAAATAACAGTAGGCTACCGAAACGTCAACGAAAAATAGGAATACTAACTTTGGGCGAAATTCAAGATGCTCTGTTTCATTCAATTAAGGTCATTCAATCTCAGCATTTCGGTCCAGAATTAGAAGCTTTGAGGAAGGAAAAGGAGGTGCCCCCTAGAAGCAACCTGAGATCCTTAAACCCTTTTCTGGATGACAAGGGTGTGATCAGGGTGGGCGGCAGACTTGAAAATTCACGACTAAATTATGACCGGAAGCATCCAATTGTTTTGCCAAAAAATGAGCATTTTACTGAATTGATAGTAAAAGAATTTCATATATTATCCTTACATTCAGGACCTCAAGCGCTCTTATGTGAGGTTCGACAATTTTGCTGGCCTATTCATGGCAGAAAACTAGCCCACAAGGTAGTAAGCAAATGTTTAAATTGCTTTAAAGTGTACCCTTCCACTTCTAAGCAACTCATGGGACAACTTCCACCTCCAAGAATGGCACCCAGCAGAGCCTTTAGCAACACTGGCATCGATTATTTTGGTCCTGTGTGGTTTCGACGGGTGCAACAGAGGCGCAGTCCACCCGTTAAGGGCTACGCGGCTCTTTTCATATGCCTTTCCACAAAGGCTATCCATCTGGAGCTCGTCAGCGATCTTACTACTGCTTCTTTTTTGGCAGCTTTGAGACGCTTTATGGCACGCAGAGGGAGACCGCATGACTTTTACAGCGACAACGCTACCAATTTCGTGGGAACATGAAACGAGTTGATAGCACTACGCAGATTATTCCAATCACAGCAGCATCAATACGAGGTCTCTCGCTCTTTATCAGAATACAATGTGGCGTGGCATTTCATACCACCCAGGTCTCCGCATTTCGGGGGTCTCTGGGAAACAGGCGTCAAATCTGCAAAACGCCATCTTCTACGAGTGATCGGCAAGGCTATCCTTACGTATGAAGAATTAACTACACTGTTAGCGCAAATTGAAGCTTGCATCAACTCACGCCCTATCACCCCCATGTCTAACGATCCTAATGACCTAATGCCTCTCACTCCCGGCCACTTCCTAATTGGCCAACCCTTAACCTCAATGCCATGGAAAAAGCCATGGAAACCTCATCGCACGACGGCCCCGGGACACCAGATCCAACCAGGATCCGGCCACCCTTCAATTACTCAAGACACTTAGATGAGACTATATCTGATGACAAACTATCATTTTATTCGAAGCATCCGCAGATGTGGGAGAAGAGGTATCCCAAGATTCCCTCCGGCGCAGTGCACGGGATCCCTGATGGGATACATGGTGGAGTCACCATCATGAGCTGGATAGCTGATCTTATCAAATCCAGGTGCCCAGAATGGTCTTACTCGGTTCAACAAATGTGGGAAAGAGTCGTGTGTTGTGCATCCACGAGTATCCGAGTTCAGGCATCAAGTATGAGCAGCAATTCCAACTACTTGGACCTTGAATCCTTCGATGGCATGGTCACGAGAGTTGATAATTCCCCAGATTGTGCATTCTCATTCAGGGTAAAACTTCACATAATGGCTATTCATGAGTGCTTAGAAACCCTGACTGGAACCACCCCTGATGGAGGGTCTCTGGAACCGTTATTGCCATTTATTCTGGATAGAGATATTGTTTATACGCCTACTTTCCCTGGCGGTCAGTTGTGCATCCCTTATTCTATGTTAGTTTGTGTTCTGGACAAAGTAGAATCGGAGTTTTCCTACCATGTGTATATGACCTCCAGATACAATAGTGCTATTCCAAGAGAAGCAGAACTTAAGAGTTTTGGCGATTGGTTGTACATATTACTGGATGATGTTTATCGCGCATTTGGAAATAAGGCAGTCAACCTTTTTAAATCTTTAGAAGCAATCTTCTGTGGGGTGATACTGAGACACCTCCCTGAGGACACCCATGATCACAAATTTCTTGATGAGATTATGGAAGGGATTGCAGGTGATCATCCCGATCTTAGATCTGCAGCCCAAGAGGTTGTTGACAAGGCGAGTTACCTCATAGGAAAATGGGGTGATATAATAATCCCTGATATCATTGAGCAGTACGGTCAGGAAATGATGCATTTCTTTCCGATAGTTAATCTAGAATCTGGGTTAGTCAAGATGTATTCTTATGGAACTCAATTTGGAACAGGGGACATCCCGTATAGCAAGAGGGTAGCAGGGGCCTTTGTCAGGTCGTATATACTGGGTTACTACGAGAAGGAGGGATGTCTTCCACCAATAGTTCCAAGCTTGACGTATCATCAAGGGATTCAGGTGATAGTAGCAAGTGGAGAACCAGGGAACAATGACAACATGAGAAAGGTCCCAGATAAATACTGGGCTGATGTAGTTTTTAAGCCCCACAAGAAGTTCAACTACTATCCTGATCCTACAGAGCTACTAGAAGATAAGGCGATAACCCCTCACAGAAGTGAGGTTTACAATCTCTTTGCGGGTGATGCCCTTAAGGCCATAGGAAAGAAATGGCCATGGAAGAAATCCAACACACGTCTAATACTAGAGATCCTTGGCCGAGAAGACATAAACATTAGGGGTTAGATGGAAGATGGGACTTTCTAGTCCCAATCTCGCCCAATTAAGACGTATTATTATCATTATTAATGCCAGAGCCAGATTTGATTGCTCTCCAGGTCAACCGACTGTCGCGGTGGCAACATGTGCAGCAGCTCTTCCAGGCCTTCTGGAGGAGATGGTCGACGGAGTATTTGTCCAGTCTTCAGTAGCGGACCAAGTGGACGGTTAAGTCGGAGAATCTAAGAGTTGGGACTCTGGTGCTGCTCGTCGAGGAAAACCAGCCCCCTCTTCAGTGGAGGACCGGAAGAGTGTTGGAGCTTCATCCAGGGGGTGATGGCTTATGCCGGGTCGTTACCGTAAAAACCTCCACGGGTGTTTTTAAGAGAGCTATTAACAAGCTGTGCATTCTACCAATTGAGAATTAAGAATGTTTTGTGTTTTCATGTATTATTTTTATATCATTTATTTCAAAGCAGAATCTGTTTCATTTTTAGATTTTTATTATGCTCTTTTTTTTCATTCCAATTGTTTATTTTTGCATGTCATTGAAAGCGCCTGCTTTCAAGGTGGGCGGTATGTTGAAGCACGGACGCGAGGTTAAGGTTCCAGCGCCTCACGCCGTCTGCTGCAGCCCAACGCGCATGCGCGGGAATACTATCTTCAAGAGATTTTCATCATTTTCCCAATTGAAGAGGGTCATCGCCTATTGCCTCCGATTTGTAAATAACAGTAGGCTACCGAAACGTCAACGAAAAATAGGAATACTAACTTTGGGCGAAATTCAAGATGCTCTGTTTCATTCAATTAAGGTCATTCAATCTCAGCATTTCGGTCCAGAATTAGAAGCTTTGAGGAAGGAAAAGGAGGTGCCCCCTAGAAGCAACCTGAGATCCTTAAACCCTTTTCTGGATGACAAGGGTGTGATCAGGGTGGGCGGCAGACTTGAAAATTCACGACTAAATTATGACCGGAAGCATCCAATTGTTTTGCCAAAAAATGAGCATTTTACTGAATTGCTAGTAAAAGAATTTCATATATTATCCTTACATTCAGGACCTCAAGCGCTCTTATGTGAGGTTCGACAATTTTGCTGGCCTATTCATGGCAGAAAACTAGCCCACAAGGTAGTAAGCAAATGTTTAAATTGCTTTAAAGTGTACCCTTCCACTTCTAAGCAACTCATGGGACAACTTCCACCTCCAAGAATGGCACCCAGCAGAGCCTTTAGCAACACTGGCATCGATTATTTTGGTCCTGTGTGGTTTCGACGGGTGCAACAGAGGCGCAGTCCACCCGTTAAGGGCTACGCGGCTCTTTTCATATGCCTTTCCACAAAGGCTATCCATCTGGAGCTCGTCAGCGATCTTACTACTGCTTCTTTTTTGGCAGCTTTGAGACGCTTTATGGCACGCAGAGGGAGACCGCATGACTTTTACAGCGACAACGCTACCAATTTCGTGGGAACATGAAACGAGTTGATAGCACTACGCAGATTATTCCAATCACAGCAGCATCAATACGAGGTCTCTCGCTCTTTATCAGAATACAATGTGGCGTGGCATTTCATACCACCCAGGTCTCCGCATTTCGGGGGTCTCTGGGAAACAGGCGTCAAATCTGCAAAACGCCATCTTCTACGAGTGATCGGCAAGGCTATCCTTACGTATGAAGAATTAACTACACTGTTAGCGCAAATTGAAGCTTGCATCAACTCACGCCCTATCACCCCCATGTCTAACGATCCTAATGACCTAATGCCTCTCACTCCCGGCCACTTCCTAATTGGCCAACCCTTAACCTCAATGCCATGGAAAAAGCCATGGAAACCTCATCGCACGACGGCCCCGGGACACCAGATCCAACCAGGATCCGGCCACCCTTCTATTACTCAAGACACTTAGATGAGACTATATCTGATGACAAACTATCATTTTATTCGAAGCATCCGCAGATGTGGGAGAAGAGGTATCCCAAGATTCCCTCCGGCGCAGTGCACGGGATCCCTGATGGGATACATGGTGGAGTCACCATCATGAGCTGGATAGCTGATCTTATCAAATCCAGGTGCCCAGAATGGTCTTACTCGGTTCAACAAATGTGGGAAAGAGTCGTGTGTTGTGCATCGACGAGTATCCGAGTTCAGGCATCAAGTATGAGCAGCAATTCCAACTACTTGGACCTTGAATCCTTCGATGGCATGGTCACGAGAGTTGATAATTCCCCAGATTGTGCATTCTCATTCAGGGTAAAACTTCACATAATGGCTATTCATGAGTGCTTAGAAACCCTGACTGGAACCACCCCTGATGGAGGGTCTCTGGAACCGTTATTGCCATTTATTCTGGATAGAGATATTGTTTATATGCCTACTTTCCCTGGCGGTCAGTTGTGCATCCCTTATTCTATGTTAGTTTGTGTTCTGGACAAAGTAGAATCGGAGTTTTCTTACCATGTGTATATGACCTCCAGATACAATAGTGCTATTCCAAGAGAAGCAGAACTTAAGAGTTTTGGCGATTGGTTGTACATATTACTGGATGATGTTTATCGCGCATTTGGAAATAAGGCAGTCAACCTTTTTAAATCTTTAGAAGCAATCTTCTGTGGGGTGATACTGAGACACCTCCCTGAGGACACCCATGATCACAAATTTCTTGATGAGATTATGGAAGGGATTGCAGGTGATCATCCCGATCTTAGATCTGCAGCCCAAGAGGTTGTTGACAAGGCGAGTTACCTCATAGGAAAATGGGGTGATATAATAATCCCTGATATCATTGAGCAGTACGGTCAGGAAAAGATGCATTTCTTTCCGATAGTTAATCTAGAATCTGGGTTAGTCAAGATGTACTCTTATGGAACTCAATTTGGAACAGGGGACATCCCGTATAGCAAGAGGGTAGCAGGGGCCTTTGTCAGGTCGTATATACTGGGTTACTACGAGAAGGAGGGCTGTCTTCCTCCAATAGTTCCAAGCTTGACGTATCATCAAGGGATTCAGGTGATAGTAGCAAGTGGAGAACCAGGGAACAATGACAACATGAGAAAGGTCCCAGATAAATACTGGGCTGATGTAGTTTTTAAGCCCCACAAGAAGTTCAACTACTATCCTGATCCTACAGAGCTACTAGAAGATAAGGCGATAACCCCTCACAGAAGTGAGGTTTACAATCTCTTTGCGGGTGATGCCCTTAAGGCCATAGGAAAGAAATGGCCATGGAAGAAATCCAACACACGTCTAATACTAGAGATCCTTGGCCGAGAAGACATAAACATTAGGGGTTAGATGGAAGATGGGACTTTCTAGTCCCAATCTCGCCCAATAAAGACATATTATTATTATTATTATTAATGCCAGAGCCAGATTTGATTGCTCTCCAGGTCAACCGACTGTCGCGGTGGCAACATGTGCAGCAGCTCTTCCAGGCTTTCTGGAGGAGATGGTCGACGGAGTATTTGTCCAGTCTTCAGTAGCGGACCAAGTGTACGGTTAAGTCGGAGAATCTAAGAGTTGGGACTCTGGTGCTGCTCGTCGAGGAAAACCAGCCCCCTCTTCAGTGGAGGACCGGAAGAGTGTTGGAGCTTCATCCAGGGGGAGATGGCTTATGCCGGGTCGTTACCGTAAAAACCTCCACGGGTGTTTTTAAGAGAGCTATTAACAAGCTGTGCATTCTACCAATTGAGAATTAAGAATGTTTTGTGTTTTCATGTATTATTTTTATATCATTTATTTCAAAGCAGAATCTGTTTCATTTTTAGATTTTTATTATGCTCTTTTTTTTCATTCCAATTGTTTATTTTTGCATGTCATTGAAAGCGCCTGCTTTCAAGGTGGGCGGTATGTTGAAGCACGGACGCGAGGTTAAGGTTCCAGCGCCTCACGCCGTCTGCTGCAGCCCAACGCGCATGCGCGGGAATACTATCTTCAAGAGATTTTCATCATTTTCCCAATTGAAGAGGGTCATCGCCTATTGCCTCCGATTTGTAAATAACAGTAGGCTACCGAAACGTCAACGAAAAATAGGAATACTAACTTTGGGCGAAATTCAAGATGCTCTGTTTCATTCAATTAAGGTCATTCAATCTCAGCATTTCGGTCCAGAATTAGAAGCTTTGAGGAAGGAAAAGGAGGTGCCCCCTAGAAGCAACCTGAGATCCTTAAACCCTTTTCTGGATGACAAGGGTGTGATCAGGGTGGGCGGCAGACTTGAAAATTCACGACTAAATTATGACCGGAAGCATCCAATTGTTTTGCCAAAAAATGAGCATTTTACTGAATTGATAGTAAAAGAATTTCATATATTATCCTTACATTCAGGACCTCAAGCGCTCTTATGTGAGGTTCGACAATTTTGCTGGCCTATTCATGGCAGAAAACTAGCCCACAAGGTAGTAAGCAAATGTTTAAATTGCTTTAAAGTGTACCCTTCCACTTCTAAGCAACTCATGGGACAACTTCCACCTCCAAGAATGGCACCCAGCAGAGCCTTTAGCAACACTGGCATCGATTATTTTGGTCCTGTGTGGTTTCGACGGGTGCAACAGAGGCGCAGTCCACCCGTTAAGGGCTACGCGGCTCTTTTCATATGCCTTTCCACAAAGGCTATCCATTTGGAGCTCGTCAGCGATCTTACTACTGCTTCTTTTTTTGCAGCTTTGAGACGCTTTATGGCACGCAGAGGGAGACCGCATGACTTTTACAGCGACAACGCTACCAATTTCGTGGGAACATGAAACGAGTTGATAGCACTACGCAGATTATTCCAATCACAGCAGCATCAATACGAGGTCTCTCGCTCTTTATCAGAATACAATGTGGCGTGGCATTTCATACCACCCAGGTCTCCGCATTTCGGGGGTCTCTGGGAAACAGGCGTCAAATCTGCAAAACGCCATCTTCTACGAGTGATCGGCAAGGCTATCCTTACGTATGAAGAATTAACTACACTGTTAGCGCAAATTGAAGCTTGCATCAACTCACGCCCTATCACCCCCATGTCTAACGATCCTAATGACCTAATGCCTCTCACTCCCGGCCACTTCCTAATTGGCCAACCCTTAACCTCAATGCCATGGAAAAAGCCATGGAAACCTCATCGCACGACGGCCCCGGGACACCAGATCCAACCAGGATCCGGCCACCCTTCTATTACTCAAGACACTTAGATGAGACTATATCTGATGACAAACTATCATTTTATTCGAAGCATCCGCAGATGTGGGAGAAGAGGTATCCCAAGATTCCCTCCGGCGCAGTGCACGGGATCCCTGATGGGATACATGGTGGAGTCACCATCATGAGCTGGATAGCTGATCTTATCAAATCCAGGTGCCCAGAATGGTCTTACTCGGTTCAACAAATGTGGGAAAGAGTCGTGTGTTGTGCATCGACGAGTATCCGAGTTCAGGCATCAAGTATGAGCAGCAATTCCAACTACTTGGACCTTGAATCCTTCGATGGCATGGTCACGAGAGTTGATAATTCCCCAGATTGTGCATTCTCATTCAGGGTAAAACTTCACATAATGGCTATTCATGAGTGCTTAGAAACCCTGACTGGAACCACCCCTGATGGAGGGTCTCTGGAACCGTTATTGCCATTTATTCTGGATAGAGATATTGTTTATATGCCTACTTTCCCTGGCGGTCAGTTGTGCATCCCTTATTCTATGTTAGTTTGTGTTCTGGACAAAGTATAATCGGAGTTATCCTACCATGTGTATATGACCTCCAGATACAATAGTGCTATTCCAAGAGAAGCAGAACTTAAGAGTTTTGGCGATTGGTTGTACATATTACTGGATGATGTTTATCGCGCATTTGGAAATAAGGCAGTCAACCTTTTTAAATCTTTAGAAGCAATCTTCTGTGGGGTGATACTGAGACACCTCCCTGAGGACACCCATGATCACAAATTTCTTGATGAGATTATGGAAGGGATTGCAGGTGATCATCCCGATCTTAGATCTGCAGCCCAAGAGGTTGTTGACAAGGCGAGTTACCTCATAGGAAAATGGGGTGATATAATAATCCCTGATATCATTGAGCAGTACGGTCAGGAAAAGATGCATTTCTTTCCGATAGTTAATCTAGAATCTGGGTTAGTCAAGATGTACTCTTATGGAACTCAATTTGGAACAGGGGACATCCCGTATAGCAAGAGGGTAGCAGGGGCCTTTGTCAGGTCGTATATACTGGGTTACTACGAGAAGGAGGGCTGTCTTCCTCCAATAGTTCCAAGCTTGACGTATCATCAAGGGATTCAGGTGATAGTAGCAAGTCGAGAACCAGGGAACAATGACAACATGAGAAAGGTCCCAGATAAATACTGGGCTGATGTAGTTTTTAAGCCCCACAAGAAGTTCAACTACTATCCTGATCCTACAGAGCTACTAGAAGATAAGGCGATAACCCCTCACAGAAGTGAGGTTTACAATCTCTTTGCGGGTGATGCCCTTAAGGCCATAGGAAAGAAATGGCCATGGAAGAAATCCAACACACGTCTAATACTAGAGATCCTTGGCCGAGAATACATAAACATTAGGGGTTAGATGGAAGATGGGACTTTCTAGTCCCAATCTCGCCCAATAAAGACGTATTATTATTATTATTATTAATGCCAGAGACAGATTTGATTGCTCTCCAGGTCAACCGACTGTCGCGGTGGCAACATGTGCAGCAGCTCTTCCAGGCCTTCTGGAGGAGATGGTCGACGGAGTATTTGTCCAGTCTTCAGTAGCGGACCAAGTGGACGGTTAAGTCGGAGAATCTAAGAGTTGGGACTCTGGTGCTGCTCGTCGAGGAAAACCAGCCCCCTCTTCAGTGGAGGACCGGAAGAGTGTTGGAGCTTCATCCAGGGGGAGATGGCTTATGCCGGGTCGTTACCGTAAAAACCTCCACGGGTGTTTTTAAGAGAGCTATTAACAAGCTGTGCATTCTACCAATTGAGAATTAAGAATGTTTTGTGTTTTCATGTATTATTTTTATATCATTTATTTCAAAGCAGAATCTGTTTCATTTTTAGATTTTTATTATGCTCTTTTTTTTCATTCCAATTGTTTATTTTTGCATGTCATTGAAAGCGCCTGCTTTCAAGGTGGGCGGTATGTTGAAGCACGGACGCGAGGTTACGGTTCCAGCGCCTCACGCCGTCTGCTGCAGCCCAACGCGCATGCGCGGGAATACTATCTTCAAGAGATTTTCATCATTTTCCCAATTGAAGAGGGTCATCGCCTATTGCCTCCGATTTGTAAATAACAGTAGGCTACCGAAACGTCAACGAAAAATAGGAATACTAACTTTGGGCGAAATTCAAGATGCTCTGTTTCATTCAATTAAGGTCATTCAATCTCAGCATTTCGGTCCAGAATTAGAAGCTTTGAGGAAGGAAAAGGAGGTGCCCCCTAGAAGCAACCTGAGATCCTTAAACCCTTTTCTGGATGACAAGGGTGTGATCAGGGTGGGCGGCAGACTTGAAAATTCACGACTAAATTATGACCGGAAGCATCCAATTGTTTTGCCAAAAAATGAGCATTTTACTGAATTGATAGTAAAAGAATTTCATATATTATCCTTACATTCAGGACCTCAAGCGCTCTTATGTGAGGTTCGACAATTTTGCTGGCCTATTCATGGCAGAAAACTAGCCCACAAGGTAGTAAGCAAATGTTTAAATTGCTTTAAAGTGTACCCTTCCACTTCTAAGCAACTCATGGGACAACTTCCACCTCCAAGAATGGCACCCAGCAGAGCCTTTAGCAACACTGGCATCGATTATTTTGGTCCTGTGTGGTTTCGACGGGTGCAACAGAGGCGCAGTCCACCCGTTAAGGGCTACGCGGCTCTTTTCATATGCCTTTCCACAAAGGCTATCCATCTGGAGCTCGTCAGCGATCTTACTACTGCTTCTTTTTTGGCAGCTTTGAGACGCTTTATGGCACGCAGAGGGAGACCGCATGACTTTTACAGCGACAACGCTACCAATTTCGTGGGAACATGAAACGAGTTGATAGCACTACGCAGATTATTCCAATCACAGCAGCATCAATACGAGGTCTCTCGCTCTTTATCAGAATACAATGTGGCGTGGCATTTCATACCACCCAGGTCTCCGCATTTCGGGGGTCTCTGGGAAACAGGCGTCAAATCTGCAAAACGCCATCTTCTACGAGTGATCGGCAAGGCTATCCTTACGTATGAAGAATTAACTACACTGTTAGCGCAAATTGAAGCTTGCATCAACTCACGCCCTATCACCCCCATGTCTAACGATCCTAATGACCTAATGCCTCTCACTCCCGGCCACTTCCTAATTGGCCAACCCTTAACCTCAATGCCATGGAAAAAGCCATGGAAACCTCATCGCACGACGGCCCCGGGACACCAGATCCAACCAGGATCCGGCCACCCTTCAATTACTCAAGACACTTAGATGAGACTATATCTGATGACAAACTATCATTTTATTCGAAGCATCCGCAGATGTGGGAGAAGAGGTATCCCAAGATTCCCTCCGGCGCAGTGCACGGGATCCCTGATGGGATACATGGTGGAGTCACCATCATGAGCTGGATAGCTGATCTTATCAAATCCAGGTGCCCAGAATGGTCTTACTCGGTTCAACAAATGTGGGAAAGAGTCGTGTGTTGTGCATCCACGAGTATCCGAGTTCAGGCATCAAGTATGAGCAGCAATTCCAACTACTTGGACCTTGAATCCTTCGATGGCATGGTCACGAGAGTTGATAATTCCCCAGATTGTGCATTCTCATTCAGGGTAAAACTTCACATAATGGCTATTCATGAGTGCTTAGAAACCCTGACTGGAACCACCCCTGATGGAGGGTCTCTGGAACCGTTATTGCCATTTATTCTGGATAGAGATATTGTTTATATGCCTACTTTCCCTGGCGGTCAGTTGTGCATCCCTTATTCTATGTTAGTTTGTGTTCTGGACAAAGTATAATCGGAGTTTTCCTACCATGTGTATATGACCTCCAGATACAATAGTGCTATTCCAAGAGAAGCAGAACTTAAGAGTTTTGGCGATTGGTTGTACATATTACTGGATGATGTTTATCGCGCATTTGGAAATAAGGCAGTCAACCTTTTTAAATCTTTAGAAGCAATCTTCTGTGGGGTGATACTGAGACACCTCCCTGAGAACACCCATGATCACAAATTTCTTGATGAGATTATGGAAGGGATTGCAGGTGATCATCCCGATCTTAGATCTGCAGCCCAAGAGGTTGTTGACAAGGCGAGTTACCTCATAGGAAAATGGGGTGATATAATAATCCCTGATATCATTGAGCAGTACGGTCAGGAAAAGATGCATTTCTTTCCGATAGTTAATCTAGAATCTGGGTTAGTCAAGATGTACTCTTATGGAACTCAATTTGGAACAGGGGACATCCCGTATAGCAAGAGGGTAGCAGGGGCCTTTGTCAGGTCGTATATACTGGGTTACTACGAGAAGGAGGGATGTCTTCCACCAATAGTTCCAAGCTTGACGTATCATCAAGGGATTCAGGTGATAGTAGCAAGTCGAGAACCAGGGAACAATGACAACATGAGAGAGGTCCCAGATAAATACTGGGCTGATGTAGTTTTTAAGCCCCACAAGAAGTTCAACTACTATCCTGATCCTACAGAGCTACTAGAAGATAAGGCGATAACCCCTCACAGAAGTGAGGTTTACAATCTCTTTGCGGGTGATGCCCTTAAGGCCATAGGAAAGAAATGGCCATGGAAGAAATCCAACACACGTCTAATACTAGAGATCCTTGGCCGAGAAGACATAAACATTAGGGGTTAGATGGAAGATGGGACTTTCTAGTCCCAATCTCGCCCAATAAAGACGTATTATTATCATTATTAATGCCAGAGCCAGATTTGATTGCTCTCCAGGTCAACCGACTGTCGCGGTGGCAACATGTGCAGCAGCTCTTCCAGGCCTTCTGGAGGTGATGGTCGACGGAGTATTTGTCCAGTCTTCAGTAGCGGACCAAGTGGACGGTTAAGTCGGAGAATCTAAGAGTTGGGACTCTGGTGCTGCTCGTCGAGGAAAACCAGCCCCCTCTTCAGTGGAGGACCGGAAGAGTGTTGGAGCTTCATCCAGGGGGAGATGGCTTATGCCGGGTCGTTACCGTAAAAACCTCCACGGGTGTTTTTAAGAGAGCTATTAACAAGCTGTGCATTCTACCAATTGAGAATTAAGAATGTTTTGTGTTTTCATGTATTATTTTTATATCATTTATTTCAAAGCAGAATCTGTTTCATTTTTAGATTTTTATTATGCTCTTTTTTTTCATTCCAATTGTTTATTTTTGCATGTCATTGAAAGCGCCTGCTTTCAAGGTGGGCGGTATGTTGAAGCACGGACGCGAGGTTACGGTTCCAGCGCCTCACGCCGTCTGCTGCAGCCCAACGCGCATGCGCGGGAATACTATCTTCAAGAGATTTTCATCATTTTCCCAATTGAAGAGGGTCATCGCCTATTGCCTCCGATTTGTAAATAACAGTAGGCTACCGAAACGTCAACGAAAAATAGGAATACTAACTTTGGGCGAAATTCAAGATGCTCTGTTTCATTCAATTAAGGTCATTCAATCTCAGCATTTCGGTCCAGAATTAGAAGCTTTGAGGAAGGAAAAGGAGGTGCCCCCTAGAAGCAACCTGAGATCCTTAAACCCTTTTCTGGATGACAAGGGTGTGATCAGGGTGGGCGGCAGACTTGAAAATTCACGACTAAATTATGACCGGAAGCATCCAATTGTTTTGCCAAAAAAAGAGCATTTTACTGAATTGATAGCAAAAGAATTTCATATATTATCCTTACATTCAGGACCTCAAGCGCTCTTATGTGAGGTTCGACAATTTTGCTGGCCTATTCATGGCAGAAAACTAGCCCTCAAGGTAGTAAGCAAATGTTTAAATTGCTTTAAAGTGTACCCTTCCACTTCTAAGCAACTCATGGGACAACTTCCACCTCCAAGAATGGCACCCAGCAGAGCCTTTAGCAACACTGGCATCGATTATTTTGGTCCTGTGTGGTTTCGACGGGTGCAACAGAGGCGCAGTCCACCCGTTAAGGGCTACGCGGCTCTTTTCATATGCCTTCCCACAAAGGCTTTCCATCTGGAGCTCGTCAGCGATCTTACTACTGCTTCTTTTTTGGCAGCTTTGACACGCTTTATGGCACGCAGAGGGAGACCGCATGACTTTTACAGCGACAACGCTACCAATTTCGTGGGAACATGAAACGAGTTGATAGCACTACGCAGATTATTCCAATCACAGCAGCATCAATACGAGGTCTCTCGCTCTTTATCAGAATACAATGTGGCGTGGCATTTCATACCACCCAGGTCTCCGCATTTCGGGGGTCTCTGGGAAACAGGCGTCAAATCTGCAAAACGCCATCTTCTACGAGTGATCGGCAAGGCTATCCTTACGTATGAAGAATTAACTACACTGTTAGCGCAAATTGAAGCTTGCATCAACTCACGCCCTATCACCCCCATGTCTAACGATCCTAATGACCTAATGCCTCTCACTCCCGGCCACTTCCTAATTGGCCAACCCTTAACCTCAATGCCATGGAAAAAGCCATGGAAACCTCATCGCACGACGGCCCCGGGACACCAGATCCAACCAGGATCCGGCCACCCTTCAATTACTCAAGACACTTAGATGTCACTATATCTGATGACAAACTATCATTTTATTCGAAGCATCCGCAGATGTGGGAGAAGAGGTATCCCAAGATTCCCTCCGGCGCAGTGCACGGGATCCCTGATGGGATACATGGTGGAGTCACCATCATGAGCTGGATAGCTGATCTTATCAAATCCAGGTGCCCAGAATGGTCTTACTCGGTTCAACAAATGTGGGAAAGAGTCGTGTGTTGTGCATCGACGAGTATCCGAGTTCAGGCATCAAGTATGAGCAGCAATTCCAACTACTTGGACCTTGAATCCTTCGATGGCATGATCACGAGAGTTGATAATTCCCCAGATTGTGCATTCTCATTCAGGGTAAAACTTCACATAATGGCTATTCATGAGTGCTTAGAAACCCTGACTGGAACCACCCCTGATGGAGGGTCTCTGGAACCGTTATTGCCATTTATTCTGGATAGAGATATTGTTTATATGCCTACTTTCCCTGGCGGTCAGTTGTGCATCCCTTATTCTATGTTAGTTTGTGTTCTGGACAAAGTAGAATCGGAGTTTTCCTACCATGTGTATATGACCTCCAGATACAATAGTGCTATTCCAAGAGAAGCAGAACTTAAAGAGTTTTGGCGATTGGTTGTACATATTACTGGATGATGTTTATCGCGCATTTGGAAATAAGGCAGTCAACCTTTTTAAATCTTTAGAAACAATCTTCTGTGGGGTGATACTGAGACACCTCCCTGAGAACACCCATGATCACAAATTTCTTGATGAGATTATGGAAGGGATTGCAGGTGATCATCCCGATCTTAGATCTGCAGCCCAAGAGGTTGTTGACAAGGCGAGTTACCTCATAGGAAAATGGGGTGATATAATAATCCCTGATATCATTGAGCAGTACGGTCAGGAAAAGATGCATTTCTTTCCGATAGTTAATCTAGAATCTGGGTTAGTCAAGATGTACTCTTATGGAACTCAATTTGGAACAGGGGACATCCCGTATAGCAAGAGGGTAGCAGGGGCCTTTGTCAGGTCGTATATACTGGGTTACTACGAGAAGGAGGGATGTCTTCCACCAATAGTTCCAAGCTTGACGTATCATCAAGGGATTCAGGTGATAGTAGCAAGTCGAGAACCAGGGAACAATGACAACATGAGAAAGGTCCCAGATAAATACTGGGCTGATGTAGTTTTTAAGCCCCACAAGAAGTTCAACTACTATCCTGATCCTACAGAGCTACTAGAAGATAAGGCGATAACCCCTCACAGAAGTGAGGTTTACAATCTCTTTGCGGGTGATGCCCTTAAGGCCATAGGAAAGAAATGGCCATGGAAGAAATCCAACACACGTCTAATACTAGAGATCCTTGGCCGAGAAGACATAAACATTAGGGGTTAGATGGAAGATGGGACTTTCTAGTCCCAATCTCGCCCAATAAAGACGTATTATTATCATTATTAATGCCAGAGCCAGATTTGATTGCTCTCCAGGTCAACCGACTGTCGCGGTGGCAACATGTGCAGCAGCTCTTCCAGGCCTTCTGGAGGAGATGGTCGACGGAGTATTTGTCCAGTCTTCAGTAGCGGACCAAGTGGACGGTTAAGTCGGAGAATCTAAGAGTTGGGACTCTGGTGCTGCTCGTCGAGGAAAACCAGCCCCATCTTCAGTGGAGGACCGGAAGAGTGTTGGAGCTTCATCCAGGGGGAGATGGCTTATGCCGGGTCGTTACCGTAAAAACCTCCACGGGTGTTTTTAAGAGAGCTATTAACAAGCTGTGCATTCTACCAATTGAGAATTAAGAATGTTTTGTGTTTTCATGTATTATTTTTATATAATTTATTTCAAAGCAGAATCTGTTTCATTTTTAGATTTTTATTATGCTCTTTTTTTTCATTCCAATTGTTTATTTTTGCATGTCATTGAAAGCGCCTGCTTTCAAGGTGGGCGGTATGTTGAAGCACGGACGCGAGGTTACGGTTCCAGCGCCTCACGCCGTCTGCTGCAGCCCAACGCGCATGCGCGGGAATACTATCTTCAAGAGATTTTCATCATTTTCCCAATTGAAGAGGGTCATCGCCTATTGCCTCCGATTTGTAAATAACAGTAGGCTACCGAAACGTCAACGAAAAATAGGAATACTAACTTTGGGCGAAATTCAAGATGCTCTGTTTCATTCAATTAAGGTCATTCAATCTCAGCATTTCGGTCCAGAATTAGAAGCTTTGAGGAAGGAAAAGGAGGTGCCCCCTAGAAGCAACCTGAGATCCTTAAATCCTTTTCTGGATGACAAGGGTGTGATCAGGGTGGGCGGCAGACTTGAAAATTCACGACTAAATTATGACCGGAAGCATCCATTTGTTTTGCCAAAAAATGAGCATTTTACTGAATTGATAGTAAAAGAATTTCATATATTATCCTTACATTCAGGACCTCAAGCGCTCTTATGTGAGGTTCGACAATTTTACTGGCCTATTCATGGCAGAAAACTAGCCCACAAGGTAGTAAGCAAATGTTTAAATTGCTTTAAAGTGTACCCTTCCACTTCTAAGCAACTCATGGGACAACTTCCACCTCCAAGAGTGGCACCCAGCAGAGCCTTTAGCAACACTGGCATCGATTATTTTGGTCCTGTGTGGTTTCGACGGGTGCAAAAGAGGCGCAGTCCACCCGTTAAGGGCTACGCGGCTCTTTTCATATGCCTTTCCACAAAGGCTATCCATCTGGAGCTCGTCAGCGATCTTACTACTGCTTCTTTTTTGGCAGCTTTGAGACGCTTTATGGCACGCAGAGGGAGACCGCATGACTTTTACAGCGACAACGCTACCAATTTCGTGGGAACATGAAACGAGTTGATAGCACTACGCAGATTATTCCAATCACAGCAGCATCAATACGAGGTCTCTCGCTCTTTATCAGAATACAATGTGGCGTGGCATTTCATACCACCCAGGTCTCCGCATTTCGGGGGTCTCTGGGAAACAGGCGTCAAATCTGCAAAACGCCATCTTCTACGAGTGATCGGCAAGGCTATCCTTACGTATGAAGAATTAACTACACTGTTAGCGCAAATTGAAGCTTGCATCAACTCACGCCCTATCACCCCCATGTCTAACGATCCTAATGACCTAATGCCTCTCACTCCCGGCCACTTCCTAATTGGCCAACCCTTAACCTCAATGCCATGGAAAAAGCCATGGAAACCTCATCGCACGACGGCCCCGGGACACCAGATCCAACCAGGATCCGGCCACCCTTCAATTACTCAAGACACTTAGATGTCACTATATCTGATGACAAACTATCATTTTATTCGAAGCATCCGCAGATGTGGGAGAAGAGGTATCCCAAGATTCCCTCCGGCGCAGTGCACGGGATCCCTGATGGGATACATGGTGGAGTCACCATCATGAGCTGGATAGCTGATCTTATCAAATCCAGGTGCCCAGAATGGTCTTACTCGGTTCAACAAATGTGGGAAAGAGTCGTGTGTTGTGCATCGACGAGTATCCGAGTTCAGGCATCAAGTATGAGCAGCAATTCCAACTACTTGGACCTTGAATCCTTCGATGGCATGATCACGAGAGTTGATAATTCCCCAGATTGTGCATTCTCATTCAGGGTAAAACTTCACATAATGGCTATTCATGAGTGCTTAGAAACCCTGACTGGAACCACCCCTGATGGAGGGTCTCTGGAACCGTTATTGCCATTTATTCTGGATAGAGATATTGTTTATATGCCTACTTTCCCTGGCGGTCAGTTGTGCATCCCTTATTCTATGTTAGTTTGTGTTCTGGACAAAGTAGAATCGGAGTTTTCCTACCATGTGTATATGACCTCCAGATACAATAGTGCTATTCCAAGAGAAGCAGAACTTAAAGAGTTTTGGCGATTGGTTGTACATATTACTGGATGATGTTTATCGCGCATTTGGAAATAAGGCAGTCAACCTTTTTAAATCTTTAGAAACAATCTTCTGTGGGGTGATACTGAGACACCTCCCTGAGAACACCCATGATCACAAATTTCTTGATGAGATTATGGAAGGGATTGCAGGTGATCATCCCGATCTTAGATCTGCAGCCCAAGAGGTTGTTGACAAGGCGAGTTACCTCATAGGAAAATGGGGTGATATAATAATCCCTGATATCATTGAGCAGTACGGTCAGGAAAAGATGCATTTCTTTCCGATAGTTAATCTAGAATCTGGGTTAGTCAAGATGTACTCTTATGGAACTCAATTTGGAACAGGGGACATCCCGTATAGCAAGAGGGTAGCAGGGGCCTTTGTCAGGTCGTATATACTGGGTTACTACGAGAAGGAGGGATGTCTTCCACCAATAGTTCCAAGCTTGACGTATCATCAAGGGATTCAGGTGATAGTAGCAAGTCGAGAACCAGGGAACAATGACAACATGAGAAAGGTCCCAGATAAATACTGGGCTGATGTAGTTTTTAAGCCCCACAAGAAGTTCAACTACTATCCTGATCCTACAGAGCTACTAGAAGATAAGGCGATAACCCCTCACAGAAGTGAGGTTTACAATCTCTTTGCGGGTGATGCCCTTAAGGCCATAGGAAAGAAATGGCCATGGAAGAAATCCAACACACGTCTAATACTAGAGATCCTTGGCCGAGAAGACATAAACATTAGGGGTTAGATGGAAGATGGGACTTTCTAGTCCCAATCTCGCCCAATAAAGACGTATTATTATCATTATTAATGCCAGAGCCAGATTTGATTGCTCTCCAGGTCAACCGACTGTCGCGGTGGCAACATGTGCAGCAGCTCTTCCAGGCCTTCTGGAGGAGATGGTCGACGGAGTATTTGTCCAGTCTTCAGTAGCGGACCAAGTGGACGGTTAAGTCGGAGAATCTAAGAGTTGGGACTCTGGTGCTGCTCGTCGAGGAAAACCAGCCCCATCTTCAGTGGAGGACCGGAAGAGTGTTGGAGCTTCATCCAGGGGGAGATGGCTTATGCCGGGTCGTTACCGTAAAAACCTCCACGGGTGTTTTTAAGAGAGCTATTAACAAGCTGTGCATTCTACCAATTGAGAATTAAGAATGTTTTGTGTTTTCATGTATTATTTTTATATAATTTATTTCAAAGCAGAATCTGTTTCATTTTTAGATTTTTATTATGCTCTTTTTTTTCATTCCAATTGTTTATTTTTGCATGTCATTGAAAGCGCCTGCTTTCAAGGTGGGCGGTATGTTGAAGCACGGACGCGAGGTTACGGTTCCAGCGCCTCACGCCGTCTGCTGCAGCCCAACGCGCATGCGCGGGAATACTATCTTCAAGAGATTTTCATCATTTTCCCAATTGAAGAGGGTCATCGCCTATTGCCTCCGATTTGTAAATAACAGTAGGCTACCGAAACGTCAACGAAAAATAGGAATACTAACTTTGGGCGAAATTCAAGATGCTCTGTTTCATTCAATTAAGGTCATTCAATCTCAGCATTTCGGTCCAGAATTAGAAGCTTTGAGGAAGGAAAAGGAGGTGCCCCCTAGAAGCAACCTGAGATCCTTAAATCCTTTTCTGGATGACAAGGGTGTGATCAGGGTGGGCGGCAGACTTGAAAATTCACGACTAAATTATGACCGGAAGCATCCATTTGTTTTGCCAAAAAATGAGCATTTTACTGAATTGATAGTAAAAGAATTTCATATATTATCCTTACATTCAGGACCTCAAGCGCTCTTATGTGAGGTTCGACAATTTTACTGGCCTATTCATGGCAGAAAACTAGCCCACAAGGTAGTAAGCAAATGTTTAAATTGCTTTAAAGTGTACCCTTCCACTTCTAAGCAACTCATGGGACAACTTCCACCTCCAAGAGTGGCACCCAGCAGAGCCTTTAGCAACACTGGCATCGATTATTTTGGTCCTGTGTGGTTTCGACGGGTGCAAAAGAGGCGCAGTCCACCCGTTAAGGGCTACGCGGCTCTTTTCATATGCCTTTCCACAAAGGCTATCCATCTGGAGCTCGTCAGCGATCTTACTACTGCTTCTTTTTTGGCAGCTTTGAGACGCTTTATGGCACGCAGAGGGAGACCGCATGACTTTTACAGCGACAACGCTACCAATTTCGTGGGAACATGAAACGAGTTGATAGCACTACGCAGATTATTCCAATCACAGCAGCATCAATACGAGGTCTCTCGCTCTTTATCAGAATACAATGTGGCGTGGCATTTCATACCACCCAGGTCTCCGCATTTCGGGGGTCTCTGGGAAACAGGCGTCAAATCTGCAAAACGCCATCTTCTACGAGTGATCGGCAAGGCTATCCTTACGTATGAAGAATTAACTACACTGTTAGCGCAAATTGAAGCTTGCATCAACTCACGCCCTATCACCCCCATGTCTAACGATCCTAATGACCTAATGCCTCTCACTCCCGGCCACTTCCTAATTGGCCAACCCTTAACCTCAATGCCATGGAAAAAGCCATGGAAACCTCATCGCACGACGGCCCCGGGACACCAGATCCAACCAGGATCCGGCCACCCTTCAATTACTCAAGACACTTAGATGTCACTATATCTGATGACAAACTATCATTTTATTCGAAGCATCCGCAGATGTGGGAGAAGAGGTATCCCAAGATTCCCTCCGGCGCAGTGCACGGGATCCCTGATGGGATACATGGTGGAGTCACCATCATGAGCTGGATAGCTGATCTTATCAAATCCAGGTGCCCAGAATGGTCTTACTCGGTTCAACAAATGTGGGAAAGAGTCGTGTGTTCTGCATCCACGAGTATCCGAGTTCAGGCATCAAGTATGAGCAGCAATTCCAACTACTTGGACCTTGAATCCTTCGATGGCATGGTCACGAGAGTTGATAATTCACCAGATTGTGCATTCTCATTCAGGGTAAAACTTCACATAATGGCTATTCATGAGTGCTTAGAAACCCTGACTGGAACCACCCCTGATGGAGGGTCTCTGGAACCGTTATTGCCATTAATCTGGAGAGAGATATTGTTTATACGCCTACTTTCCCTGGCGGTCAGTTGTGCATCCCTTATTCTATGTTAGTTTGTGTTCTGGACAAAGTAGAATCGGAGTTTTCCTACCATGTGTATATGACCTCCAGATACAATAGTGCTATTCCAAGAGAAGCAGAACTTAAGAGTTTTGGCGATTGGTTGTACATATTACTGGATGATGTTTATCGCGCATTTGGAAATAAGGCAGTCAACCTTTTTAAATCTTTAGAAGCAATCTTCTGTGGGGTGATACTGAGACACCTCCCTGAGAACACCCATGATCACAAATTTCTTGATGAGATTATGGAAGGGATTGCAGGTGATCATCCCGATCTTAGATCTGCAGCCCAAGAGGTTGTTGACAAGGCGAGTTACCTCATAGGAAAATGGGGTGATATAATAATCCCTGATATCATTGAGCAGTACGGTCAGGAAAAGATGCATTTCTTTCCGATAGTTAATCTAGAATCTGGGTTAGTCAAGATGTACTCTTATGGAACTCAATTTGGAACAGGGGACATCCCGTATAGCAAGAGGGTAGCAGGGGCCTTTGTCAGGTCGTATATACTGGGTTACTACGAGAAGGAGGGCTGTCTTCCACCAATAGTTCCAAGCTTGACGTATCATCAAGGGATTCAGGTGATAGTAGCAAGTCGAGAACCAGGGAACAATGACAACATGAGAAAGGTCCCAGATAAATACTGGGCTGATGTAGTTTTTAAGCCCCACAAGAAGTTCAACTACTATCCTGATCCTACAGAGCTACTAGAAGATAAGGCGATAACCCCTCACAGAAGTGAGGTTTACAATCTCTTTGCGGGTGATGCCCTTAAGGCCATAGGAAAGAAATGGCCATGGAAGAAATCCAACACACGTCTAATACTAGAGATCCTTGGCCGAGAAGACATAAACATTAGGGGTTAGATGGAAGATGGGACTTTCTAGTCCCAATCTCGCCCAATAAAGACGTATTATTATCATTATTAATGCCAGAGCCAGATTTGATTGCTCTCCAGGTCAACCGACTGTCGCGGTGGCAACATGTGCAGCAGCTCTTCCAGGCTTTCTGGAGGAGATGGTCGACGGAGTATTTGTCCAGTCTTCAGTAGCGGACCAAGTGGACAGTTAAGTCGGAGAATCTAAGAGTTGGGACTCTGGTGCTGCTCGTCGAGGAAAACCAGCCCCCTCTTCAGTGGAGGACCGGAAGAGTGTTGGAGCTTCATCCAGGGGGAGATGGCTTATGCCGGGTCGTTACCGTAAAAACCTCCACGGGTGTTTTTAAGAGAGCTATTAACAAGCTGTGCATTCTACCAATTGAGAATTAAGAATGTTTTGTGTTTTCATGTATTATTTTTATATTATTTATTTCAGAGCAGAATCTGTTTCATTTTTAGATTTTTATTATGCTCTTTTTTTTCATTCCAATTGTTTATTTTTGCATGTCATTGAAAGCGCCTGCTTTCAAGGTGGGCGGTATGTTGAAGCACGGACGCGAGGTTAAGGTTCCAGCGCCTCACGCCGTCTGCTGCAGCCCAACGCGCATGCGCGGGAATACTCTAGGCGCCCTCACTCGCCGCTCCGGCCTCAATTCTCGTCCGCGCACTGACGCTCTCTCTCTCTTACTACAACCTCTACGGCGTGCGGACCTGATCCAACTGCATCAGCCGAGCACTATCAACGAGCGCAGCCTGCCTCATCCTGAATATTTTTAGTTGTGTATCTTTGTCCTTATTTCAATTTTCAATACACAATTAGCAAAGATAAGCCAGGAAATTTTAATTTACTCCTGCAATAACCAAGAGAAGTGATGAAATTTTAATAGATCCGAGAACGCAGGAAAGGAGCCTAAAGTCTACGGAAAGGCCTCTCGAGTGGCTATTAAAGCGTGCGAACTATGGTGACGCTCTTTTAGCAACGTCCGGTCAGCCTGTTGATACTGGACCAGCCCGATTCAGGTGCCACGTGTCAGCACGTCAACTCGTCTGAACTCTTCTGAAGCCTACGCGAACTTCAATTGACAACCACCGCTGCAGTCACTGTGGCAATCAACGCGGGACTTCCCGCGAGAGACTTCGCGTCATTTCCCGTCGCCAATAGGGCACCCGTGGGGACCCGGCTGGCAGAGATCGTCTCTAACTTCGAGCTTGGTCACCGCGGTTATCACCTTCGGGTTGTGCCTTGCACCTGGTGACTTTCCCTGGGTTTTCTCGGCCGCTACCCCGGGCTTCTGGGCCGCCGGAATCGCCCATTGCACCCTCGGGGGACACGGCTGAGTCCCCTCGTTAGGAAATTAGGCCCTTACAAGCCCTCCCCTGTCCTCCCCAACGAGCCGCCTGGCCCCCTGGAACCAGCGATTCTGAAGAACTCATGGAATCCGAATCCCCGGACTCCCCTTAGCCTAGTCAAGATGCCACTGCTGTTTCCGTGCTGCAAGAGCATGGTAGCGACAATGCCGATGCCAACAAGTCAAAAGAACAACATCTGGCCGATGCATGGCCGGCTGATCATAGCATAATCCCCACTTCACGACCTCTTGTGAACTCCCCGGTCATAATTCCTACTGAAATTGACGAACCACTTGTTAAGATATCTTTTCCTAAAGCTAAGCCATTAAACCCTGCGTTTTATTTAGCTGTAGGCTTACCCCTCCCCCCCACTAAATCCGGTTGATGACAACTTCACTGAATGGAGAAAACGGCGCATCGTCCACACCTCGCCACCTATTTCACCTCCGGCTTTGCAAATTAGCAATAGATACGCAATTCTAGGCGAAAGTTCTGAAAATGGTCCTCTTTAGGACCCTACTGGCCCTCTTCAGGAACTCGCTGCTGGAAATTCTCAAACTAACGCCTTGCCGCCGCGCACACAGAATCCGCAGACTTCTGCCACCTCCCAGCGACCTTCTCCAGGTACTTCATCCACCTCTACGAGGAAAATTCCGCCAATATTTTTAAAAGACCAGTCCAATTGGTCGATCAAATATCGAAGAATGGTAGGAGCTTCCTCCAGACCTACAGTTTGCAACACTACAGGGTCTCAAGTCCGCGTACAATGTCACTCTCCTGACGACTACAGGAAAATAGTCAAACTTTTTGCAGAAAACAAGTGGGAGTATTACACTTACCAGCTCCCTGAAGACAAAAAATGTTATTTTATTGTCCGCGGCCTTATGAGAGATACCCCGATAGAAGACATTCGAGACAACCTCGACTTAATTGGAGTTTCCGTCGACGATATAGTACAGCTGCGCACCACTAGGCCCACCAACGCAATTCGTCCACAGCGTGAACGCGATCTAGCTGCAAACCCGGACCAAGCTCTGCCACCTCTGCAAACCCGTCTTCTGCCGCTGTTTCAGCTTAAACTGTCAAACGCCAACGAAAAGGAGCGTTTCATGGAAATTACCCACCTATGCGGCTTGCGCGTCACAATTGATAATTATAAATAGTCTCCTGTCCCTCCACAATGCACCCGCTGCCAGAATTTTGGCCACACATACAAATCCCGTGGGCTTCAAACGCGCTGCGTCAGATGCGGCGGCAATCACTCGCACTCCACCTGCGAAGTATTTAAGCCTGCGCCAGCCAAATGCGCTAATTGTGAAGGCCCACACCCTACAAGCTATAGAGGATGCCCATCATACAAATCCTTCGCTGAGAAGCTGAAAAGTAGCCGGAATATCAGATCCAATCCTATTCCCTCTGCGGAAGATTTCCCCCCGCTTCCGACCCATCCTTCTACCCCCGCCAATCACTCCGCCTCTCCTTCACCCCCCTCTGATTTCGACATTCGCTCCATTCTTTCCTCGCTACTCACCCCATCCATTAAACAAAAACTTTCCTCTTTTCTATCTAACCTTGTCAAAAAACTCCTTACCCCTTCTTCTACCCCAAAATCCGAAATCATCTTCAATGAGATTATACAAATGGCACTTTCTCTGCTCAGCGATGCCTAAACAACCAGCTACCCAACTGAAGATCTTGCAGTGGAATATCTCCGGCTTGCACCCAAAACAAGAAGAGGTTCGCCATCTTTTGAACCAGCATTCTGCCGACGCTGCTCTGATTCAAGAGACCTTTCTTAAGCCTGATAAGTCCATTTTCTTTCCCGGATATCAAAAATTCCAAACTGACCCGCCTTGATAATGCCGGTGGCAGAGTTCTTCTGTTAGTTAAGAACTCTCTCCCGGCTACACAAATCCCCTAAAATCAGAAATCTTCCGTAGAATCCGTCGGCGCCTCCATTCGCACTAAACTTGGAAACGTCAGCCTCTGGTTAACTTATCACCCACCGAGGAAGCCAACTAAGGACGACTTCAAACAAATTGGAGAGCTCCTACAAGGCCGATCCATGGTAGGAGGTGATCTCAATGCAAAGCATGCCTCCTGGGGCTGCAACCGGAACAACATGGCCGGCTCCATGCTCCTGACTCGACAAAGAAGCATAAATTTTGCCCTCCTTGCTCCTTCCTCTCCTACCCACCTCTCTTCTCAAGGCTCCTATGACATCCTCGATATAGCTCTTACCAAAAACTTGCCAACCTCTGCTCCTCCTACCACTCTGGATTTCACCGCCTCCGACCAATTCCCGATTATTTACTCGATTCCTTGTTCCCCTGAGCATCGGGTACAAAATTTAAAAACAAAAACCAACTATTCAAAATTCCGACGCATTGTAGGCGACAATTCTCATGACTTGTCTAACCCTCCGCTCATCACCAGAGCCGACGCAGACCTCTTCATTTAAAAAAATAACGTGCTTGATACAAGACGCCGCCAAAGAAGCTTCCTTCCTACCACCGCCTTCATCTTTCTCTGAACCCATGCCTCCTCACATACTCACGACGATCAAACACCGAAATGCAGCCAGGAAGGTTTGGCAACATACTCGGCTCCGTGAAGACAGGATGAAATTCAATGCACTTCGAAACAAGGTGCAAAGACTGATAAAGGATCTTCGGCAGCAATCTTGGGATTCAAAACTGAAATCACTGCAAGGCCCTGACGGCACCATCTGGCCAATTACCAAGGCCCTCAAGAATCCCAGCATTGAGCAGCGTGATCCCCCAGCATTAATTACACCTGATGGAAGATTACGCCTTTGCTTCCATGCTCGAAAAGCGCTTCATCAATAATCTGCAATCTCCTCAGGAAGAATCTTGTGAAGATACTTGGCTGAGTCTGCTGCACTGCCCAACCAGTGAACCGGACCTCATCACTCTCAATGAAATTGAGGCTACCATCCGCACCCTCAAACCAAAATCAGCCCCCGGACCGGACAACATCCCCAACAGGCTCCTTAAAAACCTACCCCAACCTACCATTCTTCTCCTGCAACAACTTTTTAACTTCCTCCTGTCCATCTGCTACTTCCCATCATCGTGTAAAATGGCTAAAATCATAATGATTCCTAAATCCGGAAAACTTCCCACCCTTCCCTCATCATACCGGCCAGCTCTGCTCTCTATCGAAGCTCTTCGAAAAACTTATTCGCCGCAGGCTCAGCCAAATTCTTCTGACTGAAAACACCATCAGACCGGAGCAAACTGGATTCCGCCGGAAAACCTCCACGGTTCACCAAATACTTCGTCTCGCCGAAGCCATTACTTCCGGTTTTAATCAACGCCTAATAGCGCATGAAGTATTCTTGGACCTCGAGGAAGCCTTAGACCGTGTCTGGACCCTGGGCCTCATCCAAAAACTTTCCTCACTAAACATTCCTTCCTACCTCCCAAAAATAGTTCAATCCTTCATATCAGACCGCTCCTTCTTTGTAACCTTAAATTCCGACATCTCATCCCGTTATCCAATCTCCTCTGGCGTCCCACAAGGCGCCATCTTATCCCCCATACTCTTCAATCTCTACGTAAATGACACCCCTTCCCTTCCGAGTACCCAGCTGTTCCTTTATGCAAATGACACCTTGCCCAGGGTTCTGACCCGGAACGAACGGCTGACCTCGCGCAGCTGCACCTTGACGAATATGAAGACTGGGCGAATGAGTGGAAGCTCAGTGTAAATGCATCCACGTGCACTCATGTAGTATTCTCTCAGCGAACTAGGACAGGTGACGGTCACCGGCTACATTACGGGAATCAAAGGATACCAAAGCAACAATCCACGAAGTTACTTGGTGTCCATATGGATAAAAAGCTCACCTGGAAAACTCACATTACATCCTCTATTACTAAGGCGAAAGGAATTCAAGCTGCATTAAGACCTGTACCTAAATCCACCTCACCATTGAGTTTAAAAACTAAACTGCTCCTGTACAACAGCTGTATAAAACCTCTCCTATCGTATGCATCCCGGCCTGGCTATACGCTGCACCAACCCATCTGAAGCGGATACAATCTGCTGAAAATGCTGTTGTAGGAAAAACCGTCGGGGCTCCGTGGTTCGTCTCAAATAGAAACATAAGAAAATACCTGAGGATTACTCCCCTTCTAACCACCTTAAAGTCTTACCTAACGAAATTTGAAAATCATTTGCAGCTACGCAAAATGATCTATTGCAAACCCTTTGGGATTATACCCCTTCCGAACACGCCAAGCACAATGTCCCAAAAACTGCCCCTATCACTTCCCATATCCCCACCCCCACTTAATTAAATCAAATCTACGAAATGCCATGATCAGTACGTGAATTAAAATTTACTGAACCTTCTTATTGACACGAATCCCTCAGTAGACAGCTTCATAGCTGAGAGCTTAAGACGACTCAAAAACTGAAAAATCGGCGTTGCGTGACGCGCTTTTCTTCCATTATGTGTGTGACTAAATGGATTTAGTGGTACCACAGGTAGTACTAAAACTTACGGAAAATGCAAATAGACCAAAAGTAGGGTTTTATTGAATTACAACACTAAAACACTCTTGAAGCAACGTTTGAAATAATGCGATATTTTTGCTTAAGTGAAAGAAGGAGCATAAGGTTCCCCTACTGAGGAAGCATCATGACAGACATTCGGAAGAATTTTAATGAAGATGGTAAAAGGTAAAATATCATGAGTAGTGGGACTACTTGTTTCCCATTCGCTGCATTGCCGGCGTTAAACAAATCGAAGTTACCAACTTTTAGATAAGTGATGAAATATTAATAGATCCGAGAACGCAGAAAAGGAGCCTAAGGTCTACGGAAAGGCCTCTCGAGTGGCTATAAAAGCGTGCGATCTATGTTGACGCGCTTTTCTTCCATTATGTGTGTGACTTAATGGATTTAGTGGTACCACAGGAAGTACTAAAACTTACGGGAAATGCGAATAGGCCAAAAGTAGGGTTTTATTGAATTACAAAACTCAAACACTCTTGAAGGAACGTTTGAAATAATGCGATATTTTTTGCGTATGTGAAAGAAGGAGCATAAGGTTTCCCCTACTGAAGAAGCATCATGAGGGACGTTCGGAAGAATTTTAATGAAGATGGTAGAAGGTAAAATATGATGAGTAGTGAGACTACTTGTTTCCTATTCGCAGCATTTCCGGCGTTAAACAAATCGAAGTTACCAACATTTAGAGAAGTGATGAAATATTTATAGATCCGAGAACGCAGGAAAGGAGCCTAAGGTCTACGGAAAGGCCTCTCGAGTGGCTATAAAGGCGTGCGAACTATGGTGACGCGCTTTTCTTCCATTATGTGTGACTTCATGGATTTAGTGGTACCACAGGACGTACTAAAACTTACGGAAAATGCGATTAGACCAAAAGTAGGATTTTATTGCATTACAAAACTCAAACACTCTTAAAGGAACGTTTTGAAATAATGCGATATTTTTGCGTAATTGAAAGAAGGAGCATAAGGTTCCCCCTACTGAAGAAGCATTTTGAGAGACAAGCGGGAGCATTTTTAATGAAGATGGTAGAAGGTAAAATATGATGAGTAGTGGGACTACTTGTTTCCCATTCGCTGCATTGCCGGCGTTAAACAAATCGAAGTTACCAACTTTAAGAGAATTGATGTAATATTAATAGACCCGAGAACGCAGGAAAGGAGCCTAAGGTCTACGGAAAGGCCTCTGGAGTGGCTATAAAAGCGTGCTAACTATGGTGACGCGCTTTTCTTCCATTATGTGTGTGACTTAATGGATTTAGTGGTACCACAGGAAGTACTAAAACTTACGGAAAATGCGAATAGGCCAAAAGTAGGGTTTTATTGAATTACAAAACTCAAAAACTCTTAAAGGAACATTTGAAATAATGCGATATTTTTGCGTATGTGAAAGAAGGCGCATAATATTCCCCCTACTGAAGAAGCATCATGAGAGACATTCGGAAGAATTTTAATGAAGATGGTAGAAGGTAAAATATGATGAGTAGTGAGACTACTTGTTTCCTATTCGCAGCATTTCTGGCGTTAAACAAATCGAAGTTACCAACTTTTAGAGAAGTGATGAAATATTAATGTATCCGAGTTCGCAGTAAGGGATCCTACGGTCTATGAAAAGGCCTATCGAGTGGTTATAAAAGTGTGCGAACTTAGGATATGCGCATCTATTCTGGTATTATCCGACAGCTCTCACTAAATGGATTTTTGGCGAAGGTCGGTTCCCCCTAATGAAGAAGTATTTTGACAGACAAGCGGACGAAACGAATGATGATGGCTGCTGGATTGAATCCAAAAGAAACCCGTAAACTGAGGAAAAAAGGGAATCGTGGGAGAGCGTTGAGTCAGCATCGTCAATTCTTGTATGGGGAAATAGTATCAAAAATTTTCATCAATTCATCCGAAGAAAATGAAACTGACAACAAATCAGCCGATTTGTATCTCTACGTTCCTTACGAAATAAACAATAAGGACTAAACTCTAACTGGAACTTCTGCGGGGAAAATGCGTCTGCCAATTGTGATAGAGGTATATGCAACAACAGCATTGGTCATCCCCGCAACTTTGGCTGATGCAAAAATCATAACTTCGTAAGATACATCCAAGGTAGTGTACTAGAATTACTTAGGTCGATAGAAAAAGATGCTAATTACTGTGAATACGAAAAGAAAGGTATCAAAGGGCTCCATTTTGATGGAATGAAGGAGTAATTTTGACAAATACTTTTATCTGATGAAAAAAGGTTTGGCGGGTTCGAGCTCTGGCGGTCGAACAGGGCGACCTTCATCCCGGGGTGTATAAATACAGCGGGCTGGTGGCGGAGCGGGGAGTTTTCGTGTTGTACTGTTACGAGACTGTTACTCTGTTTTTCGCTCTCTGCAATAAACCGAGTTCTCACAAGGAATTCTTTTAAGTTATTACGCCTGTCAGCACATGGTGTCAGGCGTGGTTGCGGTGGTCGCAGGAGAACAGCCCATGGTGTTAGGTCGAAGGAAATGGCGGAGAAGAAGATTGAAGTGAATCCAAGTCCGTCGTTGTCCAGTCCACAGCCTTTCTCGTCTGTAGCAGAAGACTGGCCCAGATGGAGTCGTCGATTTGCGCGGTACCGTAGGGCCTCGGGACTGTCGAAGCAGCCGGACGACGAGCAGGTCGATGCGTTAATTTACACGACGATGCAGACGACATCTTGCTGTCATTTAACCTCACCGCCGCAGAAGAAAGGACTTATAAGGTCGTTTTCGAGAAATTCAACGAACATTTCGTCCCAAAAGTCAACATAATTTACGAACGGTCTCGCTTTAATAAGCGATTGCAAGGAGAAATCGAGACGGTAGAGGAATTTGAATGGGATTTGCCCATTCTCGTGAAAAATTGTAAGTACGGCGCCTTGAAAGAGAAATTAGTGAGGTATAGATTAGTGGTTGGTCTACGAAACGCCAAGCTGTCGGAAGCACTGCAGTTGGATCCGGACCTCACGTTGGAGAGAGCGGTAACGAAAGCCAGGCAAACTGAAGAGGTACATCGACAACAGACGCTCATACGGAGCACGGCAGAAATAGGTAAATCCTCCTCGTCACTGGTCCGAGCACCAGAGGTGGACGCCCAGCGCGCGCCAAATCACAGACAACGACAAACGCCAATCACAGTAGGGAAGGTGGTCGAAATTGTCCTAGGTGCGGCAAGAAACCGTCACACGCGTTCGCGCAGTGTCCAGCGCGTCAGTACGCGTGCGCCATATGTAAGAAAAAGGGACATTGGGCGGCTGTATGCGGAATAAAACGGTAGCAGATATCGACACTCAACGCCAAAGTCAGGGTGACTATTTTTTTCCGGGTAGCATATCGATGGGAGGGGAACCGTGGAGAGTCCACCTCGTCATCAATAAGTAGAAAATCTCTTTTAAAGTCGACACGGGTGCTGACGTTACAGTGATCGGAACCGAATTATTCGAAACATTTCATGGAATACGTTTGGAAAACGCAAATTCGTTCCTTAGTGGTCCTACCCGCAGCAGATTGCCAGCCAAAGGCAAATTCAACATAACCTTACGCTGGAAGAATCGGGAATATGAGGATGAGATCTACGTGGTTCCGAGAGTCGAAGACGCTCTCCTGGGACCTCCTATCTCTGGCCTCGACATTTTATCCTGGTTGCGGGAAATAAAGGCTGGCCACCCAGAAGACAACTACAATGAACTTTTCCGGGATCTCGGAAGAATGATTGAGCCATACGTCCTTCGCATAAAAGAGGGAGCAGCGCCATATGTCGTGTCCACGCCAAGAAGGGTACCCCTGCCACTAAGAGATAAGGTAGAAACTGAAATCAAGAAAATGGAAGCAGAAGGGATTATAACACCCATAGAGGAGCCTGCGGATTGGTGTGTCCCCATGGTGGTCGTCCCGAAAGCCGATGGATCAGTCCGAATATGCGTAGACTTGAGCAATTGAACAAAAATATTCGGAGAGAACGGCATGAGCTGCCGTCAGTTGACGAATGCCTAAGTCTGCTTAGAGCGGCAGAGTCAAAATTCTTCTCTAAATTGGACGCTAGTAGAGGCTATTACCAGATCCCACTGAGAAGAGAGTGCCGTTTGGGGACCACATTTATAATGCCCTTCGGAAGATATTATTTCAATCGCATGCCCATGGGAGCACTTTCAACGGCGAATAACAGAGGCATTGGCAGGTCTAAAAGGAGTAACAAACGTCATGGACGACATCCTCGTGTTTGGGACGTCAGAAAAGGAGCACAATGAACGTTTGTAGGCATCCTTCAACGACTCAGAGAGGGGGGAATTACATTGAACAGCGAAAAATTCAAGTTCCGCGTAAAGGAAACTAAATTTCTGGGTCATATTATATCGGCATCGGAGGGGATTAAACCAGACCCGGATCACTGCCATAGAAAGGATGTCGCAGCCTGAAACAGTCGCCGAAATACGTCGCTTCTTGGGAATGGTGCATTATCATTTAATAATCCTCCCACGCTTGGCAGACATGACCCAACCTCTGAGAGAGTTGATAAAGGAAAAAGAACCTCTCCCATGGACGCAGGTACACACCGACGCATGGAAAGAAATTAAGCGAAGGTTGACTAGCGCCCCAGCGTTAGCATTTTACGAAACGAATCGCCCGATGCGATATAGCCGACTCATCGTCGCACGGCTTGGGAGCAGTGATAGAACAACTGCAGCCCGATAATGAAAGGCAACCAGTTTCGCGTCGCGAGCTTTGACGGAAACCGAGCGACGCTATGCACAATTAGAAAAGTTAGATTAGTTAAGTTAATTAGATTAAGTTTTAGCACTCACATGGGCGTTTGAAAAATTTGCTAGTTACGTACTGGGGAAGGAATTTAACCTGGGTACGGATCACAAACCTTTAGTGGCGCTTTTGGAATCAAAACCCTTTAGCGAACTCTCAGTTCGAGAGCAGCGTTTTCGCATGCGCCTCATGCGCTTTTACTATGATGTCGTGTACGTTCCAGGGAAAAGTTGTTTACGCCGGATGCGCTCTCAGGATCTCCGATCCCCGAAACCCCGAGAGAGAGCGCCGTTCTGGGTGACGAAGAGATGGAGCTTTATGCTAGGGAAATATTAGCGGAAACACCCATGACTGACAAATTACTCAAGGCGGTTTGGGAAGCGCAGCAGCGAGACGAAAAAACGCGCCGATTGATAAAGTATGTAGAAGATGGTTGGCCACAAGGATAAATTACGCCAAGAGGAAACTAATTTCTACAGTGAACACGCAAACCTCTTCCTCCTTAACGGTCTTCTAGTTCGGGGCACAAGAATATATATTCCGCAATCATTAAGGAGAGATATGCTGAGTCGACTTCATGCAGGGCACCTGGAAATCACAGTGTAGGAACAGTATGCGAGAGTCCGTGTGGTGGCCAGGCGTAGGCAAAGAATTTCAAGATTTAATTAGTAAATATTCTGAATGTCTTGGACGCCAGGCGAGGCCAGCGAGAGTGAAGCCGCTGAAGCCAACTGAGACACCAGCGCGACCCTGGCAGGTTGTTGGGATTGACATTTTCCATAGCCGCGGTCGAGAATATCTAGTTGCAGTTGACTATTTTTCAAAATATCCTGAGGTCACTCGATTGGAGAACACTAGAGCACCTTTAGTGGTAGGGACACTGAAAGCAACCTTCGCGCGGCATGTTGTTCCCGAAATCGTCCGGGCGGATAATGGGCCTCCTTTTAGTTCGAATGACTTCCGGAATTTTGCGAAAGAATACGGTTTCGAACTTCTAACGAGCAGTCCCTATCATCCAAAAAGCAACGGCCAGGCGGAAGCAGCAGTAAAAATTGTAAAAAATATATATTCGCCAAAGAAACAGATCCATGTTTGGGCCTTCTCGCATACCGGTCTTCCAGATTGGAATCGGGGTATTCTCCGTCAGAGTTTCTATGGGGTCGAAAGCTCAGAACAAATATCCCAATGGGCCCCATGGGGTTAGCTCATAAGTGGCCCGACCTCGAAGCCGTCCGAAAGAACCACTCTGTACTAGAGAGAGCTAAGCGGAATTACAACCGACACCATCGCATCCGAGAGCTGCCCTCACTGACAGTGGGTGACAGAGTATGGGTGAAGGACGGCATTTTTGCCGGCACATATTTTATGTTTTTTCAGAAGCAGAGATGTGGGGGGTTCGAGCTCTGGCGCTCGAACAGGGCGACATTCATCCCGGGGTAATGTCACATTAAGTGTCGCGCCGAAGACGCGTTTACGCCGTACCGGTAAACCATGTTTACCACAACCAGCCAGATTACAATTCAATTATTTTTTGCGCATTTGTTTGTGTTGTTTGTGTTGTTTGGGGTGATGTGGTATTTGTGATAACAGAAACTTGCACACTTAACAGTTGTTGAATATTTATAAGTCTACAGAAAATAACCTTTGAATACTTTAATATTTATATATATATTTTTTATTATTTTGATAATATTTTAATATTTTTTGCTCTTTTTTATATTGATTTGTTATTATTTTTTTCCATTGTTTTATAATCATTATTTTATCTTTTTTTATTCTTGACACATATTTTCTATATATAAATCTTTCTCCCATTAACAATATTAGTTGACACAAAAATGAAAAATAACTAAATCTAGAAGATGTAAAGACATAGGATAGACCCTTAGAAGAGTAATAATTTGCAGAGGCGATATGTATGTGGTGGGAACATTTGGATCATAGTTCCAAATGTCTGTAAGAAGTGTGTTTTTAGTTTCCCCGAGCCTGGAATTGAAATTTTTCAATAGGTGATTAATGAAATCGTTGATTGAGGGTATACGCAAAGCACAGCAAACGTCATACATGTTTGTTAATTTTGGAAGGTTCAGGAGGAGGCGAGGCGATTTATTTTGAAAACTTTCTAATTTGCTGCGTATGGTTTTACCACGGGCAAAAATTTCGCAGCCGTATAAGAGGGAAGGACGGACTATTGAGATATATAATCAGGCTTTTGATTTACGTGGTAATGGCGAGGAAGAAGAACATAGGGAATGTAGGTGTCGGCCAACTTGTATAAATACGGCGGGCTGACGGCGGGGCGGGGAGTTGTCGTGTTGTACTGTTACGAGATTGTTACTCTGTTTTTCGCTCTCTGCAATAAACACTGCTTTAGCAATTAATGAAAAAGTTGACGCCGTTTGATCACAATGGAGACAAGAAAATATAAAGCCATCACGGAGCCTTGAACCCTGGTCCCCCGGGTGATAGCCGTAAACGCTAACCACTACCCCACCTGACCCTCCTGAAAAAAGATGCGATATCATGAAACTATAGGCGGCTTGTGAAAAGTACCGCATGAAAATTAATTAATTACAGCCAAACTAAGGCCCATTCAACGGAACCACTACTAGTTCAGGGATGTGTTCACCATTCCGAAGGCCATAAAAAATACGGCATTGAAAAAGGCGGAGCAACTTTCGTGGTCTCCCCTTGTAAGTTATTACGCCCGTAAGCACAAAAGGCAAGAGGATTTATTAATCCAAGTTTAGAAGGGAATGTGTGGCGTTAGTTGAAGAAACACGGTCCCACCTTTGGGGGTTTCCCTCCCCCGTAGGAGAATTACCAATAACGATAAAATCTACGATTCTCGATTCCTTTCCGAGTGAAAACTAGATACAGAAAATTTAAAAGGATTTGAATGCGATGGTACCAAGTGAATAAAGACCAAAAATGAGATATTATCCCACTGCTACAAGCATTTTTCCAACATCCATTGCAGTGTAGGTAAATTCTTCTCGGGATACCCACCGTCTTAATTTTTCCATAAAGGCCAAGGTTTCAAGCTCCGAATCGGGACTCATCCTCAGGGATAATTTTTTTTTTAATCCCGAGAAGAGTTTACCCACATAATTCGTCGGAAAATCATAAAATCATATTTCATCTTTGCAGTGGTCCATTTGCTAATTGCACCAAGTTGGCTTTGATTTTCGACATTAACATTGGGAGTGCAATCTAGGGACCCAATTTGCGTTGTTGGAAGGATGCGTTTGGCGACCAATTTGAGATTGTTTTAATTGCTGGATTAGAATATCAACGTAAAGGACTATGCGCTGATGATATATTGGAGAGACACCACGGTACCTCCGGCTATATCTGAAAAGAGCGCTGAGGAAATGCAAAAATCTATTGATGAACGTTCAAATTTGAAGTTAGTAGTAGAAATGTGTTTTAAGAGGTACGTCGACAACATAGTCATTTGCACCGCTCGTAATTCCTTTACATTATGGAAGCTAATTTGAAGCTAAATATTCCTTTTATTATAAATACGGACGAGAGAAACTTGAAAGATTCGACAAAAACTTTGCTGACAACAGCGAAAGACGAGCAATGGCACTGACATAAGAAATACAGACTGAAAAGCAGATAATTAAGTAATTCGTTCGTGATTGTTCCCCCAGACGATGCTGAAACATCAAATATTAGTTAGACTTATGAAGAAAGACTCATTGGGTGTGAATTTTGGTGCATTTGGGGCGTGGGAAAGGCGAGCGGGGATGGGACGCGGTACCACTAAATCCATTCAGTCACACACATAATGGAAGAAAAGCGCGTCACCATAGTTCGCACGCCTTTATAGTAACTCGAGAAGCCTTTCCGTAGACGGTAGGCTCCTTCCCTGCGTTCTCGGTTCTATTAATATTTCATCACTTCTCTAAAAGTTGGTAACTACGATTTGATTAACGCCGGCAATGCTGCGAATAAAAAAACAAGTAGTCTCACTACTCATCAAATTTTTACTTCTACTATCTTCATTGAAATTCTTCCGAATGTCTGTCATGACGCTTCTTCAGTAGGGGAACCCTATGCTCCTTCTTTCACTTACGCAAAAATATCGCATTATTTCATACATTCCTTTAAGAGTGTTCGATTGTTGTTATTCAATGAAACCCTACTTTTGGCCTATTCGCATTTTCCGTAAGTTTTCGTACTTCCAGTGGTACCACTAAATCCATTAAGTCACACACACAATGGAAGAAAAGCGGGCCACCAAAGTTTGCACGCTTTTATAGCCACTCGAGAGGCCTTTCCGTAGACCTTAGGCTCCTTTCCTGCGTTCTCGGATCTATTAATATTTCATCACTTCTCTAAAAGTTGGTAACTTCGATTTGTTTAACGCCGGATATGCTGCGAATAGGAAACAAGTAGTCTCGCTACTCATCATATTTTACCTTCTACCATCTTCATTAAAATTCTTCCGAATGTCTCTCATGATGCTTCTTCAGTAGGGGAACCCTATGCTCCTTCTTTCACTTACGCAAAAATATCGCATTATTTCATACGTTCCTTTAAGAGTGTTTGAGTTTTGTAATTCAATAAAACCCTACTTTTGGCCTATTCGCATTTTCCATAAGTTTTAGTACTTCCTGTGGTTGCACTAAATCCATTTAGCCACACACATAATGGAAGAAAAGTGCGTCACCATAGTTCGCACGCTTTTATAGCCACTCGAGAGGCCTTTCCGTAGACCTTAGGCTCCTTTCCTGCGTTCTCGGATCTATAAATATTCCATCACTTTTCTAAAAGTTGGTAACTTCGATTTGATTAACGCCGGAAATGCTGCGAATATGAAACAAGTAGTCTCGCTACTCATCATATTTTACCTTCTACCATCATCATTAAAATTCTTCCGAATGTCTCTCATGATGCTTCTTCAGTAGGGGGAACCTTATGCTCCTTCTTTCACATACGCAAAAAATATCGCATTATTTCAAACGTTCCTTCAAGAGTGTTTGAGTGTTGTAATTCAATAAAACCCTACTTTTGGCCTATTCACATTTTCCGTAAGTTTTAGTACTTCCCGTGGTTCCACTAAATCCATTTAGCCACACACATAATTGAAGAAAAGCGCGTCACCATAGTTCGCACGCTTTTATAGCCACTCGAGAGGCCTTTCCGTAGACCTTAGGCTCCTTTCCTGCGTTCTCGGTTCTATAAATATTTCATCACTTCTCTAAAAGTTGGTAACTTCGATTTGTTTAACGCCGGAAATGCTGCGAATAGGAAACAAGTAGTCTCACTACTCATCATATTTTACCTTCTACCATCTTCATTAAAATTCTTCCGAACGTCTCTCATGATGCTTCTTCAGTAGGGGAAACCTTATGCTCCTTCTTTCACATACGCAAAAAATATCGCATTACTTCAAACGTTCCTTCAAGAGTGTTTGAGTTTTGTAATTCAATAAAACCCTACTTTTGGCCTATTCGCATTTCCCGTAAGTTTTAGTACTTCCTGTGGTACCACTAAATCCATTAAGTCACACACATAATGGAAGAAAAGCGCGTCACCATAGTTCGCACGCCCTTATAGCCACTCGAGAGGCCTTTTCGTAGACCGTAGATTTCTTTTGCGTTCTCGGATCTATTAATATTTCATCTCTTCTCTATAAGTTGATAACATCGAATTGTTGAACGCTGGCGATGCGGCGAATGGGAAACAAGGGGTCTCACTACTCATCATATTTTACCTTCTACCATCTTCCGATTTATATCATCAAAGATGAACGCCCTCTTAGCAGGACACGCATGATGAATTTTGGTGTATTAGATGCGTGGGAGGGGGAGAAACGATCGGGGTGGGGAAGGGATCGGACTTCCGTTCTTGTATCCGCTACGCTGCGTGGGCGCTGGAGTATTTTCTTCGCGGACGCAGACTCAAATTACGCATTTTGTGGCTAAACGGTGGCAGATACGTCAAAATGCACGAAATGTTCGTCCTAGGGAGCCAGTAACTCGGTAAAATATAGACGGAGTGACCATGAAATGTTTTTTTTTTCGAATTTTGACCCTCCCCCTAAATTGCATATGAGCGAGGGTCAGGGGTTCAGCTAGAGGTCTCAAAATTTTCAGGTCTTCTTTTTGATCGGTCCCAATACTTTTTTTCGATGGGCTAGATTGATTTTTTTCGATTCGCCCTAATGTCTAGTCTAACATAATCAGCAATCATTAAAGCATCCACCTTCGGGATGTTATTTGGAAAGCCTTCACGAAACCGGATTCCATGATATGCATCTAAACGTATTTTCCTTTACTCCGAACAGATCTACCAACGTTCTCTAATGCACACGCAGTTCACCGTAACCTGATCACCCTGCACGCTGATTTGATAAAACGCAATGACGTCATATACCAAGGAGTTAATAGCTGAGCGTTTTCGTCTTCTCTATATAGATACGAAAACAATGCATTTTTAAATGTTAATTATTACACAGACTATGCAACAATTAATGTTGCTAATCGAAAGTTACGGTATTTTTTATACTCTTTATCAAATTAACTGCATTTCAATCGTAATCCTTCCCGGTTCAAATACTCTATTGTTATATCTATATCCACTTCTCATCAAATTTTCAGGTGTGTTCGAGTCGGTAAACGTGGCGGTGGTGTCCTTCTTGGTGTTGACAATCGTTTCTTGGCGCTACGTCCCCCGGATTTGGAGTTATGCCCCGAGATTATATGGGTCGAAGCATAGAGTAAGTATATTATAGAGGGCTCACGGCATAGGAGGAAATCGTATCGACAGTTTTAATTCTCAAAAAGCAGGAAGGTGGCACGAGAGTAGCTAGCCAGAGGCGAGAGGGTCTTTTTCTTCAAGGTCACCTCGCCTATCCCCTTTCCTTCCCGCTCCCCGTCGAAGGAAGGGAAGAGAGAGCATAGAAGGAGAGGCGGCGCACAAAGGCCCAGATCGCGAAAAAGTTTGAGCAAAATCATATTTTCGTTGGATGTCTTTGAAAATTGCTCTCTACACGTTTTTTGGCATGCTACTTTCATTTCTGCAGTTATTTTTGCGAAAAAATATTATTTTAGGCGATACGTGGAACTTTAACTTATTATATGGCTAATCGTAACGCTGACTGCATAGACGAACGCAAATCATGATAAAACATGAAAATAAATGATAATTAGTTATGAAGTATGAGTTAATGATCTTTGAAATTAGTCAATAAATAAAAAAGGCTAAAAAGAGGTTTGTTGGGTTCATTGACTTACGTTAAAGAGGCACGATTTCCAGATTTCGTGAGGTTCTTCTGTATGGACTAAAAGTAATTTTTAAATAAATGTCAAAATAGTATTTAAGTGACTCTTTTATTCTCATATAAGCATGGTTAATGATTTATTACTTTACGGATTATGTATTATAATTATTCATCATCAGATTCTTCCCAATCCCACCCATCCCTCTCTTCGCATTCGCTCGCAGAATTTTGAGACTCTAGCAAGACCAAGATCACGAACCTCCTGCGAAAGATCTTTAAGGCCCCGACATTTGTTCAGTCAGTTCCGAATGTGCTAATAAAAGGGTTCGATGTCAGGATCAGTCACCGGAAAATATCCTCATTCGTATGAATTCGAGATATTTTTCTCGCGTAATGCTCGCGGTTTTTTTCTAATATCTTTATTGCGAGATTCCTGGGCCTCCTCCGATAGTTCTTCAATAGGAAGAAGAGCCGACTCGATTACATCTGCACCATGTATGCACTTTGTGCTCCGTGGGTGGCATGTAAAACCATCCATAATGTCTCACAAAATTTTACGCTGTATCTAAGCAGAACTTCTTAAGTTTTACCGGATCAATCAATAATCCGCAAGACAGAGATCTCAAAATTGTTGAGAATTGAAGGATTGACTCTTCTTCTACTCCTGCAAATTACTTGACTTCAAGCAGCTTCGTTTTCCTAATTTTGGAGCGCGTAGTAACGTCAGTGAATTGTTTACTTGGCCTACCCCTTTGTATATCGGATGTACCTGTTAAAAAATGAGACTACTATAACAATATCCCAGGGGACCCCATGTCACCATTAAAATACTAGGAAAATACGAACCCGAGGTGCTTGGAAGGTTGCGAAATACATCAGGGAAATCAACTATTTTGTTCAACCAGTTGCCATTCCTCTAAAAAAAAGAGATTGATCGTGAACTAGCTCGCCATCTTCTCTCGTCGGAATAAAAAAAATTCATGTTCAAAAAATTAATAAGCTCAAGTTTTGCCTTTCATCTCCGTGTAATCTGAAACAACCCCCTAGATATGCATTCAAATTCTTTTTCGAGCAACTATGGTTTTCTCTTTTTTCTCCAGCATTTTTCCGTGCAGTTCTCGCCGCGTAAATGTCCATGAAATTTTTGACAGTCAACAATAATTACACAGGTTTGTAAAAAGCTACACCACAGTCCTCTTTCTACAAAGTTTAAATATAAAATAGAAGGGAAAATATGAAAAATAGTGCGTGCCTCGTCTCAGACCAATTTAAAAAAACGGAAACTAGATACGGAAATAAATGAAACATAGTATACTTGCTCAATAATCCTTATTTATGTGGTTTTCAGGAACTAATAAATTACTGAATCACATTTTTTTAGTTATCACATCACTATAACTTCTTTGTGAGATCACTGTTAAACACAAAAACTGTGGCCAAAATAGGACTTCTCAATTAGTAATGGGTATGCGTTCAAATCGACAAAAAAGGAGAAACTGAAGGGTACCAAAATGTTTTGACCGCTATTTGGACGGAGTTAAACAGAAGAGCCATGGAAATGTGGCCATTCCCCCAGATAACTTGTAGGGGTAGGGTTGGACCCCGTAAAGAGAATGTGAAATGTTTAGATTTTGTGCGAAAATGCATGCTAGCGGCGGACCTGCAATACAACCCGTCCAAAAGGAGGCGGGTGGAGGGTAAAGACCTCACCTATTAACACGTGAAGCTTCAATTGCAGGTCAGACCCCCCCTAGGAAAGCAATAAACTCAAGTTGGGTGGTGCACCAAGTTAAGATAACAAAAGGTCCCGACTAAGGACCACTTCCCACGTCCCTAAGGTCCGGCATGTGTTCGGGAAACGGGTCTCTTGCCACTTCGGATTGAAAGAAAGGGAAGCCGGTAGTGGATTTTCCCATTAGCAGAGCATGCAGCCTATCGTATTTACTTCAATAGATTACCAAAACGCGATTGAAGTCGTTCTGAGAAGCGATCGAATACAATACACTTAACTCTAAAGACCTGAAAAGAAGGAAACCGGTTGGGTTTTTAATGCATACTGTGTGGAATACAACAAAGTTTATTTTTGTGTCCATAATATATATTTTATTAATTAAGGCGTTATGGTAGTGACGGCTGGGAGCCGCTCTGGGCGACCGATGCCGATCGTTTTCTCCTCTGCCGGAGTTCACATACCACTCAATTGCGGAAAAACTAGAAGATATAGAGACTTGCTGTTTTCTTTATTGTATTTAGGAGATGTGTATTTATTTATTTTATTTATTTATTTATCACATCCCCCGTTTACAGCACATAACGGCCTTTTACAACGAGGGTTTCCAATATTAACAAAGTACAACACAAACATCCATGCCCTGGATAGGGATCACCTACCCAGGCGGGATTCGAACCCACGACCTACGGTTTGGCAGGCGAGGACTTTACCCCACCGCCACCGAGGTATTCACATATAGGGAGGAAATAAATAGTAATATGTCCTCAGGTGATCGAGAAAATCAAGTTGGACTTTGGCTAATTATAACTGGACTCCAAGCTAAAACATGAAATTTCTAAAACGAGTATTCTGTGGCTGCACCTTTCTTCCACAATCACCTTGAGACCCACAGTTCTATGTCAATTCGCGTGGCCTAAAATGGGTACACCGTGGAGTACTGCAGGCCCAAAACGGTGACGAAGGACGTGATTCGGGCCAATTCGAATTTCTTACCTCCCCTCGCCCCGCTCCGCCCTCCCAACAACGGCAACGTCGCAGAAAGTGGAATGGGGAGTGATACCCTCAGACTAAGGCCTCGCTTCCGCCCGTCTCGCCGACGCGTGGAGACGAAGCAAGTATCAGGTTACCTATCGTTTTAAGGTGAGGTGGTGAGGTCGAAGAGAAGCGAATGAAATTCGCTTGGCCTTTCTCGATTTGTGGGGTGTAATGGCTCCTGCATGAGAGGCTGTCTGGCCCGCCCTCCCACCCATGTTTGATGTCCGACTGCCGTGACTCCTCAGCTTCTTCGCTTTTCTCCACCTATCGTGAGGACCCGGTAAGAGATAGCAGTCGCGTCTGTCAGTTGAATATCTGCTGTTTCAGAGGTTGTGTGTGTCTGAAAGTGAGCTGAAGATATGGCGAAAGGAAAGGATAAGCGTCGCAGGAAAAAGAAAAGGAATATCGGAATACGGAAGTAAGTCACCGTATTATTCTGCATCCTCATTCCCTGCACAATTTTCCCCTTAACAAAAATGAAGCTTAGAGACGGTAACATTTTTTGGTGGAAAACGCTGCTAATTAATTGCTGAATTTGTTCAAATAGGCAATAATTTATCATTATACAATCCAGGGCCGGCCTTAGAGCGGGGCGACCGCCCTGGGGCCCGCGTTCGTGAAAAAATTAAAATATACTATAGTTTTGAAAACGCAATTTCAACTATTACTGTATTGTATTGTAAGGGCCCCGCATGAAGGTTCGCCCCTAGCCCCGCACCTGCTAGGGGCGGCCCTGATACAATCTTATCAACCTAATAGTTAGCTGTTTAGCAGGTCAGGTTTCGTTGAATAACCTCCTGATAATCCTGTCTTGTGCATTCCCTTCATCCCCACTTACCATTGTCTCCTCTTCTAAATCAACCGTCCTTTTCTTTCGTTTTCTATCTCAGTTATTTCCACATGCTCCAGCCAGCTTTACTTCCTTGTTTTGGTTGTATTCATCAGTCATCTGTTTTACCCCTGCAGTATCGCTTAATATATCTCTCGTCTTCCCAACTGAAATATAATTATCTGCTCCACACCTACAAAACCCACAAATGCCTTCTTAATTTTTTATCTATTAGGGCTAAACAATACTCAGGTGATTTGTTACCATCCCGGCTATTTTTTTAATTTATAGAATACTTAGTCATCTTTTCCTACGTTTTAATCGCTCGATTTTTTACATTCCCTCATACCATTATTTCCTGGTCTTATACGTTTCTCTTCAAAATTCAATGTTTAGTTTATTATATGTCTTTTTACCTCTCTCTCTCTCTCTTTTATTTTTTTACATTTTCTTCTTCATCGCATTTTAGCCATCATGTCTAGTTAAATCCGTGGTTGCTTCTCTCGTCTTCCACTCCGATACCCAGCGTCTCCCTTTGTTTTTTTTTCCAGTGCCCGTTCACATTGATGCGGTAAATACATCTTTCATTTCCTGTCTCCATTTATTTACAACTTCTACTTACTGTTAGTCAAACCTTTAGCTTAAAAGCTCATCTTCACCATAGTATGGCTCTTAATTCTCCTTAATCTTCAAATAATAACACATAATCACTAAATCTATCATCGTTCGGAAGCCGCCGAAAACTAATTCTGCTCACTTATTTCAATGACTCATCCCAAAATGGCCACATCCCTATCTTTTGTTCTTTGATAAACTTTCTATTTATCGAACATTTCCTCCACTTCTTCTCCTCTACTGACACTACCTGGCGTGTTCATGCATCTGGATGGCAAGTAGATTTTTAGTAAGTAAGTCTATTGAAATGTCTATCACTATCTATTTCCTAAAATACTTTATCAAATACAAAACTTCGTTTTTTATCATGATTCGCACTCACTGTCTTACTCTTTTATTCACATTGCCGTAATATTCATTACTTCTACATTCCTCTTCCTTCTGTCCCAGCCTGTTTCATTTACTCCAGTAGTATCCATATTGATTTTTGGAAACTCTCTTCTCACTGCATTGCAACTCTGTTCCTATCGTAAATCATATGGTGGGACAATTCCGGACAATTTTTGTATTCAAATAATTCCTGTTCCATCGCTGTTTTTCTAAAGCTACTTTTGTCTTAGATCTTCACTGCGGGGTTTTTCCGTTGCCTGTATCGCATCCCCATGCTGCTGATCAGTGTACAGCTCATCTACGTCGAGGAGAGACTCAATGATCACCGCAGCTCTAAGACATCAGAGCACCATGACACTTCCACTCGCTTATTGTTAGCTAGAAGGATTCTACGTCTCTGCATCGTGTTGAAAACAAATGACGCACGACACACGGTTTTTCACGGAGTTTATTAGGATGTGAATGTTCACTCGCAAGTAATTAATGCAAGGACTTAGCCAGCTGAAAACCCATTTCAATTCCGCATTAAAAATTATATTCAAATGAAATTGTGGCCATCTTGCGAGGCATTTCTTTCATTCATCTACGTTTTTATCGTTCTTTGCTGTCAGCGTCACCCGGATTGTAAAGCTAAAATAGTCGTCCAACATCGCTTTGCAAAAATTTGGTGTAAATATTTTCGCAGCAGTAACTGTTCGCTTCTTGAATGTACAACCCTGATATTGATCTCCATAAAAATGCATAACTCCCCTTGTAATTGAGATAAAGTTACAATTCTTTCACCAAAAATAAATTTATAGTTTTGTCCAAATTTCATACGCCATATATAGACCTATATCGTAAGATACGAAAGTTAGCAGGCGATTGATTTTTACCCTGCAAAATTCCAGATTTTTCGTCCGAAAGATATATAAACACACATAACAACGTTGAAACTGAGTTATGAACAAATTAAAGTTTACTAGTATGGAAAAAAATGTGCTATGAACATTTCCTGCAAGTTTCAACTTTATACTAAGAACAGTCTGCCGGAAAATGGATTAGGAATATAAACTCGGAAAAGTCAAGTAACTAGCCGAAATTCGAGAAAATATTTTTTATAACAATTGTTATAAACAAAAACGAATAATTAATGTCTCCACTTAATGTAGCAACGCTTTCTGCTTCAGAATATATTTTTAGACTTGTGGAACGAGCAAATTAAAAAAATTGCCAAAATTCTTCTAGTGACATCTGGTTAATCGCTCTAGAACTACACCAAAAACGTATACGATTTTTGTACGTTTGGTGAGCTCTCTATATATACTTACTCGGTCGAATTAACTTTTCCCTTTAATGCAACGTCTTCTGTAGGGAGAAGGCTATTAATTGGTACATTTATCGACCACCTTCTGCTGATATGACAACTATGGAAAAATGTTTCAACTCTGTGTCACTAGGCCGCAGTGTGGGTGAAGTTATTCTCTTAGGTGACTTTAATTTAGGCATTGACTGGTCCTATCCTCTGAATGTTAAGTGTTTATCTGGCCTTGATGAGATTTTTGTTGATCATTTCATTAAAGGCCTGGGCCTTAAGCAATGCAATATGTTTCCTACGAGGGGGTTGGCAGTCCTGGATCTTGTCTTATCCTCGCTTGAGTTGAAAGTTTGCCCTGCTGGCGACTATTTCTGCTCCGACCATGGGTACCTAGAAATTTCGCTTGAACCCAGCGGGTGGCCATCCCCTACACCAAGGTCTACTCCGCCCCCTTCTCTACGTCCCGTCACCCCCATCTGGAAAAGAACAATCTACAGTAACAAACCTGTCCATTTTGCACAAACATTGCATTGACGCTTTCGAGACTACATCTACATTGATTCTGCCAAAGCTTTTGACAAAATTAACCATCAATTACTGCTCTTCAAATTAGAGAATCGGTATAATTTCCATGGCAATTGTCTTTCTATCTTATCGTCTTTCCTTCAGAACCGGCAACAACACACTATAGTAAATGGGTCGCGTTCTTTGATATCACCGGTTACATCTGGAGTTCCACAAGGGAGTGTCCTTGGGCCTTGACAGTTTGCTTTATACATAAATGATCTGGTTAATATTATCTCCTCCACCAATTGTAAAATATTATTATACGCAGATGACAGCAAAATTTTTAAACAGACATTTTTTTAGACAGCAAATTCATCGAAAGACTGCCTTGCTCTGCAAAGGCTCTTGATGCCATAGACCAATGGTCTGAGATTTGGAGTCTGAAAATTAATTCAGCCTAGTCTACCATTCTACCATTCACCCTACGCAAGTCTATCCTGAGTATAAATTACCGATTATCTGGACATCATCTTCTTCGGTCACCTCTCAGAAGGATTTAGGGGTTATTTTTTACTCTAAGCTGCTATTTCGTGAGCACATTAAATCCATTTCCACCCGCGCTATGTCTTTGGTGGGTATGATGTATCGGCACAGTGAGGTGGTGGATTTAATTGTTCTACGTACCTTCTTCCTTTCCTGTGTCCCTCCGGTCCTAGAATACCGCAGCCAAATCTGGTCTACGGCCCCACCTTCTTCATTAAAGCTCCTGGAACGCCCATTGAATTTTTTCCTCTCTATTGTCCGCTACCGCCACCTGCCTTTTCGTAACTTCTCCCTCAATAAGATTAGATCCTCTCTTGGCTGGCTGATCGCCGTATTCTCAATAACCGGAGATTATTCTTGAATATCATTAATGGCAAATACAGATCATCTTACCTTCTTTCTTTTTTCCCGCTTCGTGTTCCTTCGCGCACGACGAGGTCGAGTGGCCTATTTCATTGTTTCACCCCCCGACTTTCTGTTTCTAAACGTTCTTTTCTATTCAGATTTCCTTCTTCCATTCACTCCTATGCCCAATGTGTTCCAAATTTTGATCCTTTTTTCATCCCTCACCCAACTTGCACCATCCCTATCGTAATTTTCCTCCTTTTCCTCTCACCACGCGATGACTATTCTTTGTTATTTATTTGTAAATACTTTTGAATATTTTTTGTTATTGTTGCTTACGTTGCTTAATATTATGAAATTGTTTCTCCTGTTATTGTAGTCCTCTGTAATTGGCCTCGTGCTGTTTTTTGATTAAATAAATAAATATAAGTTATAAAATTTCAAAATCTTGTGATAGAAAGTCTCATGTTATGGAAGCTGCTGCCGCTGTGTTATTCGGACAGTTGCCGCGTCGTTATGTGATTTTGCCACGCGCGCGTCTATTGTTTCTGTGTGCAACGAAAAATTATTCCACAAATAAAGAATAGCGAACATTTGCAACGCGCCAACCGACGCAAAGGATGAAGAATCTCAGGATTCTGAACCCAACGGCCCCATGTAGCAAGACGATGATAACCCTTAGTAGTATTTAAATTTAGGGTGCATCGACGGCTAGGTCATCTCGCACCACTACTATGTCATTTCCAAAACTTATGTAGAAAGAGAGCCACTGCATATGGTGCATTCGCACAAAGAGTAAGCATAACTAGATTTTATTAAAAATATTATTTCTTTGAGGAACTGAAGTGTAAAATTTAAGTTGGTAGGGTGGTATCCTATTAGGGCTTCTAGTTCTCCCTCTAGATTAATCCGTCTTCGCGCATCGCCGTACTTAACACAATCTATCAGGATATGTCCAATATTTAACGGACACCTACAATCATCACATTGGGGAGATTCTTTCTTTTCAGTAAAGAGACACGCATGGGTCAAAGGGCTAAGCCATACCTCAACCGTGTGAGTACTACCTCCTCTCTCCGATTGCTACGGGTAGAGGAGGGCCACGCTGTTTTTACGTCCTTGTTGCCATGGAGCTTGTTGATGTTCAGAGTCCTCCACGACTCCCTCCATTGCTCCAATACCGCATTTCTCAGAGATGCTCTCAAGTCCTCGTAAGGAACCAGCGTTGAGGCAAACTCTTCGTCACTCAGAGCTTCCTTGGCCATAGCGTCTGCTATCTCATTCCCGGCTATCCCCTCATGTCCCACGGAAAACGGATATTAAAACCCTTTCTCGTAAGGGTCAGCAGCAGTGAATGTATTTCTTGTACGATTGGGTGCACGGGTGAGAATCCAGAGATGGCTTGTAGCGAGCTAAGGGAGTCAGTGCATACGACAAAGGAGCCGCCGTAGTCGCCTAGGGCTTTTAGAGCTGTCCTTATAGCATAAAGCTCCGCCGTGTAAACACTACACATCGGGTGTAGCTTCGCTCTGATGTTCCTGTGGAGAGGGGAGAACAATGCACATGAACAAGCAGAGGTATCTTTCGAACCGTCACTGTAAACGGGGGTAAGGTTGGGGTGATTCCATCGGAACATCGGTCATCCCCAGGAAACGGACAGATTCCACAATTGGGAGGTTTCTTCCGCCAAGGTGTGACGTGGGGTTTATATGGACGCCCCGAGTGCGAGAAAAGTGAACGCACTAGGTTTTCTCCGACGAGAAAACAAAGCCGTTATTTTGGGTCCACTTGTGAAGTTAATTGATAGTGAGCTGCGCCATACGCGATGCATTCACGACCCTGGATAACCGGCAGAAGATCGCAAGATCATCCACAAACAGTGACCCTATCACTGGCTGCTGGATGCAGTTAGCTATGCCATTAATCGCAATAGCGAACAGCGTCACGCTCAAGGCGGAGCCTCAGGGAACCCCGTTGTCAAGAGGGTAAAAATTTAATAAAATCTGTCCCTTCCTCACTGTAAAAACACGGTTAGTTAAAAAATGTTGTATAAAAATGGGCAAATTACCTTCAAAACCCCACTCGCGTAATACGCGTAAAATCTTACGTCGCCAGACCCGGTCGTAAGCCTTCTCCAAGTCAAAGAAGACACCGACTACGTGTTGGCGATGCAGGAAGGCTTCTTGGATGAAATTTTCAATTCTAACCAAGTGGTCCATGGTGGAACGGTTCCGTCTGAATCCGCATTGTATCTTAGAGAGAAGTTTTGGGCGCTCCAGCTACCAAATGAGACGTCGATTCACCATTCTCTCCATTAACTTGCACAGGCAGCTAGTGAGAAGAATCGGCCGGCAAGAATTCGGGTCAGCTCGGTCTTTTCCATGTTTTGGAATGGGAACCATGACGGACTCCCGCCAGGGCGAAGGAAAATCACAATTGGCCCAGAGCTGATTATATGTTTGAAGGACTTCCAGCAGAGCCGATTCCGATAGATTTCGGAGGAATGCATTGTGGATCTCGTCGGGTCCTGGGATGGCCGATTTCAGCTACCAAATGGTGAATGGGATGTTGTAATCTGCCGTCGTGTTAGGCTCGTTTAAGGATATAGGAACGTTCTCGAGTCGTTTCTTGAGGATAGTAAAAGAAGCTTCATAGCATTCGTCGCTGCTCACTTTGACGAGTAATTGGCAAAATTACGTTCCCTATCGCAGCTGGAGAAGTGATAACCTTTCCATCGACTTCTAGGAAGGATATACCGAGATGCTGCCTGCTACCCGATATGCTCCTCACTTTATGCCATATCTGTGCAAGTGGAGTCCTATGGTTGACACCGGAGACAAAATTCATCCAAGATGTCCTCTTTGCGTCCTTTATCACCTGACGCGCTTTCGCTCTCAGTCGACGAAAAGCGGAGAGATTATTTGCTGTAGGATACATGCTGAAAATTCACAGAGCTTTCTTACGTTTTTAATGGCTCCTGCGTAGGTTTCATTTCACCATGGCACCGCATTTCTTGGAAGGAATCTTCGCGGTATGCTAATTTCAGCGGCCTGAATAATGCTGGACGTTAAAAGATTTACGTTTGTAACGCAGTCGTTTTTATCCCACACGTAGTTAAAATTTGAGTTAAAACAATGCCAATCGGATTTCCGGACAGTCCGGCCTGGTATGTTTTGTTCCGCTACTGATGCAAGCGCATGAACGTCGACGGAGGCAACAGATGCGCATACTTTGGAGGCAGATACGCGATGTCAACTATCCCTTCGAGATGCGGAAAAAGAATTTTATAGCTTTGTTCCGCATATCTCGAGTATTGGCGATGTATATCGTCACAGAGCTCACACCACAATAAAGTCGTAGACGTTCAAGTGGCTTGCCGGTGAATACTCAGGTACGATAAGGTAAAAATTAATCATCCATTGAGAATCATGCATTGAACACGTCACAATATTCTAATTTTCGATTTTAAGTGGTGTCCGTCATTGGATTTTTTGCTACAGGGTCCTGTACCATGTCAAAATTGTGAAGCCCACTGTGAGGGAAGAAATGTTTTTTTTTATATCACAATAGATGTCACTTCCTAAACGAGCAAGAAGTAAGATTTTTTAAAAATCTTATTCAATGATGGGTTTCTTGTATTAATGCGAATTGAGGTGTAACTTCTATTTAATTTTTCTTCCCGTCAGATCTGTGATCACGACCTACGTATATTGCCCGTGCGTGATCCTTACTCTGGATCGGTTCATGACCAGTTCATTTGGAATGCCAGGGTAGCCAAAGAAACTAAGCAGAGGTGGTATGACGAAGGTATCGTCAATACTTGGCTCATGGATACGTTAATGTTAATGATGCAGATGCCGGTTTCCATGAGGGATTGAGGTGTAGTAATTTATCTGAAGCATTAATTCTTTTCAGGAGATTTCCGGTATGCCCTCCAGCCATTCCTGCTGATACCCATCCGTGATGCAGATCAGGACACCCCGGAAGGACGTTATACGCATTGTCATCGCCAGACCCGAAACTGTGAGGAGCATCTTTTCGATGTCCTAAAAATGACGTGGCGATGCCTTCACCACGATAGGGTCCTCCATTATAACCCGGAGAGTGCAGCTGAGATGGTTTTGTCTTGTTCTGTGCTCCACAGCATTATGCTGGCCTATCGTGTTGACATGGATCAGGAGGAAGCTCTCCCAAATTAGGAATATGTTGCAAATGATGCTGATGGGGAGAGGAATGCTGCTGCTGAAGATGTGAGGATGTCTGTCATCAGTAAATTTGTTTTTGTCTATTGCTCCTTCTCTGAAATTTGTAATAACGTAGAACCAACTTCCTTGTTTTTTCATTCAATGATATTGTAACCCTCAAAAGTTGGAGAATGAATCCCGAAAGTTCTGAGGCAAAGGAGCAGGTGGGAGGTTTTAGGATTAAAAAGCTATATTTATTTTGTTTCTATTGCCTTATGTTGATTGTAAAGCAATTACAGGAATGTTAAGTTTTTTTTGTAAATACTAATGCACTCTGTTATTATTTTGGAATGTGTGAATATATTGTATCTATTTTGCTCCAAAGAAAAAAAAACAAATTATTTTCTTTTGTTATCTCAGCCACAAATTATTTTCTTTAGATTTCGTATTTATTTAATCTAAGTTCATTGCCTCTGTAATTGGGAGGAATAAACTCAAATCCGATAGCCACGTACGTCAATAATCAAGTGTGTTTTTTTTTTTTTTTTTTATAAAGTTGTGTGCATGTATTTGAGGTTTGTGAGCACTCAGGACATCGGCGATCCACGGGTCCGCGGCAGAGGGACTGGTCACCCCTGGCCGTGGTCTGGGGGATACCCGCCTTCTTCTTCTGACGGCTGACCACCGCAAGAGAAAAGGTCAGGCTAACGCATGGCGCAGACTAACCAGAGCGCCCAGTTTGGATTCCCGCCGGCGAGGAGGCGCGCGCAGGTGTATGTGCCACCGGAATGAAGCGTCTGCTAGTGTGCGACGCTGCTGCTGCCCTCCGTGAGGGAAATGCTAGAGAGAAGAGCTCGCCACGAAAAAGCTCTTTGGCCTACGAACTTTCAGGAGTCCACATCTCTCCATCAAGTGTGCTTAAAAATTCAAACCAGTGTGTGTGTGTGTGTGTGTGAGTGAGGGATTGAGGCATGTGGCTAAAGGGTTTCCATGATTTCTAATGTTCAATTTTGCTTTTCGTGATTTTCTGTTACGTGCCCGTTATTGGGATCTAAATTCTTAGCGTTAATTTTGGTTTGTGTTCCTTGCTGTTTCCAATTCATGTGCATTTATCTTAGGTCTTCGGGACCACGTGCGCCTTATGCCAAACTTTACTTTGTGGTTGGGATTTCTATAGGCCTCGATGAGGCGAGAATGTATTGTAAATTTGTCGTTCTTTCTGTGAGCTGCCAAATATCCAAAAATAGTTGGAGAAATAAATATCTTACCTTGGCTTGTAACAGCTACTATTGAAACGTGTCGTTTTCTTCAAGGTCATTAGAAACCCTGGATAGTACCTTTAATTTTTTTCCGTTGCTTATTATCTTATTTGTTTTCTTGTTATTATTCACTCCACTGTTAGCTATCCGCGTGCTTACGTGGTGGACGGGCCTCTAGTCGAAATAGGCTGAATTTGCAAACCCGACGAGAGACACCCGTTACAATATAATGAATGCTGTTTGCTCTCTTGTAACTGAAGTTTAGTTTCTCAATAGAGATAGATACATTCAATCTTTACCGTTAGATTAACAATTAATGTACAATTAATAACTTTCTCGACGTGGTCGTGGTGGATCCAGGGTTATCTGTTATTTTATTTTGCATGGGCAAGGGAACTAGATATTAAATTGAATTATTTTTTCTTCGCCATACGAAGGCTGAAAAAATGAATGACCTTAATTGTCAACTTAAAGACAATTTTTCTATATTATTTATGCTTTGCTTATTTGGTCTATTGCTCCTTTTTCTGAAATGAGATATTGTGAAGATTGTTTACTTTTTGTAATTGAAGTTCACTTCTTTTGAAAAGAAAAAAATACACCTATTGAAACATAGAAAAAAGCCAGTAGGTGAGGGCCTGTTACGGTTTGTGATGTTTACACCTTTCAGTGGTGCACCAGTGAATTCACTTAAGAACATTTTTTACGACGTGGTCGAGGTCGATTCAGGCTGATTTGATTTTTAACACGATCAAGAGACATTATTAATTTTGATTCAAAATTTTCTTCGCCACTCAATGACTTTGAAGTGAAAAAAAACTTTAATTTCTAATATGAAGACAATTTTCTTTTATTTATGAATTCTCTGCTTATTTTTTTCTACTGCTCCTTTGTTTTGATTTCCGATTTATGGAGATTGTTCCATTTTCTGTACATGTTTATCTTTTCGATTAATAATGTCTTGAAACATAGCCCTACCCCTGCTGGACGGTGACGACGGATCCAGTCAAGATTCTAGGTCTCTGGTGGGAGATGCCAATTTCCGCCATGCTCGATCGTAATTGAGGTGAGGTCCTTGGACAATAAATTTTAACTTGGGTAGATACTCTGGTGCTTCCCTGCCCCTTCCCTTCCCTGATGGCAAGAGCTTTACTCATAAATATCCTGATTTACGTGAAGATGTGGTTCGTGGATCACACATGGCCACTGACGCGTAAGCATCATGCCAACATAATTATCAACACAACAAAATGTTGTGGCACAAGATTCTGCGTAAAGTTAAATGGCAGCAGCTGTATTTAAGACGCGATATGGGGGGCTTGAGCTAACGAACGCAGAGTTAAAATCGCGAATCATCATTTGCAAATAAAATTTAGTCTTGGGTGGGGACTCGCCGGAGAGGCGCGCGCTGCTGAAAGCAGCATGTGCGGCCGGCAGCGCCGCCTCCTATGAGCTAAAAAGATCGCTAGCAACAGCGCAGGCGGTCTCCGAGCTTATTCGCCCGGGCGAGGCGTTCCAGGGGCCTGAGTCTGTAACTTGAAATCTCCTTTCCCCGGAGGAACTGTTTTATACCGTAGTTTTCTCCCGTCTGAAGTCTGTAACTTGGCGGAGAAAACATCAGTTCCTGGCCGCTATCGGAGAAAACTCTAATTCTCGGTATCTGATTGGAACGGCAGATAGGTATGAAAAATATTGAAATCGAAGCCGGTGATTGCGTGAAGAACCAATAAAAATGCTTTTATCAAGTGACAAACGAGCGGGAAAGCAAACGATTCTCACTTGTAGCAAGTAAGTTAGTGGATACTCCTCCATCAACAGATAAGTAGTGTTTTGAGAGTACAAAACCGTCTTTTCATAAAAAACGACATGGATACTGCAGGCACATCATCGTAAGTAATAGTAGGCGTGTTATGCGTGGTTATATGACTACGTTAGTCGGTTTTTTGATATCCTTAATCGCAAATCGTAGCGACAATTCATTCCATCTTCACCCATTCTTCTAGTTTAGTCACGAAAGCGTCAAAAGGTGGCGCAGGCCAAAATTTTGGTCAATTTTATGGGCGATAATTTGGCTTTTGCCCGCAGCCAATTTGAGGATATACAAGTGAAGGTGGCGATGGAAAAAAGTGGGAGGAATCGTGCTCCCTACTCAATAATGCGGGACCTATGAAGACGGTTGATATATGGAAGAGTACGTATTTTTAAAATGCATTTTTATATCATAATTGTGATTTATACGCCGTTTACAAGTCAATGTTAATTCTTTCAGACATGGAAAGATATGAAGGCCAAGACGAGGGCCAAGAAGGCGAAATTGGACACCGAAAGGAACAGAACGGGGAATGTTGAGGTTCTGACATTTAATGCACAAGCATTTATTGCATTATCCTTACTATGACATGGACTTCAGGTTATTTACGGATAATGTTCATTTAACCCTAATATCCCACTACAGGGTGCTACTGTGCCATTGACTCCTAATGATGAGCAGATCTTGAATATAATAGGAACGGCCACCAGTCAGCCCTTAATCTAGTCAACAGAAAATCAACTTAGACGTAAGAAACAGTTGCACACACTATGGTCAGTGATTACATTTATAACCCATAATGATCCTTTTTTAGGTCCCCTGCGGAAGCAATGACGATATAGAAGTAAACGATCCTTTCATAGATGCAGTCGAGGCAATATAATCTAATTATGACCGGCAAAAGTTTTTAGCGTCAATGAAAGTACATTATCGTTAACATTTTTTTTCTAAATATAGGAGCTACCATCCACATTTAACTCAATAATGAACAATTTTCACTTTGTTGCATTATGTAGGTTGAGGTGAATGTAGATGAAGATGCAAATGATTCTGTGCATGAGACAGCATCAGGTGAGATATTAATTCATTGATGAAGTCACCAGAGTTGTTTATTCATTTTTTAAATGCTATTAATGTACGTAGTAGCTGCATCCAAATGAATTTCCTGTGCTGAACATTGTTTGAATGCTTTTCAAGAAGAAGATCTTCACCACATTGTAAGTCTGAAAAGAAGATAACGCTTTTGAATGAGTTTATGTCTTCCCTGACTAGTGCTATATAAGATATAAATGGTAGAAATAAGGTATATGTTCCAATTTCAAATTGACGGTAAATATCTCTTGTACTTATTCCATAGAAACATGTGTCACATAGGCTACTTGCCTCAATCAGAAGGCTTTTAGTATTGTAACTGCACCTTGATTAATTAGAGGTTTCTTCATTTTCGATGCAAAGAACTTAGGAGATTAAACTATCCTCCCCATGCTGCAAGGGGGTATAGAGTGACTGTCAATGATAATTTATATGTTTTGAAGTACTCATGCTAACTACTCACCTTGACAGTTGAATCTTCTGCTCAGTTTTTATCCCGTATCATCATTGCTTACTTACAGATTCTAGTCCATTTCCACGAGGGGTGTCTCATAGGCTGGATAGAAACTATGAGGCAATAAAAGAGTCTGATAGTAGACATATCGAGGCAATAGAGGTATTGAAATATCGTATTTGCTTGTAGTTCTTGCATTGCATTGAATTCCTTGATTCTCCTTTGCTGTCTTAGAGGTATATTTCCATGCATTGTCTGCATTTTAGTGGTAGGTGACACATTACCAGTTAGTTCCGCCCACCTGGGACCAAGTGAGTTCCGCGAAAACCCTCCCCTACTTCCCCCTCCCTCGCCGTCACCTCCCATTCTACCAGATGGCGTGAGTGTCCAAGCTACCCGGAAGCCCCATGAGACTTCGCACAGGCCGGTTCCGCCAAAGCACTTGAAAACTGTCTAAGCAGTTTTTTGACATATACTACTCCTAGGTTCTAGCCCTAATGCAGTTGTATTTTTCCATTGGAGCAAATTGATGTACCAGAATGACTTTTCACTAGGGTTCACTTGTTTCATTTATTTATTTTTTATTCTCAGAAAATAGGAGTGTCCTTGGGTGATGCTGCCTCCAGCATGAAAGCGCTAACTGAGGAAGTGAAAGGGATGAGGGAGGACAACAGAAAACTAATTAGCGTCCTCGAAAGGATTGCATTGGCGATGGAGACTAGGGAGAATATTTTGGTGCTTCCATCAAAATGTAAGAGCAAATGATACACTTGCCTACGATCAGCTACGGATTTGGAACAGAGGATGAAAGAAGGATAGGAACACGGCGCGGGCGTCGGCATTAGCCAACCCTTAACGAATGTAGCCAAGGGAACCTCAGTTTAACGACCCATCCGACGGACGGTGTACAGTACCACCGGTGTAATATACATTATACTCATGGATTGAATTTTGGAATTTTCTGAAATTCGTATCCGAGAATAGGATGTGGAAGGCCAATACATTACCTAACCACTCCAGTTCCCACACAGCACACACAAAGGCGTATACATATGCACAGCATCTACATAAGGTCTACGGTATATTTATTCGAAATAAGAGACTGAATACGTGATGTATATATTTACGAAGCGTCAACGGTATATCCAACCCTTCTGTATTCATGGCAAACACATACATGTATGATTGAAAATTGTTTTTCTTCCGATTTAGACTGTGTCATATTGTATTATCCTATAGGGATGAATTTCACATCTAATCAATAATTATAAAATTAAAAAGAAGAGTGCAAGGAAAAATAATGTATAAATAGTTAAACTTGTATATCCACTATAAAAGCCTAAATGTCGTCCACTAATCGCAAGTCGTGTATAAATCATATTGTTTTTATACTTTTACAAATAGTTTTTTATTTGACAGGTACCATAACATTGTTTTGGAACGTAACACGTTATATATTAACTTCATGATCGTTAAGTAGGTATTCTGACCACGGTCTTCGACGGTAGAAGATGCACGCGTGACGTGTGCGTGTTTTGTTGTTCCGGGGTTCCGGATATCCGGTAATTAGCTTCTTCCGAACACAAGCCGGGCGCCATTTATTCGCTGTTGTACCACGTTGTCTTTATTTCAAAGATTATATACTCGAGAGCTTTCTTGCGTCCAGAGTTGTTTGCAGTTATGTCGTCATCTAAAGGTTTGGAAGAATACGGGTAAGTAAAATTCTATTGTAGTATTGCTTTTTGCACAAAACTTTTTCCCTGTTAAGTTTCTGAAACTTAAACTTAATTGTATAGCAGGTTGTGTCTTCAATTATAAAGGTTTTATTGTTTAATTGTTGTTGTACTGGATAAATCCATGCGGGAGTTCCTTTACTAACTTGCCAATTGGATACATGAGGCTATTTACAGAGGTTCAGGTTCTCGAAAAGAGCTCGTTTGTGTATCCAGTAACTGTAGACTAGTAAAACGACAATTAGTGTTATTAGTAGAATCAGCGTAGTGAAAATGCCGTTCGGTAGGAATAAGCCAATCAAGTACATTACGGACAGGCATCTACGTAGATTAAGGGCGAACGACAGGAATTCGGTGCCTTCTAACTCAAATGATACAGTCGGAGATAGCGACGGTGAAATGTATGAGTCAATAGAATCCCAAAATTCGGATATTGTCGTTCCGAATTCCGTTGAAGTAGACCTTAATTGCACAAATATTGACCTTCAGAATGTATTAGAGGACGGTGTGGAAGAATTTTCTCCCGATTCTGAAAGTGATGAGCTGGCGAGCTCTGAAGGGGAAGATGATATTTCTTTTAATTTAGAAGAATTTCGTTTGTCTCTTACGGACTGGGCCCAAGGAGTAACTTCTAGTAAAGTCAGTGCCTTGCTTAAAATCTTGAAAACGCACCCTGATTTCAAGGCGTTGCCATCTGATGCACGATCCTTGTTAAAAACACCTAGAAAAACTGCAGTTACTGCAGTAGATGGAGGTTTATACTGTCACATCGGCATATTAAAAAGTATATTGCAGTTGTTCAATGCATATTCACATTTAACTTCAGCTACCAAAATTCAGTTGCAGTGTAATGTTGATGGGGTCCCTATATCACGAAGTACCGGTAGCCAACTTTGGCCAATTTTAATGAGTTTTTCAGACTGTGAGAAAATTCCACCATTTGTTGCAGGTATTTTTCATGGCAGCTCGAAGCCAAAGAATATATCACAATTCTTACATGATTATGTGACAGAAGTATCATTTTTGATTGAAAATGGGTTTGTTTATATGGGTACAGAATATGAAGTTGAGGTAGTTGCATATATATGTGATGCGCCAGCTCGAGCTTATTTAGCACAGATTAAATCCCATACCGGATACTCTTCCTGTGGCAAATGCACAGCATATGGGAATAACATAGACAACAGAGTTGTTTTAGATGAAATCGAAGCCCCATTGAGTACAGATGAAAGCTTTAAAGAAAAAACTGATGGAGAGCATCATGTGGGAATTTCTCCTCTTGAAATGGTGCCAGGTTCAAAAATGGTTACCAAATTTCCCATGGAATACATGCATTTAGTATGCCTTGGGGTGATGCGTAAGATTTTATTTGCCTATCTTAAAGGTGAGTTTTCTGCAAGGCTGCCACATCAGTTGATTGGAGTTTTAAATGGCAAATTAATGAACATTAAAGAATTCATTCCAGTTGAATTTGCAAGGAAGCCCCGTTCTGTAAATGAATTGCTTCGGTGGAAAGCAACCGAGTACAGGCTTCTCCTTTTGTATACAGAGCCTTATGTTTTTAAGAGCGTTTTGTCATTTTCATTTTATAAGCATTTTTTTGTCATTCCACTGTGCCATTCGCATCCTTGTTAGCCAGAATTATCTTTCAAATACTTTGGACTGTGCAAAAGAGTTGCTTGTCTATTTTGTTAAACACTTTGCCGTATTGTATGGAGCTAAAAATTTATCCTACAATGTCCATGGATTGTTGCACTTGGCAGATGACTGCAGAACCTTTGGGCCACTAGATTCTTTTAGTGCGTTTAAATTTGAAAATGTTCTGCACCGCATTAAGAAATTAATTAGGAAACATGAACTTCCTCTCCAGCAAATTGTTAGGCGATTGCATAAAAATCTTTAATCACAACTTCTGGGGTTAAAAAATTAGGAATCACATACAAAGGTGTTGTTAAAAGCAAATGCAACTTGCCTTTTGAATTGCATGCTCCTTGCTTTAAATCTGTGGAGTTCAATAAGCTCAAAATCACTTGTCATTCACCTGATAACTGTGTAGTGCTACAAAATGGAGATATTGCCATAGTCAGAATTATTGCTACAAGAGGAAATGAAAAGTATTTTGTTGGACAAAAATTTAATAAAGTAGCTAACTACTATGATATTCCATGTGCGTCAGCTAAACTAGGTATATCCCTCTTGAGTAACTGTTCACAGTCTCTATGTTGGTCTGTCAGCAACATAAAAAATAAAGCCATTATAATTCCTACTGGGGAGGATGGCGAATATTATGTGGCTGAGCTGCTTCATCATTTATGTATGTTTTTCTTGTATCTTTCTTATTTCTTAAATTTACGAATACAGTTTATGAGTCTATCATGATAATGTGATTGTCATCATCAGTGTTACAGCATCAGGATGGCGAGTTGCCGAGTTTCTTCCGCATAGAATGTATGAAGAGATGGCAGTTGTTGCCATTCCATCTAGCTGGGTTTTAAGGTCACCGAGGAAAGACATAACGGGGAAACATGTTGAGGATGGAATTTTGATGTACCCACCAGAGAGCTGGGGTAAAGCTGATATGGACAAGGCATTTTCATTAGAAAAAGAGCCTACTTCAGGATGGGATGAGCTGCTCATCCATTACGTATCCCCAGTGTTAGGTAAGACTATAATTTTACAGTTTTTATCCTATCATCCTAAGTTGTTATCCTATCATCTTCCAGTGTAATGTCATGCATGGGAAGCTTCAACACTGTGCTTCTTTCATTTTTATCACGTGCTACTTAAAATGTTAATTCTGCTGTCTTTATTTCAGATAATTATGCTTATGCAAGGAAGTTGGAGATGGATGCAGGTTACTGCAACGACTCGGACCTTGAAACATTAGTAATGTCAAGGCTCGCTGCCAAAAGGTATCGGGTGCCACTTAAAAAGAAATACTCCAACGAATTGACTTCATCCTCTGAAAATGAGGATGGCATAAAAATTGCAGATCCACCTAGGCTACCACAAATTAAGAGAAAGAGGGATGATGATGCTGCTCAGGTATCCAGTCGACCACGAAAAGTCATGAGCCAAGCTAAGGAAATCCGGCCTGGGTGCTCTCCCAACTTGGAGACCAACAATGATGGTGGATTTATGTCTTGCAGCAATTGCAATGCATATAAAAATGGTAGGTACATATATTGAGGACAACTGTTCAAAATTTTTCATATATGAGAAAAGCTTATTATGTGTAGTGTCAGTTTGCGAAGTTATTTTCCATAGTATTACATGTTTGTTTCATCGTGACATGTCATTGAGCACTTATGTATCATTTTTAGCATATGAGTAATTTCGTATTTACTTTCCCCAGAAATAACAAAAGTTCAGGCACAGCTAGGGGAAATTTTGTCCATACTGAAAGTGGATGTAATGGGAATAAAGGAGCAGTTAGACTCACTCTCAGTTCAGGTAACTGGGCTCAAAGTGGCGTCATCAAACAATGGGGAGACTGAGGATAGTCTTATTTTTGAGAACGAGTTCCAGTTTCCAGTTAGCAGCTTGCAAGACCTGAAGAGAGTTGAAGAGAAACTGTCTTCTAGCTTGCCATTCAGGAAGTATTTGGTGTGTTGTTAATGAAATCATTTCTAAGTTATAAATAACGAACATGTCAGAATATGCAAAAGGTTTTGGAGTGTTTTGTATAATACTCACAAATGTGAAAAGGCCATATTTGATATTTTCAATTCTAGCTTTGCCATAAACTACCTATAAGACTATACAAAGGTTATGATCTCCGAGTAGGATCTTTAATTTATATCTTTTAATCTATTTCAGGCCAAATATGTTCAAAATAGAGCAAGCTTCCCACTTCTTGGCAATTTGTCTGACAAGGAGCGAGGATTTGCTTGCAACAAGGCAGTCAATGGCATGAGTGCTGCAATAATGACTGATGACATGGCGGTGTCTTTTAATATGAAGGGACGTTTTGGAGAGCGGCAGTCCTTAGAGAAAAATTTTCCTCGAGTAATCAATGTTTTGCAAGGTATGTATGGGTATTTCATATTGTAAGCGTATAGCTTTATATTGTCTTTGGCGGCTGCAAATTTGTCGTGTTGGCTTGAGTAGGAGAGTAAATGCCCCACAAAGTAACTGCTTACAATTTTAAATGAAATATCTTTATTTCAGTTGCTATGCAAAGTAAGGTGGATGCAGTTGGTGGCCCTCCAGTTGATTTGCCAGCAATTAAGCATTCCCTGAGTGAGTGGTTTAGGCTGGCCAAGACCCGTACTGATGCGGGAAGGGAGAAACGGAGGGAAAAGGCTAGGCAGAAGAAAGGACTAGCAACTCAATCTAATGAGTGAAGAAAGCCCCCTCTGCTACAAGAAAACAACATAGTGGGCAACAGTTCTTTCCTTTTCCTTTGTGAACATTGTTGACCTATAAATATTACCTTCTGGGCTTTGATGAACCCCGATCAATAGCACACACACACTTACACAAACTGACAGTTCTACAAAACAAGACTTTAAGGACAATCACGGGCGCCCCCTGGTTCGTCCGCAACCAATACTTACACGACAATCTCAAAATTAAAACACTTACACAATGCCTACACGACATAGCCAAATCTTTCGAACACTCTTTGCAAAGAACAAACAACACGCTACTCACACCAATTTGGAACTACGAAGAAAACCCACACTTTAAATACAACAGACCCAAAAGAGCCATAACACACCCGAACCGCTGAACAAAATTGAATAATTAACCACCAAACACAAAAAAGCCATAATACAATAACAACCAACACGCCGATTACCAGCTGATGCTGAATATCGAGAAATTAACTATTAGTTAACCAAAAATGCGATGCGATGCGATGATGATGAACCCCGTACTTAAGGTTCTTTAGGCAGTTTTATATTTTCTTGCTGCTAAAATTAAATTTTCAATTTTGATCGTATGTTGAATTTACTTGGATGTTAACAAGAATTATGAATGTAGTTTTCCCATCAGTTTGCATTTATATTTTTAATTTATGTATGATAAATTGTTATGTTGTGGATAATTTCTGGGCTTTGATGAACCCCGTACTTAAGGTTCCTTCGGCAGTTGCTGCTTAAATTAAATTTTCAATTTTGATCATATGTTCAATTTACTTGGATGCTAACAAGGACTATGAATGTAGTTTTCCCATCAGTTTGCATTTATATTTTTAATTTATGTATGATAAATTGTTATGTTATGGATAATTTCAATAAATCCATACTCAACGATTTTTCGTCTGTAGTTCAATTCTAAGTTTTCTAAGTTTCTCTCCTGTAGCTGCTAAGGTAACTGGTCCAATGTCCCTGCATTTCATTGTGCTACATCCCCTTACGTTAATTAAATCTGTTTTCTCATTAATCTTGGCCGATTTCCAGGCCTTGTTTTCATCTTTTCATGGCCAGCATTTTTTACCAAAGTTTTATGAGCCTTTTCAGTCACTAACATCAAAATCATAGATTTTGTTCCCATGGAAATGGTTTATTATCAAGTTTTCTAATTAGCTTTTTACATTATTATCTTTCGCCATATGAAATGGTGAACTGAATTCTATCAGAAATTATTTATATAAAATATTAAATTTTCAAGTTAATAACAAACATTCCTCCAAATGAAGTCTTTTCAGAAGCTTTTTAATGTAATAGAATTTATCCAGAATTTTGCATATACAATTGGTAAAAGTGACTAGACTGGGGAATTAAGATGTGGCTATTAAATAAGGAAATTAATGTAATTCCTTCATACTGTCTACATTATGTAAACCATATATAGGTCCAAAGGTATGCATTCTATATACGGCATCCATTTTCCATACATCTACAGTATATGCTGTGTAGAGGACATTTGCACCTTTGGTAGATGCACCGTAGAGCAAGTGTTCATGCTTTGTAAATATATACCAAGGGTCTACACTCCCACCTAAACCTCTACTGTATACCCACTGAATATGTATACCATCTATATACCCACGCTCTACCGCCGAGCATGTGCTGTGTGGGTTACTTCTTGTGTGTTAAAGGATGGCAGTCGTCGTAAAAAAAAAGGCAAAACAAAGTGATTATCGGGTCCACGAGCAAATGGAGAACGCGTTCTTTCCACAGCCGCAATGACTGTCCTGGATTTTCGAAAGAAAGCACGTGTCATTCACGTTTACAAAAAACTATCTGGCCAGTGATCTTTGAGACAATCATGCACGTTTAACCCTAGAGTGGTGACGCCCGGTCTCACAGACCGAAGATTATTTCTCATCGGTGTCTCAAGCGATGTATATAATGTTGCAGTTTATGCTTTTCAGTAGCTTCCTATTTCACGCTGCTCTTTCATGATACATGACCGAAAAAATCACTTCGTCAGAGTAATTTGATACTTATTGCTACTTTCGGTCTGCGAGACCGCGTGTCACCACTCATGTTCTGAAATTTTACTTTGTTGCCGGAGTGGTGTCGCCTGGTCTCACAGACCGAAAGTGTAACATTGATGTGTCATGAGAATAGATTACAATGATGCCGCTTTCACCATCCCTTGGATTCAAATTTCAAGTCTTGGAAGTTACATGTACCCTATATAAGGCCAAGGAATCCTTTTTCCACGAGTCAGTCACTGTGTGCGCGCAGTTGTTAGACCTGCTTGTGGAACGACGCCGCTATCCAGGAAAAACATCCAAGCACAACGACACTAACAGGTGCGTTATGAATTTTGGAGTGCATTCATTGGAAATTACTTATTATCTTCACGCAAATAATTAATTTTACAATAAACGAGTATATAATTTATTTTGGTTAGCACCTATCTCTGGCTCATAATAACTGAACGAGATGAATGGCATTATACGTAATAACTTAGAGTTTTATCATTATCTCGACGGGGTATAATCTGCCCATCTACTCTTTTTTGTGAATCTCGTTTTGCAGTAGTAGTAGTATTTGGATTTAGGGTGCGTCGACGGCAAGGTCATTTTGCACCACTACTGTGCTAGTAGTAGTAGTATTTGGATTTAGGGTGCGTCGACGGCAAGGTCATTTTGCACCACTACTGTGCGATTTAATTACAAAAGTTATGTATTAAGTAATCTACTGCATCTGATGTCTTCGTTGAAAGTGTGCATAATTAGACTTTATTAAAAATGTTTATTTCTCTGAGAAACCGAAATGTACAGATTAAGTTGGTGGGGTGGTCTCCTAAAAGGGTTTTTAGGTCTCCCCCTAGATTATTTCGTCTTCGCGCTTCGCGGTACTTAACACAATCTAGCATGATGTGTCTAATACTTAATGGACATTTACAATCACCACATTGGGGAGGTTCCTTCTCTTCAGTAAAGAGATACGCATGGGTCAGGGGGCTGTGCCCTATCCTCAATCGTGTAAGTACTACTTCCTCTCTCCGATTACTACGAGCTGAGGAGGGCCACGCTGCTACCATGTCCTTGATGCCACGGAGCTTGTTATTATTTAGAATCCTCCATGACTCCCTCCATTTTCCAAATACCACGTTTCTTAGAGATGCTCGTAAGTCCTCGTGGGGAACCAGCGTTGAGACAAGAACTTCGTTATTCAGAGCTTCCTTGGCCATAGCGTCTGCTATCTCATTCCCGGCTATCCCCTCATGTCCCGGTACCCACAGAAAATGGATATTCAAACCCTTTCTCGAAAGGGTCAGCAGGAGAGAGTGTATTTCTTGCACGATCGGGTGCACGGGTGAGAAGCCAGAGATGGCTTGTAGCGAGCTCCTGGAGTCAGTACATATCACAAAGGAGCCGCCGTGGTCATCTACGGCTTCTAGAGCTGTCCTTATGGCATAAAGCTCCGCCGTGTACACACTGCACATCGGGTGAAGCTTTGCTCTGATGTTCCCGTGGATAGGGGAGAACACTGCACATGCACAAGCAGAGTTATCTTTCGAACCGTCAGTGTAAACGGGGGTAAGGTTGGGGTGATTCCATCGGAACATGGCAAACAAACGCTGGTACTCCGAGGAAGTTGTGGAAGACTTCGGTCGAGATCGTGAAAGAATATTCACCACCGGAGTGGGAGTGATCCAAGGGGGGTGTTCCGAGAATGAAACAGGATACACTTCAGGTAGCGTGAATTCGCATCCGCGAATAAAATCGTTAAAACGAACGTTTACTGGTCTGGTTGCTTTAGTCCTTCGGTTAAAAACATTAATAAAACGGGGTTTAAAAAGTAAACTATAACATGGGTGACTAGTCATTGCTAAAATTTTGGAAACGTAGCTACAAAGAAGCCAGGTCCTTCGGTAGCATAGAGGAGGCTCGCCTGCGTCGGTATATATACTGGGAATCGGGCTGGTCCTAAACGCCCCAGTGCATAGTCGCAGACCTGCGTTGTGCACTGAATTAAGTGCTTTCAAATACGTCTCGCGAGCGGACGCATACACGAATGAGCCGTAGTCTAATTTCGACCGCACCAGTGTGCGGTAAAGTAAAATTAAGGTGGTGCGGTCTGCTCCCCAAGATGCGTGGCTTAAAAACTTTAAAATGTTCAAAGACTTCAAACAGTTTACCTTGACAGAATTAATGTGCTCCTTCCAGTTGAGTTTGTGGTCGAGGGTCATCCCCAGAAAACGGACTGATTCCACAAATGGGAGGTTTCTACCACCTAGGTGTAACGTGGGATTTACATGGACGCCCCGAGTGCGAGATAAGTGAACGCACTTTGTTTTCTCCAAAGAGAAAAGGAAGCCGTTCTTTTGGGTCCATTTGTGAAGTTTATTGATGGTGAGTTGCGCCATACGCGATGCATTCACGACCCTAGATGATCTGCAGAAAATCGCGAGATCATCCACAAACAGTGACCCTAACACTGGCTCCTTGATGCAGTGAGCTATGTCGTTGATCGCAATAGCGAACAACGTCACGCTCAGAACGGAGCCTTGGGGAACTCCGTTGTCAAGAGGGTAAAAATTTGACAACAACTGTCCCGTCCTTACTTTAAAAACACGGTTGGTTAAAAAATTTTGTATAAAAATGGGCAAACAGCCTCTAAAACCCCACTCGCGTAATACGCGTAGAATCTTACGTCGCCAGACCCGGTCGTAAGCCTTCTCTAAGTCGAAAAATACACCGACTACGTGTTGGCGGAGAAGGAAGGCTTCTTGGATGAAATTTTCAATTCTAACCAAGTGGTCCATTGTGGAACGGTTCCGTCTGAATCCGCATTGTATCCTAGAGAGGAGTTTTCGACGCTCCAGCCACCAAATGAGACGTCGATTTACCATTCGCTCCATTAACTTGCACAGGCAGCTGGTGAGAGAAATCGGCCGGTAAGAATTCGGATCAGCTCGGTCTTTTCCATGTTTTGGGATGGGAACAATGACGGACTCCCGCCAGGACGGAGGAAAATCCCCATTGGCCCAGAGCTGATTAAAAGTTTCAAGGATTTCCAGCAACGCCGATTCCGATAGATTTCGGAGGAAGGCATTGTGGATCTCGTCGGGTCCTGGGGACGTGTCGTGGGAGTCTTGGATGGCAGATTTCAGCTCCCAAATGGTAAATGGCATATTGTAGTCTGCCGTTGTTTTAGGCTCCATAAAGGATATAGGGACGTTCTCGAGCCTTTTCTTGAGGATCGCAAAAGAAGGTTCATAGCATTCGTCGCTGCTCACTTTGGCGAGTAATTGGGCGAATACGTTCCCCATCGCAGCTGGAGAAGTGATAACCTTTCCTTCGACTTCTAGGAAGGATATACCTAGATGCTGGCTGCTACCCGATATGCTCCTCACCTTACGCCATACCTGTGCAAGTGGAGTCCTGTGGTTGACACCGGAGACAAAATTCATCCAAGAAATCCTCTTTGCGTCCTTTATTACCTGACGCGCTTTCGCTCTTAGTCGCCGAAAAGCGGAGAGATTATTTGCTGTAGGATACTTGTTGAAAATTCGGAGAGCTTTCTTACGTTTTTTAATGGCTTCTGCGCAGGTTTCATTCCACCATGGCACAGCATTTCTTGGAAGGATGCTTCGAGATCGTGGTATGCTAATTTCGGCGGCTTGAATGATCCTGGATGTCAAAAGATTTACGTTTGTTACACAGTCGTTGTTTTTATCCCACACGTAGTTAAAATTTGAGTTAAAAAGATGCCAATCAGCTTTCCGGACAATCCAACAGCCTGGTCTAATAAAATCGGGGTTTAAATTTTGCTCCCTTTTGATTAAAAGGGGAAAGTGATCGCTCCCACTAAGATCCTTATGCACAGAGAGTTTGAGTTTATTGACCAAACTAGTCGATACAATACCCAAGTCAATGGAGGAAGAATCGCCGCTATAAGAGTTAAAACGGGTTTTCTCGCCGTTATTGAGCAAAATTAGGTTAAAATCACTAATAAAACTTGATAAAATACGTCCCCTACGGTTGCACTGTTCCGGGGTGCTTCCCCATAGACGATCGTGAGCATTGAAATCTCCGAGTAAAATAAAAGGCTGAGGTAGCTGATGAACAAGGGATTCTAGATGAAAACGGGTGACGGGTGCACCCTCCGGCAGGTAAACGTTGCACACCGTTATCGCCTCGGGAGCGTGCACCGTCACCGCTACCGCTTGGAACGGTGTGTTAAGATTTATTCGGGAGGTGTAAAGAGCCTCCCGGACAAAAACCGAAACTCCACCATGGGCTCGTTGGCCGCTGGTATCGTCCAATCTAAAAGCGTTAAAATGTTTTAAAAATCCCTTGTCCGTGTCCTTAAAACGTGTTTCCTGCAGACATATACAGGACAGGTTAAAATCTCTGATTAAAATGTCTAGCTCCTCCTTATGCCGATAAAAACCGTTACAGTTCCACTGTATGATAAAAGCCATAAAAATTGATAAAAGGTAAATAAATAAATAGATTAATTAATTTAAAACTGACAGAGGGAGAGTCAACGTCTTCTCGTCTTATGCGTCTCGTCTAATGCGTCTTCTCTCCTTAGCCTTCGCCCGGATGATTTCTGATTCGGAAATATATTCGTCTTCTTCCATAGACTCTGGTTGGCTACGCGTAGGCGAACCAGATGGACCCGGGGACTGAGATTTTCCACGCCTGCTTTGCGTGGCCACGGTGGGTGTTGTGGTTGGGTTCTTCTTTGAAGAGCCCTGACTAGCATCGTTTTTTTCCGGCGGTGTGCCCTTCTTCGTTGCCGGCTTGGTAGCCTTATCCGGCTTGGCTTGCTTTGCATTCTTAATAGTATGTTCTTCCTTATTTTTCTCTTCCGTGTCTGTATTGTTACTTTTCTCACCGTCTACAACGGCAGCATACGAACGGGAGAACGTAGGCGCGATGAGTGTTCTGTATTTCTTTCGTGCTTCTTGATATGGCAGCTTTTCCACGGTCTTTATCTCCATTATTTTTTTCTCTTCTCTCATCTTGGGGCAATCTCGAGAATAAACCGGATGTGATCCCTCGCAATTCACACAGGTTGGTGCAGAGGTGCACGCGTCACCTTCGTGTTTATCTTTGCCACAGCGCGGGCAGGTGGCCTTGCCCTCACATCTGGTAGCGATGTGGCCGAAACGCTGGCATTGAAAACACCGCATGGGGCTAGGAATGAATGGCCTTACGGAAACAGATTCGTATCCCACATAGACCTTGTCAGGAAGTTTGTCACGACAGAAAGTGAGGATGACGGACGTGCTGTTGGTCAGCTCACCGTTCCTCTTTGTCTTTAGACGGCGGCAGTCTATTACACCCTGAGACGCCATCTCACTCTTTATCTCATCTTCAGAGACGTAGAGTAGGTCGTAATGCGAAATGACTCCCCGACATGTATTGAGTGTTTGGTGCACCTGGACCTTAACGGGTATTTCGTTAAATTTTGTCATTTTCAATAACTTTTCGCTTTGTGTTTCGTTGCTGGTTTTAATTAACAGTGATCCATCCCTTAATTTTTTGGCCGATTCTAAGTCACCGGGTATCGCTGCCGACAGAACTCGTCTTATTAGAAAGGGAGATACCTTTGTCAGGGTATCACCATCATTAGCACATCTCATAACAAGGAATTTCCGACAGGCGGTACACTTACTTTCTCCCCCGCCCACTTCCGGACGGGATCTTTTCGTTGGAGGAAGAAAGTTGTTATCCATGGAATCAAAACAGAAATTCATCCCCTGGGCTCCCCACCCACCACGGAGCCACACATTCGGGACGCCACACCGAGATCCGGTGTGGTCGCCAGGGCTACCCGAGGGATATAGGAACCTTTGATAGGGGATCTCTTTTGGGTTAGAACCTCCAGCGCGGGGGCCCTCCGAACCCACGCACCTTCGGCCGCCCTACGGAGACCCCCATATCTCCAGCACTAACCCGTCCTGGCGTACGCTCGGAAGGAACCGCCAAGCTCCCCAGCCGCCAAGTGCCGATTGACCGAGCTGGGCTCTTCTCGGCCGCCCGTTTTTCGGGGAATCCAGGGCCGAAGTGGGGTGTTGAACTCCGGCCCATACCGGGTTTCCGACGCCCAGCTGGGTGCCGGAGAACTCACCCACCAGGATCCCCTTCTCCCCCTTGTACGGGTCTCCACGCACGGCAAACACGTGGGTGAATCTGGACGCCAGATGTTTCGGCTACTCAGCACAGCAGAGTCACATGCTGTCTGGACGCTATCCTAGCGTACGAAGGGTTTTTTGACGAGGTTGTCTCCCCGGTGGGCTCGGGTCCGTGGGGGCGCGACTCCCCAAAGGAAGAGATTACTCTCTTCCCCCCGTGCGGGGCTCGTTTTGCAACTCTTGCGACAGCTCAGACTGCACTAATCTAACGTGGTGAGTACGCTACGCAGCTATTTCACCTTTGAATTTTTATTCCTTATGCATTACATTACTGTTCCATATGTTGCATCCAATTTTCCTCTAAATATGTTTTTATTACTGAAATTAGTTGGAGTGATGAGTTATGGAGAGGAAAAACAGAGAGTGTCACGGTTGCTGTCCGAAGTAGAGAGAGAACCGCAAGAATCCCTGCATTTTGATGACGACGACGACGAGGAAGATCTTTTGGAGATGCGAGAAGAGAAGTGACTCGAGGCAAGACTGGGACATGGAGGACGAAGAAGCAATGAAAGAGGATGATATCTTCACCGGGAAAGATGGGACCACCATATGGAGAAAGAAAACACCACAACAAAGCGTAAGAACGCGTTCAAAAAATATAGTTACATAATTACCAGGGCCTTGAGGAAAAACGAAAGGAATAACAAGGGCTATAGAATCATGGCGATATTTTTTTTTTTTAAAGTTCAATAGTAAATATGATTACCGATTGTACTAACAGTCATTGATAAGGTTTCTCCTAATTACGGGCGTAGCACGTACGCAAGACCTACTAATGTTCATGAAATTGAAGCACTAATGGGATTGCTGCTGCTTTATGGTATCAATAAAAGTAATCACCAAAATACCGAAGACCTCTTTAGTACCAAAGGCAATTCAATTGAAATATTTCGTCTTGTCATGTCACTTCAGCGTTTCCGATTTCTGCTGCGTCATCTAACTTTTGATCACAAAGAAACTAGAAATGAAAGACGTAAAGTTGATAAGCTTGCCCCCGTGCGAGAGGTATTTCATTTGTTCGTTGAAAACTGCAAATATAATTTCAGCTTATCTGCCCAGGTTACCATTGACGAGAAGTTGGAGGCATTTTGATGTCGCTGTGGGTTTCGTCAGAATATACCAAATAAACCCGCCAAATATGGAATAAAAATATTTGCTCTCTGCGATGCAAAAATGCATTATACGTCCAACTTAGATGTTCACGTTGAAAAACAACCCGAAGGGCCGTATTCAATGGACAATAGAGCATTTGCCGTGGTTGAACGCTTGTGTAAGGCAATTTGTTACACTAACCGTAGTAGTAGTGTTTCTTTTATAGGGTGCGTCGGCGGCTAAGGCCATTTTGCACCACTCACTGACTGGTATTGATAAAGGGGATTAGGCCCGTTCTGAAATTAACGTGTCAATAATTTACAAGAGGTATCATTTATATTTTATTGAAAAGTCGAGTTGAGTGCAGGAATGCTATCAGTCGGGAAATGTTTTCGGGAGTGTCTCCTAGTACCTCAGCTAGGTTGACTCCGAGGTTGTGATTCTCCCGTGCAGTACGATATCTTGCACAGTCCGTAAGGATATGTCGCACTGTTAGTGGACAATCGCAATTTAAGCATTGGGGCTGTATTCTCTCTTCGGTGAAGAGGTATGAATGGGTTAATAAGCAGTGACCAATTCTTAAGCGTGTTAAAGCCACTTCCTCCCTGCGGACATTTCTTATAGAGGTCTGCCACGCAGTTATTACGGGCTTTATTTCCCGAAGTTTGTTATTTTGGATTTCGAGCCATTGCGTCTTCCAATTTTGTCTAATCATACCCCTCATGGCATTCCCTAAATCTTCCGCTGGCATTAACTGAAAATCTGTATCCGGAGACCTGAGCGCATCTTAGGCTGCAGAATCTGCTTTCTCATTCCCTGGTATGCCCACATGTCCAGGGACCCAAGCGAAGCTTATAGTGGTCCCTTTTTTACTCAGGGATAACAGAGTGCTTTGTATGTCCTGAACAATGGGGTGACAAGGAGAATAAAGAGATATGGATTGGAGAGCACTGTATGAATCTGTGCAGATCATAAATGACCCAACACTGTTTTTAATGGATCGGAGAGCAATCCTAATGGCAGTGAGCTCAGCCGTAAAAATGGAGCAGTACGGATGCAATTTTGCCTTAAGGACTCCATGATATGGGGATACCACAGCGCACCCACAGGCGGTATCCGATTTCGAACCGTCAGTGTATACGAACGTAGATTCGGAGTTTTCGGCGCGGAATTCCTTGAAATGTTGTTGGTATTCTCCCGGCATAGTAGTAGATTTAGAGCAGCGAGTAAGATCAAGTCTCAAAGCTGGCCGGGGAATTTACCACGGCGGCACGTTACTGTACCCAGTGGGGTACGTGGCGGGCAAGGTAAAATTGCGTTCTGCGATTAGGTTTCTGAAGCGAACACTTAGAGGTTTAGTGGATCTTGTCTTTCGGTTAAAAAGGTCTAAAAGCAGTGGGTGAGAAATAATGTTAAAACAGGGGTGGTTCGGCGCGGATAAAATTTTTGTGGCATAATTGCACATCAACGTCTCTCTGCGATTGATTAGGGGAGGCTCTCCTGTATCGGCGTAAATGCTCAAGACAGGGGAGGTCCTGAAGGCACCGGTTGCTAAACGCAGTCCCGTATTATGAACCGTCGAAAGCGGTTTCATGTAGGTCTCACGGGCGGATGAGTACACAATCGATCCGTAGTCTAGCCTTGAACGTACTAATGCTCGATACAGCATAAGCATTGAGGTACGATCCGCGCCCCATGTCGAATGTGACAGAAACCGTAAAATGTTCAGAACTTTGAAGCATTTGTCTCTTAGAGTTCGGAAATGTTCGCGCCAATTCAGGCGCCGGTCCAATGTCATACCCAGAAATCGGGCGTTCTCAACGTAAGGAAGCTCATTACCATTGAGATATAGGGACGGTGGGGCTTGTGGGGCTTGTACACCCCGTCCTCGGTAAAAGTGAATGCATTTCGTTTTCTCCGTAGAGAAACGGAATCCATTTCTCTGAGACCAAACGGAGAGCTTATTCAGAGTCAGCTGGATCAGCCTAGAGGCATTCGTTAATTTTGATGACCTGCAGAAAATAGCGAGGTCATCAACAAACAAGGAGCCCATAACTGGGGAGCGGATACACTCGGTCACATCGTTTATCGCAATGGCAAATAGGGTAACGCTCAGTACGGACCCCTGGGGTACTCCATTTTCTTGTGGATATAAGGTAGATAGATATTCACCTATTCTAACTTTGAAAACTCGGGCATACAGAAAATTTTTAATGAAAATAGGTAGATTTCCTTTAAACCCCCATTTATCAAGTGTCTTCAGAATTTTGTACCGCCAAACACGGTCATACGCTTTCTCTAAGTCGAAGAACACGCCAATTACGTTTTGCCGCAAGAGAAATGCTTCCTGAATGAAACTGTCAGTCCTGACGAGATGGTCGGAGGTTGACCTACCCCGTCGAAAGCCGCACTGGATATCCGAAAGAAGGTTCCGCCGCTCCAACCACCAAACGAGACGACGGTTGACCATTCTTTCCATCACCTTGCATACGCAGCTGGTGAGAGATATCGGTCTATAGTTGTTTGGGTCCGATCCATCTTTTCCTTGTTTAAGGATGGGTACGACTATGGACTCCCTCCAAGGGTCTGGAAAACTACCCTCTGACCAAATTTGGTTAAGGGATCGCAGCATATGGGGGAGTGCTTCTTTGGGAAGATTTCTTAGAAAAGCGTTATGCACCTTATCTATTCCTGGTGAGCCGTCACGGGATTCGAGGATGGCGGAGGTCAACTCCCACAGAGAAAAGGGGTCGTTGTAAACCTCGCCAGAGTCTCTCGGGTTAAAGGTAAGAGGTATCGTCTCATTCTGCTCTTTCAGTGTTCTAAATGGTTCGTCGTAGCTGCCGTTACAACTCGTCTCCGCAAGTCGACGTCCGAAGCACTCGCTTATTTCGGGAGGTGTCGTCAGAACTCGGTCAGTCTCCTTCAGGGATGAAATGGCAGGGTTGTGGTTAGAGCCAGAGATACTTTTAATCTTCCTCCAGATGTCGGATATGGGAGTCCTGTGGTTTATAGAACACACAAACTCCTCCCATGAAGCTTTCTTGGCCTCCTTAACCACTTGTCGAGCTTTCGCTCTGAGGCGCCGGAAGGCGGTGAGATTTGTCGCCGTAGGATATTTGCTAAAGATTCGGAGTGCCCTCTTTCGCACCTGTATAGCTTTTGCGCACTCCTCGTTCCACCAAGGAACTGTGGGCCTGTGAGATTTGCATTTAGAACGGGGTACGGTGGAATTTGCGGCTTCTAGAATGTTATCTGTGAGTACTTTTATGTTCCCCACACCATTCACATTGTCGTCGTGGTTAAAATAAAATTTTCTTTTAAAAAGAGACCAATTGGCCTTGCGGACAACCCAATTGCTCGGTTGAGTCGGACGGTGGATAAAACCGCCACCTTTAGTAATTAAAATAGGGTAGTGGTCGCTACCGCATAAATCTTTATGTACGGACCACTCAAGCCTACGCATTAGGCCACCTGTCGAAATACTTAAGTCGATACACGAGAAGGTACCGTTGAAGCTGTTGAATCGAGTTTTTTCACCGGTGTTTAGTAAAAACAAGTTAAGGTCATTGATAAAATTTGTGACTATGCGTCCCCTTTGATTGCACTGAGTTCTTGTGCTACCCCATAGGGTGTCGTGTGCGTTGAAGTCACCCATTAAAATAAGGCCGAGGTAACTGACGAACGAGGGATTCTAAATTAACTCGACTCACAGGTGCACCTTCCGGCAGATATACGTTGCAGAGAGTAATTGCCTCGGGTGCGTGTACTGTCACTGCAATTGCCTGCAGCGGAGTGTCCAATTGCACTCGTGAGGTGTATAGGGCCTCCCGAATAGCAATTGCCACTCCACCCTGGGCTCGCTGACCACTGGTGTCGTCAAGTCTAAAAAATTTAAAACCTTTTAAAACGGTCTTGTCTGTCAGCTTAAAATGCGTCTCTTGCAGGCAGATGCAGACGGGGTTATAGTCTCTAATTAAAACAACCAGCTCCTCCTTGTGCCTATAAAAACCATTCATATTCCATTGTAGAATAAAATACATGGTTTAAATTGTTAAAATAAATAAATAAATAGGTTAAAATCTGGAAATGTACGTATGTACACAGTGAGCGGAGGATCAACGTTTTAACCGCTGTTTCCTCTGCTTTATCCTGGCCTGGAACACTTCTGGGTCCGAGACACAGAGGTCTTCTTCCATGGCATCATATTGTGCATCTTTAGAGGATGTGGGTGGGGGTGTTTTATCCCGCTTATTCCCAGCATCCTCAGAAGTAGATTTCGGGTTTTTCTTAGGGGAAACCGCCTTAGAATGACTTTTCCTGTCTGTGACTTTATTAATTTGCTTTTCTGTTTTTTTTGTTCTCGTATGGGCATCTTCGTGCTCTCAATGCGAAAATCATTATAAGTCTGCGTAGAGATGGTACATGTAGTTTTTTTAGTGGTGGTTGCGACCATTTGCGAATACGATTTTGAAAATGTTGGGGCCATCTGTGACCGGTATTTCATTCGTGCCTCGGAATAGGGGATTCTTTCCAGGGTCTTTATTTCCATTATCTTCCTTTCATCTTTCATGACGGGACAATCTCGGGAGTACGATGGATGCGTGCCCTCGCAGTTGACGCAGAAAGGCTCCGATGAACATTTCTCACCGTCATGCTTGTCCTTGCCACAGCGCGGGCAGGTGTTCTTGCCCTCACATCGCGGTGCGATGTGGCCGAATTTTTAGCATTGAAAGCAACGCATCGGGTTGGGAAAAAAAGTCTCACAGGTACCGATTCATAGCCTAGGTAGACTTTGCTCGGGATTTTATCCAAACCGAACGTGAGGATTACCGAGGTAGTATTAATCACTTCACCGTTACGCTTTGTTGTAAGTCGTCGACAATCAATGACACCCTGGGAAGCCATCTCCTTCTTAATTTCGTCTGGTTCGACATATAGTAGGTCGTAGTGGCTGATCACACCCCTAGATGTATTTTAAGTACGGTGGATCTCGACATTGATTGGTATATCGTGCAACTTTTCTACTTTTAACAATTTTTCGGCTTGTACGTTATTGGCTGTTTCGATTAATAGGGAACCATCTCTAAGTTTCTTTACTGAGTTTGGCTCTCCTGGAAAGATGGCTTGAAGAGCTTTTTTAATGAAGAAGGGAGAAACCTTTTTCAAATTTTCGCCGTCCTTGGAGCATTTCAATGACAGAAACCGTTTTGCTCTTTCGAATAACTGTTCTCCTCCGCCCGTGTCCGGGCGGGATCTCTTTGGTGGAGGAAGAATTTCAGACTCCATACTACGTTATATTTCATCCCCTGGGCTCCCCACCCACCACGGAGCCACACATTCGGGACGCCACACCGAGATTCGGTGTGGTCGCCAGGGCTACCCAAGGGACATACGAACCTTTGATAGGGGGTCTCTTTCGGGTTAGAACCTCCAGCGCGGGGGCCCTCCGAACCCACACGCCTTCAGCCGCCCTACGGAGACCCCCATATCTCCAGCACTAACCCGTCCTGGCGTACGCTCGGAAGGAGCCGCCAAGCTCCCCAGCCGCCAGGAGCCGATTGACCGAGCTGGGCTCTTCTCGGCCGCCCGTTTTGCGGGGAATCCAGGGCCGAAGTGGGGTGTTTAACTCCGGCCCATACCGGGTATCCGACGCCCAGCTGGGTGCCGGAGAGCTCACCCACCACGATCCCCTTCTCCCCCACGTACGGGTCTCCACGCACGGCAAACACGTGGGTGATTCTGGACGCCAGATGTTACGGCTACTCAGAGCAGCAGAGTCACATGCTGTCTGGACACTATCCGAGCGAGCGACGGGGTTTTTTTTACGTGCTTGTCTCCTCGGTGGGCTCGGGTCCGTGGGGGCGCGACTCCCCAAAGGAAGAGATTACTCTCTTCCCCCCGTGCGGGGGACTGCTTGATAAAATACAAAGATGTATGGAGGAGTACTCACCATCAAAACTGTTAAAACGTGTCATTTCCTCGCTGTTCAATAAAATAAGGTTAGAATCCATAATAAAATTAGATAAAATTCTTCCTCGCCGGTTTTGCTGGGTCCTTGTGCTACCCCACAAGGCGTCATGCGCGTTAAAATCTCCAAGCAATATAAACGGCTTAGGTAGTTGGCGGGTGAGGTTCTCCAAGTTGCACCGCGTGACCGACGCACCCTCCGGTAGGTAAACGTTGCATAACGTTATAGTCTCCGGAGCATGGATTGTCACCGCTACTGCTTGAAATGGAGTGGTCAAGTGCAATTGGGAGGTGTAAAGGGTCTCCCGAATAGCAATTGCCACTCCACCTTGGGCTCTTTGACCACAGGTGTCGTCGTGTCTAAAAACATTAAAACCCTTTAAAATTCCTTTATTTGTAGCTTTAAAATGCGTCTCTTGGAGACAAACACAACTAGGGTTAAAATCACGAAAAAAAATGGTAAGCTCCTCCCTGTGTCGGTGAAAGCCATTACAGTTCCACTGTACGATAAAAGCCATTAAAATAGGGATTATGTTAAATAAATAAACTAAAACTTGGTCACTAGGCTAGAGGGAGACTCAACGCTTAAAGCGTCTCTTCTCCTTAGCCTTCGCCCGGTTTATCTCTGACTCCGAGATATCATCTTCATCCATGGATTCTGGTAGGCTATGTATAGCCTTACCAGATGGACCGGGGGACTGGGACTTCCCACGCGTTTTGCGTGGTCCCGGTGGTGCCTGAGTTGGCGTTCTTCTTCGAAGAATCCAACACGGCGTCATTTTTTCCTGTCGGAATGTTCTTTGTTACCGGTTTTGTAGCTTTATCCGGTTTGGGTTGGTTGTTGCTGTTGTCCGTTGTTTTGTTCTCTTTCACGTTCTTTTTGTTTCCTTGGCTTACATTGTTATTACAATTATTAACTGAGGTGTCTACTACTGCAGTGTATGATCTTGAAAAGGTGGGTGCCATTAACGTTCTGAATTTTTTTGCGGGCTTCAAAATAGGGTAACTTCTCCACAGTCTTGATTTCCATGATTTTCTTCTCTTCCATCATTTTGGGACAATCACGGGCGTACACTGGGTGTGTACCCTCGCAATTGACGCAGGAATCACCGTCATGTTTATTTTTTCCACAGCGTGGGCAGGTGGCCTTGCCCTGGCATCTTGTAGCGATGTGGCCGAAACGCTGGCATTGGAAGCATCGCATAGGACTGGGGATGAATGGTCGGACTGACACAGATTCGTAGCACACATATACCTTTTCGGGAAGTGTCGCGTGAGAATGTTAGGATTACAGATGTGCTATTTATCAGCTCCCCGTCCCTTTTAATTTTTAATCGGCGACAGTCTCTTTCGGGTTAGAACCACCAGCGCGGGGGCCCTCCGAACCCACGCACCTTCGGCCGCCCTACGGAGACCCCCATATCGCCAGCACTATCCCGTCCTGGCGTACGCTCGGAAGGAGCCGCCAAGCTCCCCAGCCGCCAGGAGCTGATTGACCGAGTTGGGCCCTTCTCGGCCTCCCGTTTTCGAGGAATCCAGGGCCGAAGTGGGGTATTGGCCCATATGGGGAAGTGGTATGGGGAAGTGGTATGGGGAAGTGGTATGGGGAAGTGGTATGGGGAAGTGGTATGGGGAAGTGGTATGGGGAAGTGGTATGGGGAAGTGGTATGGGGAAGTGGTATGGGGAAGTGGTATGGGGAAGTGGTATGGGGAAGTGGTATGGGGAAGTGGTATGGGGAAGTGGTATGGGGAAGTGGTATGGGGAAGTGGTATGGGGAAGTGGTATGGGGAAGCGGCCCATACTGGATAATCGACGCCCAGCTGGGTGCCGGAGAACTCACCCACCAGGATCCCCTTCTCCCCCACGTACGGGTCTCCACGCACGGCAAACACGCAGGTGATCACGACGCCAGATGTTTCGGCTACTCAGCACAGCAGTCACATGCTGTTTGGACGCTATCCTAGCGTACGAAGGGTTTTTTGACGAGGTTGTCTCCCCGGTGGGCTCGGGTCCGTGGGGGCGCGACTCCCCAAAGGAAGAGATTACTCTCTTCCGCCCGTGCGGGGTCCCTACAGGAAGTAGTACGGCTGAAAGATGAAGTATATTTATTGAAATGAAAGGTTGCACTTTTCCACACTTGTCAATCCTCCCCCATTTCTTCCTGAGGGTATAAAAGTTATGTTCTAATGCACTGCTTTGTCTTGTACAACGCGTCGTGTGAATTAAATCATAATGGAAGAGTGCAACCGCCTTTCATTTCAATGTGTCGAACTTCCACTATATTACGCCTGAATCAGTTGAACTTATCCGGAAATATTTTTATTGTGAAACATTGAAAGTGTACATTAAGTATTTTAAGGAAAATGTTATTTTGGGGGTGAACTTTAATACAATTAGACATTGTATTAAATGTAAAAATCCATTCCCTCAAATGTTTTCATGACAATGATATTGATACACGATTAATATTGATCTTGTATATAACTGCAACTGTCCTTTATTGGACCAAGTAGAAAAGTACACTTACCTTGGTGTAATCATTAATGAGAACTTCACATTAACAAAATTAATAAAAAATTAAGAGCTGTGACTTATCAAATGTTTATGCTCAGACAAATTGTACCTACAACGACCAAATTAATTTTTTACTATGCAATGGTTGAGAGCATACTGAGATGTGGAATCAGTTTGGGGAATGGCCTGTAATACACTGTTAAATACATAATTAAAAACCGAAAAAGAATTTTAAAATCAAATGCTTTTAATGGGTTCTCATTTTGTGGTAAAATTGACCTGAAATCATTGAGTAAAATACTTTTTAACTGTAGATAAATTATTTGAATAGTTAATCATTGTAGTAAATTATTTTAAAAAAGAATGCTAAGTTCCCTATATGAATACACATTGTATGTCTAAAAGAAATACTCATATGCTGATAAATTATAATTATCAAAATTTATATTGAAAAAGGTTGCCTACATACCTATATTACACCATATACTTTTTATTGTATGCCTAAGCAATTGAGGAATTTGAAAATATGATAGAAATTTAATAATTAAATAATTTGTTTTGATTAATCACATATATACATTAATATATGTTCTTGAGATAATATGGAATATCATTCGTCGTACAATTATATCATTCGTTTTCACATTTTCTTTTCTTCCAGGTGGATGTAAACATGCATTAGCATTCCTTTTCTGGGTCCACCGGAGGAATGAGGAACCTTCCCCAACCGAAGTGGCATGTTATTGGGCTAAGCCTCTAATGGCTACTGTGGGAACTTCCCTGAAATATATCGAGGCCACAGATTTGAGAGTTCATCCACGATTAGATTCTTCACCACAGCAAGCAAATAACTTCTTAGAAATGGTTTGGAGTAGAGAGGAAGATAAACAGTCAGTTGTTAAATCACAATGACAGTTTTGGTGCAACACAGCAGCTATCTTTATTCCAAATGGCCATTCAGTATCATAGGAATCAATCAAACGTAGATTTTATCGAATTTACAAGAGTGTCAGTTTCTGCTGAAGTGATCGCAAAAGCCGATAAAGAGACTAGAAATCTACATTCATCCCCAATATGGCACATACTTCGATATGGCAGAATCACAGGTTCTAAGTTGAATGAAATTTCACGGTGTAGTACTTAAGACGGCAGTTTGGTAGCTACTATCCTAGGTGGTGTGAAGTTTAAACCAACTAAAGCCATAAAAAGAGGCATACAATTAAAGGGTAAGGTACTCTCTGAAGTGGAAAAACAGATTTGTTCGAAGATAGAGCCTTCTGGTTTCTTCACTGTAGAAACGATGCCCATTGTTTTGGGCTTCACCTGATGGCATAACAAAATACTTGTAATAATAGTTTAATGCCCTACATCATTAAAAACTTTTGCTAAGTACGTAAAAGAAGGACGGATTGCTGAATATTATCAGGCTCAGCTAAACTTGCAAATGCTTGTCGCAAAGAAGGAAAAGGGATTGTTTTGTGTGGTAGATCCTAATTTAGTAGTATTGTGATTTAGAGAGCGTGGACGACTACGGCATTTCGCACCACTACTATATCATAGGATTCCGATATTTCAATGGAATTAGAATAAAAAATAGCCACTGTACATTTTGACTTCGTAAAATGGGTTAGTAAACAAATTTTATTTAAAATACTTATTACCTTGAGGAACCGAAGGGCATTATTTAAATTGGTAGGGTGGTCCTCGTAGATTAGCCCGTCTCCTCGCGTCGTGGTACTAACAACAATCTATTAGGAACTGTCGATAACTTAACGGGCATCTACAATCATCACATTGGGGAGGTTCTTTCTCTTCGGTAAAGAGGAAGGCATGTGTCAAAGGGCAGTGCCCTATCCTCAACCGTGTGAGTACTACCTCCTCTCTCCGATTGCTGCGGGAAGAGGAGGGCCACGCTGCTGTTACGCCCTAGATGCCACGGAGTTGGGTATTATTCAGAGTCCTCTACGACTCCCTCCGCTTTTCCAATACACCATTTCTGAGCGAGGCTCTCAGGTCCTCGTAGGGAACTAGCGTCGACGCGTACACTTCATCATTCAGAGCTTCCTTGGCCAAAGCATCTCCTTCCTCATTCCTGGCTATCCCCTCTCGTCCCAGGACCCAAATAAAACATATATAAACTCCCTTTCTCATAAGGGTCAGCAGCGGGGAGTTTATGTCCTGTATAATCGGGAGTACGGGTGAGAAGCCAGAGAGGGATTGTAGCGAGCTCAAGAAGTAGGTGCATATGACGAAGGAGCCACCGCCGTCACTCAGGGCTTCTAGAGCTGTCTTTACAGCATTAAGCTCCAATGTATGAACACTACATATCGGATGTAACTTCGCCCTGGTGTCCCCGTGGAGATGGGAGAACGCTGCACAATCAGAGTTATCCTTCGAACCGCCTGTGTAAACGGGGGTAAGGTTTGTATCGAAAAAATTGTTCAAAAGGCAGGTTTCGGTACAGACAGTGACGGCAATACTGCAAGATGCTACGTCGCAAATCCAGCGCTATCGGCTGAAATTTCAGGTTAACTGTAATAGTATCTCCATTGATATAAGATATACACGAAGCATTTTATTCCAAAAATATTTAAATGTAAGGAATTGGAAGTTGAAATTGAAAATTGTCGAAAGTTAATATTGATTGTAAATGCCATAAAATATTATGGAAGTAGTAACAGTATTTTTACTTCAGGGAATTCACTTTGTCATATTGATGGGTTTTCTTAATCGTTAATCATTTGGTTGTTATTATTGCGTTAGTTGGTAAATTATTAGTAATCGAAAATCATAATGGAGCGCCATCTACAATTCTCTTCCAGGAATTCCTGAAGACCCAATTACCCGCTTCTCGGTAATTTTAAGAGCTGCCTCGACTGGAATTTGAGTGAATGATAAGATTTTCTCAGTTTATTGCCCTAAAACAGCTAAAATCTATGTAAAACACTATCCGTTTTTCAAATGCCGCCAACTCTTCACAAAGTTTTACTGGATGGAGCGGAAATTGTGAAATATGCCATACTTCCCTTTGGACAATTTCCTGAGACGCGATGGTAGACTAACACATGGATATAAGAAGATATCGCGAAAAACACACCAGGAAAGTTTCTAGAATTGCCACGGAGAATGACCTTTTCCACTGGCTTCTGCTTACGTCAGATCCTTTCATTTCTTGTTAGTAGTAATATTTTTTAAAGGGTGCGTCGACATCTGAGATCATTTTACACCACACCATATCTTATGCTAAAAAGTTCGTTAAGTTATGCTAAACTTCGTGCAGAAGGCCAGTTACTTTAAAAAACAATATAGGACCGACATCTTCTGCTGATTTATTATTTCTCATTTCAGATTCCTGACAACCACAATTCATGGAGGGAGTTGGCCGAGAATTTCAACAGCATTTGGCAGTTCCCCCATGCAGTCAGTGTATTAGATAGAAAGCATGTACTCGTTAAGGCCCCTAAGGCAGAGGGGTCACGGTTTTTTAATGATAAGGGGACCTATAGTGTAGTCCTAGCATTGGTGGATGCCTCTTACCACTTCATTTATATAGATGTTGGGTGTAATGGGCGAATGTCAGATGGGGGTATACAAAAAGTTGACCCTATACCCATTACTTAACGGTGGACAATCACTACTTCCACCGGAGAAGTTACCACACTGGGATTTCTCCTTCCCATATTTTATTTTAGGGGATGATGCCTTCCAACTTGATGCCACCCTAATGAAGTCATTCCCCAGAACCTGCGCCATGTCCACCAGGCATTAAGTTTTCATTTTTAACTCCTGTCTCGGGCAATGAGGGTGGTGGGCAATGAGGGTGGTGGAAAATGCCTTTGGCATCCTGGCCAATAGGTTCAGGATATACCCGAGGCCAATAGAGGTGTGTTTACCCACCATCGACAAACTTATTTTGTGTTCTTGTGCCCTGCATAATTGTTTGCTGGCAGACACCTCCAAATTCTGTGAATGCGGGAGACAGCGAGGTTGCAGCCTTGCCATCAGTTCAGGAGAGGCTGGGAGCAAATTACTCAAGCACGCATGCACGTTTAGTTAGGGAGAACCTGGCAGATTATTTCATGTCCGAGGGAGAGGTGGATTACCAACGGAACTGTGTTGTGTAGAGGTTGTAGGTGTAGGTAGAATTGTATGTCATATGTGGTATTAATTTCCTGTCCCTTGTTGTATGTATGATATATATGTATTATGTATGTGCATGAAATGAAAGTGCAGTGTAAGTAATAAAAGTAAACAATCTGAAATTAGAATGGAGGCAATTGTTTCTATTATTAATATTCTTTTGCAACTTGATATTTTTGTGCATTTGCCATATTCCTTTCACTCAACAGCAATATCATGGAATTTTATACAGCTCCCCTCATTCCCTCTCTCCTGCAGCAAAATGACTGAGGCTGGTACCTCTGTATAGCTCATGACAAACTTATTTTACCAGCTAAAGTAGTAGTATGTTTGGGGTTACGGGTGCGTCGACAGCTAAGGTCATTAGCACCACGCGCAATCAAATTGTGACATAATCATACACTATAATTTCAATTTAGTGCGGCACTGTTGTCAATATTGATGTAAACGTCAAGCCAATCAAATCGAATTCACAAGACCAGTTTTCTTAATGAATTCTATGACGCGGCATAGGCGGCCAGGGTCATCGCCCAGAATACATTCTAGGTTGCCCCTGACGCCTGTCCTGTCTCGCGTAAGCTGGTACTCGTCACACTCCGTTAAGAGGTGTCTCACAGTCAGAGGGCAGCCACAATAGCCACTTCGAGGTGGGATCTTCTCTTCGGTGAAGAGATAGGAATGTGTCAGAGCGCAATGACCGATTCTCAGTCTAGTAATGATGACTTCCTCCCTACGATTCCTCCCAACAGAAGAGGGCCACATTGACGTAACCGGTTTGATCATTCTTAGTTTGTTGTTCGTTACGTTCGTCCATACCTCACTCCACTGCCGTAGAACTATTATGCGCATGGCAGTCTGTAGGTCTTGATAGGTTACAGAAGTCGAAGCCTGCGCCGGCAGCGTGAGTGCCGCCTTTGCAGCTGCATCTGCTTTTTCATTTCCTGTTATTCCCATGTGCCCGGGAACCCATAGGAACGACACTTTGCGTCCTCGTTTACAGATATTATATAGGGCGATTTGATTGTCTTGCACGATAGGGTGCGTCGGGAAAATAGTGGAGATAGATTGCAGCGAGCTCTTTGGGCCGTATTTTAAGACGTTCCTAGAGGAACGACTCTTCCCGTATGACGCGTTACTAGGGGTAAGTCAACCTCTAAGCGTTTTTGAAACGTACCTCTTCGTTAGTAGGCCCAACTCTATCTACAAGCATACCGATTGTCTCCCTACTATTTTGAGCATGGCTCAGACCATGCTACTAAATTGTAGGAACGGTTTCAAGGCCTAATATGGCGGAATGCGTTGATCACCTCCGGATTTTGGCATTTTTTTAGACACATGTGGCAATATGCGATCAAAATGTAGTTAAAATGTCGCTTCTTTAACCTGACGATGTTTATTTATTTCATCATATATGCCTGTTATAAGGAAACGTATAAAAAGAACGAAAAAATGAAGTCCGTAATAGCAATGAAGTAAACAACCATTGCATCAACATGGACGCAGAATTTGCAAGGTACGTGATGGAAGAGCCGTATATTAATGTTGGAAGAATGCACCTAAGGGATAGGCAGAATCCCATTGAGTTTTATTCAGAAGCGGAATTCCTCCAGAGGTATCGCTTCTCGAAGAGAACGGTCTCAGACGTTCTATTACCTTATGTGAGGAGTGAGCGTTTAAGCAACCGTGGTTTGCCGATTCCGGATATTTTGAAGCTGCTAATTGCCTTGAGGTTTTACGCCACCGGGTCATTCCAGGTATGTGGTATCTTTTACGTAAGATTTATAAATTGTTTTTTTTTGTCGCGTTGATCATGTAATACATATTCAAATCCCTTTTGCAGTTAGTTTGCGGCGATCTGGCCGGGGTTACTCAGGGGACGGTGTCCAAAATTATTAAGGTATGCTTTCTCCTTGGTTTGCTACTTGTATGATCGGAGTTGGTCGAATTTCACACGTGAGGGAGGATCCCGCCAGATCTCTCTGCGAAAATACGGAAAAAGTTCAGAATTATAAGTGCGGATGCCGTCCCCGAACCGGTCGGGCTCCCCTGTATTTTCGCCGCGTCATACACGGTCAAAGTTTCGACAGAACTCAAACCGCTCGGGTTCATCGCGCTCGAATTCCCCTCCGCGCAATATATCTCCGCCCCTGTTTACAATGGCGGAAGACGTGCCAGCATGGGCAATAGCCCTACGTGAACAATTTACCCAGCTATCGCAGCAGGTTCAAGGGACAGCAGCAGCGGCCGCAGCACCGCCGCCACAACAGGCACCAGCAGAAGCGAGGACCTTTGCGGCCCTTAAGGTGGATAACCCCCCTGCATACATCCCAGTTCCGGCAGACGAGGACGAATGTTTGCGACTGTTCCACACCGTGAAAGAAGGCCGGAACTCCACCAGGCTGACCAGGCGAGACACACACGAACTCATCGCCATGCTGAATGTAGCCTCGGAATGGCCAGTGCTCCCTGAGCAGGTACGGTTTATAGTTTACAATCGTCTGCGACTGCTGGGCATAGTCCAGGTCCACGGCTGGGAGACAGCACTACGGTTGGGGGACTCCACGGGGAACGAGCTACTCCGCATTCCGCCACAAGCAATCCCGGCTCCGGCTCCTACCATCATCATTCAGAACCCCAGCCAGAAACAATCACGCGCCGCCACTTCCGGCCAAACCGGGAGCAGCGGTGGAGGGTTCCAGCCCTTTCGGGGACGCGGCCGCCGAGGGAGAGGCGGACGGACCGCTCGATAATCGAAAACCTTCTCCGACAGCGAGCCGAGGGGTCGCTCATCCGGCTGGCGCTTCTCCGGGACACCATAACAACGTTTCTGCGGCGGACGCCCTCTTAGAGCCGGACGACGATGATGTGTGGCTGGTAGAGTTGCTGAACTTCGAAGGCTCTGGAGAGCCTGAGGACCCCGTGGAGCTGCCGGAGGTGGGCTCCGAGGATGACACGGTATCTGTGGTGAGTGAGCATTCCTTTACAACCATTGATAGCCCCCCTTCCTCCATATCCGACACCTCGTCGGAAGTGCCCTCGGAGCTGCAAGAAGATGAGGAATCTTGGATGGATGAGGACTTCGTCTCTAACTTCTTCAATGTATTTCCTGCAAAAACCAGCCACTCGGTCCCGGATGTCTTTCCTTTGCAGCCGCCAGCCCCGCCGCAGGGAGAGAAGGAACCAACCGCCGACCAAATTCCCCAAAGCCCTATTTATGTTGATTTCTTTAAATGTGCCAAACCCTTTGAGTACGAAAGTGCGTCGGTGTGTGAATTATTTCGGGAAGGTGCCAATCTTCCTCTTCCCGAGAACGCCCCAAAAGTGTTTTTGCCCACCAAACCCACCGATGAAATCCGTAAATGGGTGGACCTCCTAGTGCAGAAGGGAGTCCTTGCAATGGCCAGACCGGTCGCCGCGTACCCTCTGATTGCCATTCCTAAAGCTAGTGGGGGAACTCGCATCATTCATGATTTATCACCTTTAACTAAATATTATCGTAAGCCCAAATTCTCGCTAAAAGATGCCGCCAAGGCCCTAGAGGCCATTCCCCAGGGCAGCATGCTATGTAAACTTGACCTAACTGATGCATTTTGGCAAATCCCGATATACAAACATCACCAGAAGTTTTACGGTGTGTACTTGGATGGGGAATATTACTGTTTTACTCGTCTACCGATGGGCCACACGTTGGCCCCGGCTATAATGCAACGTTGGGCTCGGGCAGTACGTTGGGAAATTTTTAAAAGATTTGAAATAAACACCGTGTGCTACTTGGACGACTGGCTGCTCGTCCTGTCTCCGGAGGAGTGTGAAAAAGTGGCTAACATAGTGCAGTTCCTTGAGACGGAACTAGGTATTCAAATAAATCACACAAAAAGTGTTCTCGTGCCGCAGACCAGAATCAAATACCTAGGAGTGACCATAGATACGATCACCATGCAACTTCAGTTAACACCTAATTCGCTACAGCGAATTCATTACATTTTAAGTGTGGTTCCGCGATTGCGGCAAGTTGATATGGCTAAAGCCATAGGCTTCGTGTCGTGGTGTGTCTATATCAGAAAGCTCCCATATTTTCTCATAAAAGATGTCGCTCAGCGACGTTTGAAGTGGCCCAATTTATTGTGGGACGAGCAAGTGTGGCAGTCGCCCCGTGAATTTTCTGTGTATACCCAAATATTCTATGTATATTGTGACGCAACCCCTCTGCAAGTAGCTTGGATGATCCCAAGTCTAGACATCACGGAAATCTGGATGCTTCCAGATGAATTGACAATTTTTGAAGCAGAGGCGTGGGCTGCACTCATGGCTGCGGTACACGCAATCAAAGTTCTACCAAAATTCTCTCAGATCAATGTATATTCAGATAATATGGCTGTAATCAATTCTTTTGAAAAAGGAAAGGGTATTATATTTTATGTGACTGAGATTGTAACTTTGTTTTTTTTAATATAATAAAGGATGTGTCACGCGTTGTGACCTGGCGGTATGTTCCCTCCGCCGATAATCCGGCCGACCGTCCGTCCCGGACCGTCCTGCCTCCCTATGCCCGCTCGGCCGCCTATTCCTCGGCGGACGGGTGGGTATATAGGCAGGATGAAGCCTGGCTCAGACAGTTGGTCGAATTTCACACGTGAGGGAGGATCCCGCCAGATCTCTATCTTGCGGGAGAGAGATCTGGCGGGATCCTCCCTCACGTGTGAAATTCGACCAACTGTCTGAGCCAGGCTTTATCCTGCCTATATACCGAAATCGAAAACTTTCCATTTGTAGGGGAAGAGTTATAAGGTGTTTCATGACAAATATTTGGTAATCATTACAGAGCATCAGTAATGACCTGGTGGCAGTATTACCCCGGTACATGAAGTTGCCAAGTTCAGATGAAGATACTGCTCGATGCAAGAGATCTTTTTTACGAAAAAGGTCAATTTCCTGGAGTGGTGGGTTGTATCGACTGCACCCATGTTCCGATTGTGAGTCCGGGGGGGGGGGGGGGAGTTAGGCGAGTTGTACAGAAACCGGAAGGGGTGGTTTTCCCTAAATGTACAGGTATGTATATTTAATTTACCAATTTATCGTCATCATGTTGCACCAAGATGTTAGATTTCTCGATGTTACACTACTATTTATTCAAGTTTCTTCTGCACTACTATTTAGAATGCAATTTCATTGTTTTTATGTCAACAAGTGCTAAAGTGGAATCTTATAATTTCATTGTAACTTAGGTCGTTGCCGGTCCAAATATGGAATTAATGGATATAGTTTGCAGATGGCAAGGTTCAGCTCATGATGCTAGAATTTTCCACAATAGTCGCCTTAAGCTGAAATTTGAGACCAATGAGGTGAAGGGCATCCTGCTAGGAGATAGTGGGTATCCTCTATTGCCATATCTTTTCACACCAGTTTTAAGACCAATGTCTGCTTCTGAGAGGAGGTAAATAAAGAGAGAATTTGTGATTCACGTAATTTTTACAGAAGTTATAGCACCTCAATGCCTTAAGTATGGTGTTTTATGAAAACTAACCTTTCAGGTACAACATCTCCCACATTAGGACAAGGTGCACATGCTATGTTTGTGATGCCCCTTTAACCCGTCGAGATTTACGCTGGAATACGTGAGGATGTGCGGGACAGTTTGCCGCCAAGCGTTAGTTGGTTGGTTGCTTTAGAGACAGACGGACGTTCTGGTATTCCAACTCATTTACATGTCTTTATAAAAACAGTGGACTTATGGTTGTTAAGTGATTTAGTGGATTACCTTAATACTGTGTTTGACAAGTGTTATTTACTTGACGTTCAGAAGTGTCGGTCTGAACGTAATTGTTTAAAATATTGTTCCAAGGAGGATAAGGATTTGTTAACTAACGTGAGTGTATCGAAATTGAATGTTTTTTATCAAAGTCATGTGTGGTGTATCAGAAGTAGTTCTTTTAAGTATAGTGATCCTTTTGTTTTTCAACACAGGAATAATTATAAGTTTTTTGAACATTTTTATAAATCGGCTAAGAAGGAGAAGATTTGTCCATTTCGGTGTTTTAAGGAATATCATTTATCGCATTGTGATTGGGCCGACCGTTGTTCGAGTTGGTGGAACTTAAAAATTAAAGGTTGGTATCATAAACAAAAGAATTTATATCTGTATGGTGAAAAAAATTGTGGAAAGAGTACATTTATAGCTAGGTTAATTGGTAGAGAAAATATGAAATATGTTTATTATCCTGATGTTGGAAAGTTTGCTTTTGGTGATTTGGATGTTAATTTTCACAAAATTATTGTTTTTGAAGAATTTGAAATTAACTTTCATTGCGTAAGCATGTTGAAAAGGCTGCTTGAAGGGTTATCATTTCGCGCCCCTCAAAAATTCACAGCTGGGCAAGTGGTTACATGGCGGCAACCTGTAATTTTTGTAAGTAATGATTTGGCCCCCTACTCGTGCATTAGTTGCCCAAATAAAATCACACACGGGATACTCTGGTTGTGTCAAGTGCACTTCACAGGGGGAATATGTTAACAACATTGGCGACGAGGACGGGATGCCGTCCTTCATGGAAAAATTTTCTCCGGAAGAGGAGAACTGGGACGCCTACGAGGAAAGGCTAGAACAGTACTTTATAGCAAACGACATTGGGTCAGAGGCTGCTCACACAGTTAAGAAAAGGGCGATTTTGCTTTCGTCTATAGGCAAGCTGACGTACGAACTAGTGAGAAATTTGTGTGAACCAAAGAAGCCGGCGGAAGTGCCGTACAGTGAACTTTGCGGCAAGTTGAGGGAGCCTTTTTGCCCTCGTAAGTCCGTTATTGCGGAGAGATCAGTTTAATAAGTGTTCTCAGAATAGTGCGTCAGTGCGGGAATTTGCTGCTGAATTGAGGAAGATTGCAAGGGGCTGCAATTACGGCGCCTTCCTAGACCAAGCGCTGAGAGATCAGCTTGTGTTGGGGCTTAATGACAGAGATACGGTGCATGCACTGTATATGGAGAGCGTTGGAGATTACTCTCTTCCCCCCGTGCGGCGACCTTTCTCCTGTACACTGGGCCCTTGCTAATGAAAGACATTGTAAACATTAATGTTTACAAACATTTTTTGGCTTTCCATTATGCCCTCAGACTGTTGGCCAGGAATGATTGCCTTGATAATTTAGATTATTCAAAATCCCTCCTTGAATACTTTGTGAAGAAGTTTGGTGTGTTGTACGGCCGGCAACATTTATCTTATAATGTGCATGGACTACTCCATCTGGCAGATGATGTAAGATTGCATGGGCCTGTTGATAAATTTAGTGCATTTAAATTTGAGAATGCATTAGGTAAAATAAAGAGACTGGTGCGGAAGCCAAACCTCCCTCTTCCTCAGATTGTGCGACGCATTGAAGAGGCATCTTTGTTTCATCAGTGTATATATGGGGGTCAAAGACAAGGCCTCATGCATGCTGGCGGATCCCAAGAGTTCTCCCTTTTGGTTTGCAGCCTCCTTGCTATAGCAAATATGAGATAAACTCATTAGTATTTTCATACCAACAGCCAGATAATTATGTGGTTACTGATAGCGTTGAAATTGTTATAATCACTTTAATTGCCACACAAGGAACTGAAGTGCAAATTGTTGGAAAAGTTTTCAGTGATTTGACCTGCTTTTGTGAAGTACCTTCTTCATCAAAGATTGTGGGACTTTATGTAGCACGGGGATGGACAGCATCACGTTTATGGCCAGTGAATAGTATCAAAAGGAAGGCAATGTGTATCCCCTTACATGATGAATCTGATGGCCCATCTTTTTATATCAGTGAGCTCATCCATCATTGATACATAATGATCATCAGTGTTGAGTGCAGTTTTCCGGCAACTACAGCTGTGTTTATCTTTAGTGAACGAAGACAGTTTCGAAAGCCTGCTTCCACCTTACATAGCACTTTCCATCGTTCTGCGGAATACTGTGTAGTGGTCGCAAATACATTTAGAAAGGAGGGCAGGATATATTTGCGGCCAATTAAGAAAAGGAGAAAAGGGGCCAAGACGGGGCGTGGGAAGGAATGGCTGGGGGGCAGGAAAGCGAACGAAAGATGATCAATAGAAATCGGTAGGCAAGCTATTACTAGGAGAAAACGGAACTTTGTCACCATTTCAGTGACAACGGGCGCTCTCGTTCTAAATTAAAACAGAGGGAGGGTGCGCTCCTCTAGGTAACCAAGAGGAGGGGTGATGCCTTACGGGATCCAAAATATAGATATATAAACTCTATGGAAATGGCAGCAGACAGTGTGGTACTGGGTGAATTGTTGTAGCACTACAACTGATTGGATACTGATGGGGTGGACATGGTTTCTATTGAAGTTATCATATAGTACATTTCCAAGGCTTCTGTAATCTCCTTGGATGTAAGCTTCTCACCTTCACCAATACCTTAGCCAAATTCCCGGAAAACTGCACTCATCATGGACATTGCTGGAGAAACCTTCGCAGGATGATCATCAGCATTGCCCTTTGCATTTTTGGTAACTGGGACTGTATGTTGTCTTGCCTATTTTTTTTATTGTCTATATTTTTTTATATACAATATTTTCTTTCAGGATGCCATTTGTGGTGGCTGAGTTTTTACCGCACCGGGAATTCAAGGACGTCACTGTCCAGACCATTCCAGCCTGCTGGATAGTTGGTGAAAATGCAACCCGGTACCCACCCCCTGGGTACTCCTGGGTTGCAATGAGCCGACTAATTCATAAAGAGGTTGCTCCCAAGGACAACTGGGAAATACTGGGGGTGAAGTTATTATTTACATTTTTACATTTTCATTATGAGCATGGTTTTCATCGTGTACATAGATTTCTGCTTGAACCATAACTCTTTTAATTAAAAATTTTCTACAGATTCTTATTTGGAAGCAGTGAGTGTAGAGCGCAAGGCTGCTGAGTGTAGCGACACGGACTTTGAAGTGGTACTGTACAGCATGGCTGGTGAGGAGAGGAAGCGAAAAAGGAAAGCTAAAAACATTCGATATCCAAGCGAGCCCATCACCGATACGAGTGTAGATCAAGATAATGGTTGGATTAGTGATCCTCATTCGCCAGGTACATATGTCTTTAAGAGATAGTTGATAGGTCTTTATTAGAACTGTTGCACTTTATTGAAATGTTGAATTCACCTCTTTCGTCAGAACCATCTGTGGGTGTGCATATGTCCACTTCCTACGGTCCTGGTGTCCCTGGGAGAAGCCAGTTGCCTAGCCCTCATCCTAAGGCTGCGGTTGGAGCCATAGCAAGAGATGTCACAGCATCTTCATCAGAGCCTCGTGGTCAACCAATGGGTGCAAGAAGAGAGCAAAAAACCCACTTGGGATGCATTACAGCGCAATTATGACAAGTAAGTTGCCTGGATGTTTATGATTCTGCTTTTGTTTATAAGAATGAGGTATCTTCACAGGATGTTTATTCTTATATCTCATCAAACTTCTTCTCTTATACATTAGCCACCCATAGGGCCATTCCTTCCAGGGCAACACCGAAGGGTAATGTGGTGGAGAAACAAGCCAGGGTAGTTCGGCAGTCGTGGAGTCTCCCAGTGAGTTCCCTGGTTGTTAAGGAATCTGTCTTTTTTCATCCAGGTGTTATATATGAATATAGTGTCTACGAAGTATTTCTTATTCATCGATCTTCTCTTCTTTTCTTGTACATTAGCAATCAATAGGAACATAGGAATAGCAGCCAAGGCTAAAGTAGAAGTGGGCCAGCCACAGGCTGCAGCTGTTGTGCAGCAGGATAATGAGTGCATTGGTGAGTTGCCCGACCCAAGCTGCCGCACAGTAATGGATCCATTGGTGAAGGGTTATTATTAAGAATCCTCCACCACTCCCTCCATTGTTCCAATACCGCATTTCTTAGAGATGCTCTTAAGCTAATGCTAGAAAAAATGTCCTCGTAGGGAACCTGCGTTAAGGCAAACTCTTCGTCACTCAGGGCTTCCTTGGCCATAGCGTCTGCTACCTCATTCCCAGCTAACCCTTTCATGTCCCGGTACACACAGAAAGCGGATATTAAAACATTTTCTCGTAAGGGTCAGCAGTAGGGAGTGTATTTCTTGCACGATCGGGTGCACGGGTGAGAATCCAGAGATGGCTTGCAGCGAGCCCAGGAAGTCAGTGCATATGACAAACGAGTCGCCGAAGTCACCTAGGGCTTCAAGAGCTGCCCTTAAAGCATAAAGCTCCGCCGTGTAAACACTACACATCGGGTGTAGCTTCGCTTTGATGTTCCCATGGATAGGGGAGAACACAGCACATGCACAAGCAGAGTTATCTTTCGAACCGTCAGTGTAAACGGGGGTAAGGTTGGGGTGATTCCATCGGAACATGGCAAACAAACGCTGGTACTCCGAGGGAGTTGTGGAAGACTTCGGTCGAGATCGTAAAAGAATATTCACCACCGGAGTGGGAGTGATCCAAGGGGGGAGTTCCGAGAATGAAAGAGGATACACTTAGGGCAGTGTGAAATCGAACCCGCGAATAAAATCGTTAAAACGAACGCTTACTGGTCTGGTTGCTCTAGTCCTTCGGTTAAAAGCATTTATAAAAACGGGTTTAAAAAGTAAACTATAACATGGATGACTCGGCATTGCTTAAACTTTTTAAACGTAGCTACAAAGCAGCCAGGTCCTACGGTAGCATAGAGGCGGCTTACCTGCGTCGGTATAGATACTAGGGATCGGGCTGGTCCTAAACGCCCCAGTGCATAGCCGCAGACCTGCGTCGTGCACTGAATTAAGTGCTTTCAAATACGTCTCGCGAGCGGACGCATACACGAATGAGCCGTTGTCTAATTTCGACCGCACCAGTATGCGGTGAAGTAAAATTAAGGTGGTGCGGTCTGCTCCCCAAGATACGTGGCTTAAAAACTTTAAAATGTTCAAAGACTTCAAACAGTTTACCTTAACAGAATTAATGTGCTCCTTCCAGTTGAGTTTGTGGTCGAGGGTCATCCCCAGGAAACGGACCGATTCCACAAATGGGAGGTTTCTTCCGCCAAGGTGTAACGTGGGATTTACATGGACGCCCCGAGTGCGAGAAAAGTGAACGCACTAGGTTTTCTCCAAAGAGAAAAGGAAGCCGTTATTTTGGGTCCACTTGTGAAGTTTATTTATGGTGAGCTGCGCCATGCATTCACGGCCCTGGATGACCTGCAGAAAATCGCGAGATCATCCACAAACAGTGACCCTATCACTGGCTCCTGGCTGCAGCGAGCAATATCGTTGATCGCAATAGCGAACAGCGTCACGCTCAAAACGGAGCCTTGGGGAACTCCGTTGTCAAGAGGGTAAAAATTTGACAACAACTGTCCCGTCCTTACTTTAAAAACACGGTTGGTTAAAAAATTTTGTATAAAAATGGGCAAACAGCCTCTAAAACCCCACTCGCGTAATACGCGTAGAATCTTACGTCGCCAGACCCGGTCGTAAGCCTTCTCTAAGTCGAAAAATACACCGACTACGTGTTGGCGGAGAAGGAAGGCTTCTTGGATGAAATTTTCAATTCTAACCAAGTGGTCCATTGTGGAACGGTTCCGTCTGAATCCGCATTGTATCCTAGAGAGGAGTTTTCGACGCTCCAGCCACCAAATGAGGCGTCGATTCACCATTCGCTCCATTCACTTGCACAGACAGCTGGTGAGAGAAATCGGCCGGTAAGAATTCTGATCAGCTCGGTCTTTTCCATGTTTTGGGATGGGAACAATGACGGACTCCCGCCACGACTGAGGAAAATCACCAGTGGCCTAGAGCTGATTAAAAGTTTTAAGGACTTCCAGCAACGCAGATTCCGATAGATTTCAGAGGAAGGCATTGTGGATCTCGTCTGGTCCAGGGGATGTGTCGTGGGAGTCACGGTTGGCAGATTTCAGCTCCCAAATGGTAAATGGAATATTGTAATCTGCCGTCGTTTTGGGCTCGTTAAAGGATACAGGAACGTTCTCGAGCCGTTTCTAGAGGATCGTAAAAGAAGCTTCATAGCATTCGTCGCTGCTCACTTCGACGAGTAATTGGCCGAATAAATTCCGGTCTAAATGTCGTCAAATTCACGGTTTGTTGATAAGGCATTTTAGGCAGAAATATTGAACATGTAACAATCACCGGTCGCACATCAACTAAAATTTAACAAACGCAAACAGACGCTGTGAATGCAAATGCAGCAATGGAAGAGCTATCTCCCCTAACTTCACATATCGTTTGCAAAATTCAGCTCCAGCTAAAGGTTGTGAGTGGGAAAATGGAGGGACCTGGGTGCCAGGGAAGTTAAGAAGTGTCTGAATTTTCGCCAGGGTTAATGAATACTTTGGTTACCAGTCTTCCGGCTTTGGTACAGGTTTAAGGTCAATGTGTCATCATGGCAAACGGACCAATAATTGCGCTTCGACCATACGTGTGCAGGTAAATGCGTGGACAGTCTGCGTGTGGCCTTGAAATATGATCGACGTATCCATTTTTCTCTTTATCCGTCAATCGTAGTTATAAAATCGATTTTGAGAGATTTTTTCAAGAAAAGAGGTTTTATGACGAAATTCACGGCTTTTTCCAGGTTTTTTTCACGGCAGACAAAATTCATGGCTTATTCACGGTTGAGTGGGAACCCTAGTAACACTTTCTGTTGGCCCAAAGTTGTTTTTTGGTAGGCCCAACGAGGCATCGTTGGGCGTACCAAAAACAACGTTGGGCCAACACACTGTGTTGCTAGGGAACCCTGGAGACAAAAAGGACATTTCTTACCCCAACATTCAATCATCAAATATAACCAAAACATTTTTTCTTCCCAAATTATGGCTGATGCGCCAAAATCAGTATCACTCGAACACTGAAGGCGATTTGACAGAAATGAGCAACTCTCCCTCGTTCAGGAAGCTTTTATTTTAAATGTTAAGACGGTGTACCAAAATAGTCTCGAGCTTTAAACCTTCACTTATGCTCACAACATATTCCATTATGCAACCATTGCAGTCCTTAAACTGCACCAGAGTGATTAGAAACATGTTCCGTTTTCGAAATTTAAAGATTTGGTGGTACATACGGAACACGAAAGAAATTGCAAAAAGGTATCAATGGCCAGACCTATGACATCAAAGACAAGAGGTTTTGCATTGTTTAAAGATTATTCCATTGATATTCCAATGATGGGGAATGGATGGAAAATCTGGTCTCTCCAAAGACTTGGTTACGGAACAGAGTATATCAGTACTCCTATGTCTCATTGAGCATCCCTTACAAATTTTACGAATCCATTAGGTGCTACCCAGTAAATTTCACACATACAGGAAAGGTAAGTTTGTATAGGTAATTTTCTGGTAGTAATCATCAGGTGTTCTTCCAGGAAATCCTCTGGTCAGAAAATTAACTATGAGTATGGCCTATACTTGACTTGGTCAAAGATAGTAAGATAATGCCCCTCATGATGATCAACTTTGTTTTACGTTTCCAAATATGTATTGTGGCGGCGCTGAATGCAGACGACATGGCCAAAGAAGAGAAACCTAACGGCACAGTCGTGGCACAGGAAACTGTGAAGCAGTCCCGGAAAAAGTTTTGACGTTACTGAATGAAAGAGTGGCTCATGTAAATGTAGCAGAGGGTAAAAAAGATGTTCTAGTTGCAGAACCTCTCCTTATTCAAAATCAAATGCACAAGGTGGATTCTGCCATTCACCAATGCAGTAAAATATGTCTGCGGCTATCTTGCAAAGTGCTGCATAGGAAGGCACTCCTGCGGTAACTGCAGAAGTTATTTAAATAGGAATGGGCAAAATGTTAACATGACATAAATATTTTGCCGAAATACGGCCCATAAATCCAACGGAAGAACCATCTATGGTGGACTCCTTATGCCTGATAATCGATTGGTGAAATTCGTTGAGAACATGGAGAATGTATTTGTAAAAAGATTACAGCAGCTAGCTTTAAGGAAGAACATAGGGCATATGATGGTGAAGAGTATAATAAAAAATATTCCATTTCACCCACCTTGTGATAACTTTGATAAAGAGTTTTTAGTAAAGCTTTTTTTGAGGATGAGACTGTACCATGAAATAAATTTTTCGACAGAGATCTCTCTTCGGGATCTTTCTGTAAGAGAAGAAAATTCACTATTGTAAGAAATTTGTAAAATACTAATAAATGTTTCTGTTTTTAAAAGGTGCTGTTTCAAGTGTTCACCGTTCCTACCCCAGTTAAACAATTTTCCCTTCAAATAATATGTATTGTGTTGGTCTACAGTGCATTCCATCGAAGCTTGGTGAAGATGATTTTATTAGCATACTTTCCCTGTAAACACAATGAGTTGCAGCAACGTTGCAGTCAGGTTGCACGAGGTTGCAGAGGTTGCAGGGCTGTTGAGGTCTCTTTGCAACGTCCTGGCAACGTTGCAGACAGGTTGCACGAGGTTGCAGAGCTACTTAGGTCTCTTTGCAACGTTGCAGACAGGTTGCTTTGCAACGTCCTTACAACAATTTTCCCTCATTCATTAAAATATGAAAATATTGAGCTAAAAGAATAGGTACCCACACAGCAGAGGATATTCCTGGAATATCCTATTTTGATCCCTTATATTCCTATTTCGTCCCAGAGACATTGCGAACCATTGTGGGATATTCGCGGTATATATTTTGACAGTAGGCTTTTGTGTATGTAATAACTGAGTCACAGTTGTTACAGTGTGTTTCATCATTTCTTTTCGGAACACCCAAGAACGCCGTCCACCTGGGGTGCTACGAAATGGAGATTAATTAAAAAATCAATCAATTCCCTTAAGATGTAAAAAAAATCCTGCCATGATAAGTTTATCTCGTTTCATAAAGAAGAATGTTCTTCGAAATGTGATTTCACTCGTGCTTTTTAATCTACTAAGGCGATGATACAAAAAAGATATATTTCCCAGTGGGATTTATTCCTCAAGTCATAAGGCGAAACTTAATTTTTCGCCTACCAAGATTTAGACTCCCGCCCGCGATGTCGAGCTATCGATTGTGGATACCATCGATGGTCGATTCCACCAATAGTCGATTTCCATCGAGAGAAAAACAAATACGCGCATGCGCATTACCACTTTCAAATCCAACGGCCATGGCCGTTGTCGTATTCATGTGCACATTAATAATGTTACGTGAACTGTGTTGTGTTCTTCGTGAGCGGAATTGATCCTGCCGAAGCATATCAGCCTCTTAAGTTCTTCTTTTACTTGTTTCACCAGCACCTAGGCAATCATCTACTGTTACTACGTAATTTTGTAGTGTTATGTTTGCGAAACTTCTCCAACAAAAGTTTATCAACCGCTGAAGTTCTACTTTTGCTTCCTTCATCAGAATCTGGGTAAGTAGAAGTGTTGCTTATTGCAACATTTTTTATTTTAAATGAAGCATATTCTTAATATTTTCAACCTTCTCACACTTCCTGAGACAGCTCAGTCAATCCATCTTCTGTGGATTGAAAAACATTGCATCACCGTAGTGTGGGAGGATTATGAAGAAAAACTTCTCGGCTTTACTATTTACTGAGTCATTTAAAGTTATTTACATTTTTATAGTGTTTATTTTTCATTTAGGTGTAGTGGGTTTAAGTGTAGCTTCATGTCAAAAACATCTTCATGATGATGTAAAAAATTTTGGATCAAAGTTCCAAAGTTCCATTTGGACTAAACTTTTATTTCTCTAAAGTAAAGAAACCACTCTCCAGCCTTAAATTTATCAGGTGGATTTTGTGAGAAAATTAACTGCTTACGCCTTAATTATCGAGGTCATTTCAAGATCTCATGTAATGACAGTAATGATAATAGAATCGCTCAAGAAAATGACTAAGTATATGCAGCCAAGCTCGTGTCTCAAACCCTTGTTTGTCATTTCATATGAAGTAATTTGCCAACTCTTGCCTCATAGAAAGTCCAAATTTGTGGGCTCTGACCTAGGTGGCAAGTGCAATACTAACCCTGCTGATTTCATCAGCTGACCATCACATCTTATTGGTTATGTGCATCTATTTAAAAATGGCCCCATAAAAACTACTGTCTTAATTATATTATAGTCAATTTACTTCTCACCTTTATAATAAGATGAAAAGTACATTATACATATTTTTTAGTAATGTAAACTTCTTCTGGTCCCATATCAATCAATCAATCAATCAATTTATTAGTCGTTAAATGATATAAATCACAATAGACATCGTCAAAAATAATATATATATATATATATATATATATATATATATATATATATATATATATATATATATATATATGAAAGTTTAAAAACACAGTCACCAAAAATAGACACAAAATAAAAAAGAAAACACTCACACGAAAATTAAACTGAGAGACTTTCGCGGTTGTAGCCGCTTCATCAGTCAAGGAGAGAATGAGGTGGGAAGGAGTGTTTTGGAAAAAGGAGTGTGTTGGCAAAAGGGGAAAAGGTGATGGGAGGAGGGAGGGGTGTATTGGGGCGGGGCTAACAGGATACATATAAGGATCACGTATAAGAGACCACCTAACCTCAGCACCATCTTCAAAGCCACCCGCCCCCTTCAAAAATTGAATTCAGTCCCCACTACCCCACCCTCGCCGTGCAACCGTCCTAGATGTAAAACCTGCAAAATTTTCTCTCCACCCCCAGCCTCTTTCCTCTCCAAACTTAAATTCCTCCCGATATTTCCTTCCACCACCTGTACCTCCACCAACATCATATACCTCCTTCAATGCAACTTCTGCCCCGCTTTTTATATAGGCCAATGCACCACCCCTCTCAACCTTAGAATAAATAATCACCGCGCCTCCTGCTGTCCGTCATCCCCACATGCATCTCTCCCGGTCCCCACACATTGTTTATCGCATGATTCCATGTTTAATCTATGTTTCAAAGTTTCTATCATTGCCTCCCTGCCACCCACTGACTCGCCCCTCAATCTCCACACCCTCGAATTGGCATGCATCTGGCGCCTGCAAGCCAATAAACAGCCTGGTTTGAATGTATCCTGTTAGCCCCGCCCCAATACACCCCTCCCTCCTCCCATCACCTTTTCCCCTTTTGCCAACACACTCCTTTTTCCAAAACACTCCTTCCCACCTCATTCTCTCCTTGACTGATGAAGCGGCTACAACCGCGAAAGTCTCTCAGTTTAATTTTCGTGTGAGTGTTTTCTTTTTTATTTTGTGTCTATTTTTGGTGACTGTGTTTTTAAACTTTCATATTATGTGCTACGTTGCATCGCATTTCTGCAAAACATTGAATATATATATATATATATATATATATATATATACACACAATGTATTGGAAAATCCGAAATGCACGTGGCACGTAATATAAATAATTTAAGCGAAAATAACAAATTCAAGACATCTGTCCACATCAAAGCCACCAACAGACAGCAATACCTCCACTATGACAGTTGCCACCCACCACATACCAAACGTTCAATCCCTTTTTCTCTCTCCGTCCGTGGCCACAAAATCTGCAACAACCCCGAAGACCTCGAGAAGTTCCTTTCCAATCTACACACTTCTCTTCTACGCCGCGGGTATCCCGATAAACTGTTAATCAACAAAATTAGAAAAAAACCCTACAGGTCCGATAAACCCCGTGCGGAAAAGAATTGCTCTCCATCTCTTCTCACCACTTACTTCCCCGGTGCTCATGCCTTACAGGACATCCTGAAGGACTTGTACCCCATTCTCTCCAACCACAAATCCACCTCACAAATTTTCCCCTCTCTTCCACGGATCACGTATAAGAGACCACCTAACCTCAGCACCATCTTCAAAGCCACCCGCCCCCTTCAAAAATTGAATTCAGCCCCCACTACCCCACCCTCACCGTGCAACCGTCCTAGATGTAAAACCTGTAAAATTCTCTCTCCACCCCCAGCCTCTTTCCTCTCCAAACTAAAATTCCTCCCGATATCTCCTTCCACCACCTGTACCTCCACCAACATCATATACCTCCTTCAATGCAACTTCTGCCCCGCTTTTTATATAGGCCTATGCACTACCCCTCTCAATCTCAGAATTAACAATCATCGCGCCTCCTGTTGTCCATCTTCCCCCCACTCCTCTCTACCAGTTCCCACACATTGTCTTTCACATGATTCCATTTTCAATCAATGCTACAAAGTATCCATTATTGCCTCCCTCCCTCCCACCGACTCCGCCCTCAACCTCCACACCCTCGAATTGGCGTGCATTTGGCACTTTCAAGCCAATAGTTTCCCGGGTTTGAACGTTGCATCCTAACCCCTATTCCTAACTCCCCCCTCCCCATACACCTCTCCCCTTACCCCTCTTTTTCCTTTTTCCAACCCTCTCCTTTCCTCACCATTCATTCTTCAGCTGACGAAGAAGCCGGAAGTGCTTCGATAGCTTCAAGTTTATTTATCCAATGTGAGTGTTTCTTTTTTGTGTCTCTGTGTGTATTGACATTAACTTAAATTATTTATATATATATATATATATATATATATATCCCTTTCTTTCCTTACTTCTGAATTTATATGTATGTTTGCGCTTAAGGCGCCGTGTGAATGAATGAAGTAGTATATCCTATCTATATACAGCCCTCGTGGTGACTGACTCACTGATGGATACAAATTCCCGACCACTTCTAGAAGTGCTGGAGAGCTGAAATTTGGCACGCGTGCGGGGAACCCGAAATGATCCGGAGGAAAAATCCGAAAACCGGAAGTTTCCGCCACGTGTCGTCGCTAGGTCGACAAAATGGCCGAAATCGCGCTTTTTCCGGAGACCGTCTTTCGGTTTTTATTTTACTGCGCGCGAACGTTACGTGCTATGTGAATGTTTTATGCACGCTTTGAAAGATAATAAACGTGAGCACGTAATTGTATAATGTTTTTAGTATCTTTTAAAGAATTTGACTGCCAAAATGGCGTCCAAAAATTGGTTTTTCTAAAATAATTTCATTCATTCCGCTCCCGTCGACTTATTTTAAGGTGAATGATAACAAAAATGATTATTATATATGCTTACATAATGTTCCATCTAACCTAGGCAACAATTTGTCTTTGTCACCTTTGGTTTTTGAGAAAAAAATTAAAATATGCCAAAAATCACCAAAAAGTACCATTTCCAAAGGATTAACACAAGATTTCGTCCAGTTTTACACGACCAATTTCGTTTAGACTTACTATATTCATAAAGCTATGCATTTTCTTTCAGAAAATGTAAACATTTTTATAATATTGCCATCAATAAACCAGCAAAAAATTTAAAATGGCGGACACTTCCCATTTCTCCCGGGAGTTTGTTTACTATTTATCGTTACACAGGCGAAACATTTCCGTCACACGAAACGTTGTCATATATATTGAAAGCTCATAAATGTCGCCACCTACTTATGTAATTTTTGAAGTTAATTTCTATGTAAAACGCTTTCAAAATGGCGTCCAAAAATCGATTTCTCGGAAAATATTTCATATTTTCCACTGCCGTTGGCCTTATTTTGTGAGTAGGACAACGAAAAAGATTATTATATATGCTCATAACATTGTCTACGAAATGTAGGTAATAATTTTCTTTCGTCGTCCTTGGTTACTCGGAAAAAAATTAAAATATTCCGATAATCACCGAAAATTACGATTTCCAAAAGATTAACACAAGGTTTTGTCAATTTTAACCCAACCGATTTCTTTCAAACATTGTAGTTACATAGAACTATGCATTTTCTTTCAGAAAACTCAAATATTTAATGCATAATTTAATCGATATAACCGCGAAAAAATAAAAATGGCGGGAACTACTAATTTTTCCGGGGAGAGATTTACTTTTTATTGTATTACTCTCGAAATGTCATGGATGTCATAGGACTATGGATGTCATAGGGCCTACTACTTTTAGATATGACAGTAAATGAATGTGACCATATAGTATCGTCATCTTTAAACCCCCCGAAACCCAAAAAAAATTAAAATTTGCATATAAGTAGCCTTTTCGGGTACTTTTCGTCACAATTCCGCCGCTTTTCCAATCCTTACCACTCATCGCTACGGAATTGATGTGGACGATTGATGACCGCTGGCAGTAAAAATCTATAAACTCCCGGTAAACCCACATACACCCCCCAAAAATAAAATTTTGCATAAGTCTATTTTTGGGTACTTTTCGTGCCTATTCCACCACCCCCAACGACGCATCCCCACGGAATTTATGTGAATGGATGGTGACCGCCAGGAGTACACACATGTAAACCCCCGGTATCCCCTTGAAATCCCCCCCAAACGTAAAATGTGTCATTTAGTCTCCTATTTGGGAACTTCTCGCAAACATTACGCCGCACTACCCGTCCCCTCTGAGCTCTAGATCCGGAATATTTGGTGAGGGCGAGCCACCATAAACCATACGGGAAAAATACCAGAAAACCCCCGATCACCTCCTGGAACATCGCCGAAAAAAAAATTAAACAAATTTAAACTCGCCTTTCCGAATAGTTTTCGACACAATTTAACCGGTGCCCCTACCACTTATTAAAACCCCCGATAACCCCGTGAAACCTCCCAAAAAATTTCTAATAAATAGCCTCTCCAGGGAAAAGAATCGTAAGACCACTCTTCCGGTCCCCTAGGACTTATCGGCACGGAATTTATGAGAACTATTAGTGACCACGGGTTTAACACAAGTATATAACCCCCGGTATTCCGTAGGAACCCCCCGAAAAAAAAATGAAAAACATGCCATTAAGTCTTCTTTTATGGGTACTTGTCGCCACTATTAATCCGCATTGCACTACCTTTTACAATCATCGCTACATGATCACTGTGGACTTTTGTGACCGCATGCATAACACATTAAAATCCCCGAATCGCCCTGGGCATCCCTCTCGGTGGGGAAGACCATTTATAAGGACTAGGCGGAGCAGCCGCGGGGGGGCTCCTCAACCCCAAGGCGGCGAAGCCGCCCCACAACGAGAAACTGGCGTAGGCGAGGGGGAGCTTCAGCAACCCCCGGGCGGCGTAGCCGCCCCGATGTTCAAGCGGCGCAACCGCTCTGGACTCCCCCCACCTCTGGGCGGCGAAGCCGCCCCTTAAACGAATAACGGTGAAACAGTTCCGAAATGCCCTCGCCATCTGGCACACTAAACCCCCAGGCGGCGAAGCCGCCCTTCAGCGAGGAACGGCGGAGCCGTTCCGAGAAATGAGTGGGGCACCTCCCTACCCCCTGGCCGGCGAAGCCGGCCCCTAGCCGTGTTGAGATTATTCGAACTTCAAAAGTCTTCGAACGACCACAAATGTAGACGGCGAAGCCGGAACCGGGGTTTTAAGGGGCGGAGCCCCTTAACGAGCGCGCGGAGCGTGCGAGTCCTATCTATATACAGCCCTCGTGGTGACTGACTCACTGATGGATACAAATTCCCGACCACTTCTAGAAGTGCTGGAGAGCTGAAATTTGGCACGCGTGCGGGGAACCCGAAATGATCCGGAGGAAAAATCCGAAAACCGGAAGTTTCCGCCACGTGTCGTCGCTAGGTCGACAAAATGGCCGAAATCGCGCTTTTTCCGGAGACCGTCTTTCGGTTTTTATTTTACTGCGCGCGAACGTTACGTGCTATGTGAATGTTTTATGCACGCTTTGAAAGATAATAAACGTGAGCACGTAATTGTATAATGTTTTTAGTATCTTTTAAAGAATTTGACTGCCAAAATGGCGTCCAAAAATTGGTTTTTCTAAAATAATTTCATTCATTCCGCTCCCGTCGACTTATTTTAAGGTGAATGATAACAAAAATGATTATTATATATGCTTACATAATGTTCCATCTAACCTAGGCAACAATTTGTCTTTGTCACCTTTGGTTTTTGAGAAAAAAATTAAAATATGCCAAAAATCACCAAAAAGTACCATTTCCAAAGGATTAACACAAGATTTCGTCCAGTTTTACACGACCAATTTCGTTTAGACTTACTATATTCATAAAGCTATGCATTTTCTTTCAGAAAATGTAAACATTTTTATAATATTGCCATCAATAAACCAGCAAAAAATTTAAAATGGCGGACACTTCCCATTTCTCCCGGGAGTTTGTTTACTATTTATCGTTACACAGGCGAAACATTTCCGTCACACGAAACGTTGTCATATATATTGAAAGCTCATAAATGTCGCCACCTACTTATGTAATTTTTGAAGTTAATTTCTATGTAAAACGCTTTCAAAATGGCGTCCAAAAATCGATTTCTCGGAAAATATTTCATATTTTCCACTGCCGTTGGCCTTATTTTGTGAGTAGGACAACGAAAAAGATTATTATATATGCTCATAACATTGTCTACGAAATGTAGGTAATAATTTTCTTTCGTCGTCCTTGGTTACTCGGAAAAAAATTAAAATATTCCGATAATCACCGAAAATTACGATTTCCAAAAGATTAACACAAGGTTTTGTCAATTTTAACCCAACCGATTTCTTTCAAACATTGTAGTTACATAGAACTATGCATTTTCTTTCAGAAAACTCAAATATTTAATGCATAATTTAATCGATATAACCGCGAAAAAATAAAAATGGCGGGAACTACTAATTTTTCCGGGGAGAGATTTACTTTTTATTGTATTACTCTCGAAATGTCATGGATGTCATAGGACTATGGATGTCATAGGGCCTACTACTTTTAGATATGACAGTAAATGAATGTGACCATATAGTATCGTCATCTTTAAACCCCCCGAAACCCAAAAAAAATTAAAATTTGCATATAAGTAGCCTTTTCGGGTACTTTTCGTCACAATTCCGCCGCTTTTCCAATCCTTACCACTCATCGCTACGGAATTGATGTGGACGATTGATGACCGCTGGCAGTAAAAATCTATAAACTCCCGGTAAACCCACATACACCCCCCAAAAATAAAATTTTGCATAAGTCTATTTTTGGGTACTTTTCGTGCCTATTCCACCACCCCCAACGACGCATCCCCACGGAATTTATGTGAATGGATGGTGACCGCCAGGAGTACACACATTTAAACCCCCGGTATCCCCTTGAAATCCCCCCCAAACGTAAAATGTGTCATTTAGTCTCCTATTTGGGAACTTCTCGCAAACATTACGCCGCACTACCCGTCCCCTCTGAGCTCTAGATCCGGAATATTTGGTGAGGGCGAGCCACCATAAACCATACGGGAAAAATACCAGAAAACCCCCGATCACCTCCTGGAACATCGCCGAAAAAAAAATTAAACAAATTTAAACTCGCCTTTCCGAATAGTTTTCGACACAATTTAACCGGTGCCCCTACCACTTATTAAAACCCCCGATAACCCCGTGAAACCTCCCAAAAAATTTCTAATAAATAGCCTCTCCAGGGAAAAGAATCGTAAGACCACTCTTCCGGTCCCCTAGGACTTATCGGCACGGAATTTATGAGAACTATTAGTGACCACGGGTTTAACACAAGTATATAACCCCCGGTATTCCGTAGGAACCCCCCGAAAAAAAAATGAAAAACATGCCATTAAGTCTTCTTTTATGGGTACTTGTCGCCACTATTAATCCGCATTGCACTACCTTTTACAATCATCGCTACATGATCACTGTGGACTTTTGTGACCGCATGCATAACACATTAAAATCCCCGAATCGCCCTGGGCATCCCTCTCGGTGGGGAAGACCATTTATAAGGACTAGGCGGAGCAGCCGCGGGGGGGCTCCTCAACCCCAAGGCGGCGAAGCCGCCCCACAACGAGAAACTGGCGTAGGCGAGGGGGAGCTTCAGCAACCCCCGGGCGGCGTAGCCGCCCCGATGTTCAAGCGGCGCAACCGCTCTGGACTCCCCCCACCTCTGGGCGGCGAAGCCGCCCCTTAAACGAATAACGGTGAAACAGTTCCGAAATGCCCTCGCCATCTGGCACACTAAACCCCCAGGCGGCGAAGCCGCCCTTCAGCGAGGAACGGCGGAGCCGTTCCGAGAAATGAGTGGGGCACCTCCCTACCCCCTGGCCGGCGAAGCCGGCCCCTAGCCGTGTTGAGATTATTCGAACTTCAAAAGTCTTCGAACGACCACAAATGTAGACGGCGAAGCCGGAACCGGGGTTTTAAGGGGCGGAGCCCCTTAACGAGCGCGCGGAGCGTGCGAGTATATATATATATAATCATAATAACACATAATAGAAATTGAAAGAAAGAGATAGAAACATAAATGCAAGACGATGACACACTGTGGCGTGGAGATGGAATGATGGCCGAAAACACATGGAAAAAAGTTCACCTGAACCGGGAATCGAACCACGGACCTTCGAAGGCGTTGGTAACGATTCCTAGGAACGCATGGCTTATTAAACTTGATTTGAAAGATGCCTTCTGGCAGTTGCAGATTGATAAGCATCACAGGAAATATTACGGTGTCTATTACAAAAACCAAGGTTACATTTGGAATAGACTCCCGATGGGGCATACATTAGCGCCCGCCATTATGCAGAGATATGCAAGGGCAGTGGCGGAGCAAATTTTTAACAAATTCGGTATTTATATGTTGTGCTATTTGGATGACTGGCTGTTGGTGCTTGATGCAGACCAAATTAAACTGGTCGACAGTGTAATTGAATTTGTAACATTAGACTTAGGTATTGTTCTTAATGAAAGTAAATGTAATCTGTTTCCACAGCAACATATTAAGTATTTGGGTGTAAGAATCGACACACAGAATTTATGTTTAAAACTGACAGTGTCTACACTCCAACGAGTGCACTATATTATGTCTATTATCACCCGTTTAAGAAAACGGGATGTGCCAAAAGCATTAGGATTTCTATCTTGGGTAGTGTATGTCTTGAATCTCCCATTGTTTCTAATAAAAGACGCGGCCCAACGCTTCCTCAGATGGTGGCATCAGCTGTGGGATGAACTTGTATTCCATGGGCCGAGGTATTTCGTGAACTACAGTGTGAATGTTGATGTATATAGCGATGCGACGCCGTGGCAAGTAGCATGGGTCGCACCGACAATGGACATATGTGAAATCTGGGTATTACCTAGAGAAACAGCAATATATCGTGCAGAGTGTGTGGCGGCAGTGATGGCAGCGTGCCATATCTTGAGTATCACACCCATTGGGACCAACGTTATTGTACACACGGACAATATGGCAGTGATGTATACCCTCATTAAAGGGAAAGGTGTAGCTTTTAAGAGCAATTATGTAAGAAAACTGTACTTAAAAATAATAAAGGATAAGTCGCGTGTAGTGACCTGGTGCTATGTTCCTCCCGCTCTGAATCCGGCCGACTGTCCGTCCCGGACCGTCCTACCTCCCTATGCCAAGTCGGCGGCTCATTCGCGAGCTGCCGGCTGGGTATATAGGTGGGATGAAGCCTGGGATGGGCAGTCGTTTGAGATTGATCAGAGTGGGAGGACATAGCGCCAGGAGATTAGATTAGCCTGGATAGCTCGGTGGTCTGAGCATCTGCCCGGAAAGCAGAAGGTCCGTGGTTCGATTCCCGGTTCAGGTGAACTTTTTTCCATGTGTTTTCGGCCTTCATTCCATCTCCACGCCACAGTGTGTCATCGTCTTGCATTTATGTTTCTATCTCTTTCTTTCAATTTCTATTATGTGTTATTATGATTGTATATTCGCCTGTGGCGACCTGTGTGAATGTGAATTTGAAATGTATATGACCTATATGGTTCGTTTCCTCTTCTTGGGATCAGCGTTCCCCGAAACGCATGTTCTATATCTATCCTGCTGTGTGTGTGATTGTGACCATCTTTAATTCCATTTCTTCTTCTGTCCGCGTTGAATTCTTCGTTCGTGGCGGGACCTACGCCCAGAGCCATCTCTTGGCCAAATGATAGGGCTAGACCTCGGGGGATTTGGTGTATAAACCCCCGCCGAAAACACTGGAGATTAGATTAGCCTGGACAGCTCGGTGGTCTGAGCATCTGCCCGGAAAGCAGAAGGTCCGTGGTTCGATTCCCGGTTCAGGTGAACTTTTTTCCATGTGTTTTCGGCCTTCATTCCATCTCCACGCCACAGTGTGTCATCGTCTTGCATATATATATATATACACTTACAAACAATGAAAAGGATTACTACATGAAAAACAAAGTAAAGATCACATATTAAAATAATAATTGGCCCATTAGTCACAAAGACCTGTGAAGTCCCCAGACATGTATTCTTCAAAAGAATATAGGGGTTTCCTACGCAACCATTTCTGGATCGTTTTTTTTTTAAATTATTAGTGTCTTTTAGTTTCACCTCTCTTGGCAGTATGTTGAATGCCTTAATAGCCATGTTTTTAAAACTGTTTTTGGACTTTGACAATCTATAGAAAGGTGTATCATGGTCTTCTTTATGCCTGGTGTTGTGTGTGTGTACATCAGACCTACTAGTCATAATTGTAAGGTTGTCTTTGGCAAATTTTAAAAGCTCAAATATATAAAGAGAATACAGTCATAATTCATGACTGGAGGAAAAAAGGCTTGCAGTGGTCCATATGCTTTAGATTGAAAAGTGACCTTATTGCTTTCTTTTGTAGCAATAGTACCTTATTTGCCTTGGGAGCATTACCCCACAATATAATCCCATAGCTGATGTGACTTTGAAAGCATGAGTAATTTACATTCATCCATACTGCCTTAGATACAATGGGCTTTAATTTTCTAAGAAGGTACAGAACTCTACTTATTTTATTGCAAATTTTATCAATGTGGGTATCCCATGACAGCCTCTGGTCTAAGTGAAAGCCCAGGACCTTGACTGACCCTACTTCGTTGTTTAGTATATATTTACTACATAGTTATTTCTGAAGACCTTCTTCAGTATTTAAAGAGAATTGAGAAGACGCAGCTGGAAATTTTAAAGGAAATTCGGGCTTTGAAAAGAGCTAAGTCGAACTGCCAGATGAAAGAGACAACGACTTATTATTGACCTGGAAATTCCCCATGGATACAATGGAAGAATTTGATGCCCTGGAGGTGGAACTCCTCAAAAAGCCATTCCACGCAGCTCTGGTAAAATAAAACTTTTGAGTGTCATTTGTTTGATGGGCTTTTATAAGTAGCTATTTGTGAGTTTTTTTGTGTTGTAAAAATTCCTCTGATTTTTCAGACTGTACAGTTATGCAGACGAGGTCGGAATAACATTACTGAGGGTGTTTTCGGCATGTTATACCACCTATTTACCAATAACCTTGGTCGGAGATTTTCATTTTTCGGCCATTCCAAAATGAACACTAAAAAATCCAGTTCTGTGCCACCAGAACGTGTGCCTGTATAATTGGTATGTTGTGCTTATAAAATTATTTCAAAATGGGAACTGTTCAATAAAACTACTTGTGTCTAAAATCCTTACTAAAATTTAATTTCAGATGCTTTCCGTTGCAAGCCCACATTAAAGGAATATGGCCATAAGCACATAAAGGAGAAGGCAATTGACTGGTTCAGGCACGCTGAGTCAAGGCATCAGAGGGTGGAGGAAAGGAAAACAAATTGTAAATAAGGAATAATAAAAAAAATTCCTTTGAAACGACACAATTTAAAGTATTATTTATTAAAGGTTGCATCACGTTACGCTTCTGGTGGCGAAGATTTGTGAAAATGTAGTAAGGATTAAATTTTGACAGTAAATTGGTTGACGTGAGACGTAGCTGCAACGTTGTGGCAACCTATATGGTTTACAGAAGGTTGCAGGCAGGTTGCAATCATGTTACGTGTCACGTTGCAAAGATGTTGTGAAGACGTTGTGAAAACGTAGTACGGAGGACGTTTGGCAGTAAATAAGACGTTGTCACAACGTTGCATGGAACTCCCAGTTGGTTGCCGTGAGACGTTGCTGCAACGTTGTGGCAACCATTATGGTTTACAGGGTTTCAGATGGCTGACTGCTGGTTGGAAAATGTATCATATTACATGGGCTTTGTTAGATCAAGATTTATGTGAAGTGGATAACACTTCAACTGTTGTCAAAGCAAGTGTATCTTTTTTGTCATTATATAATTATATTATCTTTGCTGGGACTCCATCTATACCTGACCTTGAACTGCTTCAGCTGAGTTTGGATATGACTGACTTTATTTCCCTGTCATCACATATAAGTAAGATAAGAGTTAGGAGGTAAGGAGTAAGTAAGATAGGAGGTTAGGAGTTTGCTGGAAGTCGTCTTCGAGTTAAGAGTATATCGAGTCCACGAGTTGGTTGTGGCGTGTCAGTTATACGAGTGATATTTCTTGGAATTCTTGTGCACTGGAGAGTGATGCTGAGGAATGAATGATGGCCGATAAGTACGTGTGTGGTTCATGCCGTACGAAAGTGAATAATAATTCTCAGCACATAGTGTGTTCTAAATGTGATGTGCTCTTTCACAAAAAGTGCTCTAAGTTGAAGGACTCATTATTTAAAGTATTAATTTCTGAGCCTGAACTTGAATGGTTTTGCCATCGATGTAACCCGCTAGCGTCTACATCTCAAACGGACGGGATAAATGATTCCACATGCTGTTCTTCAGTTTTGGACGACATAAAAGCACTGATCGGTTATCTAAGGAAGGAAATAGAGGCTCTTAAGAAACAAATCGGGGCTCCTGCAGTAACTGCAGAAGTTATTTAATAGTTAACATCCGCGTACAGTAGGTCGAAATGGCTTATAACTCCCCGACAAGTGTTCAGGGTTCGGTGAACCTCCACTGTCACTGGGATAACGTGAATCAGTTTCATATTAAGAACCTAATCACTTTGCGCCTGATTTGCCGTTTCGATCAAAAGGGACCCATCCCGTAACCTTTTGGCCGATTTTATATCACCTGGCACCGTAGAAGAGAGGACTTAACGAATTAAGAAAGGAGACACATTTTTTAGTGTTTCCCCCTCCCTTCTGACATTTCATTATAAGAAATTTATTGTTTCTCATTTCTCCCCCATTCGTTTCCGGACGGGATCTTTTCGTTGGAGGTAAGAAGTTATTATCCATACACATATACAAAATTCATCCCCTGGGCTCCCCACCCACCACGGAGCCACACATTCGGGACGCCACCCGCAAGCCGGAATGGACGTCAGGGATACCCAAGGGATATAGGAACCTTCGATAGGAGGTCTCTTTTGGGTTAGAACCTCCAGCGCGGGGGCCCTCCGAACCCACACGCCTTCGGCCGCCCTACGGAGACCCCCATATCGCCAGCACTAACCCGTCCTGGCGTACGCTCAGAAGGAGTCGCCAGGAGCCGATTGACCGAGCTGGGCTCTTCTCGGCCGCCCGTTTTGCGGGGAATCCAGGGCCGAAGTGGGGTATTCAACTCCGGCCCATACCGGGTTTCCGACGCCCAGCTGGGTGCCGGAGAACTCACCCACCAGGATCCCTTTCTCCCCCATGTACGGGTCTCCACGCACGGCAAACACGTGGGTGATTCTGGACGCCAGATGTTACGGCTACTCAGAACAGCAGAGTCACATGCTGTCTGGACATTGTCCGAGCGAGCGACGGGGTTTTTTTAACGAGCTTGTCTCCTCGGTGGGCTCGGGTCCGTGGGGGCGCGGCTCCCCAAAGGAAGAGATTACTCTCTCCCCCCGTGCGGGGGTGTACATTTGCGTACACCTTTTGTGTACACCTTTGATTATTTCTGTGACACAATATTCGAAAAGCCTGTCTTCTGCTCATATGTGCTTATGTTCATAAACAAGTACTTTCGTTACAGTACAGTTTGTTTCGCAAGCATAGTGTGTTGAGGTGTAACACAACTTCGCTGAACTAACCCGGTGGGGCCTTCTTGATTGCCTTCCGAAAAAAATACCTGTCTACCGATATATACAGGGTGGTATCCAAAAGTAGTAGGACTGAATTTTAAAAAAATTATTTATTGAACATTTTGATACATCGACTCAATACTCTTTTAAATAGGCCCCTTGGGCATCCACATACTTCTTGTAGCGAGTATTCCAGGTCGTGAAGGCCTTCCGGAAGTCGTCCTCCGGGATGATGTTCAGCGCCCTCGTCGTCGCCGCTTGGACCGCTTCCACCTCATCAAAACGATGCCCCTTGAGGTGCCTCTTGATTCTGGGGAACAGGAAGAAGTCCTGTGGTGCCACATCAGGGATGTAGGGGGGTTGAGGCAACGTGGAAACGCCGAATTTGGCCAGGAGATCCCTCACAATCCACGCGACGTGGCACGGTGCATTGTCGTGGTGGAGCTTCCAATTCTCCACCAGGTCTGGTCGCACGCCTGAGATCCGATTTCGCAGTCATGTTAGCACTTCCACGTAAAATCTTGCATTTACAGTATGTCCAGGAGGTACAAACTCCTTATGGACAATTCCACGACGGTCAAAAAATGCATTCAACATCGATTTCACTTTCGATTTCGAGATTGACGGATGCCCGGCGCATTGGTCATCCTCGACGACCTCCCTGCCCTCCCGAAACAACTTGTGCCACTCAAATGTCGAGGAACGACTCATGTTAACCTCCGTGTAGGCCTGCGTAAGCATATTTTTGGTTTCAGTTACCGAGTTTGTAGCAAAACTTGATGACGTACCGCTGCTCTAAATTTTGCTCCATCACAACCAACGACTAGTAGTAGTAGTAGTGTTTATTTTATACAACCAACGACGAGGCGTCAAAACAGGAGGTCACGAAAACAGTTGTCCACACTCAACTAATGCACACAGGCGAATGCCACACATCAAAATCTGTTCCCAAGGCTCCCCCCCACAACATCCGGTCTTGCAGACCCCCCTCAATCTTTCTGCCCGTGCGGAAAAAAAACAGCCCGACTACTTCTGGATACGACCCTGTATTCAGGCCATACACACTGACTCAGAATATAATGAGTTTCGGCGATGACAGAAACCCGGAAGGAGGCTTACTTATCATTAAATTCTTCACTTATTTAATATCCCAGATGTTTGAAAAACACTGCCTTATAATCCCCGTATATCAAGTGGTTATATCGTCGCATTATGTTGATGAATTAGAAATCACCCGACTGAAAACAAGGGCAGCATTCTAGTGCGTCATTAGGTACGGACGTACGCATGAAGTAAAATGACTTAAGAGTAATTCGTCGTAATTTTCGTCATAAAATAATTAATTAATCAAGGTACCTGGTTTGTCATTACAACCATGAACAATACGTAATTATACATTTTCATTAGAAAATTGTGAGAATATTAAAGGTACAGTGTGCTAACGCGTATTAACAACAGTATATTTGAACAGTAGCGATCGAAAAAATAGTTGTTTTTTTCTTTCAAGTACGCCTTCCAACCCGTATCCTTGACTAGTACACTGCAGTGTACAATCTAGGAAGATGGCGGCGTTATTTCTTTAGGTTTCCGCTAGAGGGACTGACGGCCACAGAAACATCAAAGGGACCGCCAGGAGTGACCATTCTGATTCCGTCAGGTTTCTATTCTGTGACATGGCACCAGTTCTAGAGCCAGGTCGCGCTCTCGCCCCCGCGGCCGTTCATATACGGGCAATTCACGTGACGTCAGTGGTCACGTGATATGAGCAACTGACCGTGCCGGTAGGCAAAACAATGATTTGGTGGGCACAGTACACGTGGAAACTGCAGTATATATTTAAGTTAAAATCGAATGTATTGTGTTAAAAGTTTGCATTTATAGTGTGGTACACTATAAATCAAAATGCCAACAAGCTGTGTGGCAGTAGGATGTGCAAATAGGCACAGAAAGGACTCGAATATTCGTTTTTTTCCGGTTTCCTCGGGACGATGGTAAGAGGCGTCTATGGATTGCGAAAATGAAACGAGCCGATTGGAATCCTAAAGAAGGAGGTCGTATTTGCTCGGATCATTTTTTAAGTGGTAAGTAAATCTAATCAGTCGTATATTTGAGGAACTGTGATGTAGGGGAGACCGGGGGAATCGCGCCACACTGGGCAATGCCGCCACCCCTTGTATCTCGCCAGCGGTTGAGTGTGGAGGGGGGCTGTGAGTGCTGACCCCTAGCGGGAAACACAACAATCAGTAGTAGAGACGCTTATGGCCGTGCGTTGTGTTGGTGTACAGTTATAACAAAAAATACGATTTTCAGTGAGTGTCATCTAATTTTGCGTCTTCTGAAACTAAGAGGTAAGTGACTGTCATCCTTAAGTTAGATAAATCAGTTATATATAGTTGAAAAGAGCAACTATTTGGCTATGTTTTGAAGTTGTTAGTTTGGACGCTAGGCTTGCTACCTTCCCCTAAACAAGCCATCTACGCCATTTTGTCTTACCGGGGTTATGCCGCCACATCACTCTGGGGTTATGCCGCCATCCTTGGCTGGGTGGCGGCATAACCCCATAAAATCGAGATTTCATATATTGGTCCTACAACCTATCCGTTTTCTTTCCAGATGCCACGTATCCGGAAAAGAATAAGTGATAAGGCCAAATGGACAGAAGAAACATTAAAACAAGCTGTCCGGCTGGTTTCAGAGGGAAAATCAGTAAAAAGTGTAGCTGTACAGTTTGCCATTCCAAGGTCAACGTTACGAGACAGACTAAAATCAGAAAAAACGTGCAAGCCTTGTATGGGGAGAAAGCCTGTGTTTAATGAAGAGCAGGAAAAGAAGTTAACAGCCAGAGTTATCGATTTAGCTAACATGTTCTATGGAATTACCATAACAGACTTGCGGCGGTTGGTGTTTTCTGTAGCAGAAGAGCTAAATATCAGCCACAGATTTAATAAGGAAACCCAGATGGCTGGTGAGGATTGGGTTGCAGGATTTCGAAAAAGAAATCCTCAGATCAGTTTGCGGAAACCATCTGCTACAAGTCTTCGCAGAGTAATAGGCTTCAACAAATCTGAAGTAGACTTATTTTTTAAGAACCTTGAAAATCTAATGGACAAATACAAATTCCCAGCCAGTCGAGTCTTCAACATGGATGAAACGGGGATTTCATCAGTTCAGAAGCCTGGCCACATTCTAGCGCCAAAGGGCCAGAAACAAGTTGGTGGGGTAACTAGTTGGGAAAGAGGACGAAACATCACCGTAGTCTGTGCCTTCAGTGCATCCGGCCAGTATGTACCCCCGATGTTTATTTTTCCTCGCAAAAGAATGACGCCACTTCTTGAACACGGTGGACCACCCGGTTCGATTTATGGTTGCTCTCACAACGGCTGGTCTAATGAGCATCTTTTTTTGGACTGGTTACAACATTTTAAGCGGTTTTGCAAACCAACTGAAGACGAACCGGTTCTCCTAATTCTGGACAACCATGGGAGCCACATTTCCTTGGACAGCTACACATTCTGCCGCAAGAATCACATTCACATTCTGTCGATACCTCCTCACACATCACACAAGATCCAGCCACTAGATGTGTCCTTTTATGCTCCACTGAAAAGCGCTTTCAATAAGGAGTGCGACAAGTTTATGAGGGCTAATGCTTATCAGAAAATTACACCCTACGACATTGCTCACATTTTCAACCAAGCTTATATGAATGTGGCAACCATAGAAAAAGCCATATCAGGCTTTGAAAGCACAGGCATTCATCCAGTAAATCGAGACAAGTTTAAAGAAGAAGATTACGTGTCTGAACGCCTTTTAAGAGCACCTGTCATTGAGGAACCAGATGGCGAGGAAAATCTTCAAGAAGAATCTCCAACCAAGTCTAACAACAACCTATCTCAGACACCTGTGAACAACGAACCTACGATAGAGCAAAATGAAGTCGCTGGAGAACCAACAGTTGCTATCAATAAGCAGGATGGTTACTTAGGCCTGCCAGGTCCACCGGGAATGTCAAAGAAAATCCCTTCAGAAACAGCCTCTGACAGCAGTGGAAATATTACATCAGTTATAAATAAGTTTTCTCCACTCCCAGCTTTGGCAGCTGAACAGCTAAAGGGCAATGATAGGAGGAAAGGACAGTCATCAATTCTGACATCAACTCCAATGAAAGCAACTCTTGAAGAAGCTTTAGAAAAAAGGAAACAAAAAGACTTGAAAAAATCAAATGCTGCCAAAAGGGCAACAGCAAAACTATTGAAAATTTCTACAAGCAAGTTCGACATAGGCCTTCAGCCTAAAAAGAAACTACGAATTAAGAAAGAAGAAACAAGAAAACCTGGGAGGAAAACGAACACAAAACGTGGCACCTGTAGACGTCAAATAGACTTTGACTCTTCTTCAGAGGAAGATGTGCCATTAACCCATTAAATCCCAAGCATGTTAATAACTTAAAAATTCCAAATATTTTGATGAATTAGCAATAAAACAGACTCAAATAAGGCAAGTTATCGATTTTTATATTTTTATTGTTTTTAGTTTGCCGTTGGTGAAACGTTGCGTATACGCAACGTTGGGAGTTCCCCTGGTCAAATGAGCCGTTTTGCCTTTTTTCGGAACTCTTTTCTTTTAGCAAACAATTCTTTTTTATTATAACCAAAACATATAATTAACCGAAAATATTGATTAAACTTTGTATTGTTCATGAAATTTAGAAGAGCAATCAGTATGTAGATGAATATTGCACTTTTGGTAATCACTAATTTTCTGGCTGCTACAAACTCGGCATCTTCATCGTGAATGTTTCTGTCACGAACAATATTGTGGCCAACCTTGTCTTTCCTTACTGTATTTCGCAAACTATGTATTCCCTTATGTCCTATATTACACACAAAATATATGGAACAAGTAAAGAGAGATGTGAAAGAGAAGAAATACGTAGGTGTGAAAAGATTAGCTGATAGGAGAACTGAGTGGAGAGCTGCGTCAAACCAATCCTAGGATTGTTGACCAGTGATGATGATGTCCTATATTATGGCAATTTTAGTTACTATAAGGGTAGTTTTATTTTAGTTATAATTTTAGTTGTCTAAATCGAAACTTGAAGCTTGTACGTGGTGGAAGGATCCATATTATCAATAACAGACAATTTATGTCACCCACAAAGTATTTACAAAAATTTATAGTACTTGACCGGTTTCGGCTGTTACACCATTATAAAGTACAGAAAATATAAAGCAACCGGTCAAATAATAGGAATTTTTATATCGCGAAAGTAACAAAGTGTCTGCTATTGAAAATGAGTAATTTCTCCTTCACTGTTTCATTTTTTCTTGAGGAAACATAACACTATTTCTGAACAAAAATATGCCTGACTGATGGTTGATCCAATTACAACTTCAAATTTACAAATGGATCCAATATACCGAAATTTGGTAATACATTTAGTTACATATCAAGCCAACTCAAAGAATAACGCATTCTTTTTACCGATAATATAATCAAAACAACCTTACTTTCCCTTGGACAGTTCCTTTTGAGTGCGAGGAAGGCAACTTGCGACTCTGTTTTCTCTCACACTACAAAGTATTCTTTAGTCATAATTGGGAAAAATCCCATTTGAGACAAAAGTATCAGTAAAAAATAACTTGAAATTATTTTCAAAATACAATAAGTGATACCTTGCATCTTCAATAACTTTTGCCAGGCCAACTAGAACCCTTTCCACTAAACTCAAAGACGTATCAGTTTTTTCCAATGCTCATCCATAGACAGAAAAATTTCCCAAGGAAGATATCATCCTCCGCAAATTTATGAGAAATTTCATCAAACCGTAGAAATATTTGGTTGAGGTCGCAAAGTATGGACGTATCTTAGAAAACTTATCCCCCTGGTCCAAACTTCTGTAACCAGTAAGGCGTAAGAACATTTTAGGTTCAACAAAACGCTTCCGGGACATCGTTTGACGCACATTAGGAACGCGTCCTTACTCCAGTAATATTTTTTGCTAAGGTGTAATAACCACTAAACATCAGAACGGAAGAAATATCACGCTATTGTAATATTTTCTGAGAATTTCACGCACTATGATCACTGACGATAGTGAACAACTTAGGCTGCAAATGTGAGTTCAGGTTATTTGGAGGGAACGATTGTTCAACAGATAACCACAGATATAGTAAAAGCAGATGGAACGGAACATCGCCCCTTCTATATACCGTGATACCCAGAAAGCCCTTTACCTGAGTCAATATACCAAGAAATATTTTTCTTGGAATCCCTGTGCATTCATAGTCACTCATAGTTCTCAAAAATGTCTTTCGAAATGACCTGCACCCTCATTAGGAGCCTTACCAGCTCATTATCGTCAGCGGCCAGTGGGCATGAATTTCTCAGAAAATACTGCGATAATGAGATCCCTCTTATCTCTCCATTCATTTTGCTCACTCGCCAACCCCCGCTGTGCACGGAGACCCATTGGTGCCGGGATATCCCCGCCCAGCCTAACTGCTTTTTACCCTCCCGCTACCTTCCCTTTGGATCCTAGTCAACAACACCACGTAAATATGAATTTACGATCTATTTGCTAACCCTCACATACTCACTTGCTTTTTGCATACTTGTCAACTGTGGTAAGCAGATCGTTCTTACCTTAGGATGCCAGTGTATCTTGAAATTGCAGACGCCTACAGAAATCATTATATTTTCTGGACAACTCTATGGCAAAGTTTTTATGCATCCTTTGTTTAGGTCACAGTAAACTTCCACTCTAGCACAAGTAAACGCTGATGTAATCTTGCTCGATGCGTGAAGTTAAAAATATCAAACTCAACTCATCAAAGTCACAACTCGGTAAAAACTCACCACCTGCCAAACATCCTAATAAAGACCCTTCAACACTTAGGTAGATGTATATTTAGGACTAAAATACTGTAAAATTGCCTAACACTAAAGTTTCACCATAAAAAGGTAACATATTCTTGATAAGCTTTTCATTTGTCAGTCCAAAAAGAAACGCTCTACACGACTACCGCCGCGGCGCGCCGTTTCCCTAGATTACCGGGGTCCTCCCAACGTTGCGTGAACGCAACACTTACTTTGTTCTTAAATAATTTGAAAACCACTTAGTCAAAATCACCCAATTTGTTGCAATGGCCTAGACCACAAATGCATCATTGTATTTGCAGAGAGATATAATCATGGAGTGCCTCAGATTTAACATAATATGTAAACTTGGAAGATAACATAAAATAACGACTTACATATAAATGAAAAGGCCATTATAAAAACAAAAGTTATTAAATTTCTTCCGTGAAAAAATTCATAACATTTAAGAAAGCATTGAACTACCTATGTTTAAAATATTAACTACTTATCAATAAAAAATACGGAGAAAAAAAATCGCAAAGTTTGCGTTGCGTTCACGCAACGTTGGGAAGAAATGGGTTAAACAAAATATGTGACGACAATGAAGACGACGATACTTTTGATTTGTTTCACGATGACGTTGAAAACTGTTTAGTGTGTGGGGAGTATGGTCCTACTTCTGAAATGTGGTATCGGTGTGTAATATGTGGAAAATGGGCACACTCAGAGTGCAGTGGTTACGATTCCCCAGAAAACTATACATGTGATTTTTGCTCAGATTAGAATGACAGACTAGGCCTCATAGCCAGTTACTAGGCCTACATATGTTTTTTTAAGAATAGTATGGCATAGACTAACTAATAGTCATTTACTACACATTTTACTTTGTTAAGAATAGTAAGACTATGGCAGAGGCTAAATAATAGCCATTAACTACATGTATGATTTTTGTTAAACTTCTTAATTAATTTCTTAATTTAATTAAATCTAATTTAGTGCTATATGTTGTGCTTTATTACGTCCTTTTCCATTATTATAGATGATTTGCTGTGTTTTGATGGTGTGGTGGCATAACCCCAGTGGTGTGGCGGAATTACCCCAGCCACCGGGGTAATTCCGCCACTGTGCAAGCTTTTAGAAAAAAAAAAATTTTCAGTTTCTATTAAAGATTTAAATTTAAAAAATCACTACAAGATAGGAAATGAACTGTAGTATGCTATATTTATTACAATTTACATTAATTCTAACACAATTATGCATGAAATTTCAATTTCCCTTAAGGTGGCGCAATTCCCCCGGTCTACCCTATCAGCGTTGTTCAAACTTCATATAACTATGGTATTGCGATGAAATGTTTTCATGTACACGGAAATCACACAGTTTACCTAATACAGAGCATTCATTATATTAAATCCAGGGAAGCCTAATATAAATCCGGAGCATCCTGATTATTGCCCCACTGTTTTTGTGTTCTCTCCAAGAAGAGATATCAAAGTTGAGAGATATAAGAGGAAACTGAAGCGGGAAATAATCAATGTGGTGGCCAACGTCAAAGAACCTGCTACTGCTGAAGAACCTGCTATTCCAGAAGAACGTGCTATACCGGAAGAACCTGCGTTGGAAATAAATGAAATAAGTACAATGGACGAGAGTGCTGCTTATGCTTCGCAAATGAACTCGAAGTTCAAGGAAATGGGTGAGTTTTATCTTTCCAATTTATTACTGAAAGGATACTCAAAGGGGATTTGTTTTTGTCATTAAAATAGCTGATGGCCTCCAACTAATAGTTGAACTGTTGCTTTTTTCACTAGCATTCGATGGGGCAAATAAGTCATCAAACTAGTGTTTTTGTAGTGTCACAAGTATCATCATATGAATGGGCAATGTACGAATCCATTGAATTAATACAGAAATTTTGAATGTGTTTTCACTAAGAGTGAGAAATACGGTGTGGAAGCCACTGCAACTTAAAACTTGGATGAAAGCAGGAAGACAGAATTGATTAAATTTTAAATAATTAAAATCTATACTGCAAGCTTTTTACTAATAATATTGCTATTGGAACTATTAAATACAAGGTGTGACTCACACACCTCATATGATGCAGTAGAATTATGCCAGTGTTGCCATGGTCCGTTTATGAAGCTTCTTTGCCTTTCTCACAATGTATCAGCTATGGCTCCAAGTAATGTAAATTTGAATTTTCGTTTCTATTTCATGCTTATCCTTCTATTTACAAAGGACAAGTGTATTCTGAGCATTATAGCCCTTTCCCCATTACCTAATGTTTTAATTAATATAAAATCTCTGCAGTTAGACTTGATCCTATGCTTACTTCATCACTATCGTGAAAATCTCCACCTTTCTCAATGCACAATTTATCCTCTACTGCACACCACCAGTTAAAGTAGCAAAAAGTTTGCCGGCCTCGATGGCGGCGGGGTAAAGTCCTCGCCTGCCAAACCGAAGGTCGCGGGTTCGAGTCCCGCCTGGGTAGGTTGCCCCTATCCAGGGCATGGTTGTGTGTGATAGTTGTTGTTTCATGTTATACCCTCCGATGTAAAAGGCCTTGTGAGCTGTTTTCGGGGCGATGGAAATAAATAAATAAATAAATAAATAAAAGGCAATAGATACATTTAGGATTGAGTAGTTTATGATTGAAAGTAGTATGGAAGTGCGGTTCAAAGAGAGTACTGTACGTGACGAATTATTGTTTTAATAAAAATTATTCACCAGTAATGGCCGTTTTGACAAAATCATTTTTCTTTTATTTCAGGCACCCAGACTGAAAATATGGATGAGCCTTATCTTGAAAAAATAAAGAAGCTGGAAATGGAGGTGGAATTTTTGAGGAGAGAAAAGGAGGAGGTTAATTAGGTTAGGAGGAGGTTAGGAGAAGCTAAATTATGTGCCAGTCGATTTTCGGTGAAGTGCCTAAATGACAGGAACGTTAAATTTTATACAAGCTTCTTGATTGAAGCTTTTATTTATACAAGCTTGTATAATATGCAGCTGTTCATGTGGGTAGTGAAGTTAATTTATGACGGCTTGATTCCTGTAAAGTCAGTGTTTAAGGAGGACCAAGTTCTCATCACTCTGAAGAAGATAATACTAGGGCTCCTCCATAAAGATATCGCTCTGAGATTCAGCACATCACTTTCGACCGTGTCACGCATAATTTCAAGAACTCTACCCTTGCTGGCCGGCCGCTTGAAGTTCTTAATAAGATGGCCAAGTAAGGATCAAATCCAGAAAACACTTCCAAAATGCTTCAGGAAGCATTACCAAAACTGCCGTGTGATTATTGATTGCTCGGAATTGTTTATTGAGCGACCTTTAAATTTAACTACCAGAGCCCAAACATTTAGCTCTTACAAGCGACGCAACAGTGAAGTTCCTTGTGGGCATCACTCCATATGGAGCCGTGAGTTTCATATCGGAGTGTTGGGGAGGTAGAATTTCTGACAAAGAACTCACTGAAAGATCAGGATTCTATAACCTCCTAGAAGCAGGGGATATGGTAATGGCTGACAGGGGATTCACAATTTACAACGAAATTTCATTTCATGGAGCGCAGTTGGTGATTCCTCCATTTACGAGGGGAAGAAGCGGCTATCCGGTTAAGTGGTTGAAAGTGCAAGAAGGTTGTCTTCTGCCAGAATTCATGTGGAAAGAACCATTGAAAGAATAAAAAAATTTAGGATACTAAAATGTACTTTGACGCCATCTCTAGCCCAAGCTAGCAGTGATTTTGTTTGTATTTGTGCTTGTCTTGTAAATTTGCAAAAAAAATATATCCAAGTGACATTTGTTCAGTAATTTTGCTTTCACAATCCATTCCTTTGTAGGTTACTAATCTGTGATGAAGATAAAACCCTCTCAAGCTTTTCCCTTATTTGACTCATGCACTTCATATCAAAATGAATTGGTAAACATTGTGTAAGAAAAAGGTAAGGTTGTATGACATCTTTGTTCTTCAATAAGGGTTTAGTTTGTTTCCTCCTCTCTCAGGCACATTTACTTTATCTATAAAAAATTTCTGTCTTTTTATGCAGCATTTGATAGGTTGCAGAGGCTTAACTGGGAAGTGATATTCTATGTTATTTCATCAAGGCATGACACCCATTGATACGGATCTGGATAAAACTTGGCCATTTTCATCCTTCCATGTGCGAATGAAACCATGTAAAAAAAATCTTGGCTATCTGTACTAGTTTTTTTCATGTGCATTTGAAGTTTGGGTTAAATTACAATTTTCCACAGAATTTCACCACTTCAAGGGCATTGGTACCTGCAGAGGTAAACAAATTGTTTTTTCTCATTGTATTATTCATCCAATTGTAATGAAAATTTGCAGGTATATCATGGACGGCATTAAAATTTCCAAATATTATTTGAGAAATGTCCTAAGATATATTGAAAATTCTCTAAACTCACATGTTTCATATGATTTTCGAAAATTTGAAGTCGAAGACATAGTTGCATAAGACATCCAGGAAACCGGCGTGAGAGCCATCAGCGGCGACGGACCATTCCACGAGCTACTCCGCCGTTACCCGGTAATTACGCAGCCTGCCGGGAGACCCCTATCCGTCAATCACGATGCATTTTCTCCACACGACACCCGGACCGCCGCGGCGGTCTCCAGCGAACCCCGCAGACTCAACCCAGACAGATTGGACGCCGCGAAGCGCGAATTCAAAGAAATGATCCGCCTTTGAGTTGCGCGGCCATCCAATAGCGCGTGGTCATCACCTCTGCACGTAGCGTCCAAGAAGAGCGGAGAATGGAGACCGTGCGGAAACTAAACGCCCGGACAGTGGACGTCAGGTACCCCGTGCCGCATCTCCATGACTTCACCCACGCCCTTTTTGGTAAAACGGTATTTTCGACTATTGACTTAGTGCGGGCCTACCAACAAATTCCCGTCAACCCAGCAGACGTTCCGAAAACCGCCGTCACTACGCCCTTCGGATTATGAGTTTCCCCGTATGTCCTTCGGGTTCAAGAACACCGCGCAAACCTTTCAGAGGTTTATGGATACTGTGGTGCGTAGCCTGGATTTTGTGTACGTGTACATTGATGACGTGCTCGTGCCGTCTTCTTCGGAAGCGGAAAACGAAGAACACCTGCACAAACTTTTCGATCATTTCGCCAAGTGCGGGATCCTAATCAACCGTTTCGAAGCGCGTCCTAGGAGCCCCGGAAGTTAAATTCCTCGGACACACAGTGACGACGAACGGGATTCGCCCCTTAGACGATTAAGTGTCGGCAGTGACAAATTTCCCAACACCTAATACGGTGAAGGAACTGCGGTGTTTTTTGGGAATGGTTAAATTCTATAGGCGGTTAATTCCGAACGCGGCTGCCATCAAAGCTCCCCTACACAGCGCTCTCGGAAAGAACGCCAAAGGCAGTCATCCCGTAGTGTGGACTCAGCAAATGCGACATGCATTCGAAAGTTGCAAGGCATCCCTTTCCCAAGCAACGCTATTGTCTTACCCTGACCCATCCGCCCCTCTTGCAATAATTACCGATGCCTCCCAGGTGGCTATCGGAGCGGCGCTACAACAGCAGTGCGCAACAGGTTGGCAACCGCTTGCATTTTTCACCCGGAAGCTATCCGCGGCTGAAAAAAATTACAGCGCCTACGATCGAGAGCTGATGCCGGTGTACTGTGCTAACCGACATTTCCGACACATGGTCGAGGGCAGACAGTTTTATATCCTTACTGACCACAAGCCGCTCACGTGCGCCTTCCAGCAAAAGGCCGACAAGTGCTCGCCGAGGTAATTCAGGTATTCGGACTACATCTCTCACTTTACCATCGATATACGCCATGTGCCGGGGGAGGAAAATACAGCAGCCGACACGTTGTCACGAGTGTAAGCTATTGACGCCGCCGTGAGCTACGAAGATCTCGCATCCGCCCAGGAATGTGATGACGAACTGACTGCCCTTCTAACATCAAACTCCACTTCCCTCAACCTCCGCAAAATCCCCCACCCCGAAGCTAGTACAAACTTATTCTGTGATGTCACCCGTGCTACCGCCCGCCCTTTCGTACCCGCCGCTCTGCGGCGGAAAGTGTTTACTTCACTCCACTCACAGTCTCACCCAGGGATCAAAACATCGGCTAAACTAGTAACAGACCGATTCGTGTGGCCATCCATCCAAAAGGACTGTAGGAAGTGGGCGCGTGAATGTGTTCCGTGCCAGAAATCCAAAGTGTCGCGGTACGTTTCGTCCCCCATTGAAGAGTTCAAAGCACCGGGATCTCGCTTCGAACGCGTCCACATCGACATCGTTGGTCCCTTTCCGCCCTCCCGTGATTACAGATATTGCTTCACCTGCCTCATCTTCGCCAATGTTTTGCTAAATAATTACACCATGTATATGATTGACCAATCCTCCAGAAAAATGAGAGCCAGCAAAATAAGGAAACTTTAGACCAGGACCAAATGCAGTAGAGCGTGTAAGTGAATTTTTTTTTTCCAGTTGATAAGTCCAGAAGAAAGGGAAAATGGCTTGGTTTAAAAGCCAAAATATAATATCCAAAAAGAAATCATAATCAGCAGTAATGAAGAGAACAAAGCATGTCTGCCATGATCAACTGACATTTCTCAATTGTATTCAAGTAAGTGCAACAGACAGCTATTTCAACTCTGGATCAGGGTCACAAATCATTGATACCAATGACCAACCACCCCAGACAGGTTGCACAGCATGGCTAAGAGCCACCAAAACTGGAATACATTACTTGGACTAATATATTCATCATTATTGTTACTTGACAAAGTCGAAAATGAACAGTCGGCAATCCCTGAGAACTGGCTGGGCTGAGCCCTAATCATCTAGAAATGTATTTCAGGGGCCATTCACTTACAAAATACCCTTTTAGTCGCCTCTTACGACAAGCAGGGATACTGCGGGAGAATTCTCCATCCCCCTCACCGCAGGGGCAGTAAAATCACCTGTTAGACAAGCACTGCATCCGGATGGCATCATTCTGCTGTAGAAAAACTGCAGCATTAGCACCATAGCTAGATGGCATTTTTCGTGGAGGTGCCATAAGCACCAAATCAGCGGTCGCACCACCACATAATGCAAGTGGAAGCACTGATTAACTTACTGCTCTATGACCATTCTTTTTGCAGTCTATTTGTCAGGTCTGTACCTACAGAGATGCACCCTTTCCGTATTTGACAAATAGGACCACTCACTGATACTCACCAAAAATTCAATAAGGTACATTGCGAATATCCCTTGGATGGTCAAAGTCTCCTTCAGATCAGCTTTCGATGAGCTATTCTATGGTAGTAGTATTGGTACATTTTATCAATGACATACTATGCACATATGATGGGAAAAACAGCTTAGACTTTGAGTCCTCTGACGCTATTCCTTTGTATGTGCAGTCGAATTGTAATGCACGAACTGTCCATCTACACCACCCATCAAAAGCTGACATGAGAAGAGACATGAGTCTACATATACCGCATTTTCTGTCACCATTTAGCTGACAGATGACATGTTCCTTCACACGGAGCCCTTTCAAGGCCACCATACTCCAATATACTCACTTATCATTCAAAATGTGGCACACACTATGTTTTTCAGTGCCTGAACTCACCCAGACAAATTCACCTTTGAAGTCAACTTTTAGAAATTCTAAATCCGATGCTGAAGTGCTTATTTGGCTATAACTAAATAAAACAACATGTAAAAAGGTCATTCAATAGGTGTCTCAAATTAAAAAATCATGCACGGAAAACCAGGGACAGGGAGCAAGCATATGTCACCCTGACAAGCAAGACTTATGAGCTAACTAGACTACTAGTTTACATATCTGAATAAGACACAATAATGATGAAGTTTTTGGAACACATTTGGAAGCCATAAACAGAATATTTGAATTTATCTACTTTACAGGTGGTATGGTAGTCGGTTGGGTGCGCAAGTGTTCTACTATATTCAATTGATCAGGAAGAATGGCATAGGGGGCTGATATGCCAACACACATCTCTTGCCATAGTGGGCAATAAGGTAGGAATTCAGACGGAGAGCACCAACACCACACTGTGCCGCACAATATATGGTGCCAACTGATAATTCATTTTTACATTTTTTTAAAGATTCCGAGATCCCAGACGTTTCCCATCTTTTCCCAGTCCAATCAGCTGCATTTATTTTCCCTGTTCTCCCGGTTTGCTGGCACCTTGATAAAACTGGAGGTTAAATGTTACTAAATTTGCTCTCTAACTCACCAATATTCAGTGACACAGACCGAAGATCAATGCATTAGCAATGACTTCTCGAGTAACGATAAACGAAAGGACCTTGAGTAGTATTCGTAAAGAATTTGATAAGAGCCAAAAAGGCAAGTCTTGAGCAATTGCTTAGAAAATAGTATCACAAAGAAAACAACTACAGACTTCATACTGACTGAATTCATCAGGGCAAAAAATGACTAAAGACAAGCATGTAATACTTGGTATGTCAGGTACTTATGAAAATTCATTATCTACACTATGATTAGGAATTTCAAAATATTTTTCCAACACAGTTACTAAAGTTTTACGTATCACAGTTTCATAAATACAGGGTTATTACAAATGATTGAAGCGATTTCATAAATTCACTGTAGCTTCTTTCATTGACATATGGTCACGACACACTACAGATACGTAGAAAAACTCATAAAGTTTTGTTTGGCTGATGCCGCACTTCAGATTTCTGCCGCCAGAGCGCTCGAGAGCGCAGTGAGACAAAATGGCGACAGGAGCCGAGAAAGCGTATGCCGTGTTTGAATTGCACTCACATCAGTCAGCCATAACAGTGCAACGACACTTCAGGACGAAGTTCAACAAAGATCCACCAACTGCTAACTCCATTCGGCGATGGTATGCATGTGCCAGAACTGCGAGCTCGCATCAACGATGCTTTCGAACTCATTGATAGGGACATGCTGCGCCGAGTGTGGGAGGAACTTGATTATCGGCTTGATGTCTGCAGAATCACTCATGGGGCACACATCGAACATTTGTAAATGCCAAAAAAAACTTTTTGAGCTTTTGTATGTGTGTGCAAAGTCTTGTGAAAATATCTCAAATAATAAAGTTATAGTACAGCGGTGAAATCGCTTCAATCATTTGTAATAACCCTGTAAATAAATCAACAGTGTGACATCTCAAAGAAAAATTCAGAGTATATGAATGTAAGTCACTTTCAAACATTTTAGGACTAAGTTTGTGGTGCTACTTCAGCTTCTGAGGGAAATTTAGTTTCCCTCAACCCATTTGTTGTCCTTGGTTACAATCCTCTGATTTACTTTGATGGTGCGAGAAAATATGTGTACTCAAAGGGAGAAGTTAATTCGTTATTCCAAATTTATCATTCCCTTGCTATTTATGTTATTTTGTGTGCATTTACTACTTACTTGCCCCAGTTTTCACTGTTGCTTTGTAATTAACAAATTATACGACTTACATTGCAAGGAGCTGCTGTGGCCTGGCAAAGACCATGTGCTGCTGAGGAAATAAAGTCTAATTATACATATATTAAAAACAGAACTGACCAGCCCTGATGCACATAATAACATAAAACACTTAAAAAGAACACTCACACAACAAAAAATATTTGGAGCTTACAAAACCAATTGCATCTTTCACAATTAGTAGGAGACGACTGACCAAGTCAGAGCAGCAAGAACTAGGGATACCATTGGACGAGAGAAAGGGAGGGGGAGAAGGGGTGATGATGGATGGGGTTAGCAGGATACATGCAGACCAGGGGAGCTGCAAGCTTTTAGGTGCCAAATATAGGCCAATTCAAGGGTATGGAGGTTGACCACTGAGTCTGAGGGGGGAGGGATGCAACAATAGAAACCTTGAAAAAAAGAGTTGCAGAGTGCCCCCTGGGACAAAGGATGCAAGGGAACAGGGAGGGATGCTTGGTGGGATGACAAGCAGCAGGAGGCACGATGATTATTAATTCTGAGGATAAGGGAGTAGAATATTGGCCTACATAGAATGCCGGGCAGAAGTTGTAAAGCGAAAGGTGAATTATGTTGTGGATGTACAGGTGGCGAAGGGAAATATTAGGAGCGGTATAAGTATGGGAAGAAAAGAGGCTGGGGTGGAGAATATCCTGCAGGTTTTGCATCTGGGATGGTTAAAAGGGTAAGCTAGTGACAGGCAGGGATTTTTGAAGTAGTCAGGTGGCTCTAAATATGGTGCTTAAATTTGGTGGCCTTTTGTATGCATTATACGGAATATAACAGAAAATCTGTGAAGTGGATACAATATAAAGTGGCCAAACAAGCATCATAAATAAAACTTATTCTTCCCCTAAAGTGGTCATACAAAAATGCTTAAGATAGTAAAAAAGAATTAAAAGGTAGAGCTCGCGGAGATAGTTTGCTCTAATTTTCGATGGAAAGCAGCCAATCTTTCTCAAGAGAGGAGAGGAACAGGAACTAGGGAAACCAATGAGGAAAAAAGAGAAGGGTGCAATGAAGAGGGTAAATATGGAGGGAGAAAAACAGAGATTAGTGGTGCTTTAGCAGGCACAGTTGATCCCTAATGCAGTAAACATAATAAAAGTCTATAATGCATCCCTGTTCCAAGTCCTTAAGCTCTAGGGGGCATGTATGGCAACTAGAAGAGAGGCAGAATGAGAGGATTCAATATTATAAGAAGAGCGATATCCATTCATTCGGATGCACAGGGGGGTATTGGATAGGCCGATGTAAAATGCAGGGCATTTCTGGCATAGCCAAGAGTACACAACATTTTTTGTAGTAGGTACATGAAAGGTCTGATATTGAAGGGAGAGGGAAAGTGAAAAATATATCGGGAAGGGACTTGGTTATTAGGACACGACGATATATTACATCTTGTGCTGGTTAAGTGAGGGCTGAGATTTTATTGCTGATCTATACAAAGATAATGGTACTTTTTTTTTTAAATATGCATGCCATATATGGTGGTCTCTTGAAGATGAACGCAGGTCAATGCGGGAAGAATCTGGAAGTAGTCAAATTGACCGAAAAGATGGAGAAAAGGCATTTTGGTGTCCTCCATGATGTGCCAACCCCCCAGAAAAAAAGATAGCATAGAGGAATAGTGTGTGTATGGAAATGTCCACATCTTGCTGTTTTGGGACACATGGTTTTCTTCAAATTTTTTGTCAAAGAAGGGATGCCAAGTATTCCTTTTGCTGGAGGGCAAGGTGTAAGGCCTTAGATAGGATGAGTAAAGAGAACTTCTTTTGAGATCTCTGGCATCACAGGAAAAGAGACCTTAGTAAGGCAAGCAAAGTATGATTTGCTGAGGGAAAGTTGGTAATGCATTGGCTAATTATTTAAATGAGGGATGAAATATGTGAATAATATTTGTTAACCAGGTAATGTAATGTGTGAGAACTGATTGGCAGAATTGAAATGAGATTTGGTAGGCAAATAAGTGAAAGGAAGGATGCAGGACAGGTGGCAGGCCAGTCAGGGGAAGTTTGGTAATGAGGCAGTTAGGTATGATACCAAGGCATAAGAATATTGAAAGGAACTCAGGGCGACTAGCGAATTGTGCTAGCTTAATGGAGTATTTTTTTATGGGTTTCAACGTGGGATTAATCATGTCCCCCATGGGCTGATTGGTAGGTAGGTGTGTTTTAAGCAGAAAAAAATTTTAGTGTCCCACAATGGGGGAGCGATCCATCAACAATCATGTTCACAGCAGGACATGATCTCCCACTACGCCACCACAGCTACCAACAATGATAGTTTCATAATACTTAAACTACAAACCAACATGGAAAACTGGGGCTAGTATGCAGTAAATGCGCATAAAATAATCATAAAATCCCACAGACTGAAATATAATCACAAATTTTCAATAAGGAAGTCACTTCTCCCTATGAAGTATGAGTACATATATATTCACACAAAAACAAAATTTTTGCAATGTATAATCAAGGACAAAAAGAGGAGTAAGGGAATCTAAATTTCTTTGAGAAGCAGAAATGGTGCCACATACTTTGTCCTAAAATTTTTGAAAGCGACTGTATATGAAGCATGAATTATGACCTATGAAAACACAAACAGAAGCTAATTAGCATATAAATTCCAAATAAAATGGGTATCTTGGTGCAGGATGATAAACCTATTTATCATTTAATCATCAGTAATTATTTGGAACTAATACAATTGAATTCGTTGAAGTTAATGAGGACAGGGAAAATGATGAGATCTAAAGACAGTCGATAATAATTCTCTCCATGACAATAAATAACTTTCAAGACACTTCAGAAAGTTGCATAATGATACACTCAACAGACTGAATATGTAAAACTCACTCTCAATAACTTTTAATCGGAAGGCAAATCAATTACAATAATAATAAATTCACTCAATCCCCTTAGATAGTTGGAATTATCACCACCTTGTACACAAAACTAGTGTACATGCAGCCATAAGGCGAATGATAAAACATGCACAATAACTTAAGAATACATATCACAGAATACAGCACCATGCTTTTCATTCAAAGGGGTCCTGTCCTAAGGGTCTGATGGCTAATGGTGCATCAAAATTTCGTAAGAAAATATATCCCTTCAGACCATACCTGTAGTGATTATTTTTTTACATTCTCTACCCTTGATATAAAATACAAAAAATGTGAACTGCTCAAAAAAATCACAAACCTGACTCTCGTGCTTCTCTGGAAGCATCTTAATTTCCAATCTCTCTATATTTACTGTTTTAAGTCCATTGTGGTCATTTCATACAAAGCCACAAGTCACAGTGAAAGACTGAAAAATTGGACAACCTTAGGGCAATGTTGGGACTCGTTCATGGAAAGAGAGACCTTTGCACATAAACATAAGTCTCTCACACGCACAATTCCCTTGGAGGGGGGCACAAGGGGATGCAGCCTAGGGTGAACGTCACAGCTGAGAACTCCCTCTGCTCCGCCTCGCTCAGCTCTCCAAGGGGAGTGTACACATTTTGTGCCACCTGCTCCGATCCCGTCTTTGCATGGAATCCACTCGTGCCAAACCCAGATGGAGAGCTAGTGTGCGCAGAGCCAAATGCTGGGCCCTGCTTGTCACCACCAGGCTGCTGACTGCCAAAGAACACTGAAATATTTTGGAAACTTAATGATTTGGACATCATGAGGTCAATAAATGTCAGTAATAAATAACTCCAGGCATACCACAGTGAAACCTTTCCATTATTATTATTATTATTATTATTAAATAATTGGTTACAAGTCGACCATGAAGTCAGGTGGTAACATAAAGTTATTACACAATAATATACATAAACCAAAATGCAAAACAAAATACTTAGTACCACAAAATTTTTAAAAAGCCCTCAAAAAAACCATTTTTACACAATACATGTCCCCGTATGCATAGCACCAAATCAACAAAAATACAATACATATCTACATTTACATTGCCCTCAAAATCCATTTTTACACAATAATATACTAAGACCAAAGAAAAAAAGACAAGAAACACCAAATTTAAAAAATATACTATTACAAAGCCCTCAAAATTCAATTTTATCTATCCTTTTGGTAAATATAGAGGCGTGAGTTGGAAATGGCTCCGAAAAAATTTCTTCCGGTAAGCCATTCCAATCCTCTATCCCCCCTCTATCCGATGTAGGAAGGAAAATTTTATTCTATCTGTGAGCTGTCTTGGGGCCTTAACCTTATAATTATGATCCCTCCTCCCTAGATAACTTGGTCCTTTTAACCGCTTCGTTAGCTCCCTCCACGCAAGATCACCACTGTAAGTTTTAAATACACACTTCAAGCGTGCTTTCTTCCTCCTTGATTCTAAAGAATTCCATCCCAGCGTTTTTAACATTTCCGTGATGCTTGCCTTCCTTCTGAAATTTCCCAAAACAAATCTAGCTGATAATCGCTGAACTTTTGCTAATTGCTTGATCTCACGATTCAAATGAGGATCCCATACTGATTCTAGAATGGGCCTAACAAACATTTTATACGCGAATTCCTTTGTTTATGGAAAATAAAAGAGTAAAAATTAGTTAAGCCGTGTCCCAATTGGCCATTTGGCTATGCCAATTCCAGGATTTAGCCATGACGCCATCTTGGAAGGATGTCCCAACTCGTTAGCCAGCATAAGGGAGGGAATTTAGGCAGCTAACGCGGCCACCAGATTTAGGCATCGAGGAGTGCATCCTTCGCCCCACTTTTCCCATGATTCAAAGCGTGCAAAGCGTCATCAGGAGAAAGGGCATCATGGCTGTCAACAAGGGATAGTACTTGTTTGCAAGTAGTGTTGATATTTTGAGACTTGTTCGAATAATTATTAATTTTTATTTTGTTTATAATAATGAAATTGCGTTAATGGAAGTGTAAGAATTACGGAGAAATTAGTTGAAGAGAAGGCGGAGTTAATTTTAATGCTAATTAATGTTTATATGCTTCTTGTGTATGTATATGTTATTTTATAACTTTTTATACCGATCACATGTTATCTTTTGCTACCGTTTACTTTTCTAACGTGTTAAATAATGCTTATTGATGTTTATATGCTTCTAATATATTCTTAATTATGTAACACTATGTCTAAATTCTTATTTAACACTTTTTGTAAATTAGGTTAACACCCGTAAGAATAAACAATTATTATTATATGTTATTGGACAAAGTCCCAAAATTGGAATCGGAATAAGTAACAAAAATTAAAATGTATGGTGATTAAAAGATGATACCGAAACCTGATTTATGTACGTAAACCATACTTTAAATAAATTTTGAAAATAAATCCCAAATCAGACGGTAACCGTTTGAATAGACTAAATAGATCTGTTCTAATCATACAAAACTAAAAATTAAATTGCTAAAATATAAGGAATTCAAAAAAGTACTCGGTTGAGAGACGATTTAAATATTACAAACCAATTAAAAGGGATATACGTTAACATTTCGCCACAAACTTAGCTAAAACCTCTTTAACAAAACCATACGGAACTAAAAATACGAATTTGAAAGTATACCCCTACTTTACTATTACAAAAAGGTTGTCTAAGATACTAAAATTATGATTAAATACTCTTCTCCGACATCTAATACTCAAAATCACATTTTAACAATTTAGGGTGGGTTTTGTTCATCATTTGTTCAAATCATTCCGATTATCTCTTGTTTTGCATTGGCCTAGTGCCCAGTAGATGGCAGCACCTCCATAAGGATGTCCCAATTCATGCTCCCTTGTGGTTGGCTGCCCAGAATCTGGCTGGCTAAATACATGATGCCTAATGGCTAACGAGTTGGGACACGGCTTTAGGTTCACTTGCCTATGTAAATGGGTATTATTTAATGTAACTAAATAGGCTGGGTTTCATAGCATAGTAAGACCTTCAGTATAACTGACAAGGATGTCGCACCTAATTAAACATGCAAGTGAACCGATCAAAGTTTTATTCTTTCATCTCAGGTGAAAGACATGTTATCCTGAATGAGATTGAATGTTCACATTTTCATACCGATAAACACACAAAATTTAAAAACAATAGGGTAGTTTCCTTCATCAAAGAAAACGATAGGCATTGATTGCGATTCGTTACCCACCATTAGTGTATTCATAATACACAAATTTTTTGGTTTTTGAAATACCGGTTTAGAAGAATGGCAAGGGTCAAATTTTATCCTCATTTGAAAAAGGCCAGATTGGCACCCATGCGATTCCACTCCGCGTGACGTCACAGGGACCTAGTTTCTACACGAGAGGATAGGAGTTATACATCGTATGAGGTTACCAATGCATGCATGAGGCACAGAGCTCAGGGAAACATGTCTTAATAATCACCTATTAAAACTGGCCTATTATAAAAATCACCTATTAAAGGTCGGAATGTTTTCTTCGTTTGATAAGGTATTAATAAACCTTTTTTAAGCCAAGCGCTACCATTCAGCAAGGTACTCAGCTATCCGCTAGCATCCTGCGTCCTATCAGCGCTCAGAGCCTCGATCAAGGTCACTTCACAAGGAGAGAGGGGGAACCAGAAATGCGTCGCACGGACTTTCCTACTTACGCGTCGCGTTTTTGCGCGCTTGAAATTTTTCACTTTTCATTTAATCGCGAAAAATAGATATCGTCATTTAAAAATTTAAAGCGCGAAATACGTACTCTAGGAGTAATAATCTTTCGATTTAGGCAATAAAAAAATAATAGGAAACCACCCTATTCAATCCCTACAAAATTTCCCCAACACAGAAAACTTCACACGGTGGATCACAAGCTATCTGATCAAGTGTGTCCTTTTGCACAGCAGTCTTAAAAACTCCAAACAGTATGTCCCTTCTCTCTTGAAGTCAATAAAGAAAAGTGAAGGCATTACAAAATGTAAATATTTTAGTGACAGAACTGCAAGCCAGCATAAAAATTTAAAAATATAAAAAATATATGCTTGCATTAATCAGGCTTTGATTTGTCAGCAGAATGGCATTTTTTGCTACAAGTCATGGAAAAAGTGTACGTGATTAATCGGGGGAACGGTAAAATGTTTACCTACAAGAGCCTGTTTACAACAACCCAGAGGACAAAACATTTTATCAGTGTGTGATTTGAGTGAGTTGATAAAAATGTTGAAGGCATAAAAACATCGTATGTTTCCAGTGATGATGTAGAGATTTGGAAACCAAAATTGAACATGCGGTTTTAAAACTCTAAAACAATTAAGGGACAAGACCTCATCACTAAAACATTTCAATCAGTGAAAATGAGTAACAATTCAGTGGACTTTCTCTGCCCAAGTTCAGAGTGCCGAAAAAAGTTGATTTACAAAATAGAAAAGGAAAATCATGTGCCAAGAACATTATTAAAAACCCTGGAACTTATGCCACCATGGTATATAAAAACAGATGGTACATTGGCTGTGTTATTCAAACAGTTGAGGATGCTTACCATCAGGCTTAGAGGTCAGAGGTATGTACTTATCCTTCAAATAGGTACATATTCAACCAGTTTTTGCCTAATTGCAAATATCTAGTAAATCCATATATTTGCCAATATGTTTCCATTTTATACTATTTGAAAATTAAAAATAGATTGCCTGCTAAATTTAAAGAATGATAGGGGTTTACAGGAACTTTGATACTCAAATACAACTCCCCTTTTGGGAAAAGCCCTGAAACGTAAGTGCTGTAGCCCGCCATTTTACAACCATCAATAAAATAAATCATAGAAGCACTATCCATCACGGGAGCAACTTCAGGCTTAATTTTCCTGAAAGAGGGAGTATATAGCAAGTTATATTAAAAAACTCATTCACCTAATTGGTGTCCCTTTTTTGTTATTAGAAGTTGAAAAAGTGGCATTTTTCAACAATAAACATTAGCGGAATGATGATTTTCATAAGATTTATTAACAAATAAATCCAAAATTGCCCAAAACCTCACTCTATATTAAAGTTGGTGGTCTTTACCATGCTTACAGAGATTTTTATGGCTTTCATTTGATATATGTGATTTTTACAAGTATTTGAAAATGTCACTTTTTTGTCGAAATTTGTCAAAAGTGCAATTTTTGAACATTAATAGAAAAAAAAGTTGTAAAGTGAAAATCGTTTTGATAACATTTTTGAAAACTATAGCAGCATGTATAGAGCCTTCAAAATCTTTACTAGCTTCACTCGTTTGGTTTAGGTTTTACAGGGGCACAAATATGGTAGTTTTGAATAATGTGACCGGTGCGCAGAATTTTTGTGTGTGCCTCATTGACTTCAAACACTCATATCTTGGAAAATACTTGCAATGTGTCTTTAATATTTTGGATTTTTCTTAACTAAGGTTGAAACTAACAACAGGGAAAAAATTATCAAAATCTGAGATGGTGAGCGTGGGACCCCCCAAAAATTGGTTGAGTTGACATGGAATGACCCAGCAGCATCCAAGGATGAGGATAAGAAAACCAGGAGAATGGAGAAAAAAAAGGCATCGATAAATGTATGGACGTGGAATGTGAGGACAATGATGACGGAAGGTAAACAAGAAAATATCAAAAAGGAAATGGAGAAAGGAAGGATAGATAGATATCTTAGGATTATGCGAAGTGAGGTGGAAGGACGGGGGAGACTGGAGTGATGGGTACAGGGTTATTTGTAATAGTGGTGCGGAAAGTCAACGAGTAATAGCTTTAGTATCAAAAGGGAAGATGGGTAAGTCTTTTGAATGATCATTCGAATTAAATTCATTCGCCGGTACCGCTATACATGGTGAATGATTTCGGCAAATATTCTGTCTAGAAATGATGTGCACTGCTGCGACTATCGATAATGTATTTCGATTTTAACGATATTTCCGACCGTTTCTGATCACATGATTTGTTTTGGAAGTCGCAGACGACAAAATGCTTTGTTTACATGAGCGCTTCAATATACTTTTGTATTGCTTTGACTTTCGGTGGGATATGACGTACTAAGTAATGTGAGGAATTAGAATGGTACAAATTGATAGTGGAAAACCACTTTAATAAATTGTGCATTTTGTGATCCCGTAACGAAGAACATAATAGGTTGTTTTCGCTGCACAGCAACGATGATTATGCTTCAAGATAGTGTGCTCTAAAACATGATCATAAGGAAACTTACTCTTCAAATGGCTACCAGAGATCTTTTCCCTTCCGATTAAGTAAATTATAAAGTACGGGAAAAAATAATTGTGGGCAAAACTGCGCATTATTTCTCGCTCAGAAAAATCCTACCTTATGGAGATGAGTCCCGTATTGATGCCGCACTGCCCAGCTCCAATTAAAATAATACAATAAGATTAAAGCAAAAGCTCCACAAGGGTGAAGGCTGGTTGACAATGAGGTTTTATGTTTGGGGTCCCTTCGGGTACACAGCCTTCACAATGCAGTCGAGCAAAGGTCATTTCTGTGCGAGAGAAAAAGGTACCGGGAAGTGAAAAAAGGAAGGGACCTGCTCTATTTTTGAAGGAGTGCACTTCATCATGCTCATACTTTCTACTATGAAGTTGGCTCAGTGTTATCTCATTGCTTGCCACTTCCCCATTACCGCAAGGCTACGAATGCTCTCAAGGTATCTTGCGGGATATCTTGAGAGTGACATTCATGGGCTAGCTTATGGGGTTGTAGGCAACCCTGTAAGATTTTGTCTTCCTAGGTGGGCCAATATGATGTCACGGCTCGTTTTGGTTAGAATGTGTTCAACGAATGAACAGAGATTTTGTCATTAATTGGAAGTCTCACCCCAAACTTTAGCCTTCAAATCATTAAATATAGTTAGATAATTGTAAATCTAACAAAATATAGACACAATCGAGGATAAAAACGATGTTTTTTAACTTAAAAAATCCGGAATGTTTTTTTGGAATTACCCTATTTAGAGAACTGATATGGTGAATTTACTTTCTTTCAAAGTAAATATTAATTATTTGAGCTATCGCATGGGTTGCTATGCTTCCAAAGTTTTTATACATGATCTTAAAATTCAGAGGTGTATGCCAATGGCAAGATGGAAGCCGTGCGCTCATATCATTCGCGGAAATCATTCAAGCTAATTAGAACAGGCCTGAAATTTCAATTGAATGATCATGGGAAATTTCTGCTACACACGGTGAATGATGGTCATTCGAATGATCTTTCAAAAGATCTTTCGAATGATCATTCACCATGTAAAGCGGCCTTTAGAAAGAAGAAGTAGATGAGGAGTATGAACAGCTTAATGAAATAATTAGAGAAACTCCAGGTAAGAAAAATCTGGTATTGATGGAGGACTGGAACCTTTTAGTAGGGGAAGGGAGGAATGGAAACGATGTTGAAGAATTTGGACTAGGAATTCAGAACGACATGGGAGAGAAAGATGCAGAATTTTGTAGGAAAAACAAGTTATTCATCACAAACACTAAACACTTGGTTTAATCATCATACAGGGTGAAGGTACACACGCAAAAGTCCAAGGGAATACCAGATACACTACTTCATGGTTATACAGAGGTTTAGGAATAGTGTGAAAAACCCTGGCAGTTTCCCTGTAACAGATGGGACTTCAGACCACAATCTAGTACTTATGAAATGCAACTTAAGATTCAAAAGGCTCATGAAAGTTGGGAAGGCAAGGAAACGGAATGTAGAGGCTCAGAAGGGGAGTACAAGGAGAGAATATATAAGGAACTTGTGGAAAACAATACCTGGGAGATTGAACAAGACTACAAACTGTAGAGGAAAGATGGGATAATATTAAAACTGGAGTAGTCACAGCAGCTGAGAAGTCAATTGGCTACATTGACAGTAGAAAGATAAAGAAGCCGTGGATAACGGAGGAAATGATAAAAGATGGAAGAGAGGAGAAAGTGGAAGAATGTGGACAGAGCAGGGCAAAAGGATGTATAGTCAAATAAATAATTGATTACGGTGTGAAACAAAAAAGAGAGCAAAGGAGGTTTGGTGGAAAAAAGTGTGAGGAAATAGAAAAGTTTCAAAAGGAAGGAGAGGTGGACGCGTCGTACGCCAAAGTTAAGGCTAATGATGGGAGGATGCTAACAAAGTGAGAAGAGGTACAGAGTACATGGAAGGAATACGTGGACTTGAGAGGCCAGTTTGTCAGTCACAACGATCGGACGTCCACTCTATTTACACTGAGAACATTAGTTTGGCCATTTTTAACCCATTTCCCAGACAGAAATTTCATTCATTACACTGTTTCCATTCACTTCACTGACTTGATAAATTTCTATCTGTTTTAAGTTCGTGGCCAACAAAATCATATCACTGACCATACCTCAAAACTTCCAGTATTTTAAATTGCAGTTTTCAATTTGAGCTTCAAAAGAATGGGCAGCACAGAGATGTGCCTGTCATCACAACTGGGTACCAACTGAAGAACCAATCTCACAGACACCAAGATATATGGGACTGGTGCGGGCCAAACAGAGACAGGCAGAAAGGTTCCTTACTTTGTGAATAGCCCCAGCATATATGAGCATAATTTTCAAAAAACGCAAACTCAGATAATCGATGGTCCGGGTTTGAGTGGATAAAAAAATGCCACCTAATATAGGGAGTTGACAAATCCAACAAATCACAGCATTTACAAAGAAATAACAATTTGAGACATTACCAGAAGAGGAGGTTCCAGTCGTTTGCTGTTGCCCAATATCGCCACTGCTATTCCCTCCAAACATCATTCCGCCACTCTGACCAAACGAGGGTGCTGGGGATGCCATCCCAAATGCAGCCGTGCCAAAAGGTGTTGTTGCAGTGGTTGTTGCTGAGCCAAAAGGGGAGTTGGCAGGAGGGGAAGGTTGAGGGTCCAGCGAGAAAGTAAAGTTGGATGCGGGCAAAGAGGGTTGGCTAGGCTGGGAGGAAAATGCTGGTGCTCCAAAGGCAGCATTGCTACCCAAAGAGAAAGAGCCAGTAGGTGGAGCAGAGGATGAGTTGAAGGATGCTGTGAAGGAGAACGATGTCAGTCCACTGGAGGGCTGCGACCCCACTGCCTGCCCACTAGCCATTTTCTCCTGGAAGGACATTCACCATAATTGAACACGGACAATAAGTGGTTGTACATGTAAAATACTCTCCAATAAATGATGCTATGGGCATACAAACAAATGTGCACACAGCGCCACAGCCAGAGAGCAGGCCCGGACTTGGAACACATAGAGGTATTCGCTCTTGACTAATCGTGTTAAGTTATCACCATAGCTAGTCCTGGTATACTTAAAATTATTCAAGTGCGAGCACCTCTGTGCATTCCAAGTGTGCGCTTGTTCTCCACTGTGCGCACGATTTAAACTGCTTGTGGCATCATATGCTAAGCAGTCCATAACACGTAGTCCAGTTGTGTCCACAGATGTTTTTGGTTTTACGCTGAAAGTTTCATAAGTGAGGTTCTACTGTATTTTTCCAATTTCTGAACAACGTATCAACAAATGAACCATCATTATTGGCAGTCACCATTAACGTGATGTTTTCATACTGGAAAAAGTTGATATGGTCAAAGTTAAATAAAACCTTACATACAGTAGAACCTCACTTATGAAACTTTCAGCGGAAAACCAAAAACAGTTTCATAAGTGAGGAAGTTTCATATGTGAGGTTTTTCGGTATTCAGCATGAAATCCTTTCCTATAGGGGCCGGTTTGTTTCCAGGATGCAATTACTCATTTGGAGGCAAGAAATTGAAGCCTAATAATCTTATTTTCACACAAGCAACACCACAGATGATGTGTTACGTTAAGAGAAATATAATTCTACATTCCTGAACAACATTATCCGCGGTTGAACATCTAGCATTTCTGGTACTGATCTGCAAGGCTATCATACTGGAGAGATTTCGGAATGATGACACTAAATGTTCACAGAGAAGCCAATTTTTTAAAAAAGTTGACTCATTAAAAGCAGTTTCAGGAAATTCATTTCACCACCTATAGGCAAACCCATGATTGTAGATTAAAGAAATGAAATACCTAAGGAAAGTCATCCAAATTAACCCCATAACTAGGGAGCAAAATTTCACTAATGTATCACGAAGGCTTCCCACCCTATGGACCAGGGTTCATGTCATGGCCGAGGCAGAAAGTTTTCAGAGATGGCTGTATCCCTGCTTGAAAGTAGTGTGGACGGAACTTCCAGTGCAACACCATGTCCGGCAGATGGAACATTAAGCCCTGGTTAAGCCTATTGTTACAACCTGGCTAATTCCAACACAGGGTTTCTATACTCCCTCCCTTACCTCATGTCGAAAATGACCCCAGCTGTCGGTTTCTTCCCTCTAAATACCATGCCATAGATAATATGGAGCACCCGGCAGTGGCGTAAATATGGTGGGTCGATGAGGGGATAGATCCCCCTCCAAAGCCGCAGAGAATTGAAAAAAAAAAATTTAAAACAAAAGTCTAGCTTTGATAAACAACAACTGCATCTACTCAAAGTTAAATTTTAGGAGCCAAAATGATGTAAAAGATATTTACAGGCATGCTCTTTTTTTAAATTTTCCGGGAATCCCCGATGCCTCGGGGGGGAGGGGGGGGGGCGCCCCTCAGGTACTACCATCACCCCCAAAGCATATTCCTAGTTGCGCCACTGGTATCCGGGATATTCCGTGACTAATTGTAAGACTTTTCCGGTGCTTAGATCACTTTTTTTAAGTGAGCATTTGAAATAACCGCACAACTGCCGTCAGTGATGATTGAACAAAAATATATTAAGAGCTCGAAAAAATCTCCCCTCTCAAAAATGTTTACGCACTAAAAAAGAATTTTTCCGTGAAATTTTAGCAATAGTAGATTGAATCTACCGGGTATAGCTTCTCTGTCGGCATTCTTACGCGAATTCAGCGCCGGGAACTTCGACTCACAAGCCGTGTGACTCATCTTCACGTAATATTTTGCTTCCCCAAATCTGATCACAACATCAGACTGTTTTTGTACTTCGGTATAATGGTTATAAGTCATTCCAGAGTCGAAAGGAACTGCCTTATCTTTCGCGTTTTGAATTTGACTTTAATGATTACGTTACGACTGACGACGCGAGTTATTCTCAGAGGACATTCGTACTAACTCTCGTTCAGTTAAAAAATAAACGCTTGCCAGCAGGCAGACTCAAGCTAATAGCTACTCAAGGTCCAACTTTGTTTGATTTAAACCCACTGAGATACAAGTTAGGTCAATTTTGATCGGCGCGCCGCGTAAGCAACTTTCCCCCGGCTCAATTCGTCCCGCGGATGCGGGATTAGCCCGCGGAATGAGACCATGCATGCTGTTTTTACCATCGTGTTGAATCACCATCGACTTACATCTATACTGCAAATACGATAATCTCTTTTGGATGACCTTGGAAGCCAAATTTTTGGTACGGGAGGATTTTTAACGGCTCATTTAGGTGTTATTTCGCTGGGGCGACTGAAAACATAACCTTGGAAAATTCTAGACAATCTTCCGTTAGAGATAGATATTCCGCATTAACGATCATCTACTGCAGTTAAAATTAATATCTAATAAACAGCATCGCTCATTATTAAAACTTAGTATTCTTCATTGACATATCTATGTGATGAGCACATACTACCCCTGCTCCTGTGACTAAAATCGGCGCGCGTACCGCAATCTTCTCGTAGAGCAGTTATCTGAAAAGTCGTATAAGTGAGGTATTTTATCTCATTGGACTGGGAAAATACGTTTCGTAACCGAGTTTGTCGTATAAGTGAAAAGTTTCATAACTGAGGTTGGAAATACATGGGTTCATATGGGGTTATTCACCGGACCAAAAAAAATCGGCGTATAAGTGAGGTCATCGCATAACTGAGGGTCGTATAACCGAGGTTCTACTGTATTTAAATAATAAAAAATAAATAGTTAGTAGCTGTTTACAATTCACTGCTAATGGAATGTTATGTTCAACATCACTTACAATAACACTCATCACTTGTCCAGATGGATTCTTCAGCATTCCCCATTTCATCCTAGTGGCTTGCATTAGGCTCTCAAATTTCTTGATCTGCAAGAAAATAGACCATTACGTTTAAAAATAAACATTTCTCAATTCAACACAAGAAATACATGTAAAACTTCATAAAACTACCCTTTTAGCAGCATCCATGGTCATGATTGGGGGTACAGTGGAACCCTGATTTATCGTTCCCGCATTCATAGTTTTCCCGCATCCATCGTTCGCCGTCCCTGGTCCCAAAAAAGTCCCATAAAGACAATGTAATTTTTTCCCGCATCTATCGTTCCCCGACGTATCGTTTTCCCGCATTTGTCGTTCGAAGATCACGGTCCCGATGTATTTTTTTCCCGCATTCATCGTTTGACAAAAATGAAACGACGTATTTACAATGTGACATTCGCGGATTCGACCGGCACATAGTATTAATCTTCCCCAAGAGATGGAAGCACCATAGGGCCCTCCGGAGCAGCTCGGGGCCGTGGGATTGTCTACGTTGCACAGTTCTCACCGTTCTCACAATCAGCTACCCCCGTCAGCCCTTGTCCCCCACCCCCTCCGACTCTTTCTTCCTCTCTGAAACCAACCAAGAGGCATTTAACGACCCGGGTCAGGTTTCGCGACGGGTTCGTGTTACGAAGACCATAACTCATTAGCTTCGAAAGGAAATATCAAGTTACCCGAGAATGATAGAAAAGTATTTCACCCCTCCTCCTTTCGCTCCCCCTGACCTTTTTCATCTTCAAAGCTCACATTTCTGGAAGCCAATTGCTGTCTGAGTCACCATTGGCCCCAAAGGTGAGTAACAAATGACTGGTAAAAGAGGAGGCAGACGAAACTCGATACCCTGGCATTTGAGCTTCTCGGCCGTTGATCCAACATTTTTTTACGTAAACAATATCAGATAACATACTATGACTTGCTATAAATCTCTCTTGTCAGATTCACAAACAAAGGGATATCTCAGGATATTTTGTTACACACTTTGGTCGCGCTTCACCCTCGACAATTGGCTTAGCGTCAGTTCCGAACTTCACCTCGTACGAGTGGTTCCGTATTTTCCTGTGTTCGCTGAATTAAAGCCAGTGTTTTCTTTGAGGCTTTGCGAAGCCTGGTGTCATTTTAATTAGTTCAATTTTTATTCGTCTTCTGACCATGGCCGTCCCGATGAAGCAAAAGAGAACTTCGAAAGATCGTCTCAAAATAATTGAAGAAGTGGAAAAAAATCCGAGGGAAAAGCGAGTTGACATTGCAAAACGTCTCGGGTTGCCAGCAAGTACATTGAACTCTATAATGGCCAAGAAGAGTGAGATTCGAGAGCAAATAGACAGATGTGGAAGCGCATCCAAGAAGAGAAAGACTGGCAAGGAGTCTACATTTGCCGAATTGGAAACGGTGCTCTTCAATTGGTTCCAGCAGGCACTGGAGTCTAATATTCCCGTTGATGGAGTGATATTAAAGGAAAAAGCGAAGATTGTTGCCACCCAATACTCTAGAAAGAATACTCTAGAAAGTGTTGGTGCCCCACAGGCACAATTCGTCTTCAGAACTCCGACGAAAAAACAGGCCTGCAACAGATTTCGGAATACACTTCTGATGTGCACAAGTTTTGACTCAAAGCATGCGTATTTTAGCATGCAGTTGAATTTCGGTGATGAGAGATGGTCGTAATAAGACTGCCGAATCCGTCGTGGCAGTATGAATGCTGAGACGGCGAGCAAACATTTTTTAGTGAGGTGTCGCATTCCCAAGGATTATTGAAAGATATATTAGTAGAACCAAGTATATGCCCAAAAGTATTACATAAAATTCAAATAAAATATTCAAATAGAAAACAGCTATATTCCTGCATGAATCCTTTATAGAATATCACTATTACGCGCCAACATCCTGCGTTTCCTGCCGCATAGGCAACCGCGCCAAACTTTCCCGTATTCATCGTTTTCCCACATTCGTCGTTCATTTCGTCCATCCCCTTGAAAAACGATAGATCGAGGTTCCACTGTATTAAAAAACTGTCCTTTTAACAGCATGTGCACTAAAATAATATGGGTTCACATATTTTGAAAAATTCGACCATCTGAATTAAACTAAGTGTTTTGCTTATGTCCTTTGCAATAGGATTGTGCACCACTGTTGAATATGGTGAAGGAAATGGTTGAATATTAGAGTTAGAGTGTGAAGTACAATTTTAAGTCCAGGGAACCTCTCTCATATGTAAAGCATGAAAAAAAAATACGTAGAAGGCCACCAAAACAGGAGGCCATGCCAAAAATTTGCCATGACATCAGCTGGAAGTAAAAATTCTCTGTTTCAGAAGAAAGAAAACACTATGCGAAGGAACGCCCAAGAATTACTCGGCACAGAGAAGACAGGAGATTTCTGATAGTCAACCTGACCACCACTCACTGCACACATCACGGCTGTCGCACCCCAACACCAACTGACTTCCCTTAGATTTTGAAGGTTTTTATACTCAAAATCTTGTCCCCCAAGCCTTATCTCCCCTCTGGTGGACCTATAGGAGCATATGGGGCTCTTATTTTAACTAGGACGTGGAGTGTTTGTTACGACGACTCCATGGCATCAAGGTGTCGATCTTCCACTTTCTCTCCAAAAGTATTTTTGTGTGCCATATATTGCTTTCCCTTTCCTCGCCTTAAGCCATCCTCCCCTACGCCTCACTTTGCACGCATAGGCAACTTCTTGACCAATTTGACGCAAATATTTTTTACCAAATTTGCTGTCACAATACCACTCCCCGCGACTCGGAAGTGGATATTAGTCACGTACAGAGGCGGAGAGAGGCCCCCCGTCCACTCGGCAGAGCACGTCAATTGACGTACTCCATATTTCAGCTTAGACGGGACCACGTCAATTGACGTGCTCCGCGCTGAATGTCTTAAGAGACCAAAAAAAACCAAAGATAGAGTTCAAAAAAATAAAAATGCAAAAGTTCTCCACCCCGGGCTTCAGTCCAATGCCTGTAGGCGATGCCATCTACTCTCCACTGGACCTCAGACAATGGCCAGGGCTGAAGATTGAGATTCGGCACGTCTGGGTCATCAACCGTGTTGAAGATTAGGGCTGCATAGGTGCCATTGGGGTCCCGGAACCGCAAGAACCCCCACACATCTCGTCTCCCGTCTTTTGCTCCTGCCACAGGTGGCTCTCTGTCAGTTGACCGGCCACCTTCACGTCCCGCAGCTGTTGATCGATCCTCATTTCCGGCCTCAGGCCGTCCACCCTCACCCACCAGGGTTCCCACTCCAACTAAATTATAAAATTCACGGTTTTTTCCTGGTTTTCACGGTTTAAATGTCGTCAAATTCACGGTTTGTTGACAAGTCATTTTTTATATAAATATTGATCACGTAAAAATCACAGGCCGCACGTTAACTAAAAGTAAAAAAAAAAACGTGACAGGCGCCTTGAATGCAAACGCAGCTCTGTAAGTGTTACCTCTAATGACGTCACCTATCTTTAGCAAAACTCAGGGCCGGCTAAAGGTTGTGAGTGGGAAAATTGAGGGTAGCAGGGAAGTGAAGAAGTGTCTGATTTTTTTACAGGGTTAATGAAAACTAAGCCTACCCGTCTTCCAATCACAGGCTAAAGGCTCTGTGTAGTCATGGCACACGGACCAATAATTGCGCTTCGAGTATACGCGTGCAGATAAATGCGTGGACAATGTCTGTGAGTGATTGACATTTTTGATATTGATTTTTCTTTTAATCTGTCAATTCTACAATCAAGTTTGAGGGGTTTTTAGGGTTTTATGATGAAATTCACGGCTATTTCTAGGTTTTTTCATGGTAGACGAAATTCACGGCTTATTATCAGTTTTAAGGTTTTCACGGTTGAATGGGAACCCTGCCCACGTGCTATCTAGCATCTACCCGCCGTACCGACGCCCAACGGGGAAGGGATGAGGTAAGGTTTGGGAAGGACGTGATGAAGGCATAAGTGGTCTAGGATGTTTTGGTGGATCACGTAGCATGGCGTGGACCACAGATATGGCAAAGAGAAGAGAAAAAACAACATAAGTTGAAATAATCGGAGAAATAAATTTGTTTTTTAATTGCTACTGTGGAGCTTGTAACATCTCCATCTCCTCAGGTGCTGATGGTGCAGGCAGGGGTAGAATTGACCACTTCAGGAACCGGCAGAAGATAGCGACCCCCACTGCGCCAATGTCGATCCCTATCATAACGACCAGGCCAAGATAGAAGACTGTGGGTACAGTGGGTACGCAAGATGTTTCTTCCTGGGATTCCGCTTGTTGGAGCATCTTGTAGATGTGCTCCACCGGGATACCTTCCCGGCTCCCGAAGGTGCAGTGAGACTGGTGGGCAAGGTTCTCCATTCTCCACTGTTTCTCCACCAAAGGACTGTTGATGTAGTGATGTAAAGGCCTTGCAAAGTGTCCCTTATTACCAGCATGCAGATGCCTCTCTGTCAGGTGGTGAGGGCCAGTTTGTGACCGCAAATTTTGGCACAAGCTATTCGCATCAAATTTGGTCACAGATGTATTTGCGCCCACTCAAATAGGTGGCTATGCATGCGAAGCGAGGTGTAGGGGAGGACAGCTTAAGGCGAGGAAAGCATAAGCGAAATATATAATAAAGGCACACAAAAATACTTTTGGAGAGAAATGGGAAAATCGACACCTCAACGCCATGGGAGTCGTCGTAACAAACACTCCACTTCCTAGTTTAAAATAAGAGCCCCATATGCTCCTATAGGTCAACTAGAGAGGGGATAAGACGTGGGGGGGGCAAGATTTTCAGTAAAAAAAAAACCTTTAAAATATAAGGGAAGTCAGTTGGTGCTGGGGAGTGACAGCCAGGGTGTGTGAAGCGAGCAGTGGTCAGGTGGTACAGCAGAAATCTCTTGTCTTCTTCGTGTCACATTTTGCAACTCTGTTGGCAAATACCTTCTAGCACAATCTGCAATCCTCATAGGAAAAGGGCGAAAACATTACTCAGTCAGAGAGTTGCAGACCTGCTGAACATTCCCCTTCTGTCTGTCTCCACGATCTTTGCCCACATAGCCGTAGTAGGCTTTTCTTTGGAGACCCAAAAGTAAAGTGCCTTTTCTCTTTTTATCAGAGTACAGTTTGAATCCATTCATTGCTATTGGCACCCAAGGCAAGAACCCACACGGCATAAATCACGTTCAATCCCTGTCTCCCAAGGGAGCATGGGGACCGACACAACACATGTTGCAATGGATATTAATGACTTTTTCTAAAAGCCTCTAAACATGATACATTCACATATACGAGTTATTGTCCGATTGCATGAACATTTTTATGGACTGGAACAGAACATGTAAACATGTACGAATCAAATTAGAGCCGGTCCTATTATCTGTTCACTCATACACACAAGTTGGGTGGTTACACGGTGAATTTCAGTGTTCATTCTTAAATTCATAAATTTGGGTATGCACTTGTACGAGCTAGTGTACGATGTAAACAGGCCGTAAGAGACACAACTTTTACCCAATAAAATGGGACCTTAATAATCCTAATCTTACGTTGCTCACTGATTTCACACAAGTATCAATATTCATCAGCCACAGTAAGTGTCAGGACTTCTAACTAAGCATGCATGTGCCTACACTTACATACTGGTTGAATGTCCCCGAGGAGAGAGCTTGGTATGCTTCATAGCGCACTTCCTCCACCGATGTGTCATGGAAACCAGGAAAGCAGCCTAAGTCTTTGGACGGAGTGTAGCAAGTGAGTGGCCACTGGCCCCCTTCCTCCATTGCCACCACATCCTCCTTGATTGCCTCCCTGCAGTGCAAACATTTCATCACATTAAAAAACATCAGGGAGCAATGAAATCCTCAAACCTGATGTGGAGAACAGATAAGAGAAATATTAGTGATAGAGCCCGAAAGAAGCTGGGAACCATCAAGCATGCCATGGGAACATCCTTGGATGAAAAAGTGAGAGAGAGATGCTACTTTGCAATCATCAGGCTGTACCTCAAATACATGGCAAGCCGAAATTTTTAAATTGCCAACAAGTTGGAAGTCATCAGGTACCCTGGCACATAGAACTTTCTTGGTCCATTGTGCCAACGAAATGTTTATCTAGTAGACAGCAGGCAAGAGAGCCTTTGGTTGGTTTCGATAGGTGTGGGTGCAGCTCAACCCGGAATATGCCAAAGCATATGAGTAACAGTGAGTGAGAATTTAACAAAAAAGGGCAGGGGGCATTTCCTTTCTCTAAAAGACCTTCCACTTTGTACAACAAACAAGGTCAAAGTCGTCTGTTAAATGTCGTCAAATTCACAGTCTGTTGATAAGCCATTGTAGGCAGAAATATTGATGACGTAACAATAACCGGCCGCACGTTAACTAAAAATTTATCAAACGCAACTGACGCCGGGAATGCAAACACAGCAATGAAAGTGCTATCTCTCATGACATCATCTATCATTAGCAAATTCAGGTCCGCCCAAAGGTTATGAGTGGAAAATGGAGGGAGCAGGGAGGTAGGGAAGTGAAGAAGTGTCTGATTTTTCGCCAGGGTTAATGAAAACTTTGTTTACCGGTCTTCCAATCACAGGCTCAAGATCGATACGTCGTCAAGGCACAAGGACTGATAATTACGCTTCAAATATACGCGTGGAGATAAATGCGTGGACAGTGTGTGCACATGGCACGGCCTTGAAACATGATCCAAAAATCTATTATTCTTTTCATCTGTCAATCGTAGTTCTACAATCTAATTTGAGAGATTTTTAAGGTTTTAAGACGAAATTCACGGCTATTTCCAGGTTTCTTTTACGGAAGACTAAATTCATGGCTTATTCACCGTTTTAAGGTTTTCACAGTTGAGTGGGAACCCAGGTAACGAAAACTCAAGGCGGACCCGCGAGGATACACTCCTAGGACCAGCCCCATAGGTCAGAGACCGCTATTAGAAGGCACCTAGAAGGGAGGGCAAAGGGTAGGTAAACAGGACAGAAGCACCGCCGCGAAAAGGACCCCGCCGACGCCTCCAAGGTAGGTGCGGAGAGGAATGGATGAAGAAATCAGACTACGGCATGTGGACGATGTGGACTACCACTAGCAACACCGAATTTACTATTCCGAAAGAAATGGGAGACCATTATATTATAATGATTATTCTTTAGATTCCACAAATAATAAAAGCTGGAAACAGATGAATTAAAGTGTAAATGGATTCACCAAAATTTATCATTCATCGTGCTTGTGAACGATCCGATTTACTTACGCCAAATCCAGAGGATTTAGGGAGGCTGCGAGTGGAAGCTGACCGCCAGAGACAGGCGAATTAGCCCTTCTGCCATAGTGATCCTCCTCGTGCTGAGGCGGTGCATGCCACGACCGGTTGTAGCCACGGTAATTGGACACGGGGCTAGGACCTGAAAGCAAATGTAGATGATTGGTTCATAAATAGACTCTATTTAAAAAGGAGTCCTCAAAATAATTCATGGAAATATCAGCAAAAAATACATGAGCTCAGCAACGAGACTTAATGTACTAACAACGGTTCATTCATCCAAATCCAAAGAACTAGTTAAAAATACTAGAGTTAACCACTCAGTAAAATGATATACATGAAACACTCCGAAGTACCGAATATGTACTTAATAATTTTCAGCAAGACGCAAATATGCAGGAAGACTTACTTCGATTTTCTTGATAATGCTGGTATCTGCAGCGGTCCCCAAACTTACAGTAACCTTGAAGAAAGAATCTACAAACAACCATTTTCGTTAAGTAATCACGGTGAACTAATTCAAAAGCGTAGAAAACATTTATTTTTTGGATAAACACTTCGCGCCCATGCTGTCCTAAGTCCGAATCGAATATTCCGTTGATCGAAATGGATCGAGTTAGGTCGAATATCCGTTCCACGAGGTTCCACGGTTCGACTTGCTGCAGTCGTTCCTGCAATCGGTCGTTATCGGTATTTATTTCGATATGTCGGTCTCGATAATAACCCGGGAGAATACATTTTAATGTAATATCATGATGTAATGTATTAACTGGTATTACCCATGATAATAACTGATAATAGCAATCAGTAAGGTATTATTTCTTGCTTGGAGTAGCTTGTACGTGAGAGTGTCAAAATTTTAACTTGGTTAAAATGTACCTATATTACACTAACTATATCGTGTTGCTTTGTTTAAAAAAGAAGCTGAGTTGGTACTAGATGTTCATCCAAGAAACCTGTTAAATAATTGCTTATTTTTAATATTTAAACGAGTCATTTGTTTACCGTTGCCTCAAATTTCTTGAAAATTATGCCATAATGTGCACTTTCGTATTTTCTTCAAAATAAAACAAGAATCATTGCTCTATAGGCTTTGGTTTCATGGTGGTGTTTATGTGATTTTTCATTTTTTGCTCCAAGGCTTGACGCACCCATGGTCAAAGGTTCATAACTTTCCATAGTTTAGATTCTTTCACTTTCATATAACTTGATAAGAGCAATCAGGGATGGTCATCTGACGTACCCCTCCACCTGATTAGAGATGAAATGGCTCTGCTATGCCATCAAAATGGCACTTAAAATTCATCTCATGTAAGTATATAATATTATTTCCATAAAATATGGAATTTAACATCGAAAATGACAAATTCATTTATTACTTTCACAGTGATAAACCATAAAAAGTCTTCCTACTACTTATACCAACACAATTATAATTTGGCGACATTTGATGGGATTTTTGCCCCTTAGTTGCTCCAATGTTTATATTAATGTATTCAACTGTTTCTTTAAATTGTCGATGGAAAGTTGCTGTAATTTACAGGGCAACTGCCTGTATTGTTCTGGCTGGGTAAGGTTGATTCAATGAATCAAATGAATGGCACAGAGAAGCAGGGAGAACTAAGATGCGCATCCAAATATTTGTCGAGTTTGAAATCACTACGGCTCTGGTTGTATGATTTATTAACACCTACAAAAGTTATAATTAAAATGCACTGTATAAACAACCAACTAATACAAATCCATGAACAGAAAACAGAACCTTTCTTATTCATTTCTTGCATTTGTACTTGAACCTTTCCAGCCCAAAAAATCATTTATGTATTCACACATTGACGTTAATCCATATGGGATAATATATCGTGTAAAGCCCTTAGCAGAGCTGTATAATGCACGTGAACAGACCTCGCATACAAACTTTTTCTCAGAGGGCCCAGCTTCTGTAGTAAAATGCACACAAAGATGTACCCACAGGCCACCAAAGTCCTATTTCAGGTGGCTGATAGAGTAAATATAGGTGCTCATCATGAACAATCAGTGGCCTACCACCCACATGCAAACAGCATGGATGGAATCTTCCATTGCCATTTAAAGGCTGCCACTTATGCTGAGGTGGAGTAACTATTGTTTGGCTGCATTACTAACATGATGGAAGGACAATTCTAGCAGTGATAAGGGGCACCTCCACCAACCATATACATATGCTTTTGATTCCTTGCAAGGCTTTTCCAAGACAGCAAGTCTGCTGTTGGCAAGTGCAGCAATATGCACGGCCAGAAAGCCTTTATTGTTCACGGTGCCTAAGTCACCCATCCATCATGAGAGATATATAGCCAAGCAATTTCCTCCACCTCGGCACAATTTGGTAGCCTTTAACTGTTGATAGAGGTTTTCATCCACTCCCCAAGTATCGTTGGTAGGTCACATAGGTTAATGCTTGACACCTGCTAGCTCTGCCAGCCCCTGGATTGGGATAGCTACCCACACGGTAAATAGATATCTATATATTGTCTATTTTCATCTATGTATAGAGATAAAAATCTAATAGATGCCTATTAGACATCTACTATTACATATATCTCTCTATGTAAGACATCTATTAAATGCACAGGTGACGAGGGGTGGTTTTGGATGCATCTCCAAAGTGTCTTTTAAAACGCGATTCATGAGCTATGGAAGCGATTTAACATTTGATGAAGGGACAAATTTTTTGGTTCCTTACTCGAGCGATGGCAGACTTGACAAGCGTCGAATGATGCCAACTGCACGACGTCAGCAATCATCTGTTCCCCCTAGCTGCCGTTCCCTTTGCTGCCATTCCCCCTATAAGAATTAAGGTGATTAGTACTAATAATCATAATTATTATAATTACATAAGATTTTTCCTCCCCTAACTGACAAGGGGAGCCCACATACCTTGCTCCACCTTTTTCAAAGCCATATTTTTTATGGCATTCGGAATAGCGAACACATCTCTGAACTGATAGTGGTTCTATTAAATGGGCCTTAGTTTGGCTGTAATTAATTAATTTCCGAGCAGTATTTTTAACAAGCATTTTATAATCCCACTATCTCTCCAAAAGGATCGGTTGGTCTAGTGGTGAGCGTGTCCGGCTATCAAATGGGGGGACCAAGTTCAATACTTTGTCACGACAGTAAATTTTGTAGTTTTCATTTTGATCATATACGGCAACAAGTTTTTCACTAATGTTAATTGCAGCAAGCACAGGCATGAGAAATTTTTTTTATAGATATAGATAAGTACAGAACACATAGATCAGTTATAGTTATCTAATAGACATCTTTCCGTAAATGGAGCAGGATACCAAAGTCGTCTACAGACAATTCCGAGACCCGACGCCGTCCTCAGTCGGTCACCCATGTTCGACCACTTGGGGGAGGCATCCCGTCTGCGCTGGATACGCCCCGGGAGCCCCGGTTTCCCCGATCGGCAAGTGGGCTCGGATGCCGACGCACCCCTAAGCGAGGCGCGTCGACTAAGAGCAAGAAAAGTGTCTCGAGCCTGCCGGCTCTCGGGTCTCCTCAAATCACCGTTGCCTCATCGGCTAGAGGGGATTCTGCCTTAGAGGCGTTCAGGCATAATCCCAAGGATGGTAGCGTCGCACCATCGGCCGCTCGACCGAGTACGTGAACCAAATGTCCGAACCAGCGGTTCCTCTCGTACTGAGCAGGATTACTATCGCAACGACCGGTCATCAGAAGGGTAAAACTAACCTGTCTCACGACGGTCTAATAGACATGCTGCTTCTATTAGACATGCTGCTTGTTTTGACAATAATAGGTATATCTAATAGATATCTACGATAGATGTCTATTAGATAACTATTTATCTATCTTCAGATATCTAATAGATGTGTATTTTCAGTGTGGGTGCTTGGTACCCACCCAAGGTACACCCTTGGTACCCACATGGATGTACCCCGCCAACAATTTCCACCAAATTTCCTACTTATCATCCATGTGGTTTCCACCAACTTGTTCTCTCGAGGCTGTGCAGCACATACTGACGATTCTAGTAGTCTGAGGTTGGTTACACATAACTTAATTAATAATCACTTGGTATGCTAATATTTCACTCTTTCGTAACCAAATATGGCACAAAAATACAATTCCAGCTCATTGGCTGTAACTGCTTTGCAGACATTTTAATTCCCATCTTGTTTTATATGACGATACCTCTAATACTCACATAATTTTTTCATTGCAATCATTCATTTTATGAACACATTCAAAGTCTACAGAAAAATCTTAGGATCATTCTTCTCAAGGATGGTCACCCAATTCAAAAAGTAAATTTGGTTTCGCTAGTGGTAGCCTGCATCACCCTAATGATGGCATTGGAATTCCCAACGTTTCCATTCTGAACCTATCCCTATCCCCAGGAGCGTCGGTGAGCTCCTTATCACAGCAGTGCCTTCTTTCTTTTTCCTTTCTCTGTCCTCCTCTTTACATCAGACTTATGATGTATTTCTGCAGGCTCACCCTGGTTTTCTGTGACCATTACAAATTCCACATGCCTTCCTCATTATTATTAATACCTTATCATACTAAGTAAACTTTCCGACCATAGGCAGTAGGTGATTATTAAGAGATGTTTCCCTGAGCTCTGTGCCTCATGCATTCATTGGTAATCTTGGATGATGTAAAACTCCTATCTACTCACATAGAAACTAGATCCCTGTGACGTCACGTGGAGTGGCATCGCATGGGCACCAATCTAGCCTTTTTCGAAAGCGGTCAAAAGTCTTGTACCATAGAAGATGGCTCAGCAGTGGCGGCGCGTGCGTATACGCATGTTAGCAAGTGCACACCCAAAGATGAATAAATTATAAAAGAAAACTATTCCTTTGCAGCGCGAAGGATAAAAGTACTGTCTGCATATGCACGAAACATGAGCCTCCGAATGCTACAGCTATCTCCTTTTCGAATTCACCGCTCTACAAGTGTGCGATCCCGTGGCATCATGCCGGGCGCATTTTCGGTCTGTGCGATCGCTTGAGGGAGCTCTGGCGGGACGAGGTAAGCGGGGGGGTATGTGCTGTTCAAAGGGGTGATGGGAGCAGACTCAAAACCATGCAAATGCGCACGCGCATGTTTTTGGTGACTGACTAGCAGGTAGTGTAGTGGTGTAGCCGCCACCTACACTACCTGCGCCCAGGATCCTAGTCCGTCTACAGAGCCATCTATATAGCCGTTTTCTTCACTACTTCCTCATAAGGTGTAAGGAAAAGAGAATGAATTTCAACTACCGTCACTTGTAAAGGTGTGTTGAGAATAATTATTTTCATACATGCTAATATTATTTCTGTTCATGCAATTTTAAGGGTAGAGTGTACCAGTGATATGTTTTGCTTGCTATGTATTCTATTACAACGAAATATGACGCTCATGGATTAGGATTAACATAATATAATCATCCTATATCTGCTCTAATGCACACCCTAGATAAATTACCACCAGCTGCCACTGTGGCTCAGTGAGCCGAAACGCATTGTACGCATTAAAAAATCTTGTGGAAAAGCACTACGATCTTTTATTTATTTAAATTTGACCATTGCCATTCGTCTAAACTGGGATTTCTAAAAAACCAAATAATTTGTATATTATGAATACACTTAACACTTTGAGTGCCGGCTGCTAAATTTAAAGCCCTACAAAAAAATCCAGCCATTTTTACTATATTCGTACATTTTTTAAAACATTAGCATCAAAATTATATTTATATCGATGTGCATTCCAATAAAAATTGACTTTGCTCTTCTATATGAATGAGTTGAATAACATTTATTGCTAATTTTTAAATATATAATTTGACATTGAAAACCTACTGTTTTTGAAAAATAAAAAAGTTGCAACATATGATGTACCGCCATAACATGCATTATATTTTTTAATACGCTCAATTTGAACTGTTTAAAGCATGGAAATCATAAAAAAGCATTGTTCCAAGCAAAGCATTATAAATCCTGGATGACAAAAAGGGTCAATGCACCCTCAACGAACGGTCCATTGGCCCAAAGAATTTTCACATAAAGTGGCCTAAGATGAGGATGCCGGTAGCTACAGAGAACTTTTCATCCTCAAGACATAAAGTGAACTCTTTTTCCATCGAGCAGTTGATTTTTGAAAAAAACAGAACCCCTAAGCAGTAAACTGGAAAAGTACCACGGGCGAAATATTACGGCTTCACGCATACAAAGCCAATTAAATGGAAAGACGTAATATTACGTCCATGGCAATCCTCAGAAGGATTAGCACGACGTAATATTACGTCCATGGCACGCAAAGTGTTAAGGGTGGACAACGAATCGCAATCAATGCCTTTCATTTTCTTTGACGAAGGAAATTACCCTTTTGGCATAAAAATGCACTGTAAAGGCCCTTAAGCAGCCATCACACGCCACCTATATTTCACTCTTTTAAGATCCAAAAGATCAGAAGTTTCATTCCTATTCCCTCAGCAACTTCCACGCACCACTCTAACATTAAAAATATGGTAAGGTGATAAAATGAAACTGCTTTGTTAAAACATTGTTAATTAATGTTTATTGAAACACATATCAAAACATCAATGGATCATTTTCATCAAAGACATTTAGTTGTTCTTAATGCACTAGAAAAGATGTCTGAAAATGTTTTTGTAAAGATTTAATGATGAGATTTACATTTATAACTATAAGAGGAAAGTGTTATTTAAAATACCCTGTCAAACAACAACACTGAAAATATCCACACTAAGTCTCTTCAATGACTTGTGAATATTTGAAGGGAAACAGACAACAATGGAAGAAGGGCGTAGGAAGGACAAAAGTGATATGTACGTGACAAGAGCATTCATTAAACAGTTCATCATTTGATGACCTCAGCCCTTCTATATCTACTCCCAGGCTGCAGCCAGAAAATTTGTTGGGGATTAAACTGGGAGGGTTTCACCTCAGGCTGTACTGCCCAAAAAGTTGGGGGGGGGGGGGGGGGTTTGACCCCCTGGCTATAGTTTTGTTCCTCACAACATCACCATCATTATACTCATTAACATTTCAACAAGAAAGTACACAAGGAAAATGGGTTGTTTCCTTAACCGCGAATTTGATCAACTATGGGATTCAAAAGGAACTTTGGCACAATAATTCATAATGATGCTAGTTGAAATCATTTCGCCCAAGCTCCCACATGCCTAAAGACACAATTCCTCAGACTGCTCTCGGAAAAGATATAACTACCCTTAAGTTTCCAGGAGACTAGAAATTCTGTTCTGCTGTGAGATGCACGTAATCATGATATCAGCACATAGCATCAACAGGCCAACATTTTTCCTCATTGCAAAAGTAGATAGTTGGCCGAGGGAGATTTTATATAATTGTGTTTTCTGATTCTCTGGCCACCATGTGTGTCGGTACGTATTGATTAGAGCAAAAAATAATTCACAAATCCTTCACATTATGGAACAAAAGACTATTGGCATTGCAGTCAATAGAGTGATACCTTTGAATATCTACATATTTTCACCACACTCACCCACATTTTGTGATTAGCAGTAGCATTACTGCAGCATTCACTTATGCAAGCATCACTTAACTGTGGCGATGAAAGTTGACTGACCTCAAGAAAATACCCAAAATTTACATAAATGTAAAATTTGAGCAAAGAAGAAAAGGTTTTTCTTACTAAGAATCTGAGGAAATGGGTTTGGCAACAAAAGGCACACATCAGAAAATCAAATTTTAAGCTGTAATTCAATTTACACATCATCATAATGCTGCTTATATGACTCCCAGAATCTCAAGTGAGGAAGCATCTTGTATCACTCATCACTTTATGAACAATTTATCATTTCATGCCAGAAGGCCAATCCATTGGGCCATTTCCCAGGAGTGTTAACTTTAGAACTTAATTCTTTCCAATTTTTTTTCTGGAGTAGTAAATACAAAACGAATTTTCTTATTATTTTAAAAGTACTACGGGAGTAAAGAAAAATTCAGCTGCAACACGTTCACAGTAAGTAGGCCTCAAATACATTTAAGAGTACAGACATAAAATTTCTTCAACACACCCACTGCATTCTTCATGGTATCTTGGTAAAAGAGTCTGGCTGTGGAAGGGTATAATGACTTGATCTCCTAAATGCTAGAGGATACATTTACAAAGGATATTTTCAGGCAGGTTAATTTTTGGAACAATATCCATTGATAAAAACACAATCCTGTTCAGATGTGATGGGTAGGATAGAAAAAGAACTTGAAAATTAAATTGGGAAGCAGCCAATTAAAAATTTGCATTATATATACAAGGGTCACTTGAAATGTTGCCAGAATTCCAGATCTTAGAGTAGTTACAAACTGTATTCAACTCTCAGAAGGAATAACTGCCTCTAGTATTTGTTCCATTCCAACATTATTCAACTAATTATGATCGATTATCTGAATTCACATGCTGAGTCCCTAAACACATAAATACACAACTATTTTCCAGCAAAAATTCTAACTTATCCTCACAGCTGTTTCCTCTAATGGACTGTTAATTATGCTCTTTTAGCTATTGTATTGACTGATGGATAGCCACATTTCAACCAAAGGCCTTTCATATCTTGGTTTTCAATGTAAAACATGCACCAAATTGGGGAAATTATTTTCTTAAAGTAATAATTCATACATAGTTTAAGGAAAGGGATAGCTTGTTCATTCACATTTAGGAAAAGGGACAGCATGGGAGGGTTTTTGGTTTGAGCTATTGGATACATAGTGTTGGGAACCTGAGTGAAATGCATAGCATTGCAGTGACAACAACAATTGACATGCACTGTGTAAATATTGCACTACTGCAGCCTTGCAGCCAGTTCTTGTGTAATACAGAGAAAAAACGAATATATGCAAATATGAATCTGCTTGGTCTCTTGTGTGTAGGTTAAGTAGCTATGTACCATCTAAGTTTTAATAAGCCCATCTGGCTATGAATAAACATCCATTCCTGAAACTTACTTGAAATCCTGAACCAAACACTTGATCAGTTTGGACTCCTGATTTCATAGAAATATCAAACAATTTCATCATGACTTGAAAATAATGGGTGGAGTAGCTGCAACTCCACAGGATAATAATGTGGTGGTTTCCCCTCACATGAAAAATTCAAATGTCAGTTGGTGGTGGAAAATAAGATGGAAATATTTTGAATGTTTCGTGAAAATTATATTCCCTTAGTCTTTTCATGGAACTTCCTTATAGCATACCAAAATTTTTTCAATATATTCTTCGTTAGTGGCAAGTTTCATAATTTTTAATTTCTAGGATGAACTGGGTTCTCATACAACCTAAAAGGGCTCATTAGGTACTGCTTTTTCTGAAAGATATTACTATCGTGCACTCTTTTTCAGGGGGATATCATTAAAAAAATACATTTATTGTATCTTAATGCTTAGCAGTCATTTTTCAAGGCAATTTAAAAAGTTGTTTTATAGCACAGGCACAATGCAAAGGTCCAACACAATCTCCTTAAAAAAACACTTCGTTCTGAAACGCTTATCCAAGGAAACCTTGAAATGGATATTCCTTCTTTTATAATGGGGGCATGACAATTTCAACTTTTACACCTTTGAAGAGTAAATGTTCTTAAGTTCTTTATCAGCAATCATCTAAAGCTCAGCACATCAAACAAATATTCAGTGGTAGTATATCTTTCAATTCTATTCCATTCAAGTAAAATCTCAAGTTGATAGAGCAGGTTTAAAGCTGCACAGTTCTTTTTTGTTTTCACTGTCTATAAAGATTAATATCTGTGAGATGGGGTAGCAAAAATGTTGTGCTCATCAAAAGAGTCCATATTTCGACTGCCATTATGTACGAAAGACTTTCACCGACTAAGCACCATCAATATATTAGCCATTGAGAATGAAGACTCAATTTTTCCAAGGCCAAGGCCATACATAACTTTCAATTCACTGCATTTCCAAAAATTATACATTATACCCCCTCAGCTTAAATAAAACTATTTCTCGAAAATGTTTTTGTAAACCAAAAAGATGAGCACTTACCTAAGTACTGGGTGAGTAGCTACCTATAGCAATAGCTCCCACACAATGAATTGACGGAAGAAGTGATTGTCTTAATTGAAAATGTTTCTATAAACATTTTTCTCTGTCAGCTAATTCAAAAGCTATGGAAATTAGTCACTATAATGAGTCATCTATTTGAAGAGACGTTAAGAAATATGAATTGATGAATTTTGATTAAACAACAGACGGGTATAATTATGACCAATAACTACATACTTTGCTAAACAGTAAGATGTAAAAATTAGGTTCAAAATTTAAATAGGCAACGAGAGAATCTTTGTTCGCCAGATTGAAAATTATGGAATGAGGAAAATGAAAAACAGCACTGCCATATTTCAAAGTCAATGTGAGAGTCTAAAATTTTACTCCTCTGTGAGAAACATAATCTAATGAATACCTACACTGAACTTTCGCTATAATGTTCAAAATTTTAAAGAAGGACATATAAATAACAAAGTGAGTTTTTCAGAGAATGATACTTATAATTTCCATCGCAATCTCTTTATATTTTCATACCACTGTGGATGCTGTAAGAGCAAGAGGAATAAAGGTGAAGTGGGCACATATACAAACTTATGCATAATTGTATCCACTATCTTTTACGAGCTTTGCAAATAGTAAATTGGTACACGTACTCTGGCAATGAAAATAAAGAGTTCGATTGACACTGACAAGGAGCACTGAGGCTTAGCTTACTAAGACAACAAAATGAATAATGTTCTAACATTCATCCTTTGGAGGTATATATCATATATAAAGAGAAACCACAATTAGAATAATAATTTGCTGTCTCATTAGCTAGTAGGTATTAGTCTATTGAAATTTTTGAATATTTTGTGTAACTCACAAGATTCCAAAGCAGTTATAACTGTGAAAGGCAGACAAGGGTTTCATGCTCCATTCGAATGGATCCCTGTAGGCTGCATGGTCAATTTTTGCGTAGCATCCATAGGGCACATATCATCTCACAAAGACCCTAATTTTTGCTTCATAACCATCCATCACCTGAAATTTCTGCAACTCAAATTATGAATTAGCTCATTCTCGACTACTCCAAATTATGGATATAGGTGCATCTATTCTATTTCACGAGAGGGACATGGCTTGGTCACTCAAGTGCAAAAATCTCTACACTACATACATTGTTACTTTACAAAGAGGACTTTCCAACTGACCCACAATTTGTTGAGAGAGAATAAAAACACTCGTATTTAAGAATGCATATCATCAGCCCGGTCATCAATAAATAAAATATTTGCTGGGCACATATTCTCTGCCTAGTCTGTTCTTAAATACCCTATTTAGCCTCATTGAGCTACTGAATGATAAATAGCATGAAAGTGGCCAAGGACTGACCATAAAACAAAACATCTACGGACAAGTGATTGTCATTTGAGAGAGGATACAGCAAAAATTCATGCTGTTGTGATAAGGGAAGAATAAAAAGCTTTGAAATGAGTTTGAATGTTTGATGTCCTACGAAGAAACAAAGTGCAACAAAAGGTTAAGGCACACAATGGATTGGTTCACGAGTCACAACTTCTTCTCTCATAGAGGAATTGGAATTCATAACACCTTGCTTTGATATATTAATTATAAAATCCAAAAATATCCTGAAATCATTATGCATGAAAATAATAGAGAAAAGAGTTAAATTGCACATCAGTGATATAGCTACATAATGTTTAAATAAAATAATATGAATTTGCTGACAACCTAATTCTCTATTTCCTGACTCAAATTCAAAGTTGACAAATGAGAGCTGAATGTAGGGCAATGAAGTGATAATAGACTCCACACAAAAAGTGGAATACTATGATTCCAAACTATTTTGAGCTAAATATTCAATTATTTGGGTTGAACATTACCAAGAGTTGTGATTGGCCTTTTGTACAAGGAAGTAACCACATTTGAAAGAGAGAGAGAAAACTCAAAAGCAACAGATGAGAACTACTGCATGTCAAGAATATAAAAAGTCCCTGTCGTGTGATGCATAATATCTGTATTGGTGACAGACGTCGGAGGCATTTAGAAAGAAGACTGTTGTCAGTGTGAGTTGTTGTCGTCATTGCTGTTGTTGTTGAAAGAGACAAGCCACCCAGAGGGAGAAGGCGCCGCAGAGGCATGCGCAGCAGAGGAGCATCCACGCATGCACGCAGGGCGCACTCTCGGAGGAGGGAAAGGAACTAGCTCTGGCATGTGGGGGGAGGGAGGTTTTTGCATAGTGGGTCATCCCTTAAGGGGCAGACCCATCCCCACTCCCCTCGCCATCCTCCTCTGGGTGGCTGGGGTCGGGTCATCTAACTCGTCCCGATGGCGATCGCAGGTGGCTGCGGATGTACCCCGTGCGGTAATCAATGACGTCGCGGCGCTGCCCAACCGTGGCTCCATGCCGCTGCCTCCTACTCCACCTGCAACGGGGAAACAAGTCTGAGAAGAGGGACCAACAGTAAATTGCTTGAGTGTGGCCATGCAACACTTCTTCAAAACGTTATTTCCTGCCTTAATGTGGTGACGTTCTTGCATCCAGATCATAGTCAACTCAAACATTCTTTAGATATTTATGAGATGGAAAAATTTTGTGTACTCACTCTCTCTTTTAAGAATATCACATTTAACTTTATAGGAATTAAGCTCACATCAAAGAGTGATTAATTCCATTTTAATTCCCCTGATTACAAATAATAATTAGTGAATGAGTTGCAGCTCAGCTGTTTTCATGGACTACATGTAGTGGAGAGCCCATCATCTGAGATAAAGGCAGCCAATCATTGAAAAATATACATAATTTGTTAATTCCTTGAAGTTTTGAATTTGGTCTCCATACCATTCATTGCATTTTATGCCAATTCTATTGAATTATTCATTGTACTTCTTGCAGGAATGGCTTGTGAGAAGATAAAAGTCAGCAAAACCTTACTCAGATGCAATGTGTTGCAAAAAAAATTGAGCAGCTAAGCAATGTAGATGACGTGGCAGCTGTCGGTGAGAGTAAATTTAGAAATGGTATGAGGAGGGAGAGACTGGTTGACACAATTTAAAGAGTGATTAATCAAATGACACTGAAAATTGGCATTACCCTGTGTAAATCCAGAAAATTATCTAACAGATGATCCCTGAATTATGGACAAGAAACATACTGATACATGATTCATACTGACGTCAAATTCTGATGAATAGTTGAGTCGACAACTGGAATGGCTGTTTCACCTTCCAGAAATGTTTAAGGTTTACTTCAAACAAGTTTTCTATTTCCAGAAAGAAAGGAGAATATGATGGTGTAATGAATTACTTAAACCCGAATAGTCTTCGATGTAGAAGAAAACAATTTGATGATATATTTCTATATTGTTTTGAACAATTACATAAAGTGCTCAACTTTATTATCATTTCTCTCTTTCAGAGTACCTTTGGTGAATGCCAGACTGAGAAATTTTTTTAATGTTCCTTATCTACTGAATAATTACTCTTTTTACATGCCACTGTACCGTGCAATGAGAGATGCAAATAAAATCTCAAGGGACATTGACTTTTTTGCCTCCTCTTCAAGCACCTTCAAAAGATATGTGAGAAGCAATGTTTCTTGACCGTTTTGCCTTATTTTATGTAATGTAATATCTATATTCCTATTTAAAATTTTTCTTATTTCAGTTGTTACTATTGTCATGACATTTTTATTTGAAGTTTTTCCTTTACACCCTTGATGTTTCTTTTTTTCTTTCTACTTTGAATACTTGTAATCAATGTACAACAACATAAAGGGTTTTCTTAATAACCCGTTAAATAAATATATTACTATTATTTCAATGCCCACTGATTCTTTCCATGCAATGATTAAAAACCAATTACTTTCTGTAAATAGATGCCAGTATTTTTCATCAATAATGTCCTTTCATTCTGCCCATGAAACTTCCTAAAACTGTTGAATTGAGGTTACCTAATTATCCTTACTTAAAACTTTTGTTTGTGAGAACAATCAGCTTTTAAACACTCTCAGGTAAGCCCTTAGATTAGGAACTGCCTACAATTGGTATCTCTTACAAAAAGAGTTATAAATGTGCCATTGAGTCGAAGACACATACAATTTCAAATTTATGGAGTTATGCATATCTAAACATTGTAGCTTAATATTGCTATATCCAAGCCCATACCTGAAAATGCCACAGATGTTATCTTTACTCTGGGAACTTACAGGACAAGAAAAGTATGTATGTACCTGCTCCAAATACTTTAATTACCTAATGAATGTGTTATTGATGACATCATTCATGCAGATGCTATGTCAGCAGCAGTATGAAAAAGAATGATAAGGAGAAATTTTCCCTCCTCATCCTCTGGTGCCACTGAATTTCCTAAGAAGTACCTGATGTTTTCTAGAGAATGTGTTAAGCCCTTTTCACTGAGTTCTCCCAAGGCTCAATCAAATGATGGACATAGAGGACTCTACCATGGTGAAAATCAAGACTACTACATCATTAGCAAGTTTATGTGATCTCAGCCACAGGGCGTTCTCTAATGGCATTATGTGTACTTCTTCCTTTCATTCCCTTGCTTCTTCCTTCACCTTGACTCGTGCTGACAGGGGCTAATGAATTTTATAGGAACGAATGACCAGTGACCAATTTCATCGATAAAATATGGCAACAATGACATAGTAGAAAGAGAACATTCCAACTTGTGAATGGGGATTAACTTGAAAACTAAAACCACAGATAGTATTTGCTCCCTTGGAACAACACTTTCAGTCAGAACTCCCCGAAGTTGACAGTCAAAATGTGAGTGAAGCACATATAACTGCAGATTAGAAAGCAGCTCCATTGTTCATAGATTAAAGGCACAAGTCAAGGCTTGGATTGATCTGTACCCTATCTTCTTAAAAAACTTTGAGAAGACTTTGCCAGGTAAGAGTAAAACATTCGTTTGCCCTCATAAGGACAGAAATGAAGCATGGTCCCCCCAAAATAGGAATCTATCAAGGGATGATTCAGAAACTTAAGGGCTCCATGTTCATCATTGTTCTCTTAAATGACCTTAAGGCTCTCAGCTGCAAATGAAAATTAGTTTTTCATCAGTTTTAATAAACAGTCTTGTTAAAAATATAAGTAGTATTCCTTAACTGTTTTAAACAATCCATTCCATTGATTCCTAAATAAAAGTTGCATTAAAAACTGCTTTGTTATGTTATATTTGATTAATATATGAGGATTTCTTGATTGAAGCTTTCGCGGCTCATGATGATTAAAAATAAGTCACATACGGGTGTATGCCGCATGTCGTGATGGAGATAGCCCCGGCGTTTCGCGACCGACTGCTGGTCACTTTTTCAAGAGAATAAAGTTTTTAAAAAGTAAAAAATTTTCATTATTCCCTTGAAAAAGTGACCAGCAGTCGGTCGCGAAACGTCGGGGCTATCTCCATCATGACACGCGGCATACACCCGTATGTGACTTATTTTTAATCAATATATGAGGAGTTTGTTCATGTTGGTTCAATACAAAATATTCCATTAGTTAACCCATACCCACTCTGTGGTTGGCTTATAATTGGCCACTACAGCCTTTATGGCCTCAATCCCAATTTATCAGATGATTAGGAGGGAAACGGTCAAGAGTGGGTCTCATTTCAGTTTTAGGTATTAATGTTTATTGAGTATGCAGTAGTACTTTATGCTACTATGAATTTTAATGCTTTATTTGAAACTAAGACAAAGAATGACCCGAGCAAATAATCACTACTTATTGTTTTCACCAGACTAAAAGGGGTAGGAATACTATTCAACTATGGTACATTACATCTTACTAAACACAATTCAAAGCCATCAATACAAAAAATACTAAAACTAGGAATTATGAACCATATCACATGAGTTATTATTTTCAGTGACTAAAAAATTTAAAAAATTTGAATGGGAAAGAATCCTGACAAGTAACATTCGATAATTTAGATGCTGTCATCAAACTAAACCCAAATAATGGCCCAACTTTGTTATTTATAGTCTTCTATAAGTTTAAATTATATTCTTCAACATCATGGAAGAAGTGAGCTGATCGTAGATCACAGAGTTTTCAAGGATACAAGGATGGGAGAAGATGAGATAATGATCTTCAATGGCTCACATACCGAATCTGTGTGCTCAGCATGAATGACCCTGAAGTAAGTCATATTGTTTATATAGTCAAAAGAACTATTGTGTGTTTTTTTGGTTAACTCATCCTGTTTAAATTTATTGCGGAAGATCCAAAGTCAGCGCAAGCAGGCAGCCATTTCATTCATATTTCAGTGATTACAATGCCTTAAAAAATGCAAATATAATAATATACATTAGCAAAATTACTGAAAAAGGCACCTGCAGATATAAATAAAATATTTTGCAAAATGAAATGATCTACGAAATCTAAGATCCTTATCTTCAACCAAGACAAATAGCATTACCATAATATTACAAATTAATAATAGAAATCAATACATAAATATAACTTTATCAAAACCATGCTCACCACTATTATTTCATTTTTGACATTATTGAAAATGCCATGCTTACAACAATGAAATAAATGTAGCTCAATACACGAATGATTCTAGGTGAAAAGAGAGAGCTTCAAACAAGGATGTCTGAGGCTCTTTGATACGTGAGTGGGGGCACCACCACATACCATCACCAATGTAGGTATATACTCACCTAAAAGGAGTAGGTGCAACGAGATGAAAACCCTCCATGCATCCACACTCCAACATCTGAGTTTGTTAGGTGACATTCCACTAACCAGGAAAATATTACAGGGATTGCTTGGGAAGCATGTGGGTTGCCTATACTTATATTTTTCTATCACTATTCACGCAAATGAAAACCATACATTTAATTGAGATGGCTATATATTTAATTTGCCTAATGTTGAAAGTTAAATTCATCATACTTTATTAGCAGACATTATGAAATGTAACCATAGAGAAAAATGCAGTTTCTCAAAATAGATGCACATGGGCTGGTGGTGTACTCAGCTGATGTATCATGGGCCGTTGCCGCAAGGGGAAAAACTTTGGGCAATATTACTTTCTGTAATGTCTGGTTCTTTTCCGGCAAACAATAGCAGTGTAGATTTCTCGGGTTTTGCACAGGCAAGGTCCTCCATATCTCATTCCAACATTTCGACAAACAACTCACCCATCGTCTTCAGGGATTCAGGAATCCAATACCATCTCCTCCATTCCTCGGGATATTTGTAAAAATACCCTGAGGAATGGATGAAATGGTATTGGATTCCTGAATCCCTGAATATTATTATTATTATCATATTATTATTAATATTATTCTAAGGGCGGTTTTTTTTTAAAGGTATATATTTCCGTCACCACCTTGTTTTATAGATACATCAATATATCATCATTATTCTTTCATTTTCTTCCATTTTCATTCATTTATTTTTTCCGTTCAATATCTTTTCCATCGCCCTTCCACTCTCTGAGGGGAAGGGCCGCGCACAGGGGAGGTCCGCCGAAGGGGCTGGTTACCGCAACCTTGGACCCCATCCCTCCATGCATGAGGCCCCCCCACCTCCGAGTGGCGATGCCCCAGTAAGGCTCCGCCCTTGATGTTAATATATGGTTGCCCTGAATATGATGGGCAAGTTACTTACGGAAATGTTGGAAGGAGATATGGAGGACCTTACCCAGTGCAAAACCTGAGAAATCTTCACTAGCATTACTTTTTGCTGGGAGAGCATTGCCTTTCATTATTATGGCTGCACATCTGTCAGCATCTTTTCACAGTAGATTGCCACTTGCACATATACCTAGAAACCCATACGCTTATTAGTATCCAACAATTTCTGGGCACTAAGTAAATTCTTGAAGAATCCTGTAATGTCAGCAAGAGTCTCCTAATCTTGCTTGGCATCTGATCCTTTTGCTCTATGCCTGGTGGCTCAGTTTTCAATTTATCCATACTAACTTGCCACTCAGAGAGACTATGCAACTGCACTTCCCAACAATGTCACACCCAAAAATTTTCATTTTTCCTCAGATTACCAAAAAGAATTTCCCGAATTGAGTTTCATTCACAGGATTGTCTACCCTGTCTGATGGATCAAGCACATAATTTTTTGAGAGCCGCAAAACGATGCATACACACATATCTTACGCTGCACTTGCTAGTGCTTTCACAATAATAACCAATTTGAAAAAAATTAGTTTCTTTGTGGCGAAAAAATTAGCATGCTGCAATTCGCTGATGACATAAGTGTGTCAGAGCAGAGATGAGAAAGGGACCTGAAGAAAATTATAACAATTAAGAGTAAGACAATGTTAGGTATAGGCAACAAATCAATATGAAAAATAAAATATTAGCCTGTAGTAAAAGAGACGAGGTGAAGACCAACCTGAAACTATGAAACCAAAAACTTGAGGTGATGGAATTCTGCCATCTGGATAGCTGAGTGACCAGTAATGGACGATGTACAATGGAAATGGATACTAGAATAGCCCAAGCAAAGCAGGCTTTCTTCAAAAAGAGGAGTCTCCTAACAGCTGAAAATATGAACATTGCAGTAAGGATGCAATATTCCTTAGAACTTGCATTTGGAGCATTCTTCTTTCTGGTAGTAAGGCATGGTCGATAACAGAAGCAGAAAAGTCAAGTTGGAAGCTTTTGAGATGTGGTGCTACAGAGGAATCAAATGAATAGATCATGCAAGTAATGTGTGAGCCCTAAGAAAAGTAGGAAAGAAGTCTTTTGAAAACATTGGGAAGAAGACTTAATCGGCCACATCATGAGACACTATAGTCAGATGACAATAATCACTGAAGGACAGGTTGAAGGGGAGAATGTCAGATGAAGGCCTAGGACAAAATGCATAGAGCAGGTGATGAAGGATGTAAAACAGAAGAATTAATAGGTTTTAAAATATTTGCTGATACGAGAATTGAATGGAGAGATATATCAAACCAATTTTGGATGGAAGAGTGTTGATGATGATGGTGAAACACTCTGATTTCAGATGATGAAAGAATCAAACATGTGGTTGAGTGATTTGAGAGCCCCTGACAACACAGGAAAGGATTTGGTGAGAAGTTCTCAGCAGGCAAAAATAGAAGAGCATTCAAAATCTTCCAGGGTTACCATTCAGGTCTACAAGCCGATCAGCTTGAGAAATAAATACTCATTTTTTATTCATAGGAAATGGATTTCATTTCTCTCTAAACAATAACTTCCATGTGTTGCTTGGTGATAGCTTACGCAGTGGCGGATCAAGGGGAGGGGTAGTCACCCCACCATAATTTCTGGAAAAGCTAAAAAATCTTTGAGGCGGCTCTCTGATGAAAGTTTCCATCTCACCACCTTAATAGACAAAGTTTAAAAATAATTTAGGAATATCTAATTGCCACTTCTCCACGCATATCTGACTTTAGGTGCATTATCACGGAGAGGTATTGCATACCACCAAGGAAAGTAATCAACCGCATCACTAAAAAAAGACCAAAAGCCCCACTTCAGCTTAAACAAACTAAATGACAGCGTGATATCATCCCTTCTAAATTTTGCAAGACAAACCTGGGGGTTTTGCCAAGCTCATCTTGATTAGAACCCCATTTCCTAAATCCTCCCCAGTCTCTTCTGATAATGCAGGGTCAAGATGGATTCAGTGGTGGCTGGTGCTTGTGAGCTGAAGAGCTGTAGCACATTAAATATTCGAAAATGAGACACAGGATCCTTTCTGAATACCATTCAAGTGATTTTTCTGCACTAATCTTACACACATGTATCATGTCCGCAGAATTCTCCTCTGGACAAGGGGTAATAAGACGGCTCTACAGCTACTGCTTGTCAGCTCACAGCCAACAAGATTCTGCAAGGATTCTCCTCATCCATTAGAAAATGTGGTTTTGCTAACCACATGCTGTGCTGTGCATCAGACCCTATATAAATCTCTATCCACCCCTTTATATATTCCTTGCAGAGGCAAAGTGTTAATTTTGGCCACCGAGTAACAGCACTTGTTACACAACTTTGGTTACATGAGATTTTATGCACCACTGATAACATGTACTGTGGATTAGTCTGGCGTTTGCGGACTAAAAACTTAAGAAAATTTAACAAGAAAGGGTACAGCCATGATTGGGTGTGTAGATGTGAAATTAAGAAGGCCTGTTTTTTTTCCGTGTTTGCTAATAGGGTGGTTTCCTATTTTTTTTTATTGCCTAAATCGAAAGATTATTACTCCTGGAGTATGCATTTCAAACTTTTAGATTTTCAAATGACGATATCTATTTTTCGCGATTGAACGAAAAGTGAAAATTTTCAAGCACGCGAAAACGCGACGGCTAGGTATGAATGCCGGGAGAAAGCCCGTGTGACGTCATTCTGGTTCCTGCTGCCGCAAAGTGAGGTGACCTTGGGGCGAGGACATGTGCGCCACAAGGTGCAGGCTGCTAGCAGGTAGCCGAGTAACCTGCAAGCAGGTAGTGCTTGGCATAAATGAGGATTATAAATACCTTATCAAACGAAGGAAAATTTCTGACCATAGGCAGTTCTAATAGGTGATTATTAAGACATGTTTCCCTGAGCTCTGTGCCTCATGCATGCATTAGTAATCTCAGACGTTGTAAAAATCCTATCTACTCATATAGAAACAAGGTCCCTGTGACGTCACATGGAGTGGCATCACATGGGTGCCAATCAGGCCTTTTTCAAATGAGGATAAAATTGACCATTGCCATTCGTCTAAACCAGGATTCTAAAACCAAATAATATGTATATTATGAATACACTGATGGTGGGTAACGAATCGCAATCAATGCCTTTCGTTTTCTTTGATGAAGGAAACTACCCTATTGGCTAGAGTGACTACATTTCCACATATTTCAATGTTGTGTGGGAGTGAGGAGGGTTCAATAGAGGGGATTCAGGGGGCAGCACATTGCAGATCTTCATCTTCAGCCGCCACTATATGTATTTCACATTCTGCCTTCCCCAGAGAAACCAATAAAAATGCTATCATGCCAGACACACTGATCATTCAGCCACAATACTTGCTCCAAAATAAATTAGCAAACCTGCTCAGCCAGCTGATGTGGAATTTTCTCTGGCTTCCTGCAGTGGCCGACATTCCAGGGAGACAGAAAGACTTCCTCACCACAGGGAAATTTTTTAGTTTACTGAACAAGTCATATACTTGTAACATATATAGCAAAGATGTGTATCTAACAACTGTCCAACTCTGGCTGAAATCAAATAACTTGCACTCTAATAAGGTGCTATTAAAGTCAGTGCTTCACTCAAACTACCTCAAAAAATGATAACATAATTTTTTAAACCATGTAAAAAATATTTAAATGCATTCCGATCTTAAAATTCTGACCACACACACACACAGCATTTGAACGGTCATGAGTACTAGACACCAGACTGATCCACAGAACAAGTACCTAACTTCTCTCACAAAAAAATTTGTTTCACTAAAAGTCAAATGTAACAAGTGGTCTCACCTTGCAGCCGAATTTAACACATTGTCCCTGCTAGGACTTCAAGGAGTACCAGCACTGTTCAATTCACAGCACCATTTGCATAGCATCTGCATGTGCAAAATTGCATTTTCCAGTGCTTAAGGAGAATCCCAGTAAATACTTGCTGGCTGTGAACTTACCATCAAACCCCACAGTCTCATTGAGTATTACCCAATGCCTGGAGAGAAATTAAAAAGACTTCATACATGCATGATTGATAAGTACAGAAAATCACTCCAGTTATATCCAGAAAGGATCCTATGAGTCTCATTTTAAAAAACTAACTTGTAGCAGGTCTTCAGGGCACAAGCAGTAGCTGTGATGTTAAGTGACGACTAGTCACTTTGTTTCCTAAGAATAAAGTTTACCATTTTCAAGACAACAAAAATCAATCACAGACGTTCTTGAAACTTTATCATCTCCAAAGCTAAATTCTTCTTTTAAGTAGAATGTACTACATACTGATACTGAGCCATTGTGATTGAACAAGGATAGATTTAAAATTCCAATGGCAACTGTCAATAAAAAAAGTGCCAATCATCATCACTGATACATCCTGAAAGATGTATCTTTTCCAGAAGTCATCTAGTAATGCCATGACTGGGTACTACATTGTCTTATGGGTACGAAGGAAGGTGGCACATTTTTTTCCCATTCATAAGGTGCAAATAACATTTATTCCTTGGTCCACTTAATTCTTGTCACTATTGGAGGAAGAACTGAGATGCTATTACAGAAATCCATTTAGGTTAAAAATGAGCAAAACTAGATCTGCCTCTGTCTAATGCACTTTCTCACTCTAATATCTGCCACTCTCACCATTTGTACCTAAAGGTTCCAAGATACACAGTATGTCTTCACAGACCTCTGGGAGCTGGCAAAACTTATGAACATTATTTGGCTGTGGCATCTCACACTTTGTGAATATGTCAACTTACTGACAATATTTCAATTCATACCCACTACGCAGAAATAACAGTCATTAATGTAGCTCCATCCAAACCTTAGGCACACTGAATTTACATACTTCATTATACCAGTAGTCCATAGCCGTAAATGTACATCTCTGCACTTCTCTTACACTTATTCCCAGTTTTAACTCTATTTTTTTCTTATCTTACAGAGGGTATTATTCATTATTATTATTTTAATAGATGTGCATCAGAAAATTTAAAACCAGGGGAGCATAAAAAAATTAAATGAAGCACATCATGCACAAAAAAGGTTAATTCATATTATGAATTCTACACCTGCATAATTTAGGGGAGATCTAAAACGTAGAGCTGACAGGGAAAACCTAACTACATATATAATCACATTTAGGGGCAAAAATACCGTTGAAGCCTACTAAAAATTTCCAGGAATTAAAAACTTTTCCAGTAGAGATGCACCATTGATATTTTTTCCCTCTCCTCACCACTCAGCAGTGTAAAAGTAGAAAATCTTTAAGTGTTGGAAAGGGAATATTGGGCACTAACAATAAGCCCATTTCGTCCCAATCCTAATATGTACAATGTAAAATATATCTCTAATATGCTCCATGGTTACAGTCATCACGAAAGAGAGAGAGAAGGAGAAGAAGAAGAGCACCGACAACAAGTTAAGAGAGAGGGAGGCGATATTTGATCACACTTGTGACATTACCTTGCACTGTGGCTCAGCATGATGACATTCCTGGGGTGGTGAGTGTGAAGATGATGGTGGTGGTTGATGTAGAAGTCAGTCGCAGGGGTTGACCGCGTGCAATTGTGACAAAATGGAGCGGCATCACGCAAGTGGTGGTGGCCGTGGTTGTGTTGCCAGCAGAGGGAGAGAGAGAGAGACAGAGAGGGGAGGGGGGATTGTGTTGTACACACAAGTGGGGAGGGGGCGGAGAGAGGGTGAGTCCACCCAAATGCGTGCGCAGCCCACAACATGGGTGTTGACCATGCGCACTCACATTGTGCTTGAGAGCACACATTCACATAAAGGTCAAAATACTCTCAATTTTCTATTGATTTCGTTTCATTTTCTCTCCACCAGTTCTGAAACCTTCTTTTTTACACCCAATATTCTTCAAAAATCAAAAAGGAGGTAAATACTTAGAGACATTCTCTGAAAATGCACCTCTTAAGGTTAAAATCTCCACATTTCCATGCAAGTGAAATTTTTTTCCACCTTATCAACACAAAAAATTTTGATAATTGTAAACTTCACATCAAAATTTTTCAAAAAAATGTTGCCTACATGAGGTTCGTTGTTTTCAATTTGCATTATTTAGTTATGACTTTCAGTCCTTGGGGTAATCTTTCCAAAGCACGTCCATCTATGAGACCCACCCCCAACAATGCCTGACTCAATCATTCAAACTAGTTGCCGTGGCACCCTTTCACCCACAGCTCCTACATCACCAACAGCTGGCCCTCGTCCATCTCAAGGGAAGAGCAAGCTCTATCACACACAGGCCTTAAGTGTACTCATGACAGCTCTTACGTCACTCATATCTGGGCAACATGGGCATCTTTACAAATCGTTATCATTCTATTTCATCCAATTTATGAGCTCAAATTGTAACTACGAAGGCAAAGAGACTTATAAAGAATACTCTATGACAATTGAATAGGTACTGAGTATGTAATACACAGCCACACATACAGTCACACACAAGAAGATTAAATCTATGCAGTAAAATCACATAAGCTACGCATAATGATGAAAAATAGAAGTAAAGAGAAATACATATGAAATATGGGCATACTCTAAAAAGGTTGAGAAAATATTGACAATCTAGATACGAATAGCAGCAATAAATGCACTACTCATCAGAGCTTTCTTCTGTAAAACATCGCAAAGGATTCGACATTGCAGGGAAAGCACTGTGGATGTTGGGGTGGTTAAGACAAGAAGACATCTCATCATTATATAAAGGTAACGTTTCCCTTCACATCTTAGGACTAAGATACAATATGAGATTGCAATTCAATCTTAACTTTAATGTTATCCAGGATGTCTGCACAGCTGAATGGACAAATTACTGAAGCCCAGGTCATTCCACCATCACTGCATAATATTTATTGCTTTACACATGACACTGCAATTGGTGTATTCTTGTGTATATCGATGTTTAGTACACCTCTTTTCTTTTCACATCTAAAATGTTAGTACACTTAACAATGCCCATATAGGCCCATCCATTGCCGGGATAAATTAAGATAACTATCCCAATCGCCCATTCTTTTTATAAATTCATAAAATTTAGATATCTCACTACATTAGAAACTCCCTCATAAAAAACATTGACAGCTTATAACGAACTATTCCTACAAATTTAAGGTCGTCCTCTTTCCAATAATCGCATGATATCAAAAGTCTTCTAATTATTAATTTAAAAAATATTAATATAATAAATTCAACTTATGAACATTAACCATTCTCCGATATTCTTGAAAGTGCATTTACTTGATTGATTAATAAATTTAATGTAGGCTAGTTTTCAATGGAGCAAGCAGCAGATTGAGTTTGATGGTTGAGAAAGAAGTACCGTATTTCTTCGATTATAGTCCCCTCTCTGAATATAGTCCCCCCCCCATAATTTTAAGGCTTCAGTTTTCGGAAAAGTTAAAAAAATGCGTTTGAATATAGTCCCCCCCTTCACTTTTACCACAGGCATTTTTGGAAAAAAAGGGGGGAATATATTCAGACATATATGGTATGTGAAACTCCTCCCACATATAAATTGGTTGTGCGTGTATCTGAATGAAACCCAGTCTATATCCCGGACAAACTGCAATATTGAGAAAGGTACCAGAAAAAGATTCTTTCCATATCCTTACTGCAAGTACATCTCCCTCATCCAAATCATTAATATTCATGAAACAATAGTATCCTAAATTCTCAAGGATAATGTGCATCCATGCATAATGTGCAGGTTAATCTTAGGCTGTTTTCAGAATATCTCAACATTTTAAATTATAACACGCAATAATATTATGAGCAAGAAATCTGCCTAACCTTGGTTACAGAAATTCATTTTCACGGAAATTTGCAAGCAATGTCACCATTTTACTGATTTAATTTTGAATGCTCTATTAAAATTTGTCGTAAAGTACCTACCAAGTAAGTTTTACATACAACACTTACTCTTTCACTGTAGGTATAACTTGCATTAAAGAACTTCAAAACTCTAAAATAAAACATACATATCACATGCTTTGTACATGAGAATTTGGGGTGACAGCGCAATGGAAAATAACATAGTGCTGCAAGAGGAGGTTCACTCCGCATAGTACTCACTAAATCCTGGCCATAATCTGGGAGAAAGAGAGTCCATACATTGTGTTGCAGTGCAACTGGGAAGGCCCTGACTGTAACTTTCTTCAATACATATAGCAAAATGCTATCCACAATATTGCCAAACAATTAAGCTCGCTTGTACATAGGTAGCCACAGTAACATTTCCAAAAATTTGAGGTACTTAGCCAAAAAAACATGTTTTATACGTAATTGTCAAGGGGAACATGAGTAGAGCACTTGGAAACTAAGCAAGGGTCATCGGTTCAAATCCAGAGTGACACCCACAAACAAAATTCCTTTAAGTGCATATGGTAGCCCATGGGAAAGGATCTGGCTATCCCACTGTGATCATGTGTTTTTCATATGCTAGTAACTTATTCTAGGGTGATTTCAGCCCTTGCCAATCCAAAATAACTTAGGTATGGGTTGTATGACAAAGTGAGTAATTGTGAAGTTTCAATGTTTCCGTGTTGGATTCAAATTCTTGACAGTCATCAGTTTCAATTTTTCTACCTCCCGCCATGAGCCCAAAATGCTGAAATTTATTTTTTTTGTATGTACTAAAAGTTGAAACATTATTTGGAAACCTAATGAATAAATATTCAAGAAGTGAAAATTTTGTTCTCAGGGTTTGCATCATTTATGTTAATAGACAAAATTATATGTACGGCAAGCGGCATTCTACACAATGCTTGAAATCAAGATGATTGGGTTGGCAAGATTGCAAGAAAGATATTTCATTTTCATAAGATCGATAGAGACAAGGTGTTATGCCTCTAATTCCTGAACATATGGGTTAATGCTCCATCTTTCTCCATCATATAATTATGTCTAGTAACAAGTAATGAATCAGAATTATCATTTGCTGTCTTGACAATTTTATGGTAGGACACTACAGTAGATCTCTCACCAAAATTTTTGCACCTACGACAATTTTCTAGAAGCCAGTTAACTCTCTTGGAAGAGAATAGATAGAGATCAAAGACGAGCAGCCACTAGCTGAAAAGGGCACCAAAGAGTAATGGGATGGAGCAAACTGGTAAATGAAAACAGTGTCATGCACACACAGAATCGTTTATTAAATACTTCATATCAAATGCAAAAAGGACACAGGGTTCAATCACTGAATGCAATTATAAGTGAAAAGAGATCACTCAAAATGACCGCTCCATAATTTGATTGGAAATTGAGAGGAAAAAGGATTGGGACTAGGACATCAGGTCATTGGAGCAACTTGATACTTCAAAATTAAGTATAGACAAAAATCAAATATTATTATTTAAGACAAGGATTTTATAAAAACTGCTTCAAATTACAGTATTCCATATTTTTATATAGATTTATGGAGTCCTTTACAACATAAATTTATGGGCATGATTATTTCGCCATAGGATTCTCAATTTAAAAAAAAATATATTAATCGCTGCAAGTAGTTGCCACCCAGTTGACTCTTGAGAGAAAATGCTTTTTGAACTTTATAGATGTGATGTCATATGGGCGAAACTACATTTGCGAGAGTATTAATCAAATATTACAATTTCACTCTTCAAAAGCCATTAATTTGAAATTTTTAGACGAGGTATTAGTATTTAATAATTGTAAGGTATATTCACCACCACAGGGATAAGTTAAGTAACTTATTAACAGTGTGATCGAGGAAATTCTTAATCTTTCAAAAGTTGATGTAAAAATTGACTCAAGATAAAAATGAATCATTTTAATAAAAGCATTATTGAATGAAAGGCATTCCAAAAATCTTCACTTCCAGCCAAATCCTCTTCACACAAACAAGACATAGATGCAGACTCTTTCCACCCATCAATTTTGCTCTTGTTAGCTTGAATTTTTCTCATGAAAAAGGCCATGAAATAATATGGGTACATTTCCTGCTCCTTGACAAATACTTTGGCATAATTGATTTTCCTTGTAGATTGCGAAAAGTTGATGGTGACAGTTCTGCTAGTAGGCTTATTAGTTCTCTCTTATTAGCATCCATTTGTCACATGATAACAGTCCCCTTAGCAGTGCAGTGGCATAGCGAAGGGTGGTCCAGATCCCCCCCAAAATATAAAAACATACTTTCTTCATAAAAGAAAACAAAATATTTGAAAAATCATGCATTTAAAAAAGATTTCTTTGGAAAATGTAGTTTTTTCGATAATGAAAAGTGTTCAAATTAGTTTAAAAGCTTCTACCTGTTATCCTGTTTATAAAAAATTTTGCCCCCAGGTTTTGGACCCCCTCGGACGAAATTCCTGGCTACGCCACTGCCTCAGGGGGAAAAAGATTGAATTAGGTACTGAATTTTTAATGCTAGCTGCATTTGCAGTTCCATTTAATTACTTTGCCCACACATGTATGTGCCCTTTCATCCCGAGACACAAATTTGAGAACATAAAAATTCTCTGCTCTAAGAGCATAATTCCTCACACATCACATGATGGCTGCCTCATTTTAGAGCACCAAGATGGGCCCAAACATAATATGCCTCCTAAACTGTTAGCAAATGCAGTGCATGTGTTACAGCAGGTAATAATGTGCAGGCGTATGTGAGTCCACTACAGACATTGGGAGGGGAAACCCAGCGACGGGGAGGCTAGGAAATTTGACCAAACCTACATCCACATAATCATATGTAACATTGTCCTTAACAACATTGCCACAGGATGAACTGATTTGTGTCTGGAAGCATGAATCTGGCAATGTTACCTGTCCTAACAGCCTTCAGCAAGTTAGCAACTTTTTCCAGCTCAAAATTACTTTATTTGTGTCGCCCTACTGTCCAGTTCCATAGCAAGATTTGTTATAATGGCAACTTTGTGTCCCCACTTTACCAGATGAACCTATCTCCGTATTGACTGAATCCAAATTCCCTAGCAACTTGACCTCCGTTTCATGATAAAGAAGCTGTTATAGCTTGTATGTCATGACAATTAATGCTAGAAACATGCTCTCTATTTACTTTATTTTAATGCATGGGTTCTAAATTTTTCTATTAGAGATGGGTCGAATAGCAGATTCCTCGAACTCGAATGTCAAATTCAATTATTAAATCATTGCTCAAATATTCAAATACCTTGAATACTAGAATTGCGCAAAGCATATTAAATGCACTTTTTCTTCTATTTCACTTGATGAATTGAAAGGTATATATCAAATTTATTTTTAAAATGAACTTTTTCATTTTTAATAAATTCCCCACATTGATTGTTGTTGCTTAACATCAGCATTTCCGTAGCACTTTTCCGAAGGTATCTGTTTTTGTTGGGTGACTTTGTTGACAGACTTGTCATCTCCAAAGCCAACTGATTTTTATCGTCTCACTTTATTTGAATGCTGGATGTTGGTAATCACTGATTTAGAATCGTACATCAAGAATTGTGGCAAAAGTGAATAATTGTTCTTTTTCCAGAAATTCATACCAACTTTTATGGAAAACAGGAAATCATTAACCAAACCTTGTAGATGACTATGTGAAAACTTCTTAGTTTCTAGGAATTTAATAATGCTATTCAGTAGGGGGATAACTTAAGAAACTATGACTGCACTTCCACGAGCGAGAAATGTTGGCTCCTTCAAAAACATCCAGAACATCAATCAATTGCTTGATGGCATCACACTATGGTGGAGTTATGTCTACATTAAAACTCAGGTTAGAGGCAGCTAACGTTATGGCTTACTTCTGTTCAGGAAGACACCTCATCATTTGAAAAAGGGAGTTCCATCTTGTGAGTTCATCCTGGATGAGCATAGAATGAGAAGTTGTGAATATAATTTTTAGAATGTTGGTATATTGATGGTATGCATTTAGCCAGGGGCCTGCGCACATGCCGTTTTTACTATTATTTCAATGAAAATTTCGATCCTTTTTCAACTATGATGCATCATTGAGGAGCCGTCGTTCGGCTTAAAGAAACAAAACTGATGTCAGAGGAAGCCTGCATCCTTGCAGTCTTTGAATTCGTGATGGTCTTTCCGATAAGTGGAATGGTTCGGGAGCAGTAGCTGGATGCGTAACCATGTGCCCAATGCGTAACAGAAGGTACCCCAAAAGTCAATTTTTTTCCCGCCATTTGTAATTTTTTTGAGAGGTTTCGAGGCGGAAACCGGGGATTTTCTGATTTTTTTCCCCCGATCATTTTCGGTTCCCCACGTCGAACGATATCTTTTCAGCACTTTTATCTGCGAATTTGAAGTAATTCATTAACTTGCCCAAAACGGCACTGCATAGCATAGTCATTCGCAAACGACTAGAGTTCTATAGGTTTATCTGAGTCAACTACCAATGACGTGCGTGTGACAGTGCATGGCGCAAAATTCAAAGTATTCGAGATCGTACTTTTAGCATAATTATTTGAGATCTCGAATATTAAATACTGCCAAGTATTCGAGGTATCTGAGTAATTGTGGATACTATTCGCGCATCTCTAGTTTCTATCCATGGTTTCTGATTCCGCTTTGTTTTTCATTAATTAAGCAGTTTTTTCCGAGTTCCTACAGAAATATCTGCAAATAGTGTTGTTAAATGAATTTTCCCTTGAAACCGATACATATCCGTAATTTTGGAGTGACTAACCAACAGTTTATCGATCGAGTTTCAAACAAATATGTAAATCAATGCCAAAAAAAAACAAGGTAATATTTTGGCAAAAAGTTATGAAAATAAGAATAGCACATGATAGTATCAGCATTAAATTAACATACTTGTTTTATGACCTCTCCCCTCAACTTGCTTGGATGGAAGATGAAGATGAGAGGATAGTCAGATGAAACAAGCAGGGTGCTGCAGCAAGAGAGTGCCACAGTAATGTTTCCTTATTGAAAAGTTCACATCTCAATTCTCAATTGAGATAATGATATGCAACCAAAAAAGGATATAAATTCTTGTTCTCTCAAAATTTCATATGCAGTAGGTATGTGTAAATCTAAATTATATGATACCTCAGCTTTCAGGCAAAAACATTTACAAAAATTACATAACAACAGATCAACACTTTTTGATCAAATGCTATTCAATTACACATAACAACCTTTTGTCTCAATCAACCATAAATGGAAGTACGTCATTATGGAGAAAAGGGTTATAAACTTTCAGTATAAGTTTCAAATCAGATTAGAGAACAAGTACCTAGAAATAGCTTATGGGTCTGGGCAGACATAATTTAAGATAACTGAGTCAAGAGGGACAACAAAAGAAGAATATTTGCAGCTGAAGGAACTTCTCTATTTTGTATCAGTGACTCATCAGTCAATATACATACTGGGTGATTGACTTATGGTCTAAGAGTGATCAATTTGAGATGCCATCTTGGCATCCAATGAGAATAGATCAGAGAAGTGACAAGAGCAGAGGTGGGCCAGCCAAAATGATGATTGAATTTCAGCAACTGCAGCCATGAAAACAAAATTGTAACAGTGTGGTGTACAATAATGCCTGGAGTGTGGATAAAATAAGTGCAAGCAGCGTGTGAGAAGACAACAGGTATGCTGAATATATGCAACCTGATCACCATCGATACCAAGATACTTCATGACCTTGAAATCAACATTTTCGGGCTACAAAAGTATATGTTGTCAAAGATTAACAATGTTATCTTGCTGGCATCCTCTTGTTTAGAAAACTGTTGTGAATCTATGTCAACAGCAGAAACTTGCAAGTGAACACTACATAACCTTTTCAGTTTTTTCCTCCATATGTGCTAACCAGACAACTGCTTCAGCAAAGATTTCGACAATAATAAAATATATGCATACTTGCAACATGGTATATTAATGTGTACATGTTGAGGAATATGATTCTCAATAATGTAAGATTAGTAAGGGGTGTAGCCAGAAGCTCACTAAGGTCACATGTAAAACTAATTGGTGATTCATTGCTAAGACTTAATCGTGTACACTATGCAATGAAGATTGTTTCAAGGGTACATATTTTTCCTTCAGTGTTGCTCTTCTCTTGATCCTCAATAATATCATTCAGATTCGTCAAAAGGCTATACCATTTCAAACAAAGTAATCTATCTGAGCTTCCTTGAATTCCCATTTGATACATCATTGTGAAACTCTCCATTTTAAATGCTGACTCTACTCATTGAATGGGATGAATATTGCCAAAAGTATTATAAGAGTTAGGGAATGCACTCACAGAGATAAGCTGTATATGCAAACCTGGAATAGCTGTGCAGTTTGCACAGTTTAACGGATACAGTGTTCAAATTAAATCGCATCTTCATCTATGACTCACTCTCTCAATAAACAAGCACAGTGATATAAATATGATTTCTCATTTATGTAAAAATTTACTGGTATTAAACCCAAAAAAGGGTGATATTTCACTGCTCTGCAAAATATCAGCTAAAATAATAGTCTTCTGATCCACTGTGTAAAGAAAGACAAAATACACCCATCCTCTTATCTGGCATTCAGGGAGAATTTGATAACCTCTCCAGTCTTCGGGTGGGTTCAATTGTAAACTAACATGTCCCAAATAGCAGTCGTGTGTAGAGATGTATTTTTATAGGGAACAAAGATTTTTGCAAGGCTTGATCAATTCATTTTAATAAAGGACATACCATCATATTTTATAGTCAAAATTAATCTGATATTTAAAAAAATAAGGAAGTATGATGGTGCAAGTAGATGGATTAGAAGTTCTATGATCCTTGCGGTGGGTGATGTACAGCTTGAATGCTAAAAATTTTCCTCATTTCGAGGGGGCGTCCTGAGCTTCCTTCCCCTCTACTAGATAGCTAAGTTCAATCGACATTTCTTGAGACTGATATGTAACAACCTTGATATTGTTAAATCTAGGCAAATTGGCTTAATGTAAATCTATTAAAATTTACGTACGTAAAACTTTTTGAAGTCAATTAATAATAGGAGGATCAATTCAGGGCAGACTGTATGGAAGTAACAAATTGTTATGCTTAGAACAGTTTTGAAATTAATCCCAATAAAAGTTGTGGAGATTTATGAGCTACACATACACACACACACACATGTATGACAGCAGAACAGCAAATAAGTTGCATACACGTCCCACAATCTTAACCCCTTCATCAACAGTGCCTTCCCAGCCAAACAAAACAAAAAGAACCTTTTTCACTTTCATCCAAACTCTTTTCTCACCTTGAGTGGTTAAATAATTGCAGTGGGTACCAACATGTGCACTTATAAATCTGTGACACATTTCAGGGACACAAGGGGAGAGTTGCTCTATCTACATCACAGACAGCCAATCAAACATTCATCAATTCAAAGTGAAGAATAATTTAAAAGCAGAGATTAATAATGTACTAAATTTATATTGTTAAGTTAAGTTACAACTTCTTGAAGCAAATCACATAATGATCACAAAGGTTATAATTTGCAAAAAATATAAATATAGTGATAAGAGAAATATGAGAAAGCTAGAAGTCAGCATTCTTGAGCAGAAAGAAGGTAAAATATATGCACAATTACTTATAAATAAATGATACATGAATGGTAGTGCATAAGTGTGGATGTGTATGGATTGAGGCGGCAGTGTTGGACGATGAGATTTCTTATCAAAAAAATTGAAATCAGGAGAAAAGGCATCAAATGGCCACATCAGTGAGTCATAGCTGCAGAGATGCAAGTGACAAAGTAAAAAGGAGCGTGCAAAGGCAATATCAATTGATGATGTCATCGAGTTCTCAACTTTGGGCTCACAATCAAACTTTCTCAGCAATCAGAAAAATCAATTGTGTCTGTGTTGTCTTTTCTGAATTGAGGTAAATAATTGAAATATTTAAGGCCAAGATCCTAACCAGCAACGGGGGTAAGGTGTTCAAACCCCCCAAAATATTTTAGACATACAATATTATGAACAAAATGGATCCCTATAGGGATCCCCACCAAATCCCCACCAAAAAAAAGTTAATTTTTCTGGCTACTGACATTCTACAGAGCTAAGAGCCCCAAAATGTGTTCCATAGAGCCAATCATTTCATTATAATATTTATCTCTGGCTCTTAACCTGGTTGAATTAAGTACTTACAATGAATTTGCTCTTTGAACAAACATTTAATCACAAATAAAATGCAACCAATGTGTACATTGAAAATCCCTTGAAACCAGAAGCTATAGCTTCATTTACCATTAAATTTCAAGAGTGATAAAATCCCTGTTTCTTTCATGGTGCTTTGCCATAGAAATATACCATCTGTGAAATATTATTACTAACGAGAATCATGGAAATGCAAATAACTTTATTTTTATTTAAATGCAACAATTTCACAATTTTGTAACTATTACAATAGTTTATTTTATTAGTAACTATTTTTCTCAATCAGTTAAGTTACTAACTTATTATTCCTCATTGATTATTAGATGCCATAGCTCAGTATTGACTATATTTTATAAAATAGCTGGTACCTTCATAATGTTTGCAGTATTTTTAGGAAGAGCATTTAATCTGAAACTCTTTAACTTTCGTAGATACTCAATCTATCACAAATTCAACTGTTTTCTAGATAAAAGTTATCACTCCCATCAATTCATTGAATATATATCACCAGAAGCATTTTACATGACAAAATACTTTCAGTTTTTATTTTTGTTCACAATGTAGGAACCATTTATGTGAATGGTGCATTGAGGAATGCTAATAGTCATATTTTCTTACCAAATATATTGGGTATTATAAAATATTTACTTCACCACATCACAATGGCAAGTAGTATCAAAATGCCCTCTAGTATTACTATATGCTAACAGTTTACACCATGTGTCATACTAACTTCCATCTTTCATAAATGGTTATAAACTTATCACATACATGTGAACATTGCCAGGTAACAAATGTAAGTTTGCCACCAACAATAAGTGAGCAACTGTATTATCATCAAATCCTAAGGGTTGTTTAGTTGTCAACCCACAAAGCATGAAGTTTTTAACATTTTAACATAGTTTAAGTGTTTTCACGCAATCTGCACTTGTTACAATTATGAACACCATCACTTTTGTGCATTATCATAATAAAGTTGGCTTAGGTTTCCCTTGCGAACTTGAACAAAAAGTCATAATGGAGAGAGTAAATCTTAAACCATACCTGAGGAGACGTGTGATGTAATCAGGCCAGTTATCCGGGAACATGACCAGGAAGAAACCGACGGAAATTAAAACAATACCTGCAAGCTTCATTCCAGCAAAGTGAGCACCATACAGCACCACATCCAGAGCTGCGGGAAAATTTATTAGAGACAGTTTACTAGATAAATATGTACGAATACACCTAAAGAGCGATTCATTGAACAAGAGCCCATTAGAAATTTTAGGCAGGAAGAATATAGAAGTGCATAATACCAAGAAAGAAGAGAATCTCTGATTTAAAAAATTTGCTATTAAAAGATAATTTTTTTATTCAAAACTTTTATGTTGTTGTAGCTTGAACATTATGTTTCAAGGAATCCGATTGCATGGATTAAATAGGTAAGAACACATGTCCAGTAAAAAACACAACAATTTGTAAAAATTAGAGATTGATCAATTAGCTTTTTTCTCGAATACGAATACAGTGGAACTTGGTTAGTACGTTCCTCCTTAGTACGTTTTCCTCCTTAGTACGACGATTTCTCTCGGTCCCGGTACCATCGGAACAAAATACAGGTAAAAGTATTTGGTTAGTACGTTTGAAAAAATTGCGCTTTGCTGGTTAGTACGCTCAATTGCTAGCCGTGACGCAACCCGCAATTCGTTCTCCAGTATCTTACTAAGGGTCGTAAAGCTCCGAATTCATGATTTAATTTATTATTACTAGCCATTAAAATTCTTGCATTCATTCCACATATCTTTCTTCGACCGTGATTTATCCAAATGCATTTCTCAATTCTTATGACGCGATGAATAATAAAATATGGCCATTTATCAGGAATGTCTGACTATGCAAAACTGCAGCCAATGAGAAGCCCCAATTTTCCCCACCCCGAGCTCCTCACCTTCTGCTGCCTCTGTAGTGCCCACTGCGCACAAATTTCACGAGTGAGCAATTGTTGCTATTGCACGAGTTATCATGATGAAGAAATGAGTCTTATCAAATTCCCACTTTATCTAAAGCAGTACTGCACGACGTCAACGCTACGTAGTAAGTGCGTATTTGACTACTGCTGCGGGAGCAGACGATGCTCAGGATCTCCACGCGAAGCTTAGCTTAAAAATACTTGATCTCGGCACGAAAGCAGACGACATTAAACAAATTTTAAAAGTAAAATTCAACTGTATAATATAAAATCTTCTTGTAATTACCTCGTAATCTAATAACCTTGCGTGTTATTATTCGATATATTGATCGCTATAACAATCGATATGGCTTTATTCCAGAAGCGCGAATGTGTACGGCTGTTGCCGTAATTTAAGGTCAATATAATTTTGTCAAATTTTTATGATGTTTAAAAACAACCCGTTGACATACTCAGGGTTGTTTTTATATTCTCCGAGTATGCTGTGACAAAAAAGAAATGACTTAGCTATACTTGTCCTCTTTCTATAAATACATTTAGGATAAATCACGGGAGAAAGACGCCGTTTTCATGTAATTGTCTTCGGGAAATCTATGAAACATTGTGATTTTTTATTCACATGGTATTGTTTTTCAATGTAGCACCCATTTTCTTTATTTTAAAGGCTAAAAGGGTTCAGGAAGGCGATCCTACGAGAACTACCGATAGTGATTGTAATTATGACGACTTTTCCACAGATTGCAATTACCCCAACTGCTATTATTTACTTTCCTCGTTAGCACGTTTTCCTGGTTAGTACGTTCATTTTTTGTGGTCCCTTCAGAAACGTACTAAACAGGTTCCACTGTACTTAATTCTTTCTGAATACCTCACTCAAATATCAAAAATTGCATTACCAAAAAAGCATTTTTCCACCCATTTCTAATACAAATGAAAATAAAATTGAAAATTACTGAACACAGAAACTTGGAACTTTATTTGGGACGAGGAACACAGAATGATAAAAACAGGAAAACGATCAATGCAGGAACAATGGATCAAGGTTCCAATGTTGAATCATCGATTGGGGGGTCTCTTTCAGGTTAGAACCTCAAGTGCATAGGCCCACCTAACTTGTATCCCTTCCAGAGTCCTACAAACATCCCTATACCTCAAGCAGTACCACCAACATGTATCACCTTGTAGCAAGCCCTGAAAAAGGAGACCGCAGGCACCAGTCCCCCATTGCCGGCAGAGTGGCAAGCCGATTGACCCAACTGATTATGTCTAGGCCGTCCATTTTAAGGGAATCCAAAATCCCCTTACAGGTCTCTATGCATGGCAAACACATGGGTGAGTCCATAAGCCAGGTGTCACAGCCACTCAGAACAGTAGACTAACCTACTGCATGTAATATTACGTCCATATGCATTTCAACAACAATGGTGGAAGATGAAATATTACGTATCCCACTGTTTAATGAAATTTCTTTTCTGTCTAAATGTAAGAGATAATTTAATTTTATATCATACCATGTGAACTAAATAAAGAAGAAATATAATTTAGATAAAATAATAATTAATCAAGTAGCTTAAGTCACATGTAACAGACAAATTTTCAATATCATTGAAACAATGGACAAACGAACGACACCCCTTTATAGCAGGCCACCCTCAAAGTGCTATAACATTTGCAAAAATGCAATAAATGTAAATGGATGGTCTCAAAAGAATATAAAGAACGAGCATCAATTTGTATCTATGAAATAATTACTGCTCTCAATGCTTGCAATTGAATGGTCAACAATGTTCCTACTGTGTACATACCGGCAGAGACTGGCACAGCTGTAATGTAACCGAGAGTAATGAACAGGTCATACGTCACTGCAACACTGAAGCTGCTGAACAGGTTAGCCACTGCAATGGTAAAGTTATTCAGTTAACTCACTCATTTAAGCAAATGTATCAGTGAAAATGATCCTAAACATACTAGTCTACTTGTCTAAACACTTGATACTGTTTTTCTGTAAACCAATCACTCCAAAACTAATGAAATTATTGAAACAAAATTAGACAGAAATACACACTTTGTTCACGCATAGACATAAAAAGGACCTAAGAAGATTCCCAGTTTCCTCACCAAAATATGTCCCTGATAGAGAATTCTTCCCTGTGTTAGAGACATGTAAAAGTAGTGTATGCAGATATTTGTCGTGATATGGGTATCATTGACTGAGTTGTAGGGCCTTCACGTTATCATGTAAATCTATTTAAGATGCATACTAATACAAGAGAATACTCTTGTCTTAGTATACATCTTGACCCACTCTTCTTGAGCTTATTCTCCGCGAATTTTTAGCCTGTGTATCTTTGTGCGTGTGTGTGAGTGAGTGAATGTCAAGGCTTGGTGGTTGAGAGGCTGTATTGAGTCCCTCCTGCGGTACCTACCGTGCGGTATTAAGTCCATCCCTGCAAACCAATATAGTATAACCCGGGTAGGTGTAAAGCGGACAAGTGCAAAATGTTCAGGCTCTTGGAGCACTTCATCTTACAATATCTATTCAAGGGTGTATAGCTCTAATACTTATATTCAGGACCATTAGGGTTAAAACCAGAGCAGTGATTTGGTTGGGCATATGACGTTCTTAAGGCAACTCACGCAGGGAAAGTGAGCCAGCAAGCAGGAGCTCGAGCCAGGGCAGGTGGTTCCAGTGGAAGGTCTCGGCTCCAAGTAAGTAGAGGGCGAGCAGGAGGGGCCACAGGAGGAGGGCATTGAGCAGGCCGACGATGGAGAAGAAGAGTGCCACCTGTCCCATTGATGCCTCACCCATCACCTTCTTGAAAAGCACCTACGGATGCAATAATCACACTCTTGAACAATACAACCCACACTCTGGCCAGAGTGAAGTGTTGGGATACCCAGAGAGGGGACAGCAACAGCCTCTGTACAAGAAATGTTCACTTTTAAGCTTTATTTGTCTGTATTGTTATTATTTCTATGAACACAGCTTCATCTATATTTGATGGAATTGAAAGTAGGGAATATGGCCATAAAAATGTAACCACAATGCCTGAAATTTCATAGCAATGAATACCAAAAAAGGTTGAATACTCCACTGAGTTTTTGTACGGCTTGTAATCCAGCAGCAATGGACATTAGGTAATCATTTTTTTTTGCCACTGTATATTTTTTTAAATTCTCCGAGCTGTTACGTACAAGCACAAAAACCACTATTCACACTTCTGTACAGCCAGCATGGTCACAAGTTGCCACACTGTTTGAGAATGTAGAGAAAATTCTCTTCTTTACGTTAAATGGTTCCTTTTGGCCAATTGTTAAGAGCTATTCAATAAAAATATAAGAGAATAAGTATGCATTTTTCTATGCACTCTAAACTGTGTACTTTTTCATCAGAACATTGATATTCTATCCATAAACACACACAAAAATACATAGATTTATCAGCAAAGTACAATTTCTTGTGTGGAAATCAATATCAAATCAATACGATGGCCACAATATCATCAAAATAATGAATGCATCATTATTGAACAGAAGACCTCATGGTGTTCCATTTTTTGTAGCAAATTATTAAGTTTAATGCTAGTCTGCATGCAGAAGGAGCAATATGGGAAGGAGCTGCTCAATTTAGGAGAAAAGCACAGAGCACATCATTGAGCAGCAAAGAGAGTTTTGGTCAGAGGCAAGATTATTTGTATACCTTATAGACAGCAGATCCAGCAGCAGCACATGCTGCCAGCAGTACACATCCCAGCGTAGGACTGCCTGTGATTCCGTCCATGTAAGCCAACAGAGCGATGCCAGTGTCAACCGTTATCACAGCCACAATCTGCAACCAGAAGAGATTCTACACATTAAAAACCAATTCCACCATTCGCACAACCAGTCAGGGGTTGACATGCAGCCATAAGGGAAGGGGGGAGAGAGACCTTGGGACCAATACTAGCCATTTGCTGTTAATCAAAACGGGGCCACTGGTTCATCTGACAGACAAAGAGTTGTACTCTCCATAAAAATTAACAATTAGGGTAAATAATGATTGCAGCCTTTCTGGGCATATAGTATCGTGGAAGGTTACTTGGGATTTCCCCTGGGTCAGGTTCTCCATCACGGACGACATTTTGATGCACAAGTTCATCACAAGATCCAAATCAGGGAATCAAAATTGACGTGATGACAATGCATGACTCATGCATCGAAAAATAAGCCATGATGGAAAAACTGATCTGGGGGAGATTCTGAGTAACCTTCCAGGGAACAATTAGAGTAATTTACTATAGCAGGTAACATTTCCTTAATCATCCATTCCTGTCACTAATTGTCACTATTGCTCCCTGAGATGATGATGCAGGGGAGACATTATCATTTGCACAACTATTTATCTGAAAAGTCCCAGAGAAGTGATATGGGTTTTTGAAATCATTGCACAATGAAGATGAAGTTACAGAACTGTTTTTCACTTGATTCATTATCTCCAGAATCATTTAATTCATTTACTCATTTCACTAACCAAGGTGTTTTTGAGGAAAGATACGTAGATGACTTTACATGTCACACTCTCGGGTGCTTGTGCATTTCACCTTAAAAAGGCAGCTTGTGTTGAACTGGAGCAAGCAAGCATACACAATGCACACACATCCACTCACCCTGACACCCACAAACTGGTGGTGGAGGAGTACCCAGGAGAGGAGGTAGACGCAGCAGGCATGGGTGGCATACAGGGCCATGGCATCCGTTGAGAACAGGATGCGCAAAGAGTGGACGTACATATAGTTGTAGCCAACCCACAGGAGGCAGAAGAGACAGCATCGCGTCAGGAAGCGAGCTGTGCCAAAGCAACAGAGAGAGTGAACCTACCAACATGAGCACTCATAATGTTCAAGAATAAGGCAGAGCCATTTCCAGAATATCCCCACTGACATTTGCCACCGCTACCAACGATAAATCTCATAACCCCATGAATGTAATCCTAAATTAACATTTGTGGAGAATAAACCCTATAATATTATTTAAAAATAAGGGGTATGAGAACAACTGAAAATCTGAAGAAAAATACCTGACTCGACTCAAAGAATTTTTTGAAAATTGAGTCAATTTGAGCTGGCAGTGGTTGATTCAAGAAATTTGCAAAACTAGATACAAGGATGCTTTAATGCCGGTGAATTCATATGGTTAGAATAGTTTTAAATTTAATTCTTCAATTTCCTTGCACATACAATCATTGCCATACAGTCCTAGGTTATGTAATATCAAAGATATTATTTTAGTCCTAGGTTATGTAAGATATTATTTTTGGGATGATAGCATATACTGTTTTATGGCAATTATTAAATGCATTATCTTACACCACTAGTGAGTGGCTGTGATTTATCCAGCAAAAAATATGCAAATATTTCGCATAACATTTCTTATGCACCCACATCACTTTCAATGCATTGACCAGTGACAAGGGAATCGCAATTTTACCTAATATCCAAAAATTCAGGAGCAAAATAAAAAGTTCATCCATCAAGTGCAGAACTCCTTCACCTTGCATTTTGTTGGCTATTTTGATGAACAAAAACCTTTACTGGTAACCTAACAAACAACATGAAAATATTCTTGAAGCCTTTGCTCTATGGCCCTTAAGGCCTGATTACATGGAAAATTAACACATTCAAGTCCAAATGTTTAAGCCCAATAAAGAGCACAAAATTAATAGTCTAACCACCCAACTTGTATGAATGAATGAACATGAAATTAATGATACAAAATTCATTCTTATTTGGTTCATGCATAGGTAAATTTTCTGTTCTGGTCCACCAGATTTGTTCCCGCATTCACATATCAACTCGTACGTGTTAATATACCATGTATCCAAGCCTTTACAGCTGATTCAGGGCCATTTCCTGCTGTATTTTTGAACAAAATCATTTTTTGATGAATTGAATTAGAATGAATGATGTGAATTTGAGTAAGCATGTCATAATTGCTTGCCCACAGCCATGAAGCAGCAAGGAGGGCATCTCACTCACCTGGGGTGAATCCCTTGTCTCTGAACCTCTGCATGGTGTCGCCAAGCAAATCGCAGCACTGTCGCCCTCCAGCCTTGTGGTGATGATGGTGGTGGTGGTGATGGTGAGCCTTGCGTTCCTTGCGGCATGCACACCAGTTGCAGCAAGAGGTGGAGCGTGAGGGGGGAGGTGGTTGCGGGGAGGCCACCGCAGGGGATGACGGGGCCAGCGATGGAGGGACTGTCGCGCGCCTCCTCCGCTTTTTGCGTTTCCTCCCTCCCTCTCCTCTCTCAGGAGAGGACCCTCTTGATGAAGACGAACCGCTGCAAACATTCATCATGGACACAATCATCAACCCCGAAATTAAATATGTACAGTATTACTCTTGAATTAAATAATTTTGAAATGGAGAAGTTTCTAATGTCTACGCGCTCATACTTGCATTGAACCTGTTTAACCCTTAGATTGCTGGAACATTCTTATGAATTTTGCACACTGACTGCGGGATTTACCCAAAATTTTTATTGCTGCCTGGATATCTATTACTTGGGCACTTTCCCACGCCATAAGGATCGCTAAGGGGCTTAACTAGACCAGCTCTTGCGACAGGGGGTTCCTCCAACACAGGAGGTCTCTTCTGCATTGTCTGGCAGCTAAAATCGTGAACTCCCACAGCTCAAAGGTTACACACGTGTCACAGCAAGATAAATATGAGATTGAGTATCTACATGCTTGCTGAATTCATGATCAATTCATTTTGAATGAATATTTTGAATGAATTGATCATGAGAGACTTACTGCTAGTACAAGACTAGATATATTTTTTCCTTAACGTTAGCAGGCATTCCAATTGTCATGCCTTTGGAAATATTCAACAAAATTGTGAATGCAGGGAGGAAATGTTTGGCGTACCCATTGCCTTCATCCTCAGAGGAAGAGGAGGCCGATGACGACGAAGAAGATGATGTGTCAGCATCCGATGATGCTGCCCCGCCTCCCCTATCCACTCCCCCACCTCCACCTGCCTCCCCTCCATCACCACCCCCACCATCCCTGCGCCTGCGACGCCGTCGGCAGCACAGGCAACAACAGCAGCAAGAGCAGCAGGAGCGCCAGCAGCGAGAGCGCTTGGGGGGCGGAACCTGTGAAGGCCCGGACGACGTTTCCGCCTGCTCCTCCTGCTGCGCAGACTTCTTGGAGTGGCAGGGAGAGGCGAGGAAGTGCCCAATGGCATAGATGGGGAAGAAAAGGATCGTCCAGTTGGTGCAGAACCACGTTGTGAGGAAGGGCGCGTCGTATGCCGGGGGCACCTGACAAACAAGCAGATTCAATTGCTCACTCACCTCCTCGAAAGGCTAGTCGATCACAAAAAGCATTCACTTCAGCTTGCAAAGAGTGACCCACACTACACACTCATGGCATCAGGGGCAGGTTTAGGGGTAGTTTCAGAGGGGTCATGACCTCCAACCAAATTTTACCAAAAAGTTTTAAAATATAACTGATAGCTTCAGGCTTGACTTTGTGAAACCTCTCCATATTGGAAATAAAGGAATAAAACTTTGTAAGGTTCACTATTATATTACTATGGGCATGACCCGGGTTTTGTAACATAGTTACATCTTCAGGTCTTCACCTGAAGATGTAACTACGTTAAGAAACCCGGGTTGTGCCCTTATCAATATAATAGAGAACCTTACAAACTTTAATTCCTTTATTCCCAAAAAGTTTTAATTTTTATTTGTTTAATAGTTTTTTATCCTTGTAAAGGAGTAAATGAAGCCTATATACAAATGCATGGTTACAAGTCCCATATGTGAGAGAAGTTTGAGTTTTATTTATCGTAGAGCATAGCACTCCCTACAAAAAAGTTTTAACAGTAAAATCTCTCCTAGGTGGTATTCCATACTCCCTGGACCCAGGTCATAATTCCCCCAACTTGATGCAGAATTCACCCCTGCATGGCATAGCTAGCAGAAGGTATCTATTGATATCCAACATGGAGTGACTGGAACACAATAGACACCCAGAATTCATTGAGTCAATGCCTCACCATATGATTCATGAAGCTGCAGCGAGTAACCTGTTGTTCACTGGAGATGTTGAAGTGGATAATTATGAGCCATACATACCTCAATGAGGAAAGAATATTATCTTAATAATTCTGCATGACATCAACCTAATAAAAAATGACAAAAGAACTTTTGTTCCAGATATGCTCATTATTAGTCACCTGTATGACCCACCAGTTCCAATGAAGATTCAATCATTATAAGATACATAATTTATCCCTCGAATCGTTTCCCCTCAACTCAACAAACAATTCATACTAAGGGTTGCAGATTTTGATCAAAGTTTGTGTGCAAATGCATAATCACCTTAAACAACCTACGAAAGTTTTGAGAAACATAATGATATAATTTATGAACTTTTAAATTTTTACATAAACATTGCCTTAAATCATACTATTTCTGATATCTCTATTCAACTTTGTTGCTAAGAAATGATTTTTAACTCACTTTACATATTGGCATTTGTTTTAGGCATTCAGAGTAAATTTACCTATGTTCCATTTCATGCCATTTCCCACCATAACCACTCTCTTATAATAATGAAATACCTTTCCCCAAATGCTATATCTCACAATCAGATAAAATTTTTTCAATAATCTCAACAAATCTAACTTCCTGTTCCAAAGAAAATGTAAAAGGGAATTCATACGGCATTATTAAAATATAACTGATGATTTAAATTTATTCTCCCTGCAGACGAAACACTGAAAATAATTTGATAAAATTATATGGTACCAACTGAGACGAAGAGAAACCAAAACTCTTCTGCGAACAGAAATGGAACCTTGGAGGACTACAGTATACAATCATGTGCCATCCTCCAGAGCCCGAGACTTTATTTCCCGGGCGTCAGAGAGGGGATGACAGACAAAATAAAAAAGAGAGAGATGCCAGCATGATAAGGAAAGCACTGACTCCTTCAGTGGTAGGGATAAGAGAGGAAGGGAAAAGATAAAGAATCCTGATTCTTTCATTTGAGCAACATGGCCTATCATCTGCAAAACCTAATTTGCTGTTCCTAAAGAAATCGGAGATCATCCAATGAGCATAAAAACACAAAGATTTTTCTTCAGATTATCCTTTTGGGCAAACAGAAAAAGAATCTCACCTTATTAGGATTCGGAAGTAGGAGGCGTGTACTGGGGTCTCCACCTGTAGGGGGGGCTGGTACAACGCCACCAACATCACCTCCCAGTGGGTCCACCCTTAGCTCAGGCAACGGCTCCGATGGCCCCACATGGTACAGGTACTTGATGGAATGCGTGGCACCCACCCATGATGCTGTCACGCAAACCGTCACACACACACCACAGTACATCTGTGCATGGAAAGCAAAGATGAGACAAACATGTGCAAAGAAAGCACAAAAGAGAGATTAAAGAGACAAGTGGAGCTACAGGGCCTTCAATTTCTCGTCCCATTCTCATTCTGCAATGAGAATAGGGCCATTAGGAAAAACTTAGGAGAAAAAAAGGCAACTTTAAGACCTGGAGCTGGCAGCAAGTGCTGAATATCAAAGGAATGGATAGAGTGAGAAACAAAGGGGTGTATTGAGTAGAAGAAGTAGAAATGGAACTGTGAAGCACCATGCACTGGAGAAAGAGCTGGTGAATAGCCCATCACATAAGGCATACTGATTACAAGAGAAAAATAATGAGGGGGAAAACTGAAAGAAATGATTCAAAGGAAACCTCAAAAGTTTTAGGATAGCGCCAGTTCGCAAAAAGAATGAAGTTACATGGTTTCGTATTTTCAAGAGCAAGGAATCTGAAGCTAAACATATGAGAAGATGGTTGCACTTTTCCACCTTGTTATTTTAATGAGTAAGGGAGACTAGGGAGGACTGGAACACATTTTGGAATACAATTTTTTGTGAAAATGTTAGCTGCTTAAATTAAATATTTTTGCAATCCTTAGTTGCCTTGACCCTTCTACATTCCATAGAAAATTCCTCAAGAAATTAGAATGGGCGATTACTGTGGAATTTAGCATTTTCTGAACATATGACATTTGTCCCAGTCCTCCCTCATTCCAGGAGGAATGGGACGGTTAGGTGGGAGGAATGGGACACAACTTATAGGAGCAAAAATGGTAAGAAAAAATAAATGATTAATTCAAAATATGTAAATAATAGATATTGTAGTTATTTATGATCACATTTATACAATTTACGGTATCAGTAGTAAATGTAAGCAAGGGTTTAACTTTTTCAGTGTCTTCAAAGAAAATTGGAGAATTAAGTTTTGAACAATATCTTTTTTCTATATGAAACTAATATCTTCTTGTTCAGGGAGGAAAATTTTTAAATTGGCTCCCCATTTTCGCATGAATTTTACAGTATCTCCATCATCATAGTCATTACTAAAACCTTTCCCTGTGTAGTACAAAAGAGGAAAACCATTCCACATAGCAGATTGCTTTGAAAAATTACACTGTCCTTGTCCTTGGAAGCCAATGCTTTCATTGCATGTCTTGATAATGCAGATTTTGATGATTTATTTACTCTTGCTACCTCTTTCACACTTTTGCCTTCATCACAAACCATCTTCACAGCTTCCAGAATGGTAAAATTTGGTACCGGTAGCATATCTGGACTTTTTCACTATTACCATTCTGGATTACTTATTAGACATAATAGGGTGGTTTCCTATTATTTTTTTACTGCCTAAATCGAAAGATTATTACACCTGGAGTACGTATTTCACGCATTTAGATTTTTAAATGACGATATCTATTTTTCGCGATTAAGTGAAAAGTGAAAATTTTCAAGCGAGCGAAAACGCGACTCGAAAGTATGAATGCAGGGAAATCTCTCCGTGAGACTTATTTCTGGGTCCTGCTGCCCCCCTGTGAGGTGACCTTGAGGCGAGGCTTAGCGCTGATATGACGCAGACTGCTAGCGGGTAGCTGAGTACCCTGCTGGCTGGTAGCGCTTGTCTTAAATAAGGATTATTAATACCTTATCAAATGAAGAAAACTTTCCGACCTTAGCCAGTTTTAATAAGTGATTATTAAGACACATTTCCCTGAGCTCTACGCCTCATGCATGCATTGGTAACCTCAGACGATGTATAACTCCTATCTTCTCGTATAGAAACTAGGTCCCTGTGACGTCACGAGGAGTGGCATTGCATGGGTGCCAATCTGGCCCTTTTCAAATGAGGATAAAAATGGACCATTGCCATTTGTCTAAACCGCTATTTCTAAAACGAAATAATTTGTATATTTTGAATACACTAATGGTGGGTAACGAATCGAAATCAATGCTTTTCGTTTTCTTTGATGAAGGAAACTACCCTATTATATAATACTAAAAATCAGCACTCCTTATAAAATAAAACAAAAAAATAATAGTGCTTGGAAGGAGTGGGACACTGTCCCATTACTCCCACATATCTGATGTACCAGACCTCCCTTAAGGGCCATTTTGTATTTCACATGTAATATTAGGTTTTAAAAAACAACTAAATGTTATTATAATTATCAGTTATAAGCCTAAAAGACATGCATTTTCATCAGTCCTTCCAGCGAGAGAAAGTCATAATTAAAATAATAGAAATTTAAAGTTAAAGCATCTCACAAAAGTTTCCAAAATTGGTGTGAAAACCAATATCCTCTTCTTAACTCACAATGAGAGATGTGAGCCAGGAGCCATTTTAGGAGGAAATGCAGCTACTGCTCCTCATACATGTGAGAAAAGCAAGAGCTAAAAAACTTAAACCAAGAGAGAAATTTTAACTGTCCCATTCCTCCCTTGTTTCCCCTAATTATTTACTTTACAACAGAGGATTAATGAAGGACGACACAAACATCCATGCCCTGGATTGGGACCACCTACACAGGTGGGATTCAAACCCACGACCTTCGGCGTTTGGCAGGCGAGGACTTCCCCACCGCCACCGAGGCCAGCTGAGTGTGTTCATTGGCTGCAGGAGACAGTCAATTCTGACCAACCGTGGAAGACCCCTGCCAAGAGCACCCTACATGCATTCTGCATACTCATGATCTTCCAAATGTATTTATTAAATCATTACGTACCCATTGGAGGGACAACTTAAAAGGATGGAAGAAGCCATAACTGGCATATGCTTTCATACCTTCCGTGCTGACCTCGAGCAGCATGACTTGCGGAAGTTGCGCAGACTCTGCATAGCAGATGCCCTGCGCCGTCCACCTCCATCTTGACCCTGTCCAGTTGACACCTGCTGACCATGACTCTCACAACCTGATCAAGGAAGCACAAACAAAATTGGAGGATGTATCATCATGTTCCCAATGATTGTGAGTAAAGGCAGTAGCGTGTTTAACGTGACCTTGAAGTGATAGAATGTCATACCTTTCCCATTCCCTTGAAATAATATTGCATACATGTCACAAAGCTAGAGTGAAATGTTATGTTATTTACACGGTTCATAACCTCAAATCTAGCAATTTTACACATTTTTCATTTGTTTAAATTCTAACTTTTTACATAGAGTACTTGACTTGATTTATAATACATTGCCGTGTACTAGCAACCTTAGAAGGAGTAAAAAGTACATAAATATTTAAGCAGAATTTAATTCATACGCTGGTGCAAAGTGATTCCTAAGTAATGAATTAGAAAGATTGTATTTCCTGTCTTCCACTTAGACCACTCTCATTCAATGACATGAGCTTCATAATGAAGTACAACTATTACTCAAATACTAGAGTATCTTAACTGGTATCATCACAAACTTCTGAACGTGTTTTTAAAATACCTAAAGAAATATAAAATACCTGAAATGAGAGTCTTAACCCTCCGGAACTCGCGCTGAGCCTGATAGGCTCACATTGTTGATATTTTCTTAATAGTTCTTCCACAATTCTCAATGATGCGCTCAGATTTTCTCTACCTTTTCCTTACTCTTTTAGCAACGTTTTACATGCGCAGAATATCCCGATGAACTTATCATAAGGTTGGAATATGATACTTTTGCTTCGCATGCACGCGGTGTGAGCCTCTCAGGCTCTACGCGAGTGCTCGCGTTACATTTTTGATTCTCACTCTTAGCCTTTTCTTTTTCTCTGATTGCCTGTATAGATACAATGTAGGCTGTTATGGATAGCCTCTAACACTATACTCCTAGTAAAGGTTCTTTTTCTGCCAAATTGGCTTGATATTTTGAAAGTTAAAATATTTACATGGGTGTATGTCTGAGAAGCCATTGTTGCTCTTCCTACTGTAATTACAAGCGCGCTATAGTTGACGCAAAGTAAGCTACTTGTATTGATTTCACACAATATTATAAGTTACAGCTCGTTATAATTACACCTCTTCTCGAGAAGTGTATTCACTTCGCCACTCGGTGGCCATAAAATTCGTAGCACATGGTCATTCTGACTAGAGAGTGCACAGATATAGGAGGTGCTCTTCTCGCTGAAGTTTCAACTGCGCCAGTTTCCGCCACAAAACCGTGAGTATTCTGTTTCAGCATGCTGGCAGTGATTTTTTGATTGCGAAAATTATAGAAAATACAATGAATAACATCAACGAAGACAAAAAATGATAGGATAGCTGCAATTCATGAGTTATTTGAAAAATTTGACAGTCAATCGTAAAAGTTCTTACATTATTGGTGAATTCACAACCCTTTATGAGAAAATTGTGGATTTTCGAGGTTTTTTCGCATTCCAGCAATAAATCCCTAGTATGCCCAACAAATACGGGATAAAAAATTTTGCTTTGCTAGGTAGATGCTAGAATATTTTATACTCAGAACTTTGAAGTGTATGCTGGTAAACAACCTGACGGATCGTTTTTGGTCAACAACAGCCCTTCTGATATCGTGATGAGGTTATACTCCCCATCAGCAGTACTGGTAGAAATATTTCGATTGACAATGTATTTGCCAGTTTTTTGTTTAGTAAATGAACTCTTGAAATTCCAACTTGCCGTGGTTGGAAGAATTCGCAAAAATAAGCGGGAATTGCTACTTTTTTCGTTGAAACAAAAAATAAAAAATACAGTTTATTTGATTTCTGCTAGAACTGTTTTTTTGCGTCATACACTCCAACAAAGAATAAATTTGTGTTTATGATATCAACCATGAACTATAATAAAAAAATTATGAATGTAGTGGAGATGAAAGAAAGCCAGAAATGATACCTTTTTATGACATGACAAAATCGGGAGTAGATACACTAGATCAGTTATGAACAGCATACAATGTATCAAGAAATGCACGGCGTTGTCCTATGCCAAGTATTAAAGTTATGCTAAATATTGCTGTGGTAAATTCCTACATTTTTTACCTCGGAAAAAAAAAAACTTAGAAGTAAAATCTCAGAGAGCGTTATTTAGGCAATTGTCAGCTGGGCTCGTAGATGAACACGTGTAAAGAAGGGGAACCATAAAATCGCTCCCCAAAGAGTTAGGGCTAATTTTAAGACGAGCCTATCAAGACTAACATAAAAGATTAACCAAATGCAACTACAAGAACAAAGAATCCAAACTTTTTGAAAAATGAAAGGAATTTGAAAAATGTGTGCAGACTGTGGATACACGAAAAATATATTTACCGGGTATGTCTGCAAAAATAGTAGAAAGGGTATTTGTCTCGAGCATACACATTTATTGTATAGTGCATGCTTGCAGTATAATGTTCATTGCTAAATTTGCCTTATAATATTTTTTCTGTTCTAATATTAACACTGTGTAGTGGTTTAACGAGTCAATAAATCAATAACAAGTAATAGTAATCTATTTTATATCATACTCGATATGAAGAAATAATTACATATTTTATCAGATGTAAATGGACTTGATTTTCATGAAATGGACCATTTCAGCAATATTAGTTTGATTTAAACAAAAGAAGAGGAATAATAATCGACTTTAATAGGTGAGGACTTGAAAAAGAAAATTGAGCCTGACAGGCTCAGCGCGAGTACTCGCGTTCCAAAAAGGGGAGCGAGTCCTGCAGGGTTAAAATCCTATGCAAAATGAATCTTACGAATATGTGAATGCTGAGGAAACATTGCCTCTGAGGAGGAGTGAGTTTTGAAGTTGTGCCACTAGTGACATTACCCATGTAGTCACTAACGACAACTTACATAATGCTATTAACACATTCAATGCAGTTGATATTTTCGCCATAACCTCCAGTGACGGATGGGTGATTTTCCTTCATAACAGTGGTGTTGGAAGTAATACAACAGAATTTGCAATTTTTTTTGTTTCTAAAAACGTTAATGACATACATGTATGCCACCCGTCACCAGTAATTGACAATTCACGCTACCCGCATTACACACATGCAATTTTACTTGTGTGAAGGAGTAAACTTTTCATATTTCCGTTTATAATACTTCTTCTACCGTTGATTCCTTAGGTTAATGACGAAAATATCTTGGAATTAGTCTTTACGTGTAATTTTTTTGTTTCAAAGGCCGTAGATTTTTTTTCAAGTAACAGAAGTAGAACACACAATGAACGGCAATAAAAATATAAATTTATGAAATAAACATTTTTTTTAATCAAAGCAAATCTATGTTACCTCAGAGTTATTGCAAAATTGAAACATTTCAATAAAAATTCTTACAAATTTTTATGATATATTTGAAAGCAAGGCCTTAGACAGAGCCCTGGTTGACCTTCACATTCTGGGCAAATCGTAGTCACTGTCCTACGGATGCCTTCACGGTTAGCAGAGAAATGAAGAGCCTGCATCATTCCTAAAAACCTATCATGGCACATTTTCTCCCAAATATCGGTACTCGCACTAACTCTGGCCTCCTCCAATCGTTAGAAATCGTGCTAACCCTAATTGCGCCCATGTGGAGAAGAAGGCCCAGCCAAGTTTCCAGTTCTTCCCTGCCCAACGGCTTCCAATCCATTATACCCTTAGTGAAGGCCCTTGGTGAAGGATTTCGGAGGAAAATGCTTTCTGCATTTTTCTCTGTCTATGAGAGGATTATTTCAAAGAAAATATCATTTGCAAGTTGAAATAATCCCTGGGAGTGCCGCTGGTAGGGAGGAACTCCAACCTTGAGCCTTAAAAATTATCCAGCAAAATAGTACAATTTGTGTAATGGAGTGTTGCATATGTGATTAATATGTTAGTTTTTATGAAAAGGAAGAAAATCTGCAACTAACCCCAAGACGTATGAATAATTCAGAAAATGAAATAAAATCGAAATGAATAGAGGATTGGTAATTGACCTAGCAAAACGAATGAGAAAATATGCCGTAAAAGTAGGAAAAAGACCCAAAAAATCACCCAGGATAAAGGTAATTTGCAATAATAAAAAAAGTTCCTATTAAAGAAATTCAAATATAACATAATTAACTGAAGCACCGCACTAAGATCATTTTTTTATAATGTAGTGAGTCTGAAACGGGGATAAATATCTTCAATAAAAAAGTTAGTCTAATCATAATTTTTGTGATTGCACATAAAATATGAATAAATTAAAAATGAAGGTAAAAAAACAAATTAAAAAAAATAATCCATTTGTAAGACATGATGATGATATTTACAATAAGAATAATGAAAAAGAGGTGAAGGAAATGAAAAGAAAAATCTCAACCTGCCAAATTGTTCCAAAAATAGCACTAAAGAAAACAAAAAAACACTAAAAATGAAGGAACACGTAGAACAAGGAACGGATACTTCTGCAATGATGTAAGGTCACTCCCGAACTGCAGGAGGGTGAAAAAGTAACGCTAGGCACGCTTGGAGCACCCTAGTGACCAGCGGAAAAACGAACTCCCGAAGACATACATTTATGTCTTCCGCCTGAGTGGAAAAGCCTTCATGGCATATATATATGTCATCCGCACTGAATGTGTTAAGAATATTTACACGAAACCAACAGTTTTTGCCCTTGTTCAAAATAGATATGAGCGCTATGAAATAATTACAATTCAATAAGAATTAGATAAGAAAGTGAGAAAAGATTGTTGTGTTTTACATATATTTAAACATCTTTCATGCTTCCATTGTATTTTTTTTTACCACTCAGGTGTCTACTCTTGATAGCCATGTTGGCAAATTCCTATTGTGTTTTGTTGTTTGGCATTTTGGGATGGCTTCTTCGGTGGTGATGCTCTATTGTGAACCAACCATCTTTTGGAGACTAGATGTCTACTAGAATTATGTATAATTGTCGATGATGGTCAAATTCATGGTTATTAGAAGACAAAAAATACGCTCACACATTGGGACTGTACCCACCACGCTGCTCTAGTAAAGCCAGAATGATTGTATAGTAAGCCATTTAGCAGTTCAAGCTGTACTACTACTTCCAGGAGTACATAACTTGTTGATAGCCACCAATTCTTCCTAGCAATCAACTAATAGGGTTCATACCAACTTTCCATTTATATTTCTCTTACATTTCCCTGATTTCCATTTCGAATAAAAAAATTTCCCTGACTTTATATTAATGGTAAAGCAGTCACATAGTGGGATTTTAATGGAAAATGCAGCAGGGTATTCAAAGAAATTAAGTCAAGTCCTGTGGCACCCAGCCAGGACGGTAACATAACTTAATGGCTTGAACATAGCAACACTCCTTGCATTCAACCAAAATTTCCATCTTTTTGCTGCGCTTCTGGAATTTTTCACCATCATGCTTTAATTTCACTGACATTTCTAAGACTATTAAGTCCCAATCATTATTTCCCTGACACATCCCTGACTTCTCTGACCACTATAAATCATGAAACACCGCCACAAAGCAGCATGTGATATTCTTTCGATCAAAAATCTTGCACACTGTCATCTTATGGGCATAAACATCTTATTTTTACCCTCAAATATCCATTTTATGACCTCTCTCAAAATGGCAGCTGAACAAAAGGGGAGTTTTGTTTTCAAAGAGTGGACTTAACAAATAACTTAGGTAAAGGGAAAGGAGAGCAAAAATGGTCAATCCAGCAAAGACAAACTACACAGCATGGGAAAATTAATGAAGGGTGTCTATTCAGATACATTCTTGGAAACGCTAACCTTACGCTGTGCCAGACACTAACAATTGGCGCTAACCTGAACTGTAAAAAGGGAAAAGTCTTCTGCCAAACGCACCTGGTGAGAGTGAATGCAAATTCAGGCCTCCAAGCAAGGATGACTCACCGAGATTGTGGGGTGAGTTGCAACTAGGAGGAGCAGGAGCAGGGGGTGGGTGCAGTTGGCCGGGTGCTGGCGCCTGAGGGGAGGAAGGTCCATTGGCCACCACGTCACCCCCACTGTCGGGGGCCGTCACTATGACGACAGAAGGTGGGGCGGGGCGGCCCCCAGATGATGACGAAGGCCCCGCCCCTGCTGTACGCCTCGGGTCGAAGATGGTCGTGATCTCCTCGCCCCTCATGGCCTACTCAGCCAATGTCCATTCTCATTCCCACTCCTCACACACCACATCGACTGAGCCAGCAGCAACTGCAACTGTGAGAAAGAATTATAGAGTATATCTAGAATTAAATAAATATAGAATTATAGAGTATAATTATAATTCATGATATGATTTTCTATTGGTCCTACGTTTTTCTGTTACACCTGAATATTTTTCTTTAAATGAATTGTGATACTGTTTCAAATGTATTTCATATGTCTGAAATGTTGTGTGGCTAGATACTTGGGTATCTGTATTCATGATATAATTTTTCATTGGTCCTACGTTTTTCTGTTACACCTGAATATTTTTCTTTGAATAAATTGTGGTACTGTTTCAAATGTATTTAAAATGTCTGAAAATGTTGTGTGGCTAGATACCCGGGTATCCGCATTCGTGATGCAATTGTATGTATATGCATGTATAGGTTTATATTTTGTTTTTGTTTGTAGTTTTATTTTTTCTCTATTTTTTGCAATTACTGAGTCTTGATGTACTGTTTTTTTCCTTATGAACATTTGTTAAATGAATTTTACTGAATTGTTGTAAACCTGTAAATTATCTCATGGGCCAAATGGCCCACGATAATAAATTAATTGAAATTGAAATATATGCTCACTATTGGGTGTCTGAGTAAAAAAAATCTGTACCATCCAAAAATGGTTAATTTCAAATCCATAGGAGGTTTCACTAACATATAGTTAACCTTTATCATCCTTGCGGACCCAAAGGGGACCACCTAATGTTTGCATTTATGGCCTTGTATACCCTTCAGGAACCACTGAGACACACTTCATTTAAAATCGGCTTCTAATGAGTTTCGTTGCTCAAGAGTTAACTGGAGAGCTGCTTTTATTTTAAACCTCATCATCATCATCATCACTGGTCAACAATCCTAGGATTGGTTTGACGCAGCTCTCCACTCAGTTCTCCTATCAGCTAATCTTTTCAAACCTACGTATTTCTTCTCTTTCACATCTCTCTTTACTTGTTCCATATATTTTGTTCGAGGTCTTCCTTTTCCATTCTTGCCTTCCACCTGTCCTTCGACGATTGTCTTCATCAGGCCATCATGTCTCAAGATGTGGCCTATGAGGTTGTTCCGTCTTCTTATTAAGGTTTTCATGAGGCTTCTCTTCTCTCCTACCCTTCTTAGGACTTCCTCGTTACTAACTCGGTCGATCCATTTGATTTTCATCATTCTTCTGTAGCACCACATTTCAAAGGCCTCTATCCTTGCTTTCTCCGCTGCGGTCATTGTCCATGCCTCACTTCCGTATAGGAGCATACTCCAGATGTAGGTTCTTATAAATTGTTTCTTTACTTCCATACTTAAGTTTCCTGCTGTAAGCAGGTCTCTCTTTTGGTGGAATGCTCTCTTCGCCTGGGCTATTCTGCTGATAATTTCTTTCTTGCTTCTCCCGTCACTAGTTATCTTGCTTCCCAAATAACAGAATTCATCCACTTCTATCAGTTTTTGCCTCCCTATTTTAATGTTGGTCTTGACTTCTTCTCTTCTGCTGCATACTAAGATCTTGGTTTTCTTCGTGCTTATTTTCAGTTGATATCTACTCAATACCCTACCCATATTAACCAGAATATTTTTCAAATCCTTCTCTGTTTCTGCTATAGTGGCCATGTCATCGGCAAATCTTAGCATGCTTATTTTTTCTCCATGGATATTCACTCCCAATGCCTTTTCTTTGATTTCAGGCCATTTAAATGCTTGGCCATGCAACGATACATCTGGGATTTAAATCTATCCTTTAAAGGTTAATTATTAAAATATATGGAATTGTATTAAAACTGAACACACACATCCTCAATCTTTTTTATATGTAACGTCAGCTTGCACACACAAGGATTTGGCTATCTTGCATTTTTTTTTATTTTTGTTTTTTTTTTCGGAAACTAGAGATTCTCATTTCTCTTCAGAATTCTCCAAGTGTTATTAATTTAGACTATTCAATCAAATGGGCTTAGAGTAAAGGAATAACTAGTTCGAAAAATTCTTCATAACAGAGGAAAGTACTCCGTCAAAGTAAATTCCATGCTAGAGTGTGGAAATTGTATTTTTTATTCTGTGGTGTTGTACAGTGTGTACTTCCACACTTGGACAGGTTTTTATAAGTATGCCAATCAACCCTTAACCCTATATACCTGAAAGGAGCTTTTCCCTATAGATTTGCTATAGTTTATACAGAATAGAACAATTTCCACCCTATAAGTTTTCAAGGTCTCTGTTATTGGCGGAAATTTAGTAAGCCCCATCACACCATGGGGAGAAAGAAACCATAGGAGAGAGGGAAAAGACATGAGTCACATAAAAAACGCCATTGGTGGGATTGCAAAATGAATAAGTATTCATTATTGTATTTAAAGTTTAAATAATTGTACTTTAATGACAACCAAAATAAACCTTATGCTTAAGTAATAGGATTTTTCTCGGTGCATGGTCAAAATTTCGCATGAAAAAGAGTCAAAATACACACTTACTCGAACCCAAGAGAATTTTGAGTATTCGCCGCATTACCGCGGTAATTCGGTGCCTTTACCTATTTCCAAGAATATTCCCTATACCCAGCTCCCCGTCGATGCTCATGTAATGCCTCCTCGATAAGTTAATGTAAGTTAATAAATTAAGCATTTCCTGGTGCGCTATTGAGATAGTCAAAGTAACATATTTAATAACAGATAAGAATCAGATCTAAATGTTCCATGAACTAATGGGGCTTATTCTGTGCTGGGAAGCAACGAAAATTACTTCTAATTTGAAAAATAAAGGAAGGGAAAAACTGACCCATAAATGGCAATTGGAAAAATAACAAAAAGTTCCAATCCAATTTTCTCCTGGACTTAAACGTGAATTCCCTAACTTTCTCAGAATTTCAAAGTAATAAACACATTAACATTCCAATTCCAGGTTTCCTTTAAGATCTCCAGCCTATACCAGCGTAGTAAATGAACGTATCAAAAATACATTATTTTTGCATTGATTTACTTGAAAAAATTAACTATGTATATATATCTCGGAGTTAAGACGCATTTTCGAAGAGGCCCGCAAGATCATTCTGGTCGGTATTCTTGCCAGAAAACCTTCCCGAAATCCATCCCCTTCAGAGGATGCAGGGGAAAAAATATCCATCAGTCGATACGTCCTGCTACAAATCGCGAACCCACAATACCGAAAGACTTATCAGTACGCACACAAACAAATGAGCTCTGCGTAGAACGTGAATGCACATTGCGGGGGACCGGATTTCCTGACGATTAGGCAGCCCACACGGCATTTGTGTACTCGCGGGTTGCAGGTCACACAGGGAACAGCGTGTCATGGCGGCCTAGACGATGACTATGATTTTAATAAATAAATATTGAAGAAAGTCGGATGTGTGAGAGGCTGCGACTCCACGATTTCATCCTCCTGGGGTTATGATAATGAACTAATCTTTAAAGCGTGCCTCCTAAATTAAGTCATAAATATTTAAACATCCAGCGCCCTTTACATGAAGAATCACGTACCAGAATGCAAAGCCAATTCTGCACTGGACGTAAGAGCTGAGTTTTAATCAATGGAAGAAGATTGAGCAGCCGTACGAATACTTTGAAATGATCACAGTTCCAGCCTCCCTGAACAGCCAGAGACTGTTGCAACCACATCAATGCAGTAAAATGCATTTATCCTGGTTCTTTTGATTTGTTATAGCTTACACTTGAGTTAACTTTCATTGTTTGCAATGCAAAGCAAAAATTCGTGCAATAATTATACCTAGGCTTACGGATTAGATCAATTGGACATATCAATATACGATCCAATCCACGCGTTGGTTCATGAGCCCCTTCTGTTGAGGCAGAGTAGGATGGTAGCTCCAAAGAGATTTTCAGTTTTCAGATCATCTATACTTTCAGATATTTTTTTTCATGAAAACCTGTTTTCTAGAGAAATAATTGCATGTTTTGATCTTTTAATTATATGCAAAGAAAAAGAATTTTTTATGGATCGAATCGAAAACAATTAACGCGCATGATGTACGAATATGGTCGAAGTCGAATGGGAATGTTTTTAGTAAATAAATAGAAGACTTTTGTTATCAAATAGATTATCTGTATTGTACACTAAAAATTATATTCTCCAACAGTTAACACATTAAATTATGCTCTTTGTAAAATAGTTAAGACAAGAGTAAAACTCATTATCTTTAGACCGTAAGTGCGCAGTTATCTACTCAAAATTGTTATCATCAGAGGCGAACGCTGCTATCGCAACTTACGCATTCTGACGAGCGGTTATTTCCGTTGGAAGATATGGTTACTCATCCTTTAAAAAATGAAATTTACTTACAAGGAGACATCGCCAAAGTGATGTTCGGGATCTGAATGCGGATGTTATTTTTTAAACTATATAGGTAAGATAGAAAAATAGTCACGGCTTTCTTTCACATAGGCCAGGGTTCGAGAGATATTCGCATGTTAAGATTTCGCGCAGCAAGAAGTGCCTTGAGTAAGCGCTCCCTTTCAACTATGGCCGTGGCGCGCGGTGCGGTCTAGGGCGTTAGTCCCTAGACCGCACCGCATCGTCCAGTAGTTGGTTCCCGGGTTATCCCGGGTTCGAGTCCCAGTGTCGGCCATATTTTTTCTCTCTTCTAATTTTTGAAATCAATGTTACATTTTATCCCCATTCGTTTTATTAAGTTACTTCGCGAATTTTTAAATTTAATATAAATTTATGGATTTTAAACGAACCTCCGAATTGTGCCCTAACACGCGAATTGGAAGGCGTATATAATGACTTACCCGCAAATTCCCGGGAAATTTGATCATCCTCGCCCTAGCCATTGCTCCCACAGCCTCTTCGTATACTCGTAATCTCAAGTCTTTCTTCTCACTTTCTCAGAAATAAACACCATTGCCTATCCTCACATTCAGTTACAGAACTTAACCAGTTTCCCCTCCAACCCATCCAGTACTATGACCCTGCTTTCCAGCAGCCTACTCAAGTCGTTTTCGAGGTCTTCTTTCTTTACCTAAGCCAAATGCAAATGCAGGCTTGCATTTGGCACTTTCAAGCCAATAGCTTTCCGGGTTTGAACGTGGCATCCTAATGTCTATTCCTAACCCCCCCTCCCCATACACCTCTCCCTCTTTTCCCTTTTCTAACACTCTCCTTTCCAAACCGTTCTTACTTAAGCTGAGGAAGAAGTCAGTAGTGCTTCGAAAGCTTCGAGTTTATTTTTCCAGTGTGAGTGTTTATTTTTTGTGTCTCTGTGTTTATTGATATTGACTTGAACTATTTATATATTATATAGACGATTTATATAGTAGTAGTATATATATATATATTTATTTATTTATATAAATAATATAAAGGAACTTCTTCTTGCCCTAGGGTGGGCACACAAAAAAACTTAGAGATTGATAGAAAAACGAAAAATAAAAAAGTGGGGAACTTACGGGGAAAGGTTGTTTCTACAAATTTTCGATGGGACCCAGCCCATCTTTCTCAAGTGAGAAGAGGAGGGAAAGTGAGGAAAGGGCATAAGGAAGGGTGCAAAGCAGAGGGAAAAACGGTGGATGGGAATTGATTGTGTTCTTTCTAATGGGCGCGGTTGATTCCTGGTCCAGAAAACGCACGGAAAGCCCAAATACATGCCTGCTCCACATCCTTCAGCTCTAGGGGGTGGTGGACGGGGGGAGGGATGCCAATATTCCTACTGTGTAGCACTCGTCAAATAATGATTTATGGGAGGAGGCATGAACGGCAACTGGAATGGAAGCAGAAACAGAAGAAACGCTATTGCACGACGAGCGATGCCCGTTCATTCGGATGCAAAGGGGAGTGGTGGATAAGCCGATGTAAAAGGCGGGGCATTTCTGGCATAACAGTATACATACAATGTTTTTTGTTGTGCAGGAAATGTCAGACATTGAGGGGAGAGGGAAGGCAAAGAATTGATCGGGAAGAGGTTCGGTGATGAGGATGCGACAAGTTTTGCACGGTTGCATGGCGAGGGTTGTGGTTTAGTATGTGTAATTTGCTTGGGCAGCGGTTTTGTTTTTAAAATGCTGGCCAGATTTGGTGGTCTTTTAAAGACGAGTGAAGGGCATCGCGGGAAAAATCTGGACGTGGTTGCATTGTCAGAGAGGATGGGGAAAAGGTCTTTTAGGGACCTACGCAGTACGTCCACGCCCGGAAAAAAGGTCGTGCAGAGGGAAAGAAACTGCGACGAATTGTCCCCGCCTAGTTGTTTCGGGACATACGATTTTTTTCGGATTTTATTACGGAGGAGGGATTCCGGGTAACCCCTTCTCCGAAGGTCATGGTGTAAATTGGAAAGAAATCTATTAAGGGAGTCTGGAATGTTGCAAATTCTGTGACCACGGATGGAAAGAGAAAAAGGGAGGGATCGTTTCGTATGTGTCGGATGACAGCTATTGTAATGTAGGTATTGCTGTTTGTTAGTGTTTTTAATGTGTGCAGATGTGTGAAATTTATTGTTAGTGAGAGAAATGTCCACATCAAGAAATGTGACACGAGTGGAGGAGGAATAGAATGTAAAATTTACGGATGAAAATGAGTTGAGGCAGGAGATGAAAAAATAAGGAATTCCATGCCATGTGGCCACAGGAGAAAGATTTCTCTCATCGTAAGTGAGTGCATTAATACTTACGACAACATAAGGAAGAAAGTCAGAGTGCGAGGGATATTCACGCTACATCTATTAATATGAATATAAATTAAAAGAGGAACCAGACTAGACAAGGCGAAAAAATTACGTTAAATAATTGCAAAAGCAAATAGAATCCCACTCCGAATGCCGGTGGTCGCAGTAGATTTTAATCGGAATGTAAAAGAAATTATGTAACAGCAGCTGATGTATGCAACTGAATGAAATGTATCAACAGAGTATTGACGAAAACTGACCTGAATAAAAAAATCATTGAAAACTTATCGATGTTGATGATTTTAATCATGACCCTATCACTTGATAAAAACAAAAGATGCCTTATTTTTTCGCAGGGGCACCTCCGGAACCTCACCTCACTTCATCCAACCGGAATCTACGGTCTTCATCGATTGACTGACCTTATCACGGTCAAATGATCTAATCCGTCGATCCGACAATATACATATTTTTAGCTAAAATATTTATTTAATAATTTATAGCTTTTAATACATTTCATAAATTTAAAAAAGTTATTAGACAATCTATAGAGTGCCATCCTGCAGTCAGAGGTGGAAATTACTGCAGTAAATAGTGGAAATTTCAACGACAACCGCCGATTCCATATACACTTAACTTTTAAAATATCAAATACTATTTAATAATAGACTGCGAACTGAAAATGTACATGCAGCTAAAATACGATTGCTGTAAGTTACCACTTTAACTTACATAAATAATATTTTATAACTAATGGACTTAGTGTACGGAAAACATCCGTTCTAGTAAAATATGATTGAGTAGGTCGCCAACGATTCGTCCGCTGGGAAAGAATGGAAAATTATAATATAAGTTATGAATTTCTGACTTCACAACACGGAGGCTTGGAAAAATTCACCCACCCATGGTGAAAAGCGGTATAGTTCATCTACTGTTTTGTTCATTTGAAAATATTCTTACAATGGGGCAAGTAATTACAATCGTATTGTTTTGAATTCGCACATAGATTCGATGATCTACTCATAATGCTTTCAAACTTTTCTAAAAGTTTGAAACGTAGGCTTACGCAGCGAGACTCATTGGTGTCAACGGCTTCCGGGAGCACCTGCGTATTGCGCTTTGTCACGCGAGTTTTCGCGGTCATTGCAGGTCGCATCATCAGGCGATGAATAAAAAGTTGGTGGTCAATTAATATACTCGTTAACCCTCCTCACTCCACCGGAGTGGTGGGGGAGAAGGGGACAGTTCGCTCATTGCTCAAGGACAGTGCTGAGAGTTCTTCTGACGTCAGCGTCACCCTTCTCCCCCACGAGCGGGGGTGGTAGAGTGAGGAGGGTTCACGAGCATATTAAATGACAACCATCTTCCAATTTCTTTTCCTAAAAGTCTTTTGTATCACACTGGTCGCTGATATCATTATCGGATGAATTTTAGCAGTTTTGGTATCTGATTTCTCTCCTTTCTTCGGCAATGGGCAAATATAACTGAAAATTTTCCTATATATCAACTTTAATCCAAAATTCGGAAACGATGTGACTTTGCGTACGTTATTCTATCCCATTTATATAAAATAGTAATATATGGTCAATTTTTGACAACAGCCGGCTACGATGCTTGAATTGTAAGACAGTTAATAGAATCATTGTAACATTAAGGCCGTTTTACTCGTGGCATGTATTTGCACGACTTAGGACCGCATTCTTCACTCATCGAACGATCAACGGCGCGAATGCATTGACGCAATTAGAGCACGGGCTATTAAGCCATCTCGCGGTCATGCGTTCTCGCATGCGTTCAAGCAATTCACCGCTTTACACATCACAATTTATGCAAGTACATGCATCGTTTAGAAAGGGCTTTACAAGTTACTGTAATTTGGAATCATTGTTTGTCTCCAAGAAATTTATTAAACTTTGGAGCAAATATTTGCTAATATCACCATGCCCGAGTTTGTCTCCATGCCTTGCCAAAGCCCTGAATCCACTTGTAATATGTTCTATTTTTTCAACCATTGCATTGAATTTTCGACATTTGTCGATCAAATTTGTATGCTTCCTTAAGTATTAACGAAACTAACCGTTACTAATAAAGTTAAGAATGAAGAGCTATAAAATTCATTCCTAACAGTGCGTGAAAATCTCGCTGGATCGTAATCGGGCCAGGAAACAAAATATTGCCAAATTAAACGTTCAGTTCCTCACCCACCGGGGCTTTGTTAGAGAAATTTTCATACAGATTACTGAACCTGTGTACGGAGCAGCCCAAAACAAGGGGGCCACGCGTTGTTCCCGCTGCCGCTATCTGTGGGCTATCGGAGGAAGGAGGGGCGAAACCATAGAAACGAAGAGGGATCAATGCGGTGGCGTGCGTTCTCCACTCGTCATCCGACGAGTTCTTCGACCACATAATTCCTGTAAGTCGTAGACATAGCCGCAACAGTGACTTAAATCAATGGGAGAGAATGTTGCAAAGATGTTGCAACATTGCGAGACGTAGCGATTGGGAAAGTTCGCGTGATAATTACATCCACTAGATAGGATTCAACGTGTCCTCGAAGATCATTTTATCATATTTCTTCAAGTTCAAGAGATTTCGGAGAGCTGACGAATAAAATGGTATGGACGAATCTAAGAAGAATTAACGAACCTAGGTATTTTTCGCAAGGAAAAGTACGGCAATAGTGGGCCAACATTTCATAGGTGGGCACGGTTTATTCGGTAACTGACGGGCAAGGTTGTTGAGGTTGTCTTCCGTAGCTGAAGCGAATAGCCAGCTCCTCTTTATGACGATAAAAACCATTGCAGTTCCACTGCAATACAAAATTCAAAATAAATAAAAAATAATAGGCGAAAACAATTAAATTGCGCAGCTAAGAGTTTGGAGGATAATCGCTTAAATCGATTTTCTTCCTCTTAATAAAAACGGGCAAGACGTCGGAGTCTGACAGGCACTCGTCAACATGCAAACTTTCAGAGTTGATTTTTCAAGACTTATTTGATGGTTCGGGTGATTGAGAATTAAAAAATAACTAATAAAAAATGCAGTAAAAACGTGGAAATTTCCACGTGGCCCAGGTAGATGTTTTGGTTGGGTTCTCTCGAAGAGAACTCGAATCAGGTTTTCGTCGTATTAGCCCTCGCTAGCGCGGCCGATTTAATCTCGGTGGCTTTCGTCGGGTATACTTCATCCTTCGTTTGAGTCGAAATGGTGACCTTGAAGTATCTTGCGGTGAAGGTGGATGCTATTTGCTCTCTGTATTTTTTTCTAGCCCCGAAGAACCGTATTTCCACAACCGTCTTCCACGATTTCCTATCCAATTTCCATGATTATGCGCTCTTCCATTAACTTTGGTAAAGTGAGAGAGTGCACGGGATGGGTATCTTTGCAGTTTAAACAAAGTAGGCCACCCTAGCATTCTGCACCACTGTGACTATCCAGGCTGCAGCGCAGGCAGGTGTGGCTCTTCCCTAGCCTCGTGAGGCCATGTGCGGGCACTGGCAGCATCTTATTGGTGCCGGTACAAAGTTCCGCACAGGAACCGATTCATAGTCAATTAACACCTTGTCGGGGGAATGTCGGGCGTAGTTAGGACGAGAGACGTCAAGTTGGTTCTTTCTCCGTTGCGCTTTATAGTGAATTGAGGGGTATCGGAGACTCCTTGCAATGCAATATCGGGTACAATTTGGACGATCTCTACATACAGAAGATCAAAATGGCTTACCACACCCCTAAAGGAGTTCGAAGTGTGGTGCAAATACACGTTGACCGGTATGCCGCCGAGTTTTTAGTTTCCAGTAGTTTCTCTGAGCCTTTCTCGCTGCTTCGATAAGCAATGTGCATTCAGGCAGTTTTCCGACGGACTTAAGGACTCCTGAGACCAAGCAAGATAAAAATTTGTTGATAAGAAAGAGGGACACCTTTTAAGGATCTACCCTTACTTTTGGCACCTCATCAAAAAATAGCGCTCTGAAAGAGGCCGGATGCTAGCTCGTCTTATTCCAAAGCACCTACCTAAGCACCCCACGCTCTCTCCGTTTTTCCTCTACTTGCACCTTACCTGCACATTTCTTCGGTATCCGGACGCTCCTTTCCCACCCATAGCTACTGCAACCTATGCGACCTACGAGCCTCACCACGGCAATGACAGCGAATGGGAGAGGTGAGTGCCGATCACGTGGGGACGCCTCATATGGACTTCGGAGAGCAAGCAGCTTTTCAGCGGGCAGTTGACCGCGAGATGTAGTGTGTGTAACATGTGTTAATCGATATAATAAAAGCATGATCTTCACAGCGGAAAGTGTTTCAATCCTGTTCCCTGTACTTCCTCTAACGGACCAGTTGCGGTCATAATTCTTACAGCTGACTAACGCGCGAAACATTATCCCTCCAGTCTGAATCCGGACAAGATCTTTTCGTTGGAGGAGGATATTCGCTCCCCATTCGCTACCAAGGAGCCACAAAATCAGGACGCCACACCGCGAACGGGTGTGGGCTTCAGGGCTATCTTCCGCCGAAGGGACCCTTCACAACCAGCACGCCTTCGGCCGCCCTACGAAGATCCCTTTATCTCCAGCACTACCACCGACCCACAGCGGTCGTCCCCATCGCCGGCCGTGCGGTTAGCTTATTAATGAGATAGGCTAGATTTACGCCTCATGTTTACAGAGAAGGGGTTCACACCTGGCTGGGTGCCGGAAAACTCACCAATCAGGATACCCTTCTCCTCGTTACAGATCTCCAGGCACGGCGAACCCTTATTGGATCTTCCACCAGATGGTATGGTCTCACACAATTTTCCCACAAACTCTAGATTCAACCCTTTTTGGTACGGGGGTTTATTTTCGGGGTATCTTCTCCCCGCCATTTTAGCCGTCACTTTCGGCAAGAAGAGATACTGCTGGAGTATTCTGCACATCCCCACCCGCAGGGAATAATTATTCTTGATGGAAAGCAGCAGCACCTGTTTATATTTTGAAATATCAAGTGCCGACAGTAATACTGATCAATAAATGATACAAAGCCAATATCATTTCAAGCCTTCCTATAGTATCCGTAGGATGAAACACATCGATGTAATAACGTAGAAAGCTTACTATTTAAGTATTAGACGGTTGTTACAGCCTTTAAGGCATGCATTCATATTTTTCTCTGGAGATATTTTTTCACCGAAGATCAGCTTACGGCGCTCAACGCGATGTAATTCATTATCCAAGCGATTTCAACTCCTTCACTGTATGAATAATGAATTTGCCCAAGTGCAAAGTTATACAAATTTATACCAACAACCCTAGATTTACAACTTGCATGAGTAAATAATAAAGACAAGAGAATTGCCTTTTCCCTTTCATGTAATACAAAATAAGCGGATGAGAAAGGTCGATCGATCCCCCTTAAATCTCGAGGATTAAGGAGGGGGCGACCATATCTTATTTCTTTTCTGCAAAATAACGACTTTATCGATCTCTGAGTGTAAAATAGCCGGATATAATGCATACGACTATTCAAAAATTTCGTGTCCTGACAGTCTCATATTCTTATCGTATCTTCTCTATCGTTTTCTTTATGGGTTGGGTATGAGGATTCTTTTACACGCACTGATGTGGAATTCCATTCATGAAAAGCCGAGTTTTCACGATTTATGAAAAGACAAGAAAATACGAAAGCCGCTGACGGGAGAATATAAAAGAAACTGAGACGACAATTGAAAAACTCTGCACTGCAGTGACCTGAATATGACGCCTGAAATACCGACGAAACTATCGTGCTTGGAAATGGACCAACGGGATAAAAATCTCGGAAATCCTTCAGCTGAATCTAAACTCTATACCAGAGGCATAGACAAGGATTTCATTTTTATGAATGGTGCTGTTGTGATCTCGCTTCGCATCGTCAACAACATGAAATCACATCTTGCCGCAAAACCTCAAACAAAAGAAGATCCAAGGCCTTCAGATCGTATACACACAGGGCAACTTTTATAAAATGGCAGATAAAATAACGTTAATGTAAATAACAAGAAAAAAGTTACATTAATAGCAGAAAATGGAGAACACGAGTTACGTCTCAGATATTATAGTCGTTCACGATGCTACTAGATTCAACGGGATAACGATTAAATCTAGTTCCAATCCCTGAAAAATAACAGCGATCCTCAACGACTTGAATAATTAATAGGCGTTAAACTCTCGTTAAACTAGATATTACATGCTCACATTGGTCACCTGCAGGCCAGATGAAAAGCGTTTATCAAGGTGAGCGAGTAACAAACTACAAAATAGAGTTTCCATACATGGGAGTATACCAACTACTGAAAATTAAATGCCTTACGAGATAATCCATAGAGTATGGGAAGCTAATAAAGCTTATTTTGCAAACTTACCTCTCCTCGAATCAACTTTGCTGTCAACGAACATAACTGAAAACTTATAAAACCAAAAGTACCTTCAAGGGCTTGGAATTAATGCATCCATGCAGAATGAAGAAATCCTTGAGGAATTTGAAATTCAGATCATAGCCATAAATAATATTCTAGAAGAATAGGACATTGATTATCCAATTTACCACAACTGGCATGCCTCGCAGAAAGAATGGGAATAAAAGAGATATCAAAACTTATTCTTAATAATAAGATGGAAGACGTTCGCAGAAGAAATAGGCCACGGAAGAGATGGTTACAAGGTGCGAAACACGACTTGGAGTGCATGGGAGACAAGGGGGAGAGGCCAAAACGCAGAACCTAAGAATTCGAGACATACATTGCAGAAGAATCGATCGGGATGAAAATGCGCATCTGGATGGTTCTTCCAGAAGAATTTGTTCCATACGGAGAGTTTCTCGTCGTGCTCAACTATTTTAATGTCACATGTTTTGTGCTGATCGAGGGCATGTGCCTGGCAGACTTCTAGAGCTTCAATATTAATTAAGCTGTTTTTCTACGAAGAAAAACTAGGACAATGCACCACATCACCATCTGCATCGGTACCAATGCAGTCACTTATCGCATCAGAACCAGTGCCTCCTTACCAGATTCCTAACGCCTCGGGGTAATTTTGCTCTTCCATCCTTTACTTCTCTCGTAGAAGTCCGTAAAAATCCTTCAGGCCGGATGTAATTAGCACTCTACCAAAGATAACCTCAATTTCGGCCTCTTCGGCCCTTGCAATATTTAGAATAATTTCTCTGTACTTCTGAATTTCTTTGCGCCTGGACTCCCGGGCTTATAAATTCCAATCGGGAGTACTACTTCCCTAGCAATGGGGAAACTATAGTTTATGTAAAGTATGATTTATTTAGACATATGGACATATATTTAGACATATTTAGACGCTTTAGGTGGCGAGAAATTTTCATCCGAGACAACGGAAACGAATTATGAATTCGAACTCGTGTCAAAATTAAGGATAAACCAGATTTTGTAATTAACCCTTTAAATACCGAATTAACTTACCAAATGATTTTATTATTTTTTGCTTATTCTCTTTATTTTAAAACTAATTGAGAGATACTACCAATTAAAGAAAAGCGAACAAACATTTTCAAATCTTTTGAATGAGCATTTTTCACTGGAGAGCTAGTATAGAGGAAAATATCGAATAAACCGCATATTCACTACAGACGTGATGAAAAGAACCAATTTTGAAAAGGTATAATTAACGACCAATATATGCACAAGTCAAGGGATTCCCTTTGAAAAATACTTTATTTCCACAAAAGCTATAAAAGTAATCACGGATACGAAATATGATTTTTATAAATTTATTCCCAAATGGGAACATTGGACTGTAAACGGAGAAAGATTGCCGAAGAATAGAAACAGTGATTTCGATTTCCGACTACTCCTAACTTTGCATTACGAGCCGGATAAGGATGGTCGGTACTTCATTAATTCAAAATAATGAAACTGGAGGGAGACGAGTCAGGTGTTATAGGATGTCAATTTCGGCGATTAACTCGGCCAAATTTTTACGTGGTCGTCAATTTAACTTTACACTTAACATCGAGTGCAAAGGAACAGAATTTTCAGTACAAGTACACTGAAAGAAACGACAGTTTTGAAGCTGAACGTTTCTCCGCTTCGATTAAATGCCATCCGCAATGGAGCGGGATGACAGGCGACTGGTTATCAACTTGATTGACCACACACTTGAAAAACCGATCATATTGGTACTAAGCAAAGGACTTCATTTAACTCCTGCCCCCAGGTCCATTCCTTACACGGACTTCGTGGGGAGTATTGAAGTTTTGCAGTTCCTGACCCTGTGGCGATCCCGAGAACTCTTCACGGAGCGGGAGCAAGTTGGGGCAAGATTTTATTTTACAAAAAATAGAGAAAACATTGTTCTTTTTGGTTGAATATCTACCTTTCGTTCCTTTTACGTTCTATTTTACTTTTGTGTAACTTAACGTGGAAACTAGGAAAACAGGGTCCATTCGAAATATTCATAACTACCAGAAAAACGAAGTTAACGAAATAGGCACATCGATAATTTATTTCCTTAATAATAAGAGTAATATTTCCAATTATATTTTTAAAATAACCATAGCTGCTTTCATATGATCTGAACAGCCACGTGAACATACGTCGCGGCGCGAAAAAAAACTGAGGATTCAAAATTTTTGGTCTACTTTATCGGACTCTCCTGATTGTGATGAAGGTCTTACCAGTGGCGTAACTATGGTGGGGATGAGGGGGGATAGATATCTCTCCCCTCCCCCCCAAATACTCAAAGAAATAAAAATTTGATACGTTTGTTTTACATTTAAGTTATATTATTAAATTTTATTCGCCAAAATAATTTAAAACGTATTTCCAGGCATGTCATTTTTCAAAAATTAACCCTCCCCAAAGAATATTCCTAGCTACGCCAATGGGTCTTACAATTTATTAATTAGAAGTTCCGGTACCTAGTAACATAGCTCCTATGTAAGAAGGCTGTAATAGGGAAAAACTCCAGATCGAAAGTGAAAATTTTGAATTTTGGCCTGCTTTTTTCGATTTCAGCCCACTGTGTGGCGTCTCGAACGCACTCTTCCCATCGGCGTGACCCCCATCATCATCGATAAACCACGTTCATTCAGAATACTCGCAGAAAAATAATGCTTCCTTGTTAAGTCAGTGATAAGATGACCTCAAAACTAGCTTCTCGTTGTCGTGATGTTAAGAACGATAAAATAATTACATTCAATCCATTGGGCTTAAAAAAAATTGTCGCGTTTCACAAGATTGCGCGTTCTACTGACTCGTGTTTTCCAGATATTTTTTTTCTATTAGCAAGCATTAAATACAAAACGCGTATTATTAAACCCTACATGCGTTGATAAACGGTTACAGACGTAGTAAGAACAATATTACTTCATGGACTATGCCGAAAATATTATTTTATCTCTCAAACGATGGTAGCTGAAGTTAATTTCATTCCTCGAAGCGCTTACTACCTCCCTATTGCGCAATTGATGATAGAATCAATGAGCTGTAACTACTTTCAGCGTCAAATTGATGTGCCGCTACAGTTTGAAAATTAATATCCGAGCTTGCGTGAATGCATGGGTAATGGATGATACGCCATTTTTAACTCTGATTTGCTATTTGTTTTACGGCAAAGTAAAAAAATGTAAACACGTCAGTGCAATATATAACTCCGCGCATCGTAAAATTAGCCGTCTTGTCAACTTAATGAACTTAGTAACTCAAACCAGGGAAAACTACAAAGCCTACATCATATATCTTCCACGATAAGCTGCAACAAGCAATAGAGATACACAAAATGGCTTTGGCGTATTTTTAGAACGCGAATTTTGTTTTAATTAACGAAAACGCTTATTCATTATCTGGTCCTACAGTATACCCCGAAAGAAAAAAATAAACTGATAGAAACTATTTTAATTTATTTGTAATTTTTCTATGATCCATAATCTATCAAAATATTATTATTTGTGAAGGTAAATAAATTATATTAATGCCATGCCGCCAAACGGGGTCGCACCGGGCCACTGTCAGTTCCCCTGAATCAAGTCTGTAGGAACGCGGAAAAGGCGTGCAAGTCCGTTGAGCCTGCTCCAACGACCGACTGACTTGTCCAATTTTTTTACTTTGTCAAAAACAATAATCAAATCAAAATTTAAAACGAAATTATCTTTAAAGAGACAATTAATCATTGTTATAGCATGAACGCAAGCCCAGGTATAAATTTGAAGAGCACAGCGGCACATCATTTTGACGCCGATAGTACTAGTATGAATAAGATGACCATAGTGCGATGCGGTTCCCGCCGCGCCACCGACTGCCTCGGCCGACTCCGCCGCCCACTGCAACCCCAATCATAGTCGCCGCGCCGAGCCGATGTTTACAGGTCGAATTGAGACGCTTGACACCAGCTGCATGCGTCGTGCCTCAAATGAGTGAGGAATCTGAGGTCTGAGGGTTTGTTGGGGGGGAATGTGTTTCCAGGAATGAGGTCGATGCGCGCGCGCGCAGAGCTCGTCTGTCGCTCGATGAGAAGGGGTGCGTCGAAATGCTTGCGTTGAGAGTGCGGGTTAGTTGCGGAGGGGGAGGAGGAATTGCTTTCGTAATAGGTGACATGTTGCTGCGTTGTTATCAAACATTTTTTCTACCACGTGAGTATTTTACGTATTCCAATCGATACAAAAACCATGAAAACAAAACCTGTCATCGTAGTCAGCCAATCAGATCCAAAACGAAAGGCAAATATTTTCGCCATTTCAATCTTGGCTTATAATAAAGAAGCCGATGCGCGCTCTTGCATAATTTTAGCCGGAAGTATTCACCACGAATTAGAAATTAACACTAGAACCAACGAACGAGATAGAATTTCCATCACGATTTTTGCAACTCCGCAGACACGAACAGCGCTCTACAGGTCAACATTAAAGCCTACAACTTCTATAAGATTATGGGAAATGGACTATTATCAAATGATATCGTTTAGGAAGGATTTCAATTGATACCATCACACTTCTCCTTTTACGTACGTGTTGATAAAATTTATTGAGCTTTTTCTCAATTAATACACGTCTTAAAGTTTTTGAAGCTCAGATCAATATCGATTTTTTTTAATTAACCAATTTTATTGCCAACGTTTGGCGAAATTTATTTCTTCATCATCAGGGCATGAGAATTTTCATAAACTAAAACACAAATGAAAAAGTTGAACCGAAATTGAACTGAAGTATTAGCAACTTTCTTCAGTGTGTTCGTACATAAAAATTCTCAAGCTCGAATGATGAAAAATAAAACTAAAAAAAACTAACGCAAAAATGAGGTGATGGATAAATGAATACAGTGAAACAAACATAAATCTCTTTCATTTTTGCGTGATATGCCGATCATTGTGGAGAATATTGGAGTAAATTACATCTCAGTTACACGAGTGAAGAAAGACTAACCTTGGAACGGTAATTTGCATCAGGTATTACCAATATGTACACGTGTAAATAGCGCTCGGTGCTTATGAGTTGGCAAGACTATTAGTCGATTAAAAAACATTGATATTAACCTACATTCAATAACTTCACGATATTAATAACTTCAATTAAATGGGAATTAAATTTCCAGTCGAAAATAACAACACTGAAACACACGCTTATACCGTAACCGTCACATGATCTCGGATTTGAAATTTCAATTTGGCCTTATGAGCGGAAGCTGATGATCCCTCTTCTAATCGCATTTACTGTGACACCTCCACTAATACAATGAGGTTGACGCATAAGCTGAGGCTTTGTGGCGTCCTGCATGCACCAGGAATCTTTCTCTGCAGAGATCGAAAGTAGTGAAGATGAGTCTTGGATGAATGGCATTGACTCGGTACTTAAAATTTTGGCCAGAATGCTGTTCCGGCACCTCTCAGGGAACATAGGGTCGTGCCAATATATTTCATTGTTTTTTATAATTGGAAAAACATGATTCTTCATTGTACTTTTATTACAAGTTTTAAAAAATTCGAAGTTTTACGAGGGGTCTTATATTTTAAAATTGCGTGGATCAAACGTGTTGGTATGCGTTCAAGTACCTAAAATTTAAGAAATTAAGCACTGGTTTGACTTAACGCGAATATTGACTTACGCCGTGACAATATCAATGATTTTCGTGGTAAACTATCCCTACAAGCTTTCATTATATTTGAAGCCCCACCAAATTGTTTGAAATAAAAAAAATCATTAGGTAAAACGATTTTTATTGACGTCTGATTTTTTTCAACTCAATAATGATTTAATATCTTTTTCTGGGATAGTCAACCGATAAATTTGCTATTCAGTTTTACGTTCTATGAGATCCCTTTCAAATTAATCAGGAGACAACAAACAATTAAGAGGGTGCATCACTGCCGCTCTCAGGGGCTTATAAAGGGTACCACCTCCAACCCTCTTTACTCTGAGGTCGAGAGCATTACCTCAAAATTTTGTGGGTGCACAAGAAGGAGGCAACGACGGAACGAGCGAAAAGGTATCTTTGGTAGGTGGGTTAAGAGGAGGACTGTGATTGCCTTTTCCTCCCTCCATGTGAATCAAGCTAAAGGGGTCGATGCAGCCCTATCCTAGAGAGATCTCTGCAGACGAGAACGTCGAGGGGGACGACATCTTGCGCGGGATAGTAGAACTGCTGCTGACCATGCGCCACCCGCCGAAGGAATGGTCGTATAACGATAACGATTATTGCGGCCGTGTAAGTGGCTCCATTTCTTTTCGAAACAAATGCGCTTCTCCACTACCTAGATGCAGAAACTTATAGCACAAGCATCACTTGATCATTCCTCCTGTTCTGAAGCAGAACTTATCCTCAATACTAAATTGGTCCATGAATAAATTGCCGGAGTTGGTTATTCTCTACAGCGCTTTGCCACTGATGTTAGCAACCAAAATGATTAAAGAGGCGACGGTTACACCCGTAAGAAGCACATCAAGGCGAGGAGGGACACGCTCGTGAATGCATAATATGTGCAACGCAGGTTGGTACATGTGACAGCGGATTAATGGACCAACACATCGACTTCTCGACTATGACATCCGCGATGACATTCATCCTTTCGTAGATACATAACAAAACCTGTGTCTCCATTCCGTTTCTTTCTTCGCAAAATGATTGTTACAGCTACCATTAGTTAGCGCTACGACGGTAGAATCGCAACGATAGTCTCAAACGTCTACAGTTAAGAACCGATAAAAATAAGGGAAATAATTACCCTGCACTACTCACCCCTGCCTGTGGCTATCGTCCCCTTCGTGTCGTGACGGCCATGTCTGCCCCCCTATATCCACTGCAACAACATTCGAACACCACACGATGATGACACCATTCTCACATACACCAATCGCGGTTTACACAAACAGAATTCCTACTGATGCACCTTCCTCACTCCTTAATTCACAATCATTACACGCACTTCGTTGACGTAAGCTATATCCTCGCTCGTAGTGATTCCGTCAATTCCGTCTGCTCGGGGGACCCTGCCTCTGTGGCGCCAATTATGGCCAAAACGAGAACTCAGACAACAGGGGCGCGTGCGCTGCCGCTGGTGCTGCTACCTGCTCAGCTGTAAACGAAAACGCGTTGGGTCGTGGCGCCACAAACGAAGTCAAAATGATTGTGGCCATCTCAAAGTTGAACCTCTTATAAGATAATCCTTGAAAAAATACCCCAATTCTCCCATACGATGTACAAACAAATTCTGTGACGGTAAAGTTTTATCGAATCGCCAATTTTCGTCGGATCTTCACCAAAATTAATATACATAACTTATTTTACATTCTAAACAATCCTAGGGGTGGGTGAAAGCGCTTCGAGTACGAATAAAAATGTATTAATTCATTACTTATCTTGGTGTCGCATGGGTAACGAGCCATCGTAGATGAGAAAAGACGATCGAAAACTAAAATTGCTAAGGTGAACAAATTAGTTTGTATCAGAGAGTTTTGATATAATTTCGGGGGACGAATTAATATTTTTAATACAAAAACCATGCCTCGACCCACCCTGGCATAATCCGACCCGCCCATATAATTTCGCTAATGCCGTCATAAGCCCGTCTGTCGGTGTCAGTCGACACATAAATTAGAAAGAAGCCGCGCCTACGGCCCTTACGCTACCCAACCCACCGCTCCGGTCCTACGACCGTACACTAGGAATAAGCCATTCATTCGCTCGGATTTAACAAAATGTAGAGAGGAAAATTTGCATACTTTACTAGACACACCCCGTCTATACCCAAACGCAACAGTTTGTTTTCGATTGTCTTTTCTCATCTATGATGGCTCCTGCAGCGTATAAGTTACCCATCCGACACCAAGATAAGTAATGAATTAGTTCATTTTTATTTGTACTCGAAGCGCTTTCGCCCACCCCTGGGATTGTTTAGAATTTGAAATAAGTTATGTATACTAATTTTGGTGAAGATCCGACGAAAATTGGGGATTCGATAAAACTATACCGTTGCCAAAAATTCTTCTATAAACATTTTTTTTTAATATTTGAGGACTACCCAGCTCATAAAATTACTAAACATTTTTGAAAAAAAATTCATCCTTCCCTAAGTAAAGGAATATGAACTGTAAATCAGTACTTGTCAGAAATAAATAACAAAAATACAGTTGTGAACTTTAGTTGAAAAGACAACTGCCGGGACTGTGTGCTTGAATACTCATCTGGCAGTAGTTGCCTAAGGAGAACTATTGGCTAATATCGACGAATTTGAGCGTGATAGAGTGGAAGGTATCCATAACAGAAACACTTCAGGATTTCATGATTATTTGAACACCACACTACTTCCAGCTCACATTGTCATCTTCAGGGCATCGATCTTTGAGCTAAAATTAGTAGCATGTTTGAAAAATAAAAAACTGGAAGTTGTTCAGTTTTACAATAGGGTGGTTTCCTATCACTTTTTTATTGCCTAAATCGAAAGATTATTACTCCTGGAGTACGCATTTTACACTTTTAGATTTTTAAATGACGATATCTATTTTTTGCGATTAAATGAAAAGTGAAAAATTTCAAGCGCGCGAAAAAGAGACGGGTAAGTATGAATCCCGGGAAAAGCCCGTGTGGCGACATTCTGGTTCCCGCTGCCGCAAAGTGAGGTTACCTTGGGGCGAGGACATGCGCGCCACCAGGCGCAGGCTGCTGATGCAGGCTGCTAGCAGGTAGCCGAGTACCCAGCTAACAGGTAGCGCTTGGCTTAATTATGGTTTATAAATACCTTATGAAACGGTGGAAACTTTCCGACCATAGGCAGTTCTAATAGGTGATTATTAAGACATGTTTCCCTGAGCTCTGTGCCTCATGCATGCATTGGTAACCTCAGACAATGTAAAACTCCTATCCACTCGTATAGAAACTAGGTCCCTGTGACGTCACGTGGAGTGGTATCGCATGGGCGCCAATCTGGCCTTTTTCAAATGCGGTTAAAATCAACCATTGCCATTCGTCTGAACTGGGATTTCTAAAACCAAATAATTTGTATATTATGAATACACTAATGGTGGGTAAGGAATCGCAATCAATGCCTTTCGTTTTCTTTGATGAAGGAAACTACCCTATTGTAGAAATATGTATTGGGAATATTTGACTATTCAGCTTGGAGCATAGCTACGGGGGGGACTCTTGAGATAGCATTGCCAATAACTCACTTAATGAATGTGACCAAATGACTTTTTTTACTCCTTATTATAGTGCATAAGTAACACATTTGTTTAAAAAACATATTGTTCAATAAATTATAGTATATTTTCGCACTGAATTGAATGTAAAATTGCTTCTTAAGAGCCTTCAGGAGTTCAGAGTGGACATTGAGTATCTCATAGAGTGCATGAGGCTGGAGGACTTTTCCAAGAGCTTAGCTTTAGAAAGATTCCTCTATTCCACCTACGGGATGCAGCAGGGAGTTAAACTGGCTCATCCAAAGGCTATGTACCTGAAACACGGTCTCAAGTATTAGAGTTTGAGACTGTCAAGTAGCTTTGGCGGAAATGCTTGAGCATGAGCTCTAAATAATGGTGAAGTGGAGGCTTTTGGACTTCAATACCCCATAGAGGACATTGTCTAGAAAGTTCTTAAGGGAATGAAATACAGAGAATCTGAGTAATATTGCTGGATTGGTGGAGAACGTGGACAGGGGCGCAGCCAGGAATTAAGGCAAGGGGGATGAGTCGGTTGTTAGGTAGGGATGAGTCGATTCCAAATGTCGATTCTCGATTCCACCGATTCTCGAGCACGGAATCGGAATCTAGAATCGATCGCCTAAAGTCGATTCTGATTCAATCGATTCCAGGAAGATAAATGTTTTGAGCACAGACTATAAGTTTGGGGCATAAAGGCTGCCACACACCTAAGCGGCCGCGGTGTCAGCTTTGCCGGCGCGGAGGATACGCGCGGCACGCGGGTGCTGCGACGAACATGCCTAAGAGGCCTCGGAAACATGAAAATGTCGGCAAGAGCGACAAACCGACGAACCCTGAAATGGCGCGTGTTCGTGAGAAACTCTCAGAGAAAAAAAATTGGAAACCACGGGATCGGGAAGTTTTCCTGTGAAAAAAGTATCTCATAAATACACGCTGAGAGCGGGTTTTTTGTGCATGTAACTTTTTTAGACTAACACGCGTCTGCGTCAATAATAAAAAAATTTAGACACATTCGCGTTTGCATAGCCCAGTTTCATCAATGCAACCCTTGAGAAAGTTGATACTTGCTTGGCATAAGCCGCCGCGGCCTCCGGCCGGACTCGACAGGTTGCGTTCGGCCGCCACCGCGCTCCCGCCAGGCTGCTCTGGTATGTATAGACGCAATGGACGCTACATTATTGTTAAGCCACCGCGGCCAAACGAGAATGTAGCCACGGCGGCTATTGTTATTTTTAGGGATGGTCGGATCGGATACCTCGGATTCAAATATCCGAGGATATTGCCCTTCATAGGATACATCGGATCCAAAGTCGCGGAAGACATCGGATCTGGATCCGAAATTTTAAATAATAGCTTCAGTGAATGCAACGTCCCATCCGGGTGGAAAGAGTTCCGAATCTTTCTTCGAATGCGCCGTCGCATGCGATTCTTGTCCTACTCATGAACCGTTTTGTTAGTAAGCTCTCGCCGAGGTTATGAGTAGAATTTCAGCCGTGGCCAGGATTTTCAGCTAGAAAATAAAAAAGGCAAAATACGACTGGCACATAGTGTGACTCTTCCCAAGAGATTGAACAATAATCGGGGGAATCTCAGCGCCGTAGGAGAATAAACACGTCAAAAGTAACTACGTCGCAGATTTCAGAAAACTACCCTCGGCCGTCCCCATCAGTCCGTGTTGCTTTTTTTTCGTTTCCGAAATCACACGGACCGTGAATCATTGTCTTCTAAGGAAAATATCAAATCACACGAAAACAGTTGAAGCGTGTTTCATCCCTACCTCGTCTCACCAACTGACCTTTTTTGGCCTACCTGCTTCAATTCTACGTTTCTAGACGACAAATTCTAGGAGAGTGACTTTCTGGGCCCGAAGATATCTTGATAGCTTCGAAAATTAGATGGCATGCACGAGATTAATAAAAGAATTAGACCAAACGAGACGCATTCCTGACGATATTTCTGTTTATATTTCAGCTCTAATGGATTGCCACTCAGTTTTCTATCCACAATTCTACAATTAAACTTTACTGTTATGCAACATTGTCCAAACTGCACAATTTTCAAAGAAACAAGCGCAGCATTAACCCTTCAAACAATTAGAGACGGACTGGAAACGCCAACTACATATATCATGTAGCGCGCCCGGCTTCGCTTTGAAGGCAACGACGCACAGTGGGCCAAAACCGAAAAAAGCTGGCCAAAAGTCGAAAAATGAAGTTAGCGCAAATCAACCAAAAACAGTTGATATTTATTATTAAGCATGTACTCTTTAAGATAGGGTGCCATACAGAGCATAGAATGCGTTAATATAATTTTTACAGCTGGTCAAAGTAGAGCATGTCAGAGAGATTTTAGTGACCTGATTTTTTCCGTTGAAAATAGCTAACTTTGTGGCTTCATTACAGAGTCGTTGTTATGAATATTGGTTTCAAAGTATTTTTATCCATAAAATTGATCTTCATTTTATGAATAGAGACAGTTTTTGTTTGATTTTACTTGTTAATTAATATTTTTATAATTTTTCAAAAACTGTGTTGATTTTCCATGAAATTTTTTGTTTAACGGTAATTATCGTTTATATGTACATCGAAATACACGGAGTTATTTATACTGTGAGATAGACAAAAGCATATAGAACAATGCCCAGAATGCAGTTTTTGCGATAACTTGCGATCCTAATTTTAACGACCATATTTATGTGAATCCACCCCGGCCACTCGGACCACTGTGGCGGCCACGAAACGGCGGCGGGACTAAGCGAGGAAAGGATATGATATCCGTGCATAAAGACGACGGAATGCCTGTTCAATGACATAAGTCACTTGAATACATATTTTATGAATACTAATAACCTTGATTTTTGCATATTATACTATAAATGGCTAAATTCAACGTACATCTTGGCGCAGATAACAGTTTCTTGCTAAATTGGTGACTGGCAATTCTACGATTAGGTCATTGGAAGGGTACTCGGCAGAGTTATGGCTAAAATATATTTGAAAGGATTTTCTCAGAATTTCGGATTTCCCTAAAGCATCATGGGCAGGCTGCGGTCGAGGGGTTTAGGGAAGGTCATGCACGTGCAGCGGCAGGCGCCCGCGCCGGCTGGTTGAGGATTTGCGACCCTCCGTACTTACTGGCCCGACAATGCTGGTTTTACAACCTTGCCGGTAATGACTCTTTTCTACTTCCCCTAATTCATCGGTAGCTATCCCAAGTTATGCTTTTTACACGTTTTCGCCTCTTGCCGACCCTTTCCGCCACTTGTTCCGACAAATGGAATTCTCAGTTAGTGTCCCTAGGGGTTTTCCGGTTGTTTTTGCCTACCACATGCATCAGTTGTCCTAGAGAGAGTGTCGAGTGAACATCCACTGTAAGTGACTGTGCTGTGTTATAACACTGGATTGATCTGTCAACGTTAGAAGCACTTCAAAGGAGGATATAGTTGTACCTGGGAAGCAAAGCCTCCTTGCAACCGCCTCCGTTTCGTTGTGACTACAATAAGTGTACTCCTCATTCATCGAAAACGATTTTACTCTCCATTGTGGTGAGAAGCAGTGCTAATGGTAAGCAAAATTTTCATTTTTAAAATGGATTCCTAGTTGGAGTCCGCAATTTTTTTTGCTACCCATGTATGACTGATGATAGTTGGGCTGTCGATGGAACTGATTACCTGATATTTTTTTATTTCATATAGTAGTGTTTGATAATAAATTTGTTAGAAACCATGGAGAGTAGATTGCATTGCACTGCACTCAACTACTAATTATATGCGGTGCCTTTATGGTATGTACCCTTTTATGACGGTTTTACCCTTGATCCTTCGCGCGGAGGCCGCGTGCAGACGGTAATAAACCTAACGGTTCGCGCGCTCCCCAAGCCCTTTTCACTCGTCGGCTGCCCATTTGTGTACCCAAATTTGTTCTTTTACTTTGAACACGTGCAAATATTTCCAATATAGAAATTTAGTTTTCCCGAAATAAGCCGTCTATGCGATTGGCTCGCTCATTTCTAGCCGAGTCAGTCTCCTTTCAGTATTCCTAGTCGAATTGCCGAATGACGTTCACAGAGTAGTTGCTCAGTTATGGATACAACGAAAGTGACTAGTCAAGATTTACATAATGTGGTCTTGGCAAATAGAGAGGGGACTATTCACAAAGTTTTAATACATGGAGCGGGAATTGTGAAACATGACATTCTTCCTATTGGACAGCTTTCCGAGGAGACATTGGGAGCCCGACACGAGGAAGTTAGAAGATCAGAACATATCGGGAAAAACATACCAGAAAAGTTTCAACTGAAAATTTAACCTTATGGACTCAAAATTTACCTTATGCACAAGCTTTGACAGCTTCAACGGCAGAAAAATTATATTTTTCCCTTGATATTTCCATAGCAGAAGGTAGGCATGCCCCTGTAGAGTTTGCTTCCCGCATCACATTTGCCTATTTTAATTGTTATCGCCCTTCTAAACAATATTGTGGCCTACATAATCCTAAATAAGTTCAATTGTATTTTTATAATACACAATTTGTAAAAAGTTTCGTTAATTTACCAATTCTTTAGACTCTAGCAACTTTTGGCCAGCTTTTTTCGATTCTAGCCCACTGTGCGACGTAACTGAAGCAAGATCAGACTTCTTCGTCCTTGACTTCCTCATTTCTAGCCTTGTTGTTTGAAATACGGAGGGAGCGCGATACTTCCTCTCCACATCTCCATTACGCGCTCCTTCCCAGTGGCGTAGCCAGGGGGAGGGTCTGGATCCCCCCCCCCAAATATAAAAACACAATTATTGTCCTTCACAAAAGAAAACAAAATATTGAAAAATCAGGGTTTTACAAAATTTTTCTTTAACAAATTAAGTTTTTTCGATTATAAAAAGTGTTACAATTAGTTTAAAACCCATTATTTAGTGCCTGGTTTTTTAAAAAAATTTCCCCCGGTTTTGGATCCCCCCCCCCCGAACGAAATTCCTGGCTACGCCAATGCTCCTTCCCCTCCACCTCTCCTTTACGTGCTTCTGCCGCCCACCCCTTCCTCATGCTGAGCGGTTGAGCACCTCATCGCACGTGACGTTAATGCCGTTTTAAATACTGATAATTGTGTTGCTAATTGCGCAGTTGCAATTCAATTTAATGATACACCGATAAAAATGTCTTTCATTGTGAATAAACATTTCCATTGAGATTAGGAGAACCAATGAATGCCGTGTGCGTGCACTGTGGCGTTAATTATCGCGAGGATGTGCTAAATCCACCTCACCATACTGAAGCATTTTCGAGTGAAACACAAGTCCGTATGCGATGAGAAAGTAAAATTCGGGGGAAACGTGCGTGAGGAAAATTTGAATTCAGTCGATGGTCGAGGGGGTAGGCAGGATTTTTTTAAGGGAGGGTCCAAAACCAGGGGGGGGAAATTTTCAAACAACAGGGTACAAAGGAGAGGGTTTCAAACTAATTTTAACACCCTTCGTAATAGAAAAAAACTTCTTTTTTCAAAGATTCATTTATTTCATTTTTCATTTATTTTGTTTCCTTTTATGAAGGAGAGTAATTGTTTTTTTTATTTTGGGGGGTCCTCCCGCTACGCCACTGGTCAGTTGTTCATCCTAAGATTTTTCCTATTTTCATTTCCAAACCCAAGCGTAACAGTTTAGGCCCTGAGTATGTAAAGATGTTTAAAAAAAACAACTTGAAAGCCTATAAAATAATTTTTTATGTATAAAAATATTAAAATGTGTATGAAAATCTAAAAAGCATTCCATTGATTGTATGTACCCAGAATAAACTTGAATAATTTTTTTTAATGGCAGGAATTTGAAAATACATTTGGAATCGAAAATATCCGGTTCGAAAGATCTGGCTCCAAAAATCCTGGATCCGTCCATCCCTAGTTATTTTATTCCATTCAATTCTTAAATTTTAATGACAGCAATGCTACAGATAAATCAAAATCGCACCTGTTAGAAGGAATAAGAATCGATGGAATCGGAATCGAGAATCGGGAATCGATTTGAAGGAATCGTAATTGGAATCGGAATCGACTCATCCCTAGTTTTAGGCGCAACTAATACTTACGGGTGTGGGGGTATTGCATACCCACCAGGGTAAGCAGGAGTTGCTGGGGACCTCCTCAAGAAAATGTTTCAGAATAATGGTTTAAAATGGCGAGTTTTACGGCTTCCTGAGAGATATTTGATTAATCCTAACACTATTTTACAAGTAATACTGATCCAAATAAGTAAAATGGATTAAACTTAAAAATTTCTCTGAGCTCTAGGGGGGGGTTTTGTCCCCCAAACCCCCCCCCCCTCGCTGTGCCACAGAACGTGGACACTTATGAAGTCGTTACTCTTAAAACCAAATCAACATCAGGGAATTTAGATAGTCAGTTGAAGCCACTGATTCATCCCCCTCTACCCCAAAAGATTTGCTTAGTGCTGGAACCCTCAACTACAGAGCTACAAGTATAATAGGGAAGTGCACTAGTGTTTCAAATGCACCAAACACATTTTTAAAATTAGAGTTCAGAATAACATAATGTCGTAAAACCACAGTTTAAATCCTAATAGTGAATACTTTATTCGAGATGACCGTCTGAAATATGGAAAAATTCAAAGGCCGCGAAAACGGGTGTCCATGTTGAATATTGGCCGTGACGTCACAAGGCAGTAGCAGAAGGCAGCTTCTACACCGTTTTGTTCTACCACTATTATTGCATAGAAAAATTACAGAATTTGAGGGTATCCGTTTTTTGCTGTCATAAAATATCTTCAGAATATATATGTGGCTGCTTCTCTTTTGAGTAAACGACTTCATCATTGCGTAATATATTAATATTCATTTACGTGTCAACTTCAAGTTTGGAAAGAGTAGTACGAATAGCACATTGAATCTTTAATAAATGCATGATGGCATTTATTTTTAGCTGGGTATATTTTGACACAATGCCGTTTATCATGCCAAAACTTTTTTTGTAAGAACCGAGTCAAACTAATAAACCTATTTCAGACGTTTGCTGCAAGACTTATTCATTGCGTATGTATTCACGCCGGCCGGAACGTTCGCCCTTCGCAACTAGAATCATGGGATGTTAGCCTTATTTCCGAGCTGGCTGGTTGTTGCAATGGTTCGCTGTCCAGGATGGGTTCAAGAAAAGATAATCTTGGTTGGGAGAAGGAAAATTCCAACGATTTATAAATGGTTTACCAAACTTTGATGTATTAATGGTTACTGAATTTTTGAATAAGGAGGACAGCTTCAACGCTCCATAGAAATGCGAGACGTTAAGGCTAACAAGGGGAGACCGCGTACCTTGCTGCATCTTTTTCAATTAGGGCGTTAGTTAGGCTGTAATTAATTAATTTTCATGCGTTCCTTTTTACAAGTTATATATATAAGTTCTAAATGACCACTCTTTTCCAATGGGTCGGTTGGGGTAGTGGTAGCGTGCGCGATTTTAAGGATAGATCTCACCCGAAAGACCGTGGTTCAGGACTGCGTCATGGCATTATTTTTTGTTGTCTTCATTGTGATCATACGGCATCAAGTTTATCATTAATTATATTTGCAGCAATCATTGACATGAGACAATTTTTTTATCATCATTATGGCGTTTAGGTATTTTAGCAGTGTCATTACAAACGCCGAGATACGATGACTACAAGGGTTGGTGTGCGCTAAAATGTTAATTTTTTTCTTTGCTTATACTGACCAACTTCCACATTAAAAATGAAAACCTCTCTTGCAAGAGCACATACCATTAAAGGCTCGCGGCAAGCAACAATATGCGTACAGGCATAATTAATAAGAACACAAAGCGAATATAAAATGCCATATATCTCGAACACTTGTAATTCACATTACTCCAAAGGGAGTTTACTTACTCAGTTCATACCTCAGTACCTTGTACTCAGTACCTACCAGTTTACCTCAGTAGCAGTGCTAAAAGAACCATTCTGAAATATATAATTTCAACTAACAAATAGGATGAAATCAAAGGAGATAACCCTGGACCGGGCGCGCTGGCGTATAAAATACGTCAATCTTTGAAAACCAAGGATTTCGACATTGTACGTACATTCTGGGCTATAATGGTTTCGTGTATTCTTACAATGTACTTTGACTGCCTATATTGCGAGTTTTCAAAGTTCGAGGTATTGTAGCTAATTTTTTGGATCAGCAAGATGAACCCGTCACCAGTGGAGTACAAATTACGCCGCGCGACCTGCCGTGTACCTTTATATCTGTATCACCTATAAATGTACTAATTTCAACAAATAAAGATTAACTTTAACAAAAATCGTTTGTTATCATATATGCACATATCATGGGCAAAGTACGCATTTTGCCCGGTCGTGTAAAAAAACAGTCGCGCCATAATTCTTTAACCAAACTACTTTCAGTTTATAAATTACGTAGGTCTACACGGAAGATGCTATATTTTGACTCAACACACTTTCTGATGTGACTGAGGTACCTATTAAGTAAATTATTATAATATAAATATCAATTTGATCTTACAATACCTTCAAATGATCTTCAAAACAGAATATCATCGATAGGTAGGAGTCAGGAGCAGCCTTGAACCATTTATTCCGTATAGCTTGTGCTTAAGGCACGGGAATGAATATCTTCTCCAGGCTTTTGTTTCGACGTCGAGATGAAATTTGGAACAAAAAATCATTTATAATTCTATTTTGAATTCATGTTTTCGGTACTAGACGACATTTTTAGGAAGCAAACTCCACCGATTCCCGGAAACTCTCGCCGCGCTTAAGAAGGCGACGGAATTCAGCGATACTCCACTGGTGACTACTGCCTTGTGACGTCACATCTCAATCAAGATGGAGGCACTGTGTTTCAGCGCAACATGAAATTTTCCGACTTTTAAAACGTTTTAAAGTGCATACCCCAGATGCAGAAAATAAAAGTGACTATACTAATGTTTCTTTTTTAGGCTAAACTTTCAAATTCAGCAATAAAAAAAAATTAGTGCACTTCCCTATTATTAATTAACTTCTCTCTGTCAGACACCAAGACCTGTTGCTGTGTACAGGTGTGACAATGACAATAGTCCAACTGGAGATAGAGGAAAAAGAACAGATCATCCCAACTTGATGTACCAAACTTAGTGTCACAAAGGAAATGCTGAGTGCCCGCTTTCGCATAAGAGACACTAATTTAAAGCAGTGGGTGTTGGTTGCCAAGATGGAGGAAGACTCAGAATGGACGTGTTGATGGCACTTAAGCTAAAATTAGACCCTGAGGTGGGAAGTCAAGGTGAATGAAGAGGATGAGGTCCTTAATTATGAAGGATTTTGCAGCACGGGCAGTCTGAACCTGAGGATACCATGATAAAGGAAAACCATGGCCTTGGTGAGTTTGGATGGTGAGGTAAGTACCTGAAGATCGTGTAACCATGTCAGGACCATTTGAGGAAAAAAAGACTTGCTAAGGAGTGTAAATGGGCTCCAGAAACTGGGAGAATTGAAGTTGGAAGACCGAACAAGGTCAGTTGATGAGACGGGGTAGGAATGAAACAAGTTCCGATTGTTCCCGTGTAACTTGGTATTTTCCTTTGAGGCAAGTGATTTATGGCCTGTGGGTTCTCGGAAAGGAAAAAAAAAATGCCAGAGGCATGGGCTGATGTAGGGCCAGGGGTGATTTTGTGAAATCTACACCATGTTTATTATCGTACCGCGCTGAGATTCCCCCGATTGTCGTCCAATCTCTTGGGAAGATTCACGCTATGTGCTTGTCGTGTTTTGCTTTAAAATTTTCCAAGGCTGAAATTCTATTGCAATACTCCCACGAGAGCTTTAAAAAAAATTCATCGTGAGTAGAACAAGGATCATAGTGCAACGCCGTACGCAAAGAGAGGATTGGAACTCTATCTACTCCCTCTTATGGGACGTTGCATTCACGAAAGCATGGATTTAAGGTTTTGGATTCAGATTCGATTTCTTCGACGAATTTGGATTCGAAGTACATGAAGGTGAAGGGCGTTATTCGTGGATATTTGGATCTGAGGTATCCGATCCGACCGCCCCTAGTAAGCATCATAAGTTTAAGACTACAAGTGAATACCTACTCATCTCCGAGCGCCATACATATCATGTAAATTTAGCTGAAAAACACCGTGTGAATTATTAGTATTGAAAGAGGAAATTTTGATGACTGTCGAAAGTCCAGGCATAAGTCTACAACAACGTGCGATAGCATTAAAAAAATGCTGAAAAGTTTTTTTTCTGAAGCTCCGAAGCGCAAAATAAGGGTGTGCCTCTTACACGCACTTATACGGTACCTATTAGCCTCCAAAAATATTTTTTTATAGAATGCTCACTACACAAAGAATGTGAGGATAGGAGCATGTTTTTGAGGATGGTTTTAATTAAGGATCAATGATGGTTCAACCACATGTGTGGCTGGGCACACAAGCGTCCGAATGTTACTCAAAGATTAAATCGAATAGGCATGTTAATCAGGAACTACAGTGGAAACTCGATGTATCGTTTTTCAGGGGGGGGACGAAAAAAACGATGAATGCGGGAAAACAGATCGATGCGGGAATGTTTGGCTGGGTTGCCTATGTCCCAGGAAACGCAGGATTTTGGCACGTAATTATGATATTCATTAAAGGATTCAAACAAGATTTTAGCCAATTACAGGAATACTAGTACTTCATCGAGAAACTTAGGTCATGTTGTTGATTCAAATAATATCTCTTTCAAATAGCTATCCCAAAGGAACACGCCACCTCGCTAAAAATGTTTGCTCTCCACTCGACATTTACCCTGCTATTATGGATTTATCTCTGATGTTTAATTCTTATCCATGAAACGCCATTTCCAGTACACGTATTCATGAGAGCAATGTGCATGTTATGCCTAAAACAACCGCTTTCGCCGGTGCAGTGATTGGTTGTGAGATGGATCACATAGGCCACAAATAGTCAATTATTTGTAATGTCCCTGTCTATTAAATACAATTTTCATGTAATTTAGGCAATGTGTAAAGCATGAACAATGTTGTGTTAATCGTCAGCGGTGCGCCCACCAGAGCCTCGGCTTCATCCCACTTCTTGTTTTCACCAGGTATCTCGCTCTACCCCTACCGTCATGTGCTAGTGGACAGCCCAAGGCGTTTTCCAATATTCACAAGCTTCTATCCCAGATGCTTTTCTTCATATTCAATTATTTTCAGTCCATCTTTTAAAGTACTCACTTTTTTTCAGAAGGGCGATGGTTCGAAGACAGATAAAAATAAAACTAAAAAATAATGAAACCTTACTTTATTAAACCCTCATTAAAAACACTCGCAAGTTTGAAGTCAACCCACATTGGAAAGTACGGAACCACTCGTGCGAGGTGAAGTTCGGAACTGATGCTATCGCGTACGTCTTACGCAGAACATACTGCAGAGGGTGAAGAATAAACATATGACTGTGCCATGAAATTTTTTGTCCTAAAGAGAAGGCAACTTACACATTCTTTTCTAATTAGTGTAGCGCCAGATAAGTAGATGAATTCGGATTGTTAGTAGGGAGAAACAAAATATCCTGAGAAGATATCCCTTGCTCAATAACTCTGACAAGTGAGACTTAATAGTATTACTCATAATTTGATAACTGATAATAACCTGATAACCTGTTTTCGGAAAAATGCCACATAAACTGCCGAGAAGCTCAGCTACAAGGATGTCGAGTTCCGCCAGAAATCACCATTGTATATTTCCTACTATTTCCTTGATTTAAATGCTTAAATAATGTTATCAAAACGTCGTGTTTGGTCTCATTCTTTTTTGAATTACGTTAACATTACAAATATTTCAACCTAATAAAAGTACATATAAAACCAATTGCCAAAATTCATTGTGAGACACCTTTTGGGCTAATAGGTGATTCATGCAGCAGTTGAAAATGCGAACTTTGAAGCAGGTAGGCTGAAAAAGGTCAGTGGGTGAGAAAAGTGGGGGGGCATGAAACATGTTATTATTGTTCTCAAGTAACTTGATATTTTTTTCAAAGCTAAGGTCTTCGTAATACGATCCCTGTGCGAGCTGGGACTTTTTGTTCGACTTTGGAGAAGAGGAAAGCGTCGGAGTGGGGGAGGTGAGTGCTTTATGGAGGGGGATAGCGTATCGTGGGAAATGCGCTAATGTAACTATCCCACGACACTCAGCTTCTCCCTATGGTATTTCAATATCCTGGGGAAGATTCAAACTAAGTGCCTGTCGTTATTAGCCATAAACGACACTTGGGAAACACTTCGTCTCATTTTTGTCAAACGATGGATGCGGGAAAAAATTACATTGCTTTTATGGGACTTCATTTGGGACCAGGAACAGCGAACGATGAATTCGGGAAAACGATGAATGCGGGAACGATAGATTGGGGTTCCACTGTATATAGTAAAATGGGATACATGAACTTTGTATACATACATGAGGCACTTTCCTAAATACTGACTATTTCAAATCATCATATATCATTCAAAATAAAATTAAAGTTTATGATTTAAGTTTTCTCCAATACCGGGTAAGCTTGTTATTAGGGAAAATATAAATATCATTATGTATTGAAACTAAAAATTCAATTATATCCCGAGTTAGACAATTTTATTGAAATTCACGGGAAATGGAGAGGGGAATTTTTCCCAAATCAATAAGTGATGAGTGTGACATATGTTTGATCAATCACAATGTAAAATTGCCTTGAATTCTAGCCCATCACTTCAGTGTTGTACCTTCATGATATACATATAAGATAGCGTGATACCTTCTAAAACTAATTTCAGTACCACATATCACAGAAAACAACTAGGTGACAATTATTTATTGCATTCATTTTTTAAGAAAAATAACAATTGATCATGATAAAAAACATAACAATAATAAAAATCTAACTGTACTTGCAATTATATTGGCATGGTGAACATGTTTAAAGATTCACAGCTATCTCTCAAGCATCCATGCTTATCAATGAAAGATGAGGCTTAGATGACAAAAAAAAAAAAAACATTACCTAATATGCCAAAGTGAAATTGACATTCTTTAAGATGAAAAACACTTCACATAACAACAAATTACAGCAGAGACCCAATTATAACAAATTCAAAACAAAATATTGCTATCAATTCAAAATGGAAAAAATATTTCAACACGTTAATTATTTTATACTTACATAATTACAATGAGATATTACTTTCCAGCAATGGTAAGAAAATAAACGAAGTTCAAAATATTTAATATGTAACACTTGAAAACATTAAGAATGAGGTATTGTGAAATCGTTAACATTCATCAATAGATGTTTCATTTCCTTTTGCTATCACAGTGTAGATTGGCACAAGGGGTGGTCATTCCTTTCACCCCCAATGCTGATGGTGCATTCCCCTAAAAAATATCAACTCCCCCTGCTCACCAGTATACAGTATGCATTTTTAATATCCCTTACATTTTCAATCCAATTTAATATTTTACCATGCACCTTACGTTGGATACATCAGGGCGGTCTGATTGATTCTCACTGCTGTGATTATCGACGCTACAAATAAGGCTGTGCTGTGCCTTTCAATTCCAATATTACCTTGCAATGTTTAACACAGCTGCTTTTTACTTTCAAGGTATATGACACAAGGCTTATGATTTCTGTCAAGATTTCAGCTCACTTGTCATGCCAAACATATTTACCGTCGCCTCACGTCAACAATGTGATCTACTTTAGGCCACCTTGCATGCCTACCTCGTAGCCTACTTAATTTACACATCTTCCAATAAGGCACACATTTCAGTATCAATATCTAAATTGAATGGAAATCACAAATGAAAAGAGACAGATAATAACCCTTTTATGATCATAATTTTCACAAGTTTAGTTTCAGTGTTATGTTTTCTCCGTCTTTTCCTTCCATTCCACTTGAGGCACAGTAGGAATGATATAAATGTCAACAGGGAAGAAGCTTAGCCAAAAAATGGTCAAAATCAAATTACAAATTGCAAAAACTCTACTGCATTTCAATTAAATACCATTTCATACCATCAAATTCCTGTAAATCAAATACACAATGTCACTTTTCACCAATTTACACAAGGAAGCATAGCTATGCTGATGGATCATGTGGCACAGGAGATCTTGAAGTAAGTTAGAAATCCACCAACAGGGCCACAGGGGATTCCTGTGCCTTAATGAAAAGTTAATATCATACACTGACTGATGGCAGGGAATGTTGATTTAGCTTTGAATTTGTTAATTCTGTCGCAATATCATGAACTGGGGGGTGTGATAGTCAACAAGGTAGCTCATTGGGCAATTGACTGAAGAGTCCTGAGTTCAAATACCTTCCTTCTGCCTTTTGACATGACAGAAATATTGTCATATTGAGAGACAGCCGGGAAAAGATCTGATATCTCTACCCTGATTGAGTGGAATTCACATACATGTGGCTTAGTCTTGTTTGTTAGGATACTAATGACATTCTAAGAGGTTATTCATTCCCACATTTGGAATATTTTTCAAACTGCTTTAACTTATATGGGATGTGGGAAAAGTGCATATGAACTCCAAACTGCATTTAAAATTGAACACTGAAAATCGAGAGAAAATTCAGGGCCACCAAATTGCCATTTAAACTCGTCCAAGGGGCACACCTAATTTCCACAACATAGTACAAGCTGTAATGTGCCTGCCAAGCTGTAATCTCACAAAGTTACAATCCACTCGAGTTAAGCTCTCAGAATCCCTTGGCCTTGTATCTGGTTGGTTCCCACTCTGTATGAGTCCAAAAAGAGACTGTTTGCTTTTTTTATCATTTGCTTGCAAGAATATGCAGAGTTAACACACTGCCTCATGATATGATTGAGAAAGTACCCTTTACATGTTCTTCTCAAACTTAATACTCCTAAAAGAGATGAGCACCTTATACATCTCTCTCAAAGTACAAATGGTGCCTCTCACATGAGATAGCATTCCAACAAATTCCAAAATCAACCCAAGCATAAATTATGCAGAGTCCATTTGAAAGTGGGAAGTTTTTCCTTGATTTAAGGGCAAATAGAATAAAATACAAAACCCAACACAAAACCCTACAGGAATCAGAGCTCATGATCACTTATAACCAAGTCTAGATAAAAGTCTACCATAGAAAAAATAAAATGCTCTGGTAGTTGCATATCCACTTGAAATTTAAACTTTAGTGCATACACATAAGTCCATCAGTGTGTGATAGAAACAAAGGTTATGTACTCACATACCTTTTTCAGAGCTTGTTAAAGACCACATCAACTTGAACTAGAATGAGTAATTCACCACAGTAAGATTGCATGTTCTTTGGTAATCAGGCTGTTGAGGTTGGACCTCCTCCACTCTCTTTCCACTGGGGCTGCCTCTTCTCAGCAAAACTCTTCAAGCCCTCCTGGCCATCAGGCAGGCCAATGTTCCCCACCATCACTGACTCACCCAACCTACAAGAGAATAACACCACTTCAAAAAAATTCCGTTGCATTCCACACCAATGATGAATGTGGGTCATTCCGTCCACAAAAATGAGTTGACCTAATTATCTCAGATCCCCGAGAAATTTATTGAGTGTTTTCCTCAGGAGGCCATCCTGTAGTCTGTACTTTCAATTTCTGTTCATTTTGCACAAAATTGTTTTACCCATCCTATTCTAAGTTCAGCAATAATTGTTTTAAATATTCAAAAATTTATGATTACACTTTCAAAAAGAACTCCAATGATTTTTAAAATTGTGTGCTGATTCATCGTAACCTGGTCTGTGCAGTGCTGGCCTTGAGGCTGAGACAGTCTGGTGCCAGGAACAAGGAACCTTGCAACCCAGAACTCAACTGATGTTGCAGCCTTGACCAAGCTGGCAGTGGGATTAGCTCCTCAAAGCACTCACAAAAGCATCACTTGGTGAAGGTTCACAACACGCTATTCACATACATCGAGCATTAAAAGCCACCACCAATTAGCCAAAGTCCAAATTTATTTCAAAACAACTCATTCCATTCAGTTGCTTCATTTTTGTCAGTTTTCTCTGATCTATTTCATCAGCTCGTCTACCTAGTCAAAATTAATTGATAGGTAGCAATGCAAACGCAATCATTAATAGATTGTGAAAAAAATGAACAAACTCATATGATATTCAAAATTAACTATACCTATTTTTCAGTACCTTCCCTCTTTCATTCTTAATTGGTAAGTACAATACTTGATACTCCTTTGATGGTATTCACCAATAGACAGTTATTTTTTTCACTCAGGGTGACTTCTAGTCAAAAATATGAAAATAAATTATTAATAATATTTAACTTTTTAAATTTCCATCCTTCAATAATGGCCTTATTTGCTGTTCTATGAAAAAAGTTCTGCAACACAAAGTAAAATGTAGATATCATAACCACATTAATTATATTTTCGAAAATTTGAATCAAAAATGTGCCTTTAGTTGTGAATGATAAGGGCATAGTTTAAAAAAGTCTCGTAAAAGTAGAGAGTCAATTAAAGAGTTAAGATGACTGAGAAAACTTAACTAATGCAAATATGAAATTAAGGATAGTAACAATGAAATTTCCCTCTTTGTATTCACTTGCTGGTGACTCCATTAAGATTTAGCATCAATAATTTTGCTCTTTCACTACACAGACTAGTCTTCAAAAACATCATAGTTTTCAAAGTTCAACACTAGCCTTTGAACAGCGGTGCTAGGTGCAAGTGTACCTTGTAGAATTATAAGTCTGGGTGAATATGCTACCTTAACCTCAAAAAGTTACCATAAATATACGGGGAAGGGAAGTGCCTTGGTAGCCCAAATACCTAGTTGAGAGCACTTGAGATGAATTGGGAGATCCTGGTTTATGAAATCAGCTTTGAATACTGAGTGCTTACAAAACTTAGCGTGACTACCACTGGAACTGCAGAGGAGCATCCCATGTAGGCAGAGGGTGGATCCACGATTTTTTTGGGGGGCACAAGACAAACGATCTTCTCATAATTGATATTTACAACAACATACAACAATTACTGTACAAAATATTCTCTTTGTTTAATCATAATAGTTGTTCCCCTCTCCTAAATCTGCCTATGCATGTAGGTATGAGAAGGAACACTCCTTTAAGAGCTACTGCATCTGTCTCATTTGTTACACAGATATGTCAATTCTATGTAAAGTACATTCTGTATAATGATGCTGGCCCACATTTTTTTAGAGTGGGTCTTGCAAACATACGCTCACTAGATCTTCATTATCCATTATCAATCTCCACCTGCCACTCACCTGTAAGCAGAGCAAAGGTCCATCTCAATCTGCTGATAGAAAAACTTCTTGCCCAAAGCCAGCACATCACGGCTTTTCTTCGAAATGCTCTCAACCACCTTTGCCACCTCCTCATCTGTGAAGAAACCAATATGCTATGTCATTCATCTTCCTACCTCAGTAAAATGACCTCAAAAAACCTCAAGTGAATACAAAATGTGACTCAAGTACAGCAAAGTCAAGGATAAAGAGCTCTACAAAGGAACCCCTATACAAAACATTAAAGTTCCTAAATGTTCAATAATAATGTACATTCTGAAATAAAAGGATAAGACACAAAACATCCAACCTACACCAACATTATCCAATACCTGTTCAACCCAACTTTAATCAAGCCACTGCAACATAATCTAAGCCATTGCTAAGCCAAAGGGTTGAAAATTGGGGGACAATTGACTAGCAATGTGAGAGAAAGGAGGAGCAAAGAAATATTGACATCCCACTTGCTGAGCCATCTGGTGGGGGAAGGATGCAATGGCCAATATTGCAACATAAGAGAGTAAAAGGACATTGAAAAGTCAAAATCGAAGTTAGGAGAAAGACTTAGGCCCCTATTTGCACAACAAGAGTGATATTAAAGTTAATCCGAAAAGGGAATAGACGAGTAAGAAAAAATGCATTTCTCTTACTCACAATGGCCTACTAAAGGTTTCTCTCTCACAGTTTGTGTTGGATACAAGCATTATATGAAATTAAAAGTTGAGCACATACTCCTCAAAGCATCTTGAAAAGAATATTCTGTCATAATACAAGGCCATCCACCATCATTAATTGTGAATGAGAAAAGCCTATTCCACCCTTCTGGATTTTTGTTAATACTACTGGTAACGACATTATGGGTAGGTAAAAAGTTGTCAAAGGCCCTAAAAACCCAGAAAAGTCTGGCAACTTAAACATTTAGATTTGAGAAAATCATATTTTCCCTTTAAGCAATGCTCAACACTGGGAGAAAAGTTTTAAGCTAGAAGGTAAGGTAAGGAAAAGATTCTGTAAATTAGCAGCTTAACTGTAGCACTAATTGTTGCAATAATCATGAATTTGCCAAGCAAAAGTCTGACACAGTGAAAGACCAAAGGGGAAAATGAAACATCAGCAATAAACGTCAAACAAGCAGAGGTATTAAAGAAGAGTTATCCTCAGGTAAGACAGTCCATTCCAATTATAATACAGTATTGAGCATAATTCAGTAGTAGTGAGAGCATTGCTCACCCAATTTCCCATCGTCAACCACAGATGACACCAGTCCAGCTCTGAGCGCCACTTCGGCTGAAATTGGCAACCCTGTGAACAGCATGTGAGCAGCTACCTTGCGTGGCACAGCCCTTGCCAGAGGAATACCAGGAGTGGAACAAAACAAACCCCAACTAGCTCTGAAGAGGAAATGGGAGAGAGTTTGCTCAATGGAGAGCATGAAGTCTCTTCATCGTAACCTTAAGACACACTGAAACTGAAGGTTGATCCATTCAAGCCTAAGCGATCAAAAACGACTGGGCAGCCTATTACCTTAGAAGTTGAAAATGACCTTACTTGTATTTCTCACCTATAATTGTGTTCTTTTAACACAGATAATTTAAATAATACAAATATCTAATGTTTTCGCACACCAAGAGATACTTATTTAGTGTATGACTGTGAAATACAATCGTATGCTTGATACATTTTATAGCTAGTTTCGAAGTCTCATTGCAATCACTATTTTTTGTCTTCCGCTTATCTCAAGTAGTTGAAACTTACAAAACATTTGGTCAGTCTGTTTCAGTAGTGTGTATGACATAACAATATAAATTCTTTATGTAATTTATGAGAGAAACCATTGTTTTGTAATGAAATGCATAAAAAAGACTTGAAACTTCCTAGAACTGTGTTTAACTCCCTTGTTCCTAAGGCAGTGACTAGTGATCCTGTTGAAACTAATACATGCTATCGTTGATGTATCTAAAGATGTGTTGGTACATAATTCTTGAGGCAAACACCAGCTATTTCCACCAGCTAATCTTTACTTTAGGTACTTTCCGATGAACCCTCGAATGGTTTCAACAACTGGGTAAAGTAACAAGTATTTTGACCCTAACATAAAACTATGTAGATAAATATGGAAAAAACGGAGTGGTACATGGTAAGAAAAGGCACCGAAGCATATAAAATCCCAATAAACCAGGAAAATTGAGGCATTCATTCATAATTAAACTGATTGTTATCCTCCAACATACCAAGCTGCTTTAACAATGTCAATTTCCACCAATGTATAGCAATCATTTATCACAGCAAATTCCATTTTTCAGGTATACTGAACTGAAATATACGAAAACCTTGTACATATTTCATCATCGTATTTTTAATAACCAAAGTAATAGTTGTGGCACAATAATAATATGAAAACTTACCTAAGAATAACAGCACATTAACAAGTGATGATGAGCGACTAAATGCTCCCTCAAAACAATGTTTACAGCATGTGTAAAGTGTATTTCCCAACTCCAAATGGCAGTTTAGGCAAAGATGACGTCACACCTGGCCTCGGAAGAGCTTAGGAATCTTCGCACAATAGTTAACTCAGACAAATTTCCTCGATTTCTAAAGCCAATTTTTTTTATTTCTTTTGATTATGAAAGGAGAAACTATAGGTATTTTTGCGAGATAATAAATGTTTTTCCAGTTCAAAATAGTTTAAATAGCAATTGAAGACTCATGCAAGTTCCCCATTTTGGATTTCTAGTCATTCAGGGGTAATACATCCACCATAGTTATGGGCTTAAATAGGTTAATGTTCACGGAATGTAACATAAACAATGAGGCATGATATACCTTCAGGGGGAGGTTTGGGGGATTCAGTCTTCCTTCTGAGGGGCAGAGAAAACCCTCCAAAATTTTTGCTTGAGGCAACATTTGGTGGTTCCCCTAGCTATTACATGACAGATAAGTGAAAATTAAAATCACTGCATTAATAAACTAATAGTCACAGATTTAAAAAATATTTCATTAAAATTTTTCTAAACTTTGTTTGATTTGATACCAAACAAAGAGGTATTCTGTCAATATTTATTTACTTCCAGCAATACTACCAGAGCAAATGGAAGATAGCTGGAAGAGAGATTTGTAGCTCATGGCAATGAAAGCTCCTTTAGCCACTAAAGAGCAAGAGGGAGGGACTAGTTAGGGTAAAAATAGAGGGCTGTCAATTGTTTCTCACAAGAAAGAGTTGGGCCTATAAAGAAAAGGTGGTGGGAGAGCAGGTAATAAGAAAGTGTCAAATAAACCCCTGATTTTTTTCTGAAGTTAACTTCATCACCAAAGTAAGTGTAAACAGATGACTGCTAGCCCAAGCAATGCAATGTGATCTTCTCTATTTTATGAGTATGGATGATGTGATGGCATTCTCACTGTCAGGGGTGGATGTTCAGGTTTTGGGAGGGCAAGTTCATTACTTTCCCTTGTGGCTTGGTGGTACGGAATACCTCTCAGCAAAAATGTGTCACAGATTTGATATGCTGGCAAAAGTAGCTTTCCTATACTCATCAATTATTTTTAAACAAGGTTGTTAAGCTAGTGACATAAAAACTTTCATCTTTTCAATTTTTCGATAAATTGATAATCGGTTTTAGGGTTAATTCCGCATCGACGCATTTTTGGCAGATGACAGTTTCAGGCACATTCCAGGTTTTGGACCCGAAGACGGGAGCTGGAACACACCTGAAACTGTCGTCTGCCAAAAATGAGTTGACGCGGAATTAACCCAGAAACCAATCGTCAATTTAATCACCACCGAAGCCTCCTTAATAATTTTTTCCATAAATTATTGAGGTCTGCCCCATACATCCCACACCATTAATGCACCAATAACCACAGGTGAAGTGATTCGCTATCTATACTGGCATTGATTTTGAATAATGAGAAATTGCCTTCATGGCAGCATGGGAAGTGTACCCTTCCTACTACCCCATGCACTTACAGGTACACATCTCACCCTGGAGTGGAGAACGTGGAGCGCTGAGTGCATACAGCTAGATCACAGGCAGCAACCAGTTGGCAGCCAGCGGCAGCAGCGACACCATCTACAGCAGCCACGATGGGCACAGGTGCGTCGGCAATTGCATTCATTAGAGTGGAGCAGATGGCAAATATCTCAGCACAGCCTTCCTTCCCTCTACCAGCCTGCAAGTCATATGAAGGTGGATCACATTAGAGTGGCAGTAGAGCAGATACCATTATTACTCTGGACAGGATTGGAACCATCCATCAGCCTGATTTAACTTCTCCAAACACTTAGTTAACAAATAAAGATTGAACATCTTGGAGAACATACATTTCATGTCCTCTTTCTCTGCAAGTAGAACTCGTTCAAATCGCCCATTGCACAGCTTTTAAATTTTCGTTAAGCCTTATATGGATTTGCTGCGCCTTAGCGGCACTCGCGGTTTTTAAAACGTTGTAAAAATTTTCCATTCGAATGGATAATATTGAAAATGTCAGTAGTCTATTTTTCCTTCTTTATTAGTCCACAAATATATTTTTGTTTAGATAATGTGGGTGGTTTTCATTTTATTGGCCTCTAATGAAAAAAGTTACGTCGTTGGATTTACGACACCGGGAATTTCCTCATCGCTACATAGAGGGCTGCACTATCAATGCCAATTTCAAAGTTATCATGTTTCGTATGAAATGCTATAATCTATTGATAATCATTAAACCATATTAACAAAATGAAATTGTTTGATAAAAGGAAAATATTACCATACCAATTTTTCTTTGTCTTTTGGCTAAGAACATATTGTTATCGTGTAGTTAGTAGCCATTATGATGATAATAAGTTTCTCTCATGCCTATGTTTGCTGCAATTAAAATTACCGTATAAGCTTGTGTAAGAGGCGCACACGTGTAAGAGGCGCACCCCTATTTTGAGGATCGAAGCTATAAAGAAAAAAAATGTTGCTACTTTTTTTGTCCTATCGTGCGGTGTTGCAGACGTATACCTGGAATTTCGACAGTTATCGAAATGTCCTCTTTCAGTACTATTTGAAAAAGGAAATTTTGATAACTGCGGCGGCATAAGAGGGAGTAGAAAGAGTTCCGATCCTCTCTTTGCATACGCCATCGCTCTACATTGCTTGTCCTACTCACGAACAATTTTGTTTAAAAGCTCTCGCAGGCGTATTGCTATAGAATTGCAGCCGTGGAAAATTTTAAGGCAAAACACGACAGGCAAATGGCATGAGCTTTCCCAAGAGATTGAACAACAATCGGGGCAATCTCAGCGCCGTAGGATAATAACCACGTCGTAGACTTAAGGCCTGTTGCACACACACCGATTTTGGACGGCCGGTAAAATATCGGCCATCCACATTCCAATGGTGAACAATGGGAGAGCATTGGAGCTTGCACACGTACCGACCACACGCCGGCACCGGTAAAATGCCGTTTAGCTGCCGGCTATTGTCACTGTGGATCGCCGGCGCCAGCTCAAAAACTTAGCAACGTATCGTTTGACCGGTAAAAATCCGGCGTGTGTGCAAGCATCGCTTCGCCGGTAAAATATCGGCCAATATTTTACCGGCCGTCCAAAATCGGTGTGTGTGCAAGGGGCCTAACGGAACTACACTCGGCTCTCCATCAGCTAATGCCTCTGCCGTTTTTTTTTTCCTTTCCGAGACTCCACAGGAAAATATCAAGTTACAGGGGAGCAATGGAAACGTGTTTCATCCCTACCCCATTCCACCAACTGACCTTTTTCGGTCTACCAGGTTCAATTCCCCGAGTTTCTAGAGGTCAAATGCTACGTGAGTCACCTTCTGAGCTCGAAGATATCTCGATATCTTTCAGCAATTGTATGACACGCACGAGGTTCTAAAAAGAATTAGACCTAACGCGACGTATATCTTACAGCATTTAAGTTTTTTTGAGCTCTAATTGATTGACACAAAGATTTATAGCTAAAATAAGGCTATTAATATTCAACATAGTCCAAACAGCACAATATCGGAAGAAACAAGCGTAGCATAAGCGCATTCAAACAAGACGAGACGGACTGGAAACTCAGGCAACGCAAACTGCGTATATCACATTGCTGCGCCTTCGCCCCTTCGCTTTAAAGGCAACGACGTCACATACAAGATCGGACGTGTTCTTCCCTTTCTCCTTCGCTCGTAGCTTTAAATACGGAGGGGAGGGAGCCCTCTTCCCCTCGACCTCTCCTTCAGCGCTCTTCACTTATAAGCATTTCCGATTTCTTCTATCCACTATTAAGTCCAACAATGAGCACACTCGTTCGAATTTTTTCAACCGCAGGTTTTGACACCAATATTACTATATGCAGTATAAATGCCGCGGGATGCCCACTCGCGGCAATAAATTTAGCGCGCGCTCCGGAGCGAATCACCCCGCGCGATCTTTTCAATGTTCACCTCTGGGGTACCGAAGTGACGGCGCGATGCTTGCAAGAAATTCAAACAGGAGCATTTTAAAAATACGTCACTAAGGGAGAAACTCCCCTGCCTGCCGCTTGATTTTGACCCAGGGTTTCAGATGACTGACTCACGCTGAAAACCAAGGCCACTCAGTTCCCCTTGAACTTGCAACCGGTGAAGGGGAGGGGGGGAAGATAAGAAGTTTGTGTAAGAGGCGCACCCCCATTTTCGGCTGCAATATCTGGGAAAAAAGGTGCGCCTCTTACACGAGCTTATACGGTAATGAAATATGTACTTGTCGCCATACGATCAAAATGAAGACTGCAAAATACACTGCTGTAACAAAGCCCAGAACCCAGTCCCTCCCTGAGTGAGAATCGACAATGCTAATCACAATACCAACTGACCCAGAAGTAGGGTGGCACGGTAATTTGGATTTACAGTACACTCCCAATTATCCAGGCTAATGATGGGGAGGGACGGCACGAATAATCGGAAAACACGGATAACCCAAACTTTCACTTTAATGTCTTTTAATGTTCATAACTAACATAAAACAAACAATATATTATTTATGCAGTTATTCTGTTATTTAAGAGTGCTTCCCGGACTCATTGAGAGCCTTCTTCGCCAGTTCGCTATCTTTTTAGTGGAGATAACATGGTTGTACTCATATTATTAATGCTCCATGTAAGGCCTGGTTTCGGAAACCACACATCCGTGGCTGCGTGATCATGGATACAGAAAAGTGGTTAGCACAAATGCTTTAAAACCACTGCTCGACGTCGAAAACGACTCTGTCAGGCACTTAGTCGCGTGTTGCAGAAGTTGCCCGGGTTGAAACTGCTGAGCAAGGTGTATCCCTGATCAAGGAGCGCAGTCTTGCACTGTGAGGCTTGGAAAACATGAATACAGTGCTCCTGTGAATGCAGCTAGCACATGATCACTTCCGTTTTACAAAGGGGATTCTAACGGAAAAAATAAGCCCGGTGTATCCTAGCATTAATGACGTAATTCCGATGATTTTGCGCCCAATTTTTTTTATAAAGATCGCGGAAAAAATTGAGCTACAGTGAAAATAATGCGTGGATAATCCGCAACCCGGATAAACTGCAGCCGGATAATCGGGAGTCTGCTGTATATAAGGCTTGTTATAAGTACCGCATGAAAATTAATTAATTACAGCCACACTCAGGTCCGTTCAATGGAACCATTACCGGTTCAGAGATATGTTTGCCATTCCGAATGCCATAAAAAATATGGCATTGAAAAAGGTGGAGCAAGGTACATGGTCTGCCCTTGTAAGCTCCAAAGAAGAAAAAAAGTAGCATATAAAAGATTATCATATTCTCTGTTTGTTATCTGAACCTATTAATGTATTAATGTCTTGGACAAATAAAAAATTTATTATTATTATTATTATTATTGTGCAGGCAAACGTCCTTCAGCGTACACATCAGCTCATCATCAAAAATTAGTCATCATATAATTTAAAGCTGTGAGTTAACTTCAAAGTTGATAAAGCTGCTGATGTCTGGTTTTCAGCTAAGAAGTGACAGTTTTCAATATGATCCTAATTGTTTCTGCAAACTTGTACCCACAAAATGAAAATATTTGCAGTAAAAAATAATTTCATTTGATATGGATTTGAACTCAAATCTCCAGATTCATACCTCAAGTCATTTTCTATTGTTCATAAGTCATTCCACACCAATTCAGACTGGAGTTGAGACTAGAACTCTCAGATTTTTATGTAAATTTGGTAAACATGTTGGTCTTCTTAAAAAAAATACACCATTTGAAGCATTTTGCAAAAATTGAAGAAAACGGTCGAATAATGGATGTTATAAAAATGGTGGTTTTTTCATGAGCAAAAAATATTTTATGTCAGTTTTTTAGGGAATACATCAACATGGGCTATGAGATCTTTGAATACTTAAAATATACAAATTACACAAGAAATCCTTAAACATATTCGAAAGATTGCTGTGATTGTCAATTACGTATTTAAACAGATCAATATCAAACCATAAAAATTTTAACATGTTAATGATAATTTTTTTTATTTATTTTAGCTATACTGATGCTTAGTTCAACTAAGAATTTCACATCTAAAATTTAGGAGGGTGGAATATGGTGCCTCTTAATGCATCAAACCACAATGCAAGCATGCTTTAATAGGAAAATTACTAAGATATCTTCATATTGATTATATCTTAAGAAAATATATCTACACAAATTACCAATTCCTTGAGATTATGGCCAGAGGAGAACACAGGCCCTTCAGCTGAGATGACAATGCACCTTACTTCAAAGTTGTTCTGGTCAACCAATATATCTTCAATTATGTCTTCCATCATGGACACAGAGAGGCAATTCCTTCAAGAAATCAAATCATTGCTTCAACTAAAATTGACTAGAACAGTTGGGGAATGCAGTGGAATGTAGTGTATCGTTCCCACATTGATCGTTTTCCTGTAATCATTGTTCACCAATTGTGGTCCCAAATAAAGTTCCATACAGACAATGTAATTTTTCCTCGCATCTATCGTTCACCAAAGTATAGTTTTCCTGCATTAATCATTTGAAGATCACGGTCCTGATGTAAACTATTCCCACATCCATTGTTTAACTAAAATGAGATGAAGTATTTATACTGTGTCATTCATGGCTAATAATGACAAGCACACAGTTTGAACCTTCCTCAATAGATAATAAACTACCATAGGGAGAGGCTCAGTGCTGTAGGATCCACTAAGCCCCTTCCATGGATATATATGTACTGTGTATGTTTAAGATCTACCGCCTTGCCAACTCCCGACATCGGGCTACTCAGGATTTTGGCCAGGTCAAATGCATCAAAAACGATGATCACCAGATACTACGAGACCCGCCTGCCATCCTTCGGCGCTGGAGAGAACACTTCTCGAGCATCTGTAACACAGAATTTTCCCACCCACCGATTATTAGCGTGGACCCTATATCCATTTTCTTGTAAGCTGGGTAAAATCCTTGCCTGCTAATCATGGGTAGGGTTTTCACCACTTAGGATATTGGTGTTATAAAAGTTGTTCTCATGATATCTCTAGAAAACTCAAAGACTGTCTTGAGGAAGACTATTTTTGTCATAATATAGATCTCTTCCTTTCATCGAACTTATCTTTTAATGAATTGCCCTTTAATAATTAGATAATGTTTACACATTTTCGTTAATTTACAATCACCTATGCATTCTAAAAGTATGCCAAAGCCATTTCATTTACCTACATTAATACTTGCAACTAATTGTGTTAGATGAATGCTTTAGGCATAATAGTTTTCCCTAGGCTGAGTCAAAACGTTCATGAAGTTGACAAAACGATTAATTTCTCGGAGCTCTGAGTCACTTATTGCACTGGTGTGTCTATATATGTACTTGAATTTCCATAAAATATAAAATAAATCACAATTTAGAATAAAATTTCCTTTAAAATGACATATTAGTCATTATTTTAGCATGCACACAAGCCCATATATAAAGTTAGAAGATCAGCGGGACATCATTTTGAAACTGACAGTAAGTCATGGACGCCATAGAGTCACACAATGCACACTCTCAAGGCCTGTTTACACGATACATTAACCCATATGAGTTAATGTCTAAATGTATAAATGCGAGAATGAACATGAAAATGAACTGTGTAACCACCCAACTTGTGGGAATGCATGAACAGAAAATAGAAACTGTAATAATTTGGTTCATGCATTCGTACATGTTCAGTTCTGGTCCACAAAAATCATTCACGCAAGCAGACATTAACTCGCGAGTGTTAATGTATCACGTAGACAGGCCTTAATACACATTAGCATACCCAGGATTTTGAAGAGGGTCTTCTGGAGATTTCAGGGCTCTTCCAGGGTGTATGGAAAACACCCCAGGGCAAAGGTGGGTCTGGAAAATTTTTGATATTTTTAATGTTGAAAACGTGATTTTTAGGGCTCAAAAACAGTAATTCTCTATGAGTATTTATTAAAATAAAGTACTAAAGGCTCAAGGGGAGGGTGTAACCCATAAACCCCTCTAAATGTATTACCTGGTCTTTGGATCACTAAGGACAACACTTTTCATTCCATTCCGAATGTTGGTTTTCGTCAAACCACGGGCACCAAAACAAGTGCTTCCAGTGGATATGTACCGAATGGAAGTCAGAGCAGTGTTGATCTACAATAAGAATTTAAAGAGAAACATATTGGTTTACAAGTCAGAAAAAGTGAGTGGCGAGGGGTGGTGGGGGTCAAGGATTACAAACATCCTTGAAATGCTTGGGAGGTACAGTCTTACGCATAACCTCTCCACAAATAATGGATTACTTCAGGCTTCTTTTTGTGGAATGTTCATGTATTCATAATAATAAATTTGTACTTCCAAAATTATTTATTCATTAGTACTACCAGTTTTGCTGATCTACAGTATCATCACGTATGTATCATATATTCTGGCAGATAAGACATTTTAAGTCAGAAAAATCTAGTCAAAAGTCAGGGTTCATCTTAGTCACTGGGTCTTATCTCATAGTTCCAGTTTGCCACACTGGACTACTGAAGTAGGGTGGGGTCAGCTCAAAAATGGCTGCAACTTATCTCCACCATATGCTGTATTGATGCACCAAAGGCATCACTGTTCAAGCAATTATAGATAACATAAAAATATGTATAGATATATCATTATATATCACACATTGGTGTGTGTTTGATAAGGGGCAGTGTAGTCTTAAGCCTGAATCACACAATCATTTTTGAGTGTTCACTCCAGCGATCACTCGAGTGATCACTTGGAAATGATCGTCGTGCGCACTGGTTTTTTGCGATCACTCCGATGATGAGGATTCCCATCACCTTTTCATCGTATCAAGTATGAATACCATCTTTCTTTGTGATTTTTGTTACTATATTTTTTTCTTATTTATAAAATGTCATTTAGGTGATTAAGAGTACATTTTCGTAGCAGTGCTTATCGTGTTAATAAGTGTATGTCGTGGTATGGCTCTTCGAGCCATAGGTTCAAGTAGGCATTACTGTAATTTAATTGGACATTCCCTTGTCCTCCATTTGTATTCTCCCTAGTATTTCTTTCTGTAACAATTTTGCATAGGTAGCTGGACGGAACATTGTTGAATCTCCCTCACAAATTCACCCCAATGCAAAATACTCAGTTCTGTTAGCCCAAAAACATTTTAATAATTCATTTCCCAGTATTTCAGGTACTAGGCCCCACAATTCGAATTTATCTAGGCCTATTGTCTCTTGGTAAAACTCTGCCTTTTCAGTAAACCGATCAATCGTATTGCCTGGATCTTCATCAAATCATACCACCCACTTTGCAACCACTGCTACTTCTTCTACTACTTCCCAACACTACTCATCCTGATTTCCCATTCTTCATCTTTCTGTCTCTCTGTGTCTGATCCTGGATTCACAAGTGATATATCTTTTACTGAATCTTTTTTCACATGATTCCTGAGTTTTCATCTTAATTCATCTTAGTTACCATAGCCCTGAAAACCTATTTTGGATTCTCATTTTACGGCTTCTATCAATTATTCAAGTATCCAATTGGTACTGGCCAGTAAGTTGTGCCACATAACTACGTACCAAATTCTCCTTAACTATCAACAAAGGAAAAGAGGATGATGTTCATCTTGCCACTAAGTTCCGTTAGATCCATTAAGGGATATAGGGTTGGATAATGTCTTCCACAACAATACATCAAATAAATAATTATATTTGTCGTAAAATATCAAAGATTAATATGGATGACATCAGGTATGATATAACGATAGTATGGGTACAGTTTTAGCAGTGTAAAACATTTGTGCTCACTAGTTATTTTCTTTGGTTATTTGCTTTGAGTAAATAACATTAACTTTCACACACCTTGAGGGAATTTCCAGTAAATTTAAGAGTTACGTCTAAAGTTCTTTTTGCATATCACTACACTCATCTCGCAAAAGTATGTCATAAAAACTATACAGTCTTGTCCATAGTTTTCGATAGTTTATGACTTTGGTTTTGGGTCATCAGTTACTGACTTTAGCTTTGGTTAATGGCAGGTAACACTTGTTCCAGACAACAAAGGCTTTACAACGGTCCTAATTAGGTCCTTTGTTTCACCGGTGGAAAGGCTGACGAGAGTAAGCAATACCACGGGGAGGAATGCAATGATTAGCAATTAACCTTAACTCCAGAATAAATACAGAAAAATATGACGAAATGGCCTATGCCAATTTGAGCCACTGGAATTCACTAATGTTTACCGTATTTACCTTCCTGACGACAGGCCCCAAGAAAAGAGCCATCTCTGTTCCGCGTCAATGTACCACAGCCACACAGAACGCACTCAGTAATTCGTATGACGTCCTTAATAAAGACTTGGTCTTTAAAGGCTGTTAGGCGATTCCTTCACAGGTACCTCATACTCATGTTTTCATTTCTCATGGCTCATCAGGTGGACATGTGGGGATGAGAGCATGGCGTATTCCGTTCTTCGAATGTTTGTTTTGTGTGTTGCTCGGAGCGACGACGATGGCTAATGATGAAGGTTAGCAAAAATATTTTGTTTCTAATTAAATTAATTTTTGATGTATTTATCGCAATATAGCTGTAATACATGCCGTATTTAGACATCTTCCTTTACTTTTGGTCTTATTTCCATTCTGTGAGCTAATGCTTGCGTTCTGTAATGAAATATTCGTAACTGAAATGTCATGTGTCGTGTAAACCTACGCGCGAATAAAATGAAAATTTTGTCTGGTTTGCAGGATAATACTGCACTTTTGCTTTTCTCGTTCTCTGTCAAGTTTAGAGGCAATGAATCGCATAAATTATTGTACTAGTTGTTCGATGGTCTGCCTATACTCTTCATTTGTCGAAATGTTATATATCCAACTTTTTATTAGTACAGACGAAGCGCGATTTGCAAAAGAGTATAAAGTGAAAATGATTAGGAGGGGTCTTTAAGAAGTTGATACTGAGCCTACGAATGAGGAATGAGGCAAGCAAGAAAATACTTGCCATGCTTTGAAGTTGGCATTCTCCTAAGATGGATCTGAAGTTGATATTCTCCATAATAAATTTGGTGGGACGAGGTTCTTAGTGACTTGACCGACTTAAGGGATTTGAGAGACTATCAGTAATAAAATAGAGGATACCTAAAAAATTTAAATATGTTGTTGGATTTTGCCAGAAAAAATCGATTAATTAGTAGATGGATTCATAGTATTACCTTCATTTCAATGAAATTTTCCCTGAATTTCGTGGTGTTGAAGACACGTCTACGTCTTTAGCCACGGAAAATGAATATCTATAAAACCATGGATGCACCGTATTTATTATTTTGGTGTCCTCGAGTAAAAAAGAATTCAACGAAAAGAAGCAGGCAAAGTTGTCCGACAATCAGAGCCATTCCTAGATGTTCTTATCGATGCCCAATTTTTCGAGGCTTCATATTCTTTTGTAAATGACATATAAAGCTGTATGCAATAATTAAGTTGTTCCTTCTTTCTCATTTATAGCCATTTCGTCCTGTCCTTTGGGCCCTGAAGCCGAAGAAAGCATTGAAAATACAGTTTTGATTCCATGCGGTATATGCGGACGTACATTCAAATCGGAATCTCTTCTGAAGCATCAGTCAGTATGCCAGAAGAATGCCACGAAAAAGAGAAGGGTATTTTATTTTATATAGATTCCTTATTTATTTTGTGTTCTCTTGTATATTTTAAGTTATAATCATAGATACCATCCTTTCTGTGATGGCACATAAGTACATCAAGAAAGCCCACAGAATGTCAGTCCTGGGAATAAATGAGTGCTAAACCTCAGGTGACAGTCACAATTTCAAATCTAATACATCTTTTTAACCTAGCTGCTGTTGTGCCTCATCTTAGAGATGACTTTTTGATACTAAGGCATGCCATTTTACTGACCTATGAACTGGGCGGGAGTGTCACTGAGACCTGCATTATTCTAAACTTTTTTATTTCCCTGTAAATATTTTCTATTGATCTGTGCCTTCGATTTTTTCCATCTACTTTTCCTCTTTATCATTTACTTCATGATACACACTTTCCTTTATCCTTCTACCTTCCATGTTACGAATCAACCTATCTACTACTTTGATTATTCCTGTTTTAACTGTCTCCTATCTTTCTTGAATTATAATCTTGTCCCGTATCTCTCTCTTTTTATTCTCCATCACATTGTAATTCCTTTCTCTTTGCTCCCATTAGGTCATCTACGTTCCAATTCCTTGCCTTTCAAATTTTTAAAAGTCTAATGGTACAAAGTTTTTTGATTACTTCATCGAACTCTCTTACCATCTCCTTCATCCACTTACACACCTTTGGTTTCATCTCATAATTGGTTAGAAATTTTTTTCTGCCCCATGTGAGGTTTCAGGTAAATGAAAAGATGAAAATCTGAAGGCGCTAAGTCCGGAGAGTATGCAGGGTGTATCAAAATGTCCTTATAAAAAAATTCAAAAGTTCCTTAGTGGAGTTGGTTGCATGTTGGTAGGAGTTGTCATGCAATAAACACATTACGTACCTTTGTCAAAATTCCTCTCTGTTAATAATTGCTCTCCTAAGTTTTTTTAGGGTCTCACGGTAATGTGCTGAATTGATTGTCTCCTCCCTGGGGGAAAAATTCAATTAAAATGTCAATCAAACATTTTTTTTAAATCTCTTTTAGGTCCCAAAACACAAATGCCATGATTTTTTGCCACCACTGTTAGGACTGCATTTTTTGTATCAGGGGTGTAACTAGTACCATCACTGGTCTCAATCAAGCTCAGAAAACCCCCACCTTCCAATTCAGATCGCTCAAGGAACTTGCGAGCACTAGTGGATTAATTCAAATTGTGCTGCTCTGTCAGTTTGTTTTGGGTCCCATCTTGTGTACAATTTTTGGAATCCCAGTGTTTCTGTAATTGTGAGAGAGATTTCTCTTATGTGAGAGAGACTGCAAGATTTGTGGAAACATCACAGAAATTTCATCCACTGTCAAGTGGCGGTCTTTGTAAACAGTCTCCTCAATTTTTTCCACCAACTCATTGATCAAAATTGAAGGTCTTTTATTCTTTTGCTCATCATGAATATTCATTCTTCCTTCAATAAACTCACGACATTTCTAAAACATGTTAGTTCGGTTGATCTCACCTCTGCCATGGGCAGTTTTGATTCATGCAAAAATTTCAGTCAGCATTTTTCCTTCCGCGACAAGGAACCTTATTACACCGTTCATCTCGCAGTTGGCAGGATTTCTAATCGACATATTTCACAGAAATGGCCAGTATAAGGCGAGTTTTGGTAATGAAGGTTGCCAGTGCCCATTTTCTCTGAGACTGTCCCCACTACCACTTGTTGTTGCCGACAAGAAAAAAAAACCTGGAGTGTGACAGCTCAAAAATACTCTTACTTTCTAGACATGCCTTGAAGTATTTGGTAGAATAAATAATGCATCGTTCTTTGTGATATTACTAACATCTCATAGGCCCCTGTCTCCTTAGGTGACTCTTTTATCCAAATGCCAACTTGCCTTACACAAGTCATGAATTCCCCATACTTCTGCATATTATTCATGGGCTGTAGATTATTGTTCCAGAGTTTGATTTTGGAAAACATTATATTTTCATGTATATTTAGATTTGAAATGGAGATTGTTGCCTGTAGATAGTGATTCAAAAAGCTTCTTCTCTTGCACCAGGAGCCCTGGACTGGCTCTTTTTGGGCTTATTTCCATGTGTGATAATACTATATAATAATAGAATATAATACTAATGTCCATTTGTCTCTGAGATAAATGCCTCAAGTTTAACATGTGGAAGCTTACCATCCTTTAAGGGATGAAAGCACAATTCTAACACTTCTAGAATATATTTTTAAGTTACATATTTGAATGCTTCATCCCCAAAGTACTCCATCTTGGAATCAACCAAAAACCTAATATTCGAACGTAAAAACTTAGGCCATGGTGGAGGTTTAACTCATCCGTTTTATTGCTTATGTGTTCAGTTTATACATCAATGCTTGTTGAAGTTGACAAAAATCCCAAAAGTATAAGCGCGGGTGTGAGTTGATTTATCCTTCTAAATTGTGCACTGCAGATGCTCTAATGAATTTAACTAGATCTTTGATCGTCAGTGTTTTGCAGGGGTGCCGACTTATAAAAAATATTGGGGGGTCCCATATCCGAGGTCTTGCCCCGGGAAGAGGTTAAATTCAAAGTGTGTCGCAGCACCGAAACACTATCATGATTCACACCACCTGATTCAGTCAACCTGCTTCACCTTATAAATTGTTTGTTTTAACACATTGTTGAATTTATTTTAAAAGGTAACCAGCGTCAAACATGGGAAATAAAAATTACCAATATATTTTTGTGATTTCACTAATCATAATATAACTTAATTATTTTCTTGAAATATTGAGGGGGCTCCGCCCTCCCAAACGAATCTTTGAGGGGGCTCGGGCCCCCTCAGGCCCCATGGAGTCGGCACCACTGGTGTTTTGTGATTCTTAATAAATTGTAGTGTGCCATGTTTGCGGTTCAGTGGCACCAGTGCCTGAAATTATCAAAATTAGCAGTGTTTCCTTCGTTAATTTGGTTGGTGGGCCATTCCTTGATGCTTTCCTTTCTGGTTAGAGGTTTTTCAATAATTGTGGACTCCTTGCTCTGAGGGTCCATATATGGAAAAGTTCAGTTTAACCAAGTAAGTAAATTGTTTTCCCTCTCAGATTCAAAATAAACAGGCTCCACGATATTCAACACACAAGTTTACAGTGAACTTTTACAGTTGGCAATTAGTTTCTTCAATCTTTACTTCAAAATAGGTGTATCAAATAGAGTACGAACAAGTAGGTATCATAGGGTAAAAGGACTAGTTGAAATTTATTCCCACAAAATAATGAGTTTTTATTATCATCTTAATTGTGACTGATTCTCCAGTGCACTAATTCTTTCCGTATATTTTTAATATAGGTATTTGACTCAATGAAACAGAGGATTCGAGGAACAGAACTTGCCGAGTATATTCCAATACCAGTGGTTCCTCCTAAGCCTAAATTGATTCCTGTAAGTAAACCAGCAGTAAAGAAAGTATCCAAAGATGAGCTACGTACAGGAGAGTCACCAAATGTTGGGCAACATTCAAACACTCCAGCTGCTGCAGAAAAGGTTATTAGTGACTTAATCTCAGTGTTGTTCGTATTTCTCAATAGACCTCAGTGGTGGCTGGTACCTCGGAAATAGGGAACTTATCTTAGTACCTTGCAGGTTTTCGAAAATATTCTCGTAGACTAATGCATAAAATTTGATGCTTTTATGCACAAAATGAGTTTCTTTGTATCTAATGGTACATATCTTTTATGTAAATTTTAATCCATCATTACCCAGTTAGTTTTTATAAATCTTTGAACATAAAGCATTTCAAGATTATTTGTTGACAACTTTACTGCACATTTTGGGAAATCATAGATAAATCCAATACAGCAAATTAGTTTACCTTAACAAAGTGAATGTTTGAACAAATTAGATTAGAACAGATTATTGATCCTTATCATGAATTGAAAGCTTAGTTTTGTATTACAGCCCATGCTGTGAAAGGAAATGTAGCTGCTACTGAAACTAATGCTTTTTCTTCAGTTGGGTGACCAGACGTCCAGACATGTCTTCCTTTTTATGTGTTTATCTCATGTGCCAGTGGATTTTTTTAGAATCGGAAAATGTCCTCCTTTTTGCAAATCGTGGTTATATGTATAGTGAATCAGTTAATAATCGTTCAAAACTTGTCAAAATTTCTGAATGTTTCCTCAGCATACGAGGGGACAATACTAATGCAGAAGGGTATTTGCTCGAATTTCATCTCAGTGGACTGCTAAGATAAACGAATTGAATACTGCCTCAGTTCAAATTAAAAAAAAAAAAAGATTTCTGTTAAAAATGCAAAAATTGCTTGAAAAAATTAGATCCTCGTAAAAATATACAAAATTATAGTGCTAATAAATTTTTATTGTTCTTAATTATGAAATTGTCGTCATTTTTCAAGTCTCCTACTTTTTCTCCCTTAATCCTGCTTTTTCGTAGTGTGCTGTCCTCTTTTTCACCTTTTGGCATCTAGTCACCTTACTAAAATATCCTGTAGGCAACAAACAGGACTAAATAGCACTTTTAATAATTTAATATTTTAAATATGGTCATTCTTTGGATTATCTTGGAGTGTATTTTTTTGTTGATTTGTGTTAGTAGAGTTGATTTCTTGTTCTTGAAACTATAGGGTGTAAATTAAAGACAAAAATACCTGAGTGAGTATTCTTAGGCCCAATGCAAAGTATCTTAGAATTTTGATCATTTCCCAGGAAAGTGTAAAATCATGTACATAATAGTTATTTCTGTTTCCATTCTTATTTATAGTTACACTTTTCAATGAGTAAATTTATCTCCTCATATTGTTATCCCTACATAAGGCTCAGTGAAGGTTATTGCATCTTGTCTGGATTCCTGTGAAATATCTATTATACATATGGAGGGCTGAGAAACATTGATGTAAGTCAATTTTTGTTGAATTTGAGATATCCATGGCAACCGGCTCTAAAATAGTCTTATCTTCCTGGAAACAAAATGGCGCAAGTCATAGTTACAGATGGGACCACCAGGTAGCAGCACGTGATTGGAACCCTCGGCAAAGTTCCAACTTCTTTGAAACTTTATTGTTTAATTATTGAAAACTTTGATTTTTGACTTACACCAATATGTTTCTCAACCCTCCATATGTATTACTTAATTATTTTAAATCCCTGTGGAAATTTTGTCTTTTCGTCCAGAGTTTCTGATGTATGAATCTGATTTATGCTGGTGAATATTTGTAGCCAATCTAGAAAAAATGTGATTTCATTGGACATTTGTCTCGTCAAACATTCTCTTGGAGGGCTATTTTGGGCACCTTATGGGAAGATGCATCTGAAATTGTTGTCCCACCTTGCAGACCCCCGTGAGGCTTGCTGTCACGAGGAGCAATAGCGTGCCGAGAGGGGGTGGGGCATTTCGGGAGGAGCGCTGCCCGCACTGTGACCGCACCTTTGGCTGGAAGGCATTTTCGCGACATGAGGAGTGGTGTCGTGAGCACAAGTCTCGCCTGGCCCAGGCTCAATCGCCAGCTGCGGTCCTCAAGGCCAAGGAGATGCTCGAGGCCAGAATCAAGGTGTGTTGACTGCATGGGATCCACATCTCGTACAATCATATGTATGTGATCCAATGGTAAGACCACTTTCAAACAAAATGATTTTCCACCAGCCACCGTTCACAGTACATCACACAGTGTTGCATAGAGTCATCTCGTTTGAAAGCCGCCTGAATTCCACGTGAAAGGCTGCTGAGTAAAATGCATTTTGTCTGAAAGTGGACTCAATGTAGCATTGTCTGTATTTCACAACGTAGATGGCGCATCGCCAAACCAAATGGGCACCGTGTCGTTGATGGCACGATTCGACTCCTTTGAAGGCATCCATAGACACCGATGGTAATTTGAAAGAATGGCGCCAGGCAAAAAGTCAGCTCATTTGAAAGGGAAAATGTTACAATGTATGCATGAGCCAACTTAACTAAACTTGACTAACCCTTAAATGCCTGAGTTAGCGAGCAACCATGAACAAACCACCAACCAAAGTGGAAGCCATGCAATCGGATAGAATTATATGCGTTTTTTAATCCTTTTTGTTTACATTTTGGGCTTGAATACGCTGCAGACCATTTCGGCTTTGGGCACCAAATTCAAATCCTCGCTACCGTACCAAGCCTGTCCCAAAGTACCGGCGACATAAAGTACCAAAGACTTTATGCGATCGGTTCTCGATAGCGGTTCCACAGGCCAAGAACCAGCCGTATCGAGAACCAAGTACCGGAACCGACCCATCTCTAATACCATTATTCAACTTTGTCCAAACAGCACAATTTTCAGAGTAAGAGACGTGGCATCAGTACCGTCCTTGCGATGCATCTCTGATGATATTTAGGTTTTTTAAGCTCTAATTGATTGCTGCAAATGTTTTTAGTTACAACTAGACTATTCTAATATTCAACATTGTCCAAACAGCACAGTTTTCAAAGAAACAAGTGTAGCACTAGCCCCCTCAGGCAAGAAAAGACGGACAGGAAATGCCAACTGCATATAATCACAATGCTTGGGCTTTGCTTCAAAGGCAACGACATCAAAAAATAGCAAGATCTGGCATGTTCATCCTTGACTTTCTCATTCGAAGCCTCATTGCTTGAATGACAGAGGGAGCATGCTCCTTCCCCTCCACCTATCCTTTATGGGCTTCTGCTGCCTACCTCTTCCTCTGGATGAACAGTCGTCTCGTTCTGTTCTCGCAACTCACTGCATGTGACACTAATGTTGTTCTAAACATTGTTAATTGTGTTGCAGGTAGCAAAGTTGCAATTCAATTTAATGATATACAAAAATGTCTTTCATTGCGTAGAAACATTGAGAACCATTTGCATGCACTGTGACATGAAAGTATCGTAAGGAAGTGCAAAATCCACCTCATCGCAACTGAAGCATTTGCCGCTGAAACACAAATCAGTATGCAATGAGGAAGTGACAAAATTCAGGGAAAACTTATGTGATGAATTTAGTCAATGGTTTATTCGAAGATTGAAACCTATTTTTATTTCCAAGCACAAGCGTAGCGGTTTAGATCCTGAACGTGTAAAGATTTTATCGTTTTTATAAAAAAAATTTGAAAGCTTATAAAAATGATTTTTAATTAGTAAAAATATTAAAAAGTACATGCAAATCTAAAACATTCCTATGATCGTATGTACCCAGAAGAAACTTGAATAATTACGTCGTTTTATAGTAGGAATTTGAAAATGCTTTTGGATCCGAAAATATCCTGGATCCGTCCATCCGTTGGAGCTCAGATCTTGGGAAAATCTGATCATTTCTATTTTTGGTTAAAAATAGAATTTTCTATTCAATTCATCACTATATAATATCACTATATGTTGCATACTTTCTGCTGAATTTAGAAAATACTTTGTGACTTCCAGGATCATTAACCCTTTGCCTGATGAGTTTTCATGAAGATATTTTTTGGAAAAAAAGCAGGTTTTTTTATTCCAGATAGTAAAAGTATTAATCATTACATAATGGAAAATAACAATTTACTTTTGTTGTCTCTATTTTTAATGTCTTTATTGAATGTTTAAACAAATAATTATTCAAGCCGTTTGAAAAGCTCCACACAGAGTTTTAAATGTTTTTTGGAATAAAATTCAGCTTTTAATTTCAAATTTCTCAATTTTCTTATGTATTATAAGCCACAGAGAACTATTTTCTCACTTATTTCAATTAGAAAGATATCTAATAGTCCTTCTTAGTGTGGTAATCCCTAAAACATGGGGCTGCACAGAGACCGACGTCACAATCTCGACAATAAAATCTCGTTTCCTTCCGGATTTTTTTATTATTTTCGTTTCGTCTTGAGCAACACACGGCACATTGTCTTGCTGGATTTTGCTTCTTTTCTGTAGGCGGGATATATTCAGGGAAGTGCCGTCCCGTTAGCCTTAGAGGGCTGGGTTCCGTCGATGGACGACCCCCTTTTGCGCTGAAAGTCTCACTGTGATATTTCTCTATCAGTTCCTGCACCAATGTCATTCTGTATTCCAGATGTGTTTTGCTGCCATTCTTCTTCTTATAGAGCACGTATGAATTCCAAATTGCCTGATCAAGCAGGTGGTAAAAAAATTTTTTGTAGTACTTGCGGCCCCTCTTCTTGATTACTGGGTAATACGTCAGGTTTTGGTCCATCCTATCAACACCACCCATCACTCCATTATAGTCAACAACTACTGCTGGTTTCATGTGCTCACCTTTCCTCCCGCTGACAGTAATTTTGGTCGTTGTATGGATTGAAGAGATCAAGGCTACATCTTTTTTATCCCTCCATTTCATGACACAAATTTTTCCGCGTTGATACCCCACCAAATCACCTTTTTTCAGCTTCTTATTTTTTACTTCTGGTGGAATGCCTTTTCTAGAAGTCCGCAGGGTTCCAAATACATCCGTCTGGTTTCTTATTAGAATATCAGCAAGTTCTGGAGAATTGTAATAATTATCCATGGCAACACAGTAGCCCTTTCCTAATAATGGCTTCATGAGTGAAAGGACAATCTGTGTTGACACAGGCAAATGGCTGTATTCCTCTTCGAATTTTGTACCTTTTCCAGTGTAAATTATACTGGACCAAATATATCCAGTCTCTGCCTCGCAAAGCATGAAGCTCTTTATTCCAAAACGTGATCTTTTCAAGGGCAGATATTGCTTCCACCCTAGTCTACCTTTGTAGAGAATTAGGCTCTCATCAATGGACAAATCCCTTTGCGGCGTCAAAAGTGATGAGTACAGTTCATTTAGATGCTCAAACACAGGCCATATCTTGTACAGTTTTGGGTATGGATGAGTTGAAGCATCAAAAGTTTCATTATCACAAAAGTGAATGCATCGTTTTATAAATAAAAATCTCCTGTAGGACATGACTTTTGAAAAGAAGGGAGTGTGCATCATGGGTTTTTTTGACCAATACATCTCCTCAACTGGTTTTTTTATAATACCCTGGAGTATATTCAATGCAAAAAAAACTCGCATTTCATTTTCTGACACAGTTCTAGAGTCGCTTTTACCGGAAGAAGTCCGTTTATTTTTCTCAGCATGGCGATTTGTTTCTAAAGTTATCATCCCGATGAGGCTATCATTGAAGAATGCCTCAAAGAACGGAAGAATACCTCCGTCGACATCGAAGTTTACCCCTGGAGTACCGGAAAAGGGAAATCTTGGAGGGGCAGGGGATGTACTGTTCACCTCACACCAGATTCTTGGATCAACAGCCTCTTCTTCGTCAATATCATCTTCTTCTGATTCGAAGCTGTAGTCTGTAGAAGAACCTGACTCAGATATGCTCAGCGATGACTCAGATTATAATCACTCCCTTCTGAATCCGCCTCCATTTCCATCTGATGAACAGGAAAAAAAATCATCTCTTTTGATGCCAGTAAAGGCAATATATAACAATCATATGTCACGTACACGATATGCACAATCAGTCGCGATGAGCGTAATTCTGTATTTTGAAGGCATTCGTAACGACTCAGAGGACAGTAAAATATCCCTCGATTTTCACGGCAATCGCTTGATTATCATTGTTGGTAAATAATAATGATAACTGTAAAAGGTTGATATAATACCTGATAGTGAGTGAAAATATTGTTTGTTTTTATGCGAAAAATATTTTCCTTACGAGATAAATAAGAGTAACACGAGCGTTTTCTACGATAGGACTTTCATTATTCATATTTACATGGAAAAACATTTGTACCGAAAAAAGTGAAAAATACACAGACTAAAAAAAACACACTCACTTGATACTTGAAGAATTGGATAAAAGGTAACGAAACAGTTGAAACAATGCAATAAAATGTGACGAAGATTGGCTGAAAAACCACTGCTCAATCGCAAAAACACTGCTGACAAGAAAACCTGTAATGTTGTCCTAAACACACCAGATAATACCAAAATTTGGCGTCAGAGTTCACTACAGTCCACAAACATAGAGACATCATACGGGAAGACGTTTAACTATCAGAGAAAAGAAATACGGGCGTATCAGTATGAGCCTTTTCCAAGCGGACGTGCCCGTATCACATACGGGCAAATCCGTGAAGGCCAGTTTTTATTTGCCCGTACGTAGTACGGGCAAATCGGGCAAAGGGTTAATGAGGAATGTATGGTTCAAGGTAAAAGTAGAAAAGGAGGTCATAAAGTATAGCTGGTGGAGCAGTTCAACTATTTAAGCAGCACACAAAGGACAACAGGCACAAGAGTTAGGAAATCTGGAAAAATCATTATGTTAGCAAAGGAGGCATTTATGAATAGGAAAGAGTAAATCAAAGGGTTTTTTAATAAGACTCTAAGGAAAGGCTAGTTATTTGTCTTTTCCAGGGTGTAGCACTTGATATAGTAGAAATAGGGATGCTGAGGAAATAGGTCCAGAAGAGATTGGAGACTTTCGAAGTGTGGGTGTGTCAAACAGAGAAGATGAGGTGGAAGGAGGAGCATAATGACTAAGTGCTGGACATGGTCGATGAAGAGAGGTAACTTTTACGAGATGTGAACGAGACTAGGCTTGGATGGAGGAAGTACTTAGCCAGGATTTGATTGTAAAACTTACCTTTGGAGGAAGAATGTTAGATAAGTAATAATAAACAGACTTAGTTGGGCAAGATTGGGACTAGGAAATCCCTTCTTCCATATAAGCCCTCGTCATATATTAAATTTTTGCAGTTAAGTACATTGTCAAGTAGCTCTGGAAATTACATGCTATCAATTATGGCAAAAGATACATAGAAGTACGCTTTTCAATTAAAAAACAAAATTATAAGTTAATAAAGTTACCATTTGCCAAGGGTAAAAATATGTGAACAAATGTGGGAAAAAGCTAAGTATATTGTCTTTCGTCCTTGTTGGAAATAACGCACTGCAGGGAAACACCCACACAATAAGGGGGGCATGGAAAGCCTGCGAAAACGTACTGGGAAAGAGCTGATGTAGACATAGGTGTCTTCAAATACAAGAAATAACAAGAAAATGTCATCTAGTTCCTGGAAAGAAAAAGAGGGGTAAGGAGAAAATAAGTGGGTAAGGAGAAGGAGAGGGATGATTACAAATATGGTCCTTGTAATGAACAAGTTTTTCAGGGGGGACAAAATTTTAAACACCAAATATGGTAAACCACTGAAGGAGTAACTGCCATATTTTAGGTGATAGTGTTTGTAATGATTTGAACAGTTTTTTATGAAATACAGTACAATTTTAAGTCATGATGGTATCACATGCAACAAAAACATTTTCATCAGTTTAATGTGCTCTCCCCAAAGAAGGTCAGAAAACAGCTATAAAAAGGGAAGTACAATGAAAGTATTTGCTCCTGAAGATTTAATTGTTAGAGGGGAAGAGCAATAACAGAGCTTTAGTAAAATTGTTTATTTTTTATGCCCAGTAGCTGCCTCTAGGGATACAAAATTATGGATAGTACTTATATCTGAAAATCATCTTCATGCTCTGGTGTGAACATTCTTAACCTTATTTTCATTTCCCAGGAAACAATATGTTTAAAGGTTTGGTGTTGATTGTACTACAAAGTAATCAAAACCTGAATTGTAGATATAAATAACGGGTGGCTTATTGCAAAATTTCTTTCATTCATGAGTGATAACTGTATGGTGTGATCTAGCAAAGGTAATTTTTGCATTCATTTTCAGTATCGAGCACCTTCACTGGGTAAATCCAAGCGTCCCACCAATCGAGAGAAATATTCAGGTGGAGTCCACATGTCGCCAGCAGTCCACAAGTTGTCTGTGGACAATAGTCCAGTCCTCAGTAGCATGAAACCGACAGTTTCCAGTTCCAATAAAGGTGAGTGCTCTGCTGTTTGTTTTATTTTTAGCATATTTTTTTCTATTTGGTTTGTACTGTTAGCATGTTGACTGCCGTGCAAGTCATAGTGACCAGCAATGAAACTTCCCGCCTCGCCATGATGTTTACATTGACCAGCCACTGAGCAACTGAGTACCAGGAGAATTCTTGCACCCATGGTTACTGGGAAAGATTGTTTAGGGATAGACCATTTCTGAAGAGGTCACTATGGCCGAATTACTTCAAAATAGACTGCAATTCATTATAGATTCATTACCAGCATATGCATATTTGACACAAATCAGTAATATATAACTGATGAAGAAACACCAGTGGCTTCCCTAGAAATAGTATGTACTAAAACACCATGGCAGTCAACATATTAATGTGCTAATCTCACTGTGGAACCAGAGGTGTGCGCAGCTGATAATATTAAATAGTGCATCCTATGGTGTTGATGCCAAGACTGCTGATGATAAGCTTGCAAATTTCCCAGAGTAAGTGCAAGGATACATACTCAAATTTTAATCTCAGTTCTGCAATTTTTAATTCTTGGAACTTAATTGTTAATTGTCATTGGCCAAACTGTGAGAAAACAGGTGCGAAAGATAGACTAAGAAGACTTCGAGAATGGCTTGAGCAGGCTGCTGGAATGTTGGGTCATTGCAGTGTAAAGCGTAGGAGGGGAAACTGGCTAGGGTCAGTCGCTGAATGTGAGGATAGGCAATGGTGTTTATTCGGTGAGAATAAAGAGTTGAGATTATGAAGAGGCTGTGGGAGCAATGGCTGGGGTAAGGATGAGCTCATTACCCTTTAATTCTTGTGTAATTATATACGTCCTCAAATTCGGGTGGTAAGGCACAATTCGGAGTTCCATTTAAAATCCACAAGCTCATATGAAAATAAAAAATCACCAAGTAACAGTCAAGCATCGGTCTAACGTTGCGTGAACTTGCCCCAAGAACGGGGCAAGACTTGGACCTAAATCATTTTTTTTTTACAGTTAAAAATTAAAATAGGCCAAGAACTGAATGCATAAAATTTTGACATTATTAACTGCTTTATAAAATCACAAAATCTAAAATTTCTTAAGTTAAGACATAAAAATTTGAAAATTCATTGAAATAAATCCACGTATGCGTGCCCCGGTCTACCCTATGTAGTTTGAAAATAGAAAATATGTTTCTAACAAGACATTGTAATGCTTATTTTTGTAGTTTCATTGAATTTATTTCTTAATTTATTATAATAGGTCAAAAATTATTAAAATCAGTAATCTCCCTTGACTTATAAATCGTGTAACTAAACTGTTCATTGATGGTGGTTCGACATTTGCTGGGTCAGCTACTATCATATATAGTAAAACTTTGATTTTACGCAGTTGGAGGGACCAAAATATGGGCACTGTGTAAAATTAAGAGTGGGTATTGAGGAGGAGTATAGTTTTCAGGATTACACTTGCTCATTATTTTTAGAAGGTTTAGTCATACACTTTTGTATAGTTCTGATTTAAGCCAGAACCGGAACTAGAAAAAGTCTCATATGTGAGGTTTTATGGTAAAAGAGCGTGAAATCCTTTTCAATGGCTCACGTCTTGAATTTGACTTCAATGATTACATGACGATTGACGACGTGAGTTTTTCTCCAAGGGCATTAACTCCCATTCCGTTAAAAATAAACGCTTGCCACCTAGTGGAGTTAAGCTAATAGCTATTCAAGTTCCAATCATGTTTCATTTAAACCCACTGACAATGAGATACAAGTTGAGTCAGTTCTGATAAGTGCGCCGCACAAGCAACTTTCCCTCGCCTCCATTCGTGCCACAGATGTGGGGTTAGCCCGCAGAATGAGACAACGCATGCTGCTTTTACCATCGTGTTGAATCACCATCGACTTATGTCCATACTAGAAGAAAGACTATCTTTTTTGGATCACCTTGGAAGCCAAAATTTTGGCATGGGAGGATTTTTAACAGCTCATTTCGCCGATATATTTTGCTGGGGCGACGGAAAACATAGCGTTGGCAAAATTCTAGAAAACCTTCCGTTAGGGATAGATATTCCGCAGTTCTTAATTCTGGATTAACAACCATCTACTGCAATTACAATGAATATGTTATAAAAAGCATCGATCAATAAGTCGGATAATAAACGAAAGGTGATAATGTTAATATCTCAGGCGATCATCTGTCTTAATCAAAAGTAGTTATGCATATGCGGCGATTGCTGTATGTTTTAGGTTTCGATATCCTTCAACGGCAAATTTGTACTAAGAGCGATATTCGCATTCGTAAAGGAGCCTGAAATATTACTGAGAGGGTGCAGGGGGAAGCAGTATTTAGATTCGCGATGTTTTTAGCTTTATGCTCAACAGCGCGACTTCATTTCAACTGTTCCTGTATACATTTTTGCAGCTCATTGAGACGAATAAATAACCTAACTTCTTATTGCTCCAGTTGGGATTTTCAAAACAAGTCGAAAAACAACTGCATAAAATCAAGATTAGTGGCCTCTTCGGCGCTGGGGTTATGTTGCTCAAAATCGAAAAACTGCATAAAATCAAGAAAAGAGAATATAAAATCGAAGTTTCACCATTGCAATTCCCTATGCTTTCCGGCTGGACTTGAGTGTCGCTGCGTAATAACAAGACTTGATGTAAAATCAAAGTGCGTAAAATCGAAGTTTTACTGTATGTCTTACATATCGATGTATAAAAGAACCTCTCTTATTTCGGATTAATGAATTCTAGGGTTTTTCCCATCCCTTCTCAAGCATTCAATGATCAACGCTTTTTGTAAAAGTAAAGACTTTGCCAAATTTTTTAATAATTATAGACCAATTGCAAATCAATATGGCTTGTCTGAAGTATTAGAATTTTTTCTTACATCCAATTCATGTCATTTTTGGAAAATATGCTTTGCTCTCGTCAAATCAGTAAGGATTCGTGAAAAACACATTGGCACATTGCCACTGACTTGTCTTTTTTCGAATTAAAAAAAACTTAGAATCTTTTATGGCTTTTCTAAGGCATTTGATTATGTAATTAATAGTTTTGCAGTTAGGACATTGCCAAAAAATGGCTTTACTCATACCTCAGCTGTGAGTTGCCAGTTATTTCAGTTATTTTTCTGTTGTGAAATCACATGTCGTCCTTCATTAGTGCCATTCTAAGTTTGTTCATATTATGGGATACATTTTGTATCTTTTATGTATTTAATAGATGGATAGCACATGCTATTTTACTTTCCGATCTTAATGTGTATTAAATTGCTCAGGCTCAACATCATACCCTCTTATTTACTTTTGTGTATCCCCATAATCATAAGCATAATCGCTCAAAAGATCTGAATGAAATCACTCTTTCCCTCCTTACTGTATACAGTGGGCGTGTCCAGAATACATTCTCAAAGAGTTTTAGGGGAGTAATTTCTTAATAGTATTCTAGTTCCTTCTAATAAATCTTATATTCCATGCTTTTCTCAGTTGTTTCAGAGAGCAGGCTGAAGGCAGTATCAAAATCGTCAACACCTCAAGCATCTGCTGCCATGCCTCCTCACCAGGCAAACACGCCCTCTGCACCCACTCCTCGGAGAGCATTGTCTCCCTCCAAGAAAATTAGTCGTGTCATCCAAAATCCCTGGTAAGTTCTGTCTGTTTCTTGATGAATTCTGGCCACATTGTTTGTGGAATGAGATTAGATAAATGTACTTCTCCACATAAAATACAATTCTGAAAAAATTTCAATATACAACTGTGGGGCTTTAGTTTGGCTCAATGTCCAGCTCCAGCTCAATGCTCAACTCCAGAGTAGAACCTACCAGCATTTACGTATGGGTTCAAATTTTCATTACAATTATAGCAATAGCTTTTAGAAAATACACGAGAAAAAGCATTTAAGAAACAAAAACAAAGATATATAAAAAAGAGGAGAATGGTATATAGTAAACAAGTTGCTTAAAATGTTTTAAGAATCAGGGAATGTAACAGTGGCAAAATCATTTACATTACATTTTCTTTATTTAATACACAACCATGAAGTCATTATGAAACTTCCATATCATGGTGAGATAATAGCTAGGTCATAGTTAATCTAATTTACAATTTCCTGACCCTAAATAGACTTACTACTGATTTTGCTAGTGAAAAGGCTCGTTCTACCTCAATTGAGCTAGTAATTGAGGTGCCCAATGTTGACCAAAATTGGTAATTGTGAAGTACAATGACTCATCCTATTTGTTTGAAATTTTTAAAAATGACTTTGGATACATCCTGCGAGCAATAAAATATTTTTTTCTTTGCACTGATTAAAAATATTGCTGGAAATTGTGATTTTCTTAAGTATTTAGGACTCTGTGAGAGCCAGGCAAGTTGGGGAAGAAAGGGAAAAGTGGTAGCATGAGTCATCTGAGAAATTATTGCAGGTCACATTGTTCTCTTTAATTGCAGTCTTCTATATTTTTAGGCCAGTTATTGGCCTACTAGGTGTTTTATTTGGTACTGTCTACAAGGTTGTTATTTGGAGCAAGTTTGTAATACAACTACCATATCCACACACCAGCCGTGAGTGATTTTTGTTGTTTAAGTGAAGTGTCTGCTTCATAAATGTAGATAAAAAATGGTCCAAAGAGGAGTTCAGGATATTAAAATAATGACTAAAAGGGCTAGTGTATAGAAGAATGCGTATTTATAAATGCTTAGCAACCATTTGGAATGCTTCGACTGGAAGTTTTCCTTAAGCAGAGCAGGTCAGGTGAGCTGATTTCATGCAGCTTTTGGAGAAGAGATTTCATAACCATTGACCAGTTTTGGGCAGGTAAGGAAAATATGTACACCAATGCATTTATATTTTGGTAGAAGGATTAATTTCAATTTTTTTATGATTTTGTATTTTTTATGACCTTTAGATTTTTTGTTAGATTTATTCATAAGGACTATAGTACATGGTTGGTCTGATGATTTTATGGCATTTCTCATCTCTAGGCAGTCAAGTGGTGGTGTGGACAAAAGTTCTGGCAGTGATGAAGTCATCTCTCAACCTGTGGGTGGTGGAAACAGGTTAGAATATGCTTGCTCACTTCTAATGAGAGATCATGGATAAGTTGCTTGGCCTTGGTTAGCCCTCTGATTTTGATATCAAGGGCTTCACACTCTTTCAATCATGAGAACAGGGCTAACATACATCTTGTTGGACAAGTCATTCACCTTGACTTGGACACTCCCATTTACTTGTCTACAGCACTCCGGAAATATAGCAGACATTGATTGCTTGCTCATGCATGCACACTAGGTTGGTAAAAAAATTAAAGTGCCCAATTTTTGCATTTTCCCCCTAATTTGGTTAAAAATACATTTAAAATTATTTTATAAAAAACATCAGATTGATGCGGTCACTAAAAGCTGTGCCCCAAACAGTTTTAAGTTTTGGCTCGAATGCCTTTGAATCCTATGTCAAAGGCAATACCAATTGGAAGTAATATTTCCCTCTGGGGATTACGCAAGGAGTGACACAGGACAGGTGTTATGCATACAAATTTACTTTATTTGGTTGAGAAATGAATTTATTTTCCACCGTGAACACATAGTGTATACACCCATGCCTCGCTTAGCACAAGAGATGCATTCCTTGGGGTCTTTGCACTATTCGAATTTGCGTTATTTGAGAGCATTTTAACATTGGGAAGATAGGGATGAATTCCTGGTAGTGTAGCTGTTGGGTGTTATATTTCCTAAAAACCATGTGTATTCCTATTAATAGCCGTATAAAACCTGATTATTATAATCATTTATAGTTTAAAGTATCTTTAAAGATATTATGTATGCATTCAAATACGATATTTCTTGTAAAAAAAATCGTACGTTCTTTTGAAATTCCCTCCTTTCGTGCGGGTGGGCTAACATCTAGGAAATAAATGCATCCCAGGTTTTCATAATGCAATTCCGGCAGTTGGCAAATTTTCAATTATTTACAAGTTTGGGTTCGCTCTCTGCACTCACTTAGGGCCGGTTTTATAATGTCTGGTTAAACCTCACGTTAAGTTGACGTGGAGATTACGGTAACGTGGAGTTTAACGAGAGGTTGTGTTTTATAAAGCAAATCCTACCGCCGGTTGGCTGATGGGAACTTTAACGAGAGGAAAGCGCAGCTACTGTAATTCTCATACCAACAATTGATCGCGAAAAGTGAAACAAACGAAAGTCAAAATTGAAAAAAATCGAGTTGGAGAGTGGTGAAAGAATTGTTTACGTTTGTTTTGAAGTAATGGTTAGCTTTGAAAACGAAGATGACGCCAATATTTTCGGTTTTAATCGTTGACGATCTTATGGTCAATCATCAGTGTGTCGTTAAAATAAAAATACTCGCCTCGATCTGTGAATATTTGGCAAGTTCAAGTGTTAATTGTGTAAACCATAAATTACACGGAGATAATGAATTACTATTTGTTAATGGATTGAATCAAGGTGGAGTCCCTTTGCAAGAAATAGTGGTAGATTAACCTTGTTTGTGCTTATTATTCGAGAACGAAGATTCTCATTTGTATTGTGAAACCAATTGAAATGGTTTTCTATTGAGTACGCCACCAGAGCGATTTTAGGAACATTTTGAGGCTACAATTTAATCATAATGACGATAAATTTTAATCATACTTTTGCAGTAAGATATATCTTCTTAGCGTTAGTATGGCCCCTACGCTAATTTATTATCATCTCTGCGTTCCCTACGGAATTAGGAACAGCCTGCAAGTTGTGAATAATCAAAGCCTTTCCCGTTTTCAAAGTACTCACCATGGCCATAATTTAAATAACAGAATTTATAACCAACCACCGTCTAATAGAAAAATTAATCAGTGTTCATTAAAACGATAACGAGGCTTCTGTCACAATGATGTCATTGTTATGATCAATTCATGGTAATTCCTTTGATGATTTTTGTGTTTTTATAGAAGCATTTTCAGTTTTATTAAAATGTTCACAATAAGGAGGTATATTCAGCCATGTGCCACTCGTGTTACAGACACGAAAAGAATTGAGCCATATAATTGTCAGCTAGCAGCAGATATTTCATAACTTTAAATTATCTCATCTTTTTTATGATTATATATATACATATACTGTTAAGAAGCAATATGTTTCATGAAATCCATAATCTCTGGCAAATAAATTTTCAATAAGGGACAGAACTAAGTTTAAATTTCTTCATTAGAGATACCAAAATCTATTGCATGACACCAAGTAGCCCTTACCATTGAAGTATAAAGTGAAACATATTTTGATACTGGCTGTCAATAGTGTAGTTGATATTGTAATAGGGATGACTGTGAGTCTTTATGGTAATGCCATTGAGAATGTATTCATTGCCATTTTAAATTGAATGGATGTTCAGAAATCACTGATTATGAACATAGCTTCACAGTCAAAAATTATAATTAGAGAAGAATGAATAAAGTTTGAATAACTTATGCATAACCCTACCACAGTTACTTCAAGGGCTCCTGCTATCCAATTATTAAATAAATGTACAGTTTGCAGCAAACCTTTCATACTTTACAAGTAGGCTGCATGTTGTTATAAAAATATGCATCTGTAACAAATATTGCGACTCTTTTTGGCTCATAGCTTGGGATGGGGGATCTATTCTTTATGTTAATACTATTTTTGCAAACCTTGTGTAAGAATAAGTTTTAAGTGCTAACGTTACGAACTTCATATCTAATCAACAGCAAAGGCTTGTGTTGTATTTAAGATTCAAGGGAAAGAGATGGGGTGCAAAGATATTAAAGTTTCTGGGTTCAATTTATAAAAAATCTGTCAAAAAACATATCTAATCAGAATGAAAGCATTAATTTTCAACTCTCAGTGGTGTTTATGAATACTATACTATATATGTGATAGATATTTTCTTTTATTCTCAGCCCACAAAATATGAAGCTTTCATTGAACATGTTTTAAATATTTAGCAGATTACTAAATTATACAAAGACAGTAGTGGATCCAGGATAGGGACAAGGGGGTGGGCTAGGTGAGGTTAAAATTCCAGCTGTAGTGGGAGTCGGAAATAAACCACCATTCTATCTAGTGTAAAGTGGATATCCAAGGGGAGTAAATTGGATACCCTCCTTAGCCCCCCCCCCTCCATGGATCCGTCACGAAAGATACAGTTATTTATACAGCATTTAAAGAATTTATTTGTATCAAATGCAAAGCATAAGGACTCCATCATGATGACTCCTTCATTGCAACTGTCTTTTGGGATATGAGTTTTCAATAGAATTATGTTGTTACATGTAGTCACAGTAAATAATTTTTTTTACTACCTACTTCTGGGGTAATCCTTTTGATTGCTGTACCAAGTCATCTCTGAATGCACCACACTGACATCACTCACTTATAATTAATGTATGTGCTTCCACTATCATTAATGCAATAGTATGACTTCCTCACAGAATTTTACCGTACCATGTTCTATTTATGAAGTGATCATAGAAGCAATTTCCCTTACATCCACTCCACTTCCATAAATCTATTAAGAAAATTTGCCTATGTGACATGAACATAGACTGTTTCTCATTACATACGTTGCAGCTATGCATGTTAAAATATATCTTTAGTGATGCAGATCGCAGCGAGACAGATGAGACAGAGATAATCCTTGGAATAAATAAAAAGAGGAGAATTAAAGGGAAAATCACAGGACCAAAGTGCAAATAGAAGTCTGGTTAAGATATATGGAGTAAGGTTTGCTATGGAACTGGTATTTTTGACCCAGAAGGAGGATAAGAATGTATAGATACAGGAATGTATAGATAAGATTGACAGAGGAAAAGGAAGTAGGAAGTGCTAGACGAGATAAATGAGGCAAGGGAATTAATGCAGGAGATGAATGTGAAGTGTTCATCAAGCTTGAAATGCTGACAACAGGGATTAAGGTAAGGATTTTGAGTAACAAGCAAGGGCAGGGAGACAATGGTTCTGGAATAAATGGAATAACCATGTATGTTACTAAGAAATATGTCAACCTTAATGAGTTAATCACTTATAACAGTAAGGAATGGAATGAGATATCAAGTCATGCATGATTATAAGTGTTGATGATGTTATACCTAATCGATTTTTTGAACGTATGTACTCATTAGTGACAGTTCAATGGATGGAGCATGAAAAAATTAATAAAAGCTACGTATGGGATTGAAATCCCAAGAAACTAACGAGTGTACCAGATATGTGATGTAAATTGGCTGTTATAGGAATATGTCTTCACTTATCCTTTGAAGACTTATTAAACATATTAGTTAATTAAACGTCGACAAGTAGTAGTAAGGGTTAATATTTTAGGAAGAAACCATACCAAGGATCCCACTTAAGACTTTGATAGAGTCATTAGTAAAATTAGACATTGCAATACTTCCACTGATTTTATTATAATAAAAATCAGTGGAAATACTGCAATGTTTTATTTTACTAATATGAAGAACTTCCACCCTATCTCGCTCAATATCATACAAGGTACTTTGAAAGAGCTTATCGATGAAAAAATTTCAGTGGCCACTGATAAGCATAGAAAATAATGAATGGAATGGTGGTGAATGCAGTCATTTCCTGTAAATTCATCCTCATGAGCAAATACATATGTACACAGACAACAGCTTTCCCCAATAGCAAGCAAGAGTAGCCCAGCTGGCTCAATATTGTAAGAAATACAACTGACTCTGATTGTTTCAAACATTCCCTTAGCAGACAATGCTTAAGAACCGTAAAATAATATTTATTTGACTGATCTGGCTTTGATATCATATATTCCATATTTTCCATGAGTCTTCAGGTACAAGGGTCCAAATTCTCTTGAATTAAGGCTCAAATGTATGGAATAAAATTAAACTTTTTCAGGATAAGTATCGAATTGTTTATTTTCACCATATTAAAACATTCAAGCCTGAAATAAGATAAGTATTGGTAACCAAATTGGCACTCTTATATTTTAACATGAGATATCTAGATGGGCACCACTGATTCTATGGCTCTGAAGCTACTTTTGATGGCAGATGCACCACTGATTCTATAGCTCTGCAGCTACTTTCGATGGTAGATAATTTGCTAGGAGGTTTTAATAGTACATAACCTGTGTTTGGCTACGAACAGCACTTAGGCAATAAAGTCGCAATTTTTTCCGTTGAAGGCTACACATTAGAACGCTCAGAGAAGAGAAGACTTTTCTTGCTTAAGGTGCCTTTCCAAATCTTTTTCTATCAAAAGGATAAGAGGTCATTACTTTAGTCACAAAACGTAAAATAATTAGTAAACTTCCACACTCCAAAGGCTCATTTGCCTCACAAATTCATTGATATATCATACCATCTTATGAGCAAATCAGTCATTCTTACTTTTTTACCCACACGAGCTGTGTATCAATTTGCCTTTCTCAGCTTCCAAAGAAAACTCCAACAGTATCTTGTATACATTACGTACGAAACGTGCTTAATACTTTCTTTTTCACGCAATATTTCACTTGCCTCACTTATTCCTATATATTTATCTCCAAGAAATACCAAGCCGTACACCAAATATTGTTAATGGACTTACCTACAATTTTTATAGTAGTACTTTGACAAACATCCTTTGGAAAAGGAAATACGAAAATACTTTCACCTCATGACATATATCCTCACAATTAATTATAAATTCTATAGTGATATCACATGCTAGTAAATCAGAATGCAATCAGTAAGTACGATCTTTTTCTCTCTTTCGATTGCCAAATACGAAACTTGGCTGTTCTTCTAATTCAAACTGTCTTTGTAAACACCGACACATTTTGAAATCGTTGATGAAGTCAGCAAAACCAGGTAATAACAGATTTCTATAACTACACTCCTGATACACCTCCTTCCTTCCCTCCGATATGTAATTCTAGTATTTTTCATCAACTCACTTGGCTGGCACAAATCATAACAAACTCCTACGCCGGCACAAATATTGCATAACTTCAACATTTTCAGGGGTTTAGCACACGATCTGCGACTGCAGTCCATAGAATAGACAATATTATTTATTGGATGGTGATTATTATCAAACTTGAGATGTTTGTAAGGATTTCGTAGCGAATACCGTAGAATAGTGGTCCGTTCCGGATATATCACCGGTCTTATGGAAATATTTCACTTATTACATTGCTATTGTGGTGCTAAAAATATTGGAAATTGATTGCTGATATCGTAGATACGGATAAAAACGGAGGATGCTGCGCTTGGTCGATTATTTCTTCCGTATATTATCGTAGGGTTCTTCGGCATTTCAAAACATCCGCCATTTTCAACAATTTAAACTTCACGTTAACTTTTTACCCGAGGGAAATCCATGGTTTAGCTTGACTACCACTTTAACGCTCAGATTTGGCTTAACCATCGATTATAAAACAGAATTCTGGGACTTAACCGACGCTTAGCTTAAACTCCAGTTTAACCAGACATTATAAAACCGGCCCTTAGTATCAACTTTAGTTCTGGTTATGGTTAAACTGATGCCCTAAAAGGAAACAAAGCAAGGGCTACTTCTCACTCCTACCATGTTATGGGGAATCATTTCAGTGCTACTGTTTCATTTTATCCCCAAGGCCCTGGACTCGCAGTCTTCCTGGGGCCGTATTCTGTATTTCGTCGGTACCGCACCGGTCGGTTTCCCTTCCCAGCCCACCGACAGCACATCATTCCGTACCGACGACGGTTTCCATACCGACGATGGCTAATTCAGCGATTCAGTATGGTCGTCAGTATCAAACCAGTCGGTACGGTTCCCCCTCCTTGTCAAACAGGGAAAATCCGAATATATCCGAAGTTAGAAGTCATCTAACGTGTTTCCACTAATGAAAGAAGGGTAAAAATAAGTGAAGACTCATTGGCACAGTTTGTTGTCGTCATTCTCAATCTTTTTATTTGCGGAACTTACGACTTATTGCTAGATTAAGATAAACCTCAGATATATGAGATAAAAACAAAATAAAACGTACAATGCACACCGGGGAGTTGATGAAACCCACTAGTCAGTGGCCGTACCGACACCTTTTTGCTGTCGGCAAGGCTACCGACGATCTCTCGCCCTCACGTCGGTGCCGCACCGACCGGGTTCGTACAGAATCGCACGACTTCTTACCGGGAGTCGGTGTGACGTCGCACCCGACGAATCGGTGCCGCACCGATCGGTTTGGAGTTACAGAATACGGCCCCTGATTTACCCACGTTGCAGTTAGTAATAATTAGGGATGGTTGGATCGGATACTTCGGATCCAAGTATCGGTGGATATTGCCCTTCATCAGATGCTTCGGATCCAAGTTTGCTGAAGACATTGGTTCTGGATATGAAATTTTAAATTAATGCCTTCGTAAATGCAGCATCCCATAACAGGGAGTGGAAAGAGTTTCGATCCTCTCTTCACATGTGCCAATGCACAGCGATGATTTTCCTACTCAGAATCATTTTGTTTAAAAGCTCTCGCGGGGATTACATAACAGAATTTCGGCCGTGGAAAATTTTAAGGCAAAATAGAACAGGGACATAGTATGAATTTTTCCAAGAGATTGGACAATCGTCGAGGGAATCTCAGTGTCGTAAGAAAATAACCATGTCAAAAGTAACTACCTTGCAGATTTCAAAAAATCACCTTTGGCCCTCCATCAGCCCTTACCTCTGATGTTTTTTTTTTCTATTTCTGAGACCAAACAGACCATTAATCATTAGCTTTGAAGGAAAATATTAAGTTACACGAGAACAATAAATGGTTTTCATCCGTCCCCCATTTAAGTAACTGACCTTTTTCGGCCTACCCTGCTTCAATTCTCCTTTCTGGTGGACAAATGCTAGGCAAGTGACTTCCTGGGCCCGAAGATGTTTCAATAGCTTTAGCAATTGGATGATATGCACAGGATTTAAAAAAGAATGAGATCAATCGCAATGCATTTCTGGTGATATTTAGTTTTTTTAAGCTCTAACAGATTGTCACAAAGGTTTTCAGTTACAACTAGACTATACTAATATTCAACTTTGTCGAAACAGCACAATTTTCCAAGAAACAAGCGTAGCACTAGCCCCCTCTAACAAGAAGAGACAGACTGGAAATGCCAACTGCATATAATCTCATAGCTCTCCTGCCTTTGCTTTGAAGGCAATGACGTCACAAAATAGCAAGATATGACATGTTCGTCCTTGACTCCCTCATTTGAAGCCTCGTTGCTTGAAAGACAGAGGGAGAGTGCTCCTTCCCCTTCACCTCTCCTTATCACGCTTCTGCTACCCATCCCTTCCTCTCGAGATCGCTGAGCGGTCGTCTCGTTCTGTTCCCACACCTTGTCGCACGTGAAGTCAATGTTGTTCTAAACATTGTCAATTGTGTCGCAGATTGTGCTCTTGCAATTTAATTTAACTATATATTGACAAAAATGTATTTCATTGTGTGGAAACATTTTATTGAGATATAGAGAGCTCAATGTATGCCATGTGCGTGACTGGCGTGAAGCTACCAGGAGGAAGTGCAAAACCTATTTTCATAACCAAAAGCAAGCGTAGCAATTTAGATCCAAAGTGTGTGAAATATGAGTTTTTTTATGACTTGAAAGCTTAAAAAAATATTTTTAATCAGTAAAAATATTCAAATGAGAATGAAAATGTAAATAGTGCACATTTGATCATAAGTACCCAGAAGTAACTTAAATAAAAACAGTTTTTTAGCAGGCAATTAAAAATGCATTTGAATCTGAAAATATCTGAAGATCCGACTCCTGAAATCTAGAATCCGATTCAGATCTGGATTCGAAAAAAAATCTGGATCCGTTTATCCCTAGTAATAATGCTAGTAGTGGGAAAAGCATCACATTTCAAGTGCATATTCCTCTAATTGGTTTTCAGTCAGATAATGTCTTAGAAAACAAACTGCCATCAAAAAAACTAGTTTAAAAAAATCATAATATACTGGAATGGTTCTAAAAAAGACTTTAGTGAAAGTGCGCACCTTTTGTATGAAAACCTTGTGACATTTTGGCTGGGAAGAGTTTTGGTGAAAAAAAAATGAAATGTAAGTTTTTAACAAAAAAAAACCCTTGTAGTAGTATACCTTTGTGCACATGACACCAAGTCCCTGGTCACACCGAAAGTGTTACTGGAAAGAAAAAAAATTATCCAAATGGTGTTGCCCATTCTGTAAAATTCTAAGGGTGTTCATGCCAAAACAAAACTGCGTGGGGCATAGCTTCAATTGGTTCTATCAATCTGAAATTTTGGAAAAATTGCTTAATAGTTTTTTTCATCAAATTGGGGGCTGGCATGCAAAATTTGGGTGCTTAAATTATTTTTTTCTCATGCGGTATTTATTTTTATATTATTTAGTTTGCTCAAGTTTACAGATCATGTAAGTAGCATTGTGCATTGAAAGGATGTGAGGTGGAAAATATCTCGTCTTGCTGAGGCAGTTATGAGTAGAAAGTGGGGTAACCTGCATATGTGGTCCTGGAAGTGCTTCTTCATTTGTACCTACCTGTGGAATCACAAGTACAGTAAATCTTTATTATCCATCCCATTGGTGTGGTAATTCCAAGTGGATAATCTTTATTTGATCTCTTTCACTGCAATTTTCACTTCTGATTTTGTTTTTGGCTTCTCTGCATCTTTTGCTTCAGTACCAATGAGAAACTAGTTGTTTTGGGTGTGGAAGGGAAGGAGAATGGAGAAGAATAGGAATTACAAGGAGAATAAGGAAGAGGCCAAGTAAGGGTTTGGCAGAGAGCAGATAATTGGGGCTATACTGCAATTCAGTCTTCATATAGGTAGTCCCTGAGTTATGGACCAAATAGCTTTGCAATAATGTCCAAAAGTCAGATCTGGGTAAAACTTGTTTACTGATGAATAGAGGCTAAGATTTATGTTGAATAAAACCTTCAAATTTTGTCAAGTAAATTTGTTTAATTCAGTTTATAATTTTGTCATATAAACTATATTTTAATGGCACAATCAAAATATTTTCATGTAAAAAATGGCTTAAAACATATTTGCTATGGTATTTTGTGGCAGGAAAATTTTTACGAACAGGCGTTAAAGCATGTGCAAGGAAAAAGAAATAAAGTTGCTGAAATTTGTATAAAGTAAAAAAACTCATTTTATATATTGCCCTCTATGTATGTATACTATCCTAAGTGTAGTGTATACAGAGGGCTATGCTATCATCTGTGATCCGCTCTTGATTCTGAAGTGACATAAATAATCTAATATGTATTCTCTTAATGCGTCACGGTTGATAGCTTTTCTCTGCTAATTTTTAATATCAATTTATTAGCTATTTACTTAGCAAAACATCTAAGAAACCTTGAAAGAAAAAAGTTCTTGACTAGCAGAGGTAATGAGAATGTGTAAAGTTCTGGTGCAGGTCTATTTTGTGGGTATTCAGCTCACTCTTCCAATTTTCAGCTCCAGTTGGAAAGAAATAATGACCAATTTCTTGGGGGTCTAAGTTTCAGAGAAAAACAATGTTGGCTCAAATGCTGTTTCCTTACTTTTGTATCAAGTTACATATTCAAAGTCACCAATGCCAAAGCAATGATTTTGATGATAGCTTATGAAGCTTCCATGTGCTTCCATGAAGTAGGGCCATTGCCACTCATGGGAATTGAATTTATAATAGAATACAGTGAAAATAGTGAATGGGATAATTTTTGGGGACATAATGGCACAAGATTTTTGCCGACCACATTAATTACTTGGCATGAGCTACAGATACTTATCGGCTGGAGAGTCAGGAAACCATTTGCTTAAAAATTGTGTGCAAGTAGCTATTGAAATCATAATATTATGTCTTTGGGGTTCAAAGTGAGACCTGCAGTATGTCTGAAATCACAGATTAGTGGTGTAGTTTCACTGCATAAACATAAACCAATGTATGTCTGTCACATGATTTAGAATAGCTTTAGATCAGTTTTTTCCAGTGCTATCCATCCGTTTGTAGAAAATGTCATTAATTTTATCTCGTGGAGGATTTATTTTGATTGGGAAAGGGTATATTATCTGTTTTCATTGCTACTCAATTGAATGCCATTAAAACTGACTAGTGAAATAAATCATGGATGATCCCTGAAATGAAGTGATCCTAAAGTGAGCTGAGTGGACATGCAAGGCAGTGCACTTGCTGTCTTGGAGCACCACCCCCTTCATACCAGTCCATTTCCTCCAACTCCTTCAGGAATAAGCTCCTTTCCGGTATGGGTGTGGACTCCAGCCCTATTGGAGACTACGACAAGGTGTTTGACAGCATACCACCACTGGAATATTATGAAGATAAAGATAAAGAAGAAGAACTTCTGCGATGGATTAGACATGTCAAGACCATGCTCAAGAAGCAGAATAATCCTCATTCTGAGGAGAAGTGTGAGGAAAGAGCTGTGGGTAGGCATGAATAGTTTCTGGCAGCAATTCTAATTTGATATTACAGATAGGAAATTTTAAACTCTGAAATGATTTTGCTTTATGTAGTAGTTATGAAGTAGTTGGGAATATTTTATTAGGTGAGCAGATGTGAGGAAAAGCTTAACGTGTAATATTAGGAAGCCCATGATAGAATGTTTGCTGGGTGTAGATTAAATTCATCTGATGTTTGGCTCATTTCACGTCAAAAAACAGGGAAATGGGAATTTTTGCTTGACCCTCTCCAATTTTGAAAATAATTTTGTAAGTGTACTCCATGTTTCAGACTTACCATGTTTGTGTTAGCTCTTTACTAATAGTTGAGGGTATGTGTCTTTGCTGTGTCCTACTTAGAGATTTGGAAAAGAAACTTGCTTTTTGCTATTCACCATTTCCATTTACTTTGCCTCATACTGGGTTAGCAAAATAAATTTCTAATGCTTTACTGATACCATCACAACTAAGAGCACTATTCTTTGATGCCCTTCTTCAGAAAAGGTTGTTTCAAATATTCTCTTAATTATTATTTGAAGCATCACCTTAGCCATTCTCCCTCCCTAATTTAACTTCTCTCTCCAAAAACCAGCATATCCACCTTCCTTTCTTTCTATCCATAAATCCTGTTCTCTTCTTCCTCCTTACCTTCTTACCTAATATCCTTCTCTCTGACATAGTTTCCATTCTCCCTTTTTTCTCAGTACTCAATCCATCCACAACCTCTATCTCCTCCTTAAATTCTCTAAAATTTCCCTCTCCTCACTCACCATGTCTAGCACATATTGTTTGGCGTTTGTTTTCCTCTTTGTCCACTTCACCTTCTGCATTCTCCTCTGTGCCGTCACCATAGAATCTTCCAGTCTTTTCTGATCCTCTCTCCTCAACATCCATGTTTCCTCAAAATAAATCCTCTATCCTGTGGAAGACTCTTCACAATCCTGTTCTTGACTCTCTTATACAATGATTCTCTCATCATTTCTTTTTCATAAATGTCGTCTCTGCTAATGAAATTCTCTTCCCCATGCTCTGCAGTGTCCATTTTCCTCTATTTAACCTTCTTGACATGCTTAAGCTTGTGTCCATCCACTTTTATGGCAAGCCTCACATTCCTTGCCCTCAATGCTTTACAATACTACAATTCCATGTCATTTTCACAACTGCTAACATAATCTTACTAGTAATTATCAAATCCTCTAATCAGATGTAATTCCACTTTGAGTGCATTACCATAAATAATAACCGATTGTGAATTTTATCTCTTAAATTAATATTAGTTGCCGTAGCTAATTTTATTAGTACGGAGAATGCAAGTATTTTGAAAAACTACTTGCCATTAACTTCATAAAAAATCTTCATCTAGTCCACATGACTCGTACGGAGAGAGGCCCTTCAGGTTGTGGGCTTCGCTTAGGACCAACTCGAGAACATAATGCAGGAAGGCCTTTCACTTCTCTCATGGAACTGCCTATCTCAATCCCAGGTTTCAGGAAGGGCTAAAAATGTTTTAAGAAAATTACTTGTGAAAAGGGATTGAAATATCCAATATAAGAACTACTTTAAGGCTCGTACACACTGGCTATTTCACTCATGAATTTTCAGAAAAAAGACTAACTTCTGATCGAAAAGAGTGCTTTCACTTGGGAGAATTGCATCCAAAGAAACGTGTTTTAAACAACATGTTAATTCTCACTGTTGCCAAATAAGTGCGTATAGATTTTAAAAATGTCAGTAGAATTCCTTTTATTCATGGTTGGAGCTCCATGAATGAAAAAGTAATTAATCGTATTTCAAGGAGGAAAATGAACAGTTATCATTCATATGCCACACATTTTCCATAAAACTGCAGATCTCCTTGGATAGATTTTAAGTAATTTTGGGTGTACGGTAGGCACAATCTTATCGTATGTTAATGCTGTGGATTCTGTTGTGCGAAATCGCCACATCTAGGTATCCCAAGTCACGTAATCAAATATTTTGCTGAAGAAAACTGCAATTAAGTGGACTAACTCTCGAGGGATTAGCATGAAGACTGCCAGGCTCTGAGACGGCAATTAAACCTCTTACATAGCCGTATTTTTAGGCATGCAACTTAATAAAGTAGAATTTTTGAAAAACTATAACTCCTGAAAACCTGGTTAGATCATTCCGTCAGATTTCCAGATTATTAATCTTCTATTGTAATACGAATTGACCCTTCTTGAAATTTGCTCTAAATTGAGCACTTTTCTGTTTACATCACATTGTTAAATTTTAACATTTGAAGTTTTTAATGATCCTTTGGAATGATATCGTTAAGCAAAAAGCAAACAAAATAAAATTAATTTTTCTTTTAACTTAATTTTTTCATATACATACAATTGCTTTTATTTGAGCTTTGGGTTCAATGCACAGTCTTGAGTCTTATTCTGGATTTGAGTGCAAAACCATGTCCTTGCGAACTGAAGTGAAATGAGTCAATGTGGAATACAATCATACTCCCATTCACAATATGACAGAGGTGAATAAATGAATCTGTACTAATGGATGGAAGAGGAGTGAAGGAGATAGGAACATGCAGCTCAAAATGAATATAGAAAGCGCTGATTTGGATGATAGAAGATGGTATGAAAGATGTTTTATGACAAAAATCATGGGGTAAAAAATGTGGCCCGTCTTGAACTCTTACCTAAATTCCCCCAATGATATCCATGGTGTGTGCTATCCTGTGAATCTTTGCTCTCCTACTTGTGATCTTGTCTAAACTTCTCATGGGGAATGGCAGGCTGCCTTGGTTACGCATATTAGACACTCATGTGGGTCCATGATGTTCAGGTATTTTGTGTAATTAATCCCTGCCATAATCATGATCAACCCAAATGTCCTGGTAGCATAACTAGTACAGCACCTGGAATCATATGTAAAGGGTCTATGTTTGAGTCCCAGCAAGCCTCATTTTTACCCTCTGATTTCTGGCTGACACCATCTTCCATATCAGTGTTATTGCTGTCCATTTTATACATAATATAATGTATAATCTGGAGGAAAGTGATGAACCATAATTAAATAAGTAAGTAGATTTTAAAACATGGAAACTCAGAGGAAAAGGACACACACTCCCACTGAAACATTTGGTGAGTGTCCCTTTTTTTGTGTTTCTATGTTTTAAAATCTAGGTATTTATTTAAATTGCTGAGTTATTTTCTAGCCAGGTTAAAAAGAGAGACTTAAAGAAAGGTTAAGATTTTCTTGATGATACATAAATGGAGCTTGAAGGCTCCCTTTCATTGCCATTGCAGAATGTAAATAAATTTTTCAGACTTACCAGACGACCAATCTGAGATGAAGAAGGGATGCACTTGGGAATTAGAAGGAGCAGGTGTTGATGAAAGGATGCGGCGGACATTCGTGTATGAGGCTTTGAATTCATCAGATGAGTCAAATGATGACAGAGTAGTCTGTTCATCTGATTTGAGCCATCAGAACAAAGAACTGATTGGGTTCAATTTTAATAAGTCAGGGAAGCAGTTTGAAGAAGAGTGCAAGGAGGGCTGCAGAGATCTCCCAGCCGAGATCCCTCGGAGCACACTTGCCAACCAGAAGACTGAGAGTATGTCCTCTGGTAGTGCTCATGCTCTTGGTGAGGTGCCAAGTAACGTGAAAGGAATGTCTGTGGAAAATTCCCTCTCAGGGATGAATTCACCTCTCATTTGTAGTCAGTCAGTTGGTGTGTGCCTCAATCCAGTATGTGACACTTCTTATGTATGCAAAAAGATGTCAAACAATCAGCCCCGCAAAACTGCCTTGACAAAAGATTGTAAGGGGAAAAAAGAATTGGTTAAAAGGAGGTCAAAACTTCCAGTGCCAGTTTCCAATTTTTATGGGCGGCAAAAAAATGTGAGAGCCATTTTAGCTGCATATAATGAAATGATGACTGCCAGTCAACCCCCACCTTTGGTTGATTTTTCAATAAATTTGCCCGCAAAAAAGTTGAATAACACCTTTATTCTTCCGGAGAAGGCTCTTAAAGATTGCAGCGTTGGAGAGCAGAATAGTCACTCAGATGAGCTCTCTCACCAAGGCTTGGAAATAGACTCTTTGGAAAGTTCCTCCGGTGGGACGAGCCCCTTGTTGCAAAAGGGCATCATTCACAAGTACGATTCTGGATCAAAGACTCTGGAATATTGTATAGTTGAAGATGACACATATTTGAGAGATAAATCAAGGGCTTTGGAAATACTCAGTATCCCTGGTGGTATGCATGTGCAAAATGCTAAATCAGGACCAGAAAGGGTTAATGATGTTTCATTTCCTGATGACAGTGGTAAAGAGTGTTCTGAGGAAGCTTGCAGTGTTCCTGTCCATTTGCTAATGAAAAATAGTGACTCCAGCAGAGAAAACAGCTGTGGCTTTGGAGTCTGCAATGATTTAAATGGCAGCGGAAATAGCCCCAAAAGTCTGTATGAAGCTGCTACCTATATAAGCCCGGTTGCGAGAGAGGCCAGAGCATCGCAATCACCTTTCAGAGATCTAGATTACTGCCATGGTGAATCAAATGATGATTGGTCTCATCAAATTTCTGGAAATATCAATTCAAAGAATCCATCCCATGCCGTATTGAGTGAACTAGAAAATGTGCCTGACTCTCCTTTGGATATAAAAGATTTATCAGTTTCCTCTGAAATTCGTACAAGGAAACGAAAGAAAGGCAAGGGCAGGAAACGTTCTAGCCAAGAGCCAAGGAAGGGTGATCAGGAAAAAAGCAAAGGCGAAACAGCAAGCTGTCTTGAAAGACAACCATCCCCATTTCCCATTGCTGAAGAAATGGAGTGTTGTGGTGAGGGATTTGCAGTAGAAGGACCTGGTGATGTCCATAGGATGTCTAAAGGTTTCCTGCCTGTTATTCATGGAGAAAAAGATGATGACCCTAAAATTTGTTCAGACAATAGTGTTGAGAGAGTGACCGATTCACAGCACAAGTGGCTGAAGCTCATCAGGAATCTGAGTGAGTCAGAAATTGGTTGTGCTAAACCTCTACCAAAGGTCTTGGAGATGCATGCAAGCGAGGACATTGACCTTCCGCATCGGAGAGGTAATGAAACTTAGGTTTTACTCATTTTTTCTAATGCTGTAATGAAAATCATTTATCTTTCTCTGATGAAAATTTTCCCATGAAAGGAGTATCAAAGAAGTCAAGTACCTTTGGTTTGACTCTGAGTGATCGCAAGGCAGCAGAGAATCGTGTGAAAGCGAGGTTGTTTGGCAAAAATTGGCAGGAGAAATCAAATGTATCTTCAAGTGGTTTAACTGCAACTTACAGTCATAAGATGGTGACTGTTCCTTCAGCAAGAGCTCAGCCTGTGGTGACTGCTAGCATTCAAGGAAGACGGTCCTTTAGTCCAGTCATAGTGCAACCCAACCTTAAGCCTTCTCTGTCATTTCCATTCAAAAGGTCAGCCTCAATTTTTACTTTTTTTGGGCGTATCCTAAGCATCAGTTATTGGCAATGACTCATACCAGTATTCTCTGACTTCATAACAAGTCCTTGTACTCTTCAAAGAATTTTCTATCCATTTATTGTTCATTGTTTAGGAATTGCTTTAAACATTTAAAATGTCTGTAAAAATGTTCCTTTTAATTTGCTTGAAAAAGAAAATTATAAAACAATATTTTTTATTAAGGTTATAGATGGTGCTTTAAATACAGTATGAAAGTAATTTAGTATCCCAAACGACTTTTTTGACCATTGACCAGCCGAAATGGATGATATAAAGATGCATTTAAAAAAATTGATTTTTAGAGAAATAATAGTGCTTTTGTCTGCTTGGCAGATATATTGGTCTATTATGTTATGATAAATTTTGTTGAACAGTAGGTTGCTGAATCCCCTGCGTGGGGTGAATGTTGAATACGTCTCTATATTTTCACTGGAGGAACACAAATTTCGTAAATTAACTCCTTGTGATTCTCTGGGAAGGAAACTGTGAGCATAGTTTTTTCTTGACCTCGCTTGGAGTCACACTGGTTTTACCTAATTCAGGGCTCAGTATCAAGTCCTTAGTGGGTGACATGCCCTCTCTTTTTATATCCAGTCATAGTTTCCTTGGGTTTAGCATCACATCAATTTTAATAAATTGATACTAGAAAATGGGAGATCCATTTATTAATCATTAAATACTCAAGAGCACAGAAAGGAAGGTTAGATATTATGAAGATTTGTCTTCGAAGAACATAAAAATTCTTGAAATTCTCATCAAAGGCTGTGGACATGTTTCAAGAGATATCAATAACCGTGTAAAAATGCGCCTAGTCAGTTAGTATGGTAGGTGGATGAGATATTCATGAATTTTCATAATACCCTTAAGTAAGGTCATTAGTGCGACAGCCACATATCTTAATCCATGTGTGCTGAAAATTTGTGTCTTGAAAAATGATAGATAGTACTTCAAAGTCTTAATTTTAGCTTGGTATTTGTTCACAGGTTTAAACTACAATTTAAGGTATCATTATGCACTTTGCTCATGTTTTTGTGTGAAATGGCCAGTCAAAGGTAAAGGAGCTTGAGTTGTTTCCATAAAAATTCTGTTAACGTTGATATACTTCCTTAGGAAACTACTGGGATTATTATGGCCTCTTCAGTGCTAATGTTCCATTAAATTAAGAGACATTAAAAAAAAAGAATGTAATCTGTAAAATTTTTAATCGAAGATTATTATTTGCAAGACATTATGGAACCCAAACATTTTACATAATATACTGAAAAGGATGAGCCACAGGTGAAAGAAGTCTGTTGCTTTTTCTCAGATCTAATTTAGCATGTCCACTGTGGAGCTGGATTTTCTTTCCCTAGTTCAGGCTGCAATGGGACCCACCGGTGGGTCATGGGTATACTTCAGTAAGCACCAATCCATTAATACCTCATCTCAAACCCTTCTACATTGAACACTGGGTAATTGTTTCTTATTATCTCTCTGAAGACAGTTTCAAGTTGACATAATCCTCCAGATGGTCATACCATGAGAGCAACATCAACATTTATCTTTATGACGTATATGCACTTCTTGAAGACTTCTTCATAAATACATGAAAATAACTCACTACTCCAGCAGTATTTTAAGCAAAATTCACTTAGTCCAATTATTGTAGCGGAAAATTAGCTGTAACCTCTGAATCCTTGGAAATAAACCAATTGACTTCAAATCATGATCACAGTTAGAGAATATGCCACCAAACATTAATGACATAGTAACGACTGACTCCTGCAATCTAAGGGTGGGTTTTACCCCTTCTTAGGTGTGTGTTTTTTTTTTCGGTGTAGAAAATTGGTGAAAGACCAAATTTCAAGAAAATATGGAGTACCGTATAAGCACGTGTAAGAGGCGCACCTTTTTTCCCAGATATTGCAGCCGAAAATGGGGGTGCGCCTCTTACACAAACTTCTTATCTTCCCCCCCCCCTCCCCTTCGCCGGTTGCAAGTTCAAGGGGAACTGAGTGGCCTTGGTTTTCAGCGTGAGTCAGTCATCTGAAACCCTGGGTCAAAATCAAGCGGCAGGCAGGGGAGTTTCTCCCTTAGTGACGTATTTTTAAAATGCTCCTGTTTGAATTTCTTGCAAGCATCGCGCCGTCACGTCGGTAACCCAGAGGTGAACATTGAAAAGATCGCGCGGGGTGATTCGCTCCGAAGCGCGCGCTAAATTTATTGCCACGAGTGGGCATCCCGCGGCATTTATACTGCATATAGTAATATTGGTGTCAAAACCTGTGGTTGAAAAAATTCGAACGAGTGTGCTCATTGTTGGACTTAATGGTGGATAGAAGAAATCGGAAATGCTTATAAGTGAAGAGCGCTGAAGGAGAGGTCGAGGGGAAGAGGGCTCCCTCCCCTCCGTATTTAAAGCTACAAGGCTATAAGCGAAGGAGCAAGGGAATAACACGTCCGATCTTGCATGTGACGTCGTTGCCTTTAAAGCGAAGGGGCGAAGGCGCAGCAATGTGATATACGCAGTTTGCGTTGCCTGAGTTTCCAGTCCGTCTTGTCTTGTTTGAATGCGCTTATGCTATGCTTGTATCTTCCGAAATTGTGCTGTTTGGACTATGTTGAAAATTAGTAGCCTTATTTTAGCTATAAATCTTTGTGTCAATCAATTAGAACTCAAAAAACTTAAATGCTGTAAGATATACGTCGCGTTAGGTTTAATTCTTTTTAGAACCTCGTGCGTGTCATACAATTGCTGAAAGATATCGAGATATCTTCGAGCTCAGAAGGTGACTCACGTAGCACTTGACCTCCAGAAACTCGGGGAATTGAACCTGGTAGACCGAAAAAGGTCAGTTGGTGGAATGGGGTAGGGATGAAACACGTTTCCATTTTTCCCCTGTAACTTGATATTTTCCTGTGGAATCTCGGAAAGGAAAAAAACGGCAGAGGCATTAGCTGATGGAGAGCCGAGTGTAGTTCCGTTAGGCCCCTTGCACACACAGCGATGCTTGCACACACGCCGGATTTTTACCGGTCAAACGATACGTTGCTAAGTTTTTGAGCCGGCGTCGGCGATCCACAGTGACAATAGCCGGCAGCTAACCGGCATTTTGCCGGTGCCGGCGTGTGGTCGGTACGTGTGCAAGCTCCAATGCTCTCCCATTGTTCACTATTGGAATGTGGACGGCCGATATTTTACCGGCCGTCCAAAATCGGTGCGTGTGCAAGGGGCCTTAAATCTACGACGTGGTTATTATCCTACGGCGCTGAGATTGCCCCGATTGTTGTTCAATCTCTTGGGAAAGCTCATGCCATTTGCCTGTCGTGTTTTGCCTTGAAATTTTCCACGGCTGCAATTCTATTGCAATACTCCTGCGAGAGCTTTTAAACAAAATTGTTCGTGAGTAGGACAAGCAACGTAGAGCGATGGCGTATGCAAAGAGAGGATCGGAACTCTTTCTACTCCCTTTTATGCCGCCGCAGTTATCAAAATTTCCTCTTTCAAATAGTACTGAAAGAGGACATTTCGATAACTGTCGAAATTCCAGGCATACGTCTGCAACACCGCACGATAGGATAAAAAAAATGTCGCAAAATTTTTTTTTCTTTATAGCTTCGATCCTCAAAATAGGGGTGCGCCTCTTACACAAGCTTATACGGTACATATAAATTTTTCTGATATACCTTTATGCCTACTTATACCTTTTTAGTTTTTCAAGATTGAAAACTTTACTACATTTTTTTTTTTTAGAAAAAACAGTTTTCAAGTGTTTTTTCATGTATAACTAAAACACTGCCTTAGTATTTCATAATAAAATGGTGCTGACAAACCAAGCTCCTAACTCAAGTTTTTGCTGCTACACACTTTCTACAATTACAATTTATTACTAGTGCATAGTGGTCCTCTTTGGTACCAGTAAAATATTTAACATGAGAACCTCCATAACAATTCACATATATCAATGTACAATGCTTCTTATGAAAGTTGAGTTCAACTAAGTGCATAAGAATGTGACCATATTTTCGTTCAATGTTTAAATGCTAAGTGAATTAAAATTTATGTATAAATGTAAATTAAAATATATGTGCCAAAGAAGTTTTATGTTCATGCACTAGGAATGAACGGATCGAGGATTATTTTCCGACCCGGATTCGGATCGGATCCTTGATTTTCGGAGCCGAATCTTCGGATATTTTCAGACCCAAATGCATTTTCAAATTCCTGCTAAAAATGATAACTATTCAAGTTTCTTCTGGGTACATAGAATCAAAGGAATGCTTTTTAGATTTACATACACATTTTAATATTTTTACTGGTTAAAAATAATTTTTATAAGCTTTCAAATTATTTTTTTTATGATATAATCTTTACACGCTCAGGATCTAAACTGTTACGCTTGCGTTTGGAAATGAAAATAGGTTTCAGTCTTCCATAAGATAAGATAAAACATTCACTGAATTATTCTTCACATAAGTTTTCCCCCAAATTTTGTCATTTTCTCATCTCATACCGACTTGTGTTTCACCCGCAAATGCTTCAGTTGTGGTGAGGTGGATTTTGTACTTCCTTGCGATAGTTTCACGTCACAGTGCACGTACATGTTTCTCTTTGTGTCTATAAAAATGTTTCTACACAATGAATGACATTTTTATCGGTATAACATTAAATTAAATTGCAACTGCAGTATCTGCAACACAATTAACAATGATTAGAACAAAATTAGTGTCACGTGTGGCGAGTTGCAGGAACAAAACGAGATGAACGCTCAGCGCATCTGCTTCATTTGCCAAAACATAAATTTTAAATTTCGGATCCAGATCCGATGCCTTCAGCAAATTTGGATCCAAAGTATCTGATGAAGTTTTCCTGGATATTGTACAATTACGTATTCCACTTCTTTTTTACAGAGCGCAACCCGGGTTTCGATGAATTATCATCATCTTCAGGCGCAAATTAATTGAATTATTAATTGTAGATAATGAGAATTCATCGAAACCCGGGTCAGGCTCTCTAAAAAAGAAGTGGTATAAGTTATTGTGTAATATCCAAGAAAACTTATAATGGAATACCACAAAGTTAATCATTAGTTAGTGAATTTTATCCAATGAACGGCAGTATCTGCGGATATTTGGATCTGAGGTATCTGATCCAACTATCCCTAATGCTAACTGAAAATTCTCAATTTTCTTATGCCTTTAAATATGTTCTTGGACAAAGTTCAAGCACTGTATGGATAAATATTCAAAATGTGCATATAAGTTTTCTTTCTTTATTGCTGGCTGGAATTTTTCTTTATTGCTGACTGGAATTTTCAAACTCTGTAAATTTGTAAAATATGGCTGTATGAGAGCAAAGTTTTTTGTATAATATTCTTCAACATATGCCTTTTTATGCAAAACTTGCAAAAACTCTATGAAATATTGACAAACACCATGAAATTAAGTTCAAAAAGTTGCTACCTGTAAGCATCACATGGTACTATTCAGCATTGATGTGCAATGCACCATGAATCAACTCTTTCAGTCGAAATCCTTGTAAAAAATACAATGATCATGTGTTAATATTCATGGGAGAGCTAATTTACAGTGAGATTTCCTACTTCATCTATTCCCTTATGCTTCCATTCTATAACAAATCTTACCTTATCTCCATGACAGTTTTTGAAGCCTAGACCTTTCCATGTTTTAGCATCATCTTGATTTGTGCTACATCCTAGGTGTATTGCTAATGGCTATGCTTTGGATTGCTTTTTTAGGCTGAGTGGTAAGGATGAGTCGTTGCCTCGATTGCCACCTCCTTCTCGCCAGTCCACTTATGACCCATTCAGTCGGGCTGAGATGCAGCTGCAAGAGCTGCTCTCAGATGGCACAGCTAGGAGTCACAGCTCACTTGCTGCCCCGAGCTGCAAAGAAGCAGTCCAAAATGGTTCCCTCGAGAAGCTGGAAAATATCTCAGCCAAGACCAATGGAAATAATGAAGTAGATCGCCACTGCATCGAGAAACAAGCGAAGGAAATAGAGCTGCCAGACATGTGAGTTAATTAGTTTCAAATTTTTATGCATTGTCAGAGGATAAATATGAATGAGGCTTCTAAGGCAAAAAGAACTGCAATTTTCATTGAGTTTTCTCAAGATGGCACTACACACAAATGTGATGAAGTTAACCTCGCTGCATACATATGCTGACACCGTATCGAAGTGTGGAACTGCCATCTTTATATATGTGTATTTTACAGTCACTCCTGTTGGTAGGATTTGTATGATTGGGAGAGATTTTGAGAGCTGAAGAACAAAGTAATAGACAGGAATTTTATTTTCAAGTTCATAACATTAGCTATTCATTAGTGCTGTGCAGGCAGGGATTTTTTAATCCAAAGGAAATCAAGTCAGAACTTGAAAAAATATGTTGAATCTTGGAATTGCATGACAGTCATAAATCTATGTACTAATCAACCACCATCTAGGTTGAAAGGTGTAAGCGGTCGCAAGGAATTCTTTTGATTGTTATAAATAAATATATGATGAACATTTAAGGCATTACATAATTGGAAAAAGTATATGAAATCTAAGTTACAATTCTACTGGACATATTTTCATTACTCGAGAGACTCCAACTAGAAATTCATCATGGTAGTTTTTTCAAGGAAAGGTTCTGCACATCTTTGTAGCTCTCCCTGCTATTGACTTAGCTGTATATTGACACAGTGTTTTTGTGTGTTCATTCATTTTAAGATTCACTGAGACAAGTACGCAACTGGACTTTGAGATGCCAAGCGTAACTAGGAGCAGGGATCGCAGTGTCAACACCAAGAGGCGTGCGCTCAAGCCCACTCCACAGAACATGGGCATAGAGTTGATTCGAAGGGACAATTATGCGGGGCTGTCAGCATCACCCATGGAAAAGAGCACTGGGAACATATTTGAAGATGAGGAAGTGGAGCAGATCACTTCCATCATGGACTTGGGATTTTGCATCCCTCATCTGAGGTGAGTTTCTATATTTTATGAGCCGTTACGCTTTTTTAGTGAGGAGAGCATGTTTTCTCATGAGAAATTCACCCAATCACCCCCAATTTTATTCTTTGCAGCCAAGGGGGTGTGCAAGCACGGGATGAGATTGAATCAATCCACCAGAGCATCAATCTAGTGGCTCTGGGTCTCTCCAACTTGTCAGCTGCTTCCCCACGCTCCATGGCTGATAAGGACAACAACAATGGGCAAGAGGAGGAGGGCAAGAGAGGGGGAGGCTCATTGGGTGACTCTGACTCAGAGGGAGGAGGTGAGCGGGTACCCAAGGCACCATTGGCTGGGAGAGCGCCTGCCCAGCAGGCATCATCGCATGAGAGTCTGACTGGCACACAGCCGCTGATAGTTGGCAAGCCCAGTGTTGATTCTGCTTATAGCAGGTATGAATTTGATGCCCTTGTAATGCGTATGAGCAAAATACGATAATACTTACTTGACTTACCTTGCAAGACCATCACTGGCACTTATAGCCACCCCTTTCCAACTCTGCTATCTTCCTGTGTTCGTCATTCTCTGGTGGTTTTCTTTTGCATCGTGTGCTGCGTTTTCTCATTGTGCAATCATTTAAACGATCATGTGATATTGATCATTATGGCAGCCAATAAAAGAAGGAGGAAAGTGTAAAGTATGCAGGACATAGACCATAAGATAAGTAAGGCCTGTGTCACAAAAAAGTATAAGATTTCTCCAAGTACTTTATCAGGAGGCATAAAAATCGAGAAGAAATTGAAAAATCAAGTGTGCATGTGACTTTTGGAGCTCGTAAAAAAAAATTGCTTTTCTAATCATGGAGATCCTATGTTTCAGTTGCCCCTAATAAAAAAATTCCAGCCTCCAAAATCCCACTTCCTATTTCCTTACCTCAGCTTCATGTTGCTTTTCCCAAAATCCAAGGCAATTATTGGCTTTTCCATTCAGCCCACTTTCTTCCTTTCTTTGTGTTCTGTGTTTTACTCCCCAACGGTCAATTCCATCTTCTCCTCTTGGCATTGCCAAATACAGCTCACTGACATTGCTTACTAGTGACTAGTTTTGATGATGGTGATGATCAAAATGCAATTCATGGTTTTTATAATTATTGCACCCGAAAGCTCTAACAGAAATCTATTCTTAATATCTGAACACTTGTTCCTTGGCTATGAATAGGTAGTGAACTTCCACAACTGTCATGCAGTTAGCAAAACCCACATCTGAATTATGTGAGGCATCTCATAAAACAAAGAAGTTGTCAAGCATTCACCGATCGCATTGTCTTGGGGTTGAAAATAAAATAGGTAATATAATTACTTATTATTTGTTACCATGGAACAATGTGAAATCGAAAGAGCCACATATAGCTCGCAAGCCGTAGGTTGCCGACCCAAACTGATGAACTAAATCAGATAGAGAAGAGTTGAAAAGTAATATGTGCCAAGTGTTATATGTATTCAAATTCTCAGGGTGGTAATTCAACCACAGATAATTATTTTGATGTGTAGAGTATTATATGCTTATCTTAAGTGAGGAGTGTATTCACTCAGACATAAAAGTGGGTTGAGAGTGAAGATTCCGTGGAGGGTGGAGAGTATTAGCTGAGGCAAAGAGGTGGGAACGAACCAGTGAGAGAGCTGTATCAGATATAGCAGTCACCGGGTACCCACCCCTATTGTAACGTGATTGGGGAACTACAGGGCCCCTCTATGGGAATGACGGGGCCCACCACTAGCGAAACCATGACTTAGGGTATCTACAGAAAAGAAAAAAATTCCCTATGAGGAAGGAAATTTCTATGATTTTTCATATATTATGGAGTAAGATGACAGTGAGAGAGGAAGTTAGTTCCCCCATCCTCTTTGGTTGGCAGAATGGAGGGAGACCACCCAGCTGGAAACCCGAATAGCCTTTTTCGGACTGTAAAAAATTTTGTAGAAGCAGAATAAAGTGCTGATTGCAGAAATCCTTTGCTTCGCTTCCAATCATAGTGAATCTTCATTGCCTATCTCTTCTTCAAACTCTCTAAAATTCTGTGCGATTCAAAGTTTCACATCATATCAGCAAAACTGTGCTGCAATCCCTTAAATTTGTTTAAATGAATGGCTTAACTTGGATGCAGATTACCCTCAAGGGCTATGTACTATGCAAATTTTGCGACGCAGCATATGCTTCCTAACTAATCTGATCCCATGCAGTGCTTTTATCGTAGGTATATAAACCGCCCAGGGTTATTTTATTTGGAGGAACTGAAGATTTTGTACATTAGGTAAAATATTTTTATCATTGCAATCGCTTTTCAAAAAAATTCTCAGACTATGGAGGGGTGAACTAATGTGCCTGATCCTTTGGGTACGATTCTAGGCAGAAGGTTGATGGAGCTTCAGCATTCAGTAGTAGAGAGCAATTGAAAAACTTCTACCATCCCGTCAACTGGATGCGCCCAATCACACAGCAATGGAGAGTTGGGATGTGGGTAAGGGGTGGAGTTCACTCAGTCTTTGGGGCGTAGCAGTGTCAGGTGGTTTGCACGAGTACATCATGTCCAAGAAATGTAAATCTTTGGACCTTAAAACCAAAATTAAAATTATAGACGAGTGTGAAAATATCAGGACTTCAAATACTGATATTTGGAGGTGGTTTGGTGTTTTGTCATCTATAATATTCACAATTTTAAAGAACAAAGGTAAAATTAGTGCAGCAGTGGCCGAACTAGGAATGCCTAGGAGCCAAAAATATTTGCGGCAAGTGGAACACCCTCAAATGGAATCTGCACTATTCAAGTGGTTTTGTCAACAAAGGTCTGCAGGACTGCTCATAAACAGTGTGATGTTAAAGACAAAAGCTGAATACATTACCAATGGGGAGAAATATCTTTGACCACTGAATCATGCCATATTTTAGTGAATCTTTTGTCCAATTTTCCCAACTGATTGACATACCGGTTAAACATTCGATAACTCGACAAAATTGATATTGTCGGCATGATGTATTGCAAAAGTATCCAAAACATTCCACCTCATACCAAGTATATTAATGCTGACTAGTTACGCTGTTTTTACAGCTTTCTTTGGCAATAAAAAATATAAGATTGGGAATAAGTCATCAAAATTGGGGGAATTAATATTTTATAAAATTGAAAATCCCCTGTTTCTTTGTTTAAAGATGTTGATACTCAACTTCATATATTGTGCCTAATGAAGACTCTTTAACTGTTTAACTTTGTTAAATACCACGCAAACAAAAGAAAAACTGTAAATACGAACGATTATGAGACTTCGGTTGGTTTATTCAACACCTTCAGATACAACGAGTTCGGTTTTGGAAGTAATTTCCGAGGCATTATGAGCACTCGTTAAACCAGGTGTCTACTGTATTTCTCTGGCTGTTCATCCAAGGCATGGACTGTGATGACTCATATGTATGCAGCAAGACATTATACATTATGCAGCCAAATTAAGCACTTGTTAGATCGATATCCTTCCCACCTTTGTTTTAAGTTTTTAATTTTTACTTTTCACAGAAAAAGAGCTGTTATTGTATGTTAGTTGTGAACTTACAAAATTTGAACATGGCGAGACTGCGGCATCATAAAGTTTTCTTCTTGATGTCATAGTTATTCATTGAATTTTGAGGAATTCATAGTTCATATCTAAATATGTATCTCAATATATTTTCTAATTTGTAATCAATAAAAATGAATGTGTGAACCAGGGCTTCAGGTTTTACTCCAACTCTATGTCAAAAGAACCATCATTTCATGTATCCACCAAGCCTACTCTTGTATTGGTGTCGTCACCACTCATTATCAATATTTTAATTTAATAGGCTTTCAATAAAAATAAGGATTGGAGGAAAATGGAAACAATATGCTGTGAAATCTCTCATATATGGACTCTTACGGTCCTCGAAAATGTGTCTGTAAGTTTGAGGTGTCCGTAATTCAAAGGTGATGGAAAGAAAACCTTATTTTTATGCTTAATATTACCCTGCAAGCATAATAGTGTTGGAATTTAAGCCAGTTGAATGAATCCTTTTATTTAAAAAAACTCAATTTTTTAGAGATTGGTCAGAAAACCCTTGGCGAGTAAAATTGTGTCCAAATAGTGTCCATGTCCATAAGTGGGAGAGTATGTGTGCTGAAGGTTCTATCCTTTTATAAATGCATATTCATCTGCGGGGGAATTGATTACTGTCCTTAAGTCAGAGGCGACCATGAACAGAGGTTTCACTGTATTTTATTTTACCCTCTTCTAATAAAATGTAGCTTAATTATCCATTAGCAGCATTCGGATCAAATTTTAGGAATCGTTCTTTGTTGCAATGAATATTGGTCATCAGATTCCTCTGCACCTTTCAGTCTCAACAGGCCAGCATTCCGCACAATTGAGCAGGCCAAGGAAGCTGCAGTGGTGAGTGCATTTGACCTTCCACACCATGGCAGCTCATCGTCGGAAGGTGAGAACGAGCATGAGTGGTCCGATGGAGAAGGGGGTGGCACCTTAAGAGGTAGCCGCTTGAATGCCGAGGCCAACAGCAACTCAGTCAAGTATGCCAAATTCTGCCACAATTGTGGCTCCAAGTACCCACTGTCTGAAGCCAAGTTCTGCTGTGTTTGCGGGGCGCAAAGGCTGGCTGTTTGACGGCAGGATTTGGGTGCCTGCCATTGGCCCAGAAATCCTTGCAGTGAGCACCTCATGTTCTGCTCTGTCGACACTGAAACCATCCCCTATTACCATGGGCACAGCTTGAGGCTGACCAATCGACCCTGTCATTTGCCCCCACTGCCACCACACTCGTTTGCTATGCCCATGACGAGGGCCCCCTTCCCGCCTCTCCCCCCATTCCCTCCCCACAACCTCTTCACCCTCTGAATTGCATTCCCCTCTCTCTCCAAAAGTGCCTTCTCTTTATTCATAGAAATTTCAAGTGGATGTCCATTGGGTGCTTTTTTGTGTTGACATTCTATTTTGTATCTATTTTTTTAAGAACTTCAAAAGCATAGCTGTGTGGGATGTGAGTGGTGTGGAGTTACCTACCCAACCTTTGGTGCTTATACTTTATATATTCTCTAATATATAATTTTTAATGAATTTGAACTCTTAATGGCTTGCTTACAAGTATGCATATTACACATTTAGTGTATGTGCAATAACAGACAGTCAGTGTCATTACTCCTGGCTTCATTAATTTTAATTGTACTTAACATGTTTACCATTATATTTTGCCATTAATGCTATTTTTGTACTGGTAATTCCGTCAACATTCTTGATGTGGATTCTGTCCTGTTTTGAGTCATTGCTGTATTAAGTCAGGTGCGCACAATTATAAAGTATTAGATCTAATCTGGTGGTGACAAAGTGTCCCATTTTTGATAGCTTGTATTGTGAGCATGAAGTCTGTACACAAAGGGGAATTTAATGTGTTTCGTGTGATAAGAGTTGTGAAGTTCTCAATGAGAACTTGAATAATTGAGGTCCATGGTGAAACTAAGGGTCCATTTTTAACCAAGTTTCATAATCCGTCCAATGATTGTTGAATACTGAGTCACTATTATTGTTGTCTCATCTTGCCTGCGTTTCAATCCTATTTGAAACTTGCCTATCCATATCCCATTTTTCTGCATCGGCAGCGATGATTTCATGGCAAATGAGAGGCAGAGGAAGGAGTGCTGACTGTGAATAAAAGAAAATCCTCTGTCAGAGGCTTTCGAGTCATTGATGTGCCTCTCCTTATGAAAGCATTTTAGCCTCTGCTACATTTTTTAAAGCCTTCAGCCATTCAGACTTTACAGGGTTGTGCCTTACGGAGGTAATTTTAGTACTTGCTGTTTGAATCTCACCTCATATTTATTCTTTATACATTAAGGTAGAGACTGTGGTCAAATGTGTCAGGCATGACATTCTCATTTCATTCATAGAATCTCCCTCATTTATTCCCAATGTGAGGAAAAAATCTGATTTGCCTTTGGAATGGAATAGTATCGATGCATGTTCCAATGTAAGTCTTTGTGAAAAATATGTGCACTAAATTAGTCTATGGAAAATAAATTCTATCACACATGTATGGTTGGGAAACATTTGCTGATGTTCTATGCTTGACTTTCTCCTGTTTTGGGGAATAAGGAAGGACTTGTCATTTTTTTAAATTGAGAGGGATTTCAAGGCTACCCTTGCTCTTATACTCAAAACCCATCTGATTTGATAGTAAAACAAGGAAATATTAATATGTTAACTCCTTATTCACCAACTGATGTGGTATCTTAATGTTTTGTAGAATTGGTCAGCCATTGATTGCTCAACAGAAATTTACTTGCGTACGATAGTGTCTGACAGATTTCTTAACTGATGACTGCTTCCTTGGTATCTGGAATGATTTGTTTTTAATATTTGCATATCCTTCATTATCCTGAGTTTAACTTGAAGCTGTGATAATGTTTGGGATACTGAGTAGTTGTATGGTATTTTAACTCAATTAATTGTTAAGTAGCATGGTAATGTGCCATACACTACGGTTCAATGAGTTAGGAACAAGATGTCCTGGACAGAGGAGAGAGAAATTGGGCTCTGATGCATTCTGGGAGTAATTTCTTATGTGTGCCCATGGCGAATCTAATTCCATAGTGTTTCTCCATTTCATTTTTGTCCTTATAAGTCATGTTCAATTTTCTCCTTCAGTTGTTTAAACCTTGACTGCTTACAATCCTTGACCCTCTCTTCACTTACCTTTGTGATATGCATGCAATGCGAAGTTTTACATTTATGTCAGGTTGTTTTATTTTTGTCATTTTCTCTGCGTCACAATCCACGTCTCATGTAGATATTTTTTTAATCCAATGTTTTTGAGTTGTAATAGTTGTGACTACAGAACAAGATTCTTTTAGCAGAATGGTCAAGCCATATTAAATGTCACTTTTATTTTTGTAAATCCATATTTCTTTAATTTGATGTTAGTGCTGGGTGTTTTTTTGTGTTGAGTCATAATTTTTTACTGTTGCATAAATAACTTATTGAATCAATGTGGGCCTAATCACGGGTTTTGAAAGATAAGTCATTAACTCATCAAACTACTGCTGTACAAGGGACCACTTCTTGCCGACCATTCCCAAATTATATGATTCCATACCCTCTTTTGCATTTGTGTCAGTTGTGGCTGTTTGCTGGTGAAGAAATCCTTGCAACACACCCCTTGTGGTGTAAGCCTTTATTCCAGGAATGACATTTCTCTCTGCAACTTGTGCATAGTTGTCATCTTTAATTGAGTGATGTTAGCAATAATATGCAGCAATTTTGGCTATTATTTTGTGTACCAAGTATATTTTTACCAAAATGCCAAATTTTTTTGGCTTGCATTTGTGTGCAGTTGTTTGATATTATTTTCTTAACAATAATAAACCTAATGCATAAAAAATCTTATTTATTTGATTTCAGCCCTCTTTAGCCTTGAATTTTAAATGACGCATTGAGATTTATCGAAAGAAATAAATTGCTTCCTTTAATATAAAGATGGTCATATAACACAGTTCTGATAGCACTTAGAGTTTGCTACTCAAGGTGTAAAGCAGTTATGCAAATGACACCTACAAATGATTTCAAACTTATTTATGATCTCTGTTCACACGCAAATGCAAGTGATAGCAGATGAGTCTCCCATTAGAAAACAGTGGTGTGAAGAAAGTATGCCTTTTATGAATACAGTTTTGGATGCAGCAAGCACCACAGAAAGAAAAAAAAGAAGAGAATGATGGCCAGCTCGTTCCATATGCCAAGACACACCACATGGATTTTGTTTGTGTTTGAAGGATTTATCGTGATTTGAACCCTGTTGGGGTTTTCTGTGACTCGATAGTGTGCCTTATAGGTGTTGCTGTATTGCTATTGCTAGCTTACCAAAACTCCAATGAAAATATTTTTCTCTAACCAATCCTTGATGAGTTCTGTCGTTACTGTCTACAAAAATTATGGGAAAGCTATTGAGAATTTCACAATAAGCTTAATTTCATATACACTAGAACAGTAACAAGAGTTTTGGGCATCATTAAGCTTATCATGAAATTCTCAATGCTCTAATAGCTTTTCAGAAATGTTTGTAGACAGTGACGACAAAACTCTTCAAGGATTGGTTAGAGAAAAATACCACTCCAAGGTATTGGAAGGATTTTCAATATTTTCGCAAGGTAAAATGAATGAATATTAATTGAATTAAGTGTCATTTACGGACTTACTTGCATAAAATAATATTTGCTTCATCATATTGTTAAGTGTCATCAAAATTTGTAATTTTATCTTTAAATCATCATAATCAACATTGTATTTTCAGAGAATTGAAGTTCAATTTTCAACTCCTTCAATATAACAGGTTAATGGCTGAATAGGGTGGTTTCCTATCTTTTCTAAATTGCCCAAATCGAAAGATTATTACTCCTGGAGTACGTATTTCACACTTTTAGATTTTTAAATTACGATTTCTATTTTTTGCGATTAAATGAAAAGAGAAAATTTTCAAGCGTGGGAAAACGCGACAGTATGAATTGGTATGAGTGCTGGGTAAAGCCATGTGACATCATTCTGGTTTTGGCTGCGGCCGTGTGAGGCCACCTTGGTGCGAGGCTATGAGCACTGCTACAATGCAGGCTGCTAGCAGGTAGTGCTTGGCTTGAATAAGGATTATTAATACCTTATCAAACGAAGAAAACTTTCTGATCATAGGCAACTTTAATAGGTGATTACTAAGAGATGTTTCCCTGAGCTCTGTGCCTCATGCATACATTGGTAATCTCAGATGATGTAAAACCCCTGACTACTCTTATAGTATCTAGGCACCTGTGACATCACGTGGAGTGGCATCGCATGGGCGCCAATCTGGCCTTTTTCAAATGAGGTTAAAATTGACCATTAATATTTGTCTAAACTGTAATTTATAAAACTAACTACTTTGTATATTGTGAATACACTAAGGTTGGGTAAGGAATCGTATTCAATGCCTTTTGCTTTCTTTGATGAAGGAAACTACCCTATTTAACTTTAGATAACTTGTAGAAGGAGTACAAAGGAGTGAATAAAAAATAAACTCTTGGAAGTGAATGGAATAAGCCATACAATTTCTCAAAGGAGACCATTTAAGAGCACAAAAATTCCAGAGGGAAAAATAATTTGTATTGATGTGGATGCCAAAGCTAAAGACAGAAGCCAGAACCAAAAATGCTAGTCTTTATCATAGACAGTTGAGATAGTCCACTGGTCAGTCCAAGGGCATTTTCTTGAATGAGGTAACTATTCCTGCGCTCTGCTACTTTTCTGCATCCAGCAGAATGGGGTGCAAAGCAGGAAACCTGTTTTTATGTTGAAACAGCTGTAATATTGGATCAAAAAGTACTTTTTCGCAAGCTAATGTGTTTTTATTGGAAAAATCTACCAATGGTGCAAAATTGGTGTATTTTTTTGTCACTTCCCATGTATATGGAAGGAATAGTATCTACGAGGGATTTCTAAGCAGTGCGGGAGTAACCTGGAAAATGAACTCAGCTCTCCATAGAATGTTCCAATCCAAGGAAGTGCTTTCATTTGCAACCTGTTATCATCCATGATTTGTCGAGATAGAGAAAACCTTAAAGGGACCCTTCAATCTCTTGCCCTAAAATCTCGCATTTGGCTACCATAATCTCCTCACGATGTCTGTCAAAACGCAGTAATTGTCAAAATGTGCCAAGGAAAAGCTTAAGCTACTATTCTGCTAAAATTGTTTTGCAATCTGTATGGACAGCTGATGCAACCAATTGGAAACTTAATTCGAAACATCAGCATTTTAGTTCATATCGTTTAGGTGTTCAGTCACCCCTTTTACCTCAAGTGTTGGAATCTATGGATGGAATCCACACTTGTGATTGGGGAGTTCTTGCATGTGTTTGAGTCAGAGGAGCCAAATTCCTTTTGCTGCCTCCCAGACCAATATAATGTACCAACATGCTAGATTTATATGTATTCTCCATAATGGTTACATGCCCATGCAATTTCTTTCTCTATTCGTACAAGTAATATGAAATTGATGTCTTCCCAGATGCCTTGCTTGCACTTGTTCAGAGGGTCTAGATATGGAGGTGTAAAACGAATTGGTAAATTTCCATGTGTCAAAGGCAATGACACATTCTGTATTATCTTCATATTATGTGGGTCCCCTCATTATATGACGACAAATGATTTTGTATCTGTAAATGTGATGTATTACCTCATTATCATAATTTGAATTTATTGAACCAAATTATTTTCAGAGGGTGGTGGTTGAAATTTAGCACCACTAATTGTGGTCATTAAACTTTATAATCATTTCCTTGAAGGTTAATTCACTCCATTGTTATCAGGCAATCAAAAAGGTGAAAGAAAAACTTGAGGAAGACATTTAATCACAGCTGTCAGCTGGCCATTTCTGTGAAAGCGATTGTCACCCGTCACATAGGATCAGTGGAGATAACGGCAAGATAACATCACTCTCAATCAGTTGAATGATGATAATGATGCACCCGACTAAGATAACCTTTCACATTTCAGCAGTGATCAACTTAAAGTACCACAAGAAAATATTTTTGATGATGGTGTTATGGTGATGCGAATTCCCTGCAGGTGTTCTCGACGGAGGTGAAAAAAAATTTTATTCCTGACGATGCAAGAGTCTCTTTCCCAAGAGATGGCTACTGGCATTGGAGGATGTGAACCTAATGAAATGTAGCCATAACAAATATTTTAGCTCCTGTGAGAACCCCCACACACATACTCGTCGCCGGAGTGAGATGGGCGGATGACTCATCTTACTAGAAGTAGTTTCTGTGAGTGTGAACAATAATTTTATTTTCAAGAATGCCGTTGCGGAAAACTTATGGGCGTATCATTCCTCCCGAAGCGTGTTTATTTCCATCGTTCACTTTCGACTGGGTAAAGGCGTTCTTCGTAGGACTTATCCTGCGAGCGAGTGTGTGAGGGCGCTGTCAATGAGTCAGCGCCGTCGCAAGGTCGCCCATTTACAGCCACGTGCGTGCTACTCTTGCTACGCAACATTATCTCTCTGGGTCGGCCAAAAACAACAGATTAGGAGATGATCGTTATCGCGAAGGATTCTCAGAGTATTCCAGCTGTTTCGAAGACTGGGAATGAGAAGAGGGAAGATAAGACTTTTCGCTCTATTTAATTGGGCGTAGGTATACACAGTGACTCCTAGTTTGCGATGTCTCTGCCCTTGTATACTACGTCCCCGCGCCCCCGCATTAGGCGGAGGGGACGATTGCGACCAAGACCGAAGCGAGCGAGCGTTCTTCGGGTTCAAACGGTTCAAATCTTGCGCCCCCCTTAGAAATGCTTGAGATACTTCAGCTTGACCTCCGAAATTTTTCTCTGGCTACGGCTTTGGTTTTTTTCCTCGTGGAAGATAAATCGTGACGAAAAAATTATGACTGAAAATTTTTCTTCCAGAAATTTGAAGGGAATGAAGTTGTAAGTATTAGCGAGACTCAAGTCCTGCTCCCAAGAATTGCATTCCCCTTCGGTGTCAACCCTACTGAAAGCATCCCAATGCGACGAGCAAGAGGGGAAATCTAACGTCCACGCAAATAGGACACCCAGTAATGCCTTGACCTCCGCTGTGTTTCGAAGAGATGAGCAGCTTGGCGCTCACGCGGCAATTGTAACTGATGAGTATCGTTGAGCAACGCCCCCGATCGATTTCATCTATCGCTATCGTAAGTGATATGGATATGCCGATTTCGGATATATATGTATTTATCTTGGTGGCTTTGGCCTGTGAGGTATTTGCCCTCAGTCAAGGCTTGTTTTCCCGGAAGCTTGCATTTGTTTCTTAACTGATCGGCCGACGTTTCGTTCTACTATTAGCAAGAGATAATCATCTCTTGGATATGTTTTTGCTCCCTGACCCATAGCCTCATCTTCTGGCTCTTGAGTAGATATAAGGCTTTGAGGCCGAAGAGATGAAAGACATTCTTGAGTTCCCATTCTTTCATGACGTGTTCTACCCAATTCGCAGCGGCGTAGCCAGGAATTTTGTTCGGGGGGGTCCAAAATCAGGGGGGAGAATTTTTGAAGAACAGGGTACTAAGTAATGGGTTTTAAACTAAATTAAAAACTTTTAGTAGGTAATCGAAAAAACTTCATTTTTAAAAATAACTTGTTAAGTCATGATTTTTAAATATTGTTTTCTTTTATGAAGAAAATTATTGTTTTCATGTTTTTTTGGGGGGGGGGGGGGTCCGGACCCCCCCTGGCTACGCCACTGCCCAGTCGTGTGCGATTTTATCACCTTATCGCATTGTTCCATTTAAAATTTCAGAAGTTTCTCATGGTATAAAGAATATTTTCGGCGTATGATGAACCTTTCATTCTTGACGATCTCTCGTTAATATTTACATATTTTTATAACTTTTATATTAAAATTAAGAATTTTTTCGTAGATTAATTGTTTTATGTAGTTTTTAAAACCAAATAATGAAAAGACCGTTTGCCTGTCAGACCCCTTTGTGCCCCTGAAAAATATCCTGGATCCGCCCTTGACCCTGTCCTCCCTTCCAATCCCCCAATGACCTTTTGGGAGAGGGACCTTCATCTCACTGATGATATAATATCGAGGGTGAATTGCGGTGTCTTTAATAAAGAATAGGGTAGTTTCCTTCATCAAAGAAAATGAAAGACATTGATTGCGATTCGTTACCCACCATTAGAGTATTCATAACATACAAATTATTTGGTTTTAGAAATACCGGCGTAGACGAATGGCAATGGTCAATTTTTATCCTCATTTGAAAAAGGCCAAATTGGCGCCCATGCGATGCCACTCCATGTGACGTCACAGGGACCCAGTTTCTATACTAGATAGGAGTTTTACATCGTCTGAGATTACCAATGCATGCATGAGGCACAGAGCTCAGGGAAACATGTCTTAATAATCACCTATTAAAACTGGCTAAGGTCAGAAAGTTTTCTTCGTTTGATAAGGTATTAATAATCCTTATTTAAGCCAAGCGCTACCAGCCAGCAGGGTACTCTGCTACCTAGCAGCCTCCGTCGTATTAGCGCTCAAAGCCTCGTCCCAAGGTCACTTCACTTTGCGACAGCGGGAACCAGAATGACGTCACACGGGCTTTACTCAGCATTCACATTTAGCCTTCGCGTTCTCGCGCGCTTGAATTTTTTCACTTTTCATTTAATCGCGAAAAATAGATATCGTCATTTAAAAATCTAAGAGCGTGAAATACTTACTCCAGGAGTAATAATCTTTCGATTTAGGCAACAAAAAATAAAAGGAAACCACTTTATTGTAAATTAGCGGCTGTACAACGCAGCATGAGCTACGGGTGGCTGAACATCCAAGGGACGAAAGGATCTATTGTATTAATGCATTTGCATTGTATTTCCGATAGTTAATTGCTTATCGCAGTTTTAGCCGTGAGTTACTTTTTTTTAGTTTAGTTCTCGCTGATATCGGAGTTTATGATACATACGAGTCACAAAAGAGAGAGCGAAATCATTTCGATGGCATTTTAAACTGACTAAGTTCTGGTCGGGAAATCATTCAGCCTTGCTCCGAGTAAGGCCCTGTGTTCAATGAACCCCTCCCTTTTTGCAATTTATGTGGAGTTCGGGGTCGGAATGTTTATTTGAGGAAAAAGCGGCACGGAGAAATGATGTTGCGAGATCAGTAAAGAAATGCGGCTTACGAGGGGCCTGATATAATTTGTGGACGAATGAATGCCGGAAGCATGGAAATACTCGAGGATTGTGCAGGAAAATAATTATCCGTGCAGAGGCCGCAGAGGAGTTTCCCGTCGCTTCGGGAAGTGGCATTCGACGCGGGCAAGTCCAGATACCAGAGTAACGGTTACAGCTCGAATCGGCTCGAATCGCCTTGAGAGAGACGGAAGGAGAAAGTAGTTCCCCCTCCGAGTCCCGCCCAGCTCCTCCAGGTTGTGCAAGGTCGCAGCGATGAGCGGGGTGGAGATGGACAACATCAGCGAAGACACTTCTCGTCAGTCGCTCTACCGGCAGCCGAGGAAGGAGGATCGACGGACGCAGTGTACGGTAAGTCTGTCAGTCGCCATCGGGTTCCACCTCGTTCCACCATCCCAGGCCACGGTTAAGACATTCGTTGACACGGCCCCTATAGATGGGTGCGGGGAAGTGATCACAGGCCGGGAATTGGAAGCAGCTTCGTCCGCGCGATGGCCGAGAGGTCTGCATTACCGGCCGTCAGCGAAAATCCAAGGACTTCAGCTGGCTATGGGTGCCATTGGGTGCGCCTCTTTCTTGCCTTCCTTATGCTTTTGCGTCACTAATGTTGCTGCGCGTAATGATATGCGCTTGAAATTGGCCTCCGTTTTACTGGTGTGGTAATGTCTCCGTGTATCCTCCCCTCCTCTTCATCGGAATGCGTCTTCGCGGATGAAACAACTATTATTGCGCGTCGATAAAAGGCATTTCAAAGAATCGAAGTCCAGGGAGAAAAACGCGTGTTTTTCAGAGCAAATAGCTAGCGAAGCGACGGCGATCATTGCATGCCTTCCTGGCTGTGGGGTAGTGGGGGTGGCCAATCTATCCGTAGTCTCCCTTTCATGACGATGTTACAGGGAAGTTCGTATTGCGGACTGCTCTGCCACAAAGAGGATTCCCATATGCAATGACAAGAGAGTAACAGCCAAATGTTTTGGGTAAATCATGAATTTGTGGGAGTAAGTACAACCAAGAGCCTCCTTCCCCCTCCTACAATATTTCTATGCGAATCGTTGATGGCAATAGTGATTTCCCCTGCACTGCACCTTTCGGGGCAACCAATCATATTTTATTAAATTTTGTATAGGTTAAAGTAGGTTTACGTTGAGCATTTTGCAAATTAGCTTGGCTCATTCCACTGCTTATTGATAGGACTACCCTGATCAGTTCATTACAGGACCTTCTCACATTCATTCTATAGGATTTTTTAGGGATTCTGAGATGTTGATGAAGCTAATCCAGACTGTTTTGCACCAATCATAGCATATGGGAAAATGAGTAGCCCGAAGGCATACAGAGATCATATTAAAAGCGTAATACTCGGGTAGCAAAAGGGAAAATGAAATAATTGAGATTTTCGCCTAACATGCCCATTTAACCTTCTGAATTCTCCTACACACCCACATCTGTTGGGCTTAGTCTTTTCTGGTCCTTCCAAAGGGTCCACATTTAAGCATATTAGATGCTCATACATAATGATCCTGACATCAACTATTTCCTAGTCATAAATTTGCTAATTCAGTACTCTTTGTAATTTCTTTACTAATGTATCCATTTTCCTCAATCGTGGTACCCAAATAATTGAAGTGACTGTGTCTTAAGCAATAAACTTGGTATACTTCAACACTTTGCAACCTGGCTCAATGAGAGATTAGGCCCAGCATTTGGGACCTGTACATGACTCTGACTCATTATCTATAAATCTGACAAAATAAATTTGTAGTAACTTAAAAATACATATAGAAAATGTTTTGATAAAATAGTACTAAACACCTAAATGAAAACATGGAACAGACCAATTTGGTATATACTGAGTCCCTACACATCACAATTGAAATCCTAGTATTCACACTAATAGAATTCTATTATAGATCTCAGCAAGGGCGTACCCAGGATCAAAACTGGGGTGGGTGGAGGGGAGCAAGCCATGGTTGTTCAAGTTATGGGTAAGATTTAAGCATGGAAAAGGTGAATGAAACCAACATTTTAAGGAAACTGTAACAGCTCTTTATTAGTTTTTTAAAATTATTTGCTTGAAAAAATATTATTTAATTCCTTAAAGACATTTGCAATTTTTGCTTCTAGGGGGGCAGCTTTCCCCTCCTTCCCCTCGCTGGGTACGCCCATGGATCTCAGCACAACGGAATGGTTCGGTTATCAAAAGTTGTTCATCTGTAATCAGAAGACTTTGTCTTTTGATTCTAGATTTAGAGTAATCTTATTTCTTACTTTTTTTCATTTGTGGTAACATTTATTTTTCTCAAAAAGATTGCTAAAATTTTGGTTATCTTTGGAAAATAATGCTCAAGTAGTGTACATATAGTAATAAACAATATTTATATACCAGTGATAGGCATGGCATAAAAATCAATTTATTTGCGATAGCAGGCACTAAGTAAAAAACACAGGCATTTAGGTATTACTATCATTACAAATATCTAGTATTTTAATACAATTTAATGGGTTGATGTTGATCAAAAATACATCCAAATAAAGTCATGTTCTTAACTTGCCGCCAAGGAAACCTCCAATTTCTTCAGAGAAAATGCAGCACTTTGTGATGTAGTCTGTATACTATAGTCAATTCTAAAATGGTGTAAGGTGGACAGAGGTTCTAATACATGTTAATGATAACTCCTTTGCTCCTAAATACAGTAGCATTAATGTTGCAATGCCTCTCTGACTCTTAATACCGCAGTGTATTAATAGGTGCCAACAACTAGGGGGGTGCCAACCATAGGGCATTCTACCCTAGTAGCAGGATGGGAAATAAGGCTTTGATATTATGGAGGATTATAATAATAATAATAATAAATCTTCATTTGCCCAGAGATCTGATACCTTTGTATGCGTAGATATAAGGCATATCATAATCAAATACATGTATTCACATATTATGTACAATTGAATATTTTAGCATTAAGAGTCAATGAGATATTCATCGATTGAATAGAATAGCTTATTTTTTAAGTACCTTTTTAGATAGGATTAAAAAACATTGATGATTTTAAGTTCTTTTAAACATAATGGCAAATTATTAAACAGTTCTAATAATTCACTAAAGCAGTAAGAAATTCTTATTTTCTTATATTAATGCTAGAATTTCATTTAAAAAATCAGTAGCTCAAGAGAACAACACCAAGCACAAGTGAACAACATTTAAACTAAAATCACTGATATATACAGCTAATTTTTGTTTAAATAAAACTATTAATTCAATAGTTTTGCCACCTATTCATGCTGCATAAACAGTTGCTAATCCATTGCAAGGTTAAGGCTATAGCCTCAATATATATAGGCTAAATTATAATTGATGTGGGAGGGGTGGGAGTGTGCATCCTGCTGAGTTGGGTCTCGAGGATGGGCGATGGGGACAGCTGTGCAATTTTACTCTTCCGGAGAGCTCCACGTAGAGAAGTAAAAATTTTCCTGAGGTGTCCATGCCTGGAAAAGCATTTTCCTTGGCTGGGATCCAGCAAAAAATGGCTAACACTTGGATGGCTTCTTACTAACTGTGATTCTAGTATTGTGTGCCAGCTCTCTTTACATACATCCCAATTTTGGTTGCCATGAAAGTTTTCCATGAATTTCAACCAGGCCTGTAGCTAGCTGATCTGGCGCCCGGGGCGAACTGGGATCGTGCACCCCCTCCCCTCCGCCCCCCGCCCCATAACATTAATATATCTGCAATCGGGAGAGTTGAAAATGTAATTGAAAACATTTTTTCGTAATAAAGATATTTTATCAATTATGAAAGTAAAACATTCAAGGATATTTAAAAAATTTTTTTCGTCGGCGAACACGGTGCGCCCCCAACTTGCTGCGCCCAGGGCAAAATGCCCTGGTTGCCCCGCCCTCGCGACGGGCCTGGGTTCAACCATGTTGATAATTATAATACTTGCTGTTTTTTTAATTAAATTGAATTATTTATGATTTTTTTTAATCAACATCCTTTATACTGCTAACCAATTCTTTTTATTTCAGGAGCAGAATTTTGAAATTTCTTTCTAGAGTGATATAGTAAACCAGAGGGATGTTGCTGCAAGGGCTGCATGCATTATTTCTTGGATTTCAAATCCTGGTGGCGTGGGAGTTTCTTATTAAAGGCATAGAGCTTCGGCCGGAAGTTATTGATCGGCTTCATTTAACTGATATCAACCGTCACATTTATCCTTACCTCACAGTATGGAATCTGGTAAGAAATCAGCTTCTTATTAAATAATGTGTTTCATAAAGCATTTCTTTCTCTACCAATAGTTTTAATTCTGCTTTATTACTGTATTGCATTTTTTTTCTAAATGACCTCTTGTTTCATCCAGCTATGTATTATGTTCATTCCTCATTCATTTGCTCCTACAAATACACTATATGACCTGACATGGCTTAGAATGTATTATCAAAATTAACAACATCATGCGTCTACATTTTAAAAAAATATCAATTTGCCTTTTCTAAAAAAGCATGAAATAGGCACCGTTCAGTATTCAAGCGTTATTTCTACATATACATACAGTATCAAGACCGTGGTTGGCACTCAGTATTAATCCTTTGCAACAAAATTAGCTCAAAATATCGTGAAAGGCAAAGTGGGAAATCCTGCTTTATTTACAGTACAGTTTAATCTAGTACGTCAGTTCCCTGATTTCTGAATAGATCTTTGTATACAACCAGTTCTTTTCCTTCTGTGTAAATCAAGCATTACATTCAAAAGTACCAAATGCAGTAGCCGACTGGTTACGCAAGGGCCGCAATATGGTCAAAGGGCCTCAAGGGGCAAAGTGAAGTATGAAGTGGCACTGGGGTTAGATTTGAAAACTAAACTGAAAAAGGAAGGAAGATTGGGCTTCCATCCCCAATGTATCTTGACAATCACAATATTTAGAGCATTGATTAACAAGTGCGGGATCTCGCATGCTCTTTTGTTTTACAGTTCACGTAATTGCAGGGTCCTAGACAAATGAAAGGTAATGAAAGATTGCTGGGCTTCCTGGGAGGCCATCGAGGGCCTTTGATTCAGGAGCCCACTGCATTGATGAGACGATTTTTAAGAGTTGTTTTATCCACACTAGTTAAATGTCTTGAAAAAAGAGACCCTGGAAACAGACCACCCGCAACACATACGATGTCTGTTTCTGAGCTTGAATGTCATGCTTCCCCATTGTCGTCTGTCATTATACCTTGGAACTATTTGCAGTATTTTTATTCTTGATTTTTATTACTCTGCTATTAAAAAATATCTTTTTCAGGTTTTACACATTGGATACTTAGTAGCTTGTGCTGCGGAAGATGTAATGGTTAAATTCTCCAATGGCAACCATTTAGCTTGGTTTAAGAAGTACCAAAGAAACAGGGCTTTCGTATTTGAAACATTAGTGTTCCCAGGATCAATGGTACGTATATTGAGTGTTTTCATCGCAAGAAAGACTTACCTTTTAGAACATTGTCACGAACTTTTGAATTAATGCGTGAAGTAAATATTTCATGAGATAGGCCAGATATATAGAATACTTCTCCCTCAAAGTGTTCACTAAAGATGAGAATGGTTTTGCGGTGAGCTGGAGCTGGGTAGGCCTGGTGAAAACATCAAAGTGAACAGCAGCCACAGTCAATGCTGCAATTTGTATTCATATTTTCCTTCGCCCCTCCCCAAAATTTTTTCCCTTGTGGCCTCTACACAAAATATGTACTGCTAAGGTGGCCACCAAATTATGGTTTTCCGATGCATGCAAATTGATAACAAAATATTAGAATAGGCAAAGTGCATACCTCCTAAGAATCCACTAAAGTAATGTTCTGGCTAAGTGCCTGAATACTTAATGGCACTAGTTGAGAAAACCCTTTTTTTCCTATGTATGCACTCATACGTTGTGACTTTTTATGTTGATTATTATAAAAATGCTGATAAAATGTTGATATAGTCTTCATTTGGAAAAAAGTCTAACAAATTAAGAGGATACAAGAAATATGTATTTCAAATTTATCCTCAAAACATACAGGTTGGCCATTCAACTATTGATTTATCCTTATGGTCGTCGATTTTTATCAGAATTTTTCTATGTCTATTCATCATCAACTGAATAACTACTTGAAGATGTTTGGTAAAAAACATTGTGCTTTCCCTCCATGGATTTGGAAAATTGCTCTTTGTTAATGCTTTCCCTCTGTGGATTTGGTAAATTGCTCTTTTTTAATGCTACAAATATAAAAACCTTTTCAGTGCTTATTGTTAATCATAATAGATATAGCTCATATGGTAATGGTCTGGGAGCATTTTATACAACCACTGGCTTTCCAAATTAAAGTGCCTGTATCATGATTAGACAACATGTGAAGCTGTATGTTTGGTGCTATTGGGCACAGATCATGTTACCTTTTCAAATAGGTTTATGAAAATGATGAGTGATGTCTCTTGGACTTGGCCAGCCATTTCAACTTATGTCATCCCATCAAGAAATTTCACAAGAATTTGAAATTTAACCTTTTTTTTAAGAAATCGAAACCAGTATGATAGCCATTGTCTTTGCTTTAATAGAATTTTAAAGCTGTAAATGATCATATTTTATTTTATATTATGTATTTAAACTTTTGTAAGGTTTCTGCGCAGGTAAGATATTCGAAGAGCGCCGAACATATATACATACGTTTTATATTTTCAAGGTATTTGTGTTTTTTAAGGTCGAATGCAATTGTTTCTAATGTAATTCTATGGCTTTACACAATGAAAAATGTAATTATCCTAGAAAGTTGCTCCTATTTTGGATTTTATGTTCAAGTTACCAAATGACCTTTTAATATTGCAAATGTCTTACATTTTTAAATATATATAATTGTATGATGAACCAACAAGAAAAAATTGGCACACTTCAGCAGGATTATTATTTGTAATGAGCATGGTTTAGTAAAATAGTTGATATTATCAGGTCTGTTTACTAAGTTTTCTTGTTTATTCATGAATTACAGATTCCATAAAGTTATGCCAGTCACCATCCTTTTTGTCTATATTTGCATTGTTTTACTGGTGAACCTCTCTGTGAACTATGGTTTACATAAAATGTTTCTTTGTGCTACTCAAAGGACATAGTGGTGCATAATGAGAAAAGTGCATTTATGTATTTGTTACCTTTGTTGTGCCTTAATGTAGTAGTGATTATAGTCTTGTCCTCAATGCAGATAGTGGTCACTTTCTACTGGATTTTGACCCTAATGGATCCCCTCTACCTCTTCCCTGGCCCCATAGAAGACCTCATTCCCTCGTGGATCAACTTTCTCATCCACTCAGGCGTGGGCTTGTTTGTGGTGGGCGAGCTTCTCCTCCGCCCCCAACCCTGGTCCACACGACATGGCATAAAGCGTGCCCGAGTGGGTGCCACTGTGTTTCTCACGTATGCCATCATGTGAGTCTAAATTTGAATTTCTCAGTAATGCTTGTAGAAGTAATTGGTGATTCAGCTCATTAGAGAAAATTTTATTATTACATGCATCAACAGAATCTGCCTCCACCGATATTTGACGGGAGCATGGATATACCCGTTCCTAGAGTTGCTCACGTGGCCACAGAGGTTTATCCTATTTGTCACCCTTGTGGGCGCTGCATTCACATACTACTGTGCTGGGCAAAGGCTCAGTTCCTCGATCCATGGTAAGGAAAAATTTCCTCTTAAGGTGAATGAAGAAAGAACTCACACTAGATGTCATACTCTCATATTCTCTGAATTTAAAAGGTTGCATTACTCCCACTCAACTGGGAATACTTTGTCTCTCTTTATGATGTAAAACTAGTTCAGAATTTAGAGTATAATTTTGAAAATTTCAGGTGGTATAGTGTTGACAACCTTTCCCAACATAGTAATCTCAAACATGAGAAAATTTTTTGTGATAAAATACAGAGATGAAATTTTACAAATGGAGATGCAGATGGAGAGATGAGATTAGCAAATTTGTTGATAAAAATGTACTCTATAAAATCTTTAACATTTCAAAATGATAGGTTAAACTAGTAAACTTGTCATATGTAAAGGAAAAAGACCAGTGGAAAGAGAATGGTTAGCCTTCTTAAGTCGAACTCCTTAGTTGAGTTACGTACTTATTATTTAAAATATTCTTCTTGCAGGCAGGAGTGGAGCTGAGAAATTGAAGTGAGTCTAGTCTTTAAGAGGTGATTAATGTCTGCCTGTGATGAACCTCAGACCAAACCTGAGAAATGCACAATTTTGTAATCTCACTGTCCCAGACTTCCCAGCAAATAATGTATTTAACAAAATGAACTTGTCTGTTATGTGTATAATTTTATGTTTTTAGCAGTGTATGTATTGTTGAAGGAGAAAGTATGCTCAAAGCTCATCCTTGTGTTTTCAAGATGCGAACATTGGTTTTATTCCTTTTCAGAACTATATCTTAATACTATATTTTTTCATCTTTTGAAAGAATCCAATTCTTAATAGAGGTGAGAAAATGTGATTGAATGGAAAATGGGATTGCTTGCCCATAGGTGTGTGTGTGTGTTGCATTCAGAAATGTTGTTATATACATAATTAATTATTCTTCCATGTACAAATAAAACCTTTTTGTTTTCTGTTATTTGGGATTTATTTAAAATTCATTTTATTTTAAAAAGTCCATGGCTCCTCAAATATTCTCATCGGGTATTGGCTTTCAGGTAAAAACAACCACCAAAATAATGTACCAAGTACAATGCATTCCACCATAGGCACACATCATATGCCAGTGGCCCTAACTTAATGTATGGGTGAGCATAGTTATCGACTCTGCCACTGTTGGAGGGTGCATTGACTCTTGGGTGTTGATCTAGAGTTAAAATAAAAACTTGGAGTATTGTTTACGAATAGATATGCTGTTGTCATTTGCTACTGACTAAAAGCAACGACACTGTTCATGGACAGAGTTGAAGCCATTGGGTAAATACAATCTTCATATCTTCACGAGAAGTACATATAGGAGTCAATAGTGGGAGATTCATAATCCAATAGGTAGTATGGGGGAGAAGGGACAATACTCCCCCAACACTAAATACCCAGTATCCTATCCCTTCGGTAACATGTCATGATAGCCAATACGCATAAGTTTGAACTACAGCAGAATCAGGCAAACTTATTCCAAAATAAACGAGATTGCCATGGATTTAAATGCTGTGCATTCATTTCCAATATGACACAAAACATGCAGTATGGAGAGTAATGTGAACCATGTGATTTTTAGACTAATCGTTACTATGTACCTATATTTGTGGATGACCTCCTCCTCTCTATTTCCTATTGGGTAGTGAATACACTGTTGTCTTTCACAAATTATTAGTCAGCATTCTCACGCCAATAAGATATTATAGATCAATGAGAAGGTTTCTCTCAAGGCTGATTATGAAGGATTCTGCCCAAATACAAGTCAAGCTTGCAATAGCTTTCAACAAGTACCATACATATACAGCCCTTGATACTAAAAGACTAGATGCACTGTAGCATTTTTAAGCCTATCTTTCTTTTCCCAGGAAGTTTACCCTCCTGGACAGATGTAGACTCCTCCTCTTAGACTTAGTTGCAAGACTTCAGCAAAGGACATTGAGCAATGCATACTACAGCAAAGTATAGCAAAAGGGCCTCTGAAACGAACAGCCGTAGACAATAATTTTATATCACTGCAATAAAAAAAAAATTACAATGCAAATCAACCACTTGAACCAATTAACACAGCAACAAATAACCAGGCTAACCATACCAGTCGTCACTATGGCAGAATGGCATATGAATCAGTGGGTTTCAGGGGCATCTGTAATTAGGCACAGGGCCACAGCTAGGAATTAAGGCTAGGAGGGGTTTACGCACCACTAATTCTGGGAGTATGGCCAGGGTAAGCAGGAGGTATGGGGACCTTCCCCCAGAAAACTTTAAGATAAATGGTTCAAATGGTAAGTTTTACCGCTGTGTTAATACAGTTGGATGTTTTGTTTCATCTGTCTTCCTAATATTAGTCACAAAATATTTTTACAAAAATAATTCTCTGCCCTGGGGGTGTTATATCCCCCAAACCCCTCCCCTCACTGCAGCACCACTGATAAGGCTCACACCCTATATTCTATGGGTTGTGATGAGATTTAGTCCGTAAAACTCAAATGGCCTCTTCCTTTAAGTACTTACGCTCATATTTCGTCTTTTGAAATTACCTATTGCTGATCTCAATGGATTCACTCATTCCATTTTGATCCTTCTGAAGAGACCCCTCCCCACATTGACAAATAAGAGGGGGGGCCAATAACACCTCTACATCCTATATTCCCCTACTTTTTCCATTCAAATTAGGCAATTCCCTGTTCCCTAGACATCCCATTCCACCCTCATCTAGTGAGAACAATGTTAGAGAAATCACTTTAATGGAGGTACACAATGATGCCCCTCCTTTGATGAAATCTTTTCTGGGTCTGTCTTCTTTTACAATAAGGTAAACTTCAGATGGACAACTTAGTCCACCTAACATATTCTGTGGCATAAACCCTAGATAATCTATTGCAATGTGAGTACCAACAATATGTTCATTCACATCCATCCATTAAGGCCTGGTTACATGATACATTAACACGTACGGGTTAATGTCTAAATGTATGAATGCGTGAATGAACACGAAAATGTACCGTGTAACCACCCGACTTGTGCGAACGCATGAACGGAAAATAGAACCTGTTCTAATTTGGTTCATGCATTCGTACATGTTCCGTTCCACCAAAATCATTCACGCAAACGTACATTAACTTGTACGTGTTAATGTACCGTGTAACCAGGCCTTTATGATGTATAACTACACATGAATAAAATTTTAATTGTTTTGACGCATGCAAGTTATAGACTAAATTTGGTGCTACCAATCCTGAATCTACTATGTATTTATCAAAAATTGAAATAGGACCTTTATTTTGACAGACTTGCCTAAAACATTTGTAGATTTTTATTTTATGTTTGCTACAAAATACTCTAATTAATTCAATTTTAACCACTGTCTTGACAAGTATTGAACACATTTCCTAGGTAAACCATGGGTCTGCTCTGTGAAATATATGTGCCTAGCATGAATCACAGTAACAAATTACTGAGCTACATTACATATCATTGTCATGTCACAGGTAATCCAATGTAATGCTCTGCAGTTAAGTTTTAACCAAGATACGTAGCACAGCTGGTTGTACTTCATAACTAGCACATAGCATTAATTTGCATGCAAGGGTGTTGAAAAATATTTTATAAATCACTCAGTGATTCAACCTGAAAGTTGGTTGGGATCTATGTGGGTAAGGTTCACCCCTGATTAAGCCACAGGTGTGTAAACCTTACACAATCAGGATAATTCTTTTCCCTGGCCCACCTCCAACCTGGAGGAATTTGTGTGGGAGTCCCAAAGATTCACCCAGTACCCCCTTGATCAGCAGCATAGTGCTCTCCCCACTAGGCTCAGGCACTCCCCCCCCCCTAAAGGTTTAAGATGATAGCACAAGTTTCACTCACCTAGCGATTCAATCTGAAGGTTGGTTTGCATTTTAAGAATGGATTTCGTAGACTGGTAGAAGCTATATCCATGATAGTTGGATACTGTACTAACATTGCCTTAATGTCAGAATATGATGGCATGGTGTTGTTCCTATAAGTCAGTTAAAGATCAGTTCAACATTATAATGTGCTATAGGTGCTGAGGTTGGCGAAATCTAAACATAGTTATCATTTTGACAGGCTGATGTCAGCTCCTGAATAGGAGCATTGCTACCTGACTACATGCTGGATCTATGTTAGATGAAAGCTATACCAAACTGACTTCGTGTCAGCATTTCAATCATAATGTCATTGCTAGGTCAGTAATTTATTTGAAATTTTATGCAGATATCTGCTGTAGCCTGGCTATGTTGTGAAAGCGATGGTATGCTGAAGTTAGCGGCTGATATAGAGCCGATAGTGCAACGTTTTGAGCATCTAAAAATACGCCTCTTACCTTTAAAATGACTTAACATATGATAGACCGTACAACGAAATGATGAATGGATTCTTGAAAGCCCTTCTCCAGCCACGATTAATCCTATCTCAGCGATGATGAGGAGCTTTATCGCCTGATGATAGGAACGGCGCGGTATGCGAATACAGAAATTAAGACTTTTTTTTTACGTTTTTCTATTCTTCATGAATGTGTTCCACGAAGTGTACACAATCGCGTTTCTTAAAGTAATGCATTTTGGTCCAAACAAACCAGCAGCACCCCCAGACTTCGCCTTAATGCAGGATTCACACAGGAGAAGTTTTGGGACATTATTTTGGCATACTACTCCACACCTCATTTCCGCAATGGCCTGAGTTCCAACGACTTTATAATTTTTTAACTCGGAAAAGAGATTTTAGATGGAATATGAGGTTCCCCTATGGTCCAAAAATGTCGATTCGTTGAGTTGAATATATGTTTTATGGAGGCAGTCAAGATTTATAAATGCTTCTCACGTAAGGGGGGTACGGGAGTTACGGGGAAGTACTACGGATGCGATCACATAAGATCATGCAATTTTTTTGAACATTTCACGATTTCACAGTTTGAGAATTCCATTCAATGCAGATAGACATCTATCGGCAAATGTGTGCATTATTGGGTGGATCGAGATCGAGGTGCCTCGCACGCTGACGCATGCGTGGAAGTTGTTTACACTGCTCAGTTTCCAGCACACATGACCTTTTTCTAAGATGGATGCAGATATATGCATAGTAGATTCTGGTTGTTTTGGAAAGGGAAGATGTGACCAAGGACAGTTTTACACGAGTTTATGTTTCAGGCCCAGGACATTATTTCCGTTTACGTAAGTGCCTGATGCTATCGTAAATCTTTAGGACTGCTGTTTTTGCCGCCTGCCTAGTTCTCTCAAGAGCACATTTTGCGTTCGTGAATCTGTGTCCAGGAATTGGAATAGTGTTGCCGTGTTTTGACCAGTTTGGTGTTGTCAATATATGGACAGCAATTGAAGAATGTTGTGTATTCATATTTTTACTGTATATGTGAGATATATTGCGGAAACAACGATTTTACAATTGGGAATATTGATGCGTGTTCTTATTGCGTCTGTAATATAACCGTGCCCTTGGCTGTATTTCACATCCACAGAAAATGGACTGTGCGGTTTTTGATGATGACCAAGGTATTTTTTGGGCAAATGTTTCGGAAGAAGTGTTCTTTTATGATGACCATAGTGAGTTGCTGGTTAATGTTTTGGGAAAAGTGATTGTGAAGTGTGAAGGAAGAAAAACCTCAACGTTAATGGATTATTTTGAATATTTCGACAAAGTAATGTTGTACTGTCATTGGCTGAGTTTATATTCTACTGCTGGGAGTAAAACGAAGGGCCTATCGTTTTTGGTAAGCAATACAAGAGTGCTCTTTATTTCTTGTTATAATAAAAAAACATCGATATGCATAGTTCGCATCGTAATAGTAGCTCTAAGCATGATGATCGAAACATATTTTTCTCGTGCTTTTCTAGGATAATTACATAACTGTGTCGTGAAAATTAATATTTCCGATACTCCATGTGTTTGTTTTTCCACAAAATGTGTTGATTGTAGTTTGTGTTAAGTGTGTCAGATTTTTAGTCAACAGTTTAAATGTTGTTCCTACTGTTCGTGTATAACCATGTGACTCGTGAACTCCTGAGTTGGTTAGGGTATATGCTTATGATGGGAAATCCATAGCACGTAAATGGAGCATTGGAAACTATCTGATATCGTTTGGAAGTCGCTGAATGCCAAAATTGAGACATTAATAATGCGTTAGTGATGTTAGATGCAGAAGTCGCTTGTTGTTTTAATTTCTTTGAAAAATCCTAAGAATACATTCAGTATAAAGATTAGTTGCATGTTATGATAACGAATTGTACGGTATTCATAACATTTTATCAGTCATGTTAATGTTTTGGGGATTATACTTAAGTAAATTCGCATTGCGCATATTTCATGGGATGACATGTGTTTATTGACTAAGTTACGAGTGCCTCAGCCCACATCGTAGCGTAGGGAAGCCTTGTGGAATATTTCGAGATATTTCTACATGGGTTGTGGAGGCGAATAGTGAAAACGACAAAGTATTTTAATGTATCTTTGTTTTTAATATGTTGTTGTGGAGGCCAACGTACCAAGTCGAGCAGTATATTCAGAAATGGTTGTTCCTTCTGCAACCCCGCATTGTTCCATACTCTAGTGATTTATTGTTTTGTCGCCAGATGACGATTGAACTGGTAGAAAGGAAGTTGTTTTTCTTCTGAAAGCTTCCTCTTTTAGTAATGGGCTGTTAACGTGTTGTTGTTTGACCACTGGCGATTGTGATAACAGGGTAGACTCGGTTGGCGATTGTGGTCTGCCGAACTCGGCTAGTTTCAGGGAATTTAGAAAGTTGTCTGTATGTTGTTCCTTCTAGTTCTTGTAAACGAAGCAGTCACATACTAATATTTTGGTGACTTGAATTACTGCATTTTGCCTGCTGCGATATGATGTTCAAGTGGGCTATTAATTATGGGTATTTGCGTTGAAAATGTGTTTAATCCTGCAGTTATGTTTTTTCCTGGTGGCCGTGTTAACTAAGCGATGATAGATTAAATGGTGTTGCCGCCACGCGTTCTTCCATATCTCTCCTACTTAGGATACGCCTCCAAACAGCGACCCAGCCGTACCTAGTACCTCCAGAAAGGAATCGGAATTTGTGTAAACTCGTAATGTCGGGAACAAGGAAGGATAATTGCGATTTTTTCCATTAATGGGAAAGAGTTAGTTCGGGGGTCGTTCCGTGCAACAGTGTCTGCTGTGAGAACGCCGTTGTATCATTAGAGTCCAGAATAGTTGTTGTGAGTCATATTTTTACGCGAACCACACGAACTATAATCTTGAGTATATCATCTGATGTTATCATGGGAGGTAGTATTTTGTCGCAATGAGGGCGATCTGTGTGTGGATTACGTACGTGTTGGTCCGTGCGTTGGCATGTGATTGCGCGGTGACGTAGGCTGCAGCAGCACATCATCGACGTAATCCACCACGCGTGTATGTGTGCATGTAGGAGGGTAATGTAGCGAGCGTGCGGGAGGGGCTCGTTCTCATCAATGAGCGGCCCCACCTCGCGTGTGTACGCCTCTCGCCCCCTGAGTGTGCGCCATCCAGCGTCGCGCTATCATTGTTGTATCTGGTGATCTCATTCTTCCTTCCTTCCCTCAGGCTTCCCTTCATTAGTTTCTTTGGAAATTTTCCCTTGTTCGTGTAATCCTGAGGGAAGTTTTCAATCTAGTTTATGTATCTGGAGTCTCAGTAGGTATCCGATCGTGTCTTTCTGGTTTTGCGAGTTTCCTCTTGTTGTCCCGAAAGGAATTCAACGCACGGCTTGTCAATTTTCTTCCTGTAAATCTGGTATCTACCCGCTAATGTCACCCCTCGTGTGATCATAATGTATGCGGAGTTAAGCAACCTACTTCCGTCCTTCGGGACCCCATCTCTTCATTGTGTAGGCCTCTTCGTCGACGCATTGTCGTCTTCTTCACTGTACGATGGCAACTCGTCTTTTAAAGCGATCACTGAACGAATTGGCCGAAATGTGGACATGCATGTAATAACGGCGCGGTAGATTTAGCTTTCTTCATATTCCTCATCATCCCGTGCATAGTAAACACTTCAATTTTTAGGCGGTGTTTTCGCAACATGCCGAAAGTTTATTTTTCATTCGTGATTGTATTTAATTCAGTCGTAGACTTATGTTTCTGTGCATAGGCTCATCTCCAGTGAAGGTGAATATTTGTGGAAATACATATTAGAAAAAAGTTTGGAAAATTGCGATAATAGCCGGAAAAAATTAGCTTCGGCTGGATAGTATTAGGACAGTGGCCGCATCGAGCAATTAATCCTTAACACCCATGTCAAGTGAACAAAATTAAATACTAAATCCATTAGTATTTAAATGTAACCCAGTGGCCTATATCTGCTCCCCCACAAAATTATGTCGCATGACGTTTTGGTCCTCGTTATTTTGTGTATATACTTCGGTTATGTTTATACCAGTATCGCTACCCTTCAATGTTTTTACCTGTATTCACCAGTGATATGAGCTATTTAACTCTCATGTGACCCGTTCATGATTTTTATCATCATCTAAACTACTGTTTATATATTATATTTCTAGTAATAGAGGCAGGGGCTTCATTTTAAACGTAGGTAGGAGGTCATAAATTATTTAGGATTTGATGAAATGGAATTGTAATTTACGAAAATTCTGTCATCTCCAGTCTCTAATATTGAAAATAGAATTTGGAATAATGGTATCCTTCATTTATGAGAATAAGCTAATCAAGACCAGCTTACAGTAGCTTGTGTTCAGTTGTTTTCTTAAATTGGCAGTGACACTATCAAATGGTGAACATGTAAGAAACGAGAAAAGCACTAATGGACCTCTATCTGACCACATTTGAAGCCTGTAGATAAGCCCTTTCCTTTTATTTAATTTCTCTTGAATTAAATGAAATGAAAGGGCTTATCTAAAGCTGATAATGATTGGATTACGTTCGGCAATAGCCTCATAAATATGTCAATGAACACTGTCTATTCCGACACCATGGTTACACTGTACATTACCCTCCAAAGTCACAAAATTTTCGATGTTGCTCAGGTGACCTTTTTTTACCTCACCAAGAATACTCCTGTATTTTATATGGTGGCCAAAGGATGACTCCAATAAAAGGACAAAAAATCACAACTTGCTCTAAATATTTAATTGAAAGAATTCGCAGGAAATTTGCCCACTCTAGGTTTATAGTCCACGGAAATTCAGGATATAAAACAGCAGCTAAGTAGTTTACCATTAATGTCAACTTCACTGATTGATATGGCTCGTCGATTTTCATGGTTAAAAATGTTTGTGGTTCAATATTTTTTTCATTTAGTATTTGTGGCGTTAATTCTATTTTCCTTATTTACGAATTGTGTTTGGTCCTTATTATCATGTTTAAATACTGCCATCACAAAAATTATATTCACATAACTCATGGAGCACTGCATATTGACCATTATTTGAATTTTCAATTGGCCATAAGATTCAGGACACACAATTCAGGACCAACAAGAGCACCAAAGGAAAATGAAAAATAAAATCCTTTTAGTTATGGCTGATTATGCCTTGTCATTTGTGGCCATAAACTTGATTTTGGTTTGATTAAAATGGTTTCATAGCATTATTGAGAGTCATGGTATTACAGGAGAATATTTCTTATATTGAATAAGACCATCGAAATAGATAAAGCTCCATTTCATACGTGGAAGCATAAATGCATTTGTTGGAAACCCATGGCAAATTTAGCACATATTTATGTGCGTTCATCAAAAAGTCTACTTACATATTTTTGAACCACATTGAAGGTGTTATGTAGCTGGTGAGGGTCTTCCTTGTGGAAGGCTATACAGGATTTCCACCGGGTCAAGTTCTCCAACTCCATCTCGGCCGACGTTTCGATGGGCGAGTTGTCCATCGTCTTCAGGGCATAAAATGGTTATAGTTTTATCCTTAATAAGTAATATGGGCTTTAACATGTTAGATATGTCTTCTGAAGAAACATTTGTTGAATTAACTTTCGTACAGGGAGTTCTCTACTCTCATTATTGCCTCTCATCAACCAATTACCGTTGCCTGTCTATCAATTGTTTTTTTTATGCCAATGATTGCATGTAAGACAGTCTAAGTCCTTTGGCCCAAGAAATTTTGCATCAACTTATCATTCATCATGGATGGCTTGGAGTTCAATTGGTAAACACAGTGTAGTGTGAGTTAACCTCTCTAGAGCATATCAGAAGTGAAAAGTGTGATTCTCACTTTTGGCTTAATTTCATCTCAGGGGTGTGCTATGTGTAGGAAGGTGTGGGTTTGCTAGAATCAAATTTGTGGCAGGTGTGACATTTTATCACAGCATCGAGTGGATTATCCTTTGTTCAATTGATGGTTTGTTAAATTATTATTTGCATATGAAGTAGCCAGCCCATTAAACACAATCCCCTACTCTATCATTATTCGTACCATTTTCTGTTCCCACACACCTTTCCTCACCACAACACAACTAATTTATCAATGGAATGGGAGCATAAGATAATGAGAACCCGTGCCACAGAAACGTTCTGAATAAATTAAACTCTTGACAAGGCTTCTATATAATGATGTAATTTAGGTATCGTTTGTTCCTGGGGTTGCTCCATTTTAATCCAATTGCTTGGTTAACACTTTTGCGGGCTTTAAAGCTTACTTATACTTCTGCATACTACCCTACTCTTATCTGTTCACTTAATGTAGAGCAGGAGCAAACTTAGCCACCCTAGTTTGTCACTAAAAACATATGCGTCATGGGTGGCCACTGGTATTTTGAGCCCGGTGCCAAGACAATATACCTACTTATTTGGAAGATATTGGGGATTATCCCTTCACAGAAGCCCATTACATTATCAGGTAACACACTGAATGTGGCATCGTTGGTGAAAGGCATACCTAAAGACCTATTAGGAAAATGTGTGAGGTTTGGCAACTCTGCTCCAGCAGCAGATTCATGGTGTTAACGCTACAGAGGTTTGGGAGCGACTGAATTTTGGGAAGTGCTAGGCCATGCCTGCTGTCTGCTGATTGGCAAAGGGAAAGTCACATGTCGAGAAACTTTCCCTCTTCTACCCCCACTTACTTTAGCCACACCAGCTCACCCGTAAAGATAAAATGAACAGAGTTCAGCCTCGGTATATGGTGGGTGTTGTTAGAACACTATATATTAACCTGTAATAGATTGCTATAAAGTTAAGTTGCTCATTGTGAGAGATCTGATGCCTGAGTTCGATACATTTAGGAAGGGAGAATCTTGCACTGTCTTTGAGGCTATTGGTAGTTCAACATGGTAGTTAAAGTTTCAAAAGAAATGAACCCATTTTTTTCTATGTCGGCGTTGGTGGCAGCAGGGATAAGTCCTTGCCTACCATACCGAAGGTTGCAAGTTCTAGTCCCGCCTGGATAGGTTGATCCTTCCAGGACATGGGTGCATGTAATCGTCTGTTGTTGATTGTTTAAACTGCCGATGTAAAGGCCTCGTTGTGCTGTTTTCGGGGGTAATTGAAAGAAAAAAACTAATAAATATTAGAGCATTGATTATTTGTGGGGCAGTTGAATCTCATTGCTGTGTCGTGTTTCTTGGGCAAATGAAATTCTATGTAAGATGTGATAATGGGGCTGAGGGTTTTTGTCTTTTCAACTTGGAGGAGATAATAGTGGACAAACTCATGTAAATGTCCACTGAAACCCCAAATGAAGAAATAACTACCTTTGGAGACATGGAGAACATCAACCGGTGGAAAACCTGAGAAACTTTTCTATATGTACCTTTGCTACGTGCTCTTTTAACTGTTGTTGGAATTCATTATAAGTGAATGAAACCTATTAAAAAAAATTTATCTGTGGGACTTAATTAAGAAAATTTTGGAAAATATACCATATTTGAGTGAAAAAAGAATCAATGCAGGAAAAGAATAGAAATAAGTCATGTTGTGAGTTTCCTTTCATAGAAAATGATTACCTTTTGGAGTGTGGGTGGAGGTCTTCTGATTGAAGAAAATTTGGTACATTACCTGCATGTTGAAGTCTGGAAACTATTTTTATCACATATGACAGATCTCTTCACCTAAAAATATGGTTTGTCCGACCAAGAAACACGATGTAAAAATTTTATTATTTTTAAAAGTTTTGGGCAAAAATTCAGATAGAAGATGTTAACCAATTTAAAAAATTGCAACATTGTGAGAGAAGGAGTTGACAACCTTAAGCAAACTCAGTAGAAAAAGTAGCAAAACAAGTCTTTTTATCTCTTTTGTCTACCCTTGCATTCTTTACAAGAATGATTATAATCCATAGCCATTTCTTATTTTCACTGCCCCTCACATGTGTCTCATCATATATTCAATTTGGTAGTCGAACCTGGTGACTGACTGACTCAATGCTTATGAATCTGACTGTGAATGACCCGTAACATTGAATGTAAGGAGCATTTCTAATGACTTAACTTGCAGAAAATGATTAAAGTGGGACTGTTGACCCAATGAATTCCTGCATGTGCTTATTCTCCTATTTGATGCTCATTGGTAATCTTATGGGCACATTCAGGGGGAGTGACATCTTAGTGCTCCACCACAACAGCTATGGAATTTACCTCCTGACAGCGAGCAGCTCGGTGTGAGACAACATAAATATCTCATAGTAGGTGTCCAATTATAACTGAGTATACCAGTAGAGAAACTCCAGAGGTGCAGACAAAAGATATAAATCATAGATGAATGTGCGAAGTGATGCAGTGTTCAAATGGCAAGGTGTACATTTTGTTGCTAATCTGACTGGGCTGGCTGTACCATGTTGCATTTTGCCATTAAATTCCTGGACTAAACTGCATTGCCAATGATATTATCATGCACCTAGGAGTTCCAACTAGTAGTCATAGAACTCAGATTAGGAATCTCATTCCCTCAACATTGCAAACTGACTCATTGGCAGACTGCAGAAGGGAATAATGTGGGAGCGGTTGCACAACCAGTGAGGATGATGATATGGATGGACCCATGGGCATTGGGTGATACCGGTAGGGGGCGACATTTAGGTGACTGGTGCTCCTGTGTGATGACTCTAGGCTAATTACAATAACAGCCCCAAGGCAAGGTCAGCTAGTACTTTCATAATATCTCACCTTTTTGAAAGTTTAAAAAGAGTTTCATGATAAATAATTTAGTGCACATTTGTATAACTTGATGTGCATGTGACCTCTTGGTTATGTGTCACTGACCGGATTCCCAGATTCCCCTGCTGCACTTTGATCATGTGGCACATTCTAATGTGAAACAAGGACTCTCACTGGGATAGGACTGGCTTGTAGGATGCTGAGGACCATACATGCATGCCTATTCTCCAAAACGGCATCCTGCTTGATGAATGATATGTTTATTCAAAATTAGGAAGACTGATGCAATCGCAAGGGGTAATTGTATAAGCTTCCCAACTCCTGAATAAGACAATTTAAAGTCAGGTGAATTTTTAAAATTTGGGGTGGATATCATGATACAGTCGGGGAAATTGATAATGGAAAGTTGGTATGAATGAACCCTGGTGTGTTGAGGTGCTGACACCATATTTTGCGGAGAACACTCAATCCTCTGAAGAGCACTCTTTCCAGTCATGCTATCCCCACTCACTTCATTGAGAAGTCATTGAGCAAAATTGTCAGCGCTGACGAGGGAATGTACCTTAGTGCCACCACCAGATTAAGTTCAAACCGCCGGCCTCGGTGGCGGTGGGGTAAAGTCCTCGCCTGCCAATCCGAAGGTCGTGGGTTCGAATCCCGCCTGGGTAGGTGATCCCTATCCAGGGCATGGATGTTTGTGTTGTATCTACTTTGTTAATATTGGAAACCCTCTTTGTAAAAGGCCGTCATGTGCTGTTTAAGGGGAAATTGATAATAAATAAATAAATAAACTCTAGAATTTGATAGAAAATGAAATTTTAACGTATATATGCTTATGTTCAAGCATCCCTTGGGGCTTAATTTTCGAGATGTTATTGGTAAAAAGTGCGTATAAACACTAAGAAGAAAGTGCTCATATACACCTATAGTTCTGCTACCATGCATATAACAACACTGCAGCATAATACAGGGGTCTTCAGCCTTTTATAACGCAAGAGCCAAAAATTGATTTCACATCATCTGGAGGGCCACAATGCTCCACGTCAATTGCCACAACATCAATAAAATAAAAACAAATATCTAATTTCAGAGTGCAATAATTTTAATTGGTTGAAAATTTCTATCAATCAATGCAATGTTTGACATTGTTTATTTTTGACGAGTGTGTCAATATATATTTAATATTGTATGAGGCGATACAGTATTTTCTTTAGCCTCTGTGACTGCAAGAAATTAGCTGGTGGGCCGCAGGTTGAAGACCCTTGGTGTAATAGGTACATAGCCTAATTCACATTTACAGAAACTCGTCTACTCCATTGATAGAAAGTGGACAGAAGAGGCTGCTTTTATTTTAATTGCATTACGTCATTGATTTATCGAGGTTTTCTCAATTATCTGCATTTTACAGGTATTTTTAGTGTATAATATCTCGAAAACTTAAGTATATCTTAAGATTTCTTTTTCTATCACACTTTAAAGTTGGAATGAAATCTGGTTATGACTCTTGGGTATCTTTCCTTATGAGCCACAATGATCCCTGAGTGGGTTTTCCTTTAAGGGGAGAGCAATGCTTTCAATGGCATCCAACTGCAAGTATGTGGTAGTAGGTGGTGCTCTTAGGCTGAGAGTTGAATGGGAAAAATGCAGTGAGGATGCAACCAACCACATGCTTCTTACACTCTCCCTGTATGCTCCAACAGTATGCCACTCCACAATCACTCTACATTTGTTCCTTGATAAATAGCATTTGCTAGCAACACTTTATTCTCAATCCTCTCTGGGACGCAGAATCTATCTTCCCCTTTCCTCTTGTGAATACTGAATTTTGATATAAAAGTTGGCATATGATGTGGAATAATTTATGGGAAGGCAGTTCATAAAGATATTTTATTAGCATTATTCTTATTATTTTATTGTTGTTTAAAAGCAAAGGAGAAATGCGATTTTTGGTCTGAAAATTCAAATAGGATCCAGACTGGCCACGATTTTTCAATTTGGCTGATATATACATATACAGTGAAACCTCAACGTAGTGAACCTCTTTACATCATAAACCTCCATACTTCATACCACACCTACGGTCCCATCAGATTTACATGTAAATTTATAGGCAAACCTCTATGTAGTGAACGTCTTTACCTCGTAAAACCTCCATACTTCATACAAAGGAGACACCCCCGATACGGCCTAACTACCTCAGCAAATCGTACCGAGACAACTAGAGACCATTAATGCAGCCACGATTATGTATATGGATTGACATTTTCAGCAATAAATTTTTCACCCTTTTTTTTCTTATACACCTTTATTATGTTGTAATTTTCACGTTAACCATTAGTTGTGGCCATTTTGTTCCATATGAGAGCATACCTAACAGTAAATAAGAAAAAAGATATCCAACTATCCTAATCATTTTAAGTGACTGTTGAATTATGAGAGATCACAACGTTTTCTCTCTAATCATGGTAAAAATCACGTGATGGCACTCACTTTTTGTTATCATTAAATAATAAATATATGTTCACTAATACATGCATGTTTTTTTAAACGCATAAATTTAATGGTTTAAAAGACAGTAAGTAGTGCCTTTCATTTCCAAAGGGTATGAAAAAATGGTGCATATCACTAAAACCTCTCTTTAGTGAACCTCAATGTATCAAATTGCCTAAATTTTGGTCCTCTCCACTATGATGTAAAGAGGTTTTACTGTATATATATTCTGTAAAATCATTTCTTTGTCACAACTGTCTCATCCTGAACCATTGATCCCTTCGCCAATTGGCTTTCATAATAAAATCATTGCTCACGAAAGGTTCTTACGGAATCCCATATTAACTCATTGCAAGTGTGTTTATATTTTTTTGTTTTTATGGTACTCTCACCGCCTACCATATGTCTAGACAATGGTTGGCTTATTTTGGCTGTTTCAGCATTTATTCATGAGCTTGAGTATATGTTGCTCACGCTGTTCTCATGTACTGATGATGCCTTTCTTTTTTTCTAGTCTCGAATTGCATTCCTGCTGAAACAATGCTAATTGACCTCGTGGCTGATCCTTGAGAGTGGTGCATTGTCGCCATGTCGCTCAACTGGGTGACAGGGGGGAGTGGAGGTGGAGGAGGTGGCCGGCCAGCGTCCAGTGGTGGTGAGGTCCTCAAAACTGGCTACATCAAGAAGACAAAGGTGAGATAGGAGAGTGACTGTGTACCTAAAATTGGGTTATGCTCAAAATATCCTCATTATTGTACTTGGGGATTGAGCAGCTCCTTCTTTTGTTATAGGCGACTGTTGTACCAATGAGCTTTGTAAAACAGAGATTAGGGACTGGCTACAAACGTACTTTGTAAAACAGTTGAGTGGAGGTTCTGCAAATTGAAAATTCTCTTATGTTTATAATTTTCCCTATGTGTACAATCGGGACTGGGAGAGAAGTTGACAAATTTGTAGGGGATAGGAAATGGGAAGTTCCACTGTGAATTGAACACATGTCGTGTAGTTCAACCACAGAGAGTGGGATTCAGAGACAATAATTGCCTTTACTCATCAAAAAGCCTGTACATAGAGTCACTACCAGAAGGTTGATAGGTGAGAATTAAGTTCACCCCTTACTATCTCTTTTTTCCCGACTCATGGCAGGTTACAATGAACGTGCTTGTGTCCCTTTCACTCTTCTGGCCAATCAGGGTAGAATGAAATGTGAAAGTGTGGAGGAGGATCTCTGACTTCTGTGCAGTAAACATAGCTCTCCAACCCACAGTGTTGCCAAATGTAATCTGTGGAGATGACACAGCGTTCTTTTGTGTGGTTTGCATTTGAGCAAGCGTGCATTTACTTTCAAGGACTGGCAATGCAGGGTAGCAGAGGGAACAGTGAAATGGAAGGGACAGTGCCTCTGATTGGCGACTGGTTCTTTCATGTCCAGCTGCCAAGAGTCAGGTTTAACATACTGGAAAAAGGGTATAAGGGAAGGGAACCAGGAACCCTTCAGTCAGCAGCCAAGTGCTCTACCGGCTAGGCTTCTAGGCTCCCACATAAATAGAGTTTCATATTATTTATATAGTTTTTCCTTACATACCACTCCCTCCATTAGCTCTTGCCCACTATTTTTGTAGCTTCTTTTTTTTTATTCCAGCAGTGTAAAGTAAGTCTTTAGGCATTTTTGAGCTACTGCTATAAAACTTGGATTATCCATGCTAATGAATATACATCTACATCTACATAATACCCCGCCAGCCGCTTGAAAGGCATGTGGTAGAGGGAGCCTGAGGTGAGGCCTGAATAACCTAAAGACAGTGGTAGTTTTAAGTATAATATGTTATGAAATCAGCATTATTCTCTGTGATGTGGTTAATATTTATCATAATAGTGGATTAGAGCACTATCCAAAATACAGAAATAAAATAATATGTCCCTCAATTTCTTTTGTATTATTCAAACATATGAAAAAAATCCAGAGTTAAGGTAACTTATTGTCTTCTCTTGACAGAAACTGTAGTATCTGCCCCAGTATGATTTTTCATGGCTGGAACAACTCCTTGATCCTTTAATTTATTGCTGTAATGTCAGTATGCAGAAGTATTACTGTGCTTCGGATGTAGTTTCATTATTCTAGAATATATCTTGAACTGTTTGCAATCCTACATCATCTTCTTAGGCTAAATTATGCCTAGTCTCTCATTTTGTCCTTGCGATCAAATGTGTTTTAGCAATGGGCATCTCAACTTTTTTTCCTGATTTTCTGCTATATTCATTACAATAGCAAAAACAGGGCACAAAAATTTGTTGTAGCTTTTAAAACTTGCCTCAGAAACTATGCAAAAAATGGTAGGGAAATGTGTATAATTACATAACAGACATTGGTTACGAATTGAAAGGCATTTTTATGATGCAGTGAAGTCTTTTAGGAAAGAAAGGTTGTAAGAGTTGAGTGTTGTTTGCACCTGTGGTGTGAATTGCATGTTTAAATTCACCTTTTTTAAGCAATGCAATAGAGTTTTGTGTTTGTGCATTTTTCAGACTATGAAGAAGAAGTTCTTTGTCCTCCGAGCTGAGTGTGGAGACCATCCCTCGTGTCTCGAGTATTATGACAGCGAGAAGAAGTGGAAGGCTAACCAGCCCCCAAAGAGGTTTGACAATCTCTCTGTGTTTTTGCACTTGTATGCAATCCCTTTGGTTCCTTGAAGAAGGTACAAATCATTTTGTTGTTAGTCACTTGATTTGTGTACTTTCATTTTTTTGGATTTAAGAAAATTGTAACGGAGGATGTGATTTCTATTATTTCATCCTCCGTTGCAGTTTTCTCCTACAAAAATACACATTAATTATTTTTCGAATTTTCTATGGATTCAGTTAACACCTTTATCTGAAAATAATACTTCCACAAAAATTACTGGGAAAAATGATGTTATTGAATAGCTGTAAGATTTATCTTTATAATGTAAAAAACTCCTTTCTTCTGGTTAAGGGGAATTTTGTCCTCTGTCCCATTTAACTGGGTTTTATGCTGACTTGTTACTTTACTGCACACTCCTCAGGACAATTCTTACTTAAATCTCTTAAAGTATATACAGTAGGAGATAGACAATCCAGAAATCTAAATAACGGAATGATCTAAACCAGGGAAGGTTTTCCAGAGTTTTTCAAAATTTCTATTTTTTAAAGATGCATCTCCAAAAGTATGATTATCCAAGTGGTTGAATTGCCATCTCAGAGCCTGGCTGACTTTGCACTAATCCTGCTAGAGCTAGTCAACAAATTGCCATTTTCTTCTGCAAAATATTTCATAACTTGACTTGGGATATGTAGATGCTATGTTATTTTGTACAACAGAATTCATGGTGCCAACATATGATGTCTATTCCTCAAACTCTCCGGACTTTATTAGGAGAGAATTGAAGTGGGTTGAAGTTTACGCTGAATATGACGCTTGCCTAAAATTGCTTAAAATCTATTTGAGGAGATCTCTAGTTTCATGAAAAATATGTGGCACGTGATTATAACGGTTTATTTTCCTCCTTTAAATATGATTCCTACTTTTTCACTCATTGAGCTCCAAAGACATGAAAAGGAATTCTACTGGCATCTTTCATCTACATGCACTAATTTTGATTTTTGCTTTGCATTGAATTTAATATTGGCAGAAATGTCCTTATCTCAGTGGCAAATGTTCATGTTTTAGATGTTTTCATATAATTGGATGGAGAAAGTTCAACATTTTGAAGTTGAAACATGCAGGATATCTATGTGTGTACTCCGATGTGGAAATAATGTGATCATACTTGAATTGACACATTCAGCGGGGAGCACGTTAATTGACTAGTTATGTGACTAATATCCACTTTCGAGACTTCTGATCGTGTGCTTGGCCTTCAGCAAGCTACCCTCTTTCGATCCGTGTACGCCGTTTGTAAATAGCAGTATTTGAATGGAAGTTATGGCACGAAAACCTCTCTTTATTTTTCTTTCTCATTTTATTGCCCGATTGTGACGACCTTCTTGAAAATTGGGCCTGCATTGAATGTCTTAAGCCACCCTAGCCTTTTCTATGCAGAGAATTGGAGTGGAAGCTCATATTAACAAATATGCGGTGACTGTTGGGAAAAGCTGTTTATGGTGTGAAAAAGTGGTCAGTTAATGTATGGCATGGTTATGCCTTTCCATTTTTGAAACATCAGTTGTTACAAATTTGGTCGGATAGATTTATATTTCTTTTAATTTTTGTTTATTTCTTGATTCTGGGCAACTTATCTAAAATTCAAGAAAAGGAAATATATAGCCTGTGGCATTAGTTGGTGAATAGTTCTTGACTTACGAAAGCGACTTCAGTATTTGTTTTTAATGGTTGAGGGTACATTAATATATAAAAGTCTTAGGATTTTTTCCAACGATTGTTTACAGCTATGGGGGAGTTTAATTCTGGGAGGGGGACTTAAAAATTGAGAATTTAAATAAGTTTTTGGAATTCACAGAGAATATGTTCTACCAAAATATAAATATAATTTGCTCATCACATTTTCATCTGTGTGTGTGTGTGTGTGTGTGTTTGCCCTAACTTCGCTGTGGTTACAGGGTCATCACGCTGCAGTCTTGCTTCAACATAAATCGCCGCAATGACTTGAAGCAGCGGTATGTGGTGGCGCTCTACACCAAGGATGACTGCTTTGGCCTGGCGCTGGACTCTGAGGAGGAGGCGCAGCAGTGGCTGGATGCACTGCTTGAGACGCAGAGGGGAGACGACTCGGCTGAGGGGGAGCGCCCTAAGCCTGCGTTTGGTGAGTCATGGAGGCTATCCCAAATTGTGTTGCCTATGCACCAATATGTGAAAATTTTACAGTTGATGGATCGAGTGGACCCCTGATCTCAAAGTGAAGCAATGGGACATACTGGTCTCACTACTTCCTGTAAAATTTATTTTATGCATGTTTCTGTTGTATATATCTCCTTCCGTTCAAAAATTAGGCATAGAAAGTCATTAAAATGTCATATTATGGGTGCTTGACAGCAGATGAAATGTAAGGACATCTGCACTCATTTACATTCCAAGAAACTTTTGATTGGTAAACTACGTAAAAATAGTATAACTTCAATTTTGTAATTGGAAACATACAGAAACATGGAAATATGATACATGGCCATGGAGGCAATATAAGCCTGCTTGCCCAACACCTGCAAAAAGTCTCAAAAATCACTGCTGCATCAAATATAATTTGGCAATCGAAAAATGCTAACTTTGTTGGCTGTTATAACATCTAACCCAACACTTGTATCCCAACACTACTTTGGATTGGAAATATAATTGAGGATATAAATGAAGTGTGTTTGTGATTTGGATAATTGTTCAACTTATGATTTTATATTGTTTTTCACTTGGATATAGCTGTTGCTTTCAATGTACTGGTTTCAGCTATCAACGTTTTCTGAGTTTATGAAAATTTTCTGATATATGATGAGCGATCAAGAAAATTTGTAAAGGTAAAAGTCAATTTCAAGTTAGATATCAGTAGCCACCATTAATGTGCTATCTGTGGTATGGCATTTTTATTCATTCCATTTGGTAAATTTGTACGTACCACCTTAGTAAATACATGGAATATTTTGGAACCGCATTAACATGACAAAAACAGGAAATTTATGGTTTTCAAAAATGAGTTTTTCAGCCTAATTTTGAGAAAAAAATTTCACTGAACCCAAAAAAACCATATTGGAGTGAATTTTTTTATTATTTTTGTAAGAAATAAAATTATCCACCATTCAAATATTAAATACCATACAGTACTCTAGTTAGGGTTTTATGACGTTGACGTAGCCAGGGGGACCCATAGGGTTCAAACTCCCCCGAAATATAAAAAAACAATTATTTTCCTTCATAAAAGAAAACAAAATATCGAAAAATCATGCATTTAATAAATATTTCTTCAAAAAATGAAGTTTTTTTGATTATGAAAAGTGTTAAAATTAGTTTAAAACCCATTGCTTAGCACCCTGTTTTTAAAACATTTTCCCCCTGGTTTTTTTCCTGGCTACTTCACTGTTGTATGAGTTTCCACATTTTAAGATTTGAGTGAGAAATCAGTGCTCAACTTTCACATGATGTTGTGGTAAATATGCTGGAAAACTGAGTCTCCAGTTTGCCTTGAAGACAGGGCTTAATGACAATGGGCGCACAAAATTTCCACGTATGAGCATTGGATTAAAAACCAAGTCCTTGCTTTGACAGGTGACAGAATAATAGAACTTCTTAATGAACTGTGGTTTGCAATTTTATTGAAAAATCTTACTGATGATATAGCTTATTAGGCTGTTGTAATGTAATTACCATCAAATAATGTGGAAATATGTACTGTAGTTAAATAGTGATGCAATGTAGAATGTTTTAGTGGCAATGAAACTGGTCAAGTGGAAATAATTTTAGTGAAAAATATTGCAGAAGTCTAATCAACACCTTTTCAGTTGTATTTTGTGAATCCTGTAGTTTTGTTTTGAAGCATACAAGGTTTAAGTCAATGACTTGGATGTTTATGAAGTTTGAAATGCAATTCACGTTTATACGAATGCCATTTTCAGAGCACGTGTGGCAGGTGCAGGTTCAGAAGAAGGGGCTTGGCAGCAGCCGCAACATCCTTGGTGCATACATGCTGTGCCTCACGTCACACTCACTCACGCTGGTGCGTAATGGAAGCAGTACCCAGCAGGCAACACCAGCTGGCGGTGCTGCCGAAATGCTCAGTGACTCGGTGGAATTCTTGGTATGTGTAACTAGAGGAAATGCTTGGTTCCCATTTCATTTGGCATCCTGTGAACAGCAAAAATTTACTTGTATCCTTTAACACCAATCGCATTTCACGTAAACAACTACAGAAATAATATACTTCATTAATGTTGGTGGTTGCCTTTGGGAAATGCTGCATAGATAACATTATCTTCTTGAAATTCACTCCTGCTACTGGGAGAGTTTTCAAGAGAACTGGAGCAAACGCTAAAGTAAACGCTCCCAGTGGGAGGAGTGATACGTCGAGCAGATAATGTTGCCTATACAGCATTTCCCAAAAGCAACCACTAACATTGATAAAAGAAGCTGTGAAAATCTTTATACCAAAATATACTTCATTATAATACTTTCCTTTGAGTTTTCATATCAATATGCTAATTTAATTTTGTTAACAGATGTGAAGATTATTGTTGATATCTGACTCTTAACACTTCCATGGCTTATGTCCATGGCTTCCAACTACGTTAACACTTATCCAAAGTGTTGACGTAGTTGTGGCACTGCTGGAAGAGAATTTTATGTGCACAATCCCATTCCTACATGTTCATCCTTGGTTTGCCATCAGTTTTCATGTGATTTCCATCTTCTAGTCTCCATCCTATGCAAGTTACAGTAAAAATACACCAATAAAATTAACTGCCATCGTTAATACATTGTTATCATTGGTTTTATAGTTGAGTTTTTTTCCCATTTTTGTGAAAAAGGATATTACTTTTTGAGGGTCAAGGTTTAGATCCACAATTTAAAAATATTTTGTAGTTTTGAAACTGTATTTTCAAGTGTGCCATGCAATTAAGGTAAGCTTTTTTTTGGGACTTACAGTTTCGCGTTGTATTAGAAACATCCTATTATCCTACATTGTAAAATCATGAGTTAATGGTATATTTGCCACCAAATGGAGATGTAAACTAGTTGTTTTGTTTTTGCCCTTCCTTGCCCCTGCATGTGATCACTTCCAGCCTTGGTCCATTGTGTAACTATACTGATCTTAATTGTATGGATTGTTTCTCTCACTTGTCTTGGAATTTTTTGGTTGAAATGCCATCTTCATTCTCATTTCAGTTGAACACAATCCGTCGCTGTGGCCATTCTGACTGTTTCTTCTACATGGAAGTGGGGCGGTCATCCGTCACTGGTGCTGGCGAGTTGTGGATGCAAACTGAAGACCCAAATATTGCACAGAACATGCATGACTCCATCTTTCAGTGAGTGGGGTTTCTTTCAAGTGTACTCCACACTGTACGGATAGGATTTATTGACATAGCTTCCCAAACAAAACACCTGTCACTCACTGATTGTACCAGGAAAGTTTTAGGCATGAAATTGAGAAGTCTTTCGATGAATCATTTTCAAACTGGTTATCAGTTCAGATAATTCTTTTTCTTTGATTATTAAATTTAATATAAATTTTGAGCTGAAGTCTTAGATATTGTATTTAACAGACATTTGCATTTTATCCTAACAAACATAATTTTTCACTGTGTAATCATTTTATTTGCAAAAATTAATTCAAAGCCAATAACATTGCACCTAAAATATAGAAGACAGCATGTACAGCAAATCTCTAAAGGGAAACATCTCTCAGCTCAGTCTTATTATTCTGGAGAGGTTGAGTGCCACAGAGTAGCCTCAGATCTCTTGAAACCTGTGGTGCAGACTCTCCTTTCAATATGATGGTGCATTTTCAGTATTGGCCATTTAAGGCTGAATTTAGTTAGGCTATTAGATATAAATAAAAGCTTATTAAGTTCACTGAAATATTTGTGAGAAACATTGACCTCGTTATTTGAGCCATTTTCCTGAAAATGTTAATTTTAGTGTATATAAAGCAGTGGGGCCCGTTTAGAAATAGGTTTAAGAGACGAAAGTTTACTACATTATAACTGAACTTTGTTATATGTAGACAACATTCCTATACAGGGCAAATTTGGTTCTGAAAAAAAGTCATTTTTCAGCCCACCCTTGTGTATCTCAAATTTCACTTCGTGGATGAAGCTTATTTATGTATGAAGGCGGTGTATGGTTTGGGGATTGATGATTTCGACTCTTCTCTTTGTGTAGCGCTATGATGTGCTGCCGCAACAGTGCGTCAGCACAGAAGGCGGAGCGTGGGGGTGACCCTGACCTTGCCCCTCACCCCAGGACACGCTCGTCCTCAGCTAACGAAGCTACCAAGCCTGTGTCAGTGTTGCAGAGAGGTGCCAGCGCTCGCTACGGAGCACAGTCATCCAACCAAAGCCAGCAGGGCTTCAATGTACCTTCGCCCGGTAGTGTCTCTGCACCACAGTCTGCTGGTGAGTCTTGTTAGTAATGCTGTATGACTGATATTATCTCATCTTACAATGTAAGCCCCATTATATAATCAGCATGATAAAATGTTATTATGTATAAGGCAAAATATGACGGGCATGTAGTGCAATGTATGAGATTGTAATGAGGCCACTGTCAAATCGCATGTGTGATCAATATGCTTATGATGGGAACCAATTTCGAGAATAGATCACCCTAAGTATTGTTTTTCCCGCTCTAGTGCCTCCTCTTGATTACCACTACCCCAAACTCATCCTGCTGAAGGGCATTGTTCTTACGTATGGTAAGGTTGCCTAACTTCATGGCATGACAACATTTATTTTTCCAGATAGATTTTCACCATTAACAATATTGTTGGGAAAGGTTAGGCATTTATGAGAATATGAGAGGTACAAATCCCAAGGAATAGTCTCTCACACCTGGCTATTCTCATAAGTTGCACAGGGGTCATTCCATGTCAATTCAACACACCTCTCAACCCGACCATGTCAGATTTCTTTCAAATTTGGTGTATTTAATGGTACTGGTAAGTGATGGAAAAATACCAATTTGTAGAGGTAAATGTTGATTTTGACAAAAGTTACAGGTCCGCAAATGTTGTGAATTTGTCGAAATTTCAGCGTGTCTCTCTAAAGGTAAATGGCTATAACTCCGGTTCTGTTCAAGGTAGAAAAATGAAACTTATGTTTTTGGAAAGGTAATATGTAGGGCTTTACATTGATGTACAACATGGCCTATTTATAATAATTTCGATACTCGAGGTCATTGACCTTGACCTTTGACCTTGAATATCTCAAAACACCCCCCCTTCAATTTTTTTTATAAAAATATATGTTATTGCTCATACATTTTACTACATGCATACAAAATATCAAGATGGCACACTTAAGGCATCATGCCCGAAAAATTATTTGTCTACGGGACTACACAAGCAAAATGCAAAAAGTACCACTTAAATATGAAATACCCATTGTTGAACGGTATAGGTCATGGCTATAATCATCGCAGTGTTACAGAAAACAATGTGATGGGTAGCTTCAATGAAAATACAGTTACAATTGGTAAAACCTAGGGGTGGTTCCAAAGAGGGGCTAGCAGTGCTAATCCCCCATGGGCTATCCAATTTACACTAAATAAAATGGTAATTTTTTCAGACCCCTCCACTGCTGCAAGATTCAGGTCCATGCCCTCACTATTATTGTCACGATGAAAGAGGAAGGAAACGACAAGGCAGAAAACCACAGAGGAAAGCATTCAGCTTCCCCACATAGAACACAATCTCTAAGAAAACACATAAATCGGACCTTGAGTGGAAGAATATCTTCCGTGAGGGTCGACCAGATGCTGCTAGAGGAAGCATCCTAATAAGGGCTGGAAAAAATATTATAAAATAATATGAGCACACAAACAATGGCGATGAAGAGGCACAAAATGAAATCAGGCAGATATGTCTCATATATACTCACTAAAAGTACATAAATGGAAGCTTAAGAGATAGGAATTCTTAATGAAAGATTCGGACACCTTCGGTGTATCGCGCATGCTTTAGGCATGGCATTTAGAAGACGCATGCAGTGAGAGAGAGGGATCACAGGCATTTAAAGTCACGCTTGAGGAGTTAATCTAATTAAGACTAATTTGCAGTTAACCTAATTACATATTTTCATTATTGAATCAAGCTCTGAGAGACTAATCTAAATAGATTCAGAGAGTTTAATTTAGAGTGAGAAGTAAAGAAAAATTTGAGGGAAGCTCAGGAGTGGATGGCAAATGAAAGACTTAATGTGGGAAATTGGGAAATACGTGTGGGAAAATTTGCAGTAAATGCTGAAAAAAAAATATCACAGAAGCCATCAGAACATGCTGAAGTAGCCTCTGCTATGCCAGGGACTTCCAAAGAAGGTGTTAGTGAAGATGAAATAGCACCTTCTGTTGCCTTGGATTATTTATATAGTAGCCTTCAGAGTTTAGGCGAATCTCCTGTGAAAAAAAGAGACTTCAAAATGAGAAAAATTACCCAAAAGAAAAATGTAGCCTCAGTTTTGGAGCATACTTTTTTGGTGCAACCTGAAAAGGAAGAGAGTGTAGAACATGCAGAAAGTGAAATCATAGCCCAGCTCAAAGATAAGTGTCATAGTTCAGACAGTGTACATGTGACAAGGCACAGATTCTGACTGTGCTTCCGAAGAGCTGGAGTGTTAGGAAAACCGTGAGAGAATTTTCTGCCTCAGGTTGCATGGTACGGAGAGCCAAACAATTAGTGGCCGAACATGGTATTTTAGTAACACCAAATCCAAAGCCAGATAAGACATTATGTGAGGAAACAGTTCAATCTGTATGTGACTTTTACTGAGACTATTAACATGAGCCGTATGATGCCAGGAAAAAGGCAAATGTGTCGGTGAAAGAAAATGGAGTTAGATTGCATAAGCAGAAGCAGCTAGTGTTGCACAACCTTAAGGAAATGTGCAGATATTTCAAGGAAACATGTCCAGTTTTAAGAATTGGAATCTCCGAACTTTTTGAATTACGACCGAAGCACTGTATTCTTGCGGGTGCTAGTGGAACCCATACTGTTTGTATGGGTCTACTCTTGGCATAGATGAAGTTTTGTATAAGAGTTGGTTAACCACAGGCAGGACAGTGTTAGAGACTTTAACAAAATCAAGGGATGATATCCCAGAAGCTTTTTCATCCAGTTTAAAGCATCTAATACCGCACTCATTCATAACACAACAGCAGTCACAATTCTTTAAAACTACGAAAGAAGAACTCAAAGTGAATGAATGTCTTGTGGTTTGAGAATTTGCAGAGAACTACTCCTTCATCATTCAAGATGAAGTTCAAGGATTTTACTGGAATAACTCACAGGCCACAATTCATCCATTCGTGGCTTATTATAGAGACGTTACAGCTAATAAAATTCAACATGTGTCATTTGTAGAAATATCTGACTGCCTTCATCATGATACCGTATGTGTGTATTGTTTCCAGCGCAATTTCATCAATTTCCTGAAATGCCACTTTTCAACTCCAAAGCACATTTATTATTTTTCGGATGAATGTTATGCCCATTACAGACACAGAAAGAATTTCATCAATCTGAGCTACCATCAGGAAGACTTTAATGTCACAGCAGAATGGCATTTTTTTACAACAGCTCATGGCAAAGGACCTTGTGATGGGGTTGCAGGGACTGTAAAAATATACTAAAAAAAACAAAAGAAAAAATCCTCAAGAGACCTTTCGATAACAATATACTGACAGCACGAGAGTTATTTCAGAGTAGTAAAGTAGCAAATATCCCTTCATGTACCTTCAACTATACACTGACTTCCCATCATGACGAAGACATAGCCAAGCCGAAGCAACGTTTCGAGAATACTAGGACGATTACAAGTAGCCATAAACTTCATTGTGTAACACCTATTAAAAAAGGTTAAGTGAAGAGAAAGGCATATTCCATCTCATCAGAGTGTAAAGAAGAGTAGGTGACAGCTATGGTGAGAGGAATGGTGTTTACAGACATACATAGATTGGTTGCCTGTTTATGCAGTAATCACTGGTGGGTTGCATATGTCGAACACACTTACCAAAAGACAGATGAAGTACAGACCTGATTCTTGTACCCACTTGGACCATCTCCATCGCTTGTATTCCCTACCAAACTAGACAATCATATCATCAACAGACATGACATTCTCAAAGGGCTTGATCCTTTGATGCAAACTGGAAGGACATACAGTCTCCATGGATTAGACCTGGTGACCATCAACAATTTAATTGGAGACTTATGAGGTGAGTTGAAACAAAGTTTTACTGTATTTTCATTGAAGTTACCCATCACATTGTTTTCTGTAACACTGCTATGATTATAGCCATGACCTATACCGTTCAACAATGGGTATTTCATATTTAAGTGGTACTTTTTGCATTTTGCTTGTGTAGTCCCGTAGACAAATAATTTTTCGGGCATGATGCCTTAAGTGTGCCATCTTGATATTTTGTATGCATGTAGTAAAATGTATGAGCAATAACATATATTTTTATAAAAAAAATTGAAGGGGGGGTGTTTTGAGATATTCAAGGTCAAAGGTCAAGGTCAATGACCTCGAGTATCGAAATTATTATAAATAGGCCATGTTGTATATCAATGTAAAGCCCTACATATTACCTTTCCAAAAACATAAGTTTCATTTTTCTACCTTGAACAGAACCGGAGTTATAGCCATTTACCTTTAGAGAGACACGCTGAAATTTCGACAAATTCACAACATTTGCGGACCTGTAACTTTTGTCAAAATCAACATTTACCTCTACAAATTGGTATTTTTCCATCACTTACCAGTACCATTAAATACACCAAATTTGAAAGAAATCTGACATGGTCGGGTTGAAAATGTCCCTTTTCTGTGTTGAATTGACGTGGATTTACCCACAGCACATTTAGGCAAACTTCTGAAAATGGAGTTCTTGATTATATGGATCATTACAATTGGGTAAACGAATACATATGGGTTCTGTGAAAAGTAAACTCAGGTGGTACATATTTCTTATCACTGGTGGAAAAAGCTGGCATTGATATGATGTCATTCCAATGGAACTGATGTTATACCTTATATATGATTTAACAGTTATCAGAAATTTAGCATTAACCTTATTTTAATCAGTAGCCTTGAGAATGGGCAACGAGACGGAACCTGAAATGCCAGCTGCCTTAATTTTTCTGACCCTTGTGCAAACCCAAGAGAAGCTTATAACTTGTTATATCTTCTTTTCATGTTTCTCTTGGTGTAAAATGTTGTGACTTACTGCTGTTGTTGGAATCCCATTCGGATTCATAGAGATCAATTGCAAGTGGGTTGCCAGATTTTGTTCCGTTCAAGTGTGACTGTTGGCTTTGGATTGTCATAGTGTGCATGCGTGTCGCTGCGTTTTATTTGGCTGTGCAATGCCCCTTTGTGCCTGCCTGCTTTTAGCCTTCTGCTTCTCCCTCACTCTCCTCTCCAAACACAATTCCATTTCATTTGAGTGTGTTATCGTGTCTTCCATTCCTTCCTTATTCCTACCCAAGACACATTGTCTGGCTCCTTGATTGCGGTAGTGCCTCCTTACTTTTTTCCTTGACTTCCTACCCCCTATTGAGATGCAGGGTCTAAAAGTCTATGGTGTATGGGCCTTACCTCAAGTGTGTGTCCCTGTGGGATCTGCCCAGGATCTCCGTCCAATTAGGTGTCATCATCGTCATTAAGGTTATGGAAGAGAAGAGGGGCTTTTGGATACAGCTCCCTCTGCCTCTGTTGAGTGTAATGGTAGATTGGTCCAATAAAAATATTTTGAAGATTGGAAGAGTAGATGAAATTTTTGTTGTAGTCTAATTAAAAAACAAACTGCTGTAAAAAATCTTCTTTGTCACGCAATATTTGTCCCTGACTTATTAGGTTTTAATTTTCTGCTGTATTTTATCAAACTTTGCCTGCTTAATTCAGCGATCCGTGGGTTTTCCTGGTATATCTAGGGTATATATTGCAGTTATTTGCTACGAAAACAACCTCTGGTGATATATTTTACAGTTACTAATGACAATCTTAAATTTGTAATGGTTAAAACTGTTCATACAAACTTTCACCTCAACCATAATACAGTATACTCCAATTAATCGAGCTAATGATGGGGAGAGGTGGCACGAATTATAGGAAAACACGAACAATCCAAACTTTCTCTTTAATTTGTTGTAATTTACATAAATCATTTTTTTTTTAATTTACGCGTCATTTCCTGTTATTTTAGATTGCTCTCCGAAATCATTACGAGCTTTCTTTTCCCAACATGGTCTTTTAGCGGCGATAACATGATTGCACTTGCATTCCTACTGCTCCATGTAATACCTGGTTTCCGAAAACCACGCGACCATGGGTGCGAGATCACGGATTCAGTAAATTGATTTCCACAAATGCTTCAAAACCACTGTGTGACGTTGGAAACTACACTGTCAGATACCACGCCATGTAGTTGCGTCTTACCCGAGTTGCCCGGAATGAAAATGCTGCAGGGTACAGATCCGTGATCAGTGAGTGTGGTCGCGCACTGCGATGCAAAGATGAAAGGAAAATGGAGCTGCCATGAAGGCAACAGTTGTGTGATCATGTCATTGCACAGCAGCGGTTGTAGGAAACAGGACTTAGGCAATTTATCTATGCAGGCGAGTGCATGGCTATGACTCATGTTATCTCTAATTCCACTTCCCACTCTGCCTTCACTTCTACTATTCTCTTCTTCTCCAGTTTGACCTTGACTAGTCACGGCGTAAATATGTCCTAGTGCGGACAAAATCCCTGGTTCCTTTGGGTCGTATTCGACTGAATGCGTGGCCATGGCAAAAATTGTGCATTGCAATATGAAATGTACTCTTATAGATAGTAGGCAAAATTTATCTTAATTTGCAATTGCTAGTTAACCCTTGAAGAATCTTCTAAAATTAATCAAGGGTTTTTTACCTGCCGTTGATTGTCATCTGCAATGCTAGAGCAGACGTTCAAGTAAACTTGGAACATTCCTTATCAAAAAGTAAATAAAATAATTCCCTTTTACGAAGAGGATTCCAATGGAAATAATAAGCCCGGTGTAGTCTTGCATTAAAATGCAAATATCCCAGTGCTTTTACTTCCAAATAATTTTTCATTAAAATCGCGGAAAACATGGAACAAGTGTAAAACTTATGCACGTATAAGCCGCAGCATGGATAAACCGCAGTCAGATAATTAGGAGTCCACTGTATTCCCATACTCGAGAAAAATTTCACTACGACTTAGTCACAACCATTCAATATTGTCTTTCCTGCACATTATTTGTGTGTTATCTACAGAATAAAGTCTCTGATAAGAGAAATATCCTTTTAATTCATGTGATTTATCTATTCATATTAACTGCGCACAAAAGGGACAAATATTATGCATTCAAGCTGAGATTTTCTTTGATTTGTTTTCTATTACAACTACACCAAAAATTTCATCCTCCCTAGCAGATACTGAAAAAAATTTTGAACCAGCATGATGCGATTCAGCAGGGTATAATTTTGTGTAGTTAAGCTGATTTTTTCTGTGGTTTGTTCTAAGTAACTCAGCTACAGGAAAAATTTCATCTAGACTTGCATCTTAGAAAATTTATTAGACCATTTTTATATCACTGTCATTGCTTGTCTTTCAAAAGAAGATGCTAATGAATTGATCGCAATTGCATCCCCAGAAAATGTTTAATGCGAAATAATAGTATTTAATGTTCCTTTTCATCAAAACTTCTTGAATAAATATTCGTAGATACAGATTTGTTTGGCTGGTGAAAGAGATCATTGACCTTGCTTAATGAATGGTCTTAGTTTGTCGTGCTGACTGTAAATTATATGTCAGAGTTCATTGCAACTTAATATAAATGGAACTATTATGTAATTTAAATAGGATTTTATCCCTTTAGCTGTATCATCTTCTTTGAATCAGTTCCTGTTGCGATTTGGTAAAAGCTATACTTTTGGCCTTGACCAGATTTGACGGGGTGTATGAATGTTGTTTTTGCTGCTGCTGAAAGACTGAGAGAAAGAGTGTGAACTCTACCATTTATTTTTACCTTGTTTTATAAATGAATGTATAATTCTAGAACAGATGTAATGACAGGGTTGTTACAGGCAAAGGAAATCAAATTAATCAGAGGAAAGTAATGGGATATTCTGGTTGGTCTGAAATTGATCTGGGAAATCTGAGAAAAATCATCAAATCTTGTCCATCTATGAGAGATAATTTGTCGTGAGCATGAGTCAAAAAAGAGTTTGCCTTCAGAAACTTAGGGTTTCTAAGATCCTTTTTTTGACTGCAATTGAGTTACTTTACTTTGTGTGTACATTGTAAAGACTTACTGCTTGTTATGTCAATTTAAAGTGGACTCCATATTTTGCCTTTTATGTGACTGAAATTAGGTTGACAAATGTTGTTTTTCAATAGGTTCATTGCATAAAATATTTCTAATATATTCAAAGAATTTTGTTTTTTGTCGACTCTTCCTCTTCAAATATGTTATGTAATTATCAAAAAGAGATAGAGGGCAAAATCAGGGAGTTGAAGTATTTTGTTAGGGAAAGTTCATGTAATGTGAGTTCTGGAATCTTGTAACTACCCTGAATATCATACCATCTTTGATATATATTTTACCACTGCTGGTTCAAAATATGTGCAGTGTAACTAATGTATGTATCTGGTCTTGTTGTTGATGATGAAAGGAAGGTGATCATGTCCTACTCTTTATGGTGGAAATCTTTATGGTTTGAGTCATGTGTTTTACTGTTATTTTCCATGCATTTTTCCAACTGATCCCTCAACCCTGAACATTCCCATGAACTAATTGCTCATAATTGTGTGCAAGAGGATGGTTTGAAAGTGTGCGCACATGATTGTGCTTTTTTTTCCCATCAATGGCTATGCAGGGCTGCCTGTTGTGGATGTTACCCAGGTGGCTGTGCGGGGACAGCTCACTGCTTGTACCCTCTCTTCTTTGCGCTCTCGTCCCCCTTATTGTCGTTCTTCCTCTCTCCTTCTCTTGTGTACGTGGCAATGCGTTCCCGCTCGAATGTTGCCACCATGCTAGGTTGGAGGCCCGTTTCACACCATGCCATCGCTCAGCAGCCACCACACTCGTCCTTGCGTGGCACATGGGTGGGTGGGGGGGGACAACAGCCGCTGCCGCCACCCTCGCAGCGCCACACCCAGCACCACCAGCAACAACAGTACCACCTGGCAGCTGCTGCCCTCAATTCACCCTCTCAGAGGCGCCATTCGGTGTCAGGTATTGGCCCCCAGCCCAGTGCGTGCGCCTTGCTGGTTTTTGTTGGTTGGTCTCCTTTGGTTGTGGTGCTTGCGTTGTTTTCTTCTTTTGAGCTGCCTGGTGTGTGGTGATGAGGAAGGTGTGGACATTTTGGGGTGTGGTGTGTTCTCTCTTTGTTTAGAGAGGCCTTTTGATCACCTCATGGCTCCTTACCCATTTTCCCCTACAACTTCCCCTATGCCTCTATAATTGGAGTGCTTGGCCACATGGTTATCAAGGACACCTGTGTCCTTTAGGTTACTTGTGCACCAGACGAAGGGCTGCAGTTCTCATAATTCATGCATGTTTATATAGGAATTAAGAATTATATGAATCCTCTTTGAATTGCAAACTGCCTGTGGTTTGACAACGTGGGCCAGTTGTTAGAACCAAGTTTTAGCTCGTTGAAATAAAAAATAACTCCTTAATGGGTTGGAAGTTTGAGGCTAAGCTGAGTTTCAACTCTTATGTCATGACCCCATTGTTTGGATGTTGTTTGATAGGTAATTTTAGCTTGATTCAGGCATCTCACTTTCAAAATGCTGTTATCTTTTAAGATGTAGAGGGCTTGTGAAACACAAATGGGTTCAATCATTGAGGGTGATCACATTGTCCAAATGTTGAAAATGCTACCTACTGCATTATTGCTTTTCTAGTGTCCTTCCATCTTATTTTAATGGCAGTAGTACAAACACTTATAATTCAGGAATACTTATCAATACATGAGTTCAGTACTCTTTTTTCCTGTTGTGGATTTGAAATTGCTTTGGTGTATAATAAAGATGTGATTTCTATCCATTTGTTATTTATATTTTGCTATTTATATTTGTATGGCCAAGATTATGAAATCAATCACAAATCCTGAGTTTGAATTTGTCTCCTAAAATGAATAGTAACAATGGTTAGCATTTTGTGGCCTCAATAATTTATGAGATATGAAATATTTATGTCTGCTATTGCATACACCAAGGAGTGTAGAATATCTAATTGCTTATTTTGAAATCATAGCTGATTAAAGTCACTGTGACCACCTTGTATGTTTTGAACTACTCACTCCAACAGTTTCCAAGATTGTTACAAATCATCAAAATATATTTGTTATTTATCAAGAGTCTTCTTAGACTCCCAGTGGAACTGATTCTTGTAATCTGGATTTGTGCAGAGGCTTTGCTCTGCTTACTAGTGGTCAGTGTTAACCAATTATCTTGTTATTATTCTTGATGCTAGCCGTGTGGATTGGAATTGGATTGATTTGATTGTAATGTTAGGAACAAAATTGGCTCACATTTAGATCATGTAATGAAATTGGCCCGGGAGAACGGCGAGGAGTCACTGCAAATGATTTTGGATCCATTGAATCAGTGTACTGGCAGATGCCTTTAGTGTTGGGTATTCCTGTTCTTCGTGATAGGCATTCCTTGACAGAGGTGTGCTCCTAGTACTTCCAATGTGTGAGAACTCCCTGTGTTGTGGTCACAGTTGAAACCTAGAAACTTACAGTTGTTGGGCGACTAAGGAAAGTTTTCTTTTGGTCTGCATCATTGGTTGGTGGAATGGACTAGAATGAGTGCTGTACATTGTGGTCGTGGAGTGTTTTACTGGAGAAAATGGCTGAACACATTATTTAGACATTGAAATGGCTGCCTCTTATTTATTTTGGTTGCAGGTTCTCTGTTATTTGTAGATGTAGTCTCTAGAGGTTCGTCATTATGCATTTCCTTAGTGGTTGTTCATTTGGTGATGCAGTTTTGGTAGCCCAAATGCATGCTGCATGAAGCCCCCCCCCCCCCCCCTGCCCAATCTCTGAAACTCTGGCCTATTCCTTTGGTATGAGCTCCCTTGTGAGATAGATTGCCAGAGAAGGCAGGTCCATTCTTCAATCAGAGTAGCTAAATTCTTTTTTAACTGGTGTCAAGGACATTCACTTTACTAGAGTAGCAAGAAAGTGAATGAATTAAGGTTTTCATTAGCTAACAATCAATTTTCATCAATGTACAATGTTTGCTTTCAAATAGTGAGTGGGGTGGGTAGTTAATTGATTATTTTTAAACTTTGTGACAGTAAATTATAACTGACAAAGCAGTTTTCTTACTCTTTTTTGCAATCAGTTTAGTCTTTTTTAAGTTTGAATTTTAATATTTAACAGAATTCCTCGTTTAGAAAATGGTTAAGCAATGCACTTCAATTTCTTAAATTCCTTGAAATCCTTAAATGCATTCTTAATACATATTTATTTTTTGAAAGCTATCTTTCAGATGAAATTTCAAGTCATATCAGTAATTATTTCCTTCTATTGAATAAAGTATTAATTATATCAGCAATATATGAAATTATTCTTCCTCCAATTTCTTTGCTCTTCCCATTGAGAAAATCAGCTGACTTTGTCCTAAACCCTCCATGTGGTTTTTGCAAGTTCTAATGGTGAGTAGGCATTGCCCCACCTCTTTTCCATCTCTCTTACCTATGGTGTAATTACTGCCTTCCCTATCTCATTTCAAATTCAGTTAAGCACCTTTCCTTCTCATTCTCAATGTGTGCCGGTTTTCGAGTGTGCCCCTTGAAAAGCCACATCTAGATTTATCCTTGCTTTGCATCAAAACACATGGGGCTGAATAATTTTTTGTCCCTCTGCGCATACAAGGCTGATTCTCCAGCTGTGGCTGATCATTACCTCTCTCAGCCTGTGAGTGGGTCTCTTTACTGTGCGAGAGAGTGCTTCTCCTCCTATGGATGGCTGCTAACTCCATTTGTTTTTCCCTCTCCTGAGCAGGCATGGGCAGCCGGGAGCGGTGCGACAGCCTGCCATCGTCTCGTGCCAGGACGATCAGCGAGGGGCCTCCGTCGTCGTCTCTGCCTTCATCGCATCGTCCCTCACCTCCCTCGGCTGCCCACTCCCCCTCCTCCTGTGCCCCGACCCACCCCCCTCACGCGTCACACCACCCCCATCACCACGCCCCCAAACATCTTGTACCGGGTGGCATGGTGCGCCCACACTCTATGTACTCACGTGCGGCTGGCCTTTCGTACTCGCCACCCATCGTCTCCAGTCCTGTCAGGTGAGTCCTATCCCCTCATTCCTCTTACTTCCTGCCCTCCCAAAGTGCATCTTCCCATTGCTCCACCCTCACCTGTATCTATGTTTAATATATTCAGCCAAGTTCCAGTCAACTTAATGTGTTCAAATGCAGTCCTCATTTATGGACTCGAAATTGATAAATGGCTTTGCTTAAAGTGAAGTCATACAGTAAACTCTTGATTTTACGAAGTCAGTGGGACCGGAAAATTGGCACTTCGTAAAATCGAGTTTCGTAAATTCAAACCTTTTTCATAAGTCACGAAAAAAATGTTCGCTTTTGTTTCTTCCGCCGTTTTTTGTCTTTAGTGATCTTATTTAAATGTTTTCGGTGGTTATTCTCGGTATAATTCATAGAAAAGGCTTTTTGCTATCGATTTATGATGTGAAAAATCGTTAAATAATTATACCACCATAAAATTCCCATTTCTTGTTCATACTTCAACATCAACGATCGCTAAAGAAATTCCCGACCAGTTTAGAAAACGTAATCAAAGAATGAATTGCGATGTTTATTATAAGAATTAACAGTAATAAATTTGTGGTTAGGAGCCAATAGCTACTATTAAGTATGCAAAAGATAGATATTTGTTTCTGACACCCACGGAATTTTAGCGGCAGCCGGCCTAACCGCCATTTATGTCGCCCTCTATCGCTCAGTGACGAGAAAAAAAGAAAAACAAGGGTCTTAGCCCGTTTCCAAAATAACCTTCGTAAGTTAATATTTCGAGTTACTTCGTATTTTCAGCAGAATGTGCTCTATTTTCACTGAGATTCAATTGCGATCATAAATAACGTAGGATGTGATTATCTTCTGGCGAATATTTGAAGTAAGTTCTGTTTGAGTTCTCCGTCCGACTACTGTGTTCCATCATCTTCGCAGACGTTGCCATAAAAGACTTAATTCTTCATCAGGACTGTATTCTTCTTACCGGGTTTGAGGTGACCTGTTCATATAGTATGTTTCTCTCCTTTTATGCCGACAGGAGCAAGGTTCCAACCGGAAAACGACAGGAGAAACATCTTACAGTATCGGAGAAATACAGATAGAAACGTTATTATCCACATTGATTGTTTTCCTACAAGAGACGTTTTATCATTTCTCAACGTGGTTAAGTATTGGTTCGCTAGCGTGAATTCCCAAAAAATGACACGCAAAAACCTGTACCGTCACCTCATTTAGTTTTCGTGTTCCTTTCTCCGCCGTATTGAAAGTTAGGCAAAGGATCATTGACATAGAGAAAAGATTTTCTTAGTTTTAGCACTAAAAAATAGTCGCACCATAATCGTAAATAAATATAGTGTGGAAAGAGCAAAGAAATTAATTTCAATTGAAAAGTCAGCTGAGAAGAAGAGAGACAATTATAAGTGCGGCACCATTTTCCCGATAGTGGAAGATACTTCTTCCGCCTCTCTCCGGTTAATAACTTCCCCCCGTTGCAGGAAAAGATGAACCATGCCCTTCTCCACAATCGGGGAACGTTCCCAGTGGGTGGGGTGAATAAGAGTGGGATGGGGATTGCCTGAGGGAAGAAGTGTGGTCAGCACAAGGACTGGTGAAGGGGGCAGGACAAAGAAGGGTGGGGAAATGGCCTTCAGCTCTGCCTCAGTCTACTTTTGGGGGCCGTATTTTTTTGCGACGCACACAAGCTCAGTCTCCTTAGGGAGGGAGTGAATGGGAAATGCTGGGGAAGGAGGGGTTTGGGATGCGTGGTGTCAGCAAGATCAGCCAAAGGCGGCAGGAGGGAAGGGAAGGCTTTGGAAAGACAGAACCCCAGCATGGGAGAACGGGGAAGCGCGTGAGAAGAAAGTTCATGGTTCATATAGACTTGGAAGTGCGTCTTCATTACGAGAAGCCTGAAATATAAATTGGCGGTAAATAGAGCCCAGTACTTAAGATATTTAAGTTGTTCATTCACAAAGGCCAATATATACACGAAAAGATATTATGGCGCGGATTGCATGTATCAACCTCCATTTCGGGATGTTATTAATTTCTGTTCCCATTTATAAAAGTAGCAAATAAATTTGAAAGAATGATAATCATGAATAAAAATATCTAAATCGATATCCAAACGCACATGAGCAAAATAGATGAATGTATACATACAGATCCATCGCAAGTAATACCGCTCAAGCTTCTTCCGGTATAGGACTTTAAAATCCTGGATAATGCCTTGGTCCAAGGGCTGGGACTTGCTCGTCGAGTTCGGGGGTAAAAAGAGGACTCGAACATTAGCCAATTTTAGATCTTCCACGTATTTATGAACGGTGGCATTATCCATTATTAAAACAATTTTGCTGTTCTCTCCAGCAATTTTTCTCTGTAGACGTATAACCGTTTGCTGGAAAATTTCTCGGGTCATCCAGCTGTTTTTTTATTTGCATGGTAAAAAACGGGGAGGGCTTCCAATTTTACATGTTTTAAGCACCGTGGCCTTTCAAATTTCCCAATGACACCGGGCTTATCCGTGCCCGTTTGGTTGACGCACAGCCCCACAGTAACACGCACTTTACTCTTTTTTCCCCCCATGGCACCTTTGCCCTTTGAAACCCAGGGTTGCGTCAGGTAATGCATTAAAAATAGCCCAGTTTCAGGGGCCAGCGAGGGTGAGCTCGTCGAGGAAAGGGTCCCAGATTAGGGACCCTTCGAAGTGCTTCTGCGAAAAGTAGTCAAGTAGTCTTCGAAGTACGTTCACACAGGTGCAAAGGGTTAATTAGGGGTGTACGAAATACTCCGCGCGACCTTCCTGACATGTTAAACTACGAATTATTGTCGATGCTATGTTTACGAACAGGCACGTAAATAGGGGCATAATGTCAGCCGCGATATTTTAACTGAACTCCTACTCCCCCTAAATTCCCACAGTGAGGTTTTTGGCGACCCATTTCTCTCCAAAGTTGCATTATCATTTACGATTTCGCACTTTTGATGGACCACAGTTGGAAGCGCTGATTTTTTAGCTACTTACGCCGGCGTAACTAGTTTTGTTGGCAAATTTTTCGCCATAGTTCGTATAAACGAATGCCATTTGCTCCTAGGGACCGAGCCGAGGTTCGTAAATTCAAAAAATTTCGTATAATCGAAACTTCGTATAATCGAAACTTCGTATAATCGAATAGCGCCATGTATTTAGCATAGGCTTTTCACCGGGACCGCAATATCACTTCGTATAATCGAAAACTTCGTAAAATCCTGCTTCGTAAAATCAAGAGTTTACTGTACTACCAAATGTGTGTGATTGCTTACTTTCTTGTTTTTTTATAACAATCTTCTTTGACAGCCAAAGACGGGTCATAAAATTGTTTAAGACTCAATGATGTGTAGTTGTAAATAATAACTGTGAATGAGTTGGATTGAACTGAATAAATAACATGTGTTGGGATGCCCTCTAATTTTCAGATGGTTTGCACCTAATCAAGTAGGCCGTTGAGTGCGATATTTGTACAATGGTAAAGTGTGCAGTTTGATGCCAGAAATGGGTTCCTGAATAGGGGGTGTTGTGACCGTAATGGTCGTGTTTGGTTGTGGAGCTTTATAACTACTGCAATACACTTTGTCATTACAGTTGCATTCTGCAGGTAAATGATTTGTGTTAAGCCTTGACCCATTTGGGTGTGGTTTTGGGATATTGCTAGGTATTGTTCAATTGCAGTGTTAGGGTACACACCAGAAACCCAATTTCGCTCCACCTTCCAAGTACATACTACCCACTCCACTCTGGAATAGAGGCTGTGTGATGTCTATTGTGACTTAAGAGACTGAGTAATCCAGCATTTATATTGCTCATGAATCTAAATGCCCAAGTTTTAACTTAGGATGGATAGAGTATAATTAATTTTTTTGAGTGTAGTATATTGAATGTTTGGCTTCTGACTGAAGTGTTGAAGATGAAGCCTTCAGTCAACTTAAAACAAAAATCCTCAAAACTGGAAGGAAAGAACTGTCCCCTCCCACCTTGATTGTTTCTCATAAACACTCCTGTGGCTCATTCTAGGGTGAGCTCTACTATCATATATCTGAAATGACTTACTGGTTGAATCACTGTGGGAGGTAGTGGTAGCATTATGGGTAAGCTCTGACCAGTAGGTCCCAGGTTCAGATCCCAGATGAAGGTGATCCCAGGTGGGACACCCCACAAAATTCCTCATGAATTAAGATGTCCCAGGGAAAGTAATTGCCCACTTCATCATACTCGAAGTGTGTAGTATTTTTTGATCTATAGCTCACAGTTTTCACCAATTATGTACTAAATATTAGGGATGGGTCGAATAGTAGATTTCTCGAATTCGAATATTAAATCATTGCTCGAATATTCGAATACCTCGAATTTCGAATACCTCGAATACTAAACGATGAATGTGAAAATGTTTGACTAGGTCGCCTATGCAACAGGAAACCCAAGATTTTGGCGAGTAATTGTGATTGCCTTTAAAGGATTCAAACAGGAATTTAGCTGATTAATGGAATATTTTAATTTTATGTAAACAATAGGGTAGTTTCCTTCATTAAAGAAAACGAAAGGTATTGATTGTGATTCGTTACCCACCATTAGTGTATTCATAATATACAAATTATTTCGTTCTAGAAATACCGGTTTAGACTAATGGCAATGTTCAATTTTACCTCATTTGAAAAAGGCCAGATTGGCGCCTATGCGATGCCACTCCACGTGACATCACAAGGACCTAGTTTCTACGCGAGAGGATCAGAGTTTTACATCGTCTGAGGTTACCAATGCATGCATGAGGCACAGAGCTCAGGGAAACATGTCTTAATAATCACACAGTCTGTTTGATAAGGTATTAATAATCCTTATTTAAGCCAAGCGCTACCAGCTAGCATGGTACTCGGCTACCTGCTAGCATCCTGCGTCGTAATAGCGCTCAGAGCCTCGCCCCAAGGTCACCTCACTTGCGGCAGCGGGAACCAGAACGACGTCACGCAGAGTTTTTCCCGGCATTCATACTTACCCGTCGCGTTTTCGCGCGCTTGAAAATTTTCACTTTTAATTTAACCGCGAAAAATAGATATCGTCTTATAAAACTCTAAAAGCGTTAAATACGCACTTCAGGAGTATTAATATTTCGATTTAGGCAATAAAAAATAATAGGAAACCACCCTATTTGAGCATTACGCCTCCGTCGTATTTCATCTTCTTCCCGGTATTTATTTTCCTGCGCAAAATGCTTAAATGAAGTCAGAAATATGTCGTGTTTGGTCTTATTCTTTTTTAAATTACGCGCACATTACTAATATTTCAATCCAATAAAGGTGTAATAACAATTGCCGAAAGTCATTGTTAGACACCTTTCGGGCTAGTAGATGACTCATGCAGCAGTTGACCTCGAGAAAGGGGGAAATTCGAAGCAGGTAGGTAGAAAATGGTCAGTGGGTGAGAAAAGGGGGTGGGTGCGAGACACGTTTTTATTTTTCTCGCGTAACTTGATATTTTTTGAAGCTAAGGTTTTTGTAATACAATCCCTGCGCGAGCTGGGATCTTTTGTTTGATTTCGGAGAAGAGGAATCGTCAAGAGTGGGTGATGCGAATGCTGAATGGAGGGGGATAGCAGATCGTGGGAAATGCGCCAATGTCACTATCCCACGGCACTGAGTTCCTCCCTATGGTAGTTTCATCTCCTGTGGAAGATTCAAAATAAGTACCTGTCATCATTAGCCACAAAGGATACACGGCAAACACCTCATCTCATTTTATCAAAAGATGGATGCGGGAAAATGGTCAGTGGGGAGAAAGAGGGAAGGGTGAAACACGATTCTATTATTTTCCGGTAACTTGATATTTTTTTTCAAAGCTGAGGTCTTCGTAATACGATCCCTGCACGAGGGGGGACCTTTTTTTGTTTTCGGGGAAGAGGAAATCGTCTGAGGGGGTGGGGCGAACGCTGAATGGATGGGGATAGCGGATCGTGGGAAATGCGCCGATGTTGCTATCCCACGGAACTGAGGTTCTCCTGATAGGGGACACCTGGGATTTTCGGATTTTTTTCATCCGATCAATTTCGGTTCCCCACGTCGAACTCTTTTCACCGCTCGAACCCGTGAATTTGATGTATTTCGTCAGCTTGCCTAAAACGGCGCTGCATGCACTAGACGACTAGAGTTCTCATTTTTCCGAGTCAACTACTAACGACGTGCGAGCGACAGTGTATGACGCGAAATTCAAAGTATTCGAGGTATTCGAGACGGTACCTTTGGCATAACTATTCGAGATCTCGAATATCGAATACTATTATTCGAGGTATTCGAGTATTCGCGGATACTATTCGCACATCTCTACTAAATATGAATTTTAGAGAATCAATCCAAACATGTGTCTCAGGTAGGACTTGACCTTTATGTTGGTTTTTCACCAATTATGTCCGGTAGTGCCCTTGCATGGTTGAATTGAAACTGCCTTCTTTGGGGAAAATGATTAGTCATCTACAAAAGTCAATGACATTTTAATCTTGTGACTCAAATTCAGTCTGTGGCTTTTGAAAAAGAGAGTTGTAGGGTAGGCGGGTACTATCAGGTTGGTGTGATGGCTGGAGTCCTAGCTTCCCACCATGTGGGCGAGGGTTCAATTCCCTGCATTGGTGGAGTTTTTTCAGGCTACCCTATCCGTGGCCGTGTGCTTTGTGGAGAGCACTTTATGCACAGCATTCAATTCATGTGATGAAATGCTAAGCAGTGATCCCCTTGGTGCCTTTTATTAAGAGCAGGCAGATGCCAATGCAGGGCTTCTCTCTACCCTTCCTTTCTTACCATTCCCTCATAGTACATATGGCCTCAGCTGTAGGTCGCCTCCTCTAAATACCATAAGGAGAATCGGGTGGCAGAGTTTTTGCATTGTATTGATTTAATGATTATGTTTCTGTTGGCAGCCCTGCATCGGGAGCATGCTCCACCACGGACTCAGCTGGCTCATCGCTCTCAATGGAGGAAAGTGAGGGGTGGTGCGCGTCCAACGGAGCAGCTGAGGAGAGTGCGTATGCACCCCCGTATGCTTCTCGCTTTGGCCACTCCCTCACGCCGGACGAGCCGGCCATCGTCGAGGAGAACCCGGATGACGAGTACATGACGTGGGTTCCTGGAGGAACAGGTGAGGCTACAGCGTGCAATGCTGATGAAGTAGGCATGAAGAATTCTCTCAGGAAATTGTTTTCCGTGACAAGAATAGTTTTTGGTTTAATTGTATCTGGTGAAAATGGGGCTGGATTCAGCATCAAATTTGGGGTAGAGGAGTGTCATGAGGTCTGGGAATTATGGAGTATTCCCTAGGAGAGAGGGGCATTTTTACAGTAGGGAGTGCTGCGCTTTACAATAAATATAACTCAAATTTTTACATGTGCACTCCCTTAACTCTATTACAAAGATAGAAAAACTAAGAAAAATTTAAAACATTGGATAAAACTTTTGGGGGAGTCAGGTCACCTTTGACCCCCTTAAATCTGCCCCTGTGTGAAGGGTGGTCATTGTGTTTATCTCTCTGCAGGGTTGGACATGGATGAAGAGGAGGAGGGGGAGTATGCTGTAGGGGGCGATGATGAGGGAGAGGGGAAGGGCGACGAGGTGGATGGACCGGCGATGCGAAGGCCCAAGCGTTGGCGTGCAAGAAATGTGCGCCGCTCCTCCAAGCAGCAGGCTGTGGTAGGTCGCCACCCTGGTGACTACGTACCCATGGCGGCTCCAGGCGAAGCCTCTCCCCTCAGTCACGCCTCTTCACCACCACAGCCACCCCTGATGTATGCGGCCACCCCTGGCTCCCTGTCACTGCCCTTGCAGTCGGTGTCCCTCATTGGGAGGTCACGCCCTCTTCCTAAAGCCTCCTCCCCACCCCCAGCCACCGCTGGCCGATCATCCCAGGTGAGTACACGTGAGCCCTCCTCCAGTGCAAATACTATCATCCATGAATGACTGCTCGTGTATGATGATAAATGTCCTGAAGTAGTTGAAATCTCAAATGCATTTAAGGAAGACCTTTGCCTTTAGGATGAGTTTGACTTAACTTGGATTCAGCTTCAAAATTTCAAATTTCACTCGATTGTTTTTCTACTTGCACTATGTAATCCACTATATGATTCTGTGCCTTGTATGTTCTTAAGACTCATTTTATGTCATAACAACATTTACATCCTCTGATGCTCTTTCTATTAATTTCTCATAGAGAAATAATGCTGATTCAACATGCAATGAAATAAGGTTTATGATTTGTCCTCCTGGAAGGATAAATGCCGTAAAGGAAGGATTTAATGCACAGGAAATCCCCTGTATAATGTATCTACATGCAGCAGCATTTTTATAAAGCCCTACTTATGGTGAAGTCATTGCCCATGATCCAAGTCATGGTCATGGTCCAAGTCCTATCCCATGGAGAAATACCTCCTGTAGCAAACCTCTATAATTATGAAACCTCACAATAACAATATCTGTAAATAAGTTTCAATAAGGAAAACTACCTCCCCGTTGAAAATTCTTCACTTATGTAATTAATCTTTATAAACTGTTTTCCTGTGTGTTTATATGTATTTTCACTTCCAAAATCCATATTTCCCGTAGAGTTTCTTTTTGTGGCCTATAAACTTGATTTCACTCATCTGATTGAGCATTGATACCACCTGTTCAGCTTATCAGTTGTAGGAATGCTATTGTGGATTACAATGGCTTATACTTTGAACCTCTCTACAACAAAGTTATCTTTTCCCTGGTCAATGCAATTCGTAAAATGGAGGTTTTACTGTATTTTTACCGGCATTTTGGGGAGTTGCAAGTAAATGCAGTCGCAAAGTTGCCCAAAAAAGTTATTTTGTTTCTAATTCTACTACCAGACTAACATCCATTGTACTCTCAAGATTCTTACATGATACTATCTTTACCTTGGCGATGTCAGTGTGGTGTAGGTGGAATGATAAAGTCAATGGAATGCTACTTATTGGAATTACTTTCTTTTAGTTAGAAACGCAGCCTGTGCCCTGAAATAATGATGGTTTACCTCATACAGCCAATTGCAAAAATAAGGTTCTAATGTGTTGGTTTAAACTGAGCCCTTCTGGGCAGGGCCTTGCTCTAGTTTTAATTCGGACTTCAAGAATCAGTTATATTAGTAGTATATGGAGTTTGTTGATGAAGAACTTATATGCTTTGATGATAGAACTTTGATATCAGTTGAATCAAGTAATTCAAAATAAATGAAGAGATGAGAGAGTGATATAAAAAGTTCTTGGGCAATGAGCTCAGGAATTCTGATTAAAAATTTGTAATAAACCTCAACAATAGAAGCCATTTTGGATTTGTACTACTGTGCATTGACAAATAACAGCACCTTGACTACAAGTTGCCTGATTGGCACTGAAACTACCTTCTCAGTATAGCCTAAATTTTAGGGGCTGTAAAACATTTAAAATTCATACTAGCCCTGAACTTCATTCTTATGAGCTGTTTTGTGATTTTATCCTTGTTTTGACTGAGACCGAGTGAAAACTTGATTCTTGCTGTCTGCCTATGGAGTTTATTGAATGAGTGCCTGTTGATATATTCATCTCTGACCATATTTGCATTGCAGGAGGCTCCATACATGGAGATGCACAGTCCATGTGGCACCTCGCCCCTTGAATCAGCAGATGGATATATGGCCATGAGCCCAGGTGAGGAATTTTCTCTGATTCTTCTCATTTTTTTCTTGTCTCTCATTATTCTCATTTTTTTGTAGCCTGTTGAATGTCAACAGTCTTGTCTGATCAGATATTCTCATCAGATTGGATGAAGAAGTGTTAGGCAACAATGCATTAACAGGGTACCAAGATGTTCCTGTTGGTTCAATGTTGGATGGAATCTTAGATCAAAATTGGCTTTGACTTGGAAAAATCGTTTCCACATGTGAATGAAATGGGTTCTTTCAAATTTTTCATAAAAATTCGTTGTTCTCTTTAATTGCATCTAGGAAGCTAATCAAAATGCCATACACCATCGGGACTTATGTTTCAATGGCATCATATTTCAGTAGATCCCTTGCTTATTTTTTCTGAGTTGATACCGTATTGGGGCTATAGAGGTTGTAATTATAAACCTAACATGGTGTGGAAACTGTCAATTTTCTCATTACTTTTTCACATTTTCTGCATTCTCCCCTCACTAAATGACACATTTTTCTTTATAAAAATATGAGTCGAAGCCATGTAATCATTTACAAAAACATCAGCTGATATTTTTAATTTATTTAATGACACATTGCAAATGGGCTAATGGCCAGGTGGCAAGTAATTAGCAGCTAAAATTTAAGGTCTCATTGAAGTGTTGGATGAGTTGAAAAAATAGAGAATGTCTATTCTGATGTTGTTTGTGATGTTTGTTTCTTTGTGGTGGCAGTGGGTAGTGGTGGAGGGCCATTGGTGGCTGATGGGGGGACCTCTATGAAGGCGGCTGTGAAGCAGGAGGATGGCTACGTGCCCATGACGCCTGGGCATCCCACAGATGATGGATATGTGGACATGGAACCGCACCAGCACAAGCCTCATCACGATGCCACTGGTGAGTATCATTCTCACCTCTCGTGCACACATCCTGACCATGGAAATGGGCCTCCATTCCACTTTTCTTTGCAGCAGGGAATCCTCCTGACAGAATGGGGTTGTTCACTCACAGCCAAAATCATCAGCATTTAAAAGAAGTTGGTAGATGGAAGGAAACGATATGTTAATACAAAAAAAATATATTCACCACTTTGCCATTCTCTCTTAAGTATGTATTAATATGTTGACTGCCACACCGGTCATAGTGATGGGCAACGAAAGTTTCCACAATGCCATGTCTGTTGTAGTGAGTGGCCAAAGAATGACTAAATCATGCCATGAGTGACTGAGGGCGATTGTTCAGAAATGGATGGTGACCGAAATGGTGGTTATGACCACAGTACTTCAAAATGAGAAAAATTCATTTTAGATTTATTTGCAGTGATATCTCTACATGTCATCAACCAATGATACTCAATTGAAAAAAAAATGCTGATGGCATTACTGGGTATATGTACTAAAAAACCATGGCAGTCAACATGTTTAAGAAACGTGAAAGTTTCAACCTACTTTTCATGAGTTGGTAAGGTCATTAGATTTATGATTCATTCACTCATTCAGCGAGAGCTTTCACTGAGAGGAGAGCTTTCTCACTCACAAGATTGGTAACAACAACAAACTGACTGAGGTCCGTGTACAAAGCCGAGGAGTAGTAGAGAAGTAGTGATGCTCTTAGCATGAATCCACAGGGTTATCAACTTTTCTGCAAAACAGTTAAGCATGTAAGGGATTAAATGTGAAGGGATTTTTCTCAATCGCTCGAGAAGTAGGCGATTGAAAAACGATTAAAATAAGGGTCTCTTTATTGTTCAAACTGAATTCAAATCAATAATGAAATAAATTCCCGAATTGGTTTCCACCCCTACCCTCCGACCCTAGCCTCCAGTGAAATGAGGGAAGAGGACATATTTGGCCCATTTGAAACTGGCTATCGTGTTTGATAGCAGGTCTCTGTTATATTCACTGGAAAAATGAGCGTGAAAGGATATTTCTCTTATGATTGCATCTGTACATGTTGACTGGGAAGCAGGCACATTGCCATGGGAGGGGCTTTAGGGGCTTCAGTCCCCTCATCTCTCCAAAATATTTTCTCATCTGGCATTTACCCGTGATACATCTAACGAGGAGACAACCAGCCCAGGGCATATATCCTCTGACACTTCATTTTTTTTTCGATATTGTTACATTTTATAACGTCTGCAAATAATGAACAATAAATTTTGCTTTCATCATTATGCCTACTAAATATATTGCTAAGTTAATTCAGTGTATGGTTTTTTGATGCATGTAAATTAACAGCAAAAAATCAGTATAGGCAGCCCTCGTACCTCCTAAGAATCCAGTGTTGTAAATTTCTGGCTATGTGCGCGTGCACTCAGATTATTGCTCTCTTTGTAGATGGCAGTGGGGTCAGTCGGGGGGAGATGTCTCCTGCAGCGAGCAGCTGCTCAGTCACCTCGGGAACACCTTCCACCGACACTCGCTTTTCCGAGTACCACCTGGAAAAGGTGAGCTCATACTTTACACCGTCGGAGGAGGAAGAGGATGCAGGAGGGAGAGGTGGTGGAGGAGATGATGTCCTGCCTATGGAGTTGCGTCCTGTCAGGGCCTACTCAGTGGGATCTAAGCCGGAGACCTTCCGGCGGAAGAATTGGTGAGTTGTCCATACACTATCTGCATGTAATCTGTGTGCTTCTTCAATATTATTCATTTGCTTTCACCCACCCTCACGTAATACCTGTCAAGTGGGAAGGTTTTATCCATTCCCAGTCCTATTTAGTTCAAGGAGAGAGAGGACCAAGTATTCTCAAGTTCAAAATGTGTATGATTCTTCATTGCTTATGCCACTCATAGTCAGTTTAAGTTATAGAAATTAAGTTGTGGAAATCACTTTTATCAAGTCATTAACAAGCCACAAGGACGTTATTATTATTTTTTTGTATGAAGTGGAAAATAGTTCAGTTGAAAATTTTGGAATAGATATGAATTTTTCACCACAAGGTTGTACGAGGCAGGCACAACCTGGCCCTTAATGGTGATACTTTAATTTCCTGGGTCTGCATTTTGAGTGACCAAGACAATGCTCTTGTCGAGCTTCAGTGAATGGTATGCATCTAATCCAATGTACCGTATATCTCCGAATATAGTCCCCCCCCGAATATAGTCCCCCCCCCCAATTTTGAGACCTCAGTTTTGGGAAAAATTTTAAAATGTAAAGGAAGGCAATTTTTCTGTGGTTAGCAAGTTAAGATTCTAGATTCGATAAAAACTATTATTTTCTGTGAAGATTAAGAACAAATCTGTTCACATATTTTCCATCACAACAAAATAACTATACCTAAAACATGTTGTGATCCATTGCATGTATCAGTAATTTATAGTTCCTTAACCAGATGTAATGAAGAAATGAGAAATTTTTTTAAGTATCCAAGGCTATTGTATTTTTTAAACCTTCACAAATTATTAATATTTTTGATTTCCAAATGACTACAGACAATGTCAATATATAAGCTTTAACTTAAAGCCCATAAACAGTATTGCATTTGGCCCTGAAACTTCCTTAGATCCAGTGTAACACACCCATCAACTCATCACAAATCCAAGTGACCTGAAGAATTTAGGAAATCTAAATAAAATTGTGTTAAATAAATTATAAATATTATAAAAATATTGCTATCAAATGTCTGCTAAGCAAAACAATTAAACTACAGGACTTACAAATATCAAAGTAATAAAATTAAGAAATAAACTTTTTCCAACAAACATTAAAACTGAAAAAAAATTACATCAATTTTCAATGCCTCGTCGCGAATCATTGCATAAGTTACACAAAGAGCTTCTGCTCTGCATTTGCGCACAAATTCGACGATATTTTCCTCTAATTCTTTGAATCTGCCGCGTCGAGACCCCCGAAATGACTTCCGCGATGTATTAGCGCTTTGCTAGCGCTGTAAATACTATGATTTACGGCGTATTCTGCAACGGCTATTTTTAAATTGGCATCGAAACTCCGTCTTTGAAGGCCTCTAATCTGCGGCAGGATTGATCCTCATCTTTCTACTTGATCCATCACCTCACTGTTGAACGTAAAATTATTTTTAATAAAGAAAATATCGCGGAAATAATTGCGAAACGTTATGCGACGTAATTTATCGATCCTATTTACCCTGACGAATTGAAGATATTCCTCAATAAATTGATTACACTTTCGATGCTGAGTCGTTGTATTTCGATCAAATGCAGTAATGCCGGCGCTTCTGGTTTAAAGTCGTCGATTATTGCGCCTTTTCAGAAACAAATGCATCAACTATTGCGCATTCTTGTTCTGTGAAAGCGGCAGTGGTTGTAAACACGAACCGCACGGACGTATAGTAGCTACGGACGCAATGAAATGCTAAATCGTCACGAAAGGTTCACTTTATCTGTTTATTTTTCGCAATTATTTAAATCGTGTAGTTATTAAATGAGCGACGGGTACATATACTATTGATTCAATTCTAGTGTTCGATTAATGTAATGATAGTGTGTGTTTAGTTTTCATTTTAATTATTTACTGTTTTGCGTCATTAAGTGATCAGTGTCGATTGAATTATTCTAACAATACTTTTCCAAGAAAAATTAGCGGCTACCCGATGGATTCCGTGAAAACGCATATTCGATATGCTATTTGAATCGGAATAATCGTATCTGTACAACATTTGTGGTAAAAATTGTCTTAATTTCCGGTAAAACGTGGCAGTATTTACTAATATCTCCGATTATAATCCTCATAAATATACTCAAATAGAAAGACTACGAGAACATTAGCCATTATGCCGTTATTTATTACTTTATGGTCACCTTTAGTATGCTAAATTGGATTACACTCGATTATAGTCCCCCCCCTTACTTTTCCGCGGCCATTTTTGGAAAAAAAGGGGGGACTATATTCGGAGATATACGGTAATTAGCAAGAAACATCATGGAATACTTCAAAGCATCTGGAAGGCCTGGAGTTGAAATTGCTTTGCTTGGATGCAAGTGGTGGTTGAAGCAGACAAATAAATACTCCCATTTTGAGAGCAATTTGGTGTAATTCAAAAAGGAAATAAAATAATATATAGCTCAATAGGCTTTCAATAGATCTTCTTCTTGTGTGCTTGATTTATTTCAAGCAGGGTGGTTTCCAATGTGTAACTCCTTTAAAAAATATGTACAAAATGGGGAAATTCTAATTGTTCATTTTTTAATTAAAATTTAACGTGCCAGAGAGCACTTGGTCTGCTAGTTGCATTGGATGCTCAGCAGCCAACACCATCTTGTTCAGTGTAGTCCAAAAATGTCCACAGAGGGGAAAGACTAACTTAAAGATAGCTTCACAGGCGAAGGCACTCAACCGGAAATTGGGTGATATGGGTTCGAATTCCAGTCAAGAGAATGATTTTTTTCTGTGTGGGTTTTTCTTTAACTCAAGTTTCAAAATCCTAGCCTGTCTGCCGTGTGTACCTTTCTTCAAAATCTCCTCAAAATAGAACATATACTCCTTTAAATACAACATACCTCTGCATTTTATCAAATCTTTGTCTTCTAGTACAGTGAGTCCTCGTTCAACGTCACTTACCGTTCCTGAAAAATGTGACGATAAACAAAATGACGTTAATCGAAACATAATATCCCATAAGAAACAATGTAAAAAGTGAATATCAGCTCCTAGACCTCACAATTCCTACGCGAAAAAATTTTTGCGTATCATATCTGGGGCATTTTTTACGATGGGAATGCCAAGCTACGGCATAAATACGAGTTCCTGTCTTCATCGACGACAATAGCAGCACTGACATAAATCCTTCTCCATTTTTGAATCTTCCCGTATTTGCTTTTCGGCTTCGCTATGGTGGTTGCCCGGGCGAGCGTCGCCTGGGCATCATCATCGCTGAAATATCGTCGCAGTTAGTGCCCTCGCGCACTGGCAACTTTTACAAAGCAACTATTTAGTTGCTTTGCGGAAGTTCAAATGAAACACACGGAATTGACTGTGGCCCCGTGCATGGGCGACTTTTTAGTTGCCGCAACTAACGTGTGTTTCATAGGGACTTCCTCAAAGCAACTAAATAGTTGCTTTGTAAAAGTTGCCAGTGCGCGGGGGGCCTTACTGGAACCAAAATTATTGTGAACACGGCGAAAATAGTGACGACAAAAACTCCGAGTTCCACACGGAAAAATTCCTTGAAATCACTCTTTAGGTTCCTGAAAACCATTATGTCAAGTAAAACCTTGCGCACCTACCTAAGAATTCATTTAGCAGAAAATTTGCTAAAACCGTAATCGCAATTAACAATAAACACACCGTTTTACACTTCGTTTAGACTGACTGTATTACCGCCCACAATACGAACAACCTGCAACGCCCGCCGCTTCGCGTTTTTTTCTCGCGCGAAATTTAAAAGCCCTGACGTTACCGCGAAGCGAAGGTGCGATAAATGAATGACGGTCTCAAAATTTTCGTGACGTTATTGCGAAATGACGTTAAACGGGGTGACGTAGAACGAGGACTCACTGTATTACATATCATTTTATCAGCATTTTTTAAGTTTTCTTTTTAGTAGAGATACAATCCCAAATTCATCCTAGCCATCATATAAAGCTATTCTTTTAATTGTAGAGAATCCAATATTAACATTATTTGGTGACATAGGAATGTTCACAAATTGATGGATCATTTGTAATTATATATAAATGAACAAATCAAGCATGTGTCCTATGTTTTCCTCTAAGTTAAAAAATCAGAGGGCATCAGCATAACTTACACGAGTGTGTTTTTCACATCTTGAATGTTGGCCGATTTATTTATGACTCATCGTCAGTCAAAACTCAATGTCAGGCTGATCTTTCTTGTAGCCATTTTTTTGGATCTCCCTTTCTGCATTGTTTGGATTTGAAGCATGGGGCTTAGTGCTTATCTAGCCTGGAAAAAACTTTTCTATAATTGGGGGAAAATAGGCAAAATGGCCAACCTCACTTGATGTGAGAATGTTTCTTGCTTGACTTGAGGCACAGTATAGGTGCCTCTCTGTTATACCATTGCTTGGTTTTCAAATTTCAAGTATTTGTTCCTCCTTTTTCACCCAACTTTCCTGCGACTTGAAGCCTTCCAGTGCCAAACAGTCGGGCAGATCTCCACACATCTCCTTCTTCCTCATCCACGTAAATATGCATTAATTTATACACAATTGTTAGCTTTGATTCGTGTCAGCTAAACCCAAAGTTCTCACTCATTTTATGGTAGTGTTTCATTTCCATGGGTGAATCTGCTTGTACATTAGCATCCCCAGTCGTAGGCTGCAATCTGTCTTGCAATTATTTAGTACCTAGTGTATGAAGGCTAGTTTATTATTTCATAAAATTGGCATTTTCAGCTTATCTGCACACTTCAGTCAACTCTCGGTTTGACTGATGTGGTGCACATTTGGCTTAGTGTGTAGATTTCTTTTGTGATGGATTTCTCTCAATGAGCAACCGTTATTACTCTTTCCTTGCACTCTCTGCCCTTAATTGCTCTTGTTCTCATACGACCAGTGGGTGTTGTGGCACACAAGAGCTCCAGTCATGAACCGCAAGGCTAATGCCATTAAACCTCCCATGTAATGAATTCCGGGGATGTGTAATTAATGAATTTATTAGAAGAATGATCACAGGCTTTCCTGGCATATCAAATCGTGGTAGGTTATTCGGGCATTCCACCGGGTCAGGTTCCCCAACCCTCAGCCGACTCAGCTACCAACTCAGCCAACTCAGCCAACTCAGCCGACGTTGGAGAACCTGACATGGTAGAATGCCCGAATAATCTTCCACAAATGACTTCATTTTAAGCTGTTCTTACATGGAGTATTTGCCTGTACAAGTAAGTGGCAGCATGGATTGCAGGCTGTGAATGATTCACCAAATCAGAATGGGCTATTTCCAGGCATTCGTACATCTGTGCAGTTTTTGGGTGTTTTTATGCTGCAATGTTGACGGTAGGGGTCGACGGGGCCCCGAAATTTTCGGGTCGGGTCGGGTCATCGTCCTGACCCGACCTTCGGGTCGGGCCGTTTCAAATCTCGGGTCAAAATCGGGTCGGGTCGAAAATCGCGAGAATTTTATCCATCGCGAAAAACATTTCACTTTTCTTTTTTATAACTTCTATTGTCCCCAGCAACATTTTAAATTGATTATGGCCATCATTTGTGACAGCGCTCTCAAAATATAACATATTTCATACATTTTATGGCGTTAAAAGTCGTAAAATACAAGCCAGCGAATATTTTCTATGTAAATGGCGATCTTAAGAAAACCTAAGTAACGTTAAAGTTAGACATTATTTTATATTAGAATGCAATAATCAGAACTAGCTGACATTAGAAGGCTAGCATCAATTAAGGGCGCTAAAGGCAGAAAGTAGTTTCTAATATCTACGCAGTAGCGAGGAGTGGCGACAGGCAGTCGTGACGACTGCCGGCCCAATTACGTTTCAGTCTGACTCCGTCACTGAACTATGAAATAGTAGGGACTATAAAGAAATATTCACGGGTGATTGGTATTGACTTCCATATTTTCAGCTGAACATTATACATATATGCGTTATTGGGCTGAAATATTATTTCTTTCCGATCGATAATAACTTGACAAATGGGATACGGCATATATTCCATTTCTTATCCATTTTAGCACCTGCGGTAACGAATAAAACTTCTCGGCTAGGCACCAGGTTAGGCTGAAAAGTTTTTAAAGCCTAACCCCTAGAGATGTGCGAATAGTATCCGCGAATACTCGAATACCTCGAATACTAGAAAGTATTCGATATTCGAGATCTGGAATATTTATGCCAAAGGTGCCGTCTCGAATATGTACTTTTAATTTCGCGTCATACACTGTCGCTCGCACGTCGTTGGTAGTTGACTCGAAAAAATGAGGAGAATTCTAGTCGTTTAGTGCATGCAGCGCCGTTTTAGGCAAGCTGACGAACTACATCAAATTCGCGGGTTAGAGCGGTGAATAGAGTTCAACGTGGGGAACCGAAATTGATCGGGTGAAAAAAATCCGAAAATCCCAGGTGTCCCCCATCAGGAGAAGCTCAGTGCCGTGGGATAGTGACATTGGCGCATTTCCCACGATCCGCTATCCACCTCAATTCAGCGTTCGCCCCACCCCCTCCGACGATTTCCTCTTCTCCGAAATCAAACAAAAGGTCCCGGCTTGCCCAGGGATCGTATTACGAAGACCTCAGCTTCGAAAAAATATCAAGTTACCGTAAAAAAATAGAATCGCGTTTCACCCTTCTTCCTCAGGAGATGAAACTACCATAGGGAGGAACTCATCAGTGCCGTGGGATAGTGACATTGGCGCATTTCCCACGATCTGCTTTCCCCCTCCATTCAGCATTCGCCCCACCCCCTCCGACGATTTCCTCTTCTCCGAAATCAAACATAAGGTCCCAGCTCACGCAGGGATCTTATTACGAAGGCCTTAGCTTCGAAAAAAATATCAAGTTACACGAGAAAAATAAATACTTGTCTCACGCCCCCCCTCTACTCACCCACTGGCCTTTTTCTGCTTACCTGCTTCGAAGTTCCCCATTTCTGGAGGTCAACTGCTGCATGAGTCATCTACTAGCCCAAAAGTTGTCTAACAATGACTTTCGGCTATTGGCAACAGGAATCAAAGTAGCTGACATCTGGTGGCCAATTTCAGAAATGAGACATGGAGGATCGGCCGGTTTGTTTACTAATGCTACAGCCTAGCGGTGTGCGAAACGGATGTGTTTTCAGCAATTTTGTGAAGCGAATACTGATGTATATGGTAAATCTCAGTTGTGAATAATGGATGAAGTAATTTTCTCCACATCTGACGTTTTGGAGTTCAATAGAGACATCAAGAGGTCCCTCGTTGAGGGCTATGAGGTGGAATGCTGTAACCTGTCATGGTTGAAGCACTGTTGGAGTATTTGGTTCTTGCAATGGGCTTTAGCATACAAACAAGCGTTATTAATGGCATGTCACACGAGATAAAAGCTTTTCAGAAGAAAATTGACGCTTCTTTTTCCGTTTTCGTGTGTATTGTTTGACGATTTTATCCACCATCATTACAAGAGATATATCATTATTAAAATCATCAAACAATATGATAGGCATCTACTCACATAAGCCATCCGTTCTCAATAATCTATTCTTCTTAAGGGAATTCGACGTCGGTGTGGTCGTGCGTGGAATTCCCCTTGCATTGGCGTTTTGACTGCTATGTGGAGTCACTCGACTCTCACCGGCTAGCGAGGATCGATGGGGAAGTGGCGAGACGGGTCGCGCGAGGGTCTCCGTGCCTCGGCCCCGGAATTTTGGCCATTTGGGCTAAGCGACTCGAGAAATCCTTTAACCCAACGAAGCACGCAGGCCTTAGAAACGTCGGGGTTTCGCACCGCATCGTATTCGGAAGAGCAGGGCCTAGTTATTGAATGAGAAAGGGACAGATGTTTTAAGGGCCGACCCGGTTTTGACCCGCCCCCGGGCGGAAGATGTCCCGGCGATCGTGGGGGGGATCGCCTGCGAAAAGTTTGTGCGACTTTGGGAGAAATTACTTGTCTCAAGCAGACTTAGTCCCGGCAATTGGTGGGTAGTCGGCCGGGAATATTCATATAATTCTCAGTTGTCGCGATTCGAATCATTTCCCCAACCTTAACTTTCCTGGCTTATTGGATATCTGAAAATTCATTGATAGTTATTGCAAGTTTGTTCAACCTTCTTTCCGTCTGCATCTCATCCTCTGACACCTCCATACTTACGCGAACAATTTTTAAGTAGGCATTAAATGATACAATGAAGGTGTCATGCCTTCATATGTTTCTCTATGACCCATTCTTGTTTTTTCTTAAATAAAACTAGCATGCTAGCTCACTCTTGCCCATTCTCATGACGTGCTCCCACTTCTTTCCCAAATTAGGGGTGTTGCGGAATCTATGTAGAGAGATAGCTTTTGTCTCACACTGGTCGGTGCAATCATAAACACCGCACAATTTGTTGCTCATGAACTTTTCCTTATAAGTTTTTCATCATAATCCCATTGATATTCGGCTAAACGGTATAGTGCTGGCCGGCTAACGTTTCACACGAACAAGCGTACTAATGCATCCGATCCTCAATATTCGGCCATGACACCTAATTTAGTGCTGTCACCTGGATTCCCTTCCAGATGCAATTGTCAATAAGAACAATGACGCTTTCAATAAGAACATAAAACTCGGGTATTCGCAGGTTATCGTTCCACACAAACAAACGTACTAAAGTGGGCGATCCTCCCTATTCGGCCATGACACCTAACTTAGTGCTGCCACCTGGATTTCCTTCCATTTGCCAATAGATATTACGCTTTTATTGGATTGAAATATTAGTAATAAGCGCGTAATTTAAAAAAGAATAAGACCAAACAAGACATATTTCTGACTTTATTTAAGCATTTTACGCAGGAAAATAAATGCCGGAAAGACGAAGAAAGACGACGGAGGCTTAGCATTTTGGCGTAATGCTCAAATGCGGTGCTCTCCTATTATTTTTTATAGCCTCAATCGAAATATTAATACTCCTGGAGTACGTATTTAACGATTCTAGATTTTTATAAGACGATATCTATTTTTCGCGATTAAATTAAAAGTGAAAATTTTCAAGCGCGCGAAAACGCGACGGGTAAGTATGAATGCCGGGAAAAACTCCGCGTGACGTCGTTCTGCTTCCCGCTGCCGCGAGTGAGGTGACCTTGGGGCGAGGCTCTGAGCGCTAACACGACGCAGGATGCTAGCAGGTAGCCGAGTACCATGCTAGCTGGTAGCGCTTGGCTAAAATAAGGATTATTAATACCTTATCAAGCGAAGAAAACTTTCGGACCACAGCCAGTTTTAATAAGTGATTATTAAGACATGTTTCCCTGATCTTTGTGCCTCATGCATGCATTGGTAACCTTAGACGATGTAAACTCCTATCCTCTCGTGTAGAAAATAGGTCACTGTGATGTCAACTGGAGTGGCATTACATGGGTGCCAATCTGGCCTTTTTCAAATGAGGATAAAATTGGCCATTGCCATTGGTCTAAACCGGTATTTCTAGAACCAAATAATTTGTATATTATGAATACACCAAAGGTGGGTAACAAATCACAATCAATGCCTTTCATTTCCTTTAATGAAGGAAACTACCCTATTGTTTATATAAAATTAAAATATTCCATTAATCAGCTAAATTCCTGTTTGAATCCTTTAAAGGCAGTCACAATTACTCGCCAAAATCTTGGGTTTCCTGCTGCATAAGCGACCTAGTCAAACATTTTCACATTCATCGTTTAGTATTCGAGGTATTCTAAATTCGAGGTATTCGAATATTCGAGCAATGATTTGATATTCGAATTCGAGAAATCTACTATTCGACCCATCCCTACTAACCTCATTAAGGTTTGTGAAGGTAAATGATGATATTTATATCATTCTTTTAGTTTACGGAGACATAGATGAAGGAGACTCCCGACCTGTTCTTAAAAGGCCGTTGCAGATGCCAATGCTGTTGTCAATGCGACTACGACTTTATCTCAGCAGCTGATATCTTAGAAATGTTTAACATTGATTTAAAAGGATTGTTTTTGGCTGGAGTGGAATCAATATTAACAGCTTTATTTTTATAAAAATTTTTAAGTTCATTTATTTTTATAAAAACTTATAAGTTCATTAAAATTATATATGTGAGGATAAGTTTATAAAAATAGCCATGCTTTCCATTTTTGCCTATTTTAAGCGGCTATCTGCGAAGTCTAGAATACGGAACGAGTATTTTCCTTCCATCTACCCGTTCATATAACAACTCTTGATGTTACCCCTGCCCAAACGCGTTCCACTCCCCTTGTTTACAAAACTCCAGAAGGGTTCGGTGTATTTAATTTTCCATACGGAAAGCATAAAAAACGAAACCAAATTACTGTCGACACGTCGACTTACTGGAAGATTATTTAACCCATTACTTCAATCAGCCAATCATGATCACTGCTAAAATTACTTAAATAAACCCACGTTTATCAATCTTCCAGTTTTTAATTGTCTCGGCCGGTTTTAACGTCATAGTCCAGTCGTTTTAACAGGTCTGGAAAGAAACCTGATGTGCTGCAGTTGTAAATGAAAGGATTTCTTCGAATTAATGGAGAGCGCTCTGTGGGGTTCTTGGTGCAATTGGAGTGCCCTGGGTGAACAAACTGGAAGAGAAAGGAGAGAGCAAGGAATATTTGCAAGGTTACGGTGCGGGGAAGAGAGCGGAAATGGGTGGAGTAGTGTGTGTGGCAGTTAAGATTGGCCTTTACAGAGATTTATGGCCATAAAACCAATCGGAACCATGCGGTGTACATTGGGGTACAGACTTTTTTTTAGCTAATAGGAACCATATTCCTGAATATCCGACTTTCTTTGCCCTTTCTTCCAGTTTACTCTCCCAACGAATCCCAAGTGCACCCTGAACCCTTCTAGAACGTTCTCCTTCCCATGTCCCCGCACCCTCAAGAGAATTGTATAGTTAAGACCTTGCTTTACAATTTTTATTGCCAGACGTCCTTAGAATGACGTGAGTGTGGCGTCGAAACGGGTTGAGGTTAAGTATACCCTGGTGAAAATGAACTGTTCGCTTAACTGTTCGTAAGCTGTGCACGTACTGTGCAAACGGTTCACAAATTTTCTGGGCCGTTCATGAAGTGTTTGGGAATTGTTCGCACGCTCTAACCTGGTACCCACGAACGGCCCATGAACGGAAAGCCTTGTGCACGGCTCCTGCACAGTTGGACATGAACGCTTCCTGAATGCTCCATGAACACATATTTTAGTTCTGCACATCTCCTCCACAACTACTAAATGAAATAATTTATCCATGATTCACTATTTTACATAATTGATCATAAGGAAAACTACCATCATTGTGTTCATAATTTGCTATGCAAAATTAGGATCAGATATTGACTTAAAACTTGAAAAATTTCCTGGGCCGTTCATGAGGTGTTTGGGAATTGTTCGCATGCTCTAACCTGGTACCCATGAACGGCCCATGAATGGAACGCCTTGTGCACGGCTCCTGCACAGTTGGAGATGAACGCTTCCTGAACAGATATTTTAGTTCTGCACATCTCCTCCACAGTTACTAAATGAAATAATTTAGCCATGATTCACTAATTTACTTAACTGATGATCATTAACATATCACCACGAATTAAGGAAAACAACCATCATTGTGTTCATAATTTTCTAAGCAAAATTAGGATCAGATATTGACTTAGAACTTGACAAATTTCCTAGGCCGTTTATGAAGTGTTTGGGAATTGTTCACACGCTCTAACCTGGTACCCACAAACGGCCCATGAATGGAACGTCATGTGCACGGCTTCAGCACAGTTGGCCAAGAACGCTTTCTGAACAGATTATTAAATTCAATAGCCCAACCCATTTCTTCCACAGTTACTAAATGTAAAATTTAATTAATGCTATTCATGATTCACTATTTTGCATAAATGATAAGCATGAATTAAAAGAAACATGAATGAGAGCATTATAATGGAAGACATTTAAAATTAGAGCTAATATGTTCAAAAATTCAAAAATGCTAACTGTGAGTGAATGTTTATGCTGAGTTATTGGTGAAATACGCAAGAATTGCCAAATTGGTATAATGAGGGTAATATATATTTACATTGAAAGTTTTAATAAAAGTGTAAATATATAAGTACAAATGTTTTGAGGTTGCTATGCATTTACAGCAATAATGTGAGCAAAGTAAATAAAGTGGTGAATGTGTGACTTTCAAATGCAATCCTGAGCTTGTGCAATAACTAAAAGTACTGCAAATAACCCCAGAAGATTGAAAATCTTAATTCCCCAAGACTTGAGAGCTCTTCCTGAACAGTTTAGTTTCATTGGTATGCAACACTTCAGTTCAGCCTAGCTACAGTTTGTAAACATATCTACCACAGCTTCCTGATCAAGCACTGGTATTATTAAATGGATTTCTTTTTCTTGACCTCAATTATTTAATGATGATTAATGTCTTGGTGTATAGGTCTGAGAATGATATACAATTGTTATGAATGATAAAGGTTGCATACCTGGTGAAAATAAATTGTTCAAGAACCATTCCAAAAGTGTGACACGAAATGTTCAGAAACTGTAGCAGAAGTGTTCTTGAACTGTTGGGGAACGTTCTTGGAGTGAATTTTTGCCCATTGAAGCGTTGCAAACTGTTCAAATAAGCTATTCATGGGGTATTTTCCTGCTGTTCATGAGGTGTTTTCAGATGTTCATGACACATTCTTTTAACTTTACAGGAAGTGTTTACAATTACACCAATGATGATTAATGTCTTGGATTGTAGGTCACAAAAAATATAGAAAGAATTCAATTGTACACAAATGTAAAAGAAGAGACAAGAATTTTGGCATATTATGTATGTAAAATTGAATTCTATTTACATATATTCTTTTACTGTAACAAAACATTGTAATAACCTTTCATTCCTTTATGCATAGGCTGATTTAGGGGGGAGGGGCACGTGCCCCCCCCCCCTAGACGCTTGAAAAATCGACAAGATTTTTAGTATTCTTTTTGTTTAATTGGGAGTCTCAATCATTTCCATAATTTTATATTAATAAGTATCTTGTTAAGATAAAGAAAACATATTGTACAGTAATTTTTCTATGCATATTGTTACCCTCTAAATCTCAAATATGAGAAGACTGTTCGCCTGTCACACCCATTTGCCCCTCCCAGAAAAATATCCTGGATTCGCCCTTGCCTATTCATGTATCAATTTAATGTAACCATTATCATTCATAGCCCAGAATAAGGTATAAGGAATATATCGAAATGTTAGTAAACAATTTTGCATATTATTCTCACAATTGTTATTTACACAATTATTATTGTCAGACCTACACTTCGAGATGTTAATCATCATTGGTATTATGGTAAACGCTTCCTGTACAGTTAAAAGAATGCTTCACGAACATCTGAAAACACCTCATGAACACCTGGGAAACGCCTGCTGAACAGCTTACTGGAACGGTACGTCACGGTTCAATGGGCCAAAATACAGTCCGTGAGCGGTTCAATAATAGTTCATGAACACTTAGGGAACAGGTTCTGAACACATCGTTCAACACTTCCTGTACGGTTACAGAACACTCCATGAACAGCTGAACACCTCATGAACAGCTGAACACCTCATGAACAGCTGGGAAACGCCTGCTGAACAACTTATTGGAACGGTTCGTCACAGTTCAATGGGCCAAAATACAGTCCGTGAACGGTTCCCGAACAGTTAATGAACACTTAGTGAACAGGTTCCGAACACTTCGTTTAATGCTTCTTGAACGGTTCGTGAACAGTTCATTTTCACCAGGGTATACAGTAAATAAAATAATTAAAATGTGCATTTACAGAACGGTTGTATGAAAATATTTCATGTTGAAATATATGTTAGCAACAATGACACAATATCTATGCTATTACATGAAATTAGTTTTCACTGACCTCAGTATGTACATGCATTCATTTTTATTTGAATCATGCTGAAAAATCCAACGGCAAGCGAAAAATCACGTAATGAATATGAAAGATTAGTACTAGCAACAACACAAATATTAAGCTCCTTCCATTCTAAGTTTAGATATGTTTCTTAGTGACCATTAGTGTTCTTACACCAAAATTTAAAAAGTTTGGATGTATAATAAACTTTTAGAAGACAGGAATGCTGTTGTTTTTGAAGTGTTAAAACTCAAATTTTTATTTCCAGATTATATTTACACGAAGGACTACTTCATTTGTTCATGTTACTTTCATCCTTTGTATTATTAGTGTAAAAAAAATAGGTTTAATATTTTTCACTTCTGGCAAAAAACTAATAATTTATAGATTGTGTAATTAATAGTAAATAACTAGACATAAGTCATTATTATAAGGCAAATATTAATGGATAGTGATAATTGTTATTAGCTTTCATCAGTTATCATTCTATTTTTTTAAGACTGAGTTTTTGGTTTCTTTAACCTTTTGTAATTAAAGAGTAACACATTTATGGAAACAAAATATTTCTTGTGTATATTTGTCATTGATTTTAAACATTTGTAATATGGGCCACTGAGTTTAATAATAGCCTATCTGAAATTGAGTGCACTGGAAGAATTGACTTTGGGATATATTTACAGGAAATACAGGAAGATGTTTGTTTTACCTTGACCTCATTATCCAACTTAGTATTGTATTTATTTGTGTTATTTTTGTAGTAGTCTGTTTCAGATATGCATTTGCATTTCTGTTTTGAGTGAATACACTTAAACTAATCTACCATTTAGGTATAGATTGTTTATTTTTATTTCCTTTTATTGGCCTTCATAAACATATTTTTTGACATTTCTGCTTCAAGAAAAAAATTATGATCAAATTATTGGATACGACCCGACCCGAGACCCGACCCGACCCGAGGGTCAAAAAAAATACCCGACCCGACCCGACCCGAACCTTAAAATTTTGACCCGTCCACCCCTAGTTGACGGTGAATGAGGCTACTCATTTAACCAATTACACTTTGGTAAATGCATTGTGTGAACACTTTTTTATGCTGAGGTGACTTTTGAGCTGCATTTTCATGCTATTAACACCTAAATTATGAGTTTGATTAGATAAAGAAAGAACAACTACATGAGAACATACTCACCCTCCTACTAGATTGGGTAACTTCAATCAGATTAAAGATGGCAACTTTGGAAGGTTTATAGGTCCACTTTGGCATTTTTGCCTCTGATAAGCTATATTACTTTATGCAATGCCTTATCAGTTACATAAAAACAAGGCTTGTGGTGTCACATTTTTCACCAGCGACTTCTTATCCTTGTATCCTGTTGGGTACAAGAACTTTTTCCATTTTTCAGTGACAGTGAGTAAGGTAAACTCCACTTTAAATTAACAAAATCAAGAAAAAGGCTACTTGCTAATGTATTTTAGTTCTATGAATGCGTGTTCATGGCATGCCATAAAGATACATGGCAAACAAATTTATGAATGCCTCATACTCCCTTCTTTTTGTTCAGAAGAAATATTTGTGTTGTTTTTTCAAAGCATGTCTCGCAAAGATATTTTTTTCCTTGCATGCAAGCCTTTTACTTGCTAACTACCCCTTTTTTATTTTGTATGCACCAAACATTTTTTAGCCATCATTATATGAAAAAAATTGATTTTTATGACTAAATGAAGTTTATGTGGTGAAATTATAAACCAGAATTGACAAAATTGGATGAAATGTGAAGTTTACTATGATACAAACAGGATCAAAACCGGCAGTGTAATTAACCGTTTGTGTGGAAAATTGCCAATCTAATTTATTAATATATTGGCTTTCATTTCCACCACCTTCCAAACGCACAAAAATACTGAGATGATTTTAAAGGAAGTGGATAAACTCCGAATTGCATGTGTGTGTTTACTGAAGAGCACTTCTTAGATTTGGCTAGTTTCCTGGTCTGATTCCAGGGGCAAATGTGCATGTGTCCATCATAGATTACTCTTATAATTTCTGCATTGGGGTTGGATGGAAAGGAAACACATTTTTCGTTTACTTTTTCTGAGAAAGTTTGAGATGGGTGTGCATCATATCTAATGTAGCTGATTAGTTTGAAGAAGCATTTTTTTCTTAGCAATTTTGTGTCAGCTGGTGGAAATATTTTCAGAAAATGAAAGATAAGCTTCAGTGTTCACTTATTTACACGTCCTTCAGCAAAAATTGTTCTTTTGAGAGGACTCCGTCAAATTTTGCATTTTTTATTATTTTGGATGAATATTCTTCAAGTGATGTTCCTCACTTCTATTTTTTCCTCTTTCATCACCTCATGGACTGTTGTGCATGTTGTTTCAGGCTGGAGGTGGGGGTGGTTGACTCTGTGCGTGTGCGTGCCTTCTCTGTGGGCAGTCGCCAGTGCCAGGGTCTGACATCAGCAGCTGCTGGTGGAGGGGGGCCTTCGTCATCCCCCCTCCACCATTCCCCTCACCGCCATGTGGCACTGCACGCCACAGGCGTACGAGGCTCGCCACGAGGGACTGGTCACTCTCCCAAGAGTGGTACCCAGTCGTCAGCCAAGAAGGGCAGCAAGTCGTCGAGTGCACCAATCCTCCCGGCACTCTCCAACTCGTGGTCTGGCTCATCAACGCTCTGTTCCCCCCCAGGGTCGGTGGCGTCGCCCTACACCTCTCAGGTACTCCCACTCACTCTTTGCTTCTGGCAAACCTCTTTTCCTATCATATTGCCTCCAAGGCTTCGGGAACGCTAAATATTTTACTTAGTCGTATTCGAGTTGAGTGAAACTAAAAGTTGTAAGTTTCCAGTTGAGTTCAAGTTGAAATTTTAATTTAAGAAAATGTTTTCATTGAAAATTACATTCATTTTCCTAATTTTAAGGTAGTCTAACTTCCTGATCATCATCAATGCAACTTATGCAAAGAAAGTGTTCAAAAAAATTTTTTAGTTTGGTGGTGTGATGTGACACTTATGATGTTTTTAAGGTCACTGAAGATGTGTAAAACATCAAAAATACACATACTGGAAAGGCTTTTGGTATATTTTCTATTTTTTCTATGAGTAATTTCGTTTTAAAAGTAGAGGAAAATTGAAATTTTGAATGAAGGTGTTAACAGCCTAATTGCCGGAAGGTAGGAGGAATTTTATAGTGGAAGCTGTCTGATGAATTAGTAAACACCTTCCTCTGTTGATACTTCTCTCCTACACATACCTTGGAATGGCATTTCTCTGTGTGGCTGTTCTCATATCCATTTGTTTATTTGTAGGTGAGTCAAGGGTCCAAACCTCCTGCAGCAGCAGCAGCATTAGGGGCAGACCACGATCTAATGGAGCTGGACTTCTCGTCTGGGGGTCGCAGCAGGGCAGAAGGAGGGGAGAGCCCGTACGTGCCAATGGGTGTTCCGCCCCCTGCCCAGCAAGCCTTCTCACCTCCCGTGCTGCTATCACCACCTGGGGCTTCCCCCAACTCAGCCTCCTCCTCATCGGTTGGTGAGCCCTATGTGGACATGCAGTGTGGCAAGAAGGCCAGTGCTGAGCCTCTGGCTTACATGGAGATGTTCCCTGTGGGTCGGAAGGCATCTTCAGCCGAGGCTCCCCCAGGGGACTATGTCAACATGGATGGGGGTAGGGGCAAAGGGGAGGCATCACGCCCCATTGCCATACGCAAGGAGCGCAGAGAAGAGGGAGACAAGGAGCGTGGTGGTTCAAGTCCCAACTTCTCACTTGCTGGCCTTCTCTCACGCAAGAGCTCCTCTGGGACGCCTCCCAAGGGCCCCTTCAATACCTGTGACAGTCCCTTTGGCTCCCTGCGCAGGTCACGTAAGAAGAGGGGTGAGGAGGAGGAAGAGGAGGAGTCATCGGAGGGGGCACCAGCATGCGACCTACCCACGCCCACTGCCATCTTCCCCTTCAGCCTCAACAGCCCCGGCTCACCGGTGCGCCCCTTCCCACCCACACACTATGAATCGGCTGCCAAGTGTCCTGTTGATGCCACCAGCGGCTCCGTCCATATCTCCTATCCCCCATTCTCCTCAGCTCCCACTACCACTTGCAACAGTGCTGGTCCCAAAGGACAGGCAAAGTCTTCTGATGCAAATCGCAGAAGGAGCGAGTTCTCACTACCTCCAGCTGGTGCCGATCGCATTGCACCACAAGATAGCAAGCCCGATTACACCAACAGCAGCCCTGGTGCTGGCAGTGAGGGCGACTACATGCCCATGGCACCAAGGCCTGGGCGGGTGCGCAAAGAGTCAGTGGTCTCTGCACCTGCAAATCTCAGCACTCCTTCATCTCTTTTCTCGTCTTTCTCACCCTCCTCAAAGTTTACTCCACAGCCCTCGTCTGATTATGTGTGCATGAAGGCGGTGAGGTCACCAGAAAGTGCAGTGCGCTCTTGCGCACCTCAACGAACAAAGAGCTCCTCTGCAGACTACATGGACATCAAAATTGCATCAGAG